>NW_024870683.1:19127500-20327500 GCF_019054845.1 Dipodomys spectabilis
CCTCCTGGCTATGAGAATGTCCCACACCATTGAGGTTGGTCTGCCTAAGATGGACAGGCATCCTTGCAACGATTTACATGTGACTTCAGCCTAGTACCCAATGTCAGAGAACTGTCAGAGGGGCTGTCAAAACAAACACTGTGGGTTTGTATGGGCACACACACACACACACACACACACACACACACACACACCTACACACACACACACACACACACACACACACACACACACCACCCTTTACGACCCTGTGAACAGCTGACAAAGAACTGGAAGTTTCAAATCCTGGCTATTCATCTGTTACCTGCTCCCATTATAGGCATGTGTGATACATATGTTTCTAAAATTCCATGTTAAGGCCTAAAACAATCAAACCAAAAATGGTTTTCTGGGGATATTGGTGCTGAAAAAAGGTTCACTTTGGCTAAGTTTACAGAGCCTCCCAGTGGATAGGTGACACCTTTGAATCTCTCAGAGACATTACTGGATCTGAGAGTGCCAAGTCAATCTTACACAAGCGTGTGTAAGGGTCATACAACTCTCTGGACACTTAATTATATCTCTGTATATTTCAGGCTTTAGCCTCTTAGGGACAAAGAGCAGATACTCTGGCAAACTTTTAAAGTGCCCTGAGAAATACAGCAGTTACTTTGTTTGTTTGTTTGTTTGTTTGTTTTGGGTCCGGTCATGGGGCCTGAACTCTGGGCCTGTCCCTCAGCTCTTCAGCTCAAGGCTAGTGCTCTACCACTCGAGCCACAGCCACTTCCGGCTTTTTTCTTTTTGCTTATGTGGTGCTGAGGAATCAAACCCAGGACCTCATGTATGCAAGGCAAGTGCTCTACCACTGAGCCACCTTCCCAGCCCAGCAGTTACTGTTTTAAAAAAAAAATAGTAATTTAAAAAAATAGTAGTACCAGTAGCTCACATCTATAATCCCAGCTGCTCAAGAGGCTGAAGTTTGATGATTGTGATTTGAAGCCAGCCTGGGCAGGAAAGTCCGAGACTCTTATCTCCAAATAACCAACAAAAAGCCAGAAGTGGAGCTGTGGCTCAAGTAGTAGAGCATTGACCTTGGAAAAACATCTCAAGGACAGTGCCCCAGGCACTGAGTTTAAGCCCCAAGAATGGCGCACATGCACACACTCATGCACACAGGCACACACATTTGTTCATGTACATACATATGTGATTATATAAAAAGCCAAGCAAGGGTAGTTGTAAATGTTATGATCTGTCAATATCTAAAGGAAAACCAGGATTCAGTAAAGGTTTTATTTTTATGTATTTATTTTTGCCAGTCCTGGGGCTTGAACTTAGGACCTGGGCACCATCCCAGAGCTTCTTTTTGCTCAAAGCTAGCATCCTACCACTTGAACCACAGTGCCACCTCCAGCCTTTTCTGTGAATGTGATACTGAGGAATTGAACCTAGGGCTTCATGCATGTTAGGCAAGCACTCTACATTTGTATATGGATAATCCAGTACTTTGGGGATCACTGCTGTTGGCCCTTTGAACTACTCATATTTCATCACTACTCCCTTTGGGGGGATGTTGATCAACTTGCTTGGCAGCATGAGTTGGTCATGCTAAATGACCTTGCTGAGACAGTAAGTGGGTGTGATGCATAAGGACAGTGGGTATGAGGCTGGATTTCAGTCTGGTGGGGATAATTAGGACCATGGGGAGTTCCGGTCACAGAAAAGAGAGGCTCAAGTCCTAGCCTTTTCACTAACACCTGCAGGATGTCATTGCCCCCTAGTTTCTTTATCTGTAATGTGAGTATGGTGACAATACCCACTACATGGAATTGTTATGTTATTTGAAAGATTTCATGGGACCTGATCAGAGCAGGTATATAGTAAAACAGCCACAGAAGGTTTCTATTTATAATAAGCAAATAAACAGCTCATAACTCATGCATCTTTAAATAGAAAACAGACACAAAAGGAGAAAGGCAAATTCTGTTAGCCTCAATATTTTTGCCAAATTAGGAAATTTCAGATGGTTGTAGTATCTATAGAGATTTTTCAGTGTATGAGGATAGTAATAATTATGAGGAGGAAAGGGAAGAGGAGGAGCAGGAGGAAGATCTTTTGCAGTGGCCCAGAAATTGCAGACACAATAGATTCCAGGAGTCAGTATGCAACTTAAATGAGGCTGAGGGAAAAGTTGAGGCCCTAGAGAGAAGATGCTATTTCTCTGTTAAGATGTAGTTAATTTATTCCATGTGAAAACATGGGTCCTATGTTACTATATCAACTTACTTTTAAGAGAAACAAGAAGTCTTGAGTTTTTAAATGTAGGATCTCGCAATTAGTTTTAAAACTTTCAAAATATTTGTGCTGGGGCTGGGAGGTGGTTCAGTAATAGAGTGCTTGACTTGCATGCATGAGACCCTGGGTTTGATTCTTCAGCACCACATAAGTAGAAAAAGCTGAAGTGGCGCTGTGGCTCAAGTGGTAGAGCAACTAGCCTTGAGCTGAAGAGCTGAGAGACAGTGCCCAGGCCCAGAGTTCAGGCCCTGACTGGCAAAAAAGAAAAAAGAAAAAAAATGTGTGTGTGTGTGTGTCTGTGTGTGTGTGTGTGTGTGTGTGTGTGTGTGTGTGTGTGTGAGTGAGAGAGAGAGAGAGAGAGAGAGAGAGAGAGAGAAGAGAAACCCACCCTTTAGGGGTTAGAGGTATGGTTCAGGTGGTAGAATGCCAGCTAGTGAGCAAAAGCATCAGATACTGAGTTCCAGTCCTGGACTTGGACAAAAAAAATAAATAAAGATTTGTGGTCATACTCCCACAGTTCACTCTTCACTCAGAAGACTAGTGAAGGGGCCTGAGAATCGGCATTTCTGGCAAGTTCTCATGTGATTCAGTTCCTAGCTGCAGCTGCTATTGTAGGAAACACACTTTGAGAACCACGGATGAAATGATAGGCGATCAGTAGCAGAGATGGCCTGAGTTTTGATGTGTCACATGCTCATTGTCACATGCCCAGGAATTTTTGTGGTTTTCATATTTTGAAGAAGTAAAATAGAATAAAAGATCAAATTTTTTAAGCAAAAACCTAAAACACAGCCTAGTTTGAAAGTAATGTCTTTGTATTCTCACATTGGGTGATGGATTAAGAAGTCTTTGGTTGCTTGGCATTGGTGGTTCACACCAGTAATCCTAGCTATTCAGAAGGCTGAGATCTGAGGGTTGCAGTTTAAACCCAGCCCAGGCAAGAAAGTCCATATGACTCTTATTTCCAATTAGCCACCAGAAAATCAGAATTAGAGCTGGGGTTTAAAGTGGTAGAGCACTAACCTTAAGCAAAAAAGCTCAGGGATGGTGCCAAGGCCTTGAGTTCAAGAAGTTGTCTGTGGTCACTGGTGGCTTTGCCTGTAATCCTAGCTACTCAGAAGGCTGAGATCTAAGGATCTCAGCTCAAGGCCAGCCCTGGCAGAGAAGTCTTGTCAGACCACCAAAAATCTGTAGCTTAAGTGGTAGAATCCTGGCCTTAAGGATAGTGCCCAGACACTGAGTTCAACTCCAGGATCTGCACCAAAAATAAAAGTCTTTGTCTTGAGTACTTGCTGCTTTCATCTATCTCAACAAAGTGAATTTTCTGCATGTTGATCATTTGGAGACATCTGTTTAGAGAATTTGCCTAGGTTGGGAACACTTGCCTGGGAATAACTGACCAAAACTATGCACTACAAAATTCTCTTGGGGAAAATTTAGGGGGTAGCTCACTGAGATAAGTTGAAAGGAGCTATCTAGTAGTATGGGTGGGGGTTATGGGTTTGAGCAAGATTTGCCATGTTCTGGTGGTGCTATAGTTGGAGAAATCCCATCATAAGTCAGCCAATGCAGTCTCATGGGGCCTTCTCAGCCTACAGGTGCTTGCTGATGGGCAGGATGGCTACTTCTCACCTGGGCAACTCTAGTAGAATGACAGGATGAGCAGCAACTGATGTTCATCTACTTCCTGGTTGGTTGTTCAGGATTGTCCAAGCCCATCTGTGTGTGCACAAGGGTGGTTTGTTTATTGAAATATTGAAGAAGAGTTTATTCTCCTAAGAATGTCATCCAGGCTTCCCTCACCCTTATTTATAGCATCCATTATTTGAGCCAACCCTTCATTTTTGGGAGGATTCAGCCTCATGCAGTCTCTTATTTGTCTTATAACACAAAGCACAGAGGCTGCACTGTGTGGATGAGGTCTAAGAGGACAAGGACAGACTATGGGTGATGAGCCACTCAGAACAGGGCACTTTGTTAAGGCAAGGTTGTTCATGAGCTCTGGAGTTGGGAGAATACCATCCAGCTGAGACCTATTTGTGATAGAAAATACCAGTAGCAACAGAGGTTGGTGTGGGGCAATGCATGTACGGTTGGTTAATTATTATCTCAGTATTTTTCAGTAGTTTCATGTTGAGTTAAAATGTTCATAAGGAGACAATTAAACACAAACAGAATGAAAGAGACAGACAGATAAGGCTATAGCTTATTTGCACATGCTTGAACATAGAAATACTTTAGAGCCAGGTGTCAGTGTTCACTTCTGTAATCCTAGCTTTTTAAGAGGCTGAGATCTGAGGATCACAGTTTGAAGCCAGGACAGGCAGGAAAGTTCATCAGATGTTTATCTTCAGTTAACCAGCAGAAAGCTGGAAGTAGAGCTGTGGCTCAAGTGGCTAAGTGCCAGCCTTGAGCAAAAAGTTAAGGATAGCGGCTAGGCCCTGAGCCCAAGCCCTAGTACTGGTGTGTGTGTGTGTGTGTGTGTGTGTGTGTGTGTGTGTGTGTGTGTGTGTGTGTGTGTGTGTGTGTGTGTGTGTGTGTGTGTGTGTATGCACACACACAACCTTTGGGTTAGTCTTTGACCCCAGTATGCTTCTGTGGCTTTGTATGAGCCTAGCTGAAAGAAAAGCATTAGGGAAGTTGGTAGTTTTCCTCTACATAATGTGGAAGGGGAAAGAAAAGCCATTTGAGCCCCAAGATTAAAGCCTCAGCTATAGATGAAAAGGCCCTGGGCCAGACTTAGAGCTCATCTTTCCATCACTTCCTCTGTGGCAGGGATTTTATCCCCCAGTGGGCTCTCAGGATCTGACAGTCTGTACGCCACCAGGTGTCTTCAAGGTATTTGTCAAACCTGCACTTTTTTCCCCTGAAAAATAAGATGGTATTTTTTAACTGGTTTACTTATTATTCTAAGTGGGTGGGATTTTTCTCCTCCTCTACTAAATTATAACCAGTCATCTTAAGTATTTTATTTTTTAAATGCAAGGCTGAAACTTAAAACTTGAAGTTTACAAAAAAAACATTATTCTTAAGAGAGAAACATATGCTTGAAAACTTAACCCCCTGGGCAGGAGACAGAATATTTTCTTTTTCTGAGTTCCAGTGCTAATGTTGACAACTTTAAAGCCAATAAATACCAGACAGGGCTTTGGGACTTGGTTAACTGTGATAATGTGCAGGTCCTCCACATGATATGATGTAAGGCCAGGACTTAGGGAAGGTGACTGTTGGCTAAGTTTCATGGAGTCTGTCTAGCAGCTGCCCCTAGGATCCTGCCTGTGGTCTGAAACAGTGGCTATCTAGGCTTGTCTTGTCATCTTGGGCTGATAGCCACCTCTAATGGGGTGGGAAGTGCTTAGAAATTCCTTGTCCCAGTGGTACTGTGAAACCCGCATCTGAGAAGTTCAGGTCAATCCTGAGAAGTCAAGGTAATCCTTGAAGTGGTGATTATCCAGGTGAGCAAAATACCAATCTAGAATTGCAATGCCCCCATCATCTGGATGCTTCACTTTTCTTGGCCAGGTGCTGGGCAAGCAGCCTTGAAATCTGAGCATATGTGTTCAAATCCAGTACTATTAATGAAAGAAAGCATCAAGTCCAGAAGAGTAGCAATAGACGAGGATGTGTTTGGTGCAGATAAGAGGCTGGATGTAGAATACATTCACGAATGCTTCTAATAAACTAGAAATAAGGATCCAGTATCCTACTCATTCTCCATCCTTATTCACAGTGAGAATGAAAGAGATCATCAGATCAAGATTGGAGCTGATAGAGGGAATGAAGAGAAAGTACTGGCTCTAAAAGACACACTTGCCCACCTCTTCCTCCTCCACCCCCCACATCACCTCTCTGTTTTGGCATATCCTGACTAATGCCTCTGGTAAATTCTAGCTCTCCATTCTCCCTCAGCCTGGGGAAGCGGGGGAGAGAGGAGTCAGAGATGGAGAGAAAAAAGAGGCAGGATCAGCCAGGCTTGGCAGTGGAGGGTCCTTTTCCAGGACTCCCACAGCAATGTAGACCATCTCCCCGGAAGGAGACAGGCATCCTTAGAGGGATGAAAGCTGAGCAAAACATGCTCACTGCCTTGCTCCTTTCAGGGAGTATGGAGGAAAGGGTATCTCGGTGCCTGAGAGTGCCCCTGAACAGACTCCCTGTGGAGTACCTTCCATTAGGGTAAAACTCCAGATGTGCACAGGTTATAGGTTGACTTAGCTGAGCTCTGGGGATTGTGGTAGATGAGAGACTAAGCTCCCCAGGGGGTGGTGGAGGGCAGTCCCAACTCCAGCTGATTGGCACTTTGAACAAACACAAGCCCTGAGTCTTACACTTTTTCAAGAGAACTTGGGAAACCAGCTTTTGAGAGAAATCTGTTGCTGCTTAAATGTTCGCGATGATTTAAACACTATGAGGGCCAAACCAAACATAAGGAGATTTTAAACACAGTGTGGGCTAGATTCATTCTCCTTCTCAAATCCTCCTCTTCCTCAGCCACTAGCCTGGGCCACCACTTCCACTTGTGCCTTTCATCAGGTATTTTATTTGATTCTGAAGGCAATCGTGTGTGGGATAGAGGTGGGCAGGTGTTATAGTTTAGAGCTAAGTGAGATGTTTATACTTTCATACTTATATTTGTTAGGCACATTGGTAGAACAGACCTACTAGAAGCTCATTTGTCATAGAAATGAGGACACTCTGGGATCTGAACCTTATAAGAAAACTGTAGGCAGAGGTCAAAAGTCAAGTTTACTGCTTCCTTCTGTTCCTTTTCCAGTGTGCTGCAGGAACTCAGAATTCCTCTGTAAAAGCTAAAAACTGCATATATATACTCTGTAAAAAAAATCAATTTTGACATCGATGTTTTGGTGTCTTAATTTGGATACGTGTGGAGGTTAGTGTAGCCTCTAGCACAATCAGGAGACAGAGTGGTTCCCTTCCCTCCGAAACTCCCAGTAAGCATAGTTTTATAAACTGCTAAATGCAAGTGGTTTACTTTGAAGGTTCTAGAAGTTATGTTGGGGTAGGAGGTTGGCCAAAACAAGAAAGTGGGGTTCCCAGCTACTTGGAAGAAAATTGAATCATCACCAATATCCTCTGTATCTATGTAACAGGGTTTTGCTTCTTCACAGCAAATACCTAAATGCCTTCCCCTTCTTCCTTTTCCTCCAGCCTAGCTCATTTACTAGGGCTGACACATTTTACCCTTTAAGACATTGACCTAACTGTTGCAGGGGACATACTTACAGTAAAATGATTTGTTGTTTACCCAAAATGTGTGTTGGGCATTCTGTATTTTGTTTGGCAAGTTCAGAATCCATTTCTTCTAAGTCTATGTTTCTATACTTTTGTCATGAGAATGAAAATACCTTTTAATTTTAAATAGCATGCTTTGTAGGGAATTGGGACATGTATTGGGAAGATAAGAAGAATACCTCCTTATATTTAAATGTGTTTTCAAGAAATGTTTTGATGGGAGGGGGGAAATGGGACAGAATGAAGGGATGATATTGATCAAGAAGCACTATACTCATAACCTGACTTATGGAATCATAACCCCTGTGTACAACTATTTAATCATAATTAAAAATAAAAACAAAGAGAATTGTCTTGGGGGGGGGGGCTGTATATTTAGCACATGCTTTTAATCCCAGCTACCCAGGAGATGGAGAGAGTAAATTTCAGCCCAAGGCTGACCCAGACAAAAAGCTTAAGATCCTTAAGTCAAAGCAGAAGAAATAGGAATATGACCCAAGTGGTACGTTGCTTATCTAACAAGTAGGAAGCCCTAAATTCAGTGCTCAGTATCATAAAGGAAAAAGACAGGGAAGAGGAGGGGGTGGTAGGGAGGATGAGAAGGAGGAGGGGGTGTGAGGGAGGGAGAAGAAGAGAAAAGGAGGAAATAGATGAAATATTTTGTGACCAACTAGTCATACCCTTTCTGAAAACAAGAAATGGTCTCACCTGTGCTTGAGGGGGGGAAGACATTTAGATCTGAGAAATTGGTGCATTTCTTGGCTCTTCACTGCTCTTTTCTGGCTCACCATTTGAATAATATAAAACTGCAATGACTGAACAAGAAGACTGCTCACACTGAGTTTCAAAATAACATTGCTGGCCTTCATCCAGCCATAGATACAGATTTTACACTACATTGAGCAAGATGGTGCCTGTGTGTATGGTGACGAGTTACACAGTGGTCACAGCAAACCATTGCCAGCCTGGATGCTTTGGCAGAGAGCAGTGTGATGGCTGATTTATTTGTTCATTTTTTTTTCCATTCACTTGTTTTGCTATTCTAATCCCAATGAGACAAGAAGAGAAATCCGCTTTAGATAGCAGCTTTGGAATAAAGAATGAGAGAGCATTGCAATTTCTGACCTAGATGGAGAAGAGGGGGTAAACCATTGTCTATGGGCCAGATTTGGTCAGAAGCTTCTTTTTATAATGACTGTGTACAATGCATTATTTTCACATTATCAAATGATTTTTTAAAATTTCTTTAAAGACAATTTCATAGTGAGACATTACTAGATCATCCTCATAATCCTAGTAGCTACTCAGGGGGCTGAGATATGAGGATCATGGTTTGAAGCCAGTCTCGATAGGAAAGTCTGTGAGACTCTTATCTTCACTTAACCAGCAAAAAGCTAGAATTGGAGCTGTGGCTTAAGTGGTAGAGCACAATCCTTGAGTTAGAAAAGTGAAGGGATAGCACCCATGTCCTGAGTTCAAGCCCTAGTACAGGCACAAAAAAATAAAGACTATTTCATGGTACATGGTACATGGTACATTATCTGAAATTTAGACTTCAGTGTCACAGCCCTATCTATTTCTGTATGGCTTATGGCTGAGTTTGTGGGGACCAGCCAGGGGTGAGTCGACACAGCAAATGCCATCACTCCTACACAACTTCAGATATCTACTCTTCGACCATTTACAGAAAAACTTTGCTAACTCTTTGTGGCTGTATTTGAAATTAAGGCTCTGAGAATCTTTTAGCCAAAGTAGTAAGTGTTATGTTAGTGGTAGTTTAGAACAACAAAGCATCTCAGATGCCTTTTCCACTGTTTTCTGGGCCTCCTGGGAAGAGAGTTACATGTATTAGAGAACTAGCCTGTGAGCTTCACCACTTTAGAATTTTCTCAATATATCCTCACTATCTAAGCCCAAAGCATGTTGTTTTCTTTTAATCAGAAAATCATATCTCTTAGAAGTAATAGTTTGGCTCCTCTAAAAATAAGTTCATATACTTCTTTAATTTTTTTTTCAATTGACAGGGATGTGGAGGAAAAAAGCACTGCAGATTTTCTAGGTGAAATTCCTTGGTCCCTAAAACTTGCTAGAACCTCATTTTCTTCTCCCAGAGAACTTTAATAAGAGTGAAATGTCAGACTGGAGGTCAGAGGACACACCAGTCACTTCCCTGGTCTGAGGAAGAAGCCAGGGAGGCGTGGCTTACAGCCAGTCCAGCCCTTCACTGAGGGCCTGGAACTAGAACCTCTCATCTCCTGGAACCCTGGGGCCAATATGTTGATTTGCAAATAAAGTGGCTGTCACAGGAGAGTCTGGGTACCAGAGTATACTCTGGGCCTTCCTGAGTCACCAAGTGCTTCCTGTACCCCTTCCATGTTCTTCTTTCCTTCCTCCTTCCCTCCCTCCCTCTCTCCCTCCCTCCCTCTCTCCCTGTCTCCCTCTCTCCCTCCCTCCCTTCCTTCCTTCCTTCCTTCCTTCCTTCCTTCCTCCCTCCCTCCCTTTTTCCTCCCTCACTCCCTTTCTTCCTTCCTTCCTTCCCTCTTTCTTTTTATTAAAAAACATATTTAGCTTATTTCAGTTGTACTCAAAGAGTTTCATTGTGATATTTGTATACATGAATATAGTGAGAGGGGGGTGAAATCAGATTTACTCCTTCTATTACTTTTTCTCATCTATTATCTCCCCTTAAAAATATTTTAGACAGATTTCATTACTCAAATAGAATACATGAATATTTCCATGTCTTATTCAGAAAGGCCAGCTGCAATTTTGAATCTGTCTGCCTGGAAATTTCCAAAGGGACTTTGGTGCCTTGGTAATAGTATGAAATTGCTCAAGGTTTTGGGAGACAGCAGAGCTGTAATTGTGAAATCAGACTTAAAAAGTGATTAATACTGGGCTTGGGCTCACCATGTGAAGCTGTTGCTGTGAGCAATGTGGGCACATAGTTTCTCACTCTGTAGATAGGCAGCTTTGGTTTCTCTGGTTGTATGTATACTTGACTCTTACACTGCTACTTCTGAGCGGCTGTATGGAGACTGTAATGTGCAAGATTTCTCACCTGTAGCGCTATGAACATTTTGGACCTCTGTGGGGGGGGGAGGGGGGAGGGGGGGTGTATGACTGTCCTATATATTGTAGGAGGTTCCGTAGCTTCCTTGCTCTCTGTCTGTTAGATGCCAGGAGTATCCTCCGTTCCCCACTGTGACCATCACAAAAGTCTCTGGACACAGCCAAGTGTCTACTAAATGACAAAGCAACCCCTTTTGAAAGTCACTGATGTATAACATAAGATCATACAATACCAAATGTATTCCCCACATTTTCATTATTAGGGATTCATTCCTTTAAGTCTTAACTTAAATCTTAAGAATTTCATCCTTTGGTTTTTGTTATTTGTTGTTGTTTTCCAGACCACCACTGCGCTCCCCCTCCCCCCCACTGAAAACACAAATTTCTCAAAACATTGTAAAGTTTCAAGCCTGGAATGAAAAATGAGTATGATTTTCATCTTTTCTATCAATCCAGGCAGTGCTGCCTGTCATACTGTTTGGGGAAGATCTTTGAAGCTGCATGTTGGGGTTAAGGACGGGACACTGGATAGAATTGCCTCCCATGGGCATGAGATGAAGGGATTTCCACATATGTGCACAGAGCCTTCTTCCCCAACATTTCTGCAGAGATTCATTGTAGTCGAGCCTTAGCCTGGCCACTGCTGGGACATTTGTGGGGGATCCCTCAGCCTTATGCATTTGTTGGAGGTTTTTCCATAGGCACCAGAAAAATATCTTGAGGAAGAGATACCTTTTCTATCACAGCATGCCTCTGGGCTAGTGCAGGTGCTATAGTCTGTTAATGGGAACTGGGGCAGGAAACAAAATGAAGGGCATGGAATTTAGCTTCCTATCTCTTTCCCTGTGTAAAGTCTATTATCTTGTAGTTCTGGAGGTTTATTTCTTTGAAGGCTTGGGAAGGAAGGATCTGTCTTAGCCTCTCTCCTTGGCTTGCTTGGAGAAGGCCATCTTCTTGGATCTCTACATCATGTTCCTTCTGTGTGCCTCTGTCTTGGTACCAGATCCCCTCTTTGTGTCACCACAACAATCCTATTAGGATCTGCCCTGATGACAACTACTTGATTTATCTCTGTAGAGACTTCAAGTACCTCACCTGCTGAGAAACCCAGCCTTAGAACTTCAGTCTGTCTTATCTCAGAGGTCATAGATCAACCCAGAATAGGATCCCTACATGGTATCACAGTGACAGTTTGTACCTTATTCTGCTTCTGGCTCTAGCTTTGGAAATGGGGCCTGAAGAGAAATGGCAAGCAGGGCTTGGGGAAGGGTATGCACACCATATGCCTCAAGTCTTTGTCCTGTTTTTGTGCTTAGGACCTCCTCTGAGCATTTCATAGCTTCTATTTCTAGCCACTACCTTTTGTTGGAAAGGAAAAGCAGGACAGCATTGCACACTAACGTGTCACCAATATTAAACATCCCACTCTAAGCCAGTTAAAAGCCTTCAGGCAAGCTAAGAACTACCTCACTGGAACTCAGGACTAGGACAGATCACCCTCTACGGCCTGTGCTTTCTTTGTTCAGGACTCTGCATTGTTCTGCTACTCACTATCAGTAATGAACAAAATGGTCCCTGTGGGGTCATAGCTATTTCGTGTTTGCTGAATTCTGTTTTTCCTTTTCATCTTTGTCTACTACTGAGCAGGACAGGTATTATTTTTCACTGAGAGAGCAGAAGCTTAGCCAAAGCTGGGGCTATGGCTGGCACCCATACCAGCCTTCTGTGCCAGATCCTTTCCTCTGCTGCAGTTCACCAGCCCTAACCCTAACCCTGACCCTGAATGCATCTCTGAATGTATGTCCTGTATTTATACCATGTGAGCCACAGAGACCCACTGATCTTCTTACAGGGTCCAATCTTCACATTTCCTGCTGTCTCTAAGAGGCAGAAAGAAGTTTAAGCTTGGTGGCAAGAGGCCAAGGTGAGAGTGTTCTTTGTTCCAAGTTAGGTTTAGGGCAAAGGAAAAGAGCATAGGCAATGTCACAAGGTTTGTAATGGAGCAGTTTAATCTGGAAACATCCTGGAGCCTGCTGAGAAATAAGGCTGCCATGGCAGGGGTGCTAATGCAGAAGACCAACATTCCAGTGAGAAGATGAGACTTGGTCAGCTGGGTGGCAATGAGCCCTAGGATGTGTGTAGCTTCTCCAGGGCTGCTGTGTATCAGAGCAGAGTCAGGATGAAGCAGGAGCCACTCTGAGCCCCTGATGAACATCATTACCAATGCTGGAACATGCCTGAAGACTTTGGGAGGCTCTGCATGCTTTTAGTGCAATGGTTACTTGAAACTAGCTGTTTGAATCATGTTCTGTGTCCTGAGGCCTGGAGCAGCATCTCTGCCTACTTCAGCTGAAGATCTACAACCCTTTTGGAAGCCAATTTTGACTTGGAATGTGGAGGTTATTCCTGGACAATGTGACATCCCGTTCAACTTTCAGAGGAGCCTGGGAAGAAAGGGGTGACTCAGTGTGTGCACTTATTTTTGGGGAAAGCTAAGAATTCAGGCTTAAGCCACTCAGATTACCCATTGCCTGCCAGTGCTGGGTGCTATTGGCCAAGAGACTTCTGGGCAGAAATGCTGTATTTATCACCACCTGATTTTCCCCAGAACCTCCTACACACCAACACGAGGCTTATGAATTTGAAAAGAGGATGGAGAATCAATGTAAACAAACCTTAAAATCAGAGGAAATTATTTCGGGGCAATTACATCTGAGACCTAACTTTTGGGCTGAAGAACTGATATCATTAGAAAGCCTGTTATGAACACTTGAAATGTACTATGTTTATAGTTGTTTCTGCAAAATTCATTTAGTTGAAACATCAGTACTGTTAGAGGTATTATCATCGATTTTTTCACAAGTGATGAATATTAAGTTCAGAAGGTTAAAAACAGATCTCAAAACCACCGAATAGTCAGTAACATCAGCTAGTGACATCAGTGAGTCCAGGCTTGATCTTCAAAGACCATGCAAATGAACCCATGGGTTTTGCAAACAAATGGTTCACTTGCTGCCATTCTTTGATTGGTCTTGTGTATCATGAATGCGGCTTCCATTCTGCTCAGACTTGGCTTCAGGATCCTTAACACAGCACTGTACATGGCTATGACTGTCAACTGAGCAACTGTAGCTTATCTTTCTCTGTATTTTCTCACAACAGAACCTTTAAATCTGCAGACGTTTGTGTTTTTGTTGCTGATTTCTAGAGTTCTATTTATAACCTTTATTTTTTAAACATATGTAGGAAATGGAGCCTGCAGTACAGGGTTTTGTTTTGTTTTCTGTAGTCAATAGGGAGTCTGTGTTCTTTAGTAATGACTTTGGAGGGAAGAATGGTAATTTAGAACCCAAAGTTTTCCATATGGACAATCAACTTAATGGTGACAAGGAGATGGGAAGTGAACTGTTTAAAACAGCGAAGCTTTCAAGGAGTTCGGTCTGACTAATTAGGGCTGGAGGGTGAGAAAAATGGTAGAAAGGCTAAGATGATGACGTTGGGTTGGACACCAGGGGAGCATATGAAGCTTCAGTGGCTGTGAAAAAAAGTGAGCTTGAGAAGACACCAGTGAGTCACACCTGTAATCCTGGCTACTTGGCAGGCTGAAAGGGGCAGGATCACAATTTGAGGCCAACAAGGTCAGAAATGCTTGTGAGAAACCCTATCTCAAAAATAACCGGCAGAAAAACAGGGCTAGAGGCATAGCTTAAGTGGGAGAGCACCAGCCACTGCGATTTCTTCAGAGTGCAGATAATTGAGCTAAAACAGGGTTGACTCTCGAAATGGTTAGCATATATGAATAGGGTAGACTCAGTTAAAGAAATAAAACCTTTTTGTTTTATTATTTTAAAGAAAAGGCCACCTTAAGCCAGCAGCTGTCTCTAGAAGCCTGTTAGCAGGGATCAGGAGCTTAGCCTTCGCGAAGTTCAGGGCTCTAGGTCCTGGGAATGTGATAGTAAGAGTATGACAAGGATCCCTGTGAAATAAGTAATCAGAAATGAGGCCAGAGGCCAGGCTAGGGCTGGACAAGCTTCCCAGATATTGAAATGTAATGGTGGAAAGTAAATAGTTGTGAGTGTGTCTATTCCCTGTGGAGATGTGAGGATCAGTAAATTGTCCTGGAGTTGCACTTGGCCTATAAGAAAGGTCCAAAAATGGACACAGTGGTAAGAAATTGGGCCAATAAGCAACTTCTAGTTCCACAACTGCTTACCCTGGACTGAGAGGGGTTGTGGGGAAAGATGATAACCGAAAAATCAACCAGGGTTCCTAGTGATGGGGATATTTATGACTTAGCAACTAGGTACTCCAGGGCTAGTGAATACCCCCCAAATAATTACAATTATCAGTGCTACTTTAGAGGGTCTGTTAGTGCAAAATCATTCTCTATATTCTCAATATGAGAGGGAGAAAGAAGGTTCTGAATATGTCTCCTCATACTTCATAGTAATCCTAGTCTTAATTTTTTAATCTCTTCTGGAGCAGTTCAGTGGGATTGCAACTGTTGAGATAATATTGTGTAACTGACAATATTGAGAATCTATGGAAGAGAAGGGCCAGTTTCATGGGCAAATGACACTATTGTCCTGGAGATCCAGAGACCTGGACATTAAACCTTTGCTGTGTTGAAATTATGTAGAGAATTTAAAATATAATTTATGGGGCTGGGAAGGTGGCTCAATGGAGAGTGCTTGCCTTGCATGCATGAGGCCCTGTGTTTGATTCCTCAGCACCACATAAGCAGAAAAAAGCCAGAAGTGGTGCTGTGGCTCAAGTGGTAGAGCGCTAGCCTTGAGCTGAAGAGCTGAAGGACAGCACCCAGGCCCAGAGTTCAGGCCCCATGACTGGCAAAAATAAATAAATAAAATATAATTTATAATCTTCACATAAGCCCCCAGATTTCAGTGATTTTACTGGAAAGTGTTTTCCACCACAATTACCAAGCAATTCTTGGTTAGTAGGTAGCTTTTTGTTTCCTACATAGTAACTCGGACTCCTACCATTTGTGACAGCCATTGCTTGGGGTCTTAGCAGTCTTTGTCTCTGGCCTATCAAAGAGGAGCAAGAACTTGGAGAGGGCATAGTTACTTTTTAACTGCTTTGCTCACATCACTTCCTCCATATTTGTGATAACCAGTCATGTGGTTCTCTTCTTCTCATCTGTGGCCATACCTACATGCAAAAGTTGCTGCGCCTGCCTATTGAGTGGTGGCATCTGGTGATGCTGCTATTGTAAGGAAGAAGAACATAAATTTAGGCAGATTCTCAGATTTCTCTGCACATAGATTCTTCAAGGCAGGATCCCTGGTATAGTAACAGAATCTCAAAATAGATAAATTGTACACTGAATAGGAAATATAGGAATCCAAGTCTTTATAATGCAAAGGTCAGTCTTTTAGACTTATCAGTGAAGAATTATCATTAAGGACAATGTAAGTTTCACAACAGGGAGGAACTAGAATGACAGTAGTCTTCGCTTGCTTGCTTCTTTCTTTCATAATTTGTCTATTTTCAATAATAGATTTTCAGGAAACACAACCACATTAAAGTGAATGCAATGGGAACAACAGTTTCTGGGTCCCACTGCTCACTCTTCTGATTGGCCTTCACTTTCTTTTTACTAAATAAACTCTTTAAAACTAGAAACAAGAAACAAATGCATGAAGTGTAAGATACATTGTGATTTCAATAATATACTATGGGGAAAAATACAGACTTGTATCATAGAATTAAAGAAATGTAGTCATTGTCACCATGTATTATTGGCTTAGTCACTTTCCACAAACTCTTGTTAGCCTCAGGATGACCTGTGATAACAGAGGTAAATGGTCAGCTTGACCATCTGGTACCTAAAATAGGTAAAAACACTTTTTTGCTTGTTGAATTTCTGTCATTGAGCATGTGTGTGTGTGTGTGTGTGGGGGGGGGGGGGAGGTGGGGTAGATCAGGGGTCTTCAGAATCATTTGGATCTCAGCTGGAAAGAGATGGTTTTAATTTTCCTCCTGAAATGCTGGTTATTTGCAAAGCTCTATAACAAATACATCCCCTTCAGTTCTCTCAGCAGCTCTACAGTTTGATGTTGGTACTGTGGGAACTACTGGTGTGCCCATGAGCTATGTAGGAGGGATGCAAGAAGGCCTGAGAACAAGTCAGTATCCACATGAGAAGGAGGTGACCCTGACCTAATCCACTTTCACCTTGCTTTCCTCCATCCCAGAGTAGACACTGCGGGAAGAGGGCTGGAAATGTTGGCTTGGAATTCCTTGTGCCTGCATGTGACTGGCATGTGCTACTTAGGAGTTAAGGAAATAAATGAGGTTAATTGATGTCTAAATGAAGGCACTGGCCATAACTACACCCCTTGGAGCTTGGGAGTTATATGGCTGTGTCCCAAGCCAAACCACAGAGTCCAAAGAAAATCAAAGTCTGTCCAAACAAAAACAAAAAAAAATCAAAAACAAAAACAGCTTTTCTGGCCAACCTGGAAGCTCCACCTTCTCCTGGAAGCTCTAGGGAAAGACATTTCTCTGCCCAGCTCTGATAGTGGAAATTAAATGGCTGAGTTGTGGCGTTTCTATTGCCAAAATCCCTTGGATTCTTTCCCTGAGAGGCTTTAGAATGTCGCCAAGTTTCCTACTTTGCTCTAAGCTAAGGAAATCTTTACCTGCCTAAATGTTGTTATGTTTATGTCATCTCATCATTGGAGAAAACACATTACAACCTCCTGCAGTTTCTTTCATGAACTAGATGTGGCGTGGAGAAAGTAAGATAGCCAGCATGGCTTCACAGTGGGTTAAGAATAATATTAGGTACATATTTGATTACCTTTTTTAAAAATCAGTTAGTTTGCAATCAGCATGCATTTAATTAGCTGCAAGCCATAATATAAGGCTGTATTTAAGGGATTTGTATGTTAATAACTTCTTCTTCCACATGTCTCAATAGCCAGTAGCAGCCCATCACTCTACTGCTGAAAATACAGACCTTGGCTTATTCCCCATCATTTTTCCAACAGTCATTCTTAGGTATTTTGGTAGCTGAAGATCATTTGCTAAGTTCATGCTTAACTTCCATTGGGGTTTGGATAATTGCCCACCCCCTCAAAAGCCCTTGTGATAAGAGTTCAGTCTCCAGACTGTGGGTTCATGGTAAGTGATGTAACCTTTAGGAGGTGGATCCTAGAGGAAGGAAACTAGGCCACTGGGAGTGTGCCCATTAAGGGGGATATGAAGACCCTGGCCCCTTTCTATTTCTCACTCTCTTTTCTTCCTAACCACCATGAGTTGAGTGACTTCCTCTCTACATGATTTCTCAGGATATGTCTTATCATAGGACCCCAAATAATGGAGGTAACTGACCAGAGACTGAAACTTCTGAGACCATGAGCCAAATAAACTTTTCCCCCTTATAAATTCGTAATTTATAATTTGTCACAGCGATGGAAAGTTGACTAATAGAACTCCCATTATGTACAAATTTTACCGGTTGCTAACAACTCAAAAACTAATGATGGCACAGCAAAGAAGTGAACTGGAAAATTTTACTTCTGTGGATTTTACCCCAGATATAATTGGTTGATGTTTTTCCTTTAGACATTCCAGGAAAGAGGATTTTTAAAATTTTACTAATATATTTTATTTTAAACTAAAAAGGCAATATACAAAAGAAAAACTGGAAAGCATGGAAAAATTTTTAAAGTACCTAATATAGAGCTTCACACTCAATAAATATTTTAACATTTTAAAGGAGAAATCAATTCCACCACCAAATAAATTTTAGAGGATTTTCTTTGCATAGATTTTTTTAGAGTTATAATTATACTAATTTAAATTTTATATCAAACTTTTTTTTAACATTTTCATAAATATTTTCTCTTGCTGTTATAAGCTCTTCATAATATAATTTTAATTGACTGCATAAATGTCTGTTAGGCATACATTTGTCCGTGGGTAGCAGAAAACCTGAGAAACAGTAGCTTCAGAGTATTTTTATTTTTGTGGAAGAAGAAATTGGGATAAGAATGGAGGCTCTTGGGACAAGGAGACTGCTCATGAGGGCCTCAGTGTTTCTCATAGGGGTGCCGTTCTTAGTGATGGCAGCTGCAAGTCAGGCCCAGTCCTTCCAGAGCGGGCAGGAAGTTATTCTGAATGCAAGCTGAATAGCATGGGCCCCTAACTCACAGAGATGCTAGAGGGTGAGTCAAGAACTTTCCAGTTTCAGTCGTGGAGGAACAAAGGCATTCTAGAATAAAGTGAACTGAATTCAAATTACCATCAAAGGACAGTTGAGTTTTTTTAAACACTTTTTTATCATTCCCATATGATTGCTTGCCTGGTAAGGCAGCATTGAAA
This sequence comes from Dipodomys spectabilis, assembly GCF_019054845.1. Lineage (NCBI taxonomy): Eukaryota > Metazoa > Chordata > Mammalia > Rodentia > Heteromyidae > Dipodomys > Dipodomys spectabilis. The sequence goes on from NW_024870683.1 coordinate 19,146,449, forward strand.
AGCCTATACTCACTTTGTCAACATATAATTTGATGCTGGAGGACTTGAGTGCCTCTTTAGCAAAAGTGAGGTCCTGAGTTCCAATCTCTGTACCAACAAAACAGACTAATCAATTAATTAGTCTGGAAGCACAAATGTACATCTGGTCATGAAAGAAAAACCAAAATCGAAACCAGTGGACAAAACCAGTTTGGGGAAGCAGCTGTAAATAATAACATAGGGGGAGAATTACTTAACTGCATTGATTTTAACTACCGTGGGATAATGGACCCCTGTCTCAAAATTCAGGGACTAGATAAATACTTGGTATGTTGATGAAATAGGTAATTTACACATCTGGTGAAGTGCAACATCTGTTTGTCCCTATAACTTTGTTAGGATATATTACTAATATACAGATATTCTTCCTCCCCTCAGGATATCTGTTGTACCTTAGAACCTCTCTCCAGTGTTGCTTCAGATCAAATATAGCTAAAATGCGCAGTGTAGATTAAGTCACTTACTAGGCTCCTGGCTGTAGTGTGGTAGAGAAATTGTACCCTGGATTGGATCCAGGCCAGTTACTGCTTTTTCTTATTGCCTTTTTTTTAAAGCAGCTCAGGGCTTCATGCTTGCTAGACTGACACTACCATACCGTATTTCCAGCCCTCCATTTTGCTTGCTATATTGGAAATGAAATCTAACAAACTTTTTTTTTTTTGTCGGCGTGGGGCCTGGGCGCTGTCCCTGAGCTCAAGGCTAGCTCTCTGCCACTTGAGCCATAACACCACTTCTGGCTTTTTCTGCTTATGTGGTGCTGAGGAATCAAACCCAGGGCCTCATGCATACAAGGCAAGCACTCTACCACTGAGCCACCTTCCCAGCCCTCAGACTGTCCTTTATTTATCTTACATTCTGGTGTGGGGAGAAGAAGAGAATCGTTGATTAAAAAGCAAGGGTGCGTTGTGTAGAGAGTAGAGGATTGCAGAGCTGAGTAGACAGATGCTTTTCAAGGATGAACAGGTAGCCCTCAATAAGAAGGTAGCATTTGAGCAGCATTGTATCACAAACAACTGAGCCATGTATGCATCTAGAGGACATACATTCCTGGCAAAAGGGTGCCAAGTTCATTGGCCAAGTTGAGAACAGACTTGATGTATTCAAGAAGCAAGGGAAGGCTAGAGGGACAAGAGTGGCAAGGTTGAGGAGGACTAGAAGAATGTGCCTGAAGCTTGGGAGCCAGATGATGATGCACTTTTATGCTGTGGTAAAGACTTTGGCTTTTACTTTAAATGAGATTTTTTTAAAAGCAGTAGAAAGTTTGGAACCCGGCATTATAAACTCTGACCTGTATTTCAAGAGAATTACTCTAGCTCATGTGCTGAGAATGTGGAAGACTAGTTAGGAAGGAAGAGGGCTGGAGTGGAAGCATGGAGACTACTTGGGAGGATACTGTGGTGATTCTCGGGGAGATTTGTGAGGACTGAGGTAGTGGCAACAGAGGTGGTGTATTTTGGTAGCATACTTCTGGAGATTTTGTCATCTAGGATGTGGAATCTGAAAGAAAGCAGAAAGTCACGCTCCAAAAGTTTTGACTCAAGCAATTCATAGAATGAAACTTCACTGTAATGACGGGAGATTGCTCTGGAGCGAGGGAGAGGGCATGGGGGGGGGGAACACACGAATGGGGAGAGGAGAGGTGAACAAATACAGTCATATCCATTTTACATTGTATAAAAGTTGAGCTGTGTAACTTGAGGGTAGAGATGGGAGGGGAAAAGATGGGGGAGAATGGTGGACGCAGTGGCCTTGACTTCTGGAATTGGAACTCCTTTGTACAACTACTTAATAAAAATAAATTAATATATTTTTTAAAACCCTACCTAACACATACCAACAACGGCTAACAGACACTGAAAGTCCTCCTAAGCTAGATGTGGTAGAGTACATCTTTCATTCCAGCCCTGGGGAGGCTGAGGCAGGAGGATAAAAATTGAGATGAAGAAAGGAAGAGCAGGCACGTAGTTACTATATTTAACATGCATAGGTGAAAATGGAACCATGCAGCTTGGTGGTATGAATGGTATTGGGAAAGATGAGGGAGAACGATGGGAGGGGTGACATTGATCAAGATGCATTATACTCAAACTCTTACTGAATTGAAACCCCTTTGTACAACTATGCAAAACAGAATTTTTACCAAATGAGATCCTATAGAAAGTGAGCAAGCAAGGGAGGACAGAATGAGAATGAAGAATGAAAGGGGAGTGGACAGGAAGGGTTGATGTCCAGAAAGGGGGAAGGGCATGGTCATTTTTATCAAACCCTGATGATACATCAAGGAATTTAGGAATTTAGCAGTGGAGAGGTAACTGGTACTTTGGCCTGGAGCTCTTGAACTGGTAAGGTGGAAGTGTCATTGGATGGGCTGGATTTAAGTGAGCATGAACTGAGAGTGAACTGGGAGAGCATTGACTCTTTCGAGGAAGGCTGAAGAGGAATATGAAGCTACCTTTAAGAGTAGGATCATGTTTGTGTGGGTGGATGTGCATATGCATGTATGTGCATGCACTCATGTGCACTGTTGAGAGCAATCCAGAGCCCCAGAAACAGTGTCCAGGCACAAGAGAGAGGCCATTCTGGAAGGCATTAGGTAGGGTATATGAGGAAGTCTTTGAATACACACCTGGAAGACTTAGGCTTGTACGGGAGCCATGAAGAGCTGGGAACCCATGTGGGTTGCTGAGGATGAGCCTCTCTGACTGCTTCTACATTCTCAGTAAAATGAAAAGCAAGGTCATCCGCTGGGGGTAAGGTAGCAGAAGAGGTGTTGGAAACTTGAGGAGAGAGGAGGAGGTGCGACATAATCTTGTTGGACTGTTTAAGAGTAATTAGTCTAGGGAAGTGCTGTCAGATCTCTGGGTACCTCCAGCCACACCCTGTGGCTAAGTATCTTGAAAGCAAGACAGCAGTAAGAACACAGGTCATATGTTTGTCACCAGTGCTTTCAACTAGATAGGTGCAGGGGCAGACAGGCAAAGTATTGGACTCTATTGAGTTGGGCTTATGCCAGGTAAAGATAAGCAAGGAGTTGACAGTGTGGACAGAACATGATCATAGTTATTGATTATGGAGTCTGAACATTGGCCAATGAGAAAAGTGAGGTCAGAAGGTAGGTAAAGGACAGTGAGAGGAAGCTAGGGTGAAAGCAGTTTATTATTCACTTTATAAACTGGGTTTCTTTTCATAAATTATATTGTATTTCCAACACACTATGGAAAGTTTTTGTTTAAGAAAATCATTAATAAATTGATGTTTACATTTCCTTTTCTTTTTTCTTTTTTTGTTGTTGTTTTGCCAGTCCTCCTGGGGCCTGAACTCATGAGCCTGAGCTGAGTGCTTTACCACTTGAGCCACAGCACCACTTCAAGCTTTTTTTGAGTAGTTTTTTTTGATAAGAGTCTTATGGAGTTCCCTTTCCTAGGCTGGTTTCAAAGCACAATCTTCAGATCTCAGCCTCCTGATTGGCTATGGTTACAGGCATGAGTCACAGGTGCCTGGCTCCCTTGCTCCCTCCCTCGCTCCCTCCCTCCCTCCCTCCCTCCCTTCCTTCCTTCCTTCCTTCCTTCCTTCCTTTTTAAAAATCATACCTAGGTTGAATCCAGGATTTCACACAACACACATCAGGATTGGAGTGCTGTGGCCACAAGCAAGTACTCAAGAGCTGGTTAGGGACCTCAGATCAAATTTAGAGCTCTTACTCAGCTCTCATAAGGATTCTACCTCTTGAGCCACACCCTTTAAAGCACACCATAGACTACCTAGGAGAGCTCATCATAAGGCGGTGTGGATAAATCCTAGTGTAGTTGGAAGACACATGTGAGCAACAGGCCCCACTGCTAAAGCTGCATGTGAATGTGCAGCTGTTGCCTGCTGACCAATGGAACAACAGTCTTGGTCCCGACAATGTTACTGGTAATCAATGGAGTGTCCAGACACCACCCATGGGAAGCAGGAGAGGGCAGCTGGCCGTCTAGAGCCAGATCTGTGCAAGCCAGGAAAGAATTGTCAGAAATTGCTGCCTTGCAGCAGGGGAACATACAAGGGAGAAAGGACCAGGGCAGCAGGGTTATACCAGCCAGAAGCACCTCAGTGGGCTAGCATGGATCCTTCCTCCAGTCCTCAGCTCTGCATCTGGGGGTCAGGATTACTGATGGAACCTGAAAGCTGGCAGAAGTAACCAGGTGAACGAGAAGAACTTGGGGTCTTTATGTGGGAGCTGCTCTTCCCACTGCAGCTTGGACTGGCCTTGACTTTTGGGCAGGACTGAGGTGGGGGGGAGGGCAGTGCTGATGGATCCAGCTGCAGAATCTGGGAAAGGCAGGGGCAGAGGAAGTGAGGAGGGAGTGAAGAGGAACATCTGCTGCCTTCCCACAGTGCAGACTGGAAGCCTAAATACCAGCACACCATTTATTTCTTCCTTGGCAAAATCGTGTTTATTTTCCCCATAAACCCACTGTCCAGACTGAACATAAATCACGATGGGCTGAAGGAAAAGCTTAGGTCTGCCTCTTTGGCATCTTTATTCTTCCATAGGGCAGATGCACACGCCAAGTTAGCATCATGAGGGGGCATGAGACTCTACCCAGCCATAAATCTTTATTCTAATCAAGTAGCATTGATACGTGGTTATCTTGTGTTTGAGTCTCTCCATCCTTTATAGGAAGTGGCAGTACCTGCTCTCCTGAGATAAAGATAAGAGAAGTGCTTGGGAAAATGCAGCCTGAAGCACGGCTGGGAGGCCTCAGTGGTAGGTTGGGATACAGAGGTCCTGGCCTTAGCAAATGAAGTGAGGTCGGCCCAGATTAAGCAGACCAAATCAAATCTTTGATGGTTGAGTGATTTCTACAAAATGATTGTAGGTCTGCACAGTTTAACAAGACTCTTCAGAGTGGTCGAAAATATTTTCCAGAACAGATCAGATAAAAGCCAAATTCAAAATTGGTCATTGCTGTAAATCAAGTGGCAGACTATCAATGACCTAGATTTCCCCCAAAAGTTTTCCCACAGAGAGGGAGAGAAAAAAAACACCGAGTGACTGTTATAGCTTGATTTGACAAGAGCAAAGAGATCTCCACAGCTTTAAAAGACTGCCAATTTTTTAAGCTTGCTATAATGAATTCGTTTAATTCCGAAGCCAGTGAGATGTGCAAATCACATCTATACGATAAATGGTCCAACTTCAACGTCAATTGCCAGCAGTGCTGAGCAGCCTCTAGTTGCCATGTTCTTAGGGAATAATTCTTGGTTCATTGCAGAGTGCTGCTTTTTAATAGCTAATAACATGAGAACAGTACTTTTCTCCGATTCCTACCCTGGTAGAAAGAGAAGGCGTGCCATGGTCCTGACTTAGATGGTTGTTTTCAGTCGATCTTGCATGATTAGCAGTCTGGTGGCTCAGAGTTATGAGAGCTCTTCCAGGGCATCCTGGATCTTTAAGAGACCCATGACTTCTAGGGAGAACCAGGAGCCAACTCTTCTCATCAGTCCCACGTCAGGTCTACAGAGCATGGTAACACAGCACATTCTGCACCCCGATGTGTAAAAATCAGTATGGTCGCCCCAAGATGATTCATAATGATCTCCTGAGATCCTTGCTTGTTCCCAACCTACTCTTTGGCCAGCATATCCTTTCTATGTTCTAAACTCTTGGCCTTACAGTTGACCTTTATTTTGCCTTTGGGATTTGTGTGAATGCTGCTAATGGGCTGACTTGACTGATTCTCTAACTCCCAGCATGCTGTGGTAGGAGGCCGGAGTCCCTTCGTGAGAATATCACAAGGCTTCCAGTTCCACATTAGGACATAGTGGATAAGCACTATGAGTGAAGACCCACAGTGCATACTGGGACCATTACCTAGTAGTCTGCATGCTTCTACTGCATTGCTATACTTCAGCCTTCATATGAATATGGAAGTGTGATGCATGCACACTTGATGCACAGGTGCTAATGATGAAATTTTCAAATAAAGACTATCTAGAAAAATCAAAACAGAGGGTGGCACACACTACATAAGTCTAAATGTGATTGTGGGAGAATCCTAATGTTCTGGATAACCCATTTGAAGAATGTTGTTAACAAATAATCAAGGATGCCATATATGGCCATAGGTAGCATTAAGATGCATTCATTATCCTTATTCAGTCATATACAGAATAAACATTAAAGGCCTATGTGTAGTAGGAATTTAAGGACCTTCCTGTGAGGAAAAAAAGTGGAATAGAAAGATTTACAAGACAGTGTGGGCCATTGTGTACTCAAAGAGAGAAGCATGTTGTTAGTGCTCTTAGAACTTTAACTTATTCATGGTCATAAACTAGGAAATGGCAGGTTGGTTTTGAACAGGTGTATCTGACACCAACTCTCATCTAACAACCATTAGGCAATATTACTCTATAAGCAGTTTTTTGAAACTCAAGGTCTGAGATAAAGAATGGTAAGCAAGGATGATGGAGAGATAGACTATGGCCTTGCAGTAGACTCGTGAGAGAGACTCATGCTAGGTAGAGTGTGGATTTTATTCTGTCGGTAATGAAAATCTCTAACGGTGTGGTCTAGTCAGTTGTGCAGTTCTGAAGAGAATTCCAAGTAATTCGAATTGGGAGAGAAAGGATCAGAAGATCACTCAGAGATGGTCATTTTTATACTGACTGAAGAATGGAATCCTGTTGGCCTAAAGGAGGCTGTGGAGATGGGGAATTATGCCTAGATGTGATGAGTAAGATATTGACTTGACAGATCTTGGTACACATTTAATAAATGATAAGAGGGGTGGAGAAATAAAGTTGATCTACAATAGATAAAAGGATAATCAATGTTAGATACAGGAAGAGAAGCATGTTTGGGGGAAAGGTGATGGGTCTAGTTTGAACATGTTGACATCATGATGCCTTTGGAAATATACATGGTAGACATACAGACATACGGGTAGGACATTCTCTAAGTTGATCTGTGCTGAACGTTAATTACAGCCATGGAACTGAATGCAGCTACTCAAGAAGAGAATGCAGGATGTAAGGCCAACCTAGTGACTCACATTTAAGGCATGAGGGCAGCCAGAGAGGGTGATCGGGACAGGCAGAAGGAGAGTGGTTGGTAAAGAAGAAAGAACTTTTTGAGGACAGAGTGATGCGTGGTGCCAAATGCTCCTGCTGGCAGTTGTACAAGTTCTGGAAAGTGTCCACTGAGCATACCAACTAGAAGGTCCCTGGCAACTCAGAGAAGAATGGAAAAGCAAGTTCAGTGAAATGGTCAGAGGGTAGTTGAGCTGACATGAAGTGAGGTTATTGAATGAAGTCTTTGTCTTCCTTAGTGTGTGAAAGAAAGGTAAGACTTAAGCTAGAGGGGCCTAAGATTTATGAGGATTGTTTTGTTTAAGAAAAGAAAGGTCCAAATTCTTAAATGAAAAAATGAGGGGGAAATGAAGACGTGAAAGCTATAGATGAATGGAAGCATAAATAATGATACAGAGTCCCTGAAAAGTCGTGAGATGATAAGAGTTCAAATTGTTAATTGTCCTTTTATATACATTTTAAAATGTGTTGAGTTTTTAGGTATACTAAGCATGAGCTTGAGATGGGGAGTAAGACTCTTCTATTGAAACTAGAAAATTGAAAGGAAAATACACACAAAATTTTGGGACTGTGTTCAGAGTCTGGTCAGAGGTTGAAGAACAAAGATTTATAGTAGTATTTTTCCTTAGGTAAGGCTCGGTTGTGTGGAATGAGGTGGGCTTAACCCTAATTTGGGATTTTATCAGACGAGGATAGCCAAATGAAGTGGGAAGGTTGTGGGAATAAAGGAAGATGGTGGTTGGAACTGATTGTTAATATGATCGAGATGAAGACAGTTATGATGACCGAGGAGAAAAATAGAGGAGATTGCAAATGATTGGGCGTGTTGATATCTAAGAGTAGGTGTGGCAAGGACAAGTCAATGAGAGACAAGGAAGGATGAGATTCTGTGGTTGGAGCCTGGGCCGCTATCCTGAATATCTCACCCTTGTGATGAGGCTGGATTCGGCTCCTAGGTAGGGATGGTTGAGGACAGTGCAGAGAAGCTATTTGAAGTTGAACAGGAACTGTGGAAATCAGAGTTAGATGAATCACATATACAAACACTGAAGTCACCCAGGATAATGGTGGTATTTCATGTAGATACTAGAAGCCAAGGAATGAAGTCATCCGTGGATATGGAAGAGTGATCAGAAGATCAGATGGTGATAGAGCTGAGGAGATGGAAAACAAGGGAGCCTAGGAGGGGCAGAGGAGTCATAACCAGGAAATGACATTAGAAAGTAAGAAAATGCTGAAACCCACTTCCTGATCCTGATAGTGTCTGACCTAAGAGATCGTATTCTCAAAATAGTATCGTCTAAAACAGAGAGACCTACCAGTTTGCCTTGGAGTGGTACCAATACTTTCTAAAACAAACCCCCCAAAATGATGCCCAGCTGTATTTAACCAGGTTTGTTTGCTCCTGTTGAATTTTCCAAATCAGTAAGTTAGTGCTTAAGGGAATATATTTTAGGCACATGAAATGATAGGAATAAAATGTCATGCACTACAAAACTAAGCTTATAAAGCTTTGTTTCAGATTTAGATGGCAGTGGTTGCTTGAACTGTGGGGTTGTTCCCGCTGGCACTTTTGAGGCTGCTTGGCTGATACTTGGGCACAGTTGATGGTCTTTCAGGTCTGATGAGAGGCCATTTTGGAGCTAGGAGTACCCAATGCATGTGATACTCTTTGTGTTCTCTCTTAATACATGCTTGGTTTCTGAGCCTGCCTCTTATGATGAATTGTGAGATCAGATCAATGTAAATAGCAATGAATCATAGAGGTAGCAAATTTAGTTTTTTCAAAAGTCAGACTTCTAAAATTAAAAGAGTTGAGGTATCTTCATAGTTCTCTGTTCCTCAATTTAAAAAAAAAAATCTGAAAAACAGAAGCAAAAAAAAAACAACAGTAGGATAAAAGTAGATGATTCCGGCTTGTGAATTTTCCTCTCTGGTGAGCTGTAGAGTATATATGGGTTGAAAACTGAATCCAAAAAACAAATAGTTGGTGGCCTCAGAGCCCATAGGGATGCTCAGAATTCCTTAACATCATAGTAGTTGCCGTTGAAAGTTTTATTCCATTCTGTGAGTTGATATGCGGCAAAGAAGGTAGTACAGCTGTAAGCCAGCTGTATTTCATTTAGGCTTGGGAACAGGGCCCTTTTGTCTGTTCCAAATACTCTTAGACCTCTCCCTCAATTTCATGGACTTTGGTTGTTAGCGGAAAAGTAACCGTTGAAATAAAGGTTCACTCTTGGAACCTGTCACTCAACCAGGACTTCTGGCAACCTTTGGGGATTACATTTAAACTAGCAAGACTTTTTGTTATATGCAACAAGGTAAAAAAAGTAAGGGTGTCTCTCACTTTACCCATAGAAATATACTGGTTAAGAGATTTATGGTAAGGGCTCTCTTCCCAGCTGAGAACATAAGGATGTGGTGCCCCCTAGTGGGCTAAGCCTCTAAGCTGTGTTCACCTCTATAAACTTTTTGGAATGAGGTAAGGTATCAACAAACACAGTAATGAGTGTGTTTCTTAAATGTGGGTAGCAATAAAACAGCCAAGGTATAAATAAGTCTCAAGAATTTTGTTTACTATGTCATCTTTTAATGGTGCAAATAATGACTTTGAACCGCAACACCTTCTAACCACAGGGGCAATGGAAATTCCTAATATGAAAACTGAAGTTGTGGTTAATTTGGAGTAGAGTGATAGAGGTTGAAGTTGGCATAAGAATATGTGGAGACTACTGTAAGTGGCTGGCAAGCTCTATTTACTTGCAACTGGGTGGTGGTTATAAAGCTGTTTGCCTTGTGAAAACCCATTAAGCTAAACATTTTATTATGATTTCTGCACTTCTATTTAATAAGAGGATTTTTTAAAAGAGGGAAATCAACCCTACTATGTCCCAAATTTAGAACCTCAAAATGCTAAGGTATGTGTGGTTTTCATACTCTTTTTTTTATCATACTTAGAAAATAAGTCATCAGTAACTAATGGATCCGTATGTTGGCAGGCCTGGGAGTGTCATTGAAACTTGAGTTCTGCATTCTACAAGATGCAGCCTGTCTGCTTTCCTTTCTTCAGAAGAGTCTAAATTCACCCTATGTCAAAAAGATTGAGCAAGAGTGAGGGAAGGTATAAGATGCATTGCATGCATAAATTGACATATTAAATTGAAACCCCTTTGTGCAGCTATTTAAAAATGATTTTAAGGGCCGAGCGCTGGTGTCTCACACCTGTAATCCTAGCTACTCAGGAGGCTGAGAGCTGAGGGTCTCAGTTCAAAGCCAGCCCAGGCAGGAAAGTCCATGAGACTCTTATCTCCAATTAACCACCAGAAAACCAGAAATGGCACTGTGGCTCAGCCTTGAGCTGAAGAGCTGAGGGACGGCACCCAGGCCCAGAGTTCAAGCCCCACAACCAACCAGAAATGATTTTTAAAAGAAATTAAGAATAAATAAAAAGTTAACAAAGTAATGAGCAAAAATTAGGGCTGTAGGTATGGCTCAGCAGTTAGAGCACCTTGTGTAGCAAGCACTGAAACTGGAGTTCAGACTTCAGTACTGCCACAATATTTAGATGGGGTGGAGAAAAGGAACTCTTTTGACTGTTAGCCTTTTTAATATCTCAATTGCCTTTATATTTTACTTACATGATTAAAACAATAAAGTAGTCATATTTATACCTCTTTACACCAACTTTAGACAGTGACTAGAGGGAGTTATCACCAATGCTGGCCTCACGAGCTGTTCCTCTGACATTTGAGTTCTTTCTCATGAGCAAATCCTGTATCTAAGACGTAAGAAGGCCCAGATCTCCCCATTGTATTCTTGTGTGCAGGAAGGACTCAGGAAGGCAGATCTGGCCTTTTCCCAGTGTCTCTGTCCTTTGTAACCTGGCTCTCATTAGTGAAATGCAGTGTCCTGGGGCAGCCCCTGGGTGTTTCAATTACTGTAGTCTGCTGGAACTCACTGACTTCAGAGTATGCTGGCTTCAATGTATCCTGGATGGTTCCCAACCATCCCCAAACTATAATCCAGTGTCCCCAGGTCAGTCTAATACATAGGTTTCTTTCATTCTCCTCAATTTCAAATCATTTTTAAAGCACCTCCTTCTCCCCATGCTGGGCACAATCTCCTATCACCATCAGTGGAGGCGGCAGCCTTGTGAGGTGCCAGGTGGCACCAGGTTCGACCCACAGTGGGGGCCACCTGGAACTTCATTCTGAAGAATAGATTCTTGATAATTTTCCTTGAATGGCTGAATGAATGAACAGTCCTACATCGTCTGCCTAAGTGAATGGGCCACACCCTCTCTCCACAAACCCTTTGTAACTGAGCCTCCAGGACTAGCCTCATTTAGGAATCCCTGAGAGGACTGTGTACTTACTCTCTCCTGCATTCATTGAGTATGTGGGAAAGAAGAGGGCATGGCTTTGCCATCACAGGCCTCACAATATGGAAGGAAAGCTTTTAGAACAGATGTAGGACTCTAACACGTTAACAGTGATGCTTCCTCTGATTAGTAATGGACTGAGGGCTCCATGAAACAGCTTTCTTGTGCCCACCTCAGGCCTGCAGCCCAGGTTTCTCTTCTTTCCAGACATTACTCCACCAGTCTCAGAGGGGTCTTTGTAGAATGATCTTCTGTCAAAACCAGAAAATGCCTCAGATTCCATTGCTTACAATAGGCACTTTGGGACCAAAGGCATTTTACTATTTTTTTTTAAATGAAAAAAGAGTTTTTCATAAGTTAATGTTTTTCCTCCAAGGTTTGTGAACCTTTCTTTTATTCATCTTCTGCTCGTGCAGCTAATCAGATTTGAAGGGTAAAATAACACCAGATTCATGGCTGCAAGGGACATGAGAAATGTATTAGTGAGGAGTCAGATGTGGAGAAAGAGAGCCTGATCTGAGCAAGCTCAAGGTAAAAGGGAAAGGGAGCTATTATTAGGGTGCAGGGCTAGTTCACACAATCAGAAACAAATGTGCATCAGGAAAGCATTGAAAGAAAAAATTTGTGTTTCTTATCTATGCTTCCTTCTCTTCCTCTCCCCTCCCCTCCTTTTCCTTTCCCTTCTGATGGGAATATTTATGAGAAAAAAATTGCTTGACAATAGAAATATGGTGGGAATGGAGAATATCTAAATCTAGCAAGCCTGCCTGACATTTCTTTTGGGGATTAGAGACCTCATGGTTTTTTACATCATTTATATATTGGCATAATTGATTCAGAACAGTATGATTGCATTCTATTGCAGCAGTTTTCAAAAAGTGGTCTATTCATGATTGATTATAAGCTGAGATAAAAATGCAAGTGATGAATGACCAATAACCCATGAAATACTAGCTTTTACTTATGATTACAAGTTGCTAGAGTAACCTGCTAAATGAGATATTAAGAGTCTCCTGAACTCAAATTGGCATGCTACTCTAATTAGACTCTAATTAGTCCAGAGACTATAATTCTACTGAAAAGGCTAGCTGCTATTCTTTAACAAAGCTTCTATGAGTGGCATGCATGTGCATAGAATGTCCAAAGAGAAAGGAGTAGGTGGGATATAGAATCCCCCAAATGGTAATGAGCAAAGAAGTTTGAGAGTCACTGGTGAAGCAAAGTTAGTCTCAGCCCTGGCTGGACATCAGAAGTGTTTCATTAGTGGTTCACATCGCTAACACTAGCAACTTTGGAGGTAGGGATCAGGAGGATTGTGGTTTGTGAACAGCCTGGGGAAAAAAGTCCAAGAGGCCTCTTCTCAACAAAGAAGTTAGGTGTGGTGGCATGCACCTGTCATCTGAGCTATGTGGGAGGCATAAAGTTGAGTAATGGTTCAGACTAGCCTGAGCAAGAAAATTAAGACCTGAAAAATAACTGAAGCCAAGAGGGTTGGGAGCACAGCTTAAATTATAAAACCCCTGATAGAAAGCATGAGACCTTGAGTTCAAACCCTAGTACTTCCCTTTAGTAGTTGTGCATGCCTGTAATCCCAGCATTTGGGAGGCTGAGGCAGAAAGATCACAAGTTCAAATCCAGCAAAGGATACAGAGCCAATTCCAGGATAGCCTGGGTCCACAAAGAAAGACTTTGTGTCCAAAAATAAAAATGAACAAAGAAACAAACAAAAACAAAACAAAAAAAGAAAATAATTATAAGTTGCTAAACTTCATGGCAATCTGTTAAACAAAAGCCCATTCTCTCCCTAGCAGACTTGGCCTTCATCTCATTGGCTAGAACTCATTCTCATGCCCACCTTGGACTAGTCCCCTGCACAGAGAAAAAGGACTGTGAAGATTTACTGCCTGGGGCTGGAGCACTGTATTGTCAGCTCAATGGCATGTAAGGCTTCAATTTAAGTAGAAAAAGAGAAGCAGTTCTGCCCTTGAGGCCAGATGATCAATTGTAAGATGATCATTGGAAGAAGTATCTGAATACCTAATCCATATTGGACAAGAGTAGAACCAGCTAGAACTGGTTCTTGTCTACCTGCCGATTATCTCCTGCCACCCTCCCGTCAGGCTTCTGAGGTTTAATGTTACCTGAATTCTAAAGTTTAGAAACAAACTGGAGTCAGAGAATTCAGGGGATTTGAAGTAGATCATCAAGCATTGGTGTTTTTCTTCTTGGTGTCTATTTTTGCTTAGTTCTTTGTTTATTTTACTTTATCATGGCAGATTGCTATGCTAGCTCTTCTTTTTAGGAAGGGTTTCCTTTATTTTTTTATTTTATTGTAAAGGTGATATACAGAAGGGTTACAGTTACCTGAGTCAGGTAATAAGTACATTTCTTTTTGAACAATGTCACCCCCTCCCTCATTTTCTCCTACTTGACCCCCATTCCCTTCCGTCCCAAGTTGTAAAGTTCATTTCCAACATAGTGTCTTGTGAGTATCACTGCTGAGTTGGTTCACCCTTTGTCTCACCACTTCTGTGATTCCCCTTCGCCTTCCCAAATCAGATAAACCTACATATAAGACAAAGGTACAGAAATCAAAAACAGCAACATAAGTTGGGGGGGGGGAATAAATGAAGAAAGGAAAAAAAGAACCTCAAACAGTACAACAAAAGACCTTTTGTTTCCATTTGTTGGAGTTCATTTTGATAAGCATCATTTTATATGATCCTATTTACTATGCTACCTCTTAAGTAATAAGGATATCTCATCTTTCACACTCCAACGTGTGACTTAACAAAAGTAGATTCTACTTCTAGAAATTCTTTGAAATCATGGCCAAAGTGGGCATATGTTTTTTCCTCAGGACTAACCTATGCAGGATGCTGTCTGAATCAGCACTGTATTTTTCTAGTTTTATTTTGCACACTGATTTATTGACAACACAAAGAAATGATCCCTTCATGTGAGTTCATGCTCCTCTATCCAGCTTCTACTTCATTCTGGTGGGCTGTAAAATACAGAAGTGATAGATGTATGACACACCATGTATTGGGGTATAACTGTGTCACTAGTCAAAGATATTGAGTCTTCTTATTTCACAAAAGGAGATACAGTTCATAAAAAAAAAAAAACAAGTTCATGCAGACTCCTACATTTTGGCTTTTCATAAGAGATGATGGGTGTTGTGACAGTGAGTTGAGTGAATGAGTTCATGTCTCCTGATCCCCTGTAAAGGCAAGAATAATAGCATCTGAATCTAATAATAGCGGGGAATAAAGTTACTCTTTAGAAACAGGCCTAAAAAATAAGCCCAAATTATTATAATTAGAAAATGGATCTTGAAAGAGCCTTGCCAAGAGGCAATAATGTGATGATGAGGTGTTAGGAATTTTCTGTGAATGGACCTTTTTTTCATAAATTATCAGGTGAAGTAGGAGAAATTTGATTCATTTAATAATGCTTTATTGGTTTCATATGAGTTTGCTTTCTGTTTAGCTCTTGTTCACAGCTCCTAACTGGCATATAGAGGAAATACCATTTATGTAAAGATCTTTAATATAGTGAAAATTCTCTGCAGTTGGCTAAATTAAAGTAGACTATCCTTCCTGAGAGGCTTACTTCTCTGTTGGGCTGGGGAGAACATGTTGTGTTATTTCATCTCTTCTGAAAGTTCCTGTGCCCATTGAGCCCACCTTTTGCATTCCATCCAAGTGTGTCATGTTTTACCCGTAGCATTCAGTATCATTCTTATTTCCTCACCTGCCTTCCTGCACTACATTGCGAGGACTTCAGAGAGAGCAACTTTTTTTGTATCTCCAGAAACATAGAAGAAAGGCCACACAAATAAGCACTGCTTATGGCAGGGAATAATGCAGGGAATCTTGGGACTGTCTGGCTCTCCATGAATAGAGGACAAGAGGATAGGAACAGGAGATTCTAAGTTCTTCATATGCCACAACGTTCTGGCATGAAAAAGTATAAACTATTCCTTTCTATACACAAAATAATCTTCCACACTGCAGTATTTCATCTTTTCTGTCTTTTCTCTGTGTTTCTGTGTCTATCTGTGCATATGTCTGTCTGTCTCTCTCTCTCTCTCCCTCTCCCTCTCTCCCTCTCTCTCTCTTTCTCCATCCTCTCCTAGCCAGAGCATTTTTGAGGCAATCCCATTCAATTTTCAGTATCCCCAATAAGCTCTCAGGACTGAGATAACCAGTCATAATTGGTGATTCGATTCACTTACCAAAAACTCATTCAAGAATTTTTTTGTGAAAACAGTCAGTACGAAATAAACTGTAACTCAAAATTTGATCAGTTAAATATTTAACAGAAGTGAATCCAGTGAGACAAATCAACAAAAAACAAAGCCAAAAAGAATGGCCTCTTTAAACAGTGTGTCTGATTCTTCACAAGCCCACACTGCAAGTGAGTATGAAATGGGAGGCTTGTGAATTTGCAGTCTCTTTTGATGGCTTTAGTGTTTGAAGATGTAAGTATGTGTTTCATGGTTCATGGCTCCTAAGCACAATCCATAATTGTCAAATGAAGAAATGATGCCTTGGTCCATATAGAAAAAAAGGAATTGTGCGGATTTCTTGTGAAACAGTGTTATTTGCTGTTGGATGCGGTATGAACATTTCAAAGGTTTCTCAAGGGTGGCTTTCACTGTAGCTGAGTTTTACATTTTACCTTATACATTGACTGACTGTGACTTTCTTAGAGACACAGAATTCATTGTGCAGACTCTAGAGTTGACAGGCGTTGGACATAGTTGTTGATACGCATAGGGGACTTTAGGGGAGTTGCCGGGAGGTCTGGTCAGCTCACCAAACTAAAGAGTGGTGCTGATGTTTGATCAACAAAACTTACATTTAGACCTAAAACTCTGATCCTGGTCCAACTTCCAAGCTAGTCTGAGAGAAACCTTTTCCTGCCTCCCTTTCTGGCCTCAGTTCTAGGGAACAAAGAGCTGTTGAGAAAAAGGAAAGAGTAACATTAGCCCAAGCAGGAGCTCTATTCACTTAGGAAAATGGAGTGTTTATTTAATTAACTAAAAAGACTGAGCCTATGGTTCTAAACTTGTTTTAGAAGAATGGCCTCAAAGAAGAAAAAGGAGAAGGAGAGAAGGCCTGGTTTTTATAATCTGTTTACATGGGGTGCTGTGTCTAATTCTCGGGATAATCCTATGTGGCAGAAACAACTCACTCTTGAATACTGACATACTTGAAGCTCAGATACTACCGGGGCACCTCAATAGTGGCAGATACAGTTAGAATAACAATTAACTCTTAGTTTACAACTGACCTGTCCAGCATTCCTTAATGATCACTGGAAAATATCCAGCTTTCCAGGGCTTAAAATAACCAGTCTTTCTTTGATGAACCAACTCTTTAAGCCAATGTAACTCTTTCTAATTGCTGAATTAGTCTCTTTTTTGGTGCTTGTTTTTCTTCTGATTAAAAAAAAATGACCTGAAAGTTTCTCAGTTTGGGGTAACTTGAGCTGTCAGTTAAATTTTAAAAGCCAATTATTTTGAAGCAATAGAGCTTTATGAATTCTAAAATCTAAGCCAGAAGCCAGACTATAAATACTTGTTTTGGGAGCAGGGGGGAGGGCAAGGATGGCTACCAAACAGATCTATCTAGCTCATCCCAATTCTAGTGACCCACTTTCCTTAGAGAAAGGGAAACCTCACTAATGGGCAAGTCTGTGCAGGAGTAAAGGACTCTGGTTCTCCAGAGGGGTCAAATGAGGGTCCTTGTGCTATGGGGCAGTTTTCACTCCACAGGCTTAGCAACTCTTGATAATGGAGTTCAAATCCTCACACAGTCACTTACTAACATGTGGGAATAACCAAGTAATAGTTTCCAATATCTGTTTCCCTCTGGAACATGGGAATGATAATCACTGTATCCAGCTAACAAGGAAGAAGTGAGTTATCCATGTCCATGCACCGTGCACTGCTGGCCTCACAGATCACTCCACTGATTTCGCTGTTGGGTCCTTGGAACCTTTTTACTTTGGTCTTGAGGGCTGTGTTAATATCACTTTTTTAAAAATGCTTTTTTATAGCACTAAACTTAAGAAGGACATATTTCCTGTCCTTTCAGGGAATTATTTATTTATTTATTTATTTTTGTGGTTCTAGAATCAAACCCAGAGCCTTGGGCATGTGAGGCATGAAGTCTAACATTGAGCTAAAACTCACTAGTTTCTTATTAAACAACAGCCTGAGGCTGATGGCCATTTTCAAAAGAAACATTCTTTGAACATTAAGAAAAACACACCTAGTAATTGCATTTCTAATTTAATTTCCATTCCTTAAACACAAAAACAAGGCACCTTAAAAGATGTTCACAAAACTACAGGTTTCTGATCCAGAAAATTCTTCAGTCTTAGCCAGCCCTATTTCCTTCTTTCTGATCAAACTATCCCAGCATGCACTAGCAAATCCAGGCTCTAGGCATTTGGCTTCCTTCCCTTCATCTCTGTGCAGAACAGGTGCCTTGTCTTGCTCAGGCTTGAGCCTATTCCACTGAATCACCTTTGGGGGGGGGGAATTATTAAATAATTGTACAAAGAAGTTACAATTCCATAGTCAGGTAATGAGTACAGTGCATTTTGATCAATGTCATTCTCTCCCATTTTCCTCCTCCCATCCCTACCCTTCTATTTTTATATAAAGTGCATTCAAAATAATGAGTGCATTTGCTAACCCCTCCTCTCTTCATTTGTGTCTGAATCAACTTTTAAAATCAGGTTCCCTACCAGATATTGAGCACCTGCCACATTCAGCACCACAGTGGCCCAGAGTTCACAAAGATAGTCTAGACATGGTATATATAAGCACTGAGTCCACAGTCTAGCTGAGGAATCCCTCCAGGAATGGATCTCAAAGCATAAGAACCATTCTTCCTGCTAAGGCTTACCCAGCAGTCCACCTAGACCTGTGGGGCCACTCCCTGGAGCGTCCAGAATCCTAAGCATGATTCATTTGGGAACTTATCACTTACTTGTGGAAAGTAAAAATATATATATAAAAAAAACAATTTCATAGAAGACTGTGGGTTGGTGGTTCCTGAGCCTGGTGAAGAAAGAAGAGAGGAACATGCTGATATTTGTTAAGGGGCATCAAAAGGGAGAGAAGGAATTCATTCTGGTGTTCTATACAAAGAAAGGTAACTCTAGCCTACAATAATCTATAATATATTTCAAATGGCTAGGAGGATGCATAAGTTCCCAAGACATAGAAATGATTGTTTGAAGAAATGGAAATATGTGTTACTTTGATTTAGTTATTACACAGTGTATACACGGATAGAATTCTCATATACTCTAGATGCTATGGGTAGAATACATGCCTATCATTCCTGAGACTTTGGGCTCCATCTCCAGCATCCCTGCCCAAAAGAAGAAGGGAATCCTCTTGCATTGTTGGAGTGTAAACTTGTTCAACCACTTTGGAAAGTAGTATGGAGGTTCCTCAAAAGACTCCACATAGAGCTCCCCTATGACCCAGCAATCCCATTTTTGGGCATTTACCTTGCCCAAAATGATCACAAACAAGACCATACTAAAGCTACCAGCACAACTATGTTTTATTTCAGCATTATTTACCATAGCTAAGATTGGAACCAACCCAGATGCCCCTCAGTAGATGAATGGATCAAGAAAATGTGGTATATATACACAATGGAATTCTATGCCTCCATCAGAAAGAAGGGCATTGCCCCATTTGTTAGGAAATGCAAAGACTTGGAAAAAATTATATTAAGTGAAGTTAACCAGGTCCAAAGAAACATAGGTCCCATGGTTTCCCTTATTTTCAATAACTAATATATGTCTGAGATAAGCAGAAAAGGTCAGATAAGATGATGTTAAGCGAAATGAACCCCAAAATAGGGACACAAGTGGTTTTTTCTTCCTTGCTATTGTTTCTAAAGTATTTATAAGGTACCATGTGATTTTTTTTTGTTGCTTTGTATGTCCCTCCCCCACGGTATAACCCCGGTTTTCACTGTATTTGATGTTGGTATAATTTGGGGAGGGGAAAGAAAAAAACAAATTGTTTAAATAGGGATACAGGTTGACCCATTGCAACAATGAGATGTACAAGATACTATGTCGAAAAACGAACTTTACAATTTAGGTGGGGGTGGGGGATTGGAGGGGATAGGGGGGTAGCTGTGGAGGTGGGAGGGAAGGGATGGAAGGAGAAAAACAAAGGAGGAGGCAACAATGCTGGGTAAGAAATGTACTCATTACCTTGCTCATGTAACTGTAATCCCTCTGTACAGTATTTTCACAATAAAAAACTTAATTTAAAATAGAAGACTTTCATAGTGTACCCTATAAGTAGAAACTAGTATAATATGTAAATAAAATACATGCTGTTTTTACTTTAGAAATATTTTCATGTATAATAGTTCATTGGTATCAATACCAATGAAAGTAGCCGGACTAGAGGACTCTTGCCGTTACATAAGAAGGAACAAAGAAACTAGACCAGCAAGATGCCAGTGGTTATGACTATAATCCTAGCTACTGCAGATGCTGAGACTGAGAGGATCCTGGTTCAAAGCTGGCTATGAGACCCCAATCTCAATCAATAAAAAGCTGGACATGCTAGCACATACCTTCTATCCTAGCTAGCTACATGAGAAGTATTTTAAATAGGATGATTGTGGTCCCGTCCAGCCTGGGCATAAAGTAAGACCTTAGCCAGGCTTGGTGGCTCACATCTGTAATCCTAGCTACTAAGGAGGCTGAAATCTGAGGATCACAGCTCAAAATCAGCCCAGGCAGCAAAGTCAGTGAGATTCTTATCTCTAATTAGCCATGAGAAAACCAGAAGTGGAGCTGTGGCTCAAATTGGTAGAGCTCTAGCCTTCAGCAAAAAAACTCAGGGACAATGCCCAGGCCCTGTGTTCAAGCCCCACAACCAACCAAAAAAAAAAAAAGTAAGACCCTAACTGAGCACCAGTGGCCCACCCCTATTAATCCTAGCTACTCAGGAGGCTGAGATCTGAGACTAATTTTTAGAAGCCAGCCTGGGTAGCAAAGTTTATAAGACTCATATTTCCAGTTAACAAGCAAAAATCTGGAGGTGCAACTATGGCTTAAGTGGTAGAGTGCTAGCTATCCTTGAACAAAGAATTTAAAAGACAGTACCCATGTCCTGAGTTCAAGCCTCAGTACCAGCACACACAAAAAAGTGAGACCATATTTGAAAAATAATGAAAACGAAAAAGGGCTGGGAGGATAGATCCAGTGGCAAAGCATTTGCATGGCAAACACAAGGCCCTGAATTCAAATCCTGCCCCCACCAAAAGTTGGCCCAAGCAGCTCAAAATTATCAAGAAGAGTGTTTAAAGACTTGCTGGGCACTGCTGGCTCATGCCTGTAATCCTAGCTACTCAGTAGGACAAGAGCTGAGAATTACCGTTCAAAGTCAGCCCAAGAAAGTATGTGAGGCTCTACTCTTCAGTTAACTAACCATAAAAGCCAAAAATAGAGCTATGGCTCAAGTGATAGAGTGTTAGCCTTGAGAAAGTTAAAAAAAAATCTCAGGGACAGCACCCAGGCCCCCTAAGTTCAAGCCCCAGGACAGACACCAAAAAATTAAATTAAATTAAAATTTTAAAAAGATATCTACTCTCAGCAGTATATAATGTATGTAGGCAAAAATATTTACTGGCTCTGGTCACTAGTGGCTTATCCTTGTAATCCTAGTTACTTGGAAAGCTGAGATCTGAAGATGTGGTCCAAAGCCAGCTTGGGCAGGAAAGTCCAAGACTCTTATCTCCAGTTAACCACCAAAAAGCTGGAAATGGAGCTGTGGCTCAAGTGGTAAAGCACTAACCTTGAGCAAAAGGAGCTCAAGGACAGTGTCCAGGCCCTGAATTCAAGCCCCACAATTGGCAAAATACATACATATGGATGCATGTAATATATATTTATTTATTTCATGGATAGGGGTGTATGGAAAAAATTGAAGACCACTGTGTAGAATCTAGCCTGTGGTTGCTCAGTAAGTGCTGCGTGCACTCTGTTCCCCTAGAGGGACTCAAAAGTATATATGTGGACCTCACTGACTGCGGCAGACAGGCTGATTGATTGGGTTTCTGGTACAAGGTGCATCTCAAGCTAACTGGCAGCATTATCCAAGGTCTGGCCTCATCCCAGTTGTTCCTGCAGAGTTCCAGTAATTTGTAGGGGTGAGCACAGGCCAGCTGGCCATCTATCAGTAACTCTCTTCAGTCACAACTTCGTGGTTGTCACAGCCTGGGCATCCAAGTACCAGACACAGACAAGAAGGAAAAGCCAAGATTCAAATCTGTAGCTGCTGGCTGCAGTAGCCATGCCTGAGTCTTCGGTTGGCTGTACACAAAAACTGGTCTTTCAGATTTGGAGTGTAACTCCTTAAAATGATTCTTGGCCTTTCACTGATTGGTGACTCTAAACAGAGATATGCCTGTTCAACTTGTTAATAAGAGCTAATCGCAATAGCTAGTGTTTATTGTGTAAGTAGTATACCCAGCTTTCTGCTAAGCACCTTCCAGAATTATTCCATTTAATTTGCATAACTATCACAGGAACCAGTTCTACGATTAACGCCATTTATGTATAAGCAAACTGACACATAGGTTAAGTAATTTTATGAAAGGAAAGTAAATCGAAGATAGAAGCAAGAAATCTCAGTATCTCATTGCTATGAGGGATACTTTCTTTTTTCCAGAACCTATTATCTAAGTAATGAAGGGAAGTACCATCCCTAAATCTTCCAAAATAGATAAACTCTAAATGCAATGTGGTGCCCTGGGTGTTGCATTCTGGAACACAAAAAAAGGATATTTGTGGGAGAAAATTGTAGAATCCTGAGTCTCTAATTTAGTTACAGTACTGTTTGAATGTTAACTTCTGGGTTTTGGCAAATCCACCCTGTAAAATACTAACATTTAGAGGAAGCTGGAAAAGGCCATGTGGGGACTTTCTGCACAGACTTTGGCAGTCTTTTTTCTTGGTGACAGAATCTCATGATGTAACCCACTTAGGTTGTCCTGAAGCTCACCATCCTCCTACCACCACCTCCCATCTGATAGGAATACATAGAGGGTCACCTGTCACATTGTTGAAAAATCTCAAATTATTTCAAAAGAAAAGATGTATTTCAAAAATGATCATGCAGACTTATGTTCATGTGCACATGTGTACTTGTACATGTACATGAAGGAGGTGCTAAGCCCCTTCTGCATACCCTCTGCTGTTATATGCACACTGTGACTCCAGAAGCTCCCCCAAAACCTACCAGGGACTTACAGATGAGAAGGCCCACACAATTCACTTGAACACACCACCACCCTCCCTCCCATCAGGCCTCACCTGTGCTGTGGAAAATCACAGATGGGAATCTTGTCTCCCAAGATCAAATGATAGGAAGGTCTCTCTCTGTCTCTCTGTCTCTCTCTCTTCTCTTTGTGTGTGTGTGTGTGTGTGTGTGTGTGTGTGTGTGTGTGTGTGTGTGTGTGTGTGGATGTGCGCGTGCGCATGCACTTTGAAGTCAGTGGTGAAATGAAGGTATCATCTACCAGAATGAAGTATCTTATGCGTATGGTAAGCACTCCTTCCCTGTCCAACCATTTGCAGTGAGTGATCTCTTGTTAGCAAGTAGATGTTAATGGACATAATAGAAGAGTTGGGATTCAGGAAGTTTCATTCTCAAGAGAGGAGATGGATAAAAAGCAGTAAATGTATAAGCTAGATAACTTCAGATAGTGATCAGTAGCTGAGAAGAAAAGAAACATGACTGTGGTAGGATTTCTCTGCTCCCCAAAAGTCACAAAGAGGAGGCCCCTTGGGTCACTAATGAGAAAGGAAAGCTTAGTTCCTAGCCAGTGACTTTTGCTTTGTATCTCTCGGTGCAGTGTGTGAATATGGAGAGACTATTGTTTCAGGGAGCTAATGGTTGGTTGTCTCCTGAGCAGAATGGTAGCTAAAGACACTTTACAATGAGGGAGAAACCAGTGACTTTCCTAAAATATTTTGAGCTGGCCAAAACTGAGCTTGCTAAAAATAGTGCTATTAACTAGATGTGGGGATTTTCAGAATTTATTGGCTCAACGGGGCCAATCTTGTAGAGCATCTCCTGTATTTGCCACTCCCCACCTCTCCCCATGGGCAGAGGCTGTGTGTATTCTGGCTGTCCTGGATCAAGAGAAGCTAGCACTTACTGTACATCAAGAGGAAAAAGAGAAACCCTACTTGGCTGTATGCTTTCCAAGAAATTGCAGAAATAGTGTGTGCTGAGCTCTCAGTGGGGACCTGATCCATAGCCTCAGAGAGAGAACTCCAGCTGGGCTCAACATCCTTGCTGGAAGCTGAATCTACTGATGCGTGTTTGTGTTCAGTGACTCACTTGTTTATTTCTTACATGGCTACCCAGCACCACCCACATTAATAGACATAATAGAAGGGCCCAGATTCAGGAAGTTCCATCCTAAAAAGAGGAGAAGCATCAAAAATAGTAAACATAGAAGCTAGATAATTTCAGATGATAAAAAGTATCTGAGAAAAAAATAAATATGGATGTAATTGGGCAGGCTCCAGTGGGGCAGGATAATAGCTTTGGATTGAGTGGGTCTGTGTGGTGGCTTTGGAACTGAGGATGAGGAAGAGGAGGAGGAAATGGCAACCCAGTGTGGGTAGCAGGTCCCTCCCTCTCAGTCTCTCTGGGGTCCTATACAGACACTAGAAGGACCAAGTAGTAATAAGGAAATCCAAAGTGGGCAGGGAAGGTCACCAGGCTCAGGCCAGGAGAGAATCTCATGGCATCAAGATGAAGGTGGCAGATTGATGTCACAACTGCTATTCAGATCATTCTAAAAGATCCTGTGGTGAGGACAGCCACCTTGGCAATAATTCAACATCATACAGAGTCTCTGTCCACTGCAGATCTTGCAGGAATTCCCTTCATTCGCTTTCCCCAAGTTTTGTGACCTACAATGCAGATATTATCAGGAAGAGTACAGGCCCTGTCTAACACCCTGAGACATTGGCTTTGGAGAAAGTATGGCATAGGCTTAGAGCCTGCAGAATACAAATAATAACCATTCTACCCATCTCTCCCTCTGCACCTGGTGGTCAAACCATCTGAGCCTTAGTTTCTTTAAAGTGCAATAAGACTTAAATAAGATGACATCTGACAATCCAGGTGCCTTGGCACTCAGTGGTATTCTTCCCTTTCCATCCTCCTCACTCCCTCCTTCTCCCTAGGAATAAAGAATATGTGGGATCTATGCTGGCCCTTTGCATTTGTCTGTAGCAGCTGCTTTATCAGCCCAACAGCACACTAAACTTCAGGCATGCCTCCTCTGTTTCAGTTTTTAGGATGCCATTTCATCATCACCTGGACCAATTCCATGTTCCACAAGCCCTCCATGGTTGATCTAACCAGACACATGACATTCAGTTCTACCAGAACTGTGGCCAGGAAGAGGTGGCTGCCAGTAACACCTGTTTGTGGTAGCCAAAAAAAAAAGGAAAGAGAAAATGCCTTCTCTCCCCCCCCCCCCCCCCCGCCCGCAAAAAAGTATATATGTCTGTGTCAAATCCCTGCACCTGTGAAGTGAATGTGATCATATTTGAAAGAAAGATTTCTGAAGATGTAATTAAAGTAGGGATGATGGGACGCAGAAAGCATCCTGGACATCTGGGTGAGCCTAAAATCCAGTGATGTGTCCTTACAAGAGATGCACAGGGGAGGCTGGAAGCCAGCAGAGGAGGACGCAGTGTGACAATACACATCAGGATTGGAGTGCTGTGGCCACAAGCAAGTACTCAAGAAGCTGGTTAGGGACCTCAGATCAAATTTAGAGCTCTTACTCAGCCCTCATTATTCATCAAGGTTTGTGCAGAAGAAACCTGTTATGAACAATGAACTTTTATTAAATATTTTCCATCTTAATTATGAAATTCAGCATAGCATTGAGACACTAAAACAAACATGTGAGGCCCAAAACGTGTTTGCTTCTGTTTAAAGCCAGATTTGATTTGTCCTTTGTGGTGTTGCCTATGGCTCTAGATCTAGCCTCCTACCTTGCTCCTCTGACATGGGTAGAAACTGGTGATCTAATTCTAGGAGAAGAGACAACCTAGGAGGTGTGAAGATGAGAAATACTGCAAATGAGGAGGCAGCAGTAGCCCTGAAAGCCCCAGGGTTATCTGTGTACTGTGTTTCAAATCCCATATGTCTGTTGCAGAGACCCAGACTTGGAAGAGCCGTAGAGCCACAACTTAGCCACAAGACTAAAAAGTTTGACTGGCCCCATGTGGGTGCTTCTAATGAAATTTGCCAAATAACGTAATTTAGACTGGTAGACAAAGAGCTCAGCTATTCATGAGCAAGATGCGATGCTTATCAGCTAGGAACGTGACGTTGCCATATGTCCCACAATGACTTTCGCCCTTGGCTGACATTGAAACTATCTGGAAGCATTTATAGTCTCCAGTGCTAGACCAGTAAGATGAAAATCTCTGGCCTGGCAGAGTGGTTTTTAATGTCCATCAAGTGATCTTTATGGCCTTGAAGAGTTACATATTGTAGGGAGAATTAAGCTCAGGGTGTGGAGGTAGCACACTGGATCATGCATGGCAGGAACAGAAACCAGACATTAGAAGTGATGGGGTCAGGGTACCACTTATGTGTCAGTTTGCTTATCCATAAATGGAGCTAGTTGTTGACTTGGTTCGTGTGATTGTTATACAAATTAAATGGAATAATTCTGGAAGCCAGGAGTCTTAAATCTTGCCTGAGACTGCATCCATGAATGAAGATGCTTCATTCTCCAAGCAAGAGAGGATGTTCTGAGCCAGATTGGCACAGATCTGGATCCACCCTCCTGCCTCCTGCCCTGCCTCTCCCATGACAAAACTCTGGTCAGCTGGACTTGGGTAGGACTTTAATTTTTCTTGGACTACCACAAATTCAAAAATAAGTCTGATGCCTACAGCTTTTGGGGGAGGACAAAAGCCAAACCCAGGAGAGTCCCCAAGTCAGTGATACAGTTGGAGGAGGAGGAAGCCAAATAGAGTCACACTCATTAGCTAGCACTGTTGTATGTTTGTTTGTTGATGGTACTGGGATTTGAGCTTGCTAGACGGACGCTATGCTATCTAAACATCTAAACTATCTTCTGGCTCTTTTTTGCACTGACTGTTTTTTTAGCTAAGCTCTTGATTTTATGCTCCAGCTGGCCTTACATTGCAATCTTCCTATCTGGGCTTCCCAGCATCTCTGGGATGACAGACATGTGCCTCTGTGCTCAGCCACTGGTCAAATCTTGTGAACATTTCATTGCCCTGGCTGGCCTTTAAACTACTCAGCCCCTCAAGTTGCTAGAATTACCGGTGTCAGTTACAAGCCTACAACTAGGCTTGTAGGAAGCAGGAATCAATCCATTTTATGTGCAAGGGATTCTCAATGTGATTAATCAGGCTAGCAGGCAAGGAAGATTCAAGAAAAATGGGAAAGACAGAAACACAGGGTTGAGATCCTCACAGTAAATCTTGAGTTTTATAAGGAATTCCCTCCACATATCAACGTATCTGAAGTCTTTTAAAATTTAGTCCTGTCGCTCAGAACTGGGTCCTTTGAACAAGTCATTGGCTTCTCTGTGCCTCAGTGTCCTCATTAGTACAGTGGGGGTCATAGAAGCCACCTCCTAAGGTTGTGATTAGTATGTAACGCACTCGGACTGTGCCTGGCTCTTACATCTCAGAGACCCCAAGGTTATTATTAGGATCCCATTGCCTAGCAGTGATGGTCACACATAGCAACTCAAATCACATCGTTGGTGTCAAAACCTTAGACATTTCCATGTTTTTGTGTTTGTGCATGTATGTGAAAATGTGAGTGTATATATACACATGTGTGTGTGTATGTGTGTGTGTGTGTGTGTGTGTGTGTGTGTGTGTGTGTGTGTGTAATGCTGGAGATTAAGGCCAGAACCTTTTATATCTAGGCAAGCACTTTATCACTGAGCCTTATCCCCAGGCTTCATGTATCTCTTTCCAATCTTTTTTTTTTTTTTTAATTTTATTTTATTTTATTTGAGAACATACTGTACAGAGGGGTTACAATTACATGGGCAGGATAATGCATACATTTCTTACCAAGCATTGCAGCCTCCTCCTTTGTTTACCCTTCACCTTCCTTCCCAGCCTCCCCCCTCCCCCCCACCCAATCACACCCCCCCTTCCCCCCCACACCGACATTGTAAAGCTGGTTTTGACATGACATTTTGTACTTCTCATTGTTGCAACAGGTCCACCTGAATCCTTAAACGACTTGTTTGTCCCTGTCTCCTCCACATGTTATACTGACATCAAATATAGTGAAAGCGGGGGTTACACTGTGGGGGAGGGACATACAAAGCAACAAAGAAATAATCTTATAAATGGGTTAGAAACACATGCATGAAAGAAACAAAAACATTAAAATATATATTTGAGGGTTCGTTTTCCTAACATCACATTCTCTGACTTTTTCCGCTTGACTCACACCTATACTAGATATTGCAAATAAGGGAAACCATGGGACCTATGTTTCTTTGGGCCTGGCTTACTTCACTTAATATAATTTTTTCCAAGCCTTTCCATTTCCTAACAAATGGGGAAATGTCATTCTTTCTGATGGAGGCATAGAATTCCATTGTGTATATATACCACATTTTCTTGATCCATTCATCTACTGAGGGGCATCTGGGTTGGTTCCATATCTTAGCTATGGTAAATAATGCTGCAATAAACATAGTTGTGCTGGTAGCTTTAGTGTGGTCTTTTTTGTAAACATTAGGGTAAATGCCCAAAAGTGAGATTGCTGGGTCATAGGGGAGTTCTATGTGAAGTCTTTTGAGGAACCTCCATACTGCTTTCCAAAGTGGTTGAACAAGTTTACATTCCCACCAACAATGAAGTAAGGTTCCTTTCTGCCCACATCCCCTCCAGCATCTGTTGTTGTTAGAGTTCTTGATTTTTGCTGTTCTAACTGGAGTGAGGTGATATCTCAATGTTGTTTTGATTTGCATTTCTTTTATGGCTAGGGATGTTGAACATTTCTTCATGTGTCTTTTGGCCATCCTTCTTTCTTCTTCAGAGAAGCTTCTCTTTAAGTCTTTCGCCCACTTACTTATTGGGCAGTTGTTTCTTTGAGGATTTGTTGTTGGGTGGTTTAATTTTTTGAGTTCCAAGTATATTTTAGATATGAGACCCTTGTCCGTTGTATGGCTAGTAAAGATCTTCTCCCAATCCGTGGGCTTTCTATTGATCTTGCTAGCTATGTCATTTGCCCTGCAAAAGCTCTGCAACCTTATGGAATCCCATTTGTCCAACCTTTCTTTGATTTGTTGTGTTTCCGGGTCTCTATTCAGAAAATTTCTGCCTGAGCCAAGGAGACCCAGGGTTTCTCCTATTCCGTCCTGTAATGTTTTCAGAGTGTCTGCTTTGAGTTCAAGGTCTTTGATCCATTTGGAGTTGATTCTGGTGCAGGGTGATATATAAGGATCTAGCTTTAGTTTTCTACATGTAGTTAACCAGTTTTGCCAGCACCATTTACTGAAGAGGCTGTCTGTCTTCCATTCTATTGTTTTAGCTCCCTTATCAAAGATTAGATGGCTATAGATCTGTAGGTTCATTTCTGGGTTTTCAATTCTATTCCATTGGTCCTGAGGTCTGTTCTTATGCCAATACCAAGCTCTTTTGATTACTATGGCTTTATAGTAGAGTTTGAAATTTGGTATTGATATTCCTCCAGCAGTGTTCTTTCCGTTGAGGAGCGTTTTTGCTATTCGGGGTCTTTTATTGTTCCATATGAATTTTTGGATTGCCTCTTCTGTTTCCTTGAAGAATGAGGGTGGAATTTTGATAGGTATTGCGTTGAATTTGTAGATAGCCTTGGGAAGTATTGCCATTTTCACGATGTTAATCTTTCCAATCCAGGAGCATGGGAGGTTTTGCCATTTTTTAAGTTCTGTGTTGATTTCCTTTTTCAAGATTTTAAAGTTTTCATCATAGAGGTCCTTCACTTCTTTAGTTAAGTTAATTCCTAGGTATTTTATTTTTTGTGGGGCTATTACAAATGGAGTTGCTTTCCTAATTTCAGCCACACTTTTCTCATTGTTGGCATACAGAAAAGCCATTGATTTTGGGGGGTTAATTTTATAACCTGCTACTTTGCCAAAGTTTTGAATCAGCTTGAGTAATTTGGGAGTGGAGTCTATGGGATTCTTTAAATACAAGATCATGTCATCTGCAAAGAGGGAGAGTTTTATTTCTTCTTTCCCTATTTGGATCCCCTTTATGTCTGCATCTTGTCTTATTGCTGTAGCTAGGCATTCTAATACTAGATTGAAGAGAAGTGGAGAGAGTGGGCATCCTTGTCTTGTTCCTGAGTTAAGAGGAAATGGGTTTAGTTTTTCACCATTGAGTATAATGCTGGCTGTAGGTTTGTCATATACAGCCTTTATTGTATTGAGGAATGTTCCATGGATTCCTAATTTTTCCAAAACCTTCATCATAAAGGGGTGTTGGATCTTGTCGAATGCTTTTTCTGCGTCTATTGAGATAACCATGTGGTTCTTATTCTTGCTCCTGTTGATGTGATGAATAATATTAATTGATTTGCATATATTGAACCAGCTTTGCATCCCTGAAATGAATCCTGTTTGATCGTGGTGTATGATTTTTTGGATGAATTATTGAAGTCGGTTGGCCAAAATTTTGTTGAGAAGTTTTGCATCAATGTTCATCAAAGAAATGGGTCTATAGTTCTCTTTCTTTGATGAGTCCCTGCCTGGTTTTGGGATGAGGGTTATGATGGCTTCATAGAATGTGTTCGGTAGTGAGCTTTCTCTTTCAATTTCATTGAAGAGTTGGAGGAGAATTGGTGTGAGCTCTGCTTTGAAGGCCTTGTAAAGTTCCGCTGTAAAACCATCTGGTCCTGGACTTTTCTTAGCTGGGAGGTCTCTTATTGCTGTTTCTATTTCAGTGCTTGATATGGGCCTGTTAAGATAGTTTAACTCATCTTGGTTTAGTTTTGGCATGTCAATATTTGCTAGGAAGAGGTCCATTTCTGTCAAGTTCTCAAACTTATTAGCATAAAGTTTTGAGAAGTATTCCCTTATAATGTTCTGAATCTTGGTTGTTTCCGTGGTGATGTTTCCATTCTCATCTCTGAGTTTATTAATTTGGGTGTGTTCTCTTCTTTTTCTGATAAGAATTGCTAAGGGTCTGTCAATTTTGTTAAGTTTTTCGAAGAACCAACTCTTTGTTTTGTTGATTCTTTCTATAGTTTTTTTGGATTCTAATTCATTTAATTCTGATTTAATTTTGATTATTTCTTTCCATCTACTGGATTGGGGTTTATCTTGCTGCTCTTTTTCAAGGAGGTTTAGATGTGTCAGTAAATTGTTAGTTTCAGATCTCTCCAATTTGTTGATGTAGGAGCTCAGAGCTATAAACTTGCCTCTGAGTACTGCCTTTGCTGTGTCCCAGAGGAGCTGGTATTTTGTTGAATAGCATGAACATTTGAATTTCCTTTCTAATCTCTTCCATGACCCACTCATGATTCAGCAGTGTGTTGTTCAGCCTCCATGTGATACCGGACTTTCTTTGGTGGCTTTTGGTGTTGAGTTCTAATTTTATTCCCTTGTGGTCAGAGAGAATGCAAGGTATAACTTCAATATTTCTGAATTTAGACAAGTTTGCTTTGTGGCCTAAAATGTGGTCTATTTTAGAAAACGTTCCATGTGCTGCTGAGAAAAACGTGTATTCTGATGCTGCTGGGTGAAATGTTCGGTAGATGTCTGTTAAGTCTAGTTGATCTATGCAGCTGTTTAGATCTGCGGTTTCTCTGTTGAGTTTTTGCCGAGTTGATCTATCTAGTGGGGAGAGTGGTGTGTTAAAATCCCCAACAATTAATGTCTTTGGATCTATATGGGATTTGAGGGAAAGTAGTGTTTCTTTGATAAATTTGGGTGCTCCATTGTTTGGCGAGTAGATATTTAGAATTGTAATATCCTCCTGAAGGAGAGATCCTTTAATTAGTATGTAGCGACCTTCTTTATCTCTTCTCACGAATTTTAATTTGAAGTCTATTTTATCTGATATTAGGATTGCAACTCCCGCCTGTTTATGGGGTCCGTTTGCTTGGTAGATTTTGTTCCAGCCTTTAACATTGAAAATGTGTTTGTTTTTACGGGCAAGATGTGACTCCTGCAGGCAGCAGATAGAAGGGTCTTGTTTTTTAATCCAACTAGACAGTCTATGTCGCTTAATTGGAGAGTTCAGTCCGTTAACATTAAGAGGTAGGACTGAGAGGTATTTGGCAGTTCCTGCCATGTTATCTACCTTCTTGGGGGCTGCAAAAACTGGGTTCTTCCTATGGTTCTTGGATTCTCAGTTTGGGTTCAGTTTCTTGGCCTTTATTGCAGTCTTGTTGGTTTTCTATGTGTAGGACATCTTTAAGAATCTTTTGTAGGGCTGGTTTGGTGGAGATGTATTGTTTCAATTTTTCTTTGCTATGGAAGGTTTTTATTTGGCCTTCAGTTATGAAGGAGAGTTTAGCTGGGTACAGTATTCTTGGTTGATAGTTGTTTGTTTTTAGGGCATGGCATACATCACTCCAGGCTCTTCTTGCTTTGATTGTCTCTGCTGAGAAATCTGAGGTGATTCTAATTGGTTTCCCTTTATAGGTGATTACCCTTTTCTCCTTGACAGCTTTAAGGATCTTTTCCTTGTTCTGAGTTGATCCTGTGTGGATTATAATGTGGCGGTGGGATGTCCTATTCTGGTCTGGTCTATTTGGGGTTGTAAAGGCTTCTTGTATCTGGACAGGCCTATCTTTTTGCATGTTTGGGAAGTTCTCTGCTAGGATCCTGTTAAACATATTTCCTAGACCATTAACTTCTGTTTCTAGGTGCTCCTCTACACCCATTATCCTTAGATTAGGCCTTCTGATGGTGTCTTCCAGGTGTTGGATAGATCTATCATATTTCTTGGACTTGTCTTGGATGGTTGTATGTTCTTTCTCTATAATATCTAGGCTGTCTTCAATCCCTGAGATTCGATCTTCTGCATGGTCTAACCTGCTGTCAAGACTCTCTACTTTGTTTTTTATCTCTTTTCCTTCTAGTTGGTCAGCTTTGATGGCTTCAAGTTCTTTATTGAAGCTCTGTTTTAGGTCTTGTATGAATTTCTTTACTTCCTTAATTTGGTGTTCAGTGTTTGTCCTCAAATCACTTAGTTGATTGGTTATGGTTTCTTTGGGCTCCCATTCCTTCTGTTGGGTTCCATTCAGCATTCCCTTTGTAGTCTCCCTGACTTCCTTCAGCTCTTTGTTAATGGATTCCATGAATGCCTTTAGTGATCTTTGTGTGTTCTCTACCTGGTCTCTCAATTCCTGTATTACTCTTTGATTAGCTTCCTCCCGTTCGTGGGATTCCTGCAGATCTCTTTGAGTGTTCTCAGCCTGCTCACGCCATTCCTCCCTTTCTCTTTGAGTATTCTCAAGTTGTTCACGCAAATCCTGTATCAGTTTTTGAGTAGCTTCCTCACGCTTATGATATTCCTGTATAAACTTCTGGGATGCCTCCTCTCTCTCCCTATCACGCTCATACAGAGTCCTTTGTACGTTGTCAAACTTCTCATTTATCATGTTTGCCAGCAGTGTTTGTAGAGCTATTTGGGAACTCTCCTCTGGATTATTCATTATCTGTTCTAACCCCTGATTATCAAGATTGGGAATTGAGATACCCGAATTTGCCATTTTTCTTGTGTTTTTCCGGCTTACTCTGCCCATTTGAGATAAAGATTGCACCAGTTTTGTGCTAGAACACTATCTTAAGGCAACCATCAACCAAAGTTTGCATTTGTACAGTCAATAGTCTACAGATACAATCTAGTTCAACAGATACATCTATTCAACATCAAACAACTATATGTTTAAGGACTTCGAACCGCAGAGAAGAATTTGGAAAACCAGAAATTATTAGGGTTAGGGAGAGATGTGGGTAAAAAATAGGAATAGATTGGTGTGGGGAGGCACAGGGAGAGTTAACTATGTCCTAATCACAATGCAGGAAATAGGTTGGGTAGGATGCAAGTAGAGAGAGAGTCCAATCTTTTTCATGCTTACCTGCCTACCTTCCTCCTTCCCTCCCTCCCTTCCCTCCCTCCCTTCCTCTCTCCCTCCCTCCCTCCCTCCTTTCCTTCCTTCCTTCCTTCCTTCCTTCCTTCCTTCCTTCCTTCGTTCTTCCCTTCCTCCCTTCTTTCTTCCCCTCTCCCTTCCTTCCTTCTTTCCTTTTTCCCTCCCTCCCTCCCTCCCTCCCTCCCTCTCTCCCTTCCTTCCTTCCTTTTTCCCTCCCTCCCTCCCTCCCTCCCTTCTTTCCTTCCTTCCTTCCTTCCTTCCTTCCTTCCTTCCTTCCTTCCTTCCTTCCTTCCTTCCTTCCTTCCTTCCTTCCTCCTTCCTTCCTTTCCTGTTACTGTGTGGTACTAGGCACTATTAAAGTTTTTTTGTAGTTTCTCAGTCACCATCTGGAAAAAAAATAGTATAGAATAACATAACTAAACCTGCTCTGACAAAGCACTGTCACTACTATACATCATGAAGTGATACAAGGCCTTTACATTCACACGGGTAAAATATGGAGCTGACCTGCCACTATAATACCAGGGGATGCAATAAAAAAGACATTAATGATACTTGAGTCTACTTTTCCAGCAGAGAGCTCCAAAGAATGATGCAACACAGCTCGGTAACAAAATGTAGTTTCTTAGATAGGACTTCCTTTCATTCACTGTATGTTTCAAAGTAGTGACTCTTTCCAGGAAACACACCCACAACCATTGCATAAAAGATGACCCAGTGTAGGCAATGATACCACAAATGAGCATAGCAATGCATGCTTGTAATTCCAGTACTTGGAAGGCTAAGCTGGAAGGGACATAAGCTTGAAGTTAATCTCGGCTTCACAGAAAAGTCCTTTCTCAAACAAAAGCAAAACAAAACAAAAATCATGAGATCATACCAGCCATATTCGTTACATTTTAATACATGATTATCTATTTCATTTATTCTTCTAAAGCACCATTTAAAATGACTTCATAAGGTTGCAAGTATTCATAGTTTATTTCAGCAGGCACCCATAGCTGAATGCTTAACTCCCCTCTTTTCCTTCTTAAAAAGTAATACTGTAGACATAGAGTTGAGTGAAAGCATTGCTCACAACATAATGTTCCCGTGGAGCATAAGGGAATTTCTAGTTCAGCTGGCATGCATCCTCACACACGGTCCCACATTGTCCAGAAGGATGCTAGCACCACCCGCAAGGAATAGAGAGCCATGTTCCCTCACTATACCCAACACTGGGCATTATACAGTATAGTTTTTCCAATCTTATTTCATATTTGCACTTGACCTAAAGCTGAACTCTTCTGGATCTGAACTCAGATCCTTATTTTAACAGGAGTATTTAACTGGAACATTCTCATTGGGACTATAATCTTACTTGTTTCACCTTATCTGAAGTCCTAAGATAATTTTCATCCATGGATCAGCACCTTTGTCTAACCCTGATAGAACACCAGCACGAAGATACTAGATAGAGCTCCTTCCTCTGCTCAGGGGACTACATTTGACTTTGGTTGTGACCAAAGAGGAGAAAGGCAGGAAGAAACAATACTGAGAAAGGGCTCACGACAAGCAGTCATCAGTGAAGGTCTGAACTAGAATACATGTTTTAATTTAGGCTTATATAAGAAAATATGCAAGGGCTCCTGAGAACAGCTTTGTCTTCTTTTGGCTTCCACTTACCTCTTAGAGGATGCTGAGGTTCAGGGTGAATAAGGAGGGGAACAGAGGGCCACTGTTTAATCTCAGCCTGATATAATAAATTTCCCATCATAGCCTATTTGTCACAGATGGCATATTTCATAAGGAAATTTCCTTATAATATCATAAAGGACTATGCAGCAACATGGAAGCATACAAAGAGAAGAGTTGACAGGACTCAAAATCCTATCATTTAGATATAGACTCTGACATAGACTCTTTTACTATTTAGCATTTACATAGAATCTGAACTACAGTGCTATCACGTCCTTAGATGCATGTGTGTGCACATGTACTTTATTTTTTATAAAAGGGCACTGGTGGACTGAGAAGGTGGCTCAGTGGTAGAGCACTTGCCTTGCATGCATGAGGCCCTGGGTTCGATTCCTCAGCACCACATAAGCAAAAAGAAAAAAGCCAGAAGTGGCGCTGTGGCTCAAGTGGTAGAGCGCTAGCCTTGAGCTGAAGAGCTGAGGGACAGAGCCCAGGCCCAGAGTTCAGGCCCCACGACCGGACCCCCCCCCAAAAAAAAGGGCACTAGTAGGCTTGAGATGTAGCTCAGAGGTAGAGCTCTTGCCTAGTATGTATGAGTCCCTGGGTTTGATCCCCAGCACCACAAAAGAGAAAAACAAAAATGTCATGAAGTTCACCAGGCGATTTGTCTATAGCCAATTTTTAAAAGTTTTTTTTTCACTGATAGTGTTTTGTTTATTATTTTTAATTCCCCCATTTATCAAAAAAAATACCAATTCAGGCCCATGTATGGTAGGCCGGTTTATAGACATGAGTGTTCAGCCATGAATGAGATACGGCCCCTGCTCTCTGGAGTGTGCACTCTGTTGATGGGAGCAGGCAATGAACAAATAAGACATAGAGGAGAAAATTTTAGGTGGAGATGAGTTCTATAAAGAAAATAAAACAATGGTATACGGGGATGCAGAAGAGAAGGCAATTGACATTCGTTTGCTCAGAAAGGCCTCCCTAGGAAGGGGACAGAAAGTCAGCTACATGACAATACCAGGAGTTAAAGAAACAGCAGTGTACAGACACTAGAGTTGAGACAGGCATGTGGCATTCAAGAAATGTAACAAGAAAGGTCAGTATGGCCTGCGTGGGGAGTGAAGAAGAGGACAGGTGAACAAGATAAGCTGCAAGAGAATGGTGGGTCTTGATCATGGGCTTGATTTGACTTATTCCAAATGGAAAAGGGAGGCATAGAGTGATTTATACTATGATAACTTATTCAACTAACCATTTGGTATTAATTTTGGGGTTGGGGGGGTATGGTTGTTGAGTGTATTCCTATGTTGAATATTCTTTTACGTAATTCATTGATTATTCTGAAAGTAATCTCCAAATAAATGATTTGATCAGGTCAACAAAACCTTCAGAAATAGTCTTCTAGAAAGGCAGCTCTTACTTATAATTTTGTCAGAGATTGAAGGGAGGGTCTTTTATACCTACTTGTTCTGCCAAATATTTCATAATGGGAAAATGAAAATGGCATCTTGGCACTTACTTTATATTTCTCTGTTAAAAACATTGAAGTGGCCTTATTATAAATCATATTGCAACTTAAGGGCTCTTTATTTACTAAAGATCCTAGCCCTTCGACAAATATTTTTCCCATAGTTATCACTTGCCTTTGATTACTACATTTCGTTAGCACCATAAAAATCAAAGTTTCAAATTTTAGGTAACAAAGTATATTCATTTTGTACCTCATAGATTTCTCTCTGTGCTTTTCAAAATAAACCTTTCTTATCTTAAAGCCAGATAGTCACTATATTTTCTCATGGTTTTATTTTTAAATTGCCAGAGTTCCTCTAGATGGATTTGGATGGACATTTTTGGCAGATGGAAATTTATTTTATACTATGAAAGACAACAGCTTGTCTATGCAGGCATTCTAACATTAAGAGTACACTAAAGAAAGATACAGATCTGATGATGACTCTGGAAATGGAATCAACTTCTGTTCTTAAAGTTGTCATAAACTTAAGACTTCTGTTCATAAAGTAACAAATCATTTTTAACATAAATTATCTTTTTAACCTAAGAGTCAGAACAAGAGACTGTGATAAGAATACATTATCCATGGGGGGTAGGAGATGGGAAAGGGTGGGAAGGGGAAACAAAGGAGGAGGCAGCAATGCTTGATAAGAAATGTACTCATTACCTTGCCCATGTAATTGTAACCCCTCTGTATGGTATTTTCACAATAAAAAAAAGAATACATTATCCAAGTTTATTTTGAGAGCATTGCAGTTATATATTTTGCAGGTATATATTTTCTTTTAAGACCCCCATTGGGCCATAAAGATAGTGCTAACAAGGGTAAAAACAGTCACAACTTATCAATTGATTGTGTTTCTTTTTTTTTTTTTGGTTGGTTGTAAGGCTTGAACTCAGCACCTGAGTGATTCCAGTGCCCTCTGTATATACATTTTTCTAATTTGGAGGGGAAGGGAAATAACAAAATGCTGAAATAAGGATACAGGTTGACCCATTGTGACAATGAGATGTACAAGACACTATGTTGAAAACGAACTTTACAACTTGGAGGGGGAGAGGAGCCGGGGGTGGGGAGGAGGGAAAGTAGGGATGATAGGGAGAAAACAAAGGATAGGAAAACAATGCTCAGTAGGAAATATACATATTATTCATGTAACTGTTACCCCTCTGTACAGCATCTTAATAATAAAAATATATCAATTTTTTTTAAAACACAAAGAAAATGTTTTTAGGGAAGGTAATTTGTTACTCTTAAAGCTTAACAGTTCTATTTGAAACCTACTCCTGTTAATGGAGTCACAAAGGTATGTCTAAGATGGACATAGAGGAGCTTTCAGACATCTCTGTTTATAATAACAAGCAAAACACTTGGAGCCTACTAAGTAATCAGTCCACCACTGAGTACCAAGATAAATTAAGGTGTATCTGTGGACCAGTTACAAAAATTGGGTGGGACTCCATGTGCTGGGGAAGGAAATTCCCTCAGGCGCATCACTCTAAGCAGAGACAGCCAACTATAAAGATCAGGTCTTTTATATTAAATATAAAAGATCTTGCATTTGCGTTCATTTTACTTCCTGGTGGGAAGCAACAGAATTTTTTGCCTAAAGGAACAAAGCTAACAGGAATGAGGAGATCCAAATGCTCCTTTTGTTTTGGGGGTACATTTTTTTACTATGTGCATTTAACGCTTTTATTTGCATGTCTCAATTCTAACTGTGTTGATCAAGGTAGGGATATATTATGATTTATATGTAGGTACACATATATTGTACTTTTCTGTACTAAAAAATGATGTATCAGCAGTATTCCACAGGTGTTGGCATCTAAGAAACAAACAGATGATTGGCAAAAGTAAGAAAATACGTTTATGATGTTTATGGCTCAGTATGGAATTTTGCTCGTTGGTGGGAGTTTGTATTCCTTTGTGTGTGTGTGTGTGTAGAGGCTACACCACTGTGTTCTCTTTCTGCTGTTGGACACACTTTTGTGTCGTAGCTTCTCTGCTGTCCGATGGCCTCTCTGTCCCATGGGCTGCAGCTCTGAGATCAGCACCACCTCTGGTGAGACCCCCAGTATCCATGTGCTTCCCTACTGAGGTCCATCCCCTCTGCCTCACATACCTCCCTGAGACAGCTCACAGAGCTCTCTATCTGTATTCTTCCTCGCATCTGACTTTAGGGAGGTGTATTGGAATACTCACATCACCCAAATTTGGAGAGTCTCCTCTATTCTAGGTTATTTGGCCTCCTTCCCAGCTGCTACCTGTCTGCAACAAAACCTTCTCATAGGAGAGAAATACTTTGTTCTCTTTTTTTAAATAAGTTTTTTATTGTGAAAATACTGTACAGAGGGGTTACAGTTACATGAGCAAGGTAATGAGTACATTTCT
This sequence comes from Dipodomys spectabilis, assembly GCF_019054845.1. NCBI lineage: Eukaryota > Metazoa > Chordata > Mammalia > Rodentia > Heteromyidae > Dipodomys > Dipodomys spectabilis. The sequence goes on from NW_024870683.1 coordinate 19,185,731, forward strand.
TACCAAGCATTGTTGCCTCCTCCTTTGTTTTTCCCCTACTATCCCTTCCCTCCCACCTCCACAACTAGAGATCGTTCGACCCTGGAAGTGTCTCCTACAGAGATTAAGTAAATGAATATAGTGCACTTCGCTAGGTATTGTTGAAGTTTCTAGCATAGCCATGACCCTGTTTTTGTTTGAAAGTGGGAAATGCTCAAAATTTTGTCACAGGCCTCCTATTTCAGGGAGGAAGGATTTGACACCAGAATGTCTTGCTCATGGTAAAGTGTTCTTAAGGTCTTTCAACTTCTTAAGTCCTGACTCTGGCCACTTCACATATCACTAAATTTTATTTGTATTCTTCAGTGAAGTGGAGAAAATAACAGGTACATACCTCAAAAATGTTCTAAGGATTAAGTGAAAATGGAAAGGAAGTTTTTATAATGATTCCTGACACATTAATAAATTTTGTTGCTATTATTGTTATAGTTGCCCCTTAGTATTCAAGAGGGAGTGAGTCCAAGATCTCCTGGATACCCAAATCCACGGATGCTCAAGTCCCTGGTATAAATAGCAGTAGTATTTGCATATAACCTATACACATTCTCCCTGACTCCTTTAATTTGTCTCTAAATGACTCTTAAAAATTAGCTTGAAGTACTTATACAAAGGGGTTCCAGTTCAACACGTCAGCTTGAAAAAATGCTTCTTGTCAATGTTCTAGATTATTTTTAATGCCTAATTCAGTATAAATGTTACATAAGTAGTTATTACACTATACCACCTTGAATACAAGCACACATTTTTTTCCAAATATTCTCTAGTTGCTTGGACATGTGGATAGAAAACACAAAGACACAGAAAGCCAGTTATGTTAGCACTGTGGCTTTTACTGCCATTGTCATTATGTAGTTTAACCACTAGGTTATAGATTGAGCCACCACACCTGGTTATGAGCTCATATAACTTAAAGCATGCAATATGTATGGAAAACCTTGATTATATCATGAATGGTGTTGCACCGATCTGAACAGCAGTGGTACAAGCACATGGCCAGAAATACAGCCCTACATAAAATCAAGCTTCTGTTACACTGGGCAGGGTAGCCAGGAGTCTGAATTGTTGTGTTCACCAGGATTTGGCTGTTGTGTTGTAAAATGTCATGATGTCTTGCCTAACAAGTTTCTCCCTCCATTTGTAAGTAAAGAAAATGATCCCATTCTGTGCATTGGGAACAGAGCTACCGTAGTAAAGGCAGACTTTTGCATTCTTTTTTTCCTGCATTTCAAATTATTATAAAGGTGATATACAGAGGGCTTACAGTTCCATAAAATCAGATGAAGAGACATTTCTTCATTTCTTTTTGAGAAATGTCACCCTTCCTTTATCCTCTCCCAGCTTTTCTCTCCTGTCTCCACCTACCACAGTTTATAGTTCATTTTCAATAGAGTCTACTAAGTACCAGGCCTTTGCATTCTTATGAACAACATTTCTATGATGAAGTTGAAGAGAAATATGAAAGCACATTCTAAAGGGAAGTAAAAGGGAAATACATCCCTTCTAAACCAGTCCCTTGGTATTAGGTAGAAGTAAACAGATGCCTTGAAGAATAATAGTAAAAAAAAGCAATTGAGTGCTTCCTGTGTGCCAGGCATTGTTCTGAGCCCTTAGTATGTGTCATCTCATTTAACACACATCCCAATCATATTTATAGAGATTGAAAGTATTTCACAAGACAGGTGCTGGTGGCTCAGTGCCTCTAATCCTAGCCTATGCAGGAGTCTGAGGTTCAAAGCCATCATGGGCAGAAAAGTCCATGAGAGCCTAATCTTTAATTAACTAGCAAAAGTTGAAGCTGAGGTATGGCTCTAGTGGTTAGACTGCCAGCCTTGAATAAAAAAGCCAAGCAAGAATGGGAGGCCCTAAGTTTCAGCCCCAGTGTCTCCCCCTCCATACACACACACACACACACACACACACACACACACACACACACACACACACACACACACACATATTTTATGCAGAAGAGTGACCATATGGCACACCTGTAGCAGGTGGTAGGGCTAGGAGTTAGAAGCAGGTAGACAGATTTTAGATTTGGTGTTCACCAAGCCTTACAGAGCCTTACCCACATGAAATGCTTTCCCCCAAAGCATTTTTTAGGCAGGGAGGCGGGGTGGACATGGGGTTAAGGGCAGAGCTTGAGCTCAGGCCTGGGTCCTGTCCTTTAGCTTTTTCACCCAAGGCTAGCACTCTACCACTTGAGTCAGCTCCACTTTGGGCTTTTGGGTTGTTAATTGGAGATAAGAGTTTGACAGACTTTCTGCCCAGGCTAGCTTTGAGCTGTTCCTCCTGAGTAGCTAGGATTACAGGTACAAGCCACTGATATCTGGCCCCAGGACTCTTTTTTTAAATCAGTCATGGGGCTTGAATTCAGGGCCTAGGTGCTATCTCTGAGCTCCTTTTGCTCAAGGCTAGCACTCTGCCAATTTGAGCCACAGTGCCACTTCTGGTTTCCTGGTGGTAAACTGGAGATAAGAGTCTCTCAGACTTTCCTGCCTCAGCTGGCTTTGAACTGCCATCCTCAGATCTCAACTTCCCACATAGCTTTTTTTTTTCTTAAGCAAAGACCACTCCTCTTATTTCTATTGTTTAGTATCTAGAACTAGATGATTTGCCCTACTGAATTTGAAATTACATCATATTATCTATATATAGATATGTGTGATTTTGATAAAATGTAGAATTCCTAACACACACACACACACAGTTTTATTCTATCTCATTTTCAATTTGCAACCATCTCTGTCTTTTGGATTGAGACATTTTTATTCTTTGTCTCCAAATTAATACTGCATAGCACAAGGCTGTGTGTGTGTGTGTGTGTGTGTGTGTGTGTGTGTGTGTGTGTGTGTGTGTGTGCCTGCCGCCTTTTCTTCTGGATTAAATGTTGCAGCCCGGCTGAGTGAGGAGACTTTCTCCCACTCGTCAAGCCCACTGCAGACATGTTAGAATCCCGCTGCTTGCTCCACGCCCAGCAACAGTGGGGCAGGTGATGCTGCGTGTATGGCCAGCCTTCTCTGGAAGTGTCTGCACAGATGTGAGCTGCTTCTCCTGCTCCCTGCCTTCACATTCCCAGAGCCAACACCCACCCACTCTGACAGCCTTTCTCTCTTTTCTTTTCAAGGAAAAAAGAAAGAGACAGACAGAAATAGAAGGCAAGCGACAACAGCTTGACGAGCAGGTACTGCTGCTCCAGCATTCCAAGGTAAGACGCTGCTCCCATGATGCCATGAACCCACTACCATGATTAACCATGCAGATCACACCCTGGAGAGCCGGGCAGAGTCTGCCTGCCCTGCTGCGAAGACGCTGCGTCCGATTGAACCCGCTAGTTCATTCAATCAGGAAACCAGCGCTGAGCTTTTCTGGCGGATTTCTCAGATTCCAGGCATCCTGACAGCGTTCTGATTTCTGCAAGCATGAGATGACAGTGTGCATGTGGATGGGTATGGCTGGGGTGTGCGGTGAAATGTGGTAATTATATATAGAAACCGACCGAGACTACGCCCAGCAGCCCGGGCTGTTTTCTCTGGGTACCAAAAGATGCACTTCACATAATGTACTTTTTAACAATGAAAACTATTAGTATCATTGTTGATGTGTGGAGAAAAGGGAGAGAAAAACAGCACAATCTGATAAAAGAATTAACACTACGTATTACCAATCATCTTTTTTTTTTCTTTCCTACTTCAGCTATTTTAGTGTTCTGTTAGAACAAGCAGTTTGGTCAAAGATGGCTTTTAAATGATTTGATTTGCTGGAGTGTCCATTGTGCCATAAGAAAAACATAGAGCTCTGAGTTTTTCCCCCTTTAAACAGAATGCACTTAAGCATTGTAATTGATTAGAGCCCAAGAGAAAGCTCTGTCACTGTCACGAGGACTCTAGTAGTGGCTGAGTGTTGCTTTCTGCATGTTGAGAGAGTAACGTGACCATGTTCCATGGCCACCTGGGAATCGCTGCTCACCTTTGACTGCCCCTGGGCTTCTTTTTAAAAAAGGAAATGTGCTGTCCACATCAAGTTACTGTGACCCTGCATGTCTGCAATTGATTGGCTCTCAGGGCAGGTTGAGAAGGTAGTGCTGATTCTCAGGATAGTGAATCTCAGGTATGAATGATTTGGATTCTTTTAAACTAGGTGAGACCTGTATGGTCTCATTTCCTATTCTTATCTAGAAAATCAGGTTATGCTGAGCAAATCCTCAAACAAACGTGAATCCTGAGCAAATTAGCTCATGACGATAAAGAACACCATGACCTATATCTGCTCAGCATGCCTATCAGTTTACCCTGCACTTTAACCTGGGAAATGTGTTTAAAGGGGGGAAAATAGTGTGATACTGAGACTATTCTTTATTTCTTTGTATTTACATATATCCCTTTGCAGATTTTTCAAACTCTTCTTTGTAGGAGGCTGCATTATTGTCCATATGTCGTTACTCTTTTCCTGACAACATTTCTGAAGGAGGATTGCAACTAAAATTAGTAACCTCTGCTTTCAGAGTGGGCCTTAAAAACACTAACAGAATCAAGTGAATCACTCAAGCTCAATTGGGACAAGCTTTAGACAACAACACATTAAAACCTCAGTGAATTTGTGGTGGAAGGATGATGTTTTTAATAAGAGAAATGAACAAGAAAGAGAGCCTCTCTTCCTTAACCTCTCTGTAGCTCTTAGCTTTTACGTTCCTTGGATCCCAAGTCAGACAGTTGAACGTATGTCAGAAGACTAAGTCCAGCTTGTCCTACTTTTCATCATTCTGGATGCCAAATAAGATAGTAGAGACACATTTGCTGCTGCTGTTTGCATTCTGTTCTGTTCTGTTCATATGCCATCTATCCTGGTGTGTGTGTGTGTGTGTGTGTGTGTGTGTGTGTGTGTGTGTGTGTGTGTGTGTGTGTGTGTGTGTGTGTGTGTGTGTGTGTGTGTGTGTGTGTGTGTGTGTGTGTGTGTGTGTGTGTGTGTGTGTGTATGATGAAATCGGGCTTAATTAGGACCTGAACTCTGTCATTTAGCTTTTTGCTCAAGGCTGGCACTCATCTACTTCCCAGTCCCACAGATCTGCTTCCATTTTTTTTTTATAGTTAATTGAAGATAAGAATCTCTTGGACTTCCTTGCCTGGGCTGGCTTTGAATCACTGTCCTCAGGTTTTTGTTTGTTTGTTTGTTTGTTTTTTGTCGGTCATATGGCCTGAACTCTGGGACTGGGCACTGTCCCTCAGCTCTTCAGCTCAAGGCTAGCGCCCTACCACTTGAGCCACAGCACCACTCCCGGCTTTTTCTGCTTATGTGGTGCTGAGAAATCAAACCCAGGGCCTCATGCACGTGAGGCAAGCACTCTACCACTGAGCCAACTTCCCAGCCCTAGGTTTTAGACTCTTAAATAGCTAGGTTTACAGGTGGGATTCAACAGTGACCAGCCTATCAATTCTCTTGTCATCTGTCAATCCATCTATCCATCCATCCATCTTATTAGCAGAAACAAAAGTAAAAATGACTTTGTTTTGCATGCAGAAACAATGAAGTTCTGTATGGATTTAGCAACAAGGGAAAGAAGTTGTGCTCTCCACACTTGGCTATGTAAAGATATACCCAACACTTTCACCAAGGTCATTTTGCTGTAATTGTGTGGGGAAGACTGGAAGGGATTATAATTTAGTAAGTGGAGACCAAAGCATTGTATTTTCCTCTCTCAGAGAAAGGCTTGTGTGGAAAGAATGAGGCTGAAGTGTTGGTCTTTAACATGAACAGGAATGCTGAAAGGCTGCAAAGGTAGCAGTGTGTTATCTGGTACCACCTGGAGAAAGACACGTATACCCCTTGCCAAGTTCTGGGAGGTAGAGTCAGTGGGGGGGGGGGGGGGGCAAGAGAATCACTGAGCCTCCCTTAGACTCAGGTGAAACTTTGCTCATGATTCTGCCTCTTTTTGTTCTGAGTCCATCATCCCCCTTATTTCCATATAAGGAAGAGAGTATGTAATTGAAGGCTATGATCAGTCAGGCACCAGATGGGACGGTGTCCCACTTCAAACCAATTGTTGACTATGCTAGCCTCATGTGAGTCTTCCTCCTTGGGATCATTCAGTTTCCAGCTTAGTGGCCTCCCACCTAGGTGTGAGTACATTCATCAAGATTGTGTGCTTTCTCCACTGCGAGCTTCTGATGACAGCTGTCAGCTTTCCCCTAGTGGCATAGCTGATTTGCCATCCTCAGTAACAGTCACTGGTTTTAAAATTGTTATGATACCCAACATGAGTCAGGTACTTTAATAGAAACTCTCAATATAACCACAAGCTACCTGATCTTCTCCCAGGAAGCAAATTCCAGAGGTGAGAGCCAAGGAGAGTGCAGGTGAGGGAGCCCAGGATGAACCCTACGGCTGACTGTTCAGGCAGACACTGGCTCTTCCCAGGGCACCATTCTCTTGAAACAAAGCATAACCTTTTGATTAATTTGTCTGGGAAGATGCCACCATCCCTGTGCCTCTTTCTCTCAGTATACTTGCATGAACTCCAGCTAATTTAGCACACATGGAGACAGGTCACTGGGATGATGGAAGGCACCCGAAGTAGGAAATGTTAGAAAAATGTGTCCGTAATTGGTATTTATTTCACTAATTTACAAGATCCTGGATGCTCTTGAAGAAAACCAATGTTCCCGGTGTAAAAATAAATGGGAAGATATTAGAGTTAAGTTTCATATTTATTAAGACATAATTCTCATATTCTCTGTGCAATTCCCAAATTGCATATCTATATTTTATATATCTTACATACTCAGTAACCTGGAGAGGTTTATTTCATGCAATGAGATATCAATTATTTAGACAGATTCACTAGTCTGTTGTCCTAGCAAATAAACAGAATGCAAGCCAATGGTTCTGGCATATGCATGCTTAATATTCTTGCTCATGGCTATGTGTAGTAATACACAGTAACTCCACTGATGAAATGTCATTGTATTGGAACTGCGAGCCAATTCTTCAATGCAATGAAAAGTTCAAGTATGAAATGCTGAAATACGAATTGCTATCTCCCAGTGAGTTAGGGGGCCTTTAGCTATTCGAGTTCCTAGTTCTAGTAAACTCAGATTTCCTTTTAGAAGATGCCTAGCTATATTTAGTAATTAAATAATGAAAAATTATACAAGTGGGACTAATAAACAACTGTGATAACCACATTGTTTTTACTTATTATAAAAGGAAAGATGGTCATTACAAAAACTACATTTAAAATATGAGACCAGAAATAAAAGTACCAACTGATTCTTACCATCCAGAAATAGCCCCTGGATTCTGTGCTCCTCTACTGTCTCCCAGTAATGTTTATTTCTGTAGTTTGGGGTATGTAGCCCAGCTCACAGGTCTCATAATCCTGTGGGAAAAAATGAATTTGTATGTATTTTTTATTCTTGGATTTCATCTCGCTTAGCATCATCTTATAAAAATGAATTTATATTAACATTGGCATCCAGATAACCTTTAATTATCCGTTATTCCTTTTTTTGTATGTGGACTCTTTTACATTCCTACACACAAAAAACATAATTTTCATGCAGTTACATCCAGCATTATTTCAGGTTGTGATTTCTGACTTTAAAGTCATTCTTGAATATTTCCCCTGTATAGCTTTGACCCATCTAGAATTTTATAAAGCATGATGTAGGAATATAAGTTTGTTTTTTCTGTTTACCACTGTCTCCATATGATATATTAATTCATTCTTCCCCTCCTTGAGTTCCATGTCATCTTTCTCACAAATATATTCACCCTTATACTCAAGTCTAATATTCTGGATTCTTTTTATCCCATTAAGATGCTCATTCCTGAGACAGCACAAGTCTCATTTAATCTGTATAGCTTTTCAATATATTGCAATATTTCATAAGGCAGGAGCCATCATTCTTCTTTTGAAACATTGCCTTGGCTTCTTAGTCTGTGGGAATGATTATTTATTTTTATTGTTTTTACAGTAGGACTCATGATGATATGAATTTAAAAGGAATAAATCCCAGCCCAGGCTGAACTTAATATTCCCTTTGCCCCTTACTTGAAGGGCCAGAGATTTGTCTCTTTTATTGGCCTGTTCAGAGCCCCAGTACAGAGTCTGCCCTTGGTGTGGATTGCTGCATGGGTTCCTGAGGGACTGCCACATTTGTCAAGGTTTGTCTGACACAGTCAGCACTGTCACAATCCAACTGTCAATATCACATCTTCAATACCAATACTGCCTTTGAATTACTTATTTATGAACAGGGAGCCCTGAGTAGAGTTTCTCCAAGCCCAAGCAACAAAAATGGTCTTATATTGGAAGGACCACAGTCTTTTCATTAGAGAGGACTGAAGGCAAAAAGATCACAGACTGATTTGTGACCCTGTGAAATATTTATTGTCATTTGCTGAATTTGTCCTTTGCCAAGGTCGTTTGCTGAGTAGCCAGAAGGTCTCAGGAACCTTACTACAAAAATATCATTACAGTATCCCTTACTATTTTGAACCTTTATCACTACTTTTAGACTTTTCTGTGTCATTAGTACATGCAAAAAAAAGCCACTTTTCAGTTTTTAAAATATTCAACAGTTAGGCACGATGCCATGGAAGGGAACTTTACCTCTTACCCCATTTCCCAACAGCCCTGAAAGCAGGGCTTGAGTGGAAAGCAACACTTCACTTTGCTGACAAGTCTTCAGTTGGCTTCTCTCTGTGTGAATCAAATCATGTAACAAATCTCAAAACCGAACCAGGATCTTACCAGGGTGAGAGAAGAGAGGAAATGACAAGGGGCGCTGGGGAAGAGGAAGGAAGGAACAGGAATGAATGATTGAAAATAAAACATTATGATTGCTTCTCACCCCTGAGTTTAACCCATTTTCTTTTAGAAACTTGAATTTAGCCAGGTTCTAACTATCATCCCCACACAGCCAGTGCTAGCGTTAGCTAGATATACAGGTGAATGAGACTTGGAGTAAAAGGTAAAACCATAAAAGCACAAGAATGAATCACAGATGGATGTTTTTTATAGTGAGAGGGTAAGGATTCCTTATCCAAGTCTGATACCAAGGGCAAAATTACAAAGTGAAAAGATTGCTAAGTAGGACTTTATAAAAATAATAAATGCTGGATCATATTTTTTTAAAAAAGAAAACAAAACTGGAGACTCACCTGCAATCCTGATTCATGTCCAGCTTTTCCACCCTGCCACACCCACCTGTATATATATACAGACATACATATGATCCTGTATGTGCTTATATGTATATTTTTATATTTTAGATCTAACATCCACGTATGAGAGACAATGTGGGTTCTTTGTCCTGAGTCTGGCTTACTTTACTTACTATAATGCTTTAAAGGTCCATCTATTTTCCTTCCAATTACACAATTTCGTTCTTCTTTATGACTGAATAACATTCCCTTGTATATATATATGTGGCATCTTCCAGGTCCATTCCCCAGTTGTAGGGCAGATGAGCTGTTTTCATAGCTTTCCTTAGAGGAGGAACACAAAGGCATAATGCCTATGTGCCTCTGATCATATAAAATAATATTTATCAAAACGAATTCCAAGAAATGGAAACAAGAGGTTTTTTTTCCCTTTGTTGTTGCTTTCTTTTCTTTTTGTCTTGTTTTTGAGAGGGTAATGGGGGGGGGGACACAGAAATGGAGGGACAATGGGTAAACAAATGCAGCAGTGGTACTCAGTAGACACTATGTTGAAAATGAACTATGCAACTTGTAGGTGGGAAAAAAAATTTTAAAACACACAAAACAACCAAACAACTTGTGGGTAGGGACAGGAGGAAGACACTGGGAGAGAGTGAGGGGAAGGGTAACACTGTCCAAAAAGAAATATACCCATTACCTGACTTATGTAACCGTAACCCCTCTGTACATCACCTTTATAATAACATTTTTTTGTCAGTGGTAGGGCTTGAACTCTAGGCCTGGGTGCTGCCCCTGAGCTCTTTAGCACAAGCAAGCGCTCTACTATTTGAGCCACAGCACCACTTCTGGTTTTCTGGTGGTTAATTGGAGAGTCTCACAGACTTTCCTGCCAGTGCTGGCCTTAAATTGTGATCCTCAGTTCTCAGCCTCCTGAGTAGCTAGGATTACATGCGTGAGCCACGGGCACCTGGCTATAATAACTTTTTTAATCCAGAAAAAGAAAAAGGAAAGGCAAACACCAACAACTTCTTTCTGAGGGCCACATTTACCCAGATAACCACTTGACTTGTTCCTTACTTCCTATGGGTCCCTGCTCAAATATCACCTTGCCCGTGAGGCCTTGTGGACCCTCCCTAGATAGAGCAACACCTTCCTTTATCACTCCCTCACTTCGCTTATCTATGTGCTGCACAAAAGATATCCTGTCTTCTGACTAATGTAATAATTATGTAAGGGCTAGAATTTGTTTTAGAGCCAGAATTTTGTTTGTAGGTTCTAAATAAACATGTAAATGAATTTAAAAATATAGAAATAAATCTCTTTAGAGAGGCCCTAGAGTCTGGGCCAGAGGGAAGTAGTAAACTAAGTGAAGACAGAGATTCAGACAAAGCAGAGGAGAGGTAGAACAAAAGGCTCTAGTGTAAACTGAAAGGGATCATTTTGTCTGTTTGTCTTCCCTCATTTCCACAGTCCAAAGTGCTTCGGGAAAAATGGCTGCTGCAGGGAATGCCCGCAGGAACTGCCGAGGAAGAAGAAGCCAGGAGAAGGCAGTCTGAGGAGGATGAGTTCAGAGTCAAGCAACTGGAGGATAACATTCAGAGGTAGGTCATTTCCAGCCCTTGGACATCGTTGCTGTAGTGTGCCATGCAGTAACCACTCTTCTCCACTAGGGGTCCCTTTTCTCCATGCCGTCACCTTTTCCCCGGGTATTATATTACCTTCTAAACCAACATATGCATGACTTGACGTTTCCATGTAACTCAGATTATTACTCAAGAGTACTCTTATTGTATTGGGTTGTAGTACAATACAGGGATGTGTTCACGGGCCCCTCAGGTGTTGTGAGCCCCTTTTTTGAGTTCATTAACCTCTGGATCAGGATGTTAGCTGTTCCTGCCTCAGTCATGGATGTTTGCAGATTTGCTACATGGGATCAGTTTGAAATGAGGAAACTAGCCAAGGGTCTTAGGATTGAAATGAAGAGTACATAGGGGCAGCCAGTGGTAGGTTTGCCTGCCTGTGTTGCACAAATGACCCTTCAATGGTCTCCTTCCACTGCTCAGAGAGTGGTTTGCTTCCTCTTTGGTTCTCAACCATTTCTGACCATTTCATTCTGGAAGACAAGTAACCTGCCTAGGGCTGTTGGCTGGCCAGGCTCATCCAGGAGCAAAAAACATAGGTTTGCACTTGAGAACTACAACTATCCAAGAGGTAGGACTGAGAGTATGCAGTACTGAGTGTAGATAACTTAGAACCAAGACTACCCCTTTCAACCCATTCCCCCAAATCCTGCCAGGTGTCCGGCCTCCCATGCTTCATCTCCTTGGAGGTGAATGGTGAAGATGAAAAGGTTTGTCCAGGGTAATAGAAACTGAGGCAACAGGAGAATAAAGCATTTGAGGGCAGCCTGGGAGACATAGTAACACCCTGTATCTAGAAAGGGGGAAAGAAAGCAAAGATCAATAGCTAAACTGCTACTCACCATTTATTCTCAAAATATATGAAAACTCGAGGTACCTCAGTGCCTTTGGTTGTGTCACTAAAGAACCAACCAGCTGACTAAAACCCCAAAAGCATCCTTCACCCTGTGCCCATAGTTGGATTAGGTCCTGATATCCTGAGAAAAGATGTTAGGATAGCTTGGGTAAACTTTGCTACTATTCTATAGCAAACAAATAAGATATTTGTGGGGGGCGGGGATTGTAGTCATATATGTATATATACATCATGTATATGCATGTGTTTATGCATATACTCTCAGAATATAAAAGTAAAGACTAAACTGTAACAAGCCAGTTATAAAATATACATACATGTATGAATGTATGTGCGTGCACAAGGAAGCTCTTATAAACAGAAGGCCAAAAGAAGATTTGGAAAACAGGATCCAGTTATTATGACCTTTTCTATTTGTCTTGTGGTCTTCTAACCAAATTGCCTATTTCACCTTGGCTTGTGTACAGATATGTTATTATTATGGTCCAGGAGGTGATCATTGTTCCCTTAAAAGCTGAGCCATGACACCTAGAGGTTAGAGTCTTAAATGGAGACCCAGTTTGGGCTAAATTGATCACTAGCATGAAATGTGAGAGGTAGGAGGCTGGTTTATTCTGAAGACAGGAATGACCGTAGTCAGAAAAATAAAGTCCTTTTATCTTTGTGTGAAGAGGGTAAAGAGCACACGCCATGCATGTAGGCAGTCTCTTGGGCCTATTTAAGAGCTAGATACCCACTCAGGAAGGAAAGAAAAAGGGTCATGGTTAGGCTCAGACTCCGGGGATGTTTCTTCTGCTGCTATCATGGTTCTACCAGGTGTTGGTCACCCGGGTACTGGGTGTGGGCTGGGAATGAGCTGTATTCCCTGGGCTGCTCTCTGTGAGCAGCGCTACCATGGGCACCCACTCCTCCTCAGGTCCTTCTGAAGGAGGACCTCTTTCTCACCTTAGAAGCCAGTTTCTGCTTCTCTTGTGCTGCATCTTCTCTACTGCAGGCTTAGTAACCCCTCTCCAAAATGCTTGGGATAGAATCCATATTTTGAGGGGACAGGGAATATTTGCCCATACATACTGAGATATCTTGGGGATGGAACCCATGTCTAAATACAAAACTTACATTTCTTATACATGTAGCCTGAAGGTAATTATTTTTTACTGTGCATGAAAGGTAATATGTGTGCCTTGAACCTACAGCAAGCAGGTGTGGAGTTTTCCACCTGGGGTGTCTGCTAGTGCTCATATAGCCTTGGGTCAAATTTTTCCAGATTTTAGATTTTTGGATTAGGCTTGCTATTTTAGGCTTCCATCCCAAGGGAAGAAAGGAGCTGTTCTCCCTCTTCCCATAAAGGACACTCAATCCCCTAATACCCTCCCTGTGGTCAGGAAGAGCTGAGCTTTCTCAGAGTACCATTAGAACAGCTGTGGGACTCCTGACACAATCCCTGGCTTTGGTTACATGACTCTGCTGGCTTTGGCTGCCCTCAGCTAAGTGGCCGGAAGCTGTAGGTTTGATGCATCTGCTCATCTTTTTCTCTGCCCTAACAAGCTAACAGACTGCTTTCTTTTCTCATTATGACAACAGCAGACAAGCAAGAGGACTGAGCAGAAAGGAGGCAGAAGCTCAGAACTGCCCATAAAGCCATTAACTAAATAAAGCAAGTTAGTGGTCAAGTTCACAGTCAAGAGGAGGAAATAGGCAGCCAACTTTTAGTGGGGAAAACATAGATCAGAGAGGGGGAAGGGGGAAGAAGGTAATATAAGCAAATAATTCAATCTTCCAGAAGCATGATTATTGAAACAAAAACTGCAAGCATTAAGGAAAACTGACCAGCCTGAGACAAATAAAAGCACAAAACAGTGCAGAAGGAAAAGAAAGACAGTTAGAGAAGGAATGTTAGTGACTCCCAAGATCATATTGCGAAACTCATCTTTATATAATAGGACCCAGAAACCATGTGCAGATGGGATGCTACAGAGCCACTAAATAAAGGAATTCCAAAGGAAGCTTTCTATATTTGAAGCAAAACATCAATCTGTACATTTTTTAACTTTCGGGCTCACTGGTCTAAGTCACGCCCTAGCAATACATTAGATTCTGCTAAAGAGGTACATAAACAGTTTTCAAAGTGTGAACTATATTATTAGGATAGACGTAACCTGAACTAATAGTAGTTTGAAGCAATTAAAGGAAGAAGAAAGAGGAGAAGTCAAAGGGAACAATTCCTACAAGACTGAGGGAAAGTTTTGAGTCATTTTGTTCAGAAAAAGAGATGGTGGTAGCAACCTAACGTAAAATGTCAAGTGTAGCTAGAATTTAGGTTGTGTCTTAATTCTTTATGTCTAAAAATGATACAGACTTCAACTAAAGCATATACATTTGCATAGATCTGTTTCCCTAGACCTCTTTAAGAAGAAAGGACACAATCACTTTCTAATTCTAGAAGTCTTTATAGAGCAACTTGCTGTATAAGAAATTACAAGTTTATAGACATTTTGTCTTCCAAAATCTTACTTAATATGATTAGAGGTGGTTTGGTGTGAAGAATTCTTGTCTTCCTTCCAGGACTGTTGTTCGTGTTGCTTAGATTTCCTAGAACAGCCCAAGAAGGGAAGGAAAAAAGAGAGAGAAACTGTCACTAGAATATTAATCTTGGACATTTTTGTCACTTGGGATGCTTTAAAAAAAAATGAGAATTTCCATGCCTTATTCTATAAATGTGGATTCATTGACCCAAATAAAGAGGTTTGGAATTTTTTGTGTGCTGATTAAAGAATGCTGTAAATGGAAAGAAAATAAAGCATAGATTTTAGATGAAATCCCATTTTAATAATTAACCCCTGCAAAAGGAGAGTGAGAAATAAATAGTGTTGATAAGAATATGAGTAATAGATACAAGATCAAGGACAGCCCTGACGCTTGATTTCAGACCCATTCAGAGCCTTGCCTTTTGGCACTAAGAAATTAGAAAGTTTCTTCATAGTCCCCATAATGGAGACCAGTGGAGACCAGCTTCTACTGGTTAGAAGTAGCCTCCCTTATCAGGCTAAAACTGATACGGGAAAAGCTGGCTACAATTTTTCTAAGTCTTCTGACTGAAATGAAAAGCATTACTGCCTTAAGTGATGACATTGAATTGGATGGAAAGGAAAGAGAGAATCTCATCACTACCACGTGGGTCAATGATCATTAATTTTGTGCATTCTTCTCTGCATAGTGTCAAGAATTTTATTTTGGCTTGCTGGAAATGAGGATCAGCATAGTTGAAAGCAAAATCTATTCATAAGTCTTTCTCTCTTTCCCTCTCATTCTTTCTCTCTGCTCTGCTGAGAAAGCCTTGTACGTTGTTTCTGGCTTGATGCCAGGGCCAGCCATCATCCATGTCATCCCAGGACCTCACAAAGCCTCACACTGATGCTCTTGGAGAGCAGGGAGTTAGAAACATATGACCCTTGTTTATCTCCTATCTTCTCCAGTCAAAAAAAAGGGGGGTGGGCTTGTTGCTTGCCTTGTGATTCTTTTCCACTTCAGATTCTCTTTGTCCCTTCGTGTGTATTATTCAAGGGCTTAATACGTAATGTTCTTAACTTTTTTGTTTGGTGAGAAATATGGGGAAAATTTAGCCTCATACTTCACCTGTTCGAATTGTCATCTGTGTTTATGAGAGATCCCACGGAGTGTTAAATGCAAATGCAATGAGCTGTCACAAAGCTAGGTATGCATTCCAGCTCCACTGACGATTTCCTCTGTGACCTTGAACAATCTCATGGTCACCAGTTCCCAAGTCCTTATTTCTTCAGTGGGATTGTCTCTTGAAATCTTCCAGTTTTGGTCATCTGAGTTTCTCTTAGTTTGAAAAGTTGGCCAAAGAGCTTTTCTCTGAACAAATGTATCAGAGACATCTCGGTGGAGTTGTGGAAGGATGTGGTTTTGGTTCTCAGGAAACAAAAGATGCAATGTGTAAGTAGCTGATTAATCATAACAGAGATGATTCATTCACCGAAGCAGCTGTCAGTTCTAAAATATGTCACATCAAATATTCATTGAATAAAATATTGACGTTATAGTGTGCTAACCATAGAGGGCCAGGTAGCTTTTTAAAAAGACTAACAAAAACAAAACAAAACAGCAAGATATGAGTGAGCTGAGATGCTCACAGTGCTTCTGTTGATCTCTGGTGAAGAGCGGAATTCACTTAATTTTCTATGTTATTAAGAGGCTCAAATCAAAAGACTAGAATCATCAGGTGTAAGCATGCATTATATTACATTACATTACATTACATTATGGTAAGTGAGTTTTGCAGCCAAGTAAAGAGCTATCGCTTACCACTCTTAGAATACTCACCTCAGACCCTTACTTGGGATTCATTAACCATCCTTCCCCTTTACCCCACACTTTTTGGAGCTGTTGGTCATGCTCAACATCTGCAACTACCCTTACTGTCCTGCTCCTCACTGACCCAAGTCAGCCCTGGCAGGTTAGTGGTAAGTGCACTGGAGACTTTTTACTGCTTAGTTTCCTTTTGAAGAGCAGTTGAAATTGCTGAGCACTATCTGTTTCTTCATGAAACACATTTTCTTGGTTTACTTGAAATCATGTTGTCCCTGATCATCTCTCTTCTCTTTCTACATTTGAAATTTTGGGTGTTTGAAGTTCTATTCTTGACACTCTTTGCTCCCATTTCTCACATTCTTTCTGAACGAAGTCATCTGTTCTCAGGGCTTCTGAAATATAAACATTCTCTTATCCCAGTTTTTCCTCTCCAGCTTCCCTCATAGCCAGCTGTGCATCTTTGCCACTGCCGAGTGGATGTCCAACAGTTATTCCACACGTCAAATAACTGCACTCAGGCTGGTCATGGTGGCATATGCCTAGTAAAATGCCAGTACTTGGGAGGCTAAGACAAGAGGATTACAAATTCAAGGACAGACTTGGCTATTTGATGTGACTGACTAAAAAAAAAAAAAAAAAAAAATACAGAAAAAAGGAGAGTAAGGAAAGAAGGAAGGGAAGGCAAAAAGAGAAAGGGAGAAAGGGAAGGGAAGAGGGAGAAAAGGAAGGAAGGAGGAAAGAGCTCAGGGCTGCGACTATAGCGCAGTGTAAAGCAGTTGTCTGTTATAAGTGAGGCCTTGTGTTCCTTTCTCTTTCTTTCTTTCTTTCTTTCTTTCTTTCTTTCTTTCTTTCTTTCTTTCTTTCTTTCTTTCTTTCTTTCTTTCCTTCCTTCCTTCCTTCCTACTTTCCTTCCTTCCTACCTTCCTTCCTTCCTTCCTTCCTTCCTTCCTTCCTTCCTTCCTTCCTTCCTTCCTTTCTTTCTTTCTTTTTTCTTTCTTTCTCTCTTTCTTTCTTCTGGTCCTAGAGCTAGAACTCATGAGCTAACTTGAACTCAGGGCCTGGATGTCATTCATCGCTGAGCTTTTCTGCTCAAGGCCAGAACTCTACCACTTGAGCCACAGCTTCACTTCCAGCTTTTTCTTTTCTTTTCTTTTTCTTCTCTCTCTCTTTCTCTCTCTCTTTCTTTCCTTCCTTCCTTTCTTTTTTTCTTTCTTTTCTTTTCTTTTTTGTTAATTGGAGATAAGAGACACATGGACTTTCTTGCCCGGGCTGGCTTTGAACTGCAATCTTCAGATGTCAGCCGCCTGAGTTGCTAGGATTATAGGCATGAGCCTTCGATACCTGGTCCCTACCTAGATTTTTTTTTGGGGGGGGGGGTGGGGGATGAGTCGGTCATAGGGCTTGAACTCAGGGCTTGAGCACTGTCCCTGAGCTCTTTTTGCTTAAGGCTACTGTTTTACCGCTTTGAGCCACAGCTCCACTTCTGGCTTTCTAGTAGTTAATGGGAGAAAAGAGTTTCACAGACTTCTGTGCCTCAGCTGACTTTGAACTTCAACCCTCAGATCTCAGCCTCCTGAGTAGTTGGAATTACAGGCATGAATCACCAGCACCTGGCTAAGGTTTTTTTACATTAATACCTGATTAATACCTGAATCTTTGAAAAACTGATGGATTCAACCCTCTCCCCTCCAAAAACAAAAACAAAAAACACCAAAAACCAAAATGCGCTACTGACTTCAGTTCAGTTAATTGAAAATGTTTTAGTGAACTGGAAGGAAATTCAGGCTCATGGAAAATGATCTGCAAAGATTGGGCTGGGATGTGAACTATCATTGAGATGGAGCCAATGTACACAAACATCATTAGATGAGGCCAGATTGGGAAATTAAGGTCCTTCTTGCACTTCATGAGTCCTTGGCCACTAGCCTCAAATGGGATCCCAGCCCTAAACTCTAGACTTGAGTTACCAGATGATGCCATTGTTAGGAGTTGGACTGGAGCTTAACTGGCAGTGTTAGCAGGTTGTCATGGAGGCTCTGTGCAGACAGAGCTCATTTGGTTCTTCCCAGCTCAGCCACCTGTTGTACGCAGCTGATGGGGCTCAGCTCTACTTGGAGGCTGGCATTCTCTCTGGAATGTTGGCTCTTGAGAAGGGAGGAGACATGAAATGAGAGGACCATGAACAGTGGCTTGCTGCACTCATAGAGACCTTCTTCAGAGAAATATTATTCCAGGGAAATAGTTCAGGCATGGTTGAACTGACCTTGGGGCAGTCATTTCTGCCTAGGCAAGGTCATCTTTTTGGAGGTAGGATAAACTCAGGCCTGATGATGGAATTAGCTCTGAGCTAATAGCAGACTATGACTACATGATGGAAGGTTCACATGCTGGGTGAACCAGAATTTATCCCAGAGGCTTTAAAGCACTATTAAGAGTTTCAAAGTTGTAATAAACTTAGGGGTGAAGTTAGAATCCTGGTTCAGGGCTACAATTGGAGCAAAAAGGAGAATGCACGCATAGACTGGAAATCAACTGGGCAAGTAGCCAATTTAAATTGTTTGACAGAGATGAAAAAGACAAACTACTCTTAGAGGATGAACAGGACAGAGCAAAATTAAAAAGACTACTCAGAAATCCCAAGTTAATGGCGTCTGAGTTGGGCAAAGCATCTGACAGAGGTATTTCAGGGTTCTAGAGGTGAATTTCAACCTGGGAGCCATTCTAGGCCCGCTCAGTTGTGTCATCAACATTGTCATTGTCATTGTAAGCATCCTTGTTGTTGAAGTCTTCCTCCTTCTCCTCCTTCTCTCTCTTCTCCTCTTTCTCCTCATCTTTCTCCTCTTCTTTCTCCTCCTTCTCCTCTTCTTCCCCCTCCTCAGCAGTATCTGTAGATTTGAATGGAGTTCTTCAATGGATTAAAGGTTTCTCTTCCCCTAAAGTTCCAATGGGCTGAGCTAGGTATTATAAGTGGTAACAGAGCATGTTTTTTTTCAAATAGAGACAGAACTTTGTCTGACTTTCAGCACCTCGTTCACTACAGGGGCCTTTGGCAATTTGCTTAACCTGTCTGCAAAGGAAGAGTCCATGATGTGTGTCTCATTTGGCTCTCTGAAGCTTAATTTAGTTAATATATGCAAAGAGTTTACTGACTGCCTAGCACGTAACAGGCTCCCAGCCTGCCAGTGTATCTTTGTTTCTCTTTTCTGCATCGGAGAACTTGTCCTATGGATCCCATTCCTCTCTGGCCAGAGGATGAGCCTTCTTGGGAGAGATGTGATCTAAACATCAGCCA
Organism: Dipodomys spectabilis; assembly: GCF_019054845.1. Lineage (NCBI taxonomy): Eukaryota > Metazoa > Chordata > Mammalia > Rodentia > Heteromyidae > Dipodomys > Dipodomys spectabilis. Next base: position 19,205,058 of record NW_024870683.1, read on the forward strand.
TTTTTTCATTATAAAGCCAATTCAGCCAATCCTCTCTTAGTTTGCCATGCTGATTTCCTGACTGGCTGTACAATAAAACACCAGTTTAATTCGATGAAGAAGCTGGATACCAAAGAGGCTATCGGTAGGTCTTTGTCACAGGAGCTAGGCTTCATTAGAAGTATTGTTCTTTGCAGTTCAGTCCTTATGATCTTACCTCACTCCTCAGACACTTCTCAACACTCAGAGTAGACAGCCTACAACTAGATCACAGACCCTTCCTAGACTTTGTACGCTCGGTCCTGGCTGGACATTGGAAATCCAAAGATGCTGGGGCTTGTTCCTGCTCTGAGAGCCCCTTGACCACAGAGAAAGACACATACCCTTGCCCTGGTGCAGTTGAGAGGAGAACATGGGAAGGTAGTGTGTGCATCACTGTGCAAGTCTCCACTCAGTTTCATAGATGCCCAGGTCTATTCACTGGAAGTCCCTGTGTTGGTGCCAGGGTTATAGATAAGGTGCCAGAAGTCCACATCTGCGTTAGCAGCCTGTAGACCCCACGAACCTCTTCTTGTGCCAAACCACTGAGTGTCCAGAGGTATGAATGAAAGAGCAACTTCTTAACCAAAAGACCAGAGACTTGCCCATGCTGGAAAAATGTGCTGAGGCAGGAGGAAAGGCTAGGCAGGAGCACCCAGAATAGCCACAAGCCTTGGGGAGGTGGGAGGTGTGGACACAGCAGTCCTGTGACTGGCCTAGAGTAGGGGGAGCCATACACACTGATAAGGCATTGAGAGCACTGATTGAGTTGTTCATTCCTGGTGTTCGAAGACACACACTATATACCCATCCCTGTAGAAGCTCAATTAACATAGTTCCTGTACTTTCAGCCTCTACATAATATGAGCTCAAACCTCTGGGGCTCTCAGCCAGTTTCTCTTGCAGATTTGACAAGTTGAGCTCATAGGCTGTATGACTCAACTGTAGATTTCTTTCTACACACACTAGGGGAGAACAATGTGTGTACAAAATGTTCAGGGTTGCAGATACTGAAGTATGGATGTAATGAGCTTCTTTCCCCAAGTAACCACGTAGTACTGAATCCATAGATAACAACTTCACATAGGCGTTTCCTAAATTCCTGAAGGTTTGTGGAATAATTCTGCCTACCACTAGATGGCCCCCGAAATGTGCCTAAGTCTCTCCCACATACAGGACTTTGAAGCTGATTTTCTGGATGTAGTGCTCAAGCATCAAACCCAAGGCCTCACACATGCCCGGCAAGCACTCCACCAGTGGGCCACGTTCTTGGCCCAGTTGGATTACTGTACACATACAGACCCAAAACACACACACTTGCACACAACCTTAACTTTTACCAAGTCATTTAATCGTTATTCCAGCCATTTTGTAGATGGGGAGAATAAGATGGAAAATGAGTGGGAAGCCTGACCCGTATGTCAGCCAGGAAGGGAAAGAGCTGTTTTGAAACTGAGACTAACTGGATTTCGAATCTGGATTCTTTACCTGAAACCCTGAGGCCTCCCTGATCTAAAGAGTGTTAATCAGGGCTGGGAAGGTGGCTCAGTGGTAGAGTGCTTGCATCGCATGCATGAGGCCCTGGGTTCGATTCCTCAGCACCACATAAGCAGAAAAAAGCCGGAAGTGGCGCTGTGGTTCAAGTGGTAGAGCGCTAGCCTTGAGCTGAAGAGCTGAGGGGCAGCACCCAGGCCCAGAGTTCTGCCCCCATGACAAAAAAAAATTAAAATTAAAAGAGTGTTAATCAATATGGTGGAGGGGGGTAGCAAAAGCTAGATGGCTGCATGGAACTAAGAAGTCCAGAATTCAGAGCCTATTTTCTCTATTCTTTCCATTTTCTTCTTTATGACATATGGATAAAATAATCCCTAATTGTACTGAGTGTGTTAGTGCATGAAACTATAACACCAGCTGCTTCAGATGCAGAACAGGAAGATCTCAGTCCAAGACCAGTAGGGGAAGAAATTATTTTGAGACTTCATCTGGAAAACATACTAAAGAAATGGCAGGAGGAGGTAGCCCTGAATTCTATCTCCAGTATGGTTAAAAACAACAACAACAAAGTCTTTGTTGCTATAAAAAGGACATAACAAAAACACTCAAGCATTAGCAGAAATGTTAGCTACTATTGTTCTTGATGTTATTGGTATAGTGTTATTTTTTCTCTTTGTTTCATCAATTATGAGAACTCTCAGCTCTGACTCAGAAGCTTGTGATCACTCGGTCAGTCACATAAAAACATTTGTTGATGGTCCCAGGTCATAGCCTTTGCCTGAGCCCTCTCATATCAAGATGCCTGTGCTGTTTCCAAGCCAGATGTGACCTGAACTCTCCCATGACTGCGGGCTAGGTGAGGTGTCATTGTGCTTGCAACAGGTAATTCTCCCTTTGTCTCAGGATCCAGAAATGATAGGTAACTCCTAGCACAGAACCCCTGGCAAATATGGAATGACCAGTGCTAATTCTGCATCAGCCAACAAGAAGAGATAGGCCATTGATTAAAAGTGTTATTTGGGAGCATTATAGACTTTAAATTGAGCATCCCTAATCCTCAAATCCCAAGTCCGAAATTGTACAGAATTACTTTCAGGCTATGTGTATTAGGTGTATCTAAAATATAAATGAATTTTGTGGTTAGTCTTGGATCCCATCTTTAAGCTATCTCATTATGAGTATGTAAGTATTCCAAAAATCAAATAGTTCTGAAATCTGAAACATTCTGGTCCCAGAATGGCTTCAGTTAAAAGCACAAATCTCTGTATGAATTTTTAGGAGTGTTTTGTGAGGGTGTTTTTTTTTTCTTTTTTGGGTGCTAGAGATTGAACCCAAGACCTAAATATTGCAAGCTAGCCAAATGCTTTTAAAATCAGAAGGATCACTGTTCCAACACACCCTAGATAGAAACATCAACAATTCTTCATCTTAACAGAAGCTAGATGCAGTAACACATACCTGTTACCCTAGCTACAAAGGGAAGCCTAAAATAGGTGGATCATGATTCTCACCTCGGCAGGGAGTGAGACCCTATCTCAAAAATAGTGCCACAAAGGGCCACAGGCATGGCTGAGCAGTAGAGGGCCTTCCTAGCCACCTTTGTATTATCTTCAAAAAAGTTTTCTTCAATTTGATTTGAGAAAAACTTTACCCCTCAGCCTTAATCTGAACATGGGAATTAGTTTGTAACAGAATAGAAGCTTCCATTGGCAGGCTCCTGATGTAAGGGGAATTCCACCCTTAGAGAGCATATGAACTGAAAAACCCATCATCTTCAGCTTACAACGAAATGTCAACAAAACTGTCATAAAACAGAATCCGAATTAAGTCTATAGGGATAATGCTCACGAAATGTTATTGTAAGCTTTAGTTTTAGTTTCTAAAGTTTGGGCTCAAAACACAATAAGGTGGATCAGTGGCCCACTCAGCTGCTGTAAGCCCAGAGTTCCTCGGACCCAGACCAGCAGGGCTCATCTACCAAAGCCGGTCCATCACCGGACTGTACCTCCTAGCCACCAGGAGGCACACAAGAGCCAGGACGCAGCTACTTCTGTCTTAAAACCATCTGAACCATTGGAAAAGGACCTTACTGGGCTTTGTTACTGGCATTTTAATGACAGAATGTCTCTGTTATGTCTGTGTGACTCAGAAGAAGCAGGGAGAAGCCAAAGAGGCTCTAAGGAATGCGCCAAAAGGGAAACCAGCATTCCAGAACTGAGGTACACTACCCCACTCACAATGCCGTGTTGGGTACCACTGATCCAGCATAATTGTGAGGAAAAGAAGCTCAGCATTTTCCCTGACCCCATAATAATCTGTTTCTCCAAGCCCTTTCCTGCTGTGGGCTGTGAGTAGCAAGGCTGGGGCTGAGTTGTCCTTACAGCAGAAATTCATGGAATTGAGAAAAACTGTTAAACCTTTGGAGCATCTTCAATGAAGACCTTGTGGTTCCATCCATGCCCCAGCCAACATTGTATGCTAGACTGTCACAAGGCGCAGAAATATCTGACATCAGTTTTATTTCCTCCATCTGCCTTAACCATCTCCAGCCTGGAGAGCTCCCAATTGGTCTCTGTGCTTGCTGGACCAAATCCATTTTCCTATCAGTGTGATCTCTATAGAAGACACTAATCCTATCATTTCTTAATATAGGATGGATGCCCAAACAAGGCTTAGTTTCCTGTTGCCTTCAGAGCCAGGGTCCCTGTGGCAGTACATCCTGGGCCAGATGTTCCCATCACTTCCTTCTCATCACAAGTTACACTCAGGTCATCTACCTATCAGCCGTCTCCCTCATATGAACTTTCCTTCTTCATGTTCACTTCAGAGCCCTTTTGTCCATGCTGCTACCTTAATCAAGCATGACTTCTAAATACCTCTGCATCTCCATTATTTTTCTGATCCCAAACTCCTGAAACTTTGCCTGCCCACTATCTGAGCAGAGTTACTCCTCCATGGCATTTTAAACTTCCATCTTCAGCTCTGTTGAGCACTCCATTGTAATTGTTTACATACTTCCCTCCCTAATCAAATGCTGAGTTTCTCCATAGTAGAAAGGACCAAGTAACAATCATTGTACTTAGCTCAACACCTGCTTGATAAATATCAATGAATGATTACCCAAGGAATCATTCTCTTTAAAGGTCAAAGAGACTAATGTCTCCAAAGCACATTTGTGTGTGTGTGTGTGAGAGAGAGAGAGAGAGAAAGAGAGAGAGAGAGAGTGAGTGTTCACGTGAGCACTTGAATGCATGCTTGTGCGCGCACACACTTGCCAATACTAGGGTTTGAACTCAAGGCCTGAGTAGTATCCCTTTACTTTTTCACTCAAGGTTAGAAGTCTACCAATTGAGCCACAGCTCCACTTTTGGCTTTTTGCTGGTTAATTGAAGATAAGTGTCTCACAGGCTTTCCTGTCTGGAAATCCTCAGATCTCTACCTCTTGAGGACCTAGGATTATAGTGCCAGCTTCAACTCCAAAGCATTTTAATCACTGTAATTCCTGCTCCTTAAAGAGCTTCATGAGCTAGGTTGATCTCCTGTTTTCTTTTCCGCTCCTTTCCCACTTGCTAGGTGCCTGATCTCTGAGTCTAGAATCACTTGTCCTACAGCTTAGACTGCACCCTTAATTCCTGAGAGGAAGAGGCAGGGCTTGGTGGCAGCATCTCTGAGAACATGACAGAGAACAATAGTAGGAAGTGTCCAAGTGGGAAACAATCTGCTGGGCTCGGCCCATGTGGAGGAGCTTCCTGATTGGCTTGATCTTTTCTGAGCAGGAACTCTTAGAATAACTTTGGAATGATCCCAGTGGAGTGACAAATTTCTCCACTGAAAAGGAACTGTCACCTAGTAATGTCAAGCATGGAAAATATGGTTAAGAAAAAAAAAAAAAACAAAAGCTATGACGAAGTTTCTCTTAGGAAAATCAATTTAAATTACCAAACTGCCCAGCCCCTAGCACAGTCCCCACATTGACAAAGTTCTGAGCTTTCACCTCAAGTACAGTTAAGTTGTCATCTATACTTCATCTATACTTTGTGTTTTCTACCTGTAGGAGTCAATGGCCAAAAGTGCTATTTGTCCTTCAGTGGCTGGTTGAGTACCTCACAGAAGCCTCTAGTGCTACAGGAGGAAATTCTTCCTTTCAGAAACACACTTCTGCAGGGAGTTCAGGCTGTGGACAAACCCTCTTCCAGGCATTGTAGAGACTGTAGAAATACATGTGGTACTGGGCAGTGGTTTTTGCTGGTCCAGAAACTACCAAGGCAAGGCAAAAGATGTTATAGGTGAAGTACTCAGCCAGCCTGCCTCTTCACCAGAATAGCTGAAAAGCAACCTTGGAGCCAGGCACTGGTGTCTCATGCCTGTCATCCTAGCTACTCAGAAGGCTGAGATCTGAGGATCTCTATTCAAAGCCAGACCAGGCAGGAAAATCCATGAGATTTTTATTGCCAATAAACTACTGAAAAAAAAAAAGCTGGAAGTGGAGCTATGGTGCAAATGGTAGATCACTAGCCTTGGGCAAAACAGCTCAGGGACAGAGCTCAGGCCCTGAGTCCATGCCCTAGGTCTGGCACAGAAAAAAAAAAAAGAAGAAGAAGAAAAGGAAGGAAGGGAGGGAGGAAAGAAGAAAAGAAGGGAGGAAGAAAGGCAAGCAGGTAGGCAGGCAGGCAGGCAGCTTTGATACTGAAAATGTCTGGGGTTAGGACCATTTCTTTTGCTCTTAGGAAGACAAACACAAAAGGGTGGTGATGGACTTTCCACATTCTCACAGGCGGTAGGTCCTAAGTTACTTAACATCCCTCAACTTCGGGGTCTTCCTCTGTCTAGTGTAGTTGTGTGGTAGGTATGTTGTAGAAGACTGAGTTACATGTTAGAAACTAGTGAATTGTCTGGCACAGGGAAAATGTCTAATAAATGTTTGCTCTTTCTACCACTACTCTCGTTGTGCATTAAGTCCTCCCTTTTTCAATGAATGACTCCTTAAGATGCTATCTCAAGCATTTTGAAAGCACCACCAGCCTCCCTAAAAAACCAATATGGACAGCAGACAGAGATCTGTTGATGGTCTCTACTTCAGGCACTGAGGGAAGCTGTGGTTGAGGCCATCTGGATGTGTGCATACACGAGCATGTAGAGGCTAATGGGAAAGCCTAACTCAGCAGGAAAGCCACCATAGAGTACTGGATTTAGGCACAGACAATCAGTAAACAGCATTTGAAGGAGAGGAATGCATCACGTCGTGGTATGAAAACCCAGATGCTTCCTGCATGAAGGTGAATCAAAGAGAATCACCAGGTGAAACAAAGGAAGAGCTGAGACTGTCCGTCAGATTGCCCTAATGCCTGCATGTCTTCATGTGTGCCTTCATTACAGTAAGCCCCAGAGTGCAGAAAATGAACTCATTACATGAACGCATGTAATGTGTGTGTATGTGTGTGTGTATGTATGAGTGTTACTAGGGCTTGATTGTAAGGCCTGGGCACTGCCCTTTAACTTTTTAAATCATGGCTAGCACTCTTCCACTTGAATCACTGTTCTGCTTCTATATTTTTGATGGTTAATTGGGCTTTCCTGCCTAGATTGGCTTTGAACCACAATCCTTCTGTCTCAGCCTCCTGAGTAGCTAGGATTACAGGTATAAGCCACCAGCACTTGACCTTAATCAGTTTTCACTCAGTCTGGAGTTGCCATTTTGTTTGGAATTTGTTCTTCTAACAATCATTTTCTATTGAAGAAATTGAACCAAAGAATCTGTCTTGGGGTTGCCTCTGCTCAAGAAACAATGTGTGTACTCACAGTTATTGAGAACTTTTAATGAGTCTGTTTTCTACTCTACTGTGTGCTATGTTGTTAAGCTAAGTTTATCAGGTTAGATTCATTAAACAAATTTGTATCTGATAGTCTTTTCAACTTAGGATGGGTTTTTGGGGGACATAAGTCCACTATAAATTAAGGAACAGCTATATCTATGATGATTACCAGAGACTTGCAAATCAGAGGACAAGACGGCATCCGTATCTTAGATAGTATAGATGGATGCTGGTACAGCAACTGGGATAAAGAATGCCAGCTAAAGGAAAGGCTTTATGAAGGAAAGGAGCTCACCTTTGCATGTGATGGGTCAGAGGTCTTTGTGGGCCATCCACGGAGAGAATTCAACCTACAGTTGTACGTACAGGCAGCATTTCAGGAGTGATGCTGAAGATACAGGTTGGGTAGATGTGTCAGCATGTAGGTATAGGGTTACAACCTGAGACTGAACATGATTAGCCAGGTTTCAAAGATTGAGCAAGAACGCTGAAACAAACACTTCATAAAGGAGAAGAGGAGGAGCTCCAGTTGAGATGATAACAACTCTGGCATCCAAAGAGGAGGGAAAGTGATCAATGGTGTATTTGAAAAGGTAAAAAGTCTGCAAGTATAGTTCAGAGTGTAGTTCAGAGGCTCTGAGTTCAGTCCCCAGGGCTGAAAAGTAAGTAAATAAATAAAAATAAATAAGTGAATTCATAAGAAGCCAAGTACAGTCAATGTCATGGATAGTATCAAGAGTAGATAAAATGAGGAGTGTGCAGGACTCCCTCAAAGAGTGGGAAAAGCAGAGGAGAATTGTTATATGAAATATCAAGGCAACTAACTGTCCCTGGAAAAATCTGGAAGGCTTGGCATTCACTTGAATAGCATGTAGGTCAAGAGAAGTCCATGTATCTTTAGTGGAGGGAATTGATTCTTATTTAGACTTCCATGAAGGAGGCAGCCAGGAAAGAAGTTAAGGATACAGGGGAGAAGAGATCATCCAGAGGTACCTGCACACACCAGGTGTACAGAGGGAAGCCCTGACCTTCAGCAGGGAAGTCGATCAGAAGCTGAGAAAGTGAGAAGGCAGAGCCAGACAGGACTTTTTCTTTTCCTGGAAAAAGAGACATTGCTTGGAAAGAAGGACTTTAAGCCATTAAAGAGGAGTATTACTTTGAAAGGAGACCATTTTACTTCTCTGTAATCAAAACTCTTTATCTGCTGAAGTAGACTTCAATACAAATCGCACCCAAGAAATGACTGCTCAGCTCCAGCTTAGAATGATTTCCTGCAACAGAAACCAACTTGAAGATTCAGATGCTGCAAGCCATATAATTCACAGGAAAAAAGCAGGTGGGGGGGGGAATGAGGAAAACTTATAGAGATGTAAATTTCCACCTTATACCTATTTGGAGTTAAATTTGATTGTATCACAATGATTAATGGAATATGTCCTCTGCCTCACCCAGCTCTATGTATACTTAGATCACAATATAAATTAGGCAGACATGGTGGCACATAACTATGATCTTAGCACTTGGGAGGCTGAAGCTGGAAAATCACAAGTGTGAGTCTTTATGGGCTACACAGTCTGTGGCATATAGTGACATCATCTTTAAAAAAACCAAAATAACAATAACAAAAAAAGAAATATTAAATCAACCCAAGAAGTTGCATGCTTGTAATTCTATTAGGACGCTGAAGCAGGAAGATTATCAATTCCAGGCCAGCCTGGGCAATCTATTCAGACCCTCATCTCAAAATGAAAATTTAAAGAAGTGTAGCTTGGTAGTAGATAGAACACTTGCCTGTCATGTGCATTAGTCAGTACTGGTGCTCCTTATATTTCACTGAATATATAAATTGAGAGTATTTTGGCAAGTGGGAGTAGGAGTAGTAAAACGAAGCCAAAGCCTTAAAACTTACATGATATATCACCACCTCCATATCAGTTTTCCTGTAGAATCCTTTTCAAAAGTATGTTTATACATTGCTTTGCTTTTCATTCATTCAACCAGTATGGATCAAGCATTTTTGTGTATGGGAAAGAATATGGGTAATAATGAAAATCATATATATATATACATACACATATATACATAGTTCGATTTATTGATAGATATTAATGAACATCTAAATAGATTGATAGTACTATCTTTTAGTAAGTGTTAGGAGAAGTATTGTAAGGCAAGGTTGGAGAGAGTAAATTCATGTTTACCACTCCAGTGTGAGGCAGGTTACCCCAAATTATAGGGTTTAAGTTGCTAGGAGGATTCTGAGCAGTGAACACATTAGGTTGGGGCGACTTAAGAACACTTAGCAAGTTGATGGAATTTGACTTGAACTTTGGTCATTAGGTCTGGTTTCAGCAGATGGAGTTGAAAGTTAGGAGTCACCCCTGGCTTCACCTGCTACAGTCAGTGTTATGGAACACAAGGACAGGAAGAGGTTGGAGTACAGTGTGGAAGGTGTGAACTGCCAGCATAGGACATTTGACTTGTATCCAAAAGTTGTTGATAAATAGTTACTGGGAGCTTTTCAACAGAGGGAGGATGTGAGCTGGACATCTGGAATTCTCAAAGGGACCTTTCTCTTCTCGGTCATATTCCTGACTCGGGAATGACATGGGGCACGGGGAATTTGCTTAAGTTTCCATTGCCATCTTACAGTCCAGTGAGGCTCTGTTCTTCCCTAAGGGCAAGTGGAAATCCTCTGTTTATCTAAGGGCTGTGAACATTTACTCAGAGTAAAGTACCAAATGACCTGTGTGACTCCAGATATACTCATCTCAATAAAAGGAAGCTGTTACATGGCAAATTGAGTCACAAATGAATAATATTTGGGGAGTGCCATAGAAACAAATGCACCATCTTCCTGAAATGTGGGAAATGGAAAAGCATCTATTTGTGTGAAAACAAACAGTATTCTTTCTTCCCAGTGTTCTACCTAGTATATAGAAGCAGAGAAACATTAAATAGGGAAAGAGAGAGAGATGGGGTGGGGCTAAATACCCTTAGAATGGAAGAAGTCAGGGAATCAGCCCTTTGCAGATCTGGGAAGCCAGGCAGCCAGAAATAATGGGACTGTCTTTTCAGGATCCTTCTGTAAGAATGGATCAGGCCCAAGTAGCCATCCTTGAATAATGTCTTAAGACACCGATTTCTGGCAGAGTCTAGTTGGCCTAGGTTAGTTAGATTTCCACTTCTTGGCCAGGAATCTCTGATCGATAGTTCCACCAAATGCACAAGGAAACTCAGATTCCTATCCCTGAACCTCCATTGGAGGAGCTGGATGTTGTTCAAAAGAGAAGGGGCGGGGGAAATCCTAGGCAGCCAAAATTCACAGCTGCTCCCAACCTTTGCTCCTGTTAGGACATTCAGGACCTATTATCTGGCTTCTGCTATCACCATGTAAGTGGAAGTCCCAGGTGAGCTCTGTGAAGATAAATCTTAAGGAGCAGGAGCGATTAGTCTGCTACACGGCTGGAAGGGGGTTTACATGTATACATCACTCTTTCTTGGCTCTTCTGGGTAAAATTCAACTGGCAGAGGCTCTAGGAGTCAGACTGATGCAAACAGCACACCAAAAGAGATGCTAAACATAGAGGCCGGTAACTGTGCAAGGAATTAAAGCTTTCCTCCTGAGACTTCGGATGTAGCAAGGATTTGGGGGGGCTGAAGGGAGGGACAAAGCACAGTTCCAGTCAAGGTTATTTACAAAGGTTGATGAACAGTAATGAGTTCCTTACTTTGTGATTGTTCATCTCGTTTGCCTTTTGCTGAGTCATTGATAAGGCTCTGGGCTGTGATTATGTCTCTGAATCCTCAACAGATGTCTAAGTGTTCATTCAAAATTTAACAATATATACTAAATGTCGTGTTAGTCAGGATTCGATGTGCAAGCATGTGACAGACTCACAATAATAAAGGTGTAAAGATACTAGTTCTCTCTCTCTTTCTCTCTCTCTCTCTCTCTCTCTCTCTCTCTCTCTCTCTCTCTCTCTTTCTCTCTCTCTCCAGCTGTCTGCTGGCATTCTCTGTAAGTTAGCTTCCAACTTATCCCTCTGCTACCTGTAAGGACTGGTCCTCGTCTTTTGCATTCAAGGTGGGAGTTACAGCTCCACCTGCACACATGTGCATTTCAGGTGGAAGGTTAAAGAAAGGGCTAAAGAAGAAAGCACTAAGAAAGATTCTAGAAGCTGCTCTGCCACATTTTCACAGAAGTGTGAATTTCATTTGTTGTGGCCACACACCCAGCTCAGCTGTAGATATTGCATTGCCATGAGCAAAGGGGAAGATGGGAATTGAACCTGGAACAGCCATCTTTGTGTTTTCACTCATTCTGGATGCATAAAGATGTGGGGGCTTTCCTACCCACTGAGCAACCAGCCAGTTCCTTTCTAGGTTCTTGTTTTGGCAGGTCACTCAGAAAGTCACCCCACTTGACTGCTCAAGTATGAAATTGCAGTTCAAGACAAGAGAACAGATCTGACTTAAGTACCTTCAGCTAGCCTTTTCTGGAAGTATTTGCTGAGATTTACTCATATCAACAAGGCAGGAGTGGGTTTGGCTGAGGGGAGTGTGTAGCCTTCCTGGGTCCCTCAGTAGCAAGGGAGGTGGCAGAATGTGCTGCTCAGAGGAGCTGGGGGAAGAACTCAGTGGTGGCAAGCTTGTTAGAGTCCGGAGATTCTGTGAGCATTCTTCATTGCTAATCTTGCCTTGGCTCAGTTGCTGCTCCACAGGGGAGCTGGAAGTCCCCTTGCCCCTGGTCTTCACATCATTTCTCTGTCTACTACCCCTTACCCTGCTACGGGGGCCCTAGCTTATATTTGTGCTCCTCCATGGACAATCAGTTCCTTGGATCTTCCCATTTCCCAGACAGGGCTCTTATAAATCAAAATGTTTACTAAACTAGATGTCTGCACTTCTCAGTGGAAGAACTGAGATAATTAGTGAGAACAACAGGGAAACAAACCTTGCCAAATATGCAAGCCAGCATTGTGAAGGTCAGTGCTGGCCGCAGGGAGAATGGGTGGTCTGGAGGGTAGGGGCATGCTCTCATATGTGGAGGATTTTCAGCTTACTGTGGGTTAGAGTACAGTTCAGGAACTTCATGCTTCTGAAGAACATCTACTCCCAGTGTGTTAGCCAGTTTTCTGTGACCATCACAAAATACCTGAAATAGCCAACTTTTAAGGAAGAAAAGTTCTTTTGGTTCATGGTTGGCTAACTGTTGATTTGGCAGCCTGGAAGTAAGACAGAGCCTCATATCTTACAGTGAGCTTATGCTAGAGAAAACTGTTCATCTCGGGGCAGCAAAGAGGCAAAGAGATGAAGAAGAAAGGTCAGGATTCCAATATCTAATCCAACAGCACAGGCCAGTGACCTAGCTTCCTTCCACTAGGCCCCACCTCTTCACAGTTCCACCATCTTTAAATAATACCACAGGCTGGGGACAAAGCCTTCAAGATATAAGACTATAGGGGATACACAGCGCTTTATTTCACCTTTCATGGTCCTGTGAGAATCAAAACTATATTATGTTGCACTGTGTAGGAGGGAGTGAGGAAGAAAGAAGAGGAGGTGGTGGGTGGAACCACCATCCCAGCCCCAACCCCATCTCTGCAAACCAGAGCAAGTCCGTGAACTTAGTCTCAGCATCTTTGTGCAATGGAACGTCAAAGATACTCTTTCCTTCTGCATATTGTGATAGTTAAATATGATAGTAGACATTAAAAACTTAAAACAGTGCTAAGCACCTAATAGTAGGCATGCCACAGTCTGAATCATCACTATTCTTGTTACATTACATTACTATATATAAAACACCTAAACACCTAAACTGTTAGGATTAAAATGATGAATTATAATCATGCTCACTGATGGAGAAAGAAAAAATGAAGCACACTGAGTTTACAGGCAAACTCTCCCAAGAAATTAAAACTATTGGAAACCCAAGTTTATATGAGACTATACGCTTTTAGACTCAACTTTCAGACCCCACCGCACTCCTACCTGAAGCAAAGGAGCCCCATACTGGCTCCTAGAAGTCAAGGATATAGGTGTAGCAGAGGATCGTGGAAAGCATGAGAAAATGGAGAACTCTTGGCCAGCACCCTTTTCATCCAGTCTTTTCCTACTTTCTCTATTTGGACTTTGAGGGAAGGTTGGTTTTCAGCAGTCTTGAAGACGATGGATTTGGGGGCCAGGTAAGACACAGCCAAAGGAAAGCACACACAGTGAACCATTGCAAAGGGGCAGGAATGGTGAGGGCCAATCTGAAGTACTATACTGCCACATAACTGGAAAGAGAGCACGGTATCACTGAAAATGTTACATAAGGTCACATGCCTTTGAGTGGAAAGTAGGGACATACGATAATCTGATTCCAAGCTCATGCAATCTCCTCTACCTAGCACATTCCTTTCTCCTGCCTACCTTTCAAGTGGGTCCTTCAAAACCCAACTAACATACCACCTACTCAGTCAGGTTTTCTTACCACTTAGTGTAGGCTGGAAATTGCATTCAGCTGTGGTCACAAGTGTTTTAAACTCACAACTAGAACTCAGGAGCTGGATAGTCCAGAGGTGGTCTGTTTTCTCATTTTCCCCTCTGAGACCCAAATACTCCCCTTCTCCCCTCCCTCCCTTCCTCTTTTCCTCCTTCCCTTTTTCCCTCCCTCTATCTTCACACTCATACCCTTCCCTCTGTGGACACAAGATGACTGTTTTGCCTCTACCATCGTATCCTATATGGTGGTCAGAATAACAGACCCTCAACGATGTTCACATCCTAATCCCTGTTGGCTGAGGCCCCTTGGCTGCATCACATCTTATAAGATGCACCATGGCAGGGTGAGTGCAGGAGCAAGGAATCACAGGGTGAGACAGGAAACAATAGGTATTCAGGACTAGATATGCTCTTTTTATAACAATTTGTTCTTGTGGAAACTGGGATTCCCTGAGAACAATAATAATCCCTTTCAAGGACTGCTCCCTTAAGGAACTGACTACCTTCCACTAGGCCCCATCTCTTATAAAAGATTTCATCCTCAACACGGCCACATTGGAGCTACGCTTCCAGCCCCATGAGCCTTTGGGAAGCCCTACCAAATCATATCCAAGTCATAGCAAGTAGAATAAAGAGAGAATCAGGAGAGAGCTGAACACAGAAGAATGGTCAGAGAAATGCAGCAAGCCAACCTCAGAGATGGAGGGAGAGCTAGGAGGCAAAGAATGCCAGTGGCCAACAGGAGCTAGAAAAAGGAAGGAAATAGTTTTGCCCTTAGAGCCTACAAGACGGAAACAAATTCTGCCCATACTTGGATTTTAGCCTGGTTACTTCTGTGTGAGAGGTCTGACCTGTGGAAATGTAAGATTATATACCCATGTTGTAATCTACTAGGTTTGTGGTAGGTGTGATAGCCGCAAAGAGAAGCTAATATATCTCCCTTGTACCAGGTTCCTGCATGAGGCAGGGAAAAGGGGAAAGGTAGGGTACATGCCATTTCTGCCAGCCTTCCTTCCCCCCTTTACAGAGCTTTCCCAGGAGTCCCTCCTGATCATTTTACTTACATTCCATTGACCGAAGCTACGTCGTGGCTGTGTTTATCTGCAATAGAAGCCCAGATGTGTACTTTTTTTTTTTTTAACATAGGCTCCTTGTCATGACCAACAAATTAAGAATTCTGTTAGTATGGAGGAAGAAGAGAAGAATCACTGGGCAGACAGCTTGGAGTCCTTACCATGCACTTCCAGCAAGACCATGTGTTCCCAGCACATTGTTCTTTCCTCTCTTCTCGCCTTTTTGGGTTGTAGTATAATTTATGTGTTTATGTGGGTGCTTTCATTGCTTCACCAAGAGCCCTGAGTAGGCACTGTGTTTGATTTATCTCTCAGTCCCTGCAGCTCAGCACAGCGCCTGGTACAGGCTAAGTGTTTGCATAAAGTTCGATGGATGAATGCACGAATGAATTCTGAAATAGAGGCTGATAAATGTGCTTCATAGAGCCAGAGGTCCTTTGTGTTTCTCTGTGAGGATGTTCTGTGGGGGTTAGATGGATTTTATAAGACTGGCCCCAATCGATACCTCATGCCCAGCAAATTAAACTTCCACAGTTGCAGTGCTTCATCTTTCCTTACAGTTATTTCAGGTCTACACCATGCAGGCCAGTCAGAGACCGAGGTGTACCCCTGTCACAGGCCAGAGAACCTCGATTACCCTTGCGTATAGGTTACACTTACTGCCCATTCTTTATTTTTAGCACAGCAATATCTATTTGGCACCTCCTCAGAAGACCGTGTTAGGTTTCAGCCATGACACTACAAACCAGTTGCGTGTCTAGCCTGGCTAAGGTGATGGTTGTTAAGTCCATGACACTGTTTCTAGGGAAGGTCCCAAGTCCCAGGATTCAGGTTTTCTTGAGAGAGTTGGTGGCCTGGGCCATTCTAGTACCCTTAGGACCTGGCTCCAAGTCCTGTATGACTTGAAGGAAGTTTTTGTGGAAAATTTTGTAGAAAAGTCTGCTTCTTGGATCTGATGTGCTCTGACTTGCACAAAGACTGCCACTTGCTTCAGTCATTCCCTTCGAGACTGAAACTTAGTAGTTATCACAGAGGTTTCATTTCCTTGCCCCCTCAGACCTCCCCCCATACACACCTTCTCTTCATTGCTTCTCAGTTACACAGCACAGTATCATGACCCAAATCTTTAGCACCTGAACTATATGGCTGAGCTCCCTGAAAGCCCTAGGGTAGGAACAGGCTGTGAAGATAGCAGTCCAGCCAGTGGGCATAGACTCACTGAGAATTCTTAACCACCCGGGACAGCTGCATTACAGTGAGTTACTTGAAGACATCCAATTTTTTAGCCTACTATTTTTAACACCATTTATTTGTTTAGATATCTCCTAAAATGTGGCTTGTCTAGCCAAACAATAAATGTTGGCTTTGAATTTACATTTTTTTTTTTTTTTTTTGGTCTTGTCGTGGGGTCTGAGTCTGAACTCTGGGCCCGGGCGCTGTCCCTCAGCTCTTCAGCTCAAGGCTAGCCCTCTACCACTTGAGCCACAGCGCCACTTCCAGCTTTTTTCTTTTTGCTTATGTGGTGCTGAGGAATTGAACCCAGGGCCTCTGGCATGCAAGGCATGCGCTCTACCACTGAGCCACCTTCCCAGCCCTGAACTTACATATTCTTGAAGGGTGCCATTTAACTCCTTTAGTTAACACTGAAGCTGAAATCCTGGCTCAGCATGAAGCCTCAGGAAGTATTTTCTTTTAAGCAGCTGGTTGTTTTATTTGTTTATTGCAAGTACTGGGACTTGACCCGAGGGCCTCCTACTCTCACTTGGCTTTTTGGCTCATGGCTTGGTGCTCTACCACTTGATCCACAGCTCACCTCCAGTTTTTTGATGGTGAATTGTAGATATGAATCTCACAGACTTTTCAGTCCCCAGGTTGGCTTTGAACTCAGATCTCAGCCACCTAAATAGCTAGGATTACAGGTGTGAGCTGCCAGTGCCAGTTTCTGGTTGTTTTTGTAAGTAAAGCAATCTAGTTAGAGAAATCATACATTAGTTTCTTTTTTTTTTCAGTACTAGGGATCATAAGCACTCTATGACCAAGCTACATGAAAATTTTAAATTAAAAAGTATAAAAACAAAATTAAAATCATCAGGAATCTTATTATCCAAAGACAGATACCAATGACATTTTTCTTTTGTTCCTCAAACTTAATCCTCATGAAAGAGTACTCAACTTCCCTCCAGATTTCTCTGAGGCGGAAGTGGCGCTGTAGCTCAAGTGGTAGAGCGCTCGCCTTGAGTTGAAGAGCTGAGGGACAACGCCCAGGCCCAGAGTTCAAGCCCCACGACCGACCAAAAAAAAAACTATATAGAGCACTCAGATTTCTCTGAGGCTTAAAGGAAGGAGGAACAGGGTAGCTTATATTCTTTCTAAGTTTTAACTGCAATTATTATTGGATACGTAAATGTACATATAACATATACATATATGCAAAAAATATGTGTGTATTACATTTAATTGGAATGTAATAGTAATATACATGTATAATATTATGCATCCACAAACATATGTTTGCCTTGCCTCAGTTAATTATTACTACAATAATGCTAGATAACAAACTCCTCAAACTCATTGGCTGGCTTAAACCAAAAGTCATTTCTTTTTGCTGACACTTCTATGAGTAGGCTGGGCTCTGACTTAGGAGTAGCTTTTTTGTTTTTTTTTGTCAGTGGAGCCTGAACTCTGGGCCTGGACGCTGTCCCTCAGCAATTCAGCTCATTCTTGAGCCACAGTGCCACTTCTGGCTATTTTCTACTTAGGTGGTGCTGAGGAATCGAACCCAGGGCTTCATGCATGCCAGGCAAGCGCTCTACCACTGAGCCAACTTCCCAGGCCCTTAGGAGTAGTTTTGACTAGGCAAGTGTTCTGACTGTGGGCTAAGCTCATGTCGGCTCGGAGTTCTTTCTGAGGACCAGGTCAAAGGACCAGTTACCCAGAGAAGCTCTTCCCTTGGCAGAGGCAGAACTGCAAGAGGACAAGCCCACCCATGCTTATGCCATGTCTGCTGATACCTCATTAGCTAAAACAGGTCACAAAGTTAAAGGACAAGGTAGTATATTCCAACCACTAGGGGGGCAAAGCAAATCATGTGGTCAAGATCCACATCAGTAGGTCAGAAAAATATGTACCATTCCCAAGGGGCAAGGGGGCAGCAGAAATAATTCTTAGAGTAATGTCTGCTGTTACATCCTAAACATCTGCCGAAGCTCCCTGTTCTTTGAAATTGAAATGAAGTGGGCCCAGAACCCAGTGGCCAGTAACCTCATCCCATCTATGTAGGAGCCCTTCATAGCATTGAACGGATTCAGATACAGGTCACTTGGCTCTCTGTTTTCTTCCACATTCACATTCCTCTCCTCAACTCCCCCACAAATTATTTACATAGATGTACATAGAAAGTTGTGCTGAACATTTGGGAGAAAGTTGTTTTCTTTTCTATTTTCCCTGTGTTTATATCTTGATGTATGTAGCTTGGTCTTCTCGCCTCTGGATTGTATTTGTCTGTCAGCCCCCCACACGCACGGGCTCTCAAGTCAGTGTTGGCTGAGAATTCTCTCCGATCTCAGACTCCTGAGATCTGATAGTCACATCTTCACTGGTGTAGCTTTGTGTGCAATGTACTTCAGCTTTAAAAAAAAAAAAACAACTCACTCAGCGTCTGATTATTGAACATTCTGTCCTCCTCTTGATGAATTTTTTAATAAGTTTTTTAGTGAGAAAATACTGTCCAGAATGGTTACAATTACATGAGTAAGGTAATGAGTACATTTCTTATCAAGCATTGTTGCCTCCTCCTTTGTTTTTCCCCTACCATCCTCTTGATAAATTTTTAATCTAGGTGCTGAACTTAATAAGGTATGTTGTTATTTGAGAGTAAAATAATTCTTTTGTGTGTGTGTGTGTGTGTGTGTGTGTGTGTGTGTGTGTGTGTGTGTGTATGAGGATTGTCCTATTTCGTTGCAGGATGTTTAACAGCATCCTGACCACTATTTGTTTCATGTCAGGAGCAGCAATGATACTCTCCTTGAGTTATGGACAGCCAGAATAACTCACCATTGCCAAATATCCCCCAGGAAACAAACAAACTAAAAACCATACTGGGGTATATAACAGATTTGATAAGCGCTCTCTGCTTATCAAATATGCATGGGTGGGAAGGGGGATGGGGGAAAAGAGTATTTCCTGGTAGTGAATCTCTGAAAGCCTTAGGAAGCAGAAGGCATCTGAGCTGAGACCAAGAATGGTTTGGGGTTTGGGCTGAGTTTCCTGGAGAAGGGAGAGCACACTAGGTCGAGTGAACAGACAGGAGAGGAGACCTTTGGATGAGCTAAACACCCAAGCTAAGAGAGGTGGAGGGTGGGGAGGGAGGCTAGATAGGTCTAGGAAGATGGCTGAGTGCTTTGGGGTCCTGCAAGTTGTTAGGACTTCCACTTTCTTCTCTGAGTGAAATGATACATCTAAGCTGTGGCCATTTGGAGGAGGTATTTGGTTATAGAATTTGACTCATAATAAAGTAATTGCTGTAAGGTTTCATCCACCCTATGTTTAGTTTCCTGGCACCCAGGAAGGAAATAAAAAAGGTCTTTGAAGGGACACAGTGTCTCCTTAAATCCAAGTCTATATCTTAGTGAGTACCTCTCTGAAGATTGACTCTGAACTCTCCATCATAGGTGTAAATCCAAGGGCTTGGCAGCCAGTTCCCAAGAGCAGCTCAGAAGATAGGAGAGGAGAACAAGGGCCTGGGTTGGTACCTGCGGGCATGCACTACAGCAAAGCCTTCAGCGTGAGCAGGAGAAAGGGACCAGAAGCAAAAATAGGCTGAGCGCCTGCGGCTCACACCTGTAATCCTAGCTCCCCAGGAAGCTGAGATCTAAGGATAGTGGTTTGAATCCAGCCTGGGCAGGATTCATAAGTCTGTATGACTTATCTCCAATTAACTGCCAGAAAATCAGAAGTGGTGGCGTGGCTCAAATTGGTAGAGCACTAGCTTTGAATGAAAATGAATAGTGAGGGACTGAATGAATAAACAAATTCAAACAACGAGTTCAAGAGGCACAGCAGTCTGGTGTTTCTCCAAAAGCACTAAAGAAACGGCTATATCAGAGCACCAACTCGGTATGCCAGTCAATGTAGAGAATATTTACAAGGAAGGAATGAGAGATACTGTAGGTCCTACACGGTCAGGGTTTAGCCACTATGGTTAGAAGCAAGGACCAGAGTTAGGCCTCCTGGTATGATGCATCTTTGTGTGACAAATGTACAACAATAAACTAGCTACTTAACTATGTCAAGCCTGAGTGATCCCATTTGTAAAATGGAGACTCCTTATTCATTGGGTCATTGGTAAAAGTTAAAAAATAATAATCATAGCCCATGCAAACATTTCGGGGCACAGAGTAAATGATTAATAAAAGCTAATTACTATTCTTGTTATTTCACTAAAAGAATACAGATGCTGTGACTGCCCCAAGTCATAGCTGTAGTTGCTCTTCTTGTACATTATTTGGTTTCTTTTTTAAAAAATGTTTTGAGAACGGGACCTACTACATAGGCCAGGCTCAAATTTACCTGCCTCAGCCTTCCAAATGCTGGGATTATGGGCATTCTCCACCATAGCTGACTCTTCTGGAATATTATTGAAATCTCCTATCTCCTAAAAGTGTTGAAACTTCCTTTTCTAAAAATATGTGCAATGGCTATAAATATTGAGGAAAGTTCTAGAAGCGCCCAGGCAGTTGCCTCTGTCTCTGCCACCTCCCTTCTTTTTTGGCTGAAGAAACCAGGAGAAATAGTCGGCTCCCTAGATTTCTTAGCAGTATCTTTCCTTTCAGCAGGACTTGCTTCCCTGTGGCCATCCTAGAGAAGAGCAATTATTCTGAGATTGCTAGGAGAATGTGAAGTTTTTCCTCCCCATGGTATATCCTTGTGTTGTATAAATATAATCTAACTCTAACTAAGAAATGTCACATCAGTAGTGCTGGAGGGGGAACACCAAAACGTATTTGAGAATAATAGCCATGAACTAGCAGAAGTAGCCCTGGGCTGTTTTTCTTAGACCAATATCCACCAGACAACAAAGACAGATATAAAGGACGCTCTGTAATGTAAAATTGGCCTGGTTCCTGAGCATAATGTAAAACTGAGACTACTAGGAAAGTAAACTTCCCCATCAGGAAGGAGCTGCAATTTTGCAGAATAGTAAAACAACTTGTCTTCTGTTTGTGTGTCTTTCAGGCTGGAGCAGGAAATACAAACGCTCGAATGTGAAGAGTCCCAGATATCAGCCAAAGAACAAATCATCCTAGAGAAACTAAAGGAGACTGAGAAATCCTTCAAGGACTTGCAGAAGGTGAATAAACCAAGTAGAATTTCTCTTAAGTCACACCCAAGGAGCAAGCCTCAGAAAAATGATGCCAGCTGGAGGCTAGTTTGAACTACATACTCTGTGAAATGAGGGCAGGCATATGAGGCTGGCTTGCTAGCCCTGAAACCAAGAGTAACCTGTTTCTTCTTTCTTGTTTTCTCTTCTTCTTCTTCTTTTTTTTTTTGTGGTACTGGAGTTTGAACTCAAAGCCCCCTTGCCCAGCAGACATTCTACCACAAGAGCCACATTTCTAAACCCTTTTCTAACTTTAGTTATTTTTCAGATAGAGTCTTCTAGTGTGGCCTTTGGCTAGCTTTGGATGACGATCCTCCTCCCTCTGCTTTCTACATAGGTGTGCTGCCACACCTGTCCTTAGGGAGGTCTTGTCTTTGTGTGTGGGGCCAACCTGATCTACTAGGAGACATCAAGAAGACTTATCAGCTAGGTGCTGGTGGCTCATGTCTGTGATCCTAGCTACTTAGGAGGCTGAGATCTGAGGATCACAGTTCGAAGCCAGCCCAGGCAGGAAACTCTGTGAGACTTTTACCTCCAATAAACTACTCAAAAAAGCCAGAAGTGGCACTGTGGCTCAAGTGGTGGAGGGCTCACCTTGAGCAAAAGAAGCTCAGGCACAGTGCTTAGGCCCAGAGTTCAAGCCCCAGGACCAAGGGGAAAAACAAAAAGACTCATTAAATAAATACCATTTACCTGTTGTACATATCCCCCTGCCTCATGGAAGGTCTTCTGTTGGATTGAAGAATTTTTAACCCAATTTCTATTAAACATGAAGCACATTCCCAGGGGCTTTAATTATACTTAGCTTTGTGAGTCTTTCCTTTATAAATGGCCAGAGTTGACACTGTATCAAAAGGACACAAATTCTAAGTAGAAAGAATGTGAAGACAAGGATTTTGCTGCCTGAAAAATGAGTGATACCACACAGTAAGGAGCAGGGAACCTGTAAGTCCCCTGTCTCCTTAGTACCCCCAGTGATACAAAAACTGTCCATCAGGAGGCTGAGGTCTGAGTTTCGAGGGAAGCCAGCCCAGACAAAAGAAAGCACATGAGATTCTTACCTTCAATTAATCAGAAGACAGCCAGAATTGAAGGCATGACCCAAGGGGCAGAAAGCCAGGCTTGAGTGAAAAAGCTAAGGGACAGCTGAGTTCAGGCCTCAGTGCCAGCCTAGTGAAATTGTAAGAGGGGATTTTCCTAGTATCACTTCTCGAACATAAACACGGCTATTTCCTGGGTCATTCGAATGCGTCTCTCAATAAATAGAAATTCAGTAGAAAATGGGAACGGTAAATACTTAACTGTTTCTCTAAATTTGTGGGTCCCAATCGAATTTCCTAGAAGACAGCTGAGTATGGGGGCTTTTCCAGCACAGTTCAATGTGAGGCCTGGGCCTGAGGGAAGGGCAGTTAAAGGGACGAGGGATTGTGTCCCACCTGTGCAGTAATGCTCTGCCCTGCTTTTCTTTCCACAGAGCTTCTCCACTGCGGATGGAGGTAAGTGCACTCCGCCCCATCTATGATGGATATTTTCCTCTTGATCTTGTCTGCTTAGCGGGTCTCATTCACATAGGCTTACCAAGAGACATGACATGTGACTTTGTAAGGGAATTGTAGGCATGGGGCAGCACTGCTGGGCTGGCAAGGCCCAGGAGGCCCACCTTCCTGGCCTCACTGCCACAACTGTTTATTGACTTGCTCCTTCCATTAGTTCTTGAAGGCTCACTGCCTGGGCCTTTCTTGAAAGCAGCTCAGCAAAGATCCGTGCTGAGGTCATGACCAGATTGGAATCAGGCACCTTGTGGAAAGGAGGTGGGTTGTCCTGGTGACTAGATTGCACCACACATCAGATCATTCAGTGTTTAGGACATTCTTCCAAAGCCTCTGGTGTTTTCCTTTTTCTTTCTCTCTTCCACTTCATCCCTTTTTTCTATCCCTATTTCCCTCCTTTCTCCCTTCCCTTCTTCTTCCCTTCCTCTTTCCTTCTTCCTTCCTGTCTTTCTTCTTTCAGACACTGGAATTTTTTTGACCTGGGAGAAGAGAATCTATGACAGTTCTTGCTACAAGAAAAACAAGTGATAGAAGAAGATGAGACTTGTAGAGGAGACACTTGTTTTGAATTTTGAGGGTGGAACATGAACTAAGGGGGTCACCTTGGGGTATTGGGGTGTTGCATGAGGAGGAGAACATGTGTCCATCTGGTCAGCAGGAAGGCACCACTGGGTTGTACTGGGGATGGGACACATGCACCCCACATACTGAAGAGATCATATTGTCACATTCTGTATGGTTCGTTCTCTCTCTCTCTCTCTCTCTCTCTTTCTCTCTCTCCTTTGCACACCAAGACCTTGCCTGGACTTCTTTCTGATAACTAGGAGAGAGAAGGGACCTGAATTTCCCACTGAGTTGGGGGTGTGGGGTCGTAGTCTGACGTAACAAGCAGAATAGAAAGTACATTATACACTCTCACCACCAGCCCTCATCGTTTGCACCCTGAACTGTCATTTTGCCTTCTCACTGTTTTCCCCTGCTTCCTAAGCATTCATAGAGGTTGAAGCATCTTAATCCTCACTGATAGGGAAGAAAGTTGCCCATGACTCCCATCTTCCATGTTTGGGAGGATGTGAAATTCTTAGGGAGCCCAAAGAGGGGTTTTCCTGGTCTCACCTGCCACCCTGGCTTTTGATTCCTGCCACCTGGGGTTCTTACCACAGCACACCAACTGGTAAAGAGAAGCATCTGAAGGAGAGAATAGAACACACGCTTCCAAGAATGCAATGAGGGTAATGTAATGCCTGAGGGTAAGAAGCACATCCTACTTGAAAGACTCTAGGCTATTTTTTTCATTCTTTGTTTCAAAAGCTTAGTGCTGTCAAACTCTCTTAGAATCTATCAACGGTTGCTGCTAAGCATTAACAAGAAATTCATATAGAACAATAATGGCTTGGGAAATCTCAGTTTCTGAGACATTTCTGATTACACCATCTGACTTGGATTGCTCTCACTGTGTAGATGCTACCAATAATCAACCAAGCACCGCCCATGTAGGAGGAGACAAGAAGGTTTGGAAGTGCTGCTTGTTATCCTTCCTGTTGGTCTATCATGTTGTTATCCCTCCTGACTGGACTTTGGACCACTCCCTAACGATGTATTGAGGAAGATTCCCTGGCCATTTTTGTGCCACTCTCCATTCGCTTATCTCTTAGCAGAGGACAGATAGCCCAGCCTCCCAAGGACCATGGCCATGGAGCTTGTAGGCAGTGAGTGCTGGGGAGGGGCACCTGTATCACCTTCTCATCTGTCTGGAAACTGTCACCCAGAAGAGACTGAGACATAAGTCCTAAATCACAAGTGCTTTTAGGTGCTGAATCTAACTGTGGCTCTTGCTATCTGTGACCTCCAGTGATTCTATTATGCATAGAACTTACCAGACATGCAAGAGACTAGAGTATGAGCTCTTACTTGATCTTCATGGCTTGAGCTTCCATCTTGCCTGAATGCAGAAAGGCAGATTCCCTGACACCACAGATTTTTGGAAATTGTTCTTCTAGTCCCAGATTATTGCTATGTCTTCCTATGGACTGCCGTCACCAAACTGCCTCTACCTTTCAAGACTGGCCTCCCTCAGACTGTGCTCTCTCTGGTTCTGCCTTGTTTGATTTGAGACACATCCTTCCGTAGCTCCCTACAGTGAGAGTAGATGCATGTCTGCAACCTAAGTTCAGGAGTCAATGGAAGGTCAATTCAACAACATAGAAGGTAATTTTCAACTTCAGACATGTGGCTATTCTCAGAGCTCTTGATTCAAATCCAAACCCATCTGCAAGGGTCTCCAAAGGCTTTTTCAAAAGTCTGGCTTCATTTCTTATAGCAATATGCCCAACCATGTCCAGGATTCAAACTAAGGACATAAATACTGAGAAAGTGAAAGTAACCTGAAATGTTTTCCAACCCAAGATCTGCTTGCCTAATCCTTAAACCCTATTCATTCTTCCCAAATGGTTGATGTGGAAAAGTTCATTCTCTAAAAGGAACTCTACCTTTTTTCTAAGAATATAGTGATCTGCTATCGGTATATTCTGATGGTTTAGGCTCAGATGAATTGGTGAATGATCTGGTTGGTGCAGAGCATCTATTTATAGTCCTCTTCAACAGGAAATTAGAAAAAAAGAAAGAAAGAAAACTGCCACTGCTACAGCAGTATCAACAGGAGGGAAAAAAGGGGGGCAGGTATGGAGATATGGAGGAAGCAGAGGCTACAGAACTGGTGGGTGCTAGGAGGAGGAAAAGGAGGAGTTAAGAGCACCATGAGCATCACTTGTAGCCAGTGAGCCCAGCGCTGTAGTGTAAGAGAAACTGGTGAACAGTGATACAGGTTCCACTGGGGGCATGCTGGAAGATACGCTGTGCACAGTTAGATGTCATCACTGATGAGTTCCGGGATTCTTTGACTTGGTTGTGATATATGGAGCCCAGCTTTCCAGAATCTTCCTACTTCACTTTCCCACTTCTCCATGGAAGATGCTCAGATTCTTCTTGACTTACTCCAGGGTTTCCCTTTCTCTTCTGATAGTGCAGTGTGCCTGCTAATGTTTGTGCAAAGCGGAAGCCCTCCCTCCTTTGCACAGCAACACTTCCTGTTGCTATCAGTCAGCAAATGGTGAGTTCACTGAGTAGTGTTTCTGTCTGAAACCTAGCCTGAAGTGTTGAACTCATGGGGTAAATTCTGGAGTTTGTTTCAGTGCGTATAAAATTGGTCTTTTGAATGTGTAGGGCACATCCAGCTCCATTTCCAATTCAGCTGTACTGTCTATTACACAATTTTTAATATGTTGTTCCATTTTTGGTCAATCTCAAGTTGTTAAAGCCTCTTATTGTCCCGTCTCCTTCGTCTCTCCACCCTCTGAACTCATTGTCCTAGACTCTAGAACATTCTGATGACTCTTCCCATGCCCAGAGCAGTCCTGGGGCTTGAGCTCTCTGGCCAGGATCTCTCCTGCCTCAGCTACTCTGCTGAATACGAGTCATTGGGCAAATGCTGGGCTTTGTTAACTGTGATCCTCCTGTTCAGCAGCCACCTCAGCAGTCCATTGTGTAGGGAAGACAAGCTGCTGTCTCGACTGTCAATCCATTGGGTCTCCTAACACTGAGCCCAATTGTACTCCCTGTTCTCTGCTACCAGATATACTAAATTATACTTCCTCCCAGCTCCCCAACCTGTCAATCCTCTATTCACCAACAGCAGAAATGTCGCTTGAGATGGAGGGGAACAGCAGAGCGGCTAGTAAGTCCTGGGGAACACTTTGGTTTTGAGACCAGGACTATCCAAGGGGCTTTCTCTGAGCTTGATTAATGACATGAGTGCTCTGCTATTCTTATCTCTGGAGCCCTTTCCTTCCTAAGCCCGACCTCAGATACAGCGTGTACAGAAGCCACACAAAGTTGACACTAGCCCTTGATCTCACTGAAGACCAAAGAGAAGGGAATTTTGAGGAAATAATCAAGTCTTTTACTTCCAGCTTCAGGAGACTCTTGTGATTGTGATTCTGGTCTTTGTAGCACTTAATCTGCACTGTGCCTTGTATTTTCCTTATTGGAGTTGCACAAATTGAAGCTAATGAGACAGAAGCTGGGTGGAGAAGATTTTCAAACATATGAGTTCATTGCAAGAATCCTTTGGGAATTGTTTGTATATTATGGGTATATATTTCCAAGTCTCCTCAATCCTGAAATTGCTTCTTAGTTTCTGTGGTATATTGGAGGGGAAGGGTTAGTAGCAAATGAAAGACTATTTGTTTCTTGCTAATTTTTCTGGATCCTTAAAAATAATACATTTATGAAGATAGAATTCAAAGGCAGCCAGGCAGCCATGCACAGATATGTGCTTCTGAAATCAGAAGGATACAAGCAATAAGTCTCTGTACCAGAAATACACCGAGAATCAGGGTTTAAATAGGGAAAAAAACCCACAAACATACGCACATACAACTGGAATTTTCTAAAATTGCACAGTTAAGTTTTGCACTATCTGCTCTAGGTAAGATTTTGTTTAAAACAAACTGAGTAATGACATGTTTACAATTAAAAATTATTAACATTTGTGTCAGTAGAAATCTTTCCTATAGGTCAACCTGAATATTTTTTTTTTGTTTTTTTGTTTTTTTGTTTTTTTTTATTTTATTTTATTTTATTTGAAAACATACTGTACGGAGGGGTTACAATTACATGGGCAGGATAATGCATACATTTCTTACCAAGCATTGCAGCCTCCTCCTTTGTTTACCCTTCACCTCCCTTCCCAGCCTCCCCCCTCCCCCCACCCAATCCTACCCCCCCTCCCTCCCCCCCACCGACATTGTAAAGCTGGTTTTGACATGACATTTTGTACTTCTCATTGTTGCAACAGGTCCACCTGAATCCTTAAACGACTTGTTTGTCCCCGTCTCCTCCACATGTTATACTGACATCAAATATAGTGAAAGCGGGGGTTACACTGTGGGGGAGGGACATACAAAGCAACAAAGAAATAATATTATAAATGCGTTAGAAACACATGCATGAATGAAACAAAAACATTAAAATACATATTTGAGGGTTCGTTTTCCTAACATCACATTCTCTGACTTTTTCCGCTTGACTCATACCTATACTAGATATTGCAAATAAGGGAAACCATGGGACCTATGTTTCTTTGGGCCTGGCTTACTTCACTTAATATAATTTTTTCCAAGCCTTTCCATTTCCTAACAAATGGGGCAATGTCATTCTTTCTGATGGAGGCATAGAATTCCATTGTGTATATATACCACATCTTCTTGATCCATTCATCTACTGAGGGGCATCTGGGTTGGTTCCATATCTTAGCTATGGTAAATAATGCTGCAATAAACATAGTTGTGCTGGTAGCTTTAGTGTGGCCTTGTTTGTGGTCATTTGGGTAAATGCCCAAAAGTGGGATTGCTGGGTCATTGGGGAGCTCTATATGGAGTCTTTTGAGGAACCTCCATACTGCTTTCCAAAGTTCAACCTGAATATTTTTATGAGGGAAATAAATCCCTCCTTATTTTAATATTAGAGTAAAGGAAAATCAACACAGCTATCATATCTGTCATGTTCATAGACTAAATGTACATGTCTATATCTTAGCATAGAGACTCACAGACTCACATACAGACTCACAGAATTCTAGGGATGAACAGAACTGGCAGTAGTATCTGGCCAGACCTGGGCTGGATCTGTATATTTCAGGATAGTTAGATATAGAATGAAGGAACTAAAAACATATAAACCAAAGCTGTACTACAAAGGACCCACATACTCCACATATTGGCAGTCATTTATACTAGGGGGCCTTTTTTATTTTGTTTTGGTTTGGTTTTCTGGGTAAGTCGTGGGGCTTGAAATCTGGGCCTAGGCGCTTTCCCTCAGCCCTTCAGCTCATAGTGAACCACCGCGCCACCTCTGGTTTTCTGGTGATTTATTGGAGATCAGAGTCTCACGGGCTTTCCTGCCTGAGCTGGCTTTGAACCTTGATCCTCAAATCTCAACCTCCTGAGTAGCTAGGATTACAGGCGTGAGCCACCAATGCCCAACCAGGGGGTCTTTATGGGTGCGCCAAGATATACTTATGAAGTCAACTTGGGTATCAGCAATGGAACTCACAAACCTTCCCACTTGTTTAACTAGAGACTTGGGTGCTGATGACTTGGTAGTTGTGGGTAAACAGCTTCCCAGCTCCTCTCCACAAGTTCTTGTACCTCAAAGGACATGTGGCATGATCTCATCAAGGAGTCAGCCTGTGGATGGGGAAGGACAGAGCATGTGAATTAATTTTAAAATCTAGGAAAGGAATTTAGCAGCACTGATCCTCAAGGAATGTAAACTTCAAGAGAATATATTGATATGATCAGTGCTGTGTAAGGGAGACTCCATATACTACTACATCCTCATCCTTTATATTTGAAGATGCTGCAGATGAATAGAGAAGTAAACAGCAAATGCATTTTTAAGGTGTAATGTGATCAGAATCTCATTTAAATATATTTTTTCTACTTTTATTTGTTATTTGCATATGTGCATCTACTGTGGAAATACATGCAAGCAAAGCTATGCGAGAAATCAGATTTCATGTGTTAACTCCTTTGTCCAGGCTGCCTTTTGGAATGGGGAGTTCAGATTCATTATCAACGATGGCTAATAGTGACTAGAATGTGTGTAGCATACCCACCAATGGCACTTATCATTAGGATTCTCTTGGACGTAATCCATCTTGCTTTAGGAATGTCCTTTGGGAAATTTACACAACCTGAGGACTGTTTGTATGGCACTATAATGACAGACATTCTGGTGGCTTGGTGTTTTAAAGGCTTAGATTCTATATAAATGGACTTATTTAGAATCATTGCTTTACAGAAGCAGGAAGCCTATTCCAATCCCTTATCTAAACACAGAAGGCCTGCTTTCGCTGTCACACATTATCGTCATGCCTCTGTGAGCAAATCTCAACCTCCTTTCAGACTGCCTACTCTGAGAGTTGGTTCCAGCTGTTGAAATATACTTCCTGATGGAGATATTATTTGTCTGTCCCCATCTTCCACCTGCTGGTACTTATCCTGCTCCTGGAACTGCTCAGAACAAGTCTGTTCTGAGCTTATCTTCCTAGATCCTTACTTTTCCCTTAAGGCTAAGCAGTGCCCAGCCTCTTGTGCTTATCCTGGGTTGATGGGATAGCTTTGAGACACTCTGCATCACTCCCCACTTTGTCTCTATTCTTCCTAAAAGGTGGTGCTCAGTGTACTCTGAGGTAAACCAATCACACCCCTCCAAAGAAAAATAGTACGTGACACCATAGGCATGTAGCTGACCCCACGGGTCCTGTGGCCTTTAGTTTCCATTTCTACAGTAGAACCTCAGCTTTGGTGGTACAGTGGCTCCTGCTCAGCCTCAACATCTGTCCCAAGCCAAGCCTGGTATCTGAATGCTCCCAGTGGAAACACCCGTTCACACACACAAACACAACCTACAAAATTCTTTTATTTCTGAACCAAAAGACAAACATAAGAGTGAGGGATGCACCTTTCTGCCTTTTGTCAACTTGAGATGACTGATCTGTTTCTTCTCATTGGATTGTCTCTCCGGAGCATTGGCGGTCTCCATTCCAGGTAGGGAAGGTGGGAAGGGAGTGAGGTCATAGCGTTTGAGGCACTGAGCTCTGGTGGTGTCTCCCATTTCAAAGAGCAGTCCCCCCACCTCCCCATCCTGTGTTTACATATTGTATTTCTGCATCTGATTCCATTTGAAGCAAGGGTGTGAATGCCATCTCACATCTAAAGAGTAGTCATTGTTTTTCACCCCTTCACTGATAGAAATATTACATGTTGGAACCAAAGGTAGTGTCACGTGGCGCTAGATGGCCGTAAATCAGCACTTACAGGACATGATCACTCGACCAGTAATGGGTTCTGGTGATTGCCCTAACCACTAAAGCATATTTTTCTCTCACTTTCATGGGAATACAAGGTCTTTGTGATGATCTAGACATACTACACCTCTAGTAGTACTAATCTTTCTAGAGATTAGGCAAATCTTGAACGGCAATGAAAATGAGATTCATCTGTATTGTTTCTGCCTGATTATCCCATACCAGTACCAGGTAGTCTCTTTGAAACTTAATTCTAGAATTTAGCAGCCCAGGCTGCCACACTCCTTCTGTGGAGTTTAGAAATTCTTCCTTGTTTGGGGGATGTTTAATTTAATTTTTGTGCCAGTCCTGGGGCTTGAACTCAGAACCTGGGTGTTGTCCCTAGGTTTTTTGTGCTTAAGGCTAGCGCTTTACCACTTTGAGCCTTAGCTCCTTAGACTTAAGAGTCTCATGGACTTTCCTGACCAGGCTGGCCTTGAACCACTATCCTCAGATCTCAGCCTCCCAAGTAGCTAGGATTACAGGCATTTGCCACTGGCACCTGGCCCTCGTTTTTATTATTTTTCTTTTTGTGCTGGTCCTAGGACTTGAACTCAGGGTCTGGGTGCTATTCCTGAACTTTTGCCCAAGGCTAGTACTCTACCACTTGAGCCATAGTCCTGTTTCTGGTTTTCTGGTAGTTTATTGGAGGTAAGAGTCTCATGGATTTTCTGCCTGGACTGGCTTCAAACCACCGTCCTCAGATCTCATCCTCTTGAGCAGCAAGGATTACAGGAGTCAGCCACCAGCACTCAACCTCTCGTTTTTATTTTTAAAAGCAGAACTTTGAGTGGTCAGTCTGCAGCACCTCTCCTGGCACCCAAACTCTTGAAATAAAACCAACAATAAAGGAACTGGGACCCTGAGCCCAAAGCAGTCAGAGTCTTCGTAGCCATGGGCACTTAGTGACCTTCTAGTGTTCTCTACTCATCAGAATTTCACTCATTTCCCAGGGATATTCTTCCTGGCACTTTTCAGTCTGGCAGCTATTTTTTATGACCAAAAAAGGATTGAAGCAAAATCAGATATGAGAAGCTGGGTTTTGTTTTTGTTATTCATCAACATCATGGATTCACCAACTTTTTTTAAACAATGAAATTGTATTATTTTACAGACCTGAAGGTTTGAAATCCAGGCTCAGTGTTCTTGATGATGATATGGGATCCTTGTGAGCCCTGTGAATAAGAGCCTATTTTGTGGCTCCTCCTTGCTACATAAAGGATCGTGTAACTTTTATTTAGCTATTTACTTTTAGTAATAGGATTTTTAATTGATACACGATAATTATGTATCTTCCTGGGGTGTAATGTGTTAATTCAATATATGTATACAGTGTGTACTGATGACATCAAGATAATTAGTGCTTACATCTCTGTCATTTTCTTGTACTGAGAACCTTTGAACACCTCTCTTCTAGCTCCTTATCATATGTATGAGAAGTTATTCGAAGCTAGAGGCATCCTACCATGCTGCTGTGAAATATTAAGGTATTCAATGAAATTTTAATCACTGGCTTTCCACATGAAAGGGAGAATCCACTCTGTAAGATTCTTTTTTTTTTTTTTGGGGGGGGGGGGGGTCCGATCATGGGGCCTGAACTCTGGGCCTGGGCGCTGTCCCTCAGCTCTTCTGCTCAAGGCTAGTGCTCTACCACTTGAGTCACAGCACCACTGCTGGCTTTTTTCTTTTTGCTTATGTGGTGCTAAGGAATTGAACCCAGGGCCTCAGGCATGCAAGGCAAGCGCTCTACCACTGAGCCACCTTCCCAGCCCGAGAATCCACTCTGAATTTCCTCATTTTTATTGTTTATATCACAACAAGCAATTTTACATGTCCAACATTAAGAGCAGCTTGACTATACACACACACACACACACACACACACACACACACACACACACACATTATATCTTATGATCAGTGGGACAAGACTATACGTGTGTAGTTTTATTCAATAAGCATTCACATTGCTTGTCCATCAGGTAGCAGGTTGCAGTGCCAGCTACTAGAGATTCCTTACTGGATGATTCTAGCTAAGCTTCTTCCTTAATGGGTGACAGTCATGATCTGCATGGCTACCATACTTCTGCTATTCTTTACACACCACTGACTCATGAACTATACAAGATGTTCATATCACTACAAAATACTAAAGCCGTACATATGATACCCAGAAATGAGGTGTGACCTGGGTAGGATCTAGGCCAGAAAAGCATGCTCTTATACTTTATATGGGCCCTGATCCTCTTCTCATGCCCACTGAAAGTCAAAGGAAAAGTCTATGTCAAGTGACAGAATTAACAGTGATGGAATTTATCATCCGTTTGGGATGCAGTCTTGTTTTGTATGTTCTTGGACTGATTCTGAAATGCAATCATGCCCATTGTTCTCTTCCTTAACTGTATCCTGCTTCCTCTTCTGTTGACGACTCACAGCCCTAACAGTTGCTTTCCGTTTGCAAAAGGTAGAAATAACAGGGTACAGGGGCTGGGAAGGTGACTCAGTGGTAGAGCGCTTGCCTTGCATGCCTGAAGCCCTGGGTTCCATTCCTCAGCACCACATATGCAAAAAGAAAAAAGCCGGAAGTGGCGCTATGGCTCAAGTGGTAGAGCGCTAGCCTTGAGCTGAAGAGCTGAGGGACAGTGCCCAGGCCCAGAGTTCAGGCCCCATGACCGGACCCCCCAAAAAAAAGAAATAACAGGGTACAAAGGAGGGTATATGAGGGCGGGTCCTAACTTCCCCTGAGAACTATCCCTCTGAACTCCAGAGCTCTGGGGCCACAGCAACTTCTCTTCTTGAAATTCACACCTTTGCTTTTTGGCAGGTATCTTCTCCAAGGGCATTACACCCTTCTCCACACTTGACTGTTTAGAACCTATGTGCTAGAAATATCAACCCCACTGAAGGGCTTTACTCCTTCAATAGGGTCCCCCCACCTGATGAAAGACCTACAAGGGCATTAGAACCAAACCGAGGAAAGCAGAGGATAGAAGTGAAAAGCACCCACCACAGCAGCCATCAGTTATTTATTCTTCATTAATAAAATGAATATGTCACTCAGCTGTCCCACTAGATTACTAGAAGGAATGTTTTATCTACTCTGCTCTTACTGATGTCAGTGTGGAATGTGTACAAGTCGGCTATTAAATGTATCATTTAATAAAAACACACTTCCACACTCCAGTCAGTCTAGCGACGAAACTTCCATTGAACTGCCTGGTGTCCTTGGTCCCCTTCTCCAGATGGTTCCTCTTGGAGATTTTGGAGATGTTTTCTTCATGTACTTTTGCTTAGGATCATGGAGCTCTTGCAGAGGCTCTTTCAGGGGCACTCCAGAAAGGCCCCCCCCTTTGACGGAGAACAACAAGAGGGGAGAAAGATGATGAGAGTCTGAACACTGGTAAACATATATTATATATGTGTATGAAAGTAACATAATGAAACTCGCTTAAAATCATTTTCAGAAAAAAGAAGAAAGCCCCTATTTTTTATTTTCTTATAAGATGAGCAAAAGTATGAGTTCCATTTGTCCCTCCCAAGCAGTCTTCAGGTTCCTCTAGCTAGGTCGGCCTGAGCGAAGCTTGATGTCAAAGGGGAACTGGACTGTTCTTGGTGGTTGAAGATGAAATCATACAAGAAGAAAGAGGTTTTGGGCACCAGAAAACATAAGAGGTTTAAAAATTGTACAGATGCAGGGGCTGGGAAGATGGCTCAGTGGTAGAGCGCTTGCCTTGCATGCCTGAGGCCCTGGATTCGATTCCTCAGCACCACATAAGCAAAAAGAAAAAAGCCGGAAGTGGCGCTGTGGCTCAAGTGGTAGAGTGTTAGCCTTGAGCTGAAGAGCTGAGGGACAACACCCAGGCCCAGAGTTCAGGCCCCACGACCGGACCCCAAAAAAAAAAAATTGTACAGATGCAGAACCGGGCATTGGTGGCTCAAATCTGTAATCCTAGCTTCTCAGGAGGCTCGAGATCTGAGGATTGCAGTTCAAAGCCAGCCTGGACAGAAAAGTCCATGAGATGCTTATCTCCAGTTACCCACGAAAGAATTGGATGTGGAACTGTGTGGAACTGCATTAGCCTTGAACCCAAAAGCTCAGGGACTATACCTAGGCCCTGAGTTCAAGCCCCAGGTCCAGCATGAGCTCACATACACACAACTGTACAAATCCAGAATAAACTATTATTTGGGCTGGAGGTGTAGTTTGGTGTTAGAGCACATGTTTGGTATACACAAGACCCTAGCTCCAAAAAGAGGAAAGGAGGAAGGCAGGGAGAGAGGGAAGGAAGGAAAAGAGCAAAAATATTGAATTAAACTAAGTTTTATTGTCCTACTGGTTCGTATCCATCCTGATTCACAGTTTGCTGTATTATTGGCTGAGAACTGAAGCAAAATATAAATACTTGCTTATAACATATTTAAGATAAACCGTCAGCTCCTATATAGTTTCCAGAATTATTAAATAAAATTCTCAGAGGTGTAAGTCAGAGTTTTGTTGTTGTTGTTGTTTGACAGAGGGTAAATTTTGCCCCTACTTTTTCTTTAAAAAAAGTTTTAAGGGGAAGGGGAAGAACAGAAACAGTAGGAAAAAGGAAGAACCAGTTCAGCAGTGATACTCACTAAACACTATGTTGGAAATGAACTATATAACTTGGCAGGGAGGAGTAAAACTGTTTTAATTATCCTCAAGTAATGGTACAATGGGGTTTCAATTCAACATAGCAGTTTGTGAGAACAACGCATACTGATCAGTGTCAGTCCTTTCATTATGCTTTCCCATCTCTCGCAAACCACCCATCCCCCTCAATTTACCTGGTTCCATTTTCACATATATTCAGAGTTTCTTAAAGGGTTCCCCTAGAACCACTGGGCTAATGAGAGTAGACGTAGAAAGAGAGAAGAAAGTAAATGCAGAAAGAAATTGGGGTCACATGCCTGAGGAACCTGTGGATCCTTTGAAGCTTTTTGTTTTATTTGGAGGAAAACTGCATTTGGATATTGAATTTTATAGCAAAAACATCAGAATTTATTATAAAAGCATACTATAATGCTTAAAATATTCTGTACTATTTTAGAACTAATACATGTAAAACATGTAAATATAAACTCACATATATAACCCTAAAGAAACTAAGCCATCAGAAGTGATCCAGTCCCAGAGCCGAATCACATTTAATATGGGTTAAAAACCACAGAACTCCCCCCCTCAAATTACATGTCTCTGTGTGTGTGTGTGTGTGTGTGTGTGTGTGTGTGTGTGTGTGTGTGTGTGCGTGCCAAGCATGGTGATATACATGTTTATGGACCCAGCTCTCAGAAAACTAAGGCATGAGGATCATGAATTCTGTACTATTTTGGACTACATAATGAGTTCAAGGCCAATCATCTGGAGACCCTGTCTCCAGATAGACAGATCCCTAGCTGGGTATAGATATGTAGAAGAATTTGGTTCTTTATCTGTTTTATTTTGAGGGTTTTTTTTCCTAAAGGAGAGTAAAAGATGCCCCCACTAAGTAGTAGTTCTCAGATTCTCTTTTCTTTCTTCCAGGTCTTACTCTCTCCAACATATTATTTATCACCACAAAATGTTGCTCCTCTATCCATACCCCATAAAGGTTTTATTCTTTCTGCCACTTAACTCCTTTCTCATGTAGATGAACAGAACCTTTCCAACATTGAACTCCTCACAAAAGGAGGCTGGTCTGTCTAGCCTCTGATGCCAGGAGCAGACAGAGGGAAAATGAAATTGGGCATTAGGGTGGTGGAAAAAAGGCAATTGGACCAACAATTCCATTGGTTGGCAGAAGGGAAGAGGCATTTCATAACATTCCCATGCTAATAATGTGTACCCAATCACAGATGGTTATGAAAATAAAATATTTTGTTCCATGTTCTGTACATTAGTGTGTCATTTTGTTCATATATCTTTGGATGTTTGAGATAACTGATATTGAGATTGACATGACCGATATTGTACCTACAAACCAACAATCATTATTGATTTCTTTGTTTATGTTCTGTGAGTGCATTTATAGTGATAAGATACCATATTTTGATCCCCAAACTATGCTTTTTAGTATATGTATATTTCAAGAACAGGCTTTTGGAGTCCAGGCAAAAACATAAATGTTTGTTCTGTTTCTCTGATGGCACATATTGTGTGGAAAACCATAAAATAATGGAGACAAGCATTTGCTTTGCCATCACAGTCTGCATGTGAGCACAAGCACTTCTGTGGCAAATATTGGTTGACTTTCCCCAATGTTGCCTGCTCAAGTGAAATCTTCAGTGTATATGGTAGAAATCAAGCTGTGGGTCTTGCTTTTCCATCTTTGTAGTGAAGTGTTAACTGAACAGATTGGATCTTCGGTCATAGCCAATGAAGCAATCTTGTTGCTGCTTTTTAAAAATTTAATTTCTGTGTGTACTTTTCATAGTTGTCGTTTTACACAAAGTATTTATGACTGTATTAAGACAATCAAATTAGACTCTTCCAGTAGTAGCATTGGTTTCACAAGTGCATATGTGAAGTACTTAGTATAGAATGGGTTGTAGGTAGATGCTGGCAGAGTAGGAGAACCATAGAGAGAATGCAGGAAGTAAACTAACCTTCAAATTATCTTTAAAAAAATGTCTATGATGCTGTCAAATCAGTCCCACAAATACTGATCCTCCTGGGTAGACATTGTTGTGTTGCCTTAGGTAAACTCTTCAGTCTCTGAACAGAGGGCTATGACAGAGCTGGGAGAGTAAAAGAAAGTGTATGGGAGAGGGAGTAGTTGACCTTGGCATTGATGAATGAATCCTATTTAAAACTCAAAAGGAGGGCATTTCATTCAAAAGGAGGCCATCTTAAAATCAGGAAATATTTAAATATCTAGTGGTGTTATTTGATTGTACTTGAGAGAGAAAAGCTCAAGTGGATCTCCCTCACACAGGTTGTAGATACTCATGAAGGGTTCAGGATTTGGGCCATGATAAGCAGATATATGCTCAAGAGTCTAGAACTCTGCCAGTGGAGAAAGATGAAAAGCAGTCTAGGCCAAGGGACTCCAGGCACCAAAAGATGCTAAGGAGCAACCTCAGAATAGTGAGAAATTTTAGCCTGATCAAAATGTACAGAGAAGGAGAGGCTATGAGAGAAGGCTGGAAAGCAGGGTTATATCCCACCTGAGGAGTTTGGTGTTTATCTGAAATAGACAAGAACCAACAGAAGGTGCCTGAGAAAGGTGAGAGCACAGGCTTACAGGCCCAGCAACTTCCTCTACAAATGGCCAGGTTGTAAGCATGTTAGACTTTCTGGACCACATAGGGGGTGTCTATCATGTATTCCTTTTCTTCTTCCTCTTCCCCTATCCTTCCATTCCTTTTCTCTTTCTTTACCTTTTGTCTTCCTTTCCTCCTTGTTTTACAACCTTTTAAAAATTTAAAACTCATTCTTTTTCCTCTGCCCCTACAATAAAAAAAAAAAGCTCCAGGAGGGAAAACGAGGAAAGTGAAGGGAGGAGTGACATTGTCCAAAAAAGACATGTACTCATTTCCTGATTTAGGAAATGGTAACTCTGTACACCAGCTTAATGATAACAATAAAAATTATAGATTTTTGAAAATCAGAGCTCCAATCTGCTGTAACTATCTCAGAACTAGGATGGGAAGAGAGATTGTCAGGTAAAGTCTGTTTAGGTAAAGTCTGTCAGGTAAAGGGCTGTTATGTTAAGCTGAGGAAGGCCTGGGAAACATGGGGAGGAAATGGATGAGGATCTCGAAGCAGAATTAACTCTTCCTAATGATTGCTTAGTTATGAGGTATTAGAAAGAAAAGGACAAAGTAGGTATGATTTTGAGTTTTCAAAATTGAGGGACTAAGAAGTGGTGCTGGTGCTATTATTTAACACCAAGACTGCAGGAGAGTTTTCAGAGAAGATGGAATCACTTTGAAGGTGCTGAGTCCAGTGTATGAGCATCATCCAGGTAAAGGGTATCTGCAGCCTGGT
Source organism: Dipodomys spectabilis (assembly GCF_019054845.1). NCBI lineage: Eukaryota > Metazoa > Chordata > Mammalia > Rodentia > Heteromyidae > Dipodomys > Dipodomys spectabilis. Next base: position 19,243,779 of record NW_024870683.1, read on the forward strand.
GCCTTTGTGGGTCAGGGACCATTTCTTCCCATCCACAATGTGTACCATACAAGGAGCCTATGAGGGAACAGTCATGGAATACTAAAGTGTCCCAAGTCTATAGGACAGGAAAGAACTGGTCTTTAGGAACACCAGACTGGCAGTATGTCTCGGGAAGAACTGGAGAGGATGAAACTAGGTAGTCCAGTCTCCTGTGGGAAGTCCAGGAGGAAAGGAGCGCCTCACATAGGGTAGTAGCAATGAGACAGAAAAAAAGACAGCAGGTGGGAGAGAGAGGGATGGGACAGAATTGCAAGGATGTGGTACTCTATAGGTAGAAGAAGAAAGGCCTTCTACAATATCGTGCTCAGACTCCAGTGTCACAGATGCTGCTGCTTCTGTCTTATCCTTTCGTGGTCCTCCCTGACTGAACTACTCAGGACATGTAATGCAAACTGTTTCCATATCTTTGCAGTGTTTATACAAATCCAGTTGTGTGGCGCATGTAGATAGCTGTGTCCTGTCCCACTGGTAAAAATCTTGGCATATTCTCCATTAACAGGAAAAGGAAATATAGAAGAAAAAATAAGAGAGCACTTGATAAAAGAGTTGAAAATGTTGGGCGTTTTTTGTTTGGTTTTGTTTTTATTTGAACTGGTACACATCTTAATCTAGGGCTTTAAAATTGCTTATATTTCCAGAAAACCCTCCATCAAGGTAAATTTGCATGTTGCCAGCCTTCCTGTAATTCTTTCTACCTAGGTCTGAAGTCTCTTGTGGCCTTACTGTAGGAGGTCTTCCTTAGTAGCATGATTGCTGTTGAGATACAGTGACTGTGTACATCTGTCTTCCCAGTGCATTAAGCTACTGTGTTAAAAAAACATATAGAGCCGCCTCTGTCCACAATGTGCACCGCACGCTAACACCCAGGATGCTTGGTGGTTAGAATAGAAAGGGCACAAGACCATTTCTTTTTGTCTGTTTGGCAATTAACCATTCACTGGCTTTTTTTTGTTGTAACATGCACTTCCTTTCTCTTGTTTTCATTCAAGCTGTGTACGCCATGGAAATTAATGTGGAGAAAGACAAACAAACAGGAGAGACCAAGATTCTCTCTGCATCTGCCATTGGCCCAGAGGGGGTGCATCAGAGAGGAGTCAAAGTCTATGACGATGGTACCAAAGTAGTATATGAGGTGCACTCAGGAGGCACCATAGTAGAAAACGGAGTGCACAAATTAAGCGCAAAGGATGTTGAAGAGCTTATTCAGAAAGCTGGACAATCAAGCTTAAGAGGAGGGTACATGTCAGAAAGGACTGTTATTGCAGATGGGAACCTCGGCCATCCCAAGGAACACATGCTCTGCAAAGAAGCCAAGTTAGAAATGGTGCATAAGTCTAGGAAAGATCACTCTTCTGCGAACCCAGGGCAACAGGCTCAAGCTCCCAGCACAGAAGGGCCAGAGGCCATCTTGGATCAGCCAGTCACCATGATTTTTATGGGCTACCAAAACATCGAGGATGAAGAGGAGACTAAAAAGGTACTGGGCTACGATGAAACCATCAAGGCAGAATTAGTTCTCATTGATGAAGATGATGAGAAGTCATTAAGAGAGAAGACAGTGACAGATGTGTCCACTATTGATGGGAATGCAGCTGAGCTGGTATCCGGAAGGCCGGTCTCAGACACCACTGAACCCTCATCCCCAGAAGGGAAAGAAGAGAGCCTGGCCACAGAGCCAGCCCCAGGTACCCAAAAGAAAAAGCGCTGTCAATGCTGTGTTGTCATGTGACCACTTCTTTTCTCCCTTTTCTTCCGGGCAGCCTCTCTACCCTCCACCACTTCCATAGACCTCACTGCACCACTAACTGCAATACTGTGAACTGGGAACGAACACCTGCCTTGCCTTGCAGTTGGATTGCTTTGATCTCTCTTTTTATTTTTTTCCTTTTCCTCACCTCAGAAACAACGTGCATGTGTGTGGTTCATTTTTTTCCCCAAGAACTTGCTTTTCCTCTAAACCTTTTCTTATGTCTTCAAGAGTGAATCAGTACCTACTGCTCGATTGGAATGGACTGTTCATATCAGCCTGTTAATCTTGTAGCCTTAATTTACTTGACTGGAATCCAACCCATTGGCACTGGGGCTTTCATTTTGTTGTGTATTCCTCCAAGATAGTCACACACAAACACACAAATACACACACACACTGCCACATCCCCAACTTCTCATTTGCCTCACTTGCTGTGGATCTTAGTTTTTATAACTTGTTTTTATATCAGCTGTGGGCTGTAGCTGGTTTCTAGTGTAGCCAACAGTGGACATACTTAATCTGTCATTCTAGGGAGATGCTTTTTTCTGCCTTATATGAGCTTCCAGATTACAGTATTGAGCATTGCTGGCTTTTCCTTCTATTAAACCTGAAATGAAGTTAATGTGAAAGAAAAAGAATCCAGTGTTGGGCATAGCAGAAGTGTAGGAACCTGCTCAGCGGCAGCTGTCTCTCTTTCTGTGTCTTAACTTCTCTATACAAGAAGCTCCATCTTACATTTTCTAAGGACCTGAGACAGCCATTATTTTAAGCATTGGTAGTGATCATCAAGTCTAGACATTCCGATCCATGAACTCTGTTTCTATTCTCTCAAACAATGTAAATTTTTATATCGGTTTCTTTTTCATGAATATTTTCTGATCATATCAATCTATTTTCCATGAGGGGATCATTTTGAGAGGTATCTCTGCACTGACCACATTTCTAAAACAGTCTTTCTAAACTACAGTAGTTACAGCGCTCCCACTTTATCAAGGATGGTGCTGTGTGCATTAACTGTCCAGCTCATGTGCCCGGTGATTGTAGTCTTGGCAGCTGTAACTTTTCTTTCCATCCTTCCCCAGGGAAAGAGAATGCTTCCAGTCACTTTGACACGCAGGTCTAAGGACAGACATGAAAATAGCAGGTTTAAGGGGGGAAAATTAAATGTAAAAAAAGGTTGAAAGATGTCAAAAGACCTGTCTTGTCATTGTGAAATATTTAAATTCAGTCCACAGGCTAGTTGAAATGTTACTGAACTTTCTAAAACTTTTTTTCACTCTTAAACGTCTGGAGATTCTGGAATGCCAAGAAATCCTTTTCTTCTAGACCACAATAAACAGTGCTTGAAATAAATTCTTAGCACCAAAGTGATGTTAATAATTTAACATCTTGATGGGCAGTGAAACCAAAAGAAAAGAATAATAATATAAAAATGAACAGCTCATTTTAATAGCAGATAACTTCAAGTTACTTGTGCAAATGCTTCTGTAGCATTTTACAAAATTTTCTGTGTTTCTATGGAATATAGTTGCAAAAAATACATAACATGACATCTCATATTAAATCTTCTGTGGAGAGTAGTTCAGAAAACAGTAAGATGGCCTGAAACATTGTGTTATAGAACCAATTCAGTTTGTCCTGTTCAGCTTTCTCAGTGCTAAATTTATTTATTTAGTTAGTTTTGGAACTTGAAATGATATTCCAATGAGAAAGGAAGATGACATTTTTATGTCTGTTATTTTTCTCAAATAACTGAATTTTTAATGAGCACAAAATGAGTCATTTTATCCCTAGTAAGTAAGCAGGAGCAAGAGTTAAGGAAGAGCAAGCAGAGAAACTAAGCTGGATTTACTTTGGGCAACTAATGGAGGGAATTTCCTTTGTCTCAGGTTTACACAGTAGATGCAATGGAATAAAATGCTGTCTTACAAGAAACCTGTTTTAATGCTAACATATCTCACTATTCTCAGCTTCATTACTCAGTAGATGGTTGTTTAAGCAACACTTACATGTTAGATAAAAAGTTGTATGGATCAACCTATCTTCACACAGAATAAGCAGAGTTTCCATGTTTGGACAATCTCTTATTTTAAGAATTTATTTAGGAAAGAAACATAAAAGTTTGCCATAAGTTTGTCTTTTTTATTCACTTAGTGATTAAAAATTATTCAGTGTGAGTTTTTAAAAGCACATGAATGAGTGAAATGGCAGAGCTTAAGCCCCGTGGACTTGGTGTTTGATAGAAAGAATCAGTCTTTCAGGAGAAATCCTTTCCTTTCCTTCCATAAGAGAACTAGTTTCTCATGACAAAATGATCTGTACCGCTCACAAGAACTCTACTCATAAAGCCAAAAATACCAGTGATAATCCACACTCAATCAGTTACTCATATGGGAAATAACTAGCAACTTACGTGAATTAGGATTCTCTATACTTTTATTTTTAAACATTATCATTTTTTAAGTTTTTAAAATGAGACGTGTTGCCTTCCTCAATTATTTATCACCACAGTAAATGAAGATGCCTTTGAATGTGGCAAACATTTGAATATTTTCATGTCTTCATAAGCATGTGGGCTCAGACAGGACTTCCATTGGACAAGAACTATAGTCCTATGTAAAGCAGCAAGTTATGCCCTTGATAATGAAAATGTAAACGGACCCATGATTGTGAATACTCTGCCTTTCCTCCTGCTTTTGTCACACTTTCTCTCTAAAAATTATCATGGCCTTCAAGAATGCAGACGATTCGGTTATATAACCAGGTTAATGAAAGAATCAGTAATGAAGCTACAAACCAGGATCTTTTTTGAGCTAATATTTAGTTGGGCTGTCCCTAAAAATCTTATAATCAGTTCTGTTTTAAATAGAGGAAGAAAAAAAGAGATGTCATTTTTAACAGATTATGGTGACATTTATTAAAGATTATTTAATAGTTAAAATGAGAACATTTATCCCTATATGTCATGAAAAATGTTGATGACTTGTGTATCCTTGACTTTTTCCCCTTTTTCTCTGTAAATATGCAGTAACACAAAACTGAGGGGACTTATTTTTACCTTGTTCTTATTCTACCCATAATGATACTGCTTTCCATGTATGATCAAAAATAATAGTGTCTAAGTGTGATTTCCTAAATACTACTGATGCCAATTAGCATGAGGGTTAGAGCAGAAAAATACTAGGAATTCACCTCTTGACAGATTCAAAACATGGCTTCCTTAAGCATCCTGAGCCATCCTAAAATTACAAAAAGGCTTTTAGGAACTAAAAGTCTAGAGTTAATTAAATTGAACTGCTTGTGAAATGTCAATAAACATGTATTTACTTTAAATCCCCACCTTTTCCGATTTACTTCTGGTAATCAGTGTTTTTCCTGCGTGCAAGTAGAATATTTTGTTTTGGGTTAGGGTCAAGTATTAATAAAAGGAGAGAAGCCAATAAAAATACAGAGAGAGATACAGAGTGAGAGAGAAAAAGAGAGAGAGTTCCCTGGAGATAAAATATCATCATATCATCTCTGGGACCAAGCATCAAAGCCAAATGGGAAAACAGTTCATTTCCCTTCACATCCTGCAGAATTTGAATTCAAGAGACCTCAGAGTACTCTTGAAAGTTGCTATTTACTTAATGCCAATAGGTAACAAAAGAGGAGGGAAGAGAATATGGAGATAAGAGAAAAGAAAAAGAGATGTTATTCCTCTTTATAAAGCATTAACCCTATCCATTTAAAACATACACTTAGGACAATTCTTTTTGCTGTTACTTAAAATCTAGAGGCAAAGTCATTTTTTCTTCAATCATAGTCCCACTGAAGAGTTTAACTCACTAAAAAAGACCCAATCCTTGCAGATATAGTCTCTTGTCTCCTGTTATGTTAGTTCATAGCAAACCTTGCTTAGGTGAATGGTCTCATGTTGTATTTTTGCAACATGCACATTCATAGTTGAAATCACAAATTCTCAGCATTTTTAAGACATAGGTTTGAAAACCTTGCTAAATATATAATCCTTCAGAAGCTCCTCGATTTCTTCATCAAGCTCTATTGAACTCCACTGGTTAGAGGAGAACCATAAAGTATTATTTGCTCTATTGGGATAGTGAAACCAAACAGGAGCCTGGAGTTCATACAAAATAGCTCAGAGTAACAAAGGGGAAGATGGATCTTTGATTCCTGCTATTAGTTCACCTTCATTTTGTAGCTTTCTTCTTCACTTACTGAGAAAACCCTCTTCATTTTCTGTGGACAAAAAGAATTGGCATCTACATTGGCACAGGAATACAATGCAGTCATGTGTCTATATTTTTATAACTTCAGCAATCATCTTAATTATAATTCCCATTTCAACAACAAACAGAATACTTAGTGATTGAATGTAGAAAGCTATGGAATAGTGATTATATCTGGAGAATGTCAAAGGGAAATGTTACTGGGAATCCTTCAACCAGCTCCCCTAACTTAATTTTGGTATAATTTAAGTAGGCTTCTGCTTCCTGTCTTCCCTAAAGACTAACATTAGAAAGTCTGAACTATCGCACATGCACACACACACACACACACAAACACACACACACACACACACACACAAACCTGCTGTTGATGTAAAAATGAAATATGAAATTTTGGGGACCACAGACTTTCTGCATCAAATATCTGGACAGCCTTAACTTTTGTAAAGATAATAATAATAATTTTTCAATGTTCTCTTTTACTAAGCAGGAAAACAAAATGTTTCCTGAAACTGATGTTTTTTATATTTTGTGACTATTTTCTAAGTTTCTACAGGTTAAGGTATGAATGGTTATCTTTGTCCCATATTGCCTCTTAGCGGTCACCTGGGGCTAATTTTTGCAAGTCACTGCATTTTTATCAAAAGCAAGGTATATCTCACAAACCATAAAATTCTCCCTAGACTTTAGGCAGTCCTTTTGAAGTGAAAGAACAGAATGACCAAAAGAAAAGAAGTACAGGGTTGGCTTTCTTTTTATGGTCAATGTGCTGTGTAGCAAATATGTTTACAGAATGTATCTGCCTTGTAATGTCAACAAAATGAATGACACAAAAAGAGTTCTGATGTGCCAGTTGATAGTTTGCCTTAGATTGCTGTCTATGTTCTTCTTTTCTGTCCTGTTAAAAAATGAAGGTTGTATTCCAAAGCTGTATTAACACAACATTTGCTTCTGCACTCAACCCACCCTTCTTCAGAGCTGTACATCTCATCATAGGAGCCTCAGGCAGAACCTTCTAGGTAGGGTCCAGAGGGGCTAACTTGGGCATAGCTTGCGCCTTACCTATGGCCTTCCACCAACTGAACATGTTTCTGTGTTCCCATCTGAGCCTGGAAATCACCCTCTGACATTCCAGGGCAGGTCACATGGAACACATGACCTCTCACAGTCATTTCCTCCCACTGTGAGAGAAGAGGACTTGTGTCCCCTATCTGGGTCTAAGAGTATAGTTGTAAGCACAATTAGCATAGAAAAAAAAGGCAAGACCAACAGACTCAAATGCATCCTCCCCAAAGGGCTGTTTGTTTTGTTTGTTTTTTTTTCTGTTCACTGTAGTGTAAGATGACTAGCATGCTTTAGTAGGGACGAGGCATGGCTAGAGAAGTGGAATATTTTACATTTGTGTATTTTTTTAAGGAATAATATTTTTATAATGAAACCTATTGGGTTATGGAGTTTGAGTTTGAAAATACCCTTGATTGATTAAGTTATTTCTTCATTCCATTAAGGTCATTTCTGGTGAGTTCTATAGCACTAAAGTAGATCTTGGAGGTAGGAGTCAAGATCTTGGGACCTGTCTTTGCACTGCCATGGCTGAAAATCAATGTTTCCAAATAGATGTAGGTTATAAGATTAAGCTTTCTACAGCTTCCATTACATAGACTATGTGTTATAACTTGATAGCTCTCCAGGCTACACCATTAATAATACATCACAATATTCTAGAAAAAGATGGTTCCTTTATGTAGTAAACCAAACCTAGCAATGATAAAAATCCAACTCTTTCACACATATTTAAGGAGTAATTGCTACATTTATGATTAAGGGATCACTCATTATAGAACCTTTGATAGTGAGTCAGAAGCATCTGACCATCTGCAATCTACACATAAATGTATAAACCAGCAATTGAAAACCTAATAGGCACTGTTGACCTAATGCATATCACCGAAGTGGCTACATCATACTTACAGAGTTAAGTAGAGTCAGGAAATGATCATCTTTATCCATAAAGGAAATTCTGAATTAGGGTTATTGATATCCTCCTCCCCAGTTTTCTACCAGATTTTTAAATTTCTATTCAGTCACACTCAGTTTTATTTGTTCCTATACCTGGTTCACAGAGTGAGTCAGACCTTAGTGTCTTCATACCATTCCTATTAGACTTCTCTCCCAAGTAGCATGAGCTCCTACCCTGAGACCGACATCCTTTTCCCAGCAAGCCAAGGTCATAAACTTTCTAAAGATAAAAAGAAGTAAATATAAAAATAATTTTCAAAAACTGTGGTTCTCATGCAAATTCTTTATTTTTATTTTGGCAGTATTAGGGTTTGAACTCAGGACCTTGCATGTGCTCGGCAGGGGCTCCGCCACTTAATCCATGCCCTTGATCAATTTTTGGCTTTTGAGAAAGTGTCTTAGTATGTAGCCCAGGCTGGCCTTGAACTTGTGATCCTCCTGCCTCTGTCTCCCAAATGCTGGAATTCCCAAGAGTGAACCACCGTGCTCAGCCCATGGGAATAACTTTAAATCTTTCATTACCAGAATCCCTTCACAAGCCCAACTCAAGCTCATCTTTAAAACATTGTTGTCATGAAGACAACTGCAAATATGAAAAGACTATGCAGTTGCCTGAAGGTGCTAAGGGAGAGTTGATTAACTCTTTACTAAGGAAATCTCCTAGCTTTGAATTTAGGTGGTCAGGAAGATATCCAGTCACCATAGGTTTGCAGTGACACGTCTTCATATGTAAAAAGGCCACCGGGCAACACCTGATCTCAACTGTTCTGCACGTAGCTCCAACTCATTCTGGCAAGTGGGAAGAGTTCTATGCAGGGTTCTGGAACATTCTTTCCTCCTGTCAAGCTCCTGATTTAGAAGAGTAGAAATGTTACAGGGTTCCATGAAAATGTTGTGTGTGGTGCAGCATTTTTTGGTGAATGTAGGTTGTGGATTGAATTTTCAGCTTTAGCAGCGCACTCACTTGGGGCGAGTGACATCTTCTGTAAATACACTCATTCATGGTTGGTTGGTGGGGTGGGGGGGATGGGCGCCTGTTGTGCATACTCTGAATTAGACTGCTGGGCTAGCTGCTGTACTTTGTAACCTGAAGTGTACTTTGACTGTTCTGTTTCCTTCAGATACAAAACAAAACAAAAACTGACTTCAGAAAAAACACTGCCAAGTGACAACTGATGCTGTACTTGTAGCTTCTCTCTGTTTCTCTGTACAGTATTAATAGACAATAAACTGCCTTTTCACTGCATCTACCTCTATGTGTCTGTGCCCTAATTCTTTTCCTTTCTTGCTAGCAGTCTACAGACTTGGGGCTTCGCCATGATGGGAGCACCTTTATCCTCTTCCTGCAACCTAAGGCGAATCCGATGGCCCTCACACTGAGCTGGTCACCTGGAGATGCTCAGCCTCACCTCTGGAACTCAGTTTTAGATTCCTGGGTGGGGCCCTGTAAACTGCATTTTAAAGGAAGTTCCAAGTGATTCTGTGCCATGTAGCACTTGACCCATGGGTTTGGGTGCCTTTTGTTGGTAATCATCGCAGCTTACCTACTGTCAACTGGCTTCCATGCTAATGAATCCAAGACACTTGCTCTCTCTAGTTCCCTTCCATCTATTTCTCTCCATGTCTGTCATCTTTTATCCTTTTTCCTTGCAAGTCCTAGAGGCAGACCAGAACTGTGACCGCTGGGCAATCTCAGAGTGCCTGTTAGGCTAAATGGTAGGGTTCCTCCAGTAGTTTTCTAACCTGGAACACCCAAAGACACATAGAGCTTGTTTCTCTTGTTCACTCTGGTTACCTCTTTACTTGGAACAAGGTAAAGTTCTAATTTCTTCATCTAAGTTCAATTATTAGTGTTTCTGTAGGTAAGGTTTTGTCTTCTGTGGTGAGAAATAATCCCCAGAGTAGCAAACATTTCCTGTAAATGGCCAGATTGCAAATATGTCTGGTTTTATGTGCCAAATAACCTCTATCACAGCTACTCAGCTCTAACAAAAAGTAGACCTATATAACATGCAAATCAAAGAGTGTGGCCATATTCCAATGAACTTTATTTGTAAAGCAGATGTTAGGCTTGATTGGGCCTGTGAGCTTGTAGTTTGCCAACCCATGAGCCAGGATGATCACATAGTAGGTGCTCAAATACAAAGTTTACAAGTTACGGCACACACAAAAAAAATGAACAAAGAACAAATGTTCTATCACATGTAGAACTGTGACCAGAAATTTTATTCTTGGAGGACACAAAATAAATTAATCCAGCCGGGCGCTGGTGGCTCACGCCTGTAATCCTAGCTACTCAGGAGGCTGAGATCTGAGGATCGCGGTTCAAAGCTAGCCTGGGCACGAGAGACCGTGAGACTCCTATCTCCAATAAACCACCAGAAAACCGGAAGTGGCGCTGTAGCTCAAATGGTAGAGCGCTAGCCTTGAGCTGAAGAGCTGAGGGACAGCGCCCAGGCCCAGAGTTCAAGCTCCACAGCCGACCAAAAAAAAAAATTAATTAATTAATTAATTAATTAATCCATTGGGGTGTTCTCATTCATTTGGGTTTCACAGTAGAAACCCAAACTTGGATGTCTTTATGCATGGTTAGCAACGCTAACAATGGAAGCATGACTGGTTCCTTTTGGACTGTTCAGACGTCTTGGACAAGCATTTCAATCAGTACAAAGTGGCAGACATGCCAGAACATCTTGTTCTTGTCGGGAAAGCTGAGGATGGCGTACTGGATGGTTCCAAGGTGCCAGTGCATTTGGCATTGTGGAGCCATGTTTTGTCTGATTCATCCTATGCTGTAGGTAATAGGCTTTTTTACCTTATTTTCCTAGTCAATTAAAATGTGCTTTAATATGCAAATATTCCACAACTCTAAGGCATAGCGATGGGGGAAAGAAAATCTAGAAGCAGATAAAAAACCCTATGCTCATCTCCATCCACACTGTTGTTCAGAATTAATGAAAATATATTTATGTAAAGCACTGTGGAAACTGGAAGTGGATGATAAATGTTAGTTGACATGTGATAATGAAGTTTTTCTCCTTCTACAAAGATTATATAAGCTTCCAGATGTGTTTCAGAAGTAGTATAAAAAGAGAAACTTCTTTGGCCTCTTGAGGTTTATGATTGGTTTTGTGGATGATTGAACATTGGCAGTTCCATATACTTCAACCTAGAATTCTACTCTAGGGATTATTTCCCACCACAGAAGATAAAACCTTACCAACAGGAACACTAATAATTTAGATGAAGAAATTAGAAGTTTAGACATGAACCAGTTCACTACTAGGTTAGACCTAAGCATTTTTCCCCTTGGGAAGGTAGGATATCTTTTAGTCCTTCAGCCCCATGAGGGTGACATTGCTACTATTCTGCATTTCTACATGAGAATATTTAGTTTAGGAGATAATAAGTACCTCACCCCATGTAGCAGAGCTAAAAACTGATATGAGGATCCAAGGGAGCAAATGTCACATTCAGTTCTTCCTACCTCACCAAGGAATCTATATCATGAATGTGATATGAGAGATGGCATGGCTCATGCAAGAAAAGACAAAATGGTGCTAGTTCTTATTTTGCACGTTTGTCTACTCAAGCAAATGCTCAGAAATCACAACACCCTCTAGAGGTATTAGAAGTGGCTCTGTATCGCTCTTTACAGAAAAGGAAACAGTGAAGAAACCAGTAGTTCTCTTAGCTGTTTGTTAAGCCTTGTTTTGAATGAGTGTTCCTTCCCTAGTCATTTAAAAAAAAAAAAAAAAAAGAATAGAATTGCTCAAATTTTGTAAAGCCTAGGATTTCGGGTCAATTTCTGAGTAAGTAAATGTGATTTCGCTTTTCTTGATAATGATGATGTTGTTGTTACTTCACCTATGGCATAACAGTTTAGAGGAACAGTGTGCCTAAGGGATTATGCAAGTGCTTTTTGATCTAGGCTACATTCTGTAGCCACTGTAGATCCCATGGTTTTTCCCCCAACTGTTCCGCTAAGATCTAGCTCTTCTGCTGTTTTCAAACAGGGTCAAGTTCTCCATTTAACTAACAATACAATGACCAAACATTGGCTATTTAGAAGGTTTTGAGGTTATTTTGAGGTTATCTAGGACAGAAGTTACAAAATAGTTATTCACAAGCTGAATTGGACTACAGTTATATTAATTTGTCTGCAAGTATTTGGAAGTCATTTTTAATTTATTGCCAAGGATAATTATGAGAATTATTATTTTAAAGGTATGGATTTCCACTAAGCACTAATGGCTTATGTCTGTAAACCTAGCAATTCAGGAGGATGAGATCAGAGGATTGCAGTTTGAAGCCAGACTCAACAAGAAAGTCCATGAGACTCTTACCTTCAATTAATCACCAAAAAAGGCAGAAGTAGCACTGTGGCTTGAGCACCAAAGCTCAGGCACAGCACTCAGGCCCTGAGTTAAACCCCAGTACAAGCATGGGAGTATGGGCACGCACGCGTGTGCATGTGTACACACACACACAAGAACCAGATACCTTTACTATAGCTCACATGACTTGTGTAATGAATGACTAATATAAGGCTGTAAACTCCTATTTACAGGGCTTTGAACTCTTCCTGTATATATTAAGTGAAATAATCCATTTCCCAGAACAGCTGACAATTGCACCTCTCTATTTCATAGGCTAAGTGCACAATATAGTGTTTGGAAGAGCTTTAGGGTATCATGTGCTTCATGATAAAAAAATTTTCATCCCTGGACAAATAGAAATTTTATTGCCAACAGTTGAAGAGTTCTGGGGACTTCATATTCCTTCTTAGGAAAAATAAGAAACAAAGCCCACCTGTATTGAAATTTGCATGTGATCTTTCCTTCCCTCATAGTCACTTATTGTTTTTCTTGGGTTTTACATTCACAAATATGGAAATATTGTCCAGTGTTCACTTTTGTGTCTTACTGGTAGCACTAAAGTTCATTGATGTGAGGGACTGGTGACACGGGAACCTTTCCTTCCAAACCTGTCATCAAAATCCAATTCGATCTAGTGTTCACTTGTTTTTAACTTTGACCAAAAGCCAATCAACTTTAAGATAATAATTCTGTTTCCCAACTTCATGTTTTCTTGTTTAAGTCATTAAGTATTAAAAAACATAAACTAATAGGTATGTATAGACTACATTGCATTCTTTTCAGACAGTGTCCACAGGTCAGCCTGAGGATATCTGAAGGTGAGATCAGTTCTGTAGGCACTGTGAGTTGTGTTTCCATCAGACTCTGCTGACTCAAATTCCGTTTCTTAGAGGGGTTTATTTCAAGGCAGAGTACAAATAGAGGTTCTGCTCTTCATGATGGACTAAGTCTCTCACCACATAGCTCCACACATCTTAACTCAGCTTCCAAAACTTTGGATTTAAGAGTATTGCTTGAACTATGTAATCTACCTTTTTGGCTTCTGCTTACTTAAAAGCTTTGACACACTATCTTAAATACTTATCACATGCCATAAAAATTACTCAAAATAAATATAAATCAACACTATGAATTTTCAGATGCATTGGATCACTGAGAACAACTCTCTTCTGCAAAAAAGAGGAAATGCATTAGAGAAGAGTCTCTTTCCAATGAAGTGAAGAAGATCCAAAATGTGATCACTTCCTTGGTATGTGAGTCAGAGCTATGTGCTGCCATACCATGCGTGAAACCCTAAGATCTGGGAGATGCTTTCTGGCCTCTGTACTCTCTTAAAACAAAAATATCCCAGCCAGACACTGGTGATTCACATCTGTAATCCTAGCTACTCAGAAGGCTGAGATCTGAGGGTGAGAGTTTAAAGCTAGCCAAGCAGGAAAGCCCAAGAGACTCTTATGTTCAATTAACCACCAGAAAACCATAAATAGACTATGGCTCAAAGTGGTAAAGTGCTAGCCTTGAGTGAAAAAGCTCAGGGATAGTACCCAGGCCCTAGTTCAAGCTCCATGACAGAAAAAAAAAATCCCAATTTCCCATTTCAAAGATCAAGATGGGAAACAAAATGATGTGCTCAAAGCAACCGGAAGAGAAAGAGACAGTGCTGGGATCTAAACACAGACCAGGATGACTTAATCTTTCTGCTGGGCCAGGTGCTGGTCACAGTGATCTTTTTATGCAGAAAGCACAGAACACATCAGCAGGAAGCTTAAAAACTCTGCAGTAAGATCCTGATCATTTCAACAAACAAAAGTAACATCTGTGTAGCTAAAGCGCTGTCTTTGGCATAAGTTTCACCCACAGAGTCTGAGCTGATTGGACTCCTGCAGTGTTACTTGAGCAAAGTGAGTAGCCACATGTGAATTTTCAGAGAAATTTGTGCAGTGTACAAGTGCATTGGGCTGCTGCTTCCGCTATAAAACTTTTCTTCTGCTATAAAGCATTTTCCTGTCTTCAGTTTCAGTGGGCCTACTGAGCAGCACCAAGCTGGTGCCTGCCCACAAGGCTTTTTGATTGGCTCTTGAAGAGGCAGAGGCCTAGAATGGGCTATTAAGTGGCTCAAGCACTAGGGAATAAGATATAAATGGGAAAGGATTACTCAAGTACAGTTCAACTTCACTTTTCCTCTACTCTTCTCCCTTCCTCCCCCTTCCCCTTCCCCTCCTTTTGCTTTTCTTCCCTTTTCTCCCTTTACCTTGCAAATTTTTTTCTTCCCTTCCCCAGTCCATTTTCTGTTGCTATAACAAAACACCCAAGATTGAGTAATTTATAAAAGAAAGAAGTTGGTTTAGCTTTCAATCTGGAGGCTAGAAATTCCCAGGGCAGAGAAGAGGTTATAATGTGAAAGAAGGCGAAAGGACAAGCGGGCACGTACAGAGAGACAAGGCAGAGGGGTGGCCCTGCTGGAGAACAGTGTACTGTCTCAGTAACTAAGAGTTCACTCCTGGAAGAAAGGCCTTCATCCGCCTTAGTGGCCTTATCACATTGCAATGGTCAAATTCCAACATGAGTTATGAGTGAGCAAACTATATTCAAAGCATAGCCATTGACCTCATTTCTCCATTTCTTGTTTTTCCTCTGCTGCATTTTTCAATACTGCCTCAAACATTTCTCATCCTGGAAAAGCAAAGAGAAAGGGAAAGCAGAAAAGGTCTTTCATATATATGTATATATGCACACACACACATATATAAAGAGAGAATACAATATATGCACAGTTGTGTGCGGGCATGTGCATGCACGCGCGCACACACACACACACACACACACACACAAGTTCTTGTGATATATGTTCAAGGTTATTCTTGAATTCATGATCCTTCTTCTCAGCCTCCTCCTTAGTACTAGGATTATAGGCATCTTTAAAGTATATTTAATGGAAGCCCTGCAGTGAGGCTTGGTAAATTGAAATCAGTTGTCAAAGTTGCCCAGGTGAGCGTGTGAGTGTGTGTGTCTTTGTGTGTGTCAGTCCTGGAGCTTGAATTCAGGGCCTGGCACTGTCTCTGAGCTTTTTTGCTCAAGGCTAGTGCTCTACCACTTGAGCCACAGCTCCGCTTCTGGCTTTTTTGTGTGGTTAATTGGAAGTGAGAGTCTCACAGACATTCCTGCCTGGGCTTTGAACCATGATTCTGAGATCTCAGTTTCTTGAGTAGCTAGTATTATAGGCAGGAGTCACCAGCACCTGGTTCAGATTTGGAGTTTTGACCTCATTCCTGAATCTATATGACATTTTCTATGATCTTGCAGGTGAGATAGGATTTTATCTTGGACCCATTTGGCCTGCCCTTATCACTTAGGCTGCTGCTTCCAACATTAGCTGCCCACTAGAGCTATTTAGTGAACACTTCACTAATTAAATTAGATTAAATTAGAAATGATCAAATTAGAACTTCTATATGATATGAAGGATCTTTATATCATAATATTTTTTAGAAACTGTCCCAGATTCTAATATGCAGCTGGCATGAAGTGAGAATCAGAGAGCTACACAGCATGACATTTCCTAGGGGAATTAAATAAACTTAAAAAAAAAAACACACTTCAATTCATTCCACAGTGAGATACCTTTACCCAAATAGACTGTTTTGAAGGATCAGAGCATCCTATGACAGTCATCCATATCATACAACATCAAATCATTTCCTTACTTTATCTGTAATTTGTGTCATATTTTTATAGAATCTCAATGGAAAGGATCAGTTAAAACAAGGAAGCAGAAGCATCCAATCTAGCCCTCAGCAGGCAGACAGAGACTCAACAGAGGACACTGGCTCTTGGCCTGGGCCATTTGTTCACTACATAGTTATCAATGGAAGTTTACTACAAATACACATTTATTAAACCAAAACCAAGAAACAGAGCTAGGACTCTGCATCTGCTAATCATGGGCTATGCAGTGGCTCAGTCATGAGTTTCAAGTCAGTTGCCTTTCTTTCTTTCTTTCTTTCTTTCTTTCTTTCTTTCTTTCTTTCTTTCTTTCTTTCTTTCTTTCTTTCTTTCTTTCTTTCTTTCTTTCTTTCTTTCTTTCTTTCTTTCTTTCTTTCTTTCTTTCTTTCTTTTTGGTCAGTTGTGGGATCTGAACTCTGGGCCTGGGTGCTGTCCCTCAGCTCTTCAGCTCAAGGCTAGCGCTCTACCACTTGAGCCACAGCACCACTTCTGGCTTTTTCTGCTTATGTGGTCAAACACTCTACCACTGAGCCACCTTCCCAGCCAGACCCCCAGTTGCCTCAATTTGTGTGCCTCAATTTCTTTCTGTGTAAAATGGCTAAAGGACTAAAGTTCTACAAAGAGTCTGGGGACACTTGTTGGATGCTAATGGCTCATTCTTGCAATCCTAGCTACTCAGGAGGCTGAGACCTGAGAAGCTCAATTCAAAACTAGCTCAGGCAGACAAATCCAAGAGATTTTGTTGTTGTTATTGTTCAGTTGTGGGGCTTGAACTCTGGGCCTGAGCACTGTCCCTCAGCTCTATCAGCTCAAGGCTAGCACTCTACCACTAGAGCCACAGCACCACTTCTAGTTTTCTGGTGGTTTATTGGAGATAAGAGTCTCTTGGACTTTTGTGCCCGGGCTGGCTTTGAACCACAGTCCTCAGATCTCAGCCTCCTGAGTAGCTCGGATTACAGGTATAAGCCACTGGTGCCCAGCTCCAAGAGACTTTTATCTTCAGTTAACCAGCAAAAAGCCAGAAGTAGAGGTGTGGCTCACATGATAAAGTATGAGCTGTTAGCTTAAAAAGCTGATTTCAAGCTTCAGTATCAGCACTAATTAATTATTTAATTACAATATACTTGATAAATACTAGCAGAGTTCATAGTTTGAGGAGCATGGAGTGGGCCTTAAGAGTGGTATGAGCAAGAGTGTCAGCAACTATGACCTTTGGGGGACGGGGAGAGATAAGGAGAGATGAGGAAGAAGAGGAGGAGGAAGAGGAAGAAGAAGAAGAGGAGGAGGAGGAAGAGGAGCAGGAGAAGAAGGAAGAGGAGGAGGAGACAAGATGTTGAAATGCTTCTAAATGTTAAGATGCTCCTAAGTTTGTTAATTGAGTTTAGAGTTGAATTTATACTTTAAAAATAGTCAGGGAAGGATTTGCCAAGATGGCGGCCTTTGCAATGGAGTTTATAGAGTGAGGAGATCAGGCAAGGAAGAAAGAAGGAAGCGAATCCAGTTGGGAGGAGATTTGCAAGCACTGTGCTGCCATGTTGCCATGGAAACCTAGTGATGACACCCCACTCTCTTCTGTTTTCTACTGAATACTAGAGGAGGTCCAGGTTTCAAGGCCTTGGACTCAAGTTGATGGGGTTGCAGTGGGAAGGTAGTAGCACTGGAAATATGTAGGCAGGAAGGATGGTAGGAACCATATTTGTGGAAAGACTGACCTGAGGCATTCTATAAAATAGACTGAAGCATGAACAGAGGCTGAACATCAACTAGGGCATGCTGTAGGAATTCTAGATCAAACTAGGATAGTGACTGCTGTGGAATGGGATGGAGATGAATTACAAAGTATACTTGATAGACTTTCAATATGACAAGAGAGAGGGGAAAAAGGTACTTATGCAGAACAGCTTAACCCTGGAGCCAAGTCCCCTGCATTCAGATAACAGAGCTGTTTATGACTTTGGGTTAATTAATCTAAATTCAATGTCTCCAGCTTCCTCATCTGTAGTATAAGGATGAATGATATGATACTCTATCACAGGTTGTCAGAAGGCTAAATGGTATTTGTAAAGTAGAAAAAAATAGTATTCAACATAGAATAAATGCTTGCTATGTTTTATCTCTTAAATCTGAAGGTGTTGATATGTTGGTATGTATTGTTTGTTTTTTTGCATCCTTTTTTTTTCTTTTGGCCAGTACCAAGGTTTAAACTTCGGGTCTTACACTTAACCCTGGTATCTGGCTTATGCCGCTTGCTGCTACTCCTCCACTTGAACCATATCTCCAACCTAGCTTTTTTACTAATTATTTTGGAGATGAAGTCACTTCTAGGCTTTTCTGCCTGCTCTGGCTTTGCATCCTGATCCTTTGCATTTAAGCCTCCAGAGTAGCTAGGACTAGCTATATTTGAGTTTATTTTAAATATGACATGGAGACAATGTGTTTTCTGGAGAAAAAATATTTACTGACAGTGCTTTTGCAACATCCTGTTGGGAAAGTCTCAGGTGAGCCCAGGACTCTACATCTCTCCCAAGGCTCCCAGGGGCTCTGGTGCTGCTGCTGTCACTTCTCAAGTAGCAGAGTTGTTTGGGCAATGGGGATAAACTATATTTCAGAACTGGGCGTGTCCTGGTTATCTTACATTACATAACAACCCACATGGCAGCTTAAAACAAAAATAGTTACAACCAGTCTTCTGAATCCCTCGACTCCACATCTATGCATTCAACCAACCTTGAATGCAAAATATTAGGGAAAAAAACTGTGTCTACACTGAACACTTACAGACTTCTTATCTCCTTATCATTATCCTTCAAACAATATAACAACTATATATATATATTATTTACACAGTGCTAGATATTACATTAGGTGTTACTAGAGGTGATAAGACATATGGGAAAATGTGGGCAGGAAAAATTTAAGTATGTACAAATACTATGCCAGTGTGTGTGTGTGTGTGTGTGTGTGTGTGTGTGTGTGTGAGTGTGTGTGAGTGTGAGTGTGTGTGTATGAATACTGGGGCTTTAACTCAGGGCCTTGAGCACTTGCTCAGCTTCCATGCTCAGAGCCTTACTGCTACTTCCTTTTTTGCTCCACTTTGTGGAATTTATTTTGATAAATATTATTTTATATGATCAGAGGCACAAAGACATTGTGCCTTTCACTTCCTTTTTTTTTGGGGGGGGTCCGGTCGTGGAGCCTGAACTCTGGGCCTGGGAGCTGTCTCTCAGCATTCCAGCTCAAGGCTAGCGCTCTACCACTTGAGCCACAACGCCACTTCTGGCTTTTTTTGCTTATGTGGTGCTGAGGAATCGAACTCAGGGCCTCAGGCATGCAAGGCAAGTGCTCTACCACTGAGCCACCTTCCCAGCCCCTTCACTTCCTATTTTTTTAAGAGTCTTAAAGATGTATCTGCCCAGGCTGGCTCCAAACCATAATTCTTAGCCTACCTAGGATTATAGGTGTGAGCCCCTGGTGTCTGGCTTATATCACTTACTTAAGGGACTGGAACAGCTATGGGTTTGGTATGCCCTGCGGGTCCTGGAGCCAATCCCCAGTGGATTCTGATGGATGACTGTGTATATTTTAGTTGCTGGAGTTGGTATTATCTTTCACAGCTATATACATGCACTTCCTGCTCAGGATACCTCCTGAGATGGTGGTCAGATGGTAGCCAGGATGAGAGCCACCCAAAGGCTTTCCTACTGCCAGGTCTGATATTTGGTGCTGCTTGTCCCCTGGGACCTCAGCTGGAGTTGTCAGCCAGAACATCTTCTCAGTTGCTTATGACTTATGAATAGGGCAAAAGGTTCCGTACAGCTCAGCAGCTGTCTTCTAAGAGCCAGAGTTCTGAGAGGGAGAAGCTGAAGCACCTTCTCAAGCCTGACTTCCACAGTCTCAAAGCATCTCCTCTGATGCCTTGTATTTGTTAGAAGCAGTCACTAAAGGCCAGCCATATGCCAGGAGGTGGCATGTAGATCCTATGCATCGAAAAGGAGGGGTGGGGTATCAAAGGATTTGTAGACACGTGCTAGAGTGAGCACAAGGGCCTGCTTAAGGAAGCTCTGCCAGAAGCAGAAAGCTGTACGTGAGTCTACTAGGAAAAGTTGAGGTGGTTGTGTTTAAATATGTCAGGCTGAGATGTCATGAAGGCCAACTGAGACTCTTCTTTGGTAGGCTGATGGTGTGTGAATCTGGATGTCTGACTCCTCCACCAATGGATAGGCTTTGTGAAAGCAGGACAGCTCTCTTTCTTTGCAATAGACCCTGTGCCTAGAACAAATGCCTGGGCCACAAAAGAGAACCAATCAATATTTGCTGCATGGATGAATGAAAAGCACCAAAGCTGTGGAATCTGAAGAAGAAAGAATACTGGAATTCTAGGATCATTGCCCAGAACTGTCCTTTTGGGTACTTCACCCAGGAGAAGGTACTCATGAGTTTTCTTAGAGACCACTGGGGCCTCAGGATCTGCCCTGGTTTACAACATTGCTGAGGGACCAGTGGTTGTGGGAGGCTTGGATTTCTTGGGGAAAAACTCTCTAGACTTACACTGAATGGAAACTGAAACTGAGTTCTAGAGAAAGCAAAAAGTCACCAGTGACTAGATTGTGTTCTAACAATATCTCATTTTGAAGCTACTCTCTCCATATCCTGTTTATAAGGCCTTGATTTAGAGCAGAAACAACCAGATCTCCCAGGGGGAAGGTTTGCTCTGGGGATTTTCAGCTAGATTCCCAACAGGAAGCAGTCAAGACTCTCCCAAGACAGAGCCGCCCATGTCTTCTAACTGGTCTGACAGATTTCATTACATCCTCTGTGACAATGTGGGAAAGCCCACATGGAGCCCTCAGCATCTCATACCTGGCTCCCAACCCCCCAGATTGCTGATGATTCTTATGAACTTAACACAAAGGAATTAAGTAGGGAGGCCCCCTACTTAAGGTGATTGTCACGGCTTTTTACTGGTTAATTGTGCATAAGAGTCTCATGGACTTTTCTTCCCCAAGCTGACTTTGAATTGTGATCCTCACATCTCAGCCTCCTGGGTAGATAGGATTACAGATGTGAGCCACCAGTACCTGGCCTTTCTCCATTTATGTACTTACCTGTAGCCAGCTACAGAGGGGCAAAAATTGATGGGCTGTCCACTAAGAAGCCATGTCTGAGAACACCCAGCATGTCTCATCACTTCCAGCAATGAGGGCTCAGCGAAGTCTAGACTCATCAAGGAGCTGAAGTGGAAGCTGGAAGGAGGGATAGCCATTTCCACATGAGCTGAGAAACTATAACTTGGTTTCCTTTCACGAATACTTACAGTGTAGACAGACAGTGCCAGGTGGGACCCAAAGCCTACCTCTAACTGAGCAGGCTGCCTTGTGACCATGCCAGCTCTGCCACTTGCTACCTTGATTCCTGATGACTTACCAGCTCTGAGCCTCAGTTTACCCATCTGTCCAATGCGGATATCTATGCTACTTCATGGGGTCTTTGCAAAGACTGGCTGAGTTAACAGGTGTGTAATCACATAGAGTCAAGCCTTGAGCAAGTAGTAAGTACCTACTAATATTAAAAGTTTCCAGAAGGAAAGTTTCCAGGAGGTGGGAATTTTTATTTCCTGATGTTTCCCTAATACTTACCCAGACTCCTATGTAGTAGACACCCAGTAAATATAAGCAATGAATTAATCATCGTCGTTATCTATTCTTAGCTTCAGACTTCATGTTTATTCCCTGTCAACTCATCATTACAGAGAAGAGGTTGCTTTGCTCTGTGGACTAATATATTTCTTAGTGTCTATAGGAAATTTTTGAAGCCTCGGGCCACTTGGAGATTTTGTGTCTCCAAAATCCCTGCATGTTCAGGAAAGATTTCAATTATCTCTCAGAGCTGAGCTTTCCTGTGCTGGGTGTTTAAGACTGAACTCAAGATACAGACACATGTTTAGTTGGTTTATTATTATAATTACTATTGTTGTTATTGTTTGTAGTCCAGGCTGGGCTCTACTCCTAAGTGCTGGGATTACAGGCATATGACATCATGCTGAGCTTAGGTATATTCTCATCGTGTAAAACTAGATCTTCTTGGTCTGAGATTTGAACCCTCCAAATTCAGAGTTAAATCCATGCTTCTAGGCATATGACTTCCTGTATGCCATACTGCTTCATCCAGGGCCATTTCCCCTGCACCCAGTATGTTTTACCTCCAAGATGGTCTTCCCAGTGCCTGCCTGTTGAGAGATTACTCATTCTAACATGTCAGGCTTAATAGCTTCCCACTTCCCTAGGCCATCTCTGATAATCAAATTCAAGTATTGCCTTTATATCTAATAATACTTTTCTACTCTCAGAATATCTCAGGATTTAGCTAATAGTTTGTGTGTCTGTCCTTGTACTAAGGTGCAATCCTTTAAGGACAACATATTAATGCAGTTCCCAGCTGAAAAAGTAAGAGCATCAGGCTCCACTGAGAGTAGCCAAGTACATGTAGATATTAGGAAAAAAGGAAAGCCCACTGTAGCTGGGGCTGACGTCACATGCCAGTCAATCCTAGCTACTCAGGAGGCCAAGATCTGAGGATCACGATTCAAAGCCAAGAAAAAGGAAATTCATGAGACTCTTATCTCCAGTTAACCACCAAAAAGGCAGAAGTGGAGATATGGTTCAAGTGGTAGAATACCAACCTTGAGTGGAAAAGCTAAGCAATAGTATAAAGCTCTGGGCCAGAACACACACACACACACACACACACACACACACACACGTGAAGCCCATGCCAGCTTCCCCAGTGCCCCTCTCCTCCCACCACTCCTTAGCTTCATCACTCCCTTACCAACAAAGGAGGAACAGTGGCCTAAATGTGAAGGACTGTATCACCTCCACTGTCTGTCATGCCATCTGAAACAGGCAGAAGGGATGAAGGCTGTGGATGGACATGCAGTACTCTGAAAGCTGGCCCCTCTAGCTTCCAGTCTGAGCTCTGCTGCTAGCCCGCCAGATGACGTCTGTCTGTCATGCTTCCCACTCCTCAGAGTCCCTGTTACCTTATCCTGATATCACTGCCAGCCTAGAATGAAGGGAAAGCAAAGGGCATGTGACGCACCACCAGTCTTAGGGATTGCCACAACGTTGTTTGCAGGTTCTGGCATGAGGTTGTGGGGACAGAAAACTGACAGGCAATTCCTGGGCCCTCCAGTCCCCCATGCTTTGTGATCTCACTATCTCTCATGCAAAATGATGAGGATTAAGCAGCATGTATATGGCCATGACCTAACATACTACTCTTTAGCAATGACTTAATAAACAAAAGCAAAAATGACTCAGAATAGCCCAATCTGGTGACAAAGTTCTATCATCCCAGCAATTGGGAATGTCAGGCAGGGGGATCATGAGTTTAAAGCTAGCCTAGGATATATCACAAGCAAGGCTAGTCAGAAAACAGAAAGGCTGAATAAAAGGCTTAGTGAATATGAACTAGTTGAAAGTAATGATTTGTGAAAGAAACTTGGTTGAGCTTGGGGTCTACAGACTCTGCTGTACCCTAGTAAATTAGCCAGTTTGCATCCAGCTTTATTTTTTTTTGGGGGGGGGGTCCAGTCGTGGGGCCTGAACTCTGGGCCTGGGCGCTGTCCCTCAGCTCTTCAGCTCAAGGCTAGTGCTCTACCACTTGAGCCACAGCGCCACTTCTGGCTTTTTTCTTATGTGGTGCTGAGGAATCGAACCCAGGGCCTCGAGCATGCAAGGCAAGTGCTCTGCCACTGAGCCACCTTCCCAGCCCTGCATCCAGCTTTAAAAAGAATAGACTTCCCTTTTATGTCACAAAACACTCCCTTGAATTTATTGCAGGGATTGAATGTCATACCCACAAGTCCAAAAGCCCCAGAGCAGTTGGTGTGGGAGCACCTTAGGAAGTGTTTATTCATCCTACAAAGTTGTCTAGACCTCTGCTTTGTGGCAGGCACTGTGTATCTGTGAGCTTTCCCTGAATGTGATGAGCAGCCCCAGCAATGGTGTTTTCCTTGCTCGTGTTTTATATAGGATGGAGGTAGCAGCAGCTTGGATTTTCTAGTAGATCTAGATGTTTTCATTCCAGGATGAAGAATCAGCCCTCTCAGGATAGGATACGTACTCTCATAACACAGAGAAAGAACACTGGCAGAGCTATGCACAGGCTCTTCCCATTCATACTTGGATATGGAACATGTGGCCACTGGCCAAGAGAAATCACATGGCCAAGCCTGGCATCAGAGCGGTAGGGAAGTATCCCCTGCCCCAGGGGAGCAGCAATGCTAATTTCTTGGCAGTGCATGAGGAAGTAAAATCCTCTTATAAGGGAAGCAGAAAATAATGAAAATGATAACACTGTCCTCCATTTGCTTCTACAAGTACTCTGTAATTTTAGTCTTATAGAAACTCTATGAGGCAGGTAAGATTTGTCCCATTTTTCAGAATGGAAAATGGAAGCTTAGTATGCCTGGGTCACTTGCCCATAATTAGCACAACTGTCTGGCTTGAAGCATTCAGTTGTGTATCAGCAGCCTTGGAATGAGCAGCAGCTTCTCAGGGACTCACTGCCACATAGATGCTGCCATCTAATAAACACTTATAAAGCACCTACTGTGTGTTGGGCACTGCATTAGGCACTGGAAGCATGTTGATATGCAAGATGGGAAGTTCATACTTAGAGGTTAGAATCAAGTGAGAGGCACGTGAAGCATGGGTGGATGTGCGTCTGTAGGGGAGATGCTGTAGGGAGAATGCACAGTGGGAATATCCAACTAGAATCAGGGCACAAGGAGTAGATGTGTCTCGGATGCCAGCGGAGGAGTGAGGGCTGAAGGACTGTAGCACATGCTCTTGTCAAGGTCCTGCCTACCAGAGTGAGAGCCAAGGTTACCTTCTGAGTCAGAATTCTTAAGGACACTCACAGGAGGCCACTGCAAATGGACACATGCCCACCCTTTTGCTAAGAGAACTTGCCAAACCAATGGTTGTATGCCAGAATCCTACTATGAGCTTCTAAAACCCTACTGTACCTCTCCTGGGGCTTTACCTCTACTGCATATACATAGCTACGTAAACCCCACCCCCCCCCAAAAAAACCAAAGACCTAGTAAATTCAGTATAGGTAGAAGAGAGAAAAGCCAGATTTGAGTCTGATTTTGATTCCGCACAGTAGTACATATTGCTTACACTTCCAGAGTGTCCATTCTCACTTCCCTAAGTGGTTTCCATTTTAACAGCATGGGGATAAACACAAAAAGGAAAGAAATCCCCAGCCATGTCTTACAAAATGACCATAACAATAAGCAAAACCATATGCTTATCTTAGCTGTTTTAGTACCAGAGCAGTCTGAATCCATGAGTGCATGACATAGTGCTGATGACATAGTGAGCAATTGCTCTGCAAATGAAGACGGTGTTTGTGTGGAGAAACAGGACATTAGAAAGATGGACATGTGCTCCACACATGTGCTCAGCATTGTTCTCAGTCTCTGGCCAATTATCACATCTCCCAGGAAATATTTTTTAAGAGGTGACTCTACTTTCTCTTGGCTATCATCTCTTACATCCTCCAACATTTCAGAAAGTATTGCAAAGGTGTTCACACCTATCCACACACAAGCATGCATATGTATTAGAGTTCTCCAGAAAACAAACAAACAATATGATAGCTTCAGCTCTATAGGAAGAGATCGGCAATGAACAGCTCCAGCAGTGGCATCTTGGAATTGATTCTCTTGAGGCTAAGAGCCCCTTGGTTTAGTGTCTGCAAGCTGGAGGCCCAGGAAAGGCAGTGGTTTAATTCCAATCCAAGAACTAGGGCCAGAAAACAAGGGAGCCAGTGGTGTAAGTCCCAGCACATGTCTAAAAGTGGATGCACCAAGAACGAAAACGTATGTCTTATCTCAAACAGAGACAGCAAACTAGCCTTTCCTCTGCCTTCTCATACTATTCCAACCCTCAGCAGAGTAGATGATACCCAAGCATTCTAGTGCAGGAACAACTTCTTTATGTAGCCTACCAATTCAAATACTACTCTCTCTTGGGAACAACCTCATAAATGTTCCCAGGAATAATGTTTTAGCAGCTGTCTGGGCATCCCTTAGCCCAGTCAAGTTGACGGAATCAACAATCTCAGTATGTATATGTTATTGATCATTACTTTTCTTAACCTTGACCTTTTCTGAAAACTATGGACAAACCCACTGTGCTTTGAGTTTATGCTCCCTTTGAAACTTTTATTTTGTAAGAGCGCCTTCTTGGAGAAACAAATTCCAGCCATGAAAAAGCCTATATTTTACATTCCTTGCTGACTCTAAGGTATGTAGATATGAAAGGAGGAAGAGTTTCATATTGTGGGGAACCCCAAGGCCTGTGTTCAGGGTCATCTGAGGGGGGACCAACAGATGGAGACAATTGTGTTCCATAGCCTGTACCTCAGTATAAGAAAATATTATTTTAAATTTTGAATTAGATTCTGGGTTTGGTGACACACTCTCTAATTCCATCACTAGAGAAGTAGAGATAGGAAAATTGTGAGTTTGTCTCAAAAGCAAAAACAAAAATAATAACATAACAAATTATTGTTGATAGAGCTCAATAAGGAAGCCTGATTCATCTCTAGGAAATCATCTTCGGCAAAGTGGCCATGAACAGGGTATTGAAGGATGAGTAGAAGTTTGCTAGACAGAAAATAAACATAGGCTACCATCATGAGTGTTTCCAAAGAATGTATGCTTCTGGAGTGGTCCCCTTGACATCCCTAAGCCCAGGTACTACCCCAGCTAGATCAGCGGCAAAAATCCAGCACATAGCCAGTATTTGTTTTATGTTTGACCTATGTGTTAAGTAGTAAATGAATTACTCTAGATGTATTATGTCATTAAATCTTCAACCTTTGGACTTGGGTATCACTCCTACTTCTGTTTTACAAAGGAAGAGTCTGGACTCATAGAGGTTAACTAACTTGCCTGAGGCTACATAGTTAGTAAACAGATGAACTAGGGTATAACCCTGTGCAAATACAGTGTGCACTATTGTAGTTCATGTGAAACCCAAAAACCTCATAGCAGAGCCATAGACTTAGCTGTGTTGGTTCTCAAACTATAATGTATCAGAGTCACCTAGAGATCTTGTTTAAAAACACATCTCTAGGTTCTGAGAACCAGAAACTGATTGTATGGTACTCATGTGAATCATGAATTTACATCTCTGACAAGTTTCTAAGTTATGCTTTTGCTGCTGGTCCAGGAACCAGACATTGAGAACCAAAGTGCTGCATCGATTCTCAGCGAAAGCAGCAAGGCTGTGCTTCCCTCCTAAACTGGCCCAGGACATACCACCACAGGAAGCAATGGAAGGCCAAGACTCTCCCTCCTTGGTCCATAAATCAGAACTCACTTTTTTTTTTTTTTGTCATGGGACATGAACTCTGGACTGGGCGCTGTCCCTCAGCTCTTCAGCTCAAGGCTAGCCACTCTACCACTGGAGCCACAACGCCACTTCCAGTTTTCTGGTGGTTTATTGGAGATAAGTTTGACAGACTTTCCTGCCTGGGCTGGCTTTGAACTGCAGTCCTCAGATCTCAGCCTCCTGAGTAGCTAAGATTACAGGCATGCACCACCAGTGCCCAGCAGAACTTACTTTCTAAAGAGCCTCTCATCTCTTTTTATCTGTTCTGGGAACCCTTCTTTCCTCTGATTCTGGCTCCACTTGGTTTTCTTGATAATCTTTTTTCCTTCAAAATGCTGGTGTTTAAGCAGAATTAGGCAGCTCCGTGTCCACATTCCTCTTTCTATGCCTTATGGGACTCTAGATTGATCAACACTCTGGCTATCTGTGAGGCAGGTGCAGAATGATCACGTGGTCCTCTTTCCCCCCTAGGGACATGATTATGCCAAGTGGCAGTTTGTTCCATGTTAGTCAAGAGTCTCTGGGTTACAAATGATAAAATTCAATTTGAACTGGTATGGAAAAATTCACACACTTATTGACTCATACAAACTGGTCATAGGAAGGACAAGAGAAAGTTGCGCTTCAGGCATGACTAACTGTGGCTTTGAATGTGAATAATCAGGGATTCTAAGGCCCCTGAGACTCTGCTATCCACATGATGATCAGCATCATCTTTTCAGCCCGGCTGTCTTCACCAGCTGGAGACATAACTGCCTTTAATTCCAAGATCTCTGTTTGTAAGCTCAAAAGAAGGCAATGAGACATCGTTCCTGTATTCTGTCAAAGAAGTCTGAATGACCCAGATTGGATAATTGTCCATTTCTGGACCAGAGCCCTTCATCTTTTCCCATGTCTACCCATGCCGGAGCCTTCAATGTGGAGGGAGAGGAGGAAAAGATGTGAGAACCATTGGAAGGAGAGCCCCAGTCCCCAGAGCTTGCAGTCTAGAAAGCAGGCTGACACATGGTTGTCAGAGGAGCTTGGCAGGCGACTCTGGATTGGCATATAAATGTATCTGAGCTCATTTTGAACCCCACATACGAAATCAGAATGCCTGGGATTAGGGCCTAGAAACCTGTGTTTGAGTAGGCTCCTCAAGTGCCACTTAAAGCAAGATCTCAGGCTGTCTGTTCCAGTGTATGGGAACAGCTCGATACAGAGAATTGTTCTACCCTGTTATGTTCATCCCTGTAATTTCACTGGGGAATACAGAGCGTCTATACAAACCTCTGTACCATACCAGGTATTTCCCCAAATATCACTTCATGTAATTGACAGGAAGATCTTTAGAATGGTGAAGAAACCTAGTTTTCCTAATTTTTCCTAGTTTTCCTAATTTTGTGAAAATCTGTCTTCCAAATATCAATGGTGCCTCAAAAACCAGGTCAGAGTTATGGTCATCTCAAGCCAAAAAGGGAACAGAGTGTGTTTAATTTAAGTGATAGGGTAGAATTTTGACATTTGTTGAAGGATGGTATGTCTTTAGTGGATGGTGAACAGAATTATGAAAGAAATGAATCAAGCATCCACAGTACAGCACTGAGCTCTACGCATCCTGAGAATATGAGGAGTTTCCTCTAGGGCCATCTCCTTGGAACCTTAGACCTAAAGGTACCAAGGGCCTACTGTATTTTCTCTTTTTTTATACAAAGTGTATAATATTGCATACACTACTATGGATTCTATTTATTTTTGCTGATCCTGGATCTGGGCACTGTCCTTGAGCCTATTTGTACTCAAGGTTAGTGCTCTACCACTTGAGCCACAGCACCACTTCCAACTTTTCCTGAGTAGTTTATTGGAATAAGAGTCTCATGGACTTTTCTGCTTCAAACTGTGAGCCTCAGATCTTAGATGCCTTCTGAGTAACTAGGATTACAGGTGTGAGACACCAGAGCCCAGCTTGGATTTTATTTTATTTCACAAATGATATAGTCTCTGGAGCTTTCCATGTCAACACATGGAGTATATATATGCGTGTGTGTATACATACATATATATAAGATATTATATACATATATAATATACATATATACATAATACATATATTAAGAACAAAGGGCAAGGGCAAGATCCCATACCTATATTCACAGCTACTTAAGAGGCAGACATCTGAATGATCACAGTTTAAGGTTAACTGGGGCAAAAAGTTAGCAATACTTCCATCTCATGCAACAAGCTGGGTATGATGGTATGTATCGGTCATCCCAGCTATTTAAGACTTGAGAGTGCTCACTTCGGCAGCACATATACTAAAATGGAATGATACAGGTGACTTGAGAGTCATAAATAGGAGGACTGTGGTCCAAGCTGCCCCAGCTCCCCCCCCCAAATGCAAGACCCTATTTGAAAAAATAAAGATTGGGGTAGGCTATAGTAGTAGAACACCTACCTAGTAAGCCCAAGGCTCTGTGTTCAAACCCTAGTGCCAGGGGCTGGGAAGGTGGCTCAGTGGTAGAGCGCTTGCCTTGCATGCATGAGGCCTTGGGTTCGATTCCTCAGCACCACATAAGCAAAAAGAAAAAAGCGGGAAGTGGTGCTGTGGCTCAAGTGGTAGAGCACTAGCCTTGAGCTGAAGAGCTGAGGGACAACGCCCAGACCCAGAGTTCAGGCCCCACGACCAGACTGAAAAAAAAAAACCCTAGTGCCAACAGAAAAAAAAGAAGAAAGATCAAATAATGAAGTACAAAATTATGTCAATAGCCATAGTAAGGAATATTATGTTGTCATTATTACGTGGTAGAATTTTTATTCTAGCTTTTTGAATGATAGCATGTTGTGAGTTCTGATCTCCCTTTTGGATTCAGCTAATAATCTACAATTTGTGAAGGGACCAATCAGTGGTCCCAATGCTGGGTAGTCAGTGTCTCAACCAGGAGGCACCTACTGTTGCTCTTTCTGGATGTGTGCATTCCCCACAAGATGTTTTGTATAAAATCAGGAATCAGAGGGTTCAATGGCATCATAGAGACAATTTATGCAAAAATTATCCAAATGTGAATATATTGAATAAATCACCATAACTAATGTCTATTTTCAATATCAAGAGGTGAAAATTATTTGGGAATAAATAAGTCTGATGGGATGCTAAAAATTCCCCTAAGGTGTATACAATGTCATCTCATCAGTCGAACACATTTGCAAGTTAACTTCTCCATTGCCTTTGAAGTCATCCATCAAATAAATAAATATGTATTGTATCTTTAATTTTAATTTTTCTTTGCCGGCACTTGGGATTGAACTCAATGCTTTACACTTGCTAGGCAAGTAGTTAGCATTCTACCATTTGAGCCATAGCAGTAGCCCTGCTTTTATGCAGGAGATGGAATCTAGCAAACTTTTCAAGGCTGGCCTTGTACAATAATCTTTCACAGCTTAGCCTCTAAGTATCTATGATTTGAGATGTGACTCCCTAGTGCCTAATTTCCTATATATTTTTAATAATACTATTGGGGTAGATAAATTAGAATTGTGAAATATATTTCTAGTCTCTTAAATGAATTCTAAGTAGCAAATATATTTCTAAAACTTTCCTTATATGTATAATGATTATAAATACACCCAATGTTTATTTCCAGAAAACTGACATTTCAAAGATCATATAGGGCTTAGGGGTACGGCTTACTGATCAAGCATTTGCCTAGCATGCACCTAGGCCCTGAGTTTCATCCTGAACATGAATGAAAAAAATTGGTACACATACAAAACAACTCACCACTGAAGGCCTGTTATAGAGGGCCTGCCTAGCCTG
The DNA here is from genome assembly GCF_019054845.1 of Dipodomys spectabilis. Lineage (NCBI taxonomy): Eukaryota > Metazoa > Chordata > Mammalia > Rodentia > Heteromyidae > Dipodomys > Dipodomys spectabilis. The sequence goes on from NW_024870683.1 coordinate 19,275,125, forward strand.
TGTGAGATTATGGTTCAATTTATCTTATCACCCATCAATAAGGCAAAGTAATTCTGTTTAGTATTAAACCTCATAAACTTTATATATTAACAGTATATAAAGCAAGACATACCTGTATAATGTTCCTAAACTAGACGTTTGATATCTCTAATGAGCTGTCATGTAAAATATACTTAATTATCACATAAAACTCTCTTGCATTTTCTTTTACTCTACAGTACACCTCCCAGTTAATCTGACATCTCTTTCATCTCATTAAGTTGATTCCAACTGGTAATTCTTCATCAAATTCAAAAGAAATGTGCCCCCTCCTATCCAAATCAAGATCTAAAAACAATTAACTTTAGGCTGCAATTAGAAATACAAAGAAAGCTAATGTCTAGTTAAGCCTGGGTATAATGTGTTCTTTGAGTCAACACTTGGAAAAGTTGAATGGCTCAGAGTGCTTGCAAGCTTAGGAGGAAAGAGTATTTGATTAAATGTTATTAACTGTGTTTTCTTGAATTATTTTGCTATAGTTCTTAGCAGGCTTCTCAATTTTGTAGTCATTTTCCGGGCCTTGGTTTTCTGATCTGTCATCATTTAGCTGTCAATGTTGTGAATAGAATTCAATTTCTTGGGTGCCCCTTGAAAGAGGAATTCTGAAAATAAAGGGTAAGTGCCTCCTACAGAAAGATTCCTGCAGGGCTGGGAATGTGCTCAGTGGTAGAGTGCTTGCCTCACACTCATGAAGCCCTGGGTTCAATTCCTCAGCACCACATAAACAGAAAAGGCCAGAAGTAGCACTGTGGCTCAAGTGGTAGAGCACTAGCCTTGAGTTGAAATGCTCAGGGACAGCGCCCAGGCCCAGAGATCAAGCCCCATTACCAAAAAATGATTCCTGCAGACTTCTCAGCATGTCCATTGACATCCAGATGTGAACCATCTCCTCATGGCCACAACCTCTTTGACTTAGCTTTTCTATTTCCCTTATATTTCTGCCAATTAAAGCAAACCTCAGGCTGCACCTATGACATCTTTTCAGAAATTGGTTGTGTATGAAATGTGGACTCTCATACTGTTATCCCACAGTCTTCTCTCCTCACTTCCTTCCAGTTCTTTTCTTTCTCTTTGAAGGCTGCATGCTTGGCAGTGTTTGAAAAAATTCTCTCTGTATTTTGGTTATAGTAATGGTTGATTACATCTAGGAGGAAACTTGAAATCATAGACACAAAATGACTAGCTCACAAAGCATTCCCTAAAGCACCTGCCAGTCTTCCTCAACTGACATTTCTCTGTCATTTATTTTGTGTAAAAGTTCCTATTTTGTAGCCTGGTTCCATCTTTTGGGATACCAAGGAATGTAACCCAGGTTCTTCTGGGCACCAAACATTCTGCTCTACCACAGAGCTGTACCTCCAACCCCCTCTCAGAAACATTAAATAGTTCAATTTGAGTAAGAATTTATATATCCTAGCTGAGCACCAGTGGCTTATACCAGTAATCTTAGCTAGGTACTCAAGAGGTTGAGATCTGAGGACTGAGGTTCAAAATCAGCTCAGGTAGGAAAAAAAAATCTGTGAGACTCTTCAGTTAATCATACACACACACACACACACACACACACACACACACACACACACACACACACACACACACACACACACACACACACACACACACACACACACACACACACACACACACACACACACACACACACACACACACACTGGAAGTGGAGGTGTGGCTGAAGTGGTAGAATGCCAGCCTTGAACAAAACAGTACAGACAGCACCCTGGGCCCTAACTTCAAACCCCAATACCAGCACACACACACACACTTTAGTGTTTTATCGCCACTGAATGTGAAAATCCCATTTTAACAAGATTCATACAGTGATTGTGTGGGTCATGTTGACTCCAACGTGAAGGTGGGTCTAGGTAGATTGCCGAACCAGATCTTCACATTCTTGGTCTGCTGACTCCAAGACGTAAGTTTATCAAAGCAAAGATGAAGAGCATTGGCTGAAAAGAGCAGAGACAATGTTGCTTTGTTCTGACAGCATCCACTCAGTACTCTAAGTCCTGTGAGTGTGGGAGTATAAATTAGAGCCAGGGACATTGGCAGAGGCTGGAGCCCTTGTCAGAACACCTTACCTTTTGTTCACTGCGAGATCATCATGAGAGAATCCTGTCATTCTGCAGTAATATTTTTGCTCTTGGAAGAAGAGTAAGAAAGTGACATTGACAGGTTAGGTGGTTTGGTGTTTTGGGTTTTTGCTTTTTTTCACGTTTTCCAAATTTCCCCTCATCACTAAGTAATTTGTTTTCAACTAAAGAAGGACTTCATCTTTGGTCTGTAGGGACTTGCTCTAAACTAAGATCCAGTGTCTGGGCTCCCTGAGAGCAGTTTAGTTTACTCCTCACCTCTGGTTATGACTATGGGGGCCTTGGAGTCCAGGCTTGCTACAGAACTGCTCTGAGAGGAACATCACTGCACCTATGGTTGAGAAGAGGCCGTGGTATTTTGTTTGTTCGTCTTTTGTGCTAATACTGGGGGATGAACCCAGAGCCCAGCACTTTTCCTTACCTTTTTTGCTTAAGTCTGGTGCTTTACACTTGAGTAGCACTCCACTTCTGGCTTTATTACTTAGGTTTGTCTCCCTGGGCTGATTTTGCACCATGATCTTTAGATTTCCACCTCCTGAGTAGCTAAGGTTATAGGAATGACCCACCAGTGCCCAGCTTGCCCATGTTTTTTGTTTTTTTTTTTTAAACTGCTCTCTCTTTGTGTGTGCCAGTCCTGGGATTTGAAGTCTGGGCCTAGGCACTGTCCCTGAGCTTTTATGCTCAAGGCTAGTGCTCTATTACTTGAGCTATAGCTATACTTGTGGCTTTTTTAGTAGTTAATTGGAAATAAAATCGTCTCTGATTTTACTGCCCCAATTAGTTTTGAACCATGATCCTCAGATCTCAACCTCCTGAGTAGCTAGAATTACAGGCATGAACCACGGGCACCTAGCTTAAGTGCTCTCTGATAACATTCAGCTGAGTCTCACAACTTTGTCTTTTCCCTGATAGTACTTACCATAGTGGATTTTTCCCCCTCTTTACTGTATAAAATAATGGACTTCATTATTCATCATATTCTTAACCACTACTTTAGTTCCTTAGGATTATGAATGAAAAGGTATTACGTTGGAGGAGCACCAGAGGGAACACTGATCATCCCAAAGCCAGAAGAGGAAGCTCATTTGTGGGGGTGAGGGTGCATAGCCCCTCAAGAATAAGCAACTGACTATAAGACTAGAGACATTAGGCTATAAAAGATGCCAGGCTTGTGAATGCCTTAGGAACAAAGATGAAGAGCACTGGGAAGTGACCTCAGCCTGGAATACCTGAAGGATGTTTTGTATAGGAACAATCCACATGTGTTTGCTACCAAAGACCGAACTAGGACCAGTAGTTGCATAGAGTTATTTTTAGGTCAATATCAAACAGTACATTCTGACATGAACCTTGGTAAAAATAGACAAAGCTGAAACTGGCTTAAAACAATCCTGCTTCCTTTTCTTCCTTGATATTTTTTATTTCATTGTTCTGGAGACTAGAAATCCAAAATCAAGGTGTTTTCAGATGTGTGTTCCCTCTAAAGTCTCCAGGGGTAGTAAGTATCTCCTTGGTCTGGAAGCTTCTGGAAGCCCTAAGCAATGTTTGGCTTATGACAGCAAGACTGCTATCTCTTCCCTTTGTCTTTCCTCTTTGTATGTCTCTTTTTTTCTTTTCTTTTCTTTTTCACTGGTCATGGGGCTTGAACTCAGAGCCTGTGTACCACTCCTAAGTTTCTTTTGCTCAAGTCTAGGGTTCTACCACTAGTGGTACAGCTCCACTTCTGGCTTTTGTATTTTTGTATTATAAGATCTCCTCCCCCTTTGTTTTGTATTATAAAATCCTAATTGCTAGGCTAGGATTTCTTTTTCTTTTTTCTATTTTGGTGGTTAATAGAGATGAGTGTCATGAACTTTCCTGCCTAGGTTGGCTTTGAATTGAGATCCTCAGATCTCAGCCTCCTAAGTAGTTCTATTCTAGGCATGATAAGCACTCAGCTTTCTCTCTTCTTTTTTTTTTTTTTTTTTCTTTGTCGGTCGTGGGGCTTGAACTCTGGGCCTGGGCGTTGTCCCTCAGCTCTTCAGCTCAAGGCGAGGGCTCTACCACTTGAGCTACAGCGCCACTTCCAGTTTTCTGGTGGTTTATTGGAGATAGGAGTCTCCCGGTCTCTCCTGCCCGGGCTGGCTTTGAACCGCGATCCTCAGATCTCAGCCTCCTGAGTAGCTAGGATTACAGGCGTGAGCCACCAGCGCCCGGCTTTCTCTCTTCTTTAAAAGACTTTTCAGTCCTGTTGAGTCCAGAGCCTACACAATGACCTCATTTGTTTTTTAAATTTTACATCTACAAAGAATCTTATCTCTAAATAAGGCCATATTCTGAGGTATTAGAGGTTAGGACTTCAATTTGTCTTTAAGGAGACACCATTCAAACACGACAAGTTGCCTCTAAAGGAGTGAATTCCATATGCCTGAAGTGTGCAAATGAAATCAGAGGTTTTCAAGATGCTTCAGGAGATTAAAAGATAGAGAATGCAATTCCATGGCTTCCAGGTGCCTTTCTGATGACAGTATTTCATACTGCTATGACTCTTGTTCTAAGTGCTTACCTAAATCCTGGGAGCACTCTTGGTCCAATCTTGGTGAAATCACATGCATAGAAACACAGTCCCATTTCCAAAAACCATTCAGAGTCCAGTCTTTTCCTTTTCACCCCTGGAGAACATCTTAGGAGATTCCTTTTCCTATCCCTTGTCATTTTTTTCTTCTGGGAGTCATTGTCTTCGTCAATGCTCTTTTGGCCACCTTAGTTCACACTACCTTTTTAAAATTCTGTGTTCTCTTGAACTTCCAAGGTCCAGTTGTTCTTTTGACTTGGCCTGCAATGTTCAACTTTGTTTCTTCTCCACTGGTTTCAACCTCTGGTAAGTTTTTCCCATAGACACCAGGATGCTCAGGTTTAAATCCTATCAAACAACAGACTCACTGAGAAAAGAACCCCTTTGCTAGCTGCACCAGCGAAGTCCCAGGGCTGGCTCTAATTGGACCAGCCTTGTCATGTGCAGTTGTCACATGCTGATCAGTGGGTTTGACCAATTCCTGAGGAAGGATCTGGGTCCCATGTGACTCTGGCATGGGCCAGAAAGGAAGAAGCCTGCTTCTCAAAGGGAAATTGGGATGCTATTAACAGAATAAAGGGGAGTCAAAGACCAATACAACTATCCCCTCTAGCTCCTCTCCTCTTTCTCTGTTTCTGTCTCTCAAACTAAGTAGTTGTACCCTTCCCCTTTTCTCCTGCCTCTCAGCCTCTTTTCTCCTGCCTCTCAGCCTCTTCCTTCTTATTTACTCTTCCAAGTTTGTATTATAAAAGCCTAGCCACTTGGCTGGCTTTTAAAGTCTCAGTTCTTTTTTAAAGAGCATGGAAGGAAGAGAAACAGAACCAGACACAGTTAAGTTCTTAGAGCAGTGAAGGAAGTCACTTTAATAATTTTCCTCCATCTATCAGATCGCAGTGTTAGCTCTTGTCACTTGTGAGTAGTGACTGCTTTAAAATGTTGCATGTGTATCCAGGAAAAAAGATAGATGAATATGCACATGGCAATGAAGGAAGACTTGGAGATGTAAATACTCGGATGCTAAGTTATGAATCAGCCAACGTCTAGTCTGACAGTGTCTGTGTTTTTTTAGCTCTAGCCTCTGCAGAGAGCTGAGCCTGATTCCCAAAATGATTTTAACCTGGAAACCCCTCTCCCCCCTGCAGGACTTGTCTGTTTCCAATCACATAAGAACCTAGGAATTGAAAACAATACCAGGTTATAAAATAAAATAGTCTCTCAATATTTAACTTTTATTCTTCTGCCTTTAGCACATTCAACCTCATGGCAGCTCAGACTCAAACTCTATAAACAAATCACTCCCTTCCTTGTCCACGCAGCCTGCTAAGAGCAGTTACATCCCTGCCGTGGGCTTTGGCTGCCTCTGCTGCTTCCCAGTCCTCTCCATCAGTGGTCTTAAAACTCTGTATTGTTTTTGTCCTCTGTCACCTCTACCCACAGATTTTGTAAGCTGGATCCCAGTCTTTACACCCAGCCTCTCTTGGTGTTACTCTTGCTTCAGGCTTCGCTTCAGGCCTCCTTCACTATTTGACCCGGATGGGAGTCTCTGATCCGGAGATCTGCTGCAGCCCTAGTTCTGTTAAGTTGATCTCTGCCCATCATCATCAACTATGAGTCGGGAGCCCTCCCATATTATGCCTGGACAGAGTGGTACCCAGGTGTATTCATTTGTTACAGCTGCCATGACAACCTATCACAGTGTGGCTACAAGCTGGACTCCTCTGAACTCTCCAGAAGATTCTTTTCTATATGTTTCTACTTGATCTAGTATGTTATCTGAATGTTAGGGTGGTATCAATAGTCACGACCACAGTATTTCTGACCTAAAAGCAGGAGAGGAAGCTCTGGCAGGACACCCAGAACTTGGGGCGGAAATGTGACATCCTAGCCACCCATTCAGGGATGTTTGCACAGGGAGGAAGGAGAAGGACAGAGCAGTGCTGGAAATTGGATTGCCAAGGGAGAAATCTGCCTCCAACACAGTCTGCCAGCTCCCTGTAGGCTGGGACCGGGTCTTTGCATCTGAGTCTCCCAGATGTCTGCTGCACAACAAAAACACAAGATATGTGGTTGAAATGTAGAGGGGTGTTCCACAGCTGCATTTCTGGAAGTCAGACCTGAGTGGAAGGACTTCAGAGACCAGAACACATGCAGTTGCATGGGGATGGAGAGAGGGTTGGGTGGGAAAGGCCCTTAGAGCCAGCTTCTTACTTGTCTGCAAGGGCTCAATTGTTCATTGTGCCTCGACTCAAGGCACACCAACTGGATAGTTGACCTTTCCGAGAGTTCAGATCCTGCCAGGCACCAGTGGCTCAAGCCTGTAATCCTTAGCTATTCAGGAGGCTAAGATCTGAGCATCACAGTTCAAAGCCAGCCCAGGCAGGAAAGTCCCTGAGACTCTGATCTCCAATTAACTACCAGAAAAACCAGAAGTGGTGCTATGGCTCAAGCGGTAGAGTGCTCACCTTGAAGTGAAGAGCTCAGGAACAGTGCCCAAGCCCAGAGCTTAAGCCCCACAACCTACAAGAAAAAAGAAAGAAACAAAGAAAGAAAGAAAGAAGGAAGGAAGGAAGGAAGGAAGGAAGGAAAGAAAGAAAGAAAGAAAGAAAGAAAGAAAGAAAGAAAGAAAGAAAGAAAGAGAAAAAGAGTTTAGATCCCTATGAATATTCCAGGCACCAAATGCATTGCAGCTTTTGTCATTTATTGGTCATGCATCTTCTCCAGATCCAAGACAGTGGCTTGGGGTTGTGTTTTAAATTATATTTTATTTTTAGGGACTAAATATCTATTCCTGTTCCAACCTAGTAAAATCAGGCTGGCCAAAGTAGCAACTAGAGTAAGTGGGAAATTGAGGGAGAAGGGGTGGGGACACTTTATTGGAACCACTGACTAGTAAAAGCTGCAAAAGAATTTTCAAGAAATTAAGATTGTGTGTGTGTGTGTGTGTGTGTGTGTGTGTGTGTGTGTGTGTGTGTGTGTGCTGGTCTTGGGGCTTGAACTCAGGTTCTAGGTGCTGTCCATGAACTTCTGTTGCTCAAGGATAGCACTCTACCACTTAAGCCACAGTTCCATTTCCAGCTTTTTCTGAGTTGTTTATTGGAGATAAGAGTCTCATGGGCTTTCTTGCCTTGGCTGGCTTTGAACGGTGATCCTCAGATTTCAGCCTCCTAAGTAGCTAAGATTATAGGTGTGAACCACCCAGTGCCTGGCTTAAAAATCAGATTTTAAGTTGTTTATTTTCTCACAGCTGAGCCAGGTCCCTGTTCAGGAACAGTCCTTAGCATTTGCTATAAGTAGCCTAAATAGTACCTTGCAGAGTTTTAACTTATAAAGACGGGCTCAAACTAGCTAAAACAAACCAGTTTGAAAATTACTTTGAACTACAAGAGCCATAGAAATCTCACTTTAAAAAGCACCAGGATCTTTTTCTGCTCTCTTGACCAAGGCCTTTCTGAGGAATTCTTTTTTGTATTTTTCTCCATTTTAGCACTTAACAAGTAATTTAACTGTGTACTTGTTTCTCTGTCTTTTGATACTAAATTGCCGGTCACAGTGATGGACCTTTTGGTTTTGTTTAATGTACATATCAAATTATTTGCCAAGAGCAGTTACTCAAGAAATTCTGAGGGGCTGGGAGGTGGCTCAGAGGTAGAGCGCTTGCCTTGCATGCATGAGGCCCTGGGTTCGACTCCTCAGCACCACATAAGCAAAAAGAAAAAAGCCGGAAGTGGTGCTATGGCTCAAGTGGTAGAGCACTAGCCTTGAGCTGAAGAGCTGAGGGACAGAGCCGAGGCCCAGAGTGCAGGCCCCACAACCAGATCCAAAAAAAAAAAAAAAAAAAGAAAAGAAATTCTGATATCTGGGGCTGGGAAGGTGGCTCAGTGGTAGAGTGCTTGTCTTACATGCATGAGGCCCTGGGTTCAATTCCTCAGCACCATATAGGCAAAAAGAAAAAAGCTGGAAGTGGCGTTGTGGCTCAAGTGGTAGAGTGCTAGCCTTGAGCTGAAGAGCTGAGAGACAGCGCCCAGGCCCAGAGTTCAGGCCCCACGACCGGACCCCCCCCCCAAAAAAAAAGAAATTCTGATATAATTCTTTAAAAGCAAAAAGCAAAAACACTTTCTTTGACCTGAATGCTGTCATCTCAGATGTCAACTTGAATGAGAACCTCAGTCTTTTTTTTTTTTTCAATGTGTCTTTAAGCTTCCTTTCCTCCTGTAAAAACGAAGAAAGATGTAATGTGCAATGGTTAGGCCAATAGCCTATGAGTTCAAAGTGCTTGGCTTTAAATACTGGTTCCCTCACTTGCTTGCACAGTGGTTTCATCTTTTTTAAGACTCGGTTTTCTCATCTATGAAGTGGGGATAATATGGTACCTGCCCCATTAGGTAGATAAAATGCCCATAAAGGCAGAGTCCTTGACCTGCAGTATTGGTGACCTGAGTGGTGTTTGACTGTAGTTGGTGAAATTACTGCAGCTACATTTGCAGAGAGCAGTGAGGTGAAGACATGAGACCACACTTGACAAGACATTGGGCTTGTTTGAAGGCATCTTTAAAATCCCTGAACATCTCCTCCTCAGACTCAAGGAGGTACAAGTAGAAGATAGGGTCCAATAACAACTGTCATCCAGAAGGTGGACCTTTCTCTTTCCAAAGGACTTCTCAGAGAGATGAGCCAAGGGAGGAGGAAATGGGCCTGCCGTCATTGCTTCCAGAGGCTCCAGGGCCTGACCCAAGCAAGAGAAAGCTGGGCTGGGGCCCAAGATGAGCCACTACCTGGAGGAGGGTAGATTGGGGCAGGGTGACATCCTGTCCTATTTCTCCAAGCTCCAGGGCTGTGTTTCCCATCCAGAGGAAGCAGGCCCCATCAGCTTATCCTGGGTGGAGTTTCCCAAAGGCAAGTGTTTAAAGGCAAATCATTGTTCTGAAGTTCCGCTAGGTTTTAGTAACCACCCTGCTGAGAATTCTTCCAAGAATAAAGTGGAAACCCACAGTTAGTTTGAACCAAAGGCAATTAAAAGGAAGAGACAAATTGGCCTAGTCTTAATTCTGTGCCGAGAGAGACTTGGGTGAGGGAAAAAAGGTAACAGTGGGACCCAGATTTCATCTCCATACTTTTTTCTGTGATCAAGCAAAATGAGTTCACAGTGCACCAATCTTCTGTATGTAAGATGGAGTTGATTATAGTTTGTGCCCCAGGAAGAAGCTTGGAGTAGGAGACATAGGCATTCTTGTCTCTCTGTCTGGGCCTAGCATCTACTGCCTGTGAGACCTTGAAAAACTGCATTTCCACCTCAGAGGCACACTTCTCTTGCTGAAACACAAAAGGCCAGCCTCTCACGTTTCCAGGAGATCCATGGCTATGGGTTAAGACAGGAGTGTGAAGAAGAAAATAACCAGGATGGAGGGGCTGGGAAGGTGGCTCAGTGGTAGAGTGCTTGCCTTGCATGCCTGAGGCCCTGGGTTCGATTCCCCAGCACCACATAAGCAATAAGAAAAAAGCCGGAAATAGCACTATGGCTCAAGTGGAGCTAGAGCACTAGCCTTGAGCTGAAGAGCTGAGGGACAGCGCCCAGGCCCAGAGTTCAGGCCCCATGACCGGACCCAAAAAAAAAAAAAAAAAAAATAACCAGGATGGATAGAAAATTAAAGCCTTTTGAGAAGCCTTCCAGAAAGTTCCAGAAAGCCATATACTCTTAACAGTTGAGAGCCCTCCACCATATCCTCTTGTTTTTTTCTACAACCTCATTTCATGGGTCATTATGGTGCATCTTTATTCTCTACATTGTTTATGCCTTTAAATTTCTTAAGACTGTTCAGTGGGTACTGGTGGCATATGCCTGTCATCTTAGCTACTGAGAAGGCTGAGATCTGAGGATCAAGTTTTGAAGCCAGACCAGGCAGAAAAATCCATGAGACTGTTATCTCCAGTTTGCCATGAAAAAGCCAGAAGTAGAGGTGTGGCTCAAGTCGTAGAACACCAGGCTTGAGCAAAGAAGCCAAACAAAAGTGAGAGGCCCTGAGTTCAAATATCAGTAATGGGGCATGTACAAACACACACACACACACACACACACACACACACACAGACTCCAGTCAGCTGCCTCCTGTATGACCTTGTAAGGCAGTGAGTGTTGTGAAAATGGAAAGGTGATGGAGAGCCCTTGAAGACACGTCTATTTTGGTGAAGAAGTCACTTAGGCAGCCTTGGAGCCCCCTCTACTACTGTTCAACTTGGGAAATATTTAGTGACTCATCACCATGAGCTGAATGCCACCATGCTGACTCAGCGAGTGAGGCCTAAGGGTTGTGACTGGTGAACCAACAGCCCTATCTCTAAAGCACTCAGGTTCTTACCACCTACCTTGTTTTGTATCTGTGACTACCTCTCTGTGTGATTCCCATGTTGGAATCCCTTGCCTGGCCCTAGAGCTCAGGACCAACTACTGTCTGTTGTTTCTTCAGCCAGAGTGAACCAACTGAGCCCAAGGACTGTGTTTTCCTTACCTTCTCCTCCTCTTTTTCACATTCCTCCTCTTTCAGCACTGCCACATTCCTGTACTCTAAACCTGTTTTGTGTCAAACTGCTCATTAAACAGACACTTGGTTGAGACTAGATTTGGGTCATGCTCAGCCATTGGCCAAGGGCCTACTGAGGCAGTCTTGATCAGCACACACTGTCAGACACACTCAGGCCCTAATGAGTGTCCCCATAGTGGGACCAGTGGGTTCCAGTGAGGGTGAGGGTGGAGATGTCACAGTGGGACTGAGCTAAGATACCACCTTGGAGGCACTGGCCTGGAAGGTTGATTCATCAGGTAATGGGGTCACGTATGTGTTCTTAACAAAATTAATGGGAAAAATAGGAATTGAAAAAGCCATTCTGCCTGACATTTCAATCCATGTATGAGAGACCCTAGAGTTGCTAAATTGGTGATAGTCACCTCTCCCCATATTTTTTTGTGGGGGGGGGGGGGGGGAGGGGAATCAGGGCTTGGCGCTGTCCCTAAGCATTTTTGCTCAAGGCTAGTTTTCTACCACTTTGAGCCACAACTCCACTTCTGGTTTTCTGGTGGTTAATTGGCAATAAGTCTCATGGGCTTTCCTACTAGAGCTGGCTTTGAACTGCAATCCTCAGATCTCAGCCTCCTGAGTAGCTAGAATTACAGGCCTTAGCCACCAGTACCTGCCGCTCTTCTTTTTTTTTTTTTTTTTTTTAATATTTTTTTATTTTAAGATACTGTACAGAGAGGTTACAGTTCCATGAGTAGGGTAATGAGTCCATTTCCTATGGAGCACTGTTAGCCCTCCTTTGTTTTTCCCCTATTATCCCTTTGCTCTCTACCTCCCCAACTCCTCCCTCCCCCCACTCTGAAGTTGTAAAATTCACTTTCAACATAGTGTCTTGTATATCTCATTGTTACGATGGGTCAACCTGTATCCTTGTTTCAGCATTTTGTTATTTCCCTTCCCTTCCCCAAATTAGAAAAATGTATATACGCAATGCAGGGCACTAGAATCAAATACAGTGACAACATGGGTTATACCATAGGGAGAAGAACATACAAAAGAAACAAAAAAAATCACATAGTACATTAAAAACAACAGCAAGAAAGATAAAACCTCTTGTGTCCCTATCTTGGGGTTCATTTCACTTAGCATCATCTTATATGATCATAGGTACATAGCTTTTGACCTTTTCTGTTTGTCTAGTAAGATTATCCTAGACATATACTAGTTATTGCATATAAGGGAAACCATGGGACCTATGTTTCTTTGGGTCTGACTTATTTCACTTACTATAATTTTTTCCAAGTCTTTCCATTTCCTAACAAATGGAGCAGTGTCATTCTTTCTGATGGAGGCATAGAATTCCATTGAATATATATACTACATTTTCTTGATCCATTCATCCTCTTTCTTGCTGGCCAAGAGACTATTTTGTTCCTTCATTCATCCTCTAGTGGTCATGTGCTCAGGGAAAACTGAAACTCTCCCCAGCCCAGCTGGTAAATCTCAGATAATTCCCAAACAGTGTTTATAAGTCTATTCCCTTTTTCCATGATTGGTAGGTATAGACTTATATTGACCTATAGATATAGCCTTGTGAACATAGACTTATGTTGAATTTTTGAGAGTCTGCTTGAGTGAGCTGTTGAAGGTTCTTTGGGGAAAGGCTTCTTTTAGAAAGTCCTAAGGGGATAACCAGGAATGGTGGTACATGCCTTTAATCCCAGCATTCGAGGGACTGAGAGGTAGAAGGATCATGAGTGGAGGCCAGCCTGGACTGCATAGCCAAACCCTGCTCAAAACAAAACAGACAACAACAAAAGAAAAACATGTATGGCAAGGGGAGAATGGGAAGAGTTCTCCCTTCTCTGCTTATAGACATTTTCAGGACACATGGAACTGCTGTCACCATCATGGGACCACAGAGGAAAGTCAAGAGGACTGCAGTAGTCAGCCGAGGCGATTGCCAGTCTAACTTGAGGCTTGTCCCATGAATCACTTTTTAAAAGTCTGCTTGATTGGTTGGTTGTCTGCCAGTACTGGGGCTTAAACTTACCATCTGAGTACTGTCTCAACTTTTTCATTCAAGGCTGGAATTCATCTACCACCTCTGACTTTTTGGTGGTTAGTTGGGGATAAGTTTCAATGACTTTCCTGTGTGGCCTAGCTTTGAACTGCAATTCTCAGATCTTAACCTCCTGAGTTGCTAAGATTATAGGGGTGAGCCACCAGCACCAGGCCCTTTTCATTTCTCTCCTAACCAGCACCTCCTCAGGAGACTGAGATCTGAGTATCACAGTTTTAAACCAGCCTGGATAGGAAAGTCTGTGAGACTCTTATCTCCAATAAACTACTCAGAAAATCCAGAAGTGGTGCTGTGGCTCAAGTGGTAGAGCACTACTAGCCTTGAACAAGAGAAGCTCGAGAACAGTGCCTAGGCCCTAAGTTAAAGCCCCAGAGCCAGCACAAAAAGGAAGGAAAAAAGAAAAAGAAAGGAAGGAACGAAGGAAGGAAGGAACGAAGGAAGGAAGGGAGAAAGAAAGAAAGGAAGGCAAGAAAGAAAGTCAAGAATGAAAGAAAGGAAGGAAGAAAAGAAGGGAGAAAGAAAGAAAGGAAGGCAAGAAAGAAAGTCAAGAATGAAAGAAAGGAAGGAAGGAAGGAAGGGAGAAAGAAAGAAAGGAAGGCAAGAAAGAAAGTCAAGAATGAAAGAAAGAAAAAAAGGAAAAAATAAAGAGAAAGGAAACAAAGAAAGAAAGAAAGAGCAAGCAAGCAAGCTAGGTGGGATGTATCAAAAGCAATTTTTAAAAATTCATGGCAATTGATTTATGTCTAAGAGATCTATCTAAAGTAATCTCTAATGAAGTATTTATATTGCTGCTATAAGAAGACAAGTCTCACCAGGCACCAGTGGCTTATGCCTACAATCCTAGCTACACAGGAACAGATATGAGGATTGAAGTTCAATGCTAGCTCTGTTGAAAAGGTTGTGGGACTCTTATGTCCAGTAAAAAATATACCAAAAAGTTGAAAATGCAACTTTGGCTCAAGTGGTAGAGTGCTAGTCTTGTGCACAAAAGCTTAGGGACGTGGTTAGGCCCTGAGTTCAGGGCCAGCATGAAGAAGAAAGGAAAGAAGGGAAAGGAGGAAGAGGAGGTTGGGGGAGAGGTTGTTTGTTTGTTTTCCTGAAGGTTTGGTGTGATTTCTTACATACTGAGTAACAAGTAGTAGTGTTTCTAGGGACTCTACCACCAACCTTTAAACCCAGCTCATGATTAGTAACATTTTTTAATGAAAATATCATGTCTGTTTTCTTTTACTCTTGCCAGAAAACAATAGACTAATTTGGATTGTTTTATTGGTTTCAGGCTAAAATTTTAAGAATACTAACATGTTTGTCTCGTATCTCATTCTTATGTTCATAGAGCATTTATGAAAGAAAAGACTAACAAACAAAAAATATTTCCCAAAACAGCAGGTGCTGGGGGCTCATGCCCGTAATCCTAGCTACTCAGGAGGCTGAAATCTGAGGATCTCAGTTCAAAGCCAACCTGGACAGGAAGAATCTAATCAAAACTCTGGAAATGGATCTGTGATTCCAAATGGTAGAACACTATCCTTGAGCACGAAAGCTCAGGGGCAGCACCCAGGCCTTGAGTTCAAGCCCAAGGACAAGCACATACAAAAATACTTCCCAAAATAAAATAATACATATAGCTAAAAATCAATTCTTGAAAATGAATTTTTGTTGTTGTTGTTTGTGGGGTTTGCTTAAACTCAGGGCCTGGGTGCTGTCCCTGAGCTTTTGTGCTCAGGGCTAGTGCCTTACCACTTTGAGCCATAGTGCCACTTCCAGTTTTCTGATGGTTAATTGGAGATAAGAGTCTCATGGGCTTTCCTGCCCAGGTTGGCTTTGAACTGCAATCCTACCAACACCGGGCTATAAATGAAATTTTTTTATGCTACAAAGAGTTGCACAGATTTAAAGGAGGTGATCCAGCTTAGTGCTCCTGGCTCACACTAGTAATCCTAGCTAATGGGGAGGCTGAGATCTGAGGATCAAGATTTAAAGCCAGACCCAGCAGAAGAGTTTCTGAAAATCTTATCTCCAGTTAATCACCCAAAATCCAGAAATGGAGCTGTAGTTCAAAGGGATAGCTCACAAACCTTGAGAAAAAAGCCAAGAGACAGAGCCTAGGCCCCAGTACTGATGTGTGCATGTGTGTGCGTGCGCACGCGCACACACACACAAACTAGGTGATCCAGGAGATATGGTGGGGTGCATCTGTATCCCAGATACCTGTGAGGCTGAGGCAGGAGGATTGTTTGAGCCCAAGAATACAACGCCAACTTGAGCAACATAGCAACATGGGAGGGAAAAAAAAAGTACTTGATCTAAAATTGTTTTACTTCTAATTTTGCTTATATCTGGCTTTAGCTCCTATTAGCTATTGTTACAATAATGCTTCTTCACAAATCATCTCCAAACTCAGCCCTGTTTAATGTGAAGTATATGAAGTGGGGCTGGAATTGACTGATCTAGACTTGGTTTGGTTCCAAGTCTGTTCCCTCCAAGTCTGCATCCTGGGACATGTCCCTCTCCCACCACAGTGGAGTGCAAGAGGACAAGCCTCAGATAGGCCCATTGCAAGCCTTTGCTTGTCCTGCCTTCTTGTACCTCATTGGCCAAAGGCAAACAAACATCAGCTCCTGGGAGGAGCTTTCTCTCACAGTAGGAGAGGAGGGAGGTGAATGTGGGCAGATCAACAATGCGAACTATTACATGAACTACACATCACATAATTGTCTACCACCCAACATCTGTGTCTCTGAGTCAAATCTACCAACAGTGAAATAATTCAAGCGTGACAATTAGTCTGTGAAATGCAATACATGGTAGGGAAATAATCTATATGGCAGTAAAGGGTTTTTTTTTTTTTTCCTGAGAAATTTGCAGTTAAGATAAAACCATTACAGATATAGCTCAGTGGTGGAGCATTTCCCTATCATATGTAAGGCTCTGGTTTTGTTTTGTCTGTGTGCCAGTACTAGAACTTGAACTCGGGGTCTGTGCACTGTCCCTGAGCTTCTTTGCTCAAGTCTAGTGCTCTAGAACTTAAGCCATACCTCACTTTTGGCTTTTGGTGATTAATTGGAAATATGAGTCTTATGGACTTCCCAGGCTGCCTTCAAACTGTGATCTTCAGATCTCAGCCTTCTGAGTAGCTACTATTACAGGCCTCCATTACATGAGCCTCCAGTGCACCTCCAGTGTGTGGCAAGAACATAGTTTTGATCTCCAGCATTTAAAAGACAAAAAGCAAGAAGGGATTGCAAGCATGTCACCAAACTCTTCTGGCCCAATTTCAGCAATCCAGTAAGATTCAACAGCTATTGTATTTTGAAATGAATTACAGCCCATAGATCTTGAGTAATCCATTGTTCATATAGCCTATATAATGGGAATCCATATAATATAAAATAAAGGAATGTGAGCAATACTAAAATAATAAAAATGTATTTAATTTCCTATTCATTTATTTAAGGTATCATGTAAACTCCAATAATTTTTGGTGTTTTACCATCTGATCATTCAGTTGATTCTTGCTAGAAAATGTTGGATATAGTAATCTTACACATCCCTAGTTTCTCTACTTATTTTACTAAGCACAGGGTCTCACACATGCTAAGTATGGGCTTTACCACTAAGCTATGTCCCCAGTTCTTCATTTGGTTAATTTAGCACAGAGACTGGTAAAATATGCCTCATGGGATAAATATGGGCTACTATTTATTGGATCCTAGCTATGCCCATTTGTTTATAATTTGTCTAATGGCTGCTTGCACCCTGTAATAGCAGCTTGAGAAATTACAACAGAGAAGATAGCACTAAAGCCTAACATATTTACTACTACAAGCAAAGCTTGCCAATCATGAATTAACATGATGGGAGCACTTGAAATCTTTGAATTGGGCTAATTGGAATGAATATTGTTCTTGAGTTACTTTAAGGAAAATTTCTTATTAAGGAAATTAATTAGGTAAACAAATATGGCAGATTGTTTTAACTTATTGAAGAAAACCTTTTTGACAGCTTTGGTTAGGAACACTCATTTCCCAAACAGGAAATTATATATACAAATTAAATAAGTTTGTGTGGACTGAGCATGCAGCTCAGTGGTAGAGTTCTTTCCTAGCATATGAAATCCTCTTGGTTGGATCCTTAGCACAAGGGAGGAGGGGGACAGGAAGGGAGAGAGGGAAGAAGGACGGAGGGAGGAAGGAATGAAGGAAAAAAGAAAGAAAGAAAGGTAGAAAGAAAGAAGGAAAGAAAGAGTGAGTCAGATGTTGGTGGCTCATGCCTATAAGCCTACCTGTTCAGAAGGACAAGATCTGGAGGATTTTGGTTCAAAAATAGCCCAATCAGAATAGCCCACAAGATTCCATCTGCAATAAGACAGACTAGAGGTATGGCTCAAGTGGTAGAGCACCATCCGTTCAAGCCTCAGTACCAGCACACATGTAGATAATATATACATACACACACACAAAATAAATACTCCATTATTTCTAGTATGTATGTGGAATTGAGAAGAGAATTAGAATAATCTAGAATTAGAATCATTTGTTTTTATGAGGTTTAAAACTTTTTTATTAATAATTGTACAAAGAGTTACAATTCCATAAATCAGATTGTGAGTACAATATATCTTGATCAAGGTCACCCCTTCCATCATTTTCCCCGTTCCCCCTCCCATCCATATACTCAAGTATGTACATAGTTCAGTTTTTACAAAGTGTGCATTGAATATAATGACTACATTTGCTCACCCTTTCTCCCTCCATTCAGGTTTCTCCCCACTGGCCCCTCTCCAAAATAAAACATGTTTCTACTTCCTGGTATTTGAGACATATTTTCCCCTGGTCTCCCTAGGCAACCCAGGCTAACCTTGAATTAAAGATTTTCCTTCTTTGGTCTCTCAAAGTACTGGGAGTGCAGGCATGTACTACCATACCAGTGTTGGGTTATTTCTACTGTGTACTCTGACAGATATTACATATTTCTGTGTTCTGGATTCAGTTTAAGCCTCAAATGTATCAGGCTTCCATGTTGGAGGAATCCATTCGAGCCCCCTTTTCTAATCTGGGTTTGGGTTGGATTGGAATTCTCTATAAAATACCTGATGGATCCTGCAGTAAGAGATTAGGTTAAAAAAAAAACACAGAAAACAAAGGAAGAGTTAACTGACCATAGTTCACAAAGCAAACTTTCCTAGACAACATCAACTACCAGACAGATTAGGAGCCATAGGTCAAAATGGGTTTCTTTACAAATCATGTGAATTTGTAATCCACAAAATGACAGCTATATTCTCCTTTGTGTCAGCTATATCCATTTGGCTCAAATGGACTTTTTTTGCTTTTTGTTTTCTCCAGGAACTGGGTGGGAGAGTATGCTGCTAACGGTGGAGGAAGCAACCTTGGGAGCTACGGAAACATCCTACCCAGAAATGACTATCAAGGTAAGGCACAGGCCAGTTCTCCCACTGCATCTCCAGATTCCAAGGAGCTTCTCCGGGGCCAGAGCTAGTACTGCCCCTCCACTCACCTGGGTTTTCTCTCTTCACTGATGCAACCCACAACGGATTTCCTGAAACCTGGGAGTAGATTAAGAAATCATTTGAAAACTAGAATCTAAGAGCCCCTTTCCAAAGAGCTCATTGTAGGGTTTTCAGAGAACATCTATGTGTAGGCTGTTGGCAAGTGGTAACCTCCGTGGGGTCAGTGAAACAAAAGCAGAATTTCTAAGCTGAGAAATCGGGCCCCACTGTGCATTGTGAAGAAAGGTCAGAGACACATCAAGTGGCTTTGATCTGGACTCAAGATTTCCAGTGATATCAGCGGGAAGGAAGCGCATGGCCCATTCCAGCCAGCACGCCAATGGCCAATGGTTTGCAAAATGAGTCATTGGGAAAGCAACTAAATTATCACTGTTCAAATTAAATGCATGAAATTTGTAATCATTGCCTAGACTAAGGAATCTATAATGAATGTTATTAGAGACTCAACCACTTCATTTCTGCTACTGGATTAGACACAAAAGATTTGTTCTCCTTTCTTGGAATTTTACTGTTTTAGTTGACAAAGATTGGGGGTGGAAGGGCTTTCTCACATTTTTCCTTGAATGACTAGAATTTGAATACATGCCACTATTCACTGTTGCTTTGGGTGGAAAAAAAAGTTGCTCCTTTTTACATAGAGATTCTACTGGAGATATTTCATGCCTAGATTTATTAGAAGTTACACAACATATTATATCAGATGAGTTGGTTCAAGTCTTTCTTATAATGTGAAGGCTGAACATATTTGAGCTATGTTATAAAAAGTAAAGGTAGCAAGCAAGCGTCACTATAGTGAAATTGAAAGAAAAATAGGATAGTAGATGATTGGACAAAAAGTCAACTAATCTAAATAACTGTCCAAAGCTTTCTGCAAGGTCATTTGCTGGTAATTGTGTTTAGCAGAATTTACAAGACAGTAATAGAAATCGCAATGAGGGGCTGGTGCTGTGTTGGCTATATGACAAGGATGGAGTCTAGGGCCATGCTGGACAGAGGGGATAATGCCAAAAGTGAAATCTGACAGAATTGCTGTCTTTTTTTTTTTTTTTGGCGGGGGTGGAAGGGGGGGGGTTGTGTCCGGTCGTGGGGCCTGAATTCTGGGCCTGGGCGCTGTCCCTCACCTCTTCAGCTCAAAGCTAGCGCTCTACCACTTGAGCCACAGTGCTACTTCCGGCTTTTTTCTTTTTGCTTATGTGGTGCTGAGGAATTGAACCCAGGGCTTCATGCATGCAAGGCAAGTGCTCTACCACTGAGCCACTTTCCCAGCCCCAGAGTTGCTGTCTTGGAACACCATTATATTCAGAAGCGGTTTTTGAAATAAGTTACTATAGCTACAGATATGGTTATGGATGGACAAATACATGACCCAAAAGACTATAGTTAACTTTAGCTTGTTCTAAAACTTAAAACAATTCTGTGTGTGTGTGTGTGTGTGTGTGTGTGTGTGTGTGTGTGTGTGTGTGTGTGTGTGTGTGTGTGTGTGTGTGTGTGTGTGTGTGTGTGCTGGTCCTGGGGCTTGAACTCAGGGCCTGGGCAGTGTCTCTGAACATTTTTTTTTTTTTTTTTTTTGCCAGTCATTGTGCCTGAACTCTGGGCCTGGGCACTGTCCCTCAGTTCTTCAGCTCAAGGCTAGTGCTCTACCACTTGAGCCACAGCACCACTTCCAGCTTTTTCTGCTTATGTGGTGCTGAGGAATCGAACCCAGGGCCTCATGAATGCAAGGCAAGCACTCTACCACTGAGCCACCTTCCCAGACCTCTCTGAACATTTTTGCTCAATGCTAACATTCTACCACTTGAACCACTACTTTTGTCTTTTTGGTGGTTAATTGGAGGTAAGAGTCTCATGGACTTTCAGATCTCAGCTTCCTGAGTAGCTAGGATTACAGGTATCAGCCACTGACTCCTGACTCAATTCTTCTTTTTATTAGGATGCACTTGTACAAAAGAAAAGATTTTATTGTAGTATTTCTTACATGTGTAAAATGTGATTTGGCAAATGGAATAGTCTTACAAAAACAAGTCTTGTCCAAGTCCCGTTTTTAGGGTCACTTCATAACCTGCCTATTCATTCTTAAAATCAGATACAACTGGCACCAATTGGGGTTGTCCTTGGATTTACAGAGATTAAGGATCACATGCTTTTTCCTTCCTTCCTTCCTTCCTTCCTTTTTGATTTCTTTCTTTTTGTGCCAGTACTAGGGCTTGAAGTCAGGTCCCTTAGCTTTAGTGCTCAAGGCTAGCATTATACCACTTGAGTCACAGCTCCACTTCTGGCTTTTTGCTGATTAATTGGAGATAAGAATCTCATGGACCTTTCTTCCCAGGCTGACTATATCAACTAGACCTCTAAAGAAATTGCTGGTCACAGAACTTCCTTTCTTCTGGGGAACAAACCATCCAGAGCTAGCATGCTGAAGTGTCTTGACCTTATTCAACTAGTGCACTGCTATACCCTTCAAGTTTTATCTGCTTGGTTCTGTGTTATTTTCTTGAATTTGAAATGTCATGACTTGGTTTCCATTTTAATCAAATACATTCATTAAAATCTAAATACCATCTTTATCTTATTTTCCTTTTATGCTTTAGTATTCCCAATAGTATTACTTTTATTTTTTAACTGTTACATTTATGTATTAAAAGCACAGTGCAATTAGATTAGAGATTCATTGGATTTCAAACTATTCATCTTAATTCACAACAATATCTAATTTACTGAAAAAGTAACAGAACACAAAGGTCAGAGCATTTTACCTTCAAATTCAGTACAAACAATAATTTATCACAATTCATTTAATAAGATCTAGAAAGTCCTTAAGAAATTAAGCTAAGGGGCTGGGAAGGTGGCTCAGTGGTAGTGCACTTGCCTTGCATGCATGAGGCCCTGGGTTCGATTCCTCAGCACTACATAAGCAAAAAGAAAAAAGCCAGAAGTGGCACTGTGGCTCAAGTGGTAGAGCGCTAGCCTTGAGCTGAAGAGCTGAGGTACAGCGCCCAGGCCCAGAGTTCAGGCCTCACAACTGGATCCAAAAAAAAAAAAAAAAAAAGAAATTAAGCTAATACCTATTCAGTTGAGGGACATAAATTCTACACATATTATTACACAATTATTTCTCCATAATGCAAAGAAATAGAATATATTGGGGCGGGAAGGTGGCTTAGTGGTAGAGCACTTGCCTTGCATGCATGAGATGCATGAGGCCCTGGGTTTGATTCCTCAGCACCACATAAGCAAAAAGAAAAAAGCTGGAAGTGGCACCGTGGCTCAAGTGGTAGAGCGCTAACCTTGAGCTGAATAGCTGAGGGACAGTGCCCAGGCCCAGAGTTCAGGCCTCATGACTGGACCGCCCCCCCAAAAAAAAGAAATAGAATGTATTATGGAAGTTGATGAAAAATTAGTCATTCAGAAATGTAAAAATCAACAGGGCACTGGTGGCTTACCCCTGTTATTCTAGCTAATTAGGAGGCTAAGGATCTGAGACTGCAGTTCAAAGCCAGCCAGGACAGGAAAGTCCATGAAACTCTTCTAATTAACCAACTTCAAGTACTAGAGTGCTGGACTTGAGCAAAAAAAGTTCAAGAAGAGCGCACATACACATACGTGCATGTGTTCACATGTGCGCACACACATACACACAATGTAAAAATTGGCAAAAGAAAAATTGTACTTACCTTGCTATTTCAGACCATACTCGGTTCCTTTAGAATATCCATTTTGACAGTCAGTAGGGTTCATTACATACTAAAAATAACACTATATTAAAACATAGAAAAACTAAATTTTATTAGTAAATGCTGATTTTTTAAAAAGATTGTCCATATGGCACTGGTGGTTCATACTTGATGACTTGGGACATGGAGATTGACATGTGCTGTCTCTGAGGTTAGCCTAGGAGAAAATGTTACAGATCCACCCTCTTGAACAACAAAAACTTGGGCCTAATACAATATGCCTGTCATGCCGTTTATGTGGGTATATGGGATAATCATAGTCCATGCAGAACCTAGGCAAAAATGGTAGATACTATTTAAAAACCAAAGCAAAAGAGACTGGAGGCATAACTCAAGTGGTAGAGCAATAATAATCTTACTTCTGTACTCATTCTGTATTGATCCACTTACTCTTTTGTTTATGACTCCTTTAACTTTCACAAGATTTAATGGGTTTCATTATGACATTTTCATACATGCTTAGAATATGCTTCCATCATAATCACCTCCCCTCACTCTATTTTCTCTTCCCTAGCTCACTTTCCTTCCCTCGTTCACATCCATATCCTCTTCTTCTCTTTTTCTTCATCTAGACTCCCATATGAGAGAAATTTACAATAATTGTCTTTCTGAGCCTGGCTGAAGATGTATTGAGATAATTGTGTGATATTTGTTCCTGATTCTGTTTTTGTATTGTATTCATTTTCTGGTTTGTGGATATTGAACCATCTTAACATCCATAGAATGAAACCAATTTGGTTATGACATATAGTCTTTTTAATGTATTGTTGAGTTAGTATTTTCTAGAGGACATTTGCATCTATTTTCATCAAGGAAATTTATCTATAAATTTGTTATTGTTGTTTCTCTGTCCTTAACCTAATCCAGTTTTGGTATCAGGGTAATAATACTGGCTTCATAGAAGCGTTTGTCATCTTTTGCTTTCTGCTTTATGGAATAATTTGGGGACCATTGGTGTTAGTTCTTTCAAGGTCTCTGTTCGGTCATATGCCAGTTACTCTTTTTTTTTTTTTTGTCAGTCATGGGCCTTAAACTCAAGGCTTAGGCACAGTCCCTAAGCTCTTTTCACTCAAGACTAGTGGTCTAATACTTTGAACCACAGCTCCACTTCTGGTTTTCTGGTGATTAATTGGACATAAGAGTCTCACAGACTTTCCTGCCTAGGCTGGCTTTGAACCACAGTCCTCAGATTTCAGCCTCCTGAGTTGCTAAGATTTCAGGTATAAGCCACCAGCGCCTAGCCAGTTACTCTTAATGAAGAAAAATGTCTTAGCTGAACTCCTATTGAGAAGTCCCCACTCTGGATTGCTAGAATGTAAATTGGTTTTACAAAAACTGTCTTTTCTTGTCAAATTAATGAGAACAGGCAAGCCCTTTTACTGCCAGCAGGTGCTCCTGTTTGAGGAAATTCACTTCCACCAGCCCTTTTGACCCACTGTGTGTGGAAGCTGAAGAGGTTATCTGGCCTAAAAGAACATAGAACACAGAAAAGCACGGTCAAACACACCCCAACATCTTTCTGTTGATGTATCTTAAATTCTTACCAAAAGGTATTTTTTGTTTGCTTTTGTTTGTTGTTTGTTTCTTTATTTTGTTTTGTTTGCTTCAAGGTCATTTCTTATGTCTTAGATAAATTATTTTATATAAATTATTTTCCATCTCTTACCATATAACTCAACCTCAAGAACAACATATAGCTTCTCAAATGCCAGCATTGCTGAAATGTATCTAGACCTTTGTTCTCTGTATATTAAACCTTTGTCCTCTGCATATTAAACTAAAAACAAAGGGTTTGCTAAGAGGAGCACAATGCATACTAGTACAACAGAAATTCTTTCAGAAAGAAGCCTTATATTCTTTGTGTGTGGGTGTGTGTACTGCTACTGGGGCTTGAACTCAGGTCCTGGCGCTGTCCCTTAGATTTTCCACTCAAGGCTGGCACTCCACTACTTGAGCGACACCTTCACTTTCAGCCCTTTGGCGGCTAGCTGGAGACACAAGTCTTACAAACTTTCTTGCCTCTGCTAGTTTTGAACCACTATCCTTAAATCTCAGCCTTCTGAGTAACTTGGATTTCAAACGTAAGCCAGCAGCCGCTGGCCAGCCTTGTGTTCTTATTTACAGGTACAGAATTCATGGTAGCAACAAACAAACAAACATGGCTGTGTCCTTGAGGCAGGTTAAAGCTTTGGAAGGTAAAACGTTTGTAAAGGGCTCCTTTCCAAGTCAAGGATGTTGCTTTTCTTGCATGTAAAACTTCTTGCTGGGAAAGAAGTTGTTCTCTGGGAAGGGCAGATGCTCTCCATTACAAAAGGGGAAAAGCATTTAGACTGCTGGTGGTGAATGGAGGCCACAGGTTATAGCTTTCTTTGGCTTTTGCTTTAGAAAGCTATTGGGCTGAGAGCCTTTTTTGCCCTTTGTGCTCACTGATGACGCCATTGAGGATTGTGGCAGGCTGGGGCTCAGGACAAAAAAGGACACATGGGGGACCAGAAGTCCTGTCTGCATTGTGTGTGCCTGTAAAGATCACACTAAATTTGCTTCCTGACCAAAAGAGATTTTTCGCCAGAGATTCTTTTTTGGAAGCCTTTAAGTCTATTTAGAGTAATGGATCTCAGAGGGGGGTTGGCAGTGGTAGACAGGAGGCAGAGCCAGATTTTATGGGTCAATTCACTACGTTGGGTTTTCTTCAGAGTACAGTTTCATTTTCAGCCGGGCGTGGTCATGAGCCTCTGTAATCCGAATATATGGAGTTCGAGGTCAGCTTAGGCTACATAGTAAGCCCCTGTCTCAAAAAATAAAAACAAAACATAGCTCAGAAGTAGAGTGATGGTTGTGGAGGTCCGGGGTTTGGTTCCCAGCACTACAAAACAATCAAACAAAACTAACGTTACATTTTTAAACGAAAGGATAAGAAAGGCTGTGTTGAAGACTATTGTGTAGTGTATTGACATTGATTATTCATTATTCTTGTGGACCTGCCTTTCATTGTCAAATGAATGAATTTATAACCACTTTGAGCTCTCACTTATCTGAATACAGATAGTGAGTGTATTCCTGGCAAATGAAAGGTCCCAGGTTCCTTCTTTGCCTGTCTGCTTGCCAGGTACAATAACTAGCATTAATTACTTGTGACCTTATATACTAAACCCTTATATATATCACCTCATGTAGTCCACAAAACAACCTGCTAAACAAGAACTGTCATTAACCCCATTTTGCAGATGTGGTAATCTTGGCATCATGAGTTAGGCCACTTATCCCAGATTGCAAAGCCAGCACAGTATATGATGGCATCAGAGTTTTGTTTTTGTTTTTGTTTGGCTGGGGTTTTTTTTTGCCAGTCCTGGGGCTTGAACTCAGGGCCTGGGCTCTGTCCCTGAGCCTCTCTGTGCTCAGGATAGAGCTCTACCACTTGAGCCACAGCACCACTTTATGTGGTGCTGAGGAATTGAACCCAGGGCTTCATGCATGCTAGGCAAACACTCTATCACTATGACACATTCCCAGCCCTGGCATTTGAACCCAAGTAGAAAGACACTTGAGACCTCTGTGTTTGGATAACAATGAATGCAAATTCATGTTTTTATTAGCAAAAGCAGGAGATTGGTGAAGGTAGGCAGGAATGGCATAATCAGATAAAATACAAGAAATCAAGGGCTTAAAGTCTTAGCTTAATTGTGGAACATGTACTTTGCATGCCAGAGACCCTAGGTTCAATCCCCAGCACCAAAATGAAAACAGGCACACAGATACATAGACAAGGGGGTGGGGGTGGGGGACACAGAGGGAACACACACACACCTGGAAAAATGAATACTGAACACCCAGTTAAATTTGAATTTTAGATAAGCAAATCAGCATTAGCATATTCCAAACATTGTATGAACCATACATACACAAAGAAATGGTTCATTATTTACTTGACGTTCCAGTTTAGTTGGGTGTTACTTTCATTTGTCAAGTCTGCTAACCAGGAGGGGCATCGCACCAAGAATGCTGAGAAACGCATTTTGAGCATCCTGCTTTGGTATTATTTGTGGGTTCAGACTCTTTTTCTTTCTTTTTTTTACAGATGGAAATTATTGAAAGACAGTTGTGGAAGGACAAAGTTACAATTTAGTTTAAAGAGCTTAATTGGCTGTCTTCACTATTCTAGAATTAGCCAGCATTTTATCCCATAAAACAGAGCAAGTGTTGTGATTGGCTGATTTGTTTTCATAGACAGAAAGAAGCTAAACAAACAGAAGCAGAACAAAAGCAGATTGGTCATTTCAAAGCAAGTTTCCTGCAAGGGTGAGGATTGAATAGGAGACAGAGCCACAGAAAAAATAACTAACCAGTGGTTTAACAGATTACTTCAGGTTACTTTTGCAAGGATTAAAGGATATGTAAGAATTAAAGCTGAGGTTGTGCTGATAAGCCTGATTGGAAATGTTGGCTATCTCTGATTCTCTTAATTCCTCACAAGGTCAGATAACAACAAAATTTTGCTTAGGTGACATGGAGCTTCAGCATTGGTGACATTATTTTTCTGACCTATCAGGGCCCGGTATGGAGTCTAGTTCAAAACAGCACTCACTTGAAATTAAATTTAACATATTATAAGAAACTTTTGTGGGAGGGGGGCGGGAGGATGGGAAGGGATGGGAAGGGGAAACAAAGGAGGAGGCTACAATGCTTGATAAGAAATGTACTCATTATCTTGCCCACGTAATTGTAACCCCTCTGTACAGTATTTTCACAATAAAAAATAAATAAAAATTTTTTTAAAAAAGAAACTTTAACTGGACTCTGGTGGCTCATGCCTGTAATCCTGGCTACTCAGGAGGCTGAGATCTGAGGATTGAGATTTGAAGCTAGCCTGGGCAGAAAAGTCTGTGAGACTCTTATCTCCAGTTAACCATCAAAAAACCAGAAGTGGAGCTGTGTTTCAAAGTCATAGAGTACTAGTCTTGAGCAAAAGAGTTCTGGGACAGAGCCCAGGATTTCAGTTCAAGCCCCATGACTGTAAAAAAAATAAGCTTTAAACCAGACACATGTATTGTCACAGTACCTACAACATATTGATAACCACTGGTGGTGCTTATATGTGCCAGCTACCCCAACATGGGAGGCTGAAACATGAGGATTACAAGTTGGAGGCTAGTCTGCAGCTACATAGCGAAAAAAGAATATATACACACATATATGTATAACTATACATTTCAATATATATAATTTTCACATATATGTACTGATAACAATTGATATCATGTACTTCTTAGAAATCAAAGCTTCCAAAGTAATTCACGTCAACTCTTGGTTTTTCATCGGTTTCTCTGCAAAACTAACCCCTCCCTGTTGATTGGTTCTTTTGTTTTTCTCTTGAACCCAAATCCCCTCTTTCTCAGTCTCAGTGTACCTTGGCTTTGTTCTGGAATCTTCATTGCCATCAATTTTAGTCTGATTTCATTTTCTACAGATAGAGTCATTTTGCAAATGTTGTGGATAAAACAGTTCTTTCTTATTTAGTAAAAATCCCCTTTTTCTAAGTGGTCACCTCCTAAAATAGATGACCCTGGCCTGGCTATTCCTAGCAACAGTTCTGAAACATTCACAGACATTTCCTGGATATATCAGTGCATTTCCTTCTGTGCAACCTTTCACACATTGCAGGAATGAAGATGATGAATGACACAGAGTTCTAGAAACCACCTTGTTCTACCTCTGTTTCCTTCATCAGAGTCCAACTGCAGATCCACCTGTGTTTTAAGAGTCATCAGCCCTAACCCAACTTGTTTGGAAACAGGGATCACTTGTAAGTCAGAAAGAAACTAAGCAAACCAAACACAGCTCCCACGGACAGAAACCATTGATCTTTTTTTTTTCCCTTTAAATTGTTTTCCTTAAATATCTCTCAGTGAGTCTTGGCTATAAATAGGTAATAGCTGTGAGATTCTTAAAACAGATCTAACCCCTAACATAAGAAACTATTTGCCTTTAGTGCTACTAAAAAGTGGCCAAAAATCAGGGAGGGAATCTGTCAACCTATCCAGTTAATGTGTGAGTAAGTTATCACTAATCCTTGAGGATTCCAGATGATCAGAGATTAGTTCTGAAAATCTAAGGAGCACTCATGTGACCATTCACAGCAGGCTTTATCCTTCTAAATAAGGTGTACATAGTCCTCTACAATCTTGAACATGATTCTTAGGAATATCTGTTATCTTCATAGGAGTGGTGATACTTAAGGTTGTTTAAGTCAGTATCTACTGCTTCTATTTTGCTATATTATCAAATGTCTCTTCTACTCTTTTTTCTATTCATTCCCCAGTGGCCATCTCCCTTTTTTTTTCTGTTGTAATAAAAACTTGTAGTTAAAGCTACACTGGATGGGGCTGGGGGGAGAGGGTGGGATATAGTTCAGTGGTAGAGCACTTGGGTTGCACACATGAAGTCCTCAGTTCAATCCTCAGCACCAGCAAAAAACAAATCAAAATAAAACTCAGAAAACATGATGAAAATCAGGGACCACATAGGAACTGCATATAAATAAAGAGGCAAAACATTCAGACAAAATGAAGGATTAATTTGCTAGAACAGGCTGAAACACACTAATAGGTCTACATCTTGAGCCCATTACCATTGCAACAATTGCTTCTTTCTCAAAAACAAGCCAATGAAGAAGTGCCATTTATTCTATCTCAACATTCTTAGGTCTCTTTCTAGAAAGAAAGAAAAAGTCTATAAGGCAACTACAGTTCTTACTCCCTATCCTAAAGGGGTCTGGGGTGAGGGCCAGGGTATTTGATTGTCACTGTATTCTGCACACATTCACAGATGGTTTGACTTGATGTAAGTCTTACGGTATATTTCAGTTTAAGAAAATGCATAGTGACAACTTTTCCTAGGTCTGACATTGCTCTGGGTATTTGGAAATTATAATGCTTAATTCTTACCCAACTATATGAGATACATACAAAAAGTATCACCAACTTGCAAAGGAAGAAAATAACATATAGAAGCCAGATGCTGGTGGCTCACACCTATAATCCTAGCACTCAGAAGGCTACCTGAGGTTTGAGGTTCAAAGCCAGCCTGCAAAGGAAAGCTTGTGCAAATCTTTTCTCCAATTATCCACCACAAAACCAGAAGTATCATGTGGCTCAAAGTGGTAGAGCACTAGCCTTGAGCAAAAGAGCTCAGAGACAGTATGCAGGCTCAGAGTTCAAGCCTCATGACTGACAAAAAGAAAAGAAAAGAAGATATAGAGAACTTAGGTAACATGTGTCAAAGACAAAGTTAAAGATCTTAATTGACCTTATTTTGTAATTCTGGAATCAGGCAACACTCCACCCCAGGAAATAAAGTAACTGCTCCAGTAAACCAGCAGAGAAGGTTGGTTTTATAGACAGAGAAGGAGTAAAGAACACTGAAGCAAAGCCTAAGAGGTGGATTAGTCATTTCACTGATTTACCTTGTAAGGGCTAGAAGGGAGACAGAACCACAGCAAAGTCACTGGTGAGCCCCAGGGTATCATGGTTTGTAAGGACTAAAACAGAGAATGTCTATTTTTCTCATTGAAACTGGCCTTTTTTTAGAAAGCTCTCATTTCTTCCTGGTTTCTTAAACAAACAGCTTAGTTTGAGTTGGGTGACTTGGAATTTTAGCATGTGTGACTCCATTTGTATTTTTAGTCTAGTATGTTAGAGCCCAGTGCAAAACCCTTCACCAAAAACAATGGCTTCCTGTAGTAGTAACAGGGAGTGCCAGAGCTCAAATGTACCCAGGAAGCATTGCTGTGTCTGTTCTGTCTGCCTCCTAGAACAACATGGTAGAAGCTCGTGTGCAGATGTTTAAGGAGACCATCCTCACCTCTCAGTCCTGGTTAGTAAGGGAGCTTTCCTGTAGCTCTGCATTCACTCATTCAAGAGCAAAGCTGCAGTTTACCTGCTGGGATAAGATAGGTTTTGATCCCTGAGAATGGATTGGTTTATAGGCCCTTGGATCTTCCTCCTATTGGCAGTGTCTTCTTGTAGTTTTTCACTAAGATATCTGTATGTCTCTTATGTCACAAATAATAAAGCATTTGTGAACTTTTAGGTAAACAGCTAATTGAATGCTCAGTCACATGCTTTTTATATGGGTGTATCATTTAAACAGGTTCACATTTTGGAGGGGGAATAAGTGATTTTTTTGTCAATAAGTTCCTTCGAAATTTTGAAGACAAATCCTTATTTGAATGGAGAAATAGATAAACATTTTCTATGAACAATTATTGATTGATTGATTGATTGATTGATGCTGGTGAACAGACCTAGAACCTTCTACTGCTCTACTGCTGAGCTATATCCCCAGCCAATTAAGAACTAATTGTAACCCCTCTGTTCAGTATTTTCACAATAAAAAACATAAATAAATAAAGTACCCAGTAGATTTAAGTCTCAAAAAAAAAGAACTACTAGTTTTATTATTCATGAGTTTTAGAAATGCTTGTTCTTGCAAAGAAAATAAGGAACAAATCCTAAATGTCAACAAAATCTCCAAGTTTATATTCAGTCTATCCCCTGAATAACATAGGAAAATCCCGCTTAAAACAAAATGACATTTCAAAAGAGGCAAAGAATGGTTTTCTTTTTCAAGTAAAACTATGCATCCCATTTCTAAGCATTTTTCATAGTATTTGACAGTTCAGTAAAAATAAACCTTTCTTCTCTGTGTGGATTTTGTTCAACTTTACCTTGTAACAGCCCTTTACCTACCCTTCATGCTTTCTTCTCCTTGTTCATCTTCTTCCTTCTCTCTTTTTCTTTCTCTTCCTCTCCTCTACTTTCCTTTTTCCCTCTTTCTCTTCCCTCCTTTTTTTTCCTTTCTTCCTTTTCCCCTCCTTCCCTCCTACACTTCTTCCTTCCCTTTCTTCCTTTCTTCCATTTGACTTTTTCCCCCTTCCTTACTAATATCTTTCCTCACTATCTTCCTTCCAGTGGTTACTCTGGGCAAGGGTAACTCATTAAACAGTTCCTGTATCATGAGACAGGCACCCTCACTGTCAATGTGCCTGTGACAAGTCCACACTGAGAGGCACTGCCCTGAGCTTTTTTGCTCAAGTCCAGTGCTCTATCACTTGAGCCATGGCCACTTCAGGTTTTCTGGTGGTTAATTGGAGATAAGAGTCTCACGGATTTTCCTGCCCAGGCTGGCTTTGAACCGTGATCCTCAGATCTCAGCCTCCTGAATAGCTAGGATTACTGGTGTGAACCACTGGCACCCAGCTGCAAATGACTTTTTCAAGAGTTCTAGAAGAAAGTCAGGCTTCAGTCTTAGTCCACAGTTTATCATTTATTGCTTTCTATAACATGATTAAATGTTTCTTTTAAAATTCAAAAGAAAATATTTGAATTAATCTTTAAGACAGGTAAATAACTGTGATATTCTAAGAAAAAGATTAGTTAAGAATTAATTTGAGGGGGGAGAAAAATGAGGGAAGGGGTAACAAGTTAGACAAGAAATGTACTCGTTACCTTACTTATGTAACTGTAACCCCTCTGGATACCACCTTAACAATAAAATTTAAATAAAAATATAAGAATTAATTTGAGAGCCAGGCACCAGTGGGTCATCCCTGTAATCCTAGCTACTCAGGAGACTGAGATGTAAGGATCCCGGTTTGAAGGAAGCTCTGGTTTTGAAGGCAGGAAAAGTCCATGAGACTCTTTATCTCCAATTAACCAGAAAAAAAAAAAGTTGGAAGTAGAGCTGTAGCTCAAGGTAATAGGGACAGTGTCTAGGCCTACATTCAAGCCCCAGTACTCGTTCTCTCTCTCTCTCTCTCTCTCTCTCTCTCTCTCTCTCTCTCTCTCTCTCTCTCTCTCTTTCTCTCTCTCACACACACACACATGAATTTTGAGGAGCTGGGCATGGTGGCATATTTCTATAAACACTTGGGAGCCTGAAGTAGGAGGCCAGCTTGGGCTACACAGTGGTCTTTGTTTTTTGTTTGTTGTTTTGTCAGTCATGGGGCTGTCCCTGAGCTCTTCAGGTCAAGGCTAGTACTCTACCACTTGAGCCACAGCACCACTTCTGGCCTTTTCTGTTTATGTGGTGTTGAGGAATCAAACCCAGGGCCTCATGCATGCAAGACAAGCACTCTACCACTGAGCCACCTTCCCAGCCCCAACACACAGTGGACTTTGTAAGAAAGAAAAAAAGAAAACTTAGCCGGGCGCTGGTGGCTCATGCCTGTAATCCTAGCTACTCAGGAGGCTGAGATCTGAGGATCGCGGTTCAAAGCCAGCCCGGGCAGGAGACACCATGAGACTCCTATCTCCAATAAACCGCCAGAAAACCGGAAGTGGCGCTGTAGCTCAAGTGGTAGAGCGCTCGCCTTGAGCTGAAGAGCTGAGGGACAGCGCCCAGGCCCAGAGTTCAAGCCCCACGACTGACAAAAAAAAAAAAAAAAGAAAAGAAAACTTGATCTAATAGCATAGAAAGAAAGAAAATTAATAATAGTAACAAATACCCTAACAACTCTTGGTATTTTCAGGTACATTCTTTGTGTATATATATGTGCTAGTACTGGGGCTTGAACTCAGGGCCTTGTGCTCTTGCTTTGTTCTCTTGCTTTGTTCTCTTGCTCATGGCTAGCATCCTACTACTTGAGCCATACCTTTCTTCCATCATTTTGCTAGTTAATTGGAGATGGAGTATGTTAGACATGTCTACCTATGCTGGCTTCAAATTCTGATTATCCAGCTATCAACCTCTTGAGTAACTAGATTATAAGAGTGAGCCACTGGCACCTGGCTCTACAGATATATTCACTGGTCTTAGTATGCATTAAATTGTCCAGTGCTTACCACAACCCATGATACATATACTATATAATTATTCTTTTTTTTGAGGCTGGAAAACTGAGGCCAGAAGGTAATGACCTGTGGAAAGTCCTTCCTGGAATCAGAGAAGGAGTTTCCATACCCTGTCCCTTGGCCATGACACCAGAGCTCCTCTTGCCTGGGATGCTCTCTGCCTGTTTCTTGGGAAATGAGGAGGTGGCAGATCACTCCACAACTGGACATTCACTTGGAAGTACATCCATAGCAAAGGAGCAACCACAGAGTATGTGGTCTTCCATGGAGGGAATCAGTAACTTCCAAGCACCTACTCTTTGTATAAGTGACATGTCTGCACATAGCTGTATTTGTGATTAGGGAGTTAAAGGAAAAGAATGCCATAGATAATAGGAGAGGAAAATGAAAGACCAATTGAATTCACCCATGGTAAATGTCAGAAATGTGCAGGTCAATGGGATCCTTTCACTCAAAATACCAAATTCTTCTTGAAGTCAGTTGATGGGAAAAATATAGTGTTTAGTGCTTTAAAAGTGTTTTGTTTTTGGTTTTGGGTTTGCGTTTTTTGTCGGTCATGGGGCCTGAACTCTGAGCCTGGGTGCTGTCCCTCAGCTCTTCAGCTCAAGGCTAGTACTCTACCACTTGAGCCACAGAGCCACTTCTGGCTTTTTCTGTTTATGTGGTGCTGGAGAATTGAACCCAGGGCCTCATGCATGCAAGGCAAGCACTCTACCACTGAGCCACCTTCCCAGCCCCTAAAAGTACGATTTTTTTTTTTTTTTTTTGTCAGTCGTGGGGCTTGAACTCTGGGCCTGGGCACTGTCCCTCAGCTCTTCAGCTCAAGGTGAGTACTCTACCACTTGAGCTACAGTGCCACTTCTGGTTTTCTGGTGGTTTATTGGAGATAGGAGTCTCACAGTCTCTCCTGCCCGGGCTGGCTTTGAACCGCGATCCTCAGATCTCAGCCTCCTGAGTAGCTAGGATTACAGGCGTGAGCCACCAGCGCCCAGCAAAAGTACGATTTTTAAACCTAAAATTCAAGACTATTTTGCCCAATGGATTAAAAAAAAACAGTTTTGGTAAGTTGACACTTTGATTTTTGAAAAGAAATTAATCATGATCAGAAGGAATACACACACACAATACACACATATACACATACATATAGTAAGAATGTGTGTGTGTGTGTGTGTGTGTGTGTGTGTGTGTGCCAGTTCTAGGGCTTGAATTCAGAGCCTGGGCACTGTTTCTGACCTTATTTTGCTCAAAATTAGCATTCTAGCACTTGAGCCACAGTGCCACTTAGGGTTTTTGTTGTTGTTGTTGTTTTTGCCAATCCTAGGGCTTGAACTCTGGGCCTGGACACTGTCCCTGAACTCCTTTTACTCAAGGCTAGCACTGTACCTCTTGAGCCACAGTGCTACTTCTGACGTTTTCTGTGATCAATTGGAGATAGTCGCAGTGACTTTCCTGCCTGGGCTGGCGTCAAACTGCAATCTTCACATCTCAGCATCCCAAGTAGCTAGATTATAAGAGTGAGCTGCCAGTGCCCTGCCATTGTAAGCTTTTTGATGGTTAAGGGGAGATAAGAGTCTTCTGGACTTTCCTATGTGGTTGGGCTTTGAATAACAATCCTCAGATGTCAGCTTCCTGAATAGCAAGGATTACAGGGATGAGCTACTGGTGCTCAGCTAGTAAGTATATTTTATTGAAATGAGAATAAGAAATATTTGGGCATGCACTGAAAAATGTGTATATTGAAATGCCTATGACAGATACATATGATAAGTATATATGTATTGAATGCTTCTGTGAGCAATGCTTTGTGCTACATGCCAGGTACTGCTTCTCACTTGGATGGTGTTCAGAATATGATCCTACCATTAATATCACCACTCCACTTTAATGTCTGGTTTAAGTCATTATCTCTCTCCCAGAAGACTTATAATCACTTCTCCTTCTCTCTTCCTTTACAGTACAGATTCCACACAGAAGTAACCACTACAACCTTTTAAAAACAAATACAATAAAACCAATTATCTGCTTGTAATAATCAAAAGGCTTTCCATATTATTCAGGAGAAAAGAAATAAAGTACTTATCACAGCTTGGGGGGCCCTCAAGATTTGATTCACTGATACTGATTGCTCACCCACATTCCATGGCTCTGAAAGCTTCATCATGGCTGTTTAGTTTCCACTTTGCCACTCACTAGGTCATAGTGCTTTCCCCCGTCATGTCCCCACAGCTTTTCCAGATCTTTTTGCAGATCTTTGCTCAAATGTCACCTTGTTAAAGAGTTAACCATTGATCAGTGCTGGTGGCTTATGCCTATAATCCTGGCTACTTAGGAGTCTGAGATCTGAGAAAAGCCAGTCAGGGCAGAAAAGCCCATGAGACTCCAATAAATTACTCAGAAAAGCGAGAAGTGGCGTTGTGGCTCAAGTAAGTAGCAGGCTAACCTTGAGCAAAAGAAGCTTAAAGATAGCACCCAGGCCTGAGTTCAAGCCCCAGGACCGGCAAAACAAACAAACAACAACAACAAAAACAGTTGACAATCATCTCACAGTTAAAGGCCAACTGAGGCAGAATAGTCTGTGAGACTATATTTCCATTCCAAAGAATAAATAGATAACAGTGGCATGTAACTGTGAATAAGCAGTCATGTGAAACTTCCAATATGTGTATCACAACCCAGCTATACCCCTAGGTTTGAAAATAGAATTGGAGGCATGGCTCATTGGTAACATGCCAGCCTACAAGTGTGAAGCCCTGAATTCAAATCCCTAGTACTAAAAAAAAAAAAGAAAAACGGAGATTCCTGAAACCCTGTGTTTGATCCCTAACACTGCAAAAATACAAGAACAAAATCAAATAGCTCTCAGCTTTAGTGATTTCAGTCCATGGTCAGTTGGCTCTATAGTTTTTGGATCTGTGATAATGAGGCAGTGAATTATAGCTAGAACACAAGGGTGAGAGAGAGGAAGCTGCCCACCTCATGGCAGCCAGGAAGCAAAGATAAAGAAAGAGGAAGAGGTGAAGGTCCCACTGTCTCCTTCAATGACTTAACTTCCACTAGACCCCACCTCTGCAATAGGGTAGTAATCAATTCCTTAACACATAGACCTCTAGTGTTATTTAAGATTCAAACTATATAGCAGAACCAGAAAATGAGACCAATAAATAATGATCACTGAGGTCTGAGGAGAGCCCAGAGAGCGTTTTAGATGCCAAATGAAGGAATTAACTAAAAAAAAAAAAAAAAAAGAGTGACTAATGCTCTCTGATGGATTCTGCTGAAAGAGTAGGTCTGTGGGCCTGGGACACCCAGAGGTCATGAGTGACTGTGACCTACGCTGTGTTTGTAGAATGAAAGGGTAAGGAGAGAAAGGGATAAGGACTGAGAATAAGCACAGTAAATGGAAGCATATCTTTTATAGATGCTTGTACTAGCTTAAGACCTTAAATGTAATCCCCTGTACTATCAAAAACAAACAAACCCCAAATGCTTATTCTAAGAGGGAATAGAGAATTGTATTTGGAAACTGTAGAAGAATGTAGTAATAAGAGAAATTATTTTGGTTTTAAATTTTGATGGTAGAATGTTAACAATGAATCAGGTGCCAATAACTCAGGCCTGGAATCTTAGCTACTCAGGAGGCTGACATCTGAGACTCACAATTCAAGGCCAGCTGGGCACGAAAGATCATGTGATCCTATCTCTGATTAACTACCAAAAAGCCAGAAATGGCTAAGTCTGCCTGAGTACAAAAGCTCAGGGACAGTGCCTATGCCCTCAGTTCAAGCCTCAGAGCTGGCACATACACACACACACACACACACACACACACACACACACACACACACAAGAAGGAGGAGGAAGAGGAAATCTACTCTCAACGCTTTTGTTTTTTGTTTTTGGCAGTACTGGGGTTTGAACCCAGGGCCTTGCCAGGCAGGCACTCTACTACTTGAACCACACCCCAACACTTTTTTAAATGTACAGTATGATAAAATTAACTGTATATACATTAGAATTCTTTTTGAAAACAAATTTAATGCATGAGAGATTCTCAATCACGCCCTCTCCCTCTTCCTTTTCAACATTCTGGCTTGAAAGTCATGATTCTCTTGCCTCAGCCTCTCAGTGCTGGGATTACAAGTGGGCACCACCATGCCATGTATGAATTCAGTTGCTGGTAAAATGTCCTGGAGCAGCTGAGGAAGGAGGATTTGTAGGCACGGAGAGGCTGAGCAACTTCCCTAAGTTCACACAGCGCACAAGTAATGGTGCAGGGTTCAAATCCAGGCTTGGTACTCCACAGACCTATTTTCTTCATTGACATCTTCCTGTATTGCAAAATGAAAAAAAAAAAAAGACTTGAGTAACATGTGGCTTGATATACTCTTGACCATCTAAGCAAGTAAAAATAATAGTGCTCAAGTATAATACATGAGCACAGCGGCCAGCATGGATGTGACTGTACACTTCTTGTCTCTGTGTGGGCCTATCTTATCTCGGCCAGTCTATAAATTACTTAGAAGTTAGGCCCTTGGACTCCCCTGTGCCTGAGTCCTTCATGGGAGTCACAAACTGTTTGTGATACGTGGCAGGCTTTACTCATTTATGTTATCTGCAGGCTTCTTAAAGTAGCCAGTTTGCAAGGCCTGCTCCTAACATTAACTAGGTTTGGCCTAAAAACAAAAACAGAGAAAGGGAGGGGAGCGAGGGGGGAGAAGGAAAGATGTAGGAAAGAAGGAAACTAAGAAGGGAGGAAGAAAAGAAAGGCGTGCAGCTAGAAAGAAGGAAAACGGAAAGTACAAGGAAAGGAGAGGAGAGAGCAGGGGAATGGTAGGAAGCTACTTGATAAACTGGAGAATCTTCAAAGACAACAAGCATTCATACTTTAGATGATTTTATTATAAGTTGTTGTGGTTTCTAAAGTGATTTGATCTTGGCCACGGTCCCAGTCCTGCAGAAGCTTTTAATATGCTGCTTAAGAAACTATTAACATTCTCCATGCTTAAATAGTCTTAGCAGTTTATAATCTTTTTTTTTTTTGGGTCCCGTCGTGGGCCCTGAACTCTGGGCCTGAGTGCTATCCCTCAGCTCTTCAGCTCAAGGCTAGCGCTCTACCACTTGAACCACAGCGCCACTTCTGGCTTTTTTCTTTTTGCTTATGTGGTGCTGAGGAATCGAACCCAGGGCCTCAGGCATGCAAGGCAAGCGCTCTACCTCTGAGCCACCTTCCCAGCCCCCTTAGCAGTTTATAATCTTAATGTGACTTAGAAAAGAAATTATATGACTCTGAATGTAAACTTAAAATGATCTGAACGTGGTGGTGTGTGCCTGTAGTCCCCACTTCTCAGGAGGCTGAGGTGGGAGAATCTCTGGATTCTACAAGTCTGAGACTAGCCTGCCAACACAGCAAGACCCTGTCTCAAAAAAAGAAAGAAAGAAAGAAAGAAAGAAAGAAAGAAAGAAAGAAAGAAAGAAAGAAAGAAAGAAAGAAAGAAAGAAAGAAAGAAAGAAAGGGAAGAAAGAAAGAAAGAAAGGAGAGAAAGAAAGGAGAGAAAGAAAGGAAGAGAGAGGGAAGAAAAAAAAAAGAAAAAGCTTTCCTTGTATAACCTGGCATCTTTGGTAAAGTTATATTCTTACTAGAACAAGCTGTTTAATATGCTCAATATGGTCCCAGGAAAAGCCTATCTTTCACTGGATAATTATTAATATTGAAAGAACTGCAGAAGCTGGGCATCAGTGGTTCATGCCTATAATCCTAGCTACTCAGGAGGCTGAGATCTGAGGATCACAGTTCAAAACCAACCCAGGCAAGAGAGTCTGTGACTCTTGTCTCCAATAAAAGATAGAGATGGGTCTGTGGCTCAGGTAGTAGAGTGCTAGCAAGAGAGGCTCAAGGATAACCCCCAGGCCCTGAGTTCAAGTCCCAGGACCTACCAAAAAAAAAAGTTGTATAGAGGCTTCTGAAAGTTGTGCTTCTGTTGTTCTTCTGTGAAAATCAGGATCATTAAAGTGCCAACATTTAGTCTTTTTCCTTTGATATGTCTGAAATTCTGCACGGTTCCTTGTATAAATTAATAGCCAGTACTTAAAAGTTTAGAGGGAGAAGGTTGGGAATGTGACTTAGTGGTAGAGTGCTTGCCTAGCATGTATGAAACTCTGGGTTCAATTCCTTAGTACCCGATAAACAGAAAAAGCCGCAAGTGGCACTTTGGCTCAGGTGGTAAAGTGTTATCCTTGAGCACAGAGAGGCTCAGGGACACAGCTTAGGCCCTGAGTTCAAGTCACAGGAGTGTCAAAAAAAAAAGTTTAGAGGGAGAGAAAGACTTGGGAATTACTAAGAAAATGATACTTTTGTCTGTGTTTGTGTGGGAATGTGAGTGTGTGCATGCTTCATGTGCATACCCATGATGCTGGGGCTCAAACCTGAGTCCTTGAACATTCAACAGTGCTCTACAACTGAACTTGCATCTGCAGCCTAGACCCACTTAAAACTAAAAGGTAGTTCTCAGGTCTCAGTGATAGCTTAGCATTAGTGAGGTTCCATCACTAACACCCAAACTAAAGGCAAACAAATGATACTTTTTTTTTTTCCTTTTTTGTCGGTCGTGGGGCTTGAACTCTGGGCTTGGGCGCTGTCCCTCAGCTCTTCAGCTCAAGGCTAGTGCTCTACCACTTCAGCCACAGTGCACTTGTGGTTTTCTGAGTGGTTTATTGGGGAGATAAGAGTCTCATGGACTTTCCTGCCTAGGCTGGCTTTGAACTACAATCCTCAGATCTCAACCTCCTGAGCAGTGAGGATTATATGCGTGAGCCACTGGCACCCGGCTTCAAATGTTACTTCTTTTTGTTTTTATTTTCTTATTTTTTTTAATTTGTTGCTCCTTCCCATTTACATTCAAACCATCAAAATTCTGTCTTAGGAGCAGGGATGTAAATGACTAAAACAGCATGGTTCTAGTATGCATGAGGGCTAGGGGTTGATCCTCAGCTCTTTCCATATTACTTAAAATTGAAAAAGAGTTCATTCAGCACCACTGGAAATGAAAGGAAGATCTGCATTTAAAACCTGGTTCACTTTCACCTGTGAGTAATAGATGCACTTGGTGAACTCCATGAAAACTATCTTCGGGAGTTTCACGCTGTTGGCCCTGGAGCACAGCATCCTGTCTGTGGAAAAGCCATGCACATGCCATATGCATTAGGCAGAAATGCCATGCGTAAAGAGTACCTTGTTTTATGCTGTCTGTCCATTAGGGCATGAACTCTGGAGTGTTTAGTACATTTTTTAAATGCTTCATTTGTTAAGTAAGATAAAATTCCTAGTTAAGACACAAAGCACTTGGACCTCTTAAAACTTTGTTGTTAATTACCAACATTATCATGAGTGCATTCTTTTTTTTTCTTTTTTTAACTTGCCAGGCAAAGTACACTACCCCTTGAGCCACACCCTCAGTCCCAAGAGACACATCCTTCTTAAAGCTAGCAAACCATTTTGATGCATCTGGAAGGAAGAGATGTGGGGGGTCAACAACATTTGGTGTAGCCAGATGCAGTCTGGCTTGCCCTCTGGCCTCTCCCTCCCTTCCCAATTAGGCTCTGCTCACTATCTCTTCCAACACAAGGCTTCCCAGGCTTTTCGTTTTTTTTTGGCTGACGGTATTAGCTTGTAATACTGTTAGACTGTTTCTTTAAACTGGACTGTATAAGATACCTTTCACTGGGCAATCCAGGCAATACC
This sequence comes from Dipodomys spectabilis, assembly GCF_019054845.1. Lineage (NCBI taxonomy): Eukaryota > Metazoa > Chordata > Mammalia > Rodentia > Heteromyidae > Dipodomys > Dipodomys spectabilis. Next base: position 19,316,273 of record NW_024870683.1, read on the forward strand.
ACTACATCTATCAGTAATGCAGAAAGGCAAAGCAGCTGCAGCGTGGGACACACTGAGCAGTTAGTTAGAAGGGCATGTGTTGGTTGGGTTTGGAAATATTTCACGGGAGTGTCTTAAAGGGCTTAAACAAATAAGTTCAAGCAGCTGGGGTGAATGTAATCAGGTCACCATTTCCTATGTCAGAGGGTTTGGACAAGTGTGAGGATGTAGGAAAAGGAAATAAATGTGGAATAGACAGGAAAGAAACTTACTTGGGCACAGGAAGCATGAGACCCAGGAGAGGAAGTGAAGGAAAGGCAGTTACCACAAACTAGGCCAAGAACCGAGTAAACACAGGTCCAAGAGCCAAATGTTCTCATATGACACTGTCCCTGTTGCTGTATTTGCTTTCTCTCTTCTCTCCATGCTTAGAACAATTGTGTCACTATAAGTGGTTCCCAAACCAGGTTGTGTTGCAGGATTAGATGAAAAACTCCAACAAATGCACACACCTAGGACACAGATCACTCAGGGAAAGGAACATAGAATGCCACTCAGCTTGGAAAACTCCGATTTACAACCCTCTAAAAATTTATCACATCTCACCAACCAGCCTACCCTTAGAAAGGAGACATTTTAATTACTCACGCCTGCATTTATGTATTTTTGTGCCTGTATTGGGCTTAAACTCAGGGCCCGAGCACTGTCTCTTAGCTTTTTCTCTCCAGGTTAGCACTCCACCTCTTGATACACAGCTCCACTTTTGTCTTTTGGCTGTTAATTGGAGATATGAGTCTAACAGGATTTCCTTTCCAGGCTGGCTTTGAACCGTGATCATCAGATCTCAACCTCCTGAATAACTAAGATTATAGACATAAGCCACCAGCACCTGCCTTAAGAGATAGCTTTCAGGGCTGGGAAGGTGGCTCAGTGGTAGAGCGCTTGCCTTGCATGCCTGAGGCCCTGGGTTCGATTCCCCAGCACCACATAAGCAAAAAGAAAAAAAGCCGGAAGTGGCGCTGTGGCTCAAGTGGTAGAGCGCTAGCCTTGAGCTGAAGAGCTGAGGGACAGCGCCCAGGCCCAGAGTTCAGGCCCCACGACTGGACCCAAAAAAAAAAAAAAAAGAGATAGCTTTCAGAATGATGTTTTTAACTAGATACAAAACAGCTGTAAACAATGTTGCCTGGAGACTGATTTATCAGTCTTACAGTGAGCATTCAGAAAGGATAATTAATGAACAGTAGAGGTTCTGAGGCTGCAAAGATGCTAGCTTCACTTTCTTCCTATTCTTATAAAGCTACTACGGGGGTTCACCACAAAGACATATATATATTCTAATGACTTCTCAAAGACTTCACCTTTAATATCATTCACATATAATCTGGAATGTTAAGTTCCACCATATGAATTCTGGGGAACACACTCACACTAAACCCTAACATAGGGCCAACAGTTGGCTGGGCTCAGTTCTCTCTCTTTCCCATTCTCTTTGGTTTGGTGCTGGTACTGGGATTTGAATTGAAGCCTCATGCTTGCCGAATTGGCACTCTACCCCTTGAGCCATGCTTCCAGCCCTGCTGTTCACTGGTTTTATTTATTTGAAGAAATAAATAAAAATTGAACTCAGGGTCTGGTTACTGTCCCTTAGCTTTTTCTGCTCTAAGAAAGTGCTCTATTACTTGAGCCACAGCTCTAGTCTCATGGTGGTTAATTGAAGATAAGAGTTTTATGACTTTCCTGCCTGAAGGAACAGGCTTTCTTCCAATGGTGATCCTCAGATCTCAGCTTCCTGAATAGCTAGGATCACAGGCATGAGCCATAGTTTATTTTTTTTGAGATTTGTCAATTTATTATTATTAATTTATACTACTAGAAATAAAATACATCATTTGGTTCTCATTACTCCCTCACTGATAGATAATATTTCTATCTTATGTACTCAGTGATATAGTTTAAAAGCACTATTCCAATAATTATACAGGTACTTCTTTAATTATGAAGTTGGAGTATTTTTTTACACATTGGATGGCTAATAGCTCTTATTTGCTTGTAAACTACTGCTTTGTTTTAGTATTAAGTTTGAATTTTCTTCAGTTGCAATTGGTTTAGAAGGACTCTTAGCAGGGGCTGGGAAGGTGGCTCAGTAGTAGAGGGCTTGCCTTGCATGCATGAGGCCCTGGGTTCTATTCCTCAGCACCACATAAGCAGAAAAAAGCTGGAAGTGGCGCTGTGGCTCAAGTGGTAGAGCACTAGCCTTGAGCTGAAGAGCTGAGGGACAGTGCCCAGACCCAGAGTTCGGGCCCTACGACTGGCCAAAAAAAACCAAAAAAAAACAAACAGAAGGACTCTTAGCATATCAGAGATAATATCTCCTCCTAGATTTTTAGTGGTGCCTCTAGTCCCATGGGTATGCCCTTGAGTTTGAAATGATCTCCTACTTTCTTATGACCTTATCTGCCACTGCTTGATGACAAAGGTCCACTAACCTAGTCCTGTATAAACTAGTCCATTTGTTGTTGTTTTTGTTTGCTTTTCTATTACTATTTTCCCTCTAGCAAACTTTTATTTTCTATGGGACAAATTTGGCATTTGGGAACTAACCTTCACTTGATGCTTTTTCCTTGCTAGAAGGAGGAGTGGTAAATTCTTTTATGATAGACCAGTCCCTGAGCGTTTGTATGGTGTGTATGCGTGTGTGCATGCGTGCATGCACACACACATGCATGTATGTAGGTACTAGAGCTTGAACTCCAGAAAAAAGCAGGAAATAGGGCTGTGGCTCAAGCAGTAGAGCACTTTCTTTGAACTTCCTGGTGCTCTCACTTGGCTTTTTCACTCAAAGCTAGCAATCTACCACCTCTACTTCTAGCTTTTTTTTTTTTTTTTGGGTCCGGTCATGGGGCCTGAACTCTGGCCTGGGCGCTGTCCCTCAGCTCTTCAGCTCAAGGCTAGCGCTCTACCACTTGAGCCACAGCGCCACTTCCGGCTTTTTTTCTTTTTGCTTATGTGGTGCTGAGGAATCAAACCCAGGGCCTCAGGCATGCAAGGCAGGCGCTCTACCACTGAGCCACCTTCCCAGCCCCTACTTCTAGCTTTTTAATTGGAGATAAGAATCTTGAAGACTTTCCAGCCAGTCTGGCTTCATACTGAGGTCTTTGAATCTCAGCTCCCTGAGTAGATAGGATGACAGCCATGAACCACTAGTACCCCCATACTTTTAAAACACTAAACACTAGATTTTCCCATAAATTGATTCTTAGAGACATTTGTGATTTTTTTGTATGAATGGATTTCTTTGACCTGCACATTTCTAAGACTTACCATGGTGAATTCAATTGGCCTTACACTATTCTCTGTGGCATTCTTTTCTACTAATGCCTGGCTTATGATAACTCAGTCTTGGCTCCTCAGTTTTGTTTTGTTTTTTTTTTTTTAGCTTGGAGATGTGTAGTAACTTACACTTGAATTTTATTTTATTTTTTATTGTAAAGATACTATACAGAGGGTTACAGTTACCTGAGCAAGGTAATGAGTACACTTCCTATTGTTGGCTCCTCAGTTTTCAGATCAGTTCTGTGGGCCACTAATCAGTTTTGTTTTGTTTTGTCAGTCATGGGGCTTGAGTCAGGGCCTGCTCTAGGCTACAGCTCTATTACTTTGAGCCACAGCTCCACTTTCAGTTGTTTGTTTGTGGGGTTTTTTTGTGGTTAGTTGTTAATAAGAGTCTCATGAACTTTCCTGCCCAGGCTGGTTTGGAACCACAATCCTCAGATCTCAGCCTTGTGAGTAGCGAGGATTACTTACAGGAGTGACACCGGCACCCAGCTTCATCCCACTTCTCATGTGACTGAGAGACCACTCTTGCTCAGGGCACAACTGAAAGTGGGCCAGAAGCAGAGGTGAAGCAACTTGAGCAAAACTGTGCACTTAGGTTACAATGAAGACAATCCTCTTCTCCTCCCCTTAAGAAAATTTCTATGGAAGGCTTTGTCCTAGATGGTACAGGATCTGTATGAGACTGTAACAGTTCCATCTTCCAGATGTTTCTTTCAGAGTGAGTCCTCATTTAGTTGCTCCAAATGTGCGCCTAAACTACATCTAGGAGAGTATTTGTCTTCACTAATTATCACTGTGTTAAGAACAGATGATGCAATGAATTCCCAATCCTATGTCTCCCCATTTGTCCTTCCTTCCTTCCTTCCATTTTTAAGGTTATATTATAGAGGGGGATTTCATTGTGACATTTCCGCATATGTTTACACTGTATTCCAACCAATCTTGCTTCCTTTTTCACTCTCCCATATTCTTAAGACATAAGAGTAGCTAGTCACGGTGTGACATGCCTATAATCCTAGCACATAAGAGGAGAGATAGAGGGAAGAACATCTTGAGTTTTAGGACAGCTTGAGATACGTAGCCAGACACTGGTAAGCAGCTCAGGAACAACACCCAGTCTCTCAGTTCAAGCCCTGGAATTCCATCCCCCCTTTCCCCACCACCAAAAAAGAAGCCAGAAGTGGGAGGTGTGGCTCCAGTAGTACAACACTACCAGCCTTGAGCAAAAAAGCTAAGGGACAGTACCAAAGCCCTGCCCTTAAATCCCAATTCCATTACAAAAAAAAAAAGAAAAAAAAGGAAGGAAGGAAAACAAGATCATAGGACTGTCTCTTATTTCCGGGGTTCTGATTAAGTAGGCAAAGATCAGGGGTAGGGATCTGTATTAAAAATATACATATATTATATTATATTATTGTTAACATTAAGATATTGGACAAAGGGGTTATTTATTGTTTCATAGGTCAAGTAATGAGTACAGTACGTTTCTTTTTGGACCATGTCACTCTTTTCTTGGCATTTTCCCTCTCCAGTCTCTACCCACAAGTTACATAGTTCATTTTCCACATAGTGTCTAGGGATCTGTATTTTTGACATGGAAGTAATTCCTACATCTTTGGTCCTTAGTATTGGCTTTGAGAAATGTCATGGTCAGGGGCAAGATAGTTGAGCCTTGGTCCTATTGGCAATTGCAGCTCAGTAATTTCAGAAGCTGAGGGTCTGTACTGTAGGTGCATAAACACTCCAAGGGAAAAATCAATGTGAAAATGTTTCCTAATTTATTTTTTATTTACTTTCATGTGCAGCCATTCATATCCTGTCACTGATTTCCCAAACAAATTTTTTTTTGAGAAGCTGCTATGTATCAAGCCATTTATATTAAAAATATAATCTCTTCCACTGGGTGCTCAGGGGCTTACATACATAACTCTCGCTCTCAGGAGGCTGAATTCTGAGGATTGAGGTTAGGAGCCATTGTGGGCAAGAAAGTCCATGAGACTTTTATCTCCAATTAATCAGCAAAGAGCTGGAACTGGAGGTGTTGCTCAAGTGGGATAGTGCTAGCTTTGAGCAAAAATGTGACCAGATCCTGAGTTCAAGTCCTGTACCACACAAACAAACAAACATAAACCTCTAACACTCTGGATTTGAAAAAGGAGGAAATGTAGTTATAAATAACACCAACCATACCCCTTTCCTATTCATGTTCCCAATAGTTTTCTTTAAAATGGCATTCCAGAATTTGGGGTTGTGTGTGTTGTGGTTGCTATTTTGAGGCCAAGGGTTGTTATGTAGTCCAAGCTGGGCCTCAGTCCCAGGATCCTCCTCGTTCAGCATCCCCAAACTATTTCAGAACTTTGAAATTTATTTTATTAAAGTTTTGAGGTTGGTTTAGAATAGAAATAACTCAGAATAGATTTGGCACAATTTGTTTATTCTTTCTAATCGAAAAGGAATTTTGTTGTTGTTGTTGGCTGCAGGGCTTGAACTCAGGACCTACGTGCTGTCTCTGAGCTCCTTTGCTCAAGGCCTAGTACTCTACCACTTTGAGCCAGAGCACCACTTCCAGCTTTTGAGTGGTTAATTGGAGATAAGAATCTCACCATTGACATGCATGAGACTTCACTTAACTTCACCTCCATCCAGGACAATGGGGACTTCTCGGCCTGGGCTGGCTTCAAACCCATGATCCTCATATCTCAGCTTCCTGAGTAGTTAGGATTACAGGCTTGAGCCACCAGCACCCAGCTCGTAAAGGAATTTGTTTTTGTAGATTTTATATTCACTGTGATTTAAACATACACGAGAGGAGTGATAAGCAGCTGTTGTGGAGTCTTTCATAAAATGTTACCTGTGCTGTAATCTTGCTTTGGAGTCTGTTGTCTGGACGAATTCACAACTGTGGTACCCAAGCATGCTTGTTTGAATAAGGTTTTCACATGATACCAAAATGTTAAAAAAAAAATGTTAAAAATAGATCAGGATATAGGGCACCCCAAATACTTAATTTCTTAAATCAGTGACATGAGGAGGAAGGGAGAAAAGGACAAAGGAAAGAGGGAGCAAAGAAAGGACTGAGGAAGGAAGGAAAAGAAGGAGGGAAGGAAGGAAGGAAGGAAGGAAAGATTGGTTAATATAAGGCTGAAGCTCTGGAATCTACAGTTACTTGTCAGTAAATGCTACTGAATCCAAAAGAAATGCACAGAATGGATAGCGAACCAATCTCTAAATGACAACAACAAAAAAGTACAGCATGTGGACATTAAAGAACAATGAGGCCAGTTTGAAGTCTCCTTTGTAGACTAGTATCTATCTTCATCCCCTAGGCTGGGTGAAGCTCCAGGCTGGAGAAAAGCAACCTTTCTCTCTGAGGCGGTGCTGTTTATTTCATACTTGGAGGAGACAGGCTTTCAGAATAGCTTTCCTTGATGGTATCACTTCTTTGTGTTGGAAATCAGGCATCTCTAGGGGTTAGGAAAAGAAGGAGAAAAGAGAACCTGAGTGGCTTTTTCCTGTTGTTTGACATGCAAAATTGACATTCAAAAGAGGATACTGGGCTTTGTCCCGGGGCTTTTCCAATGGTAGGACTGAACTCACGAAACAGCTTGTCTAGTGAAAGTTGAATTCAAATGACTTTAGATGGGTTTTCCCTTGTTACAGAACACGTCCCAAAGTAGAGTAAGACACAATAACTTGCCTGCTTTTCTTCCTTTCTTTCTTTGTTTCTTTCTTTCTTTCTTCCTTCCTTCCTTCCTTTCTTTCTTTTCTGTCTGTCTTAAATGCTGTTTTCTGTGTCGGCCTTTGTGTTTGTGTCCTCAGAATTTCTAGATGGTCCATTTTCAAAGGGTCATTAACATTATTTAAATATTCATGGTGGGGGAGGGGACGACAGACTGAAATTTCAGACCTCTCAGGAGTGAGGGATGGCTGGCCACCTGCCTAATCAAGGCCCACGCTGTGTCAGCTGCCACCCTCTCCACGGCTGGCATTGTTAACACATGCGCCTGACCCGCAGCGCTGCCGCCGCTGCACAGCGAGGGCCGCTAGCCAGGGATCCCCAAACGTCTGTTCACATCCCAGCCTCTGGATCACCCCGAAGGGAGCCCCAAAACACACAAGGGTACCATTTCCTAACCAGTCCCGGGGGGGGGTCCTCACCGAGGCGCTCGGCCCGGGTACTAACCTGGTGTTCGTCCTTGCTCGGGCAGGAGCTCGGCATCCTGAGTAGTGAGCGAGCTCAGACCCCCACGTAGCCCCACGAGCACAGAGACACACAGCGAGCGAACGCTTGATCACCTCCCTCCCCGGGCATACAGCAAGCATCCACCTACCCCAGGCGCAGCTCCGCGCGCCCCATGCCATCCCACCATCTCCCCCTCTGTCCAGGCTTCCGGGTCTTTTCCGTAGACTCCTTTCTCCATTTGTGCCCAGGCTCTGTGCGAGCAAGGGGAGCCGACGTGGAAGAGCAGGGGGCGGGCCGCGCGGGGAGCGGGCACCGAGCGGGCGGGGCGTGCCCGGGCGGGAAGGGGCGTGGCGAGGGGGCGTGTCCGGCGCGGGTGGGCGGGGCCCTCCCTGCAGCGGAGCTCGCACGGCCAGCAGCCTCCAGCAGAAGCGTTGGCCCCCAGCCTGGGGCTGCTCCGGTGTTAGGTCCCCTCCTCTCCGGGACGCCCCGGGGGCCGGGAAGGCAGCCGCCGCGCCCGGCTGGTTCCGTTCGATCCGGAGGACCGCGCTTCGAGGAGCAGGCGTCCCGAGGTGGGTGAACCAGTTGGGGGGCACAGCGGTCCCGAACGCGGAGTTGTTTTAGGGCATGGGGGAGAGGGTGGCCGAACGAGGAGGGTCTGCCTCGGGATCCGGGAGCCCCAGAGGATCGTCGGGTGTCTGGCTGGAAAGGTTTGGGCCATGTGCATTTTCATTCCGAGGGTGTGTGGCGTTTTGTTGTGTGTGTGTGTTGAGGGGGAGGCTGGGCCAGCTGTTCAATTCACTGCCTGCTTATTTGTGATTAGGGGTAGGTTTGCTCACCCCTTGACCCTTGACCCCCCCCCCCCCCCCCGCCCCAGCGCGGGCGGCGGACGGAGCCGCGCGTCTGGCCGCCTGGGTTACCAGCGCTGGAGGCATTTTCGCAACTTCTGGACTGTCAGGTAGACTGAGGCCCGGGGTGCCTGGCCCCCCCCCCCCCCCCACCAGCTGGAGCCTTTGTGGACTGGAGTGCTGGGTACTGGACGGGGAAGAGGGTGGATGAGCCCTTCCGCCGGGCATTGGGGTGGTCCGGGTGGGTAGTTTGGCCCGAGGCCAGGCCCTCAGCACTTCAGATGGGAGCGTTCCCTCTTCCTCTTAGCGCCTTCCTTCCTTCCTTCCTTCCCTTCCCTCGGGGGAAATGGAAGGGGAACGTGTGGGACCCGCTGTGCGTGTGGGACCCGCTGTGCGCGGGTCTGTCCGCGCGGGCTGCGCGCCCGCTGGAATCCGAGCGTGGGGTCCCCGGCCGCCCGGAGGACCGGGGCGGGGTGGGGGCTGAAATGATGCCCCGGTGAGAGCCCGAGGCTGGGGTGCGGGCTGGGTAGAGGAGCCGGGCAGCCAGCCGGGGCGGCAACCCGGCTGATGCTCGCGGACACAGATGCCTGCCCCTCGCCAGCCCCGGGGAGCCCTCCCACCCCGGCGCAAAAAAGAGAAGAGGGCATCTGGGAAAGAAGGAGGAGGTGACTTCTTCGCAGAGACAAATAGATGAGCTCTCCGAACTCAGATAGGCCTGTTGGCTGTGTTGTGGTTTGGCCGATGGACTGCGTCGTGTAGAGACTTTGACAAATCAATTTCCTTCCCTGGGCCGGCTTTAAAGTCCGGGGCCAATAATCGGGTACTTTGCCTACTACCCACATACTTTACAGCCGGTCTTGGTAGTTGGGAGTCTCTGAACAAGTTTGCTTCTCTTAGCTAGCGCCTTTCTGTTTCAGCACGTGTTTGCAGGCGCCTGCCGGCTGAAGACTAAACCACCCACCTGCCTTTGTGGTCCCCGGGACTTGTTTCCTTGCCTTTGTTCAGATTAGAGCTTCTGTGAGCATCACACTTTCCCTCCTGGAAGTGTTTTGCCATTTAATCAAACATCTCCCACTCGGTCTGGCAGCTTCCCTAACTTTGATGGATAAAATTTGATAATAGTATGAAAAAGATCAAGTATATCTGGGAAGGAATTGTGTGTGTGTGTGTTCCAAGAAAACCCATACAGAATTGCAGGTTCTGAATACGCTGTCTGCTGCCAGCTCTCTGCTCCCCAGTTTTAACCCTTGACCTTTTCTTCCAAAAGCATCTTCTCCCTTAGGTGGGGCATTCTAGGACTTCTGGGGGGGCAAAGGGGGAGAGTCCCACAATTATTTTTGAGTGCATCAGAAAAATTATTCCTGAGCCAGATGACACAACATTAATCTTGCTAGATCTCCAAATCTTGAACCTAACAGGCAAGGCAAGGGAGTTCATTCTCCAGTTTCTTTCTGGGGTGTTGGGGTGCTGTGGTGACAAGGATGGAGGGATGGTTGGGCATGAGATGGGACAAATATTTTGAAATCTCCATTATCTCATAGTTCTGGCATGACAGTTGGCACAGCTTCCTGCCTGCAGAGTTCAAAGTAGTGTCGTCAGAATTCATTTCACTTTCCTAAGTGGTTTATTCTGACTCAGTAGCCTCAGGATCTCTGGCAAGTAAGGTTATAGTATCTTAACTTATCAAATGAGGGAGAACATGCCAATGCGCTGGTTTTATTTCTAACCCCTCCACCCCCCCTTTTTTGGACCAGTACTCTAAAATGTGAGTTGTTTAAAATGCTAACAGTTTGGCCTTTCTAATTATCATTATCTTTTTTATCTAGATACTGTCCTGATAGATGTAGTGGGCTCTTAAAATACCCATGACCCAGATTCCTATCATGAATGTTATTACTAGTCTCTGTTTTTTTTAGGGTAATGAGGAATGTTTAAATAAAGATGAAATTGAGTTTGGATGGAGATTGGGTTGAGAGATTTTAACTGCTAAAACCAGAGCATGGGGGCTAGATACCATCCCTTAGCTTTTTCCTCTATTGTTCTACCATGTGAACCACATCTCCACTTCTGGCTTTTTACTGGTTAATTGGAGAAGAGAATCTCAAGGACTTTTCGGCCCATCCTGGCTTCAAACCTTGATCCTAAGATCTCATCTTCTTGAGTAGCCAGGTTTACTGGCATGAACTAACTGTAGTTCCTTTTTTAAATCTTATGCACAACTTTGATCTTTAAAGCATAAAAGTTAACACTTGCTCAGATAATTGATCAGAGATCTATTGAGATCTTTTGAAAAAACGAACAGTGCATTTATGATCCTCCTCCCTCCCCTACTATGCAAGCCTAATACCCAGAGGCAGGTTTTCTGTGAAGCTCAGAAAAGAGCCCCAGAGTCTCACCTAGAAGAAGCACGTTGGTTGATTTATGGCAGATACAGAACTCTGAGTGTCCCCTATTTCATTTATCCCCTCTCTATAAGATAATCCCTCTCCAAGAATATATAGCCTAATGTTGAAAATTTTGGACATTCACCCTTTAAGCCCATTTTTTTTTTTTCAGGAATATATTATGGGAAAGTTGAAACCATCTCTGTTCTAAAAGGAACAGTTGGAGCTGGGTGCCATTGGCTCATGCCTGTAATCCTAACTACTCAGGAGACTGAGATCTGAGGATTGCAGTTTGAAGCCAGCTGGGATAGAAAAGCTCCCCCACCCCCACCTTGAAACTGTTATTTCCAATTAACCATTCAAAAACCAGAAGTGGCACTGTGGCTTAAGTAGTGGAGCCCTAGCCATGAGCACAGAGACTCAGGGACAGTGCTTAGGTCCTGTGTTCAAGCCTCACAACCAACAACAACAAAAACAGGAACAGTTGGCTCAAGTTTTAGAGTTTGTGATTTTTTTTTTTGGTAATAAACTAGAAACCTTAAGAAATGGAGAGCTCTGAGTAACAGAATACTTCAAGTTTAAACCTAAGGTTTTCAGCTTCGTTTTTGACTGTTGTAGATGCAAGTGTTTCTCAGCTATAATGGTTGACTATCACCTCTCTCACTTTCTTGCCTTGGAAGCAGTTTTCCAGCACTCCATCTCACTTCTAGGCCTAGAGGGGATACAAGAGTAGGTTCAAGAGATGATATGTAACTGAAACTTGTCCCCCATCTCAGTGACAGTCTCAGAGTGACCCCGAGGGCCATGCAACTGGAGATGCCCTATGAGGCCAGATGCTGCTGGAGTTCTTGTCCCAGTAGAAGATGAAGATGAGGGGTATAGTAATGGTTCTCGTCTTGTGGATTTGAGGGGTTGAGTTTATTGTTTGTTTTGTCTTCTAAGTCTTGAGAGGATATACATGCTGGTTGAGGGAGTCTTTATATGCATGTCAAGGCAGGGAAGAGAGCTGTAGAACTTAATAGAGTTTCACTATGACTCAGTCTTTTTTTAATTCTTAAGGGTGGGCAAGAGTTTTGTAGATGTTTATAGATGTTTGGATGTTTGTTTGAATTGAGCTGGGTTGGTGAGCAAAGCCAAACACAGAGACAATGTAGTTATCTAGAACTAGGGTGTGGTCCAAGCTCCTTTGTGTTTTGTTCATGATCTCTTCACTATCTTGAGCTTGTTACCAAACTAGAGTCTATACAGTTTACTACCTACTTCAAAACTCATCTTAAATTAGATGAAGTAAGTTGGTTCTGTTTCCTTCTCCCTTCTACCCTGTGTTCTTTATTTTTTTAATTTTTTTTAAATTTTTTGTCTGTCTCAGGGCTTGAACTCTGGGCCAGGGCGCTGTCCCTGAGCTTTTCAGCTCAAAGCAAGTGCTCTACCACTTGAGCCATAGTGCTACTTCCAGTTTTCTGGTGGTTAATTGGAGATTAGAGTCTCATGGACTCCTTTCCTGTCCCAGACTTTTACTGCCTTGACTGGCTTTGAACCACAATCCTCAGATCTCAGCCTCCTGAGTGGCTAGGATTACAGGCGTCAGCCACCAGCGCCTGGCTTTCCCTTGTGTTCTTAAATTCCTTCCTTCCTTCCTTCCTTCCTTCCTTCCTTCCTTCCTTCCTTTCTCTTTCTTCCTTTCTTTCTTTCTTCCTTCCTTCCTTCCTTCCTTTCTCTTTCTTCCTTTCTTTCTTCCTTTCTTTCTTCCTTCCTTTCTTCCTTCCTTCCTTCCTTCCTTCCTTCCTTCCTTCCTTCCTTCCTTCCTTCCTTCCTTCCTTCCTTCCTTCCTTCCTTCCTTTCTTCCTTCTTTCTTTCTTTCTTTCTTTCTTTCTTTCTTTCTTTCTTTCTTTCTTTCTTTCTTTCTTTCTTTCTTTCTTTCTTTCTTTGTTTTTTGTGCCAGTCCCAGGGCTTGAACTCAGGGCCTGAGTGCTGCCACTGAGCTGTTTTGCTGAAAGCTAACACTCTACCACTTGAACCACAGCTCCACTTACAGTTTTTGTTTGGTTAATTGTACATATGAGTCTCATGGACTTTCCTGCCCAGGCTGGCTTAGATCTCAGCTTCCTGAATAGTGAGGGTTATATTTGGCTCAGTGCCTGGTTTAGACCCCAATTTTTGGGACTTAATTCTGGGCTGATTCACACTGTGATAGATACTTTTGGAACTCTTTGCTGTAAAAACTTTTAATGAGCTGACTGTTTATTAAAGCAAGAAGGTACATCAATATATAAAGTTACAATTTGCAATGAAAAGTAGAAATGAAAATGGTTTTAGAAAAATCTTGAGAAGTCTGGACAATGCAGTCCATTCTGTTCTGTTGTTTGAGTTTTGACAGATTAGCTTAGTTTGCTGGCTCTCTGGATTATTTCATAGTACATTGGTGAGGTAGACAAAGCAGAATCATTATCTTGAGTTCTTATGGATTACAAATTATTCTTGTAAACAAACATACAAAAAGTGCCATTTAGCCGGGCACTGATGTCTCATGCCTGTAATCCTAGCTACTCAGGAGGCTGAGATCTGAGAATCATGGTTAAAAGCCAGCCCAGGCAAAAAGTCCCAGTGAGACTCAAAAACTGGAAGTGGTGCTGTGGCTCAAGTGGCAGAGTGCTAGTCTTCAGCACAAAGAGGCTTGGACATTGCCTAGGTCCTGAGTTCAAGCCCTACAAAGGGGTGGGGAAAGTACCATTTATTACCTCCCCACTCAATTGCGGGAGCTGGCCAGCATTGGGGTTCTGGACTAGGATAATACTACATTTTATGAAGTTTGTGAGTTAGAAAAAGTAGCCGAGAATTCACAAACAGCCCGATTTAAAAGCAGAAAACCACAGTAGGTGACCCAGTTTAAAAAGTTTGCATGGTCTGTGGGAAATTCCCCTCAAAATGCCCATGGATGGGACTATCCCACACAGGTCCTAGGACACTGCAGCATCTGCCTTCTATTTAAGGACGGTGGACATGTACCAGTCCCCTGATTCCCTAAGCATCTGTCTTGTTTACTCTTTTTTTGGTTGGTTATGGGGCTTGAACTCTGGGCCTGAGCGCTGTCCCTCAGCTCTTCAGCTCAAGGCCAGCCCTCCTCCACTTGAGCTACAGCGCCACTTCCCATTTTCTGAGTGTTTATTGGAGATAAGAGTCTCACAGTCTTTCCTGTCTGGGCTGGCTTTGAACCTCGATCCTCAGATCTCAGCCTCCTGAGTAGCTAGGATTACAGGCGCCCAGCTGTCTTCTTTACTCTGAGTTGTGGTTCTATCTGTCCTAAGTGTCCTTGTAATGAATTCTGGGTCCTGATAGGTATGTTGGGGTCACACAGCTTTGAGGAACCTGTGTATTGTTTTTGTGTTTTGCTTTGCTAGTCCTGGAGCTTCAACACTGCCTGAATGCTGTCCCTGAGCTTCTTTTACTAGTGTTCTACCACTTGAGCCACAGAGCCATTTCCGTTTTTTTTTTTTTTTTCCTGAGTAGTTTATTGGAGATAAGAGTCTCATGGACTTTCTTGCCCAGGCTGCCTTTGACCAGCAGTCCTCAGATCTCAGATCTCAGCTTCCTAAGTCACTAGGCTTACATGCATGAGCCACCAGCACCCAGCTTGGATCCAGGGTTTTAAAATGTCTTTCTTGGTGCTGCCAGATGAAGCTTGAGAACTTAATGCTTCTGGGCACCAGCCTAGAGTAGATGTTGAATACCACCCTACCTGCCCATACATGCAGTCTTAACTCTTAACTCTGACGGACCAGGTCCTCAATGAGATGCTTAAGTAAATGTATCCTGGAGCTACTTCAGCAAATGTGTGGATTCTGCCGTGAGCTTTCTGCTTTGTAGAGTCTCTGACCTTCTCATAGGCTACCTGGGAAATTGAGACAGCATATAAAAACAAGTAAATGCAGGTCTAGAAATACTTTTTATTTTGTCTGCGGTGGAACCCAGGGCCTTGAGCACACTATGTGCTCTTTGCTACCAAGCTACACTGAGCTACAGCCCCCCAGAAATACCAACCTGTCTCTAAACTACTTAAATAAAGATGCATTTTATTGCTTTTGCACACTTTATCCATTTAAACCATTCAGGCTACTTTAGCAAAATGTACACTGGGTACACCATAGAAATTTATATCTCACCATTCTGAAGTCTGGGAAGTCTGAGATCAAGGCACTGGAAGATCTGTTGTCTGGTGAGGGCTCTCTTTCTGGTTCATAGGTTTTGATTCACTGGGGATGCTTTCTTACTGTGTCCTAGCTGGGTGGAAGGGTGTGGGATCTCTGAAGGTCACTAATTGAATTTCTGAGGGCTTTGCTATTAGGACTAATTATCTCCCTCAGGCCTGCCTCCCAATTCCATCATTTGGGTGATTGTCCTTCTATATATGAAAGGAGGAAAGGGTATAAACATTCAGCCCACAGCTTGGACCTTGAGAAGGGTCCTTCCTGAGGAAAGTAACAATAAGCTGTGAAGTTGCCTAGAGTTTTCCAGGGTGGCTTGAAGGAGCTGAGTTTCCCCATAACGTTTCTATACCCTGGGTTGGTAGGAAGTGGGTTTAGAAGAGGTTTTCAGGCTTCTGTGTTGGAAGAACAGTGTTTTGAACTTCAGGGTATTTGTGATGAGCCTGTGGAGCTAGGATTGAGTTGGTGCTGAGACTTGGCTGAGACTCGTAGCTAAGACTTGACTACAAAGTACCAACCCCAAGGCAAGAGGAAAGGAGGGACACCTGCTACCTTTCTTCCCACTTCGCAGTTAGTTGCCTGTCTGCAGTCTCTGGGCAGGGCTCTGCCAGTGCCCACCTGAGCCAGAACCTGGGTGAAGCCTGAATAGAAGGTGTGAGAAAACCAAACCACATTTTCCTGGCAGCTGTTAACTGACAACTTTCAACCTCTCTCCTGGTGCAGTATACAGTGTTAACTGATGGCATCATGGCCCTAATGGAGTCATGTAGAACCCTACTTTGCTTAGTGTTGTGCCTCACAAGAGTGTGTGTGTGTGTGTGTGTTTGTCTGTGTGTATGCATGCACATGCATGTGTGCCTACTGTTACTAGGCCTTATGCTCTCACTTGTTTTTTTTTTCTCTTAAAGCTGTATGCTATCACTGGAGCCACACCTCCCTTTCCAATTTTTTCCTGGTTAACGGGAGATAAAAGTCTCCTGGGCTTCTGCCTGGGCTAGTTTCTGACCACTATCTTGAGATCTCAGCTTCCTGAGCAGCCAGGATTACAGGTGTGAGTCACCAGCACGCAGCTATGAGAATTTACCAATAAAGAGCAGTGTGTGTGTGTGTGTGTGTGTGTGTGTGTGTGTGTGTCTGTCTGTCTGTCTGTCCTGGCTTGAACTCCATGCTAGCACTCTCTACCAGGTGAGTTTCACTTCCATCCCCATTCCCCACTTCTCCCCCCTTAATTGGAGATAAGGGTCTCTTGGACTTTCCTGCTCAAGCTGGCTTTGCAAGGAACCATGAATCTCAGATCTCAGCCTCCTGACTAGCTAGAATTAGATACATGAGCCACCTCAACATGAGGGACTGATTTCCCAAAGGAACACATTTTACTTCTAGAAAATCCAAGTATCTCAAACTCCTGAATTCAAAAGTTTTTTTTTTTTCCTGCATGTGAATGAACACCAGGGGTCCGACGAACTGTGTGATTCCAAAGCTCTTTCACTTTGTTAGTTCATATTTTCTATCTGAATAATTTAGCCTTTTGAAACATAACATGAGGTCCCTTCTGACACAATTACAGACCAATGTGTAGAATGTATTCACTTGGGATGAAAACGAATGAGAAACTATATTGGAAACTTAGGTCATGTCCAAAGCTAATTCTTCTTTGGGATCATTTGTTCCTTCACAGAACATTTCAGATCAGCAAGGGAGATTGACATCAGCCAGGAGAGTAGGAGGCATAGCTTCCATATCCAGTAACAATATGTACGTTGTTTTCAAATATTCTTCTCATCCTATGCTTTATTATCTAAACAATTCATAGCCTCCAAAGGATGACAGAAGTTATGGTAGAACCAGCCCAGACAGTATTAGAGAAAAGAGGAGAAATACTCCATTAGCCTCATTCAGAGTTTTCTGGGTAATTCCCAGGAATCCCGGGGGAAATCTTGATCCTGATCTTCCCCAGCATGGTAGTAGGAGGAGCTAAGGGAAAGGGGGAGGGAATAACTTTTTTCAAGTGACGGATGATGGTGCCCAGTTGGGCACCATTATTTAATGCTTACCTTATTTAATGTTTAAATCATAATTTTTAAGATGTGGATGCTGAACCACCACAAGACTTAACTCACCAGCCAAGTCAAGGGTCCCACAATGGCTGAAGGTCCTACCAATTTTTCCTCCCTACTTCCTTACTAAACCAGTGCTGTGGGGCCTTGTTGCTCAGATGTGTGGTCCCAGGACCTGTGGTATTCCTGTTACCAGAAATATGTTGGAACTAGAGAGTGAGCTTGAACCCATTTCAAATCTGATCAGAATGTGCATTTTAACAAAATTCCCAGTGTTTCCTGTGAGGAAGCTTGCTACTATGGACAATTAGGAAACCTAGCCAAGCCTCAGAATTGGAATTAACTGGCTAGATCTAAGGGATGTGTCTGTCATGTAAGTGGGAAGGGTTTTATTAGAATCTAGTGGGTACCTAATGAACTGTGCACAGAATAACTCTCACCCCAACAATACTGGTCTAGTTGTGTCTAGAATTCACATCCTTGTGGATATGTTTCTTAGTTTCCAATGTATGCAAATCTTTATCAAGTACATCTTAAATGAGATGATATGAATTGCAGTGTGCTATGCAAATGGTAATCTTTGGGGGACTTGAACAGCTTAAATGAAACCTGAATGATTCCTGTTATTATTTGAGGTATCTGACTTTAGTCTCAAGGAAGCAGTGGAAATATTTCTAAATAAGAGCCCACAATGGAGACGTTGAAGTTGATACCATCTCTCAGCCTCTCTGGCATCAGTCAGTGCCGTACGTTGTTTTGGTTCATTCTAAGACTTTCCAGGTCTGAATCCTACCTTTCAGCCCTCAAGCAGGTTAGTGCTGGGTTATTGGTGCCACCTGGAGGCTGGAGGAGGCTAGAAAAGAAATGCCAGGCTGGGGAAAGAGGGCAGAGCCTCATTCTTATTCCTTTTTTCCTTGCCCCCTAGAGCAAGCGTCTGTCCTCAGATCCTTTCTTTCTACCACCCTGCAGGTATTTCTCCCTATAGATGCTGTCTGTTCCCCACCTCCCGTGTCCTCCTTCCTCTTCTTTTTCTTAATTTTGGCCAGATTTTGGCCCAGAACAAGGTGCTTGCCACTGTCTCTTCTGCTTTTCTTCCTTTGCTGAACTGAAAATCAACCCAAGTCATGATCAGAAAAAGAAAAGAAAAGGAATGCTTTAAAGTGAATTATATCCAATAAAGAATCTTGTTGTTAATCCTTAGGTCCTCTTGTTTGTTTGCTCTGTTCTTTTTTGTTTGTCACTCCCGCCTCCCCCAATAACTCAGGGCATGGTTGACAAAGCACTCTACATCCTTAGCCAATTAATCTGTAGTTGTAAGAGTCCAATTGAAAACTGCTACAAAAAAACCTTTCCCACTTTCTTCCTTTCTTGGAATAAACTTGCTTTTTCTCAAGGCCCAGAATTCTCTACAGGTTTCTTTTTCTTTGTCCCATTGAATCATTAGTAGTAGAACAATTATGTTCTGCTGATTTTGTGTGTGTGTATGTGTGTGTGCCAGTCCTAGGACTTGCCAGTCCTGTGCCAGCCTGGCCTCAGCTGTCCCTGAGCTTTTGTACTCAAGGCTAGCACTCTATCATTTGAGCCACAGCTCCGCTTTGGCTTTTTGGTGGTTAATTGGAGGTAAGAATGTCATAGACTTTCCTGCCCAAGCTGGAAACCACAGTCCTAAGAGTAGCTAAGATTACAGTCATGACCCATCACTGTCTAGCTATTCTGATTTTTTTAATGGATATTATCTGTGAAGCAAATTGTTAGGCTTTCCAAGAAAAAGGAAGGAAAGGAACCTCTCCAAGTCCCTCTCCTCACTAACTTTCATCTCCTTGGTAAAGCCTTATTCAGGAAAAGAGGTGGTTGACATTGCTTAGGTAGCACAGAAGACCCTACCCTGGCATTGGATACAGAAGCCAGGCATAGGAAGCCAAAACACCAGGCCTCTGGCTAGAGTAGAATGTGTCCTTCTCAAGACTGAGAAGGCTGTGTTTTTCCAGCTGATCTGCTCCGAAAGGTTCTAAGTTGAAAAGCAAGAAGCTCCTCCCATTGTGGAAAGCTAGAAGGTAGAGAACTTGAGAGAGTGTTTTGGAAGATTACCAGTTATGTCGTAAAAATAAAAGATTTGGCACCTGGAATTGATTCCTAGTAATTGTTTTGAGAAAATAATTGGGAAATCAATGTTGGCAAAAAAAAAAACATTGGAGGTACTAGGTATTGGACATAGATAACCACATGTTCTACTGCTGATCTACATCTCAAGCCCCATTTTAGAAAATATCTGTCTAGGCCAGGCATCTCGGTGCATGCTTGTAATCTCAGGTGCTTGGGAGGCAGAGGCAGCAGGATCTTGGTTTAAGGCCAGCACTGGCAAAGTCACATGACCCTATCTGAAAAACAAGCTAAAAGCTTAAAAGGACTAGGGTGTGGCTGAGGTGGTAGAGCTCTAGGCCCAGAGTTTAATAATCCCCAATACTGTAAACAAAACTGTTCATTTAGAAGGTTTATTACACCTGAGAGTAAGAAAACAGGCTTAAAAGATGACCTATTATGCATAAGTGTGTACTTTTTCTAAGATTGCTGAGTTTTCATGATATTTCCCTGAAAGGATCAATGAAAGGATCGGTCACATCCATGCCAGGGGACCACACAGAGGCAGGCAGGCACAGGAGAAAGATTATTAGAAGGTTTATTAGAGGGGCCATATTTCCCCCCCGGAGAGAGCGCATGGCCTCCACTATCTAAGGTAGCTGCAGGATCTGGGGGTTAGGAAGTGAGTAAGGTAGATGGGAATTCTGGTGGGTCTGGGTGGAGAGAGGGAGGGGCTAGCTATAGGGCAGGAAGTCCAGGGCTGGGAGGAGCTCAGGTCTGGGTGGAGCTGAGGACCAAAGGTAATGCTTACATTCTAGATTGGCTTCAAACTCCAAGGCACTAGTGATCCTCTTGCTGTAGCTTTTCTAGTAACTGGAGCCACAGGTACCTTCCATCATACCTAGCCTATGCTTTTTATTGTTGTAATCAATAATCTACCCTCATAAGCATTATGAATAGTAGTTTTAATCCTATTGGAAGATGGAAGATGTTGAAGCTGGAAAAAGCAAAATAAATTGGTTCAGGAAAGACCGCCTCTGCATGTACATTTCCCCCTATACTGAGGATCAGAGTTGAATAGCTGTCTCACACACTCATGAGAAGGAGAGCAGAACCAGGTTTTTACCTTAAATATGACAGCTGCTACTTCTTAACTGCCTGAACATCACTTATTCTGTGTGTTTATTCCCCTTGTTTTAGAAGCAGTCCCAGATTGTAGACCTTTCCTCAGCAGAGGCCTTTTCTTTGGTGAAGTTGCTTCCTCTTCTCAACCCACACCCTCTAAGTGTATTGTTATGAGCTTCTTTTGGTCTTGGTAATATATGTCATTTCCTACAATCTACTTAACCCAGTTTGTCACAAATGATGCCTTTTTAAAGGTTGCCTGGAAGCCAGGTGCTAGTGGTTCCTATCTGTAATCCTAGCAACTTGAGAGGCTGAGATCCAAAGGATTGAAACCAGCCCAGGATTATATGCAAGACGTCTTTTCAACCTAACAGCTGGCATACACCTGCATCCTAATTACATGGGAGACTGAGATTGGGCAGACAATAGTACTAGCCTAGCCCAGGCAGGGAAGTCCATGAGATTTCATCTCAACAGAAGAAACTGGGTGTGGAGGTGTATATATGCCTGTCATCACAGCTACCATGGAATGCCTGGGCGGATTGTGGGCCAGTCAGTAAATGAGACCCTGTCTCAAAAATAATGCAAAAAAAGGGTTGGAGGTGTGACTCAGCAGTAGAGTACGTGTCTAGGAAGCTTGAGGCCCTGAGTTCAAACCCTAGTACTACCAAAAAAAAAAAAAAGTCTACTTGGAAAAATACTAACAAGAATCATCATTCAGCTGCTGCAAATGCTTAGACAAAGGCAAATGATGTGAAGGATGGTATGTGTAGCACCGAAGGACAATTCCATGCAGTGTGGGTACAACTTAAAAAAGCCTTGAACTTTTAACGTGGGTCTACTTTTGTCTACAAATTGTGATCACATTTCTTTCAGAGAGATTAAAACACGCAGTGTTGTATTTTTTCAGTGAGTTCAGTTCCTAGACTGAATCTCTTGGGTTTGAAGTGGGCTTGTGCTACTTCCTGATAATGAGTATGTTCTATTGAAATTATGGCCCTTCACGAAGTATCATGAGGGCATATACAAGCATGAGCGACTGCCCGCCCAGTGAAAAGGATCTATTTCTTCTGTTCCCTATGGTTTATCATATGGGTAGCTTCTCCTTTCTCTGTATAGCTTCTTGCCTTTGTTCATATCTATGTTCAAATGTCCCCTTCTCATAGGAGTCTCCATCTTCCTGCATCAGGGCCCACCCAAAGACTCAACTCATAAAGTGAATTCCTCACGTTAGGACTTAAACAGAGTTGAGGCTGGATAGAGGTGAATAACTCATCCCTAGCACCAGTCTACATTAGTCTGGACTGTTTATACCCACATGGTCAAATTCAAAGCCGTCTGCTAGTCCAAGCAGGTATACAACAGCCCAGGGGACTCTGGAAAGTCTAGATCTGGCTATCTGTGAACATTCCTCCTCTCTGAAGTCTTTTAATTCTCTTAGGAACTTTCAGGGAACAGGGCAAATCACGCACAGGTGGAGGGAGACGGGGCCCTTGCTACAGTGCTTGCATCATCTTGCTGATGGCTTAGATTTTCACAAAGGCCAAGAAGAACCCCCACCCCTTGATACCAGATCCCATGCTTTTAGCTGCATACCACCTATAGAGAAAATAAAGTACAATGTGAAGGTATTAATTACAGGTATTTTATTTTTTTAGTAAAAGGCTCATGGAAAATGATTTTCTGGGGAGTCATTTGTGGGGCTTGAACTCAGGGCCTGAGCACTTTCCCTGAGCTCTTTTTGTTCAAGGCTAGCCACTCTACCACTTTGAGCCACAGCTCTACTTCCGGTTTTCTGGTCATTAATTGGAGATAAGAGTTTTACAGATTTTCCTACCTGGATTTCTTGAAACTATAATCCTCAGATCTCAGCCTCCTGAGTAGCTGGGATTACAGGCATGAGCCAAAAGCACCTGACAAATGAGTTTTGAAAGCTAAAGAATTGGCAACTGGAATCCTCCAGTGGTAGTATGTGTTTGTCTTGGAAGGAAGTGCCTATCTTTTCTGAACTCAGAGCTCAGCTTTAATTTTGAGCACAGTGGGCCCAAAATGCCCTCTAGTGACTTTGTCCAGAGCATTTGAGGGTCCAAATGGTCTTGTTGGAAGGGTTCCCCTGGTTTCAAAGCTGGGTGGCGAATGGTGTATCCTCAGTGGAGGCTTTGGGACTGAGTTGTAGGAAGGGTTGATTGGAGTTGAATTGTTGCCTATTGTACTGCCAGGGCAGCTTTCTTGGCCTTGGACTGGGGCAGCTCTTTCATTACTTCACCTCTGTCATCAAAGGAATCCTGAGCTCTCATACTTCTTCCATATTGTTTCCTTTGCCAATTGATGTTGGCTGGACCCATTTCTAATCGACTGCCAGAGGAAACTCCCCTTCCTCCATAACTTTGTCCGGTTGGCTCCCAGATGAAGGAAATGATGGGTGCCTAGCTTTGTGTTTTGGCGTTTAGAGAGCTAGAAAGGAGGACCCTATGCAAGTCTCGTCTGTGAAACAGGAAGATAGGTCTATTGCTGTCTCACTGATAGGTTTCTTGGAGTTTGTGTTTCCTGGCTTCCATTCTGTTGGGAAGGACAGGTTAGAACAGTGGTCATGAGTTGCACAGCAGTGGCAGCACTGGAAGGCTTGTCCCCATGAGAGGGCCTTGGTGTTACCCGCAGGATGGCTTGCTGGAGGAAAGCCAGTGTTCTGATGCCATGACAATGGTGTGACTTCTTCCTGAAAGCCCCACAGAGGCATGACATGGAACAGGCATTTCAGTGATAGACATGTGTGTGGTTTCTTTGTTTGATTTTGTTTTATGGTCCTGGGTATGGTACCTAGTACCTCAAGCATGCCGAGCTTGTATTCTAGCATTGAGCTGTTCCCCAGCTTGTTTTGTTTTTGCCTTTATTTTTCATTTTCATTAATTTTTTATTGCTATTATTGTAAACATGATATACATGTTTATACACGTGTAAGTAAGGGAAAGAGTACATTTCCTTTTGAACAATGTCACCCCTTCCCTTGCTCTTTCCCAGTTTTCCCCTCCCATCCCCACTTACAAGTGTAATATTGCATTTTCAACATGGTAACACTGCTGCATTTGTTTGCTTTTCATTTTTTTGTGGCAAAATACACCTCATTGAAAATCCATCATCTAGAACATCGTGAAGTATACTGGTCAGTGGCATTAAATACATTCTCCTTTTTGTGTAGCCATTCACGATCCTTTCACAGAACACTCAGCTTGCAACACTGAAACTTCCATTAGTGTCTCTCCATTCTCCCTTCTCCAGCCTCTGGCCACCACCATTCTACTTTGTCTCTATGGCTGGCTGCTCTAGAAACCTCATAGGAAGTCAGTCACATTATTTGTCCTGTAGAGACAGGCTTATTTCACTTGGCATGTCTCTAAGTTTCATCTATGTTATAGCATCTGTCAGAACTTCCTCTCTCCCCTCCCCTCCTCTTCCATTGGGTCTGGCTACATTATTTTGCAAACACCTGGCTAAAGCAGTGCTGCTTCACCTTCCTGTATAGCTTGGACTATGTACTGCTGTGCTGCATCACTGAACATGAGTTGCTTCTACCTTTTGTCTTGCCTTGGTTTTTGAGAGGCATGCTGCTTCTGTGGGGGGAATCAGAATTCACTGGGACTTGGTGTGTGGTTTAGTGGTAGAGTACTTGCCTAGAGTGCCTAGAAAGCACTCTAAAGTTTCTTATATTTAATATGTTCAGATCTGAGGCCCTGTGCAAAAAGTAAATGTCCAGTACAAGAAGTAAGTGATGGTACAAAAGTTGTATAATGTTAGAAGTGGCACCGTGGCTCAAATGGTAGAACACTACCCTTGAGCAAGAGCCCAGGGACAGTGCCCAGGCCCCAAGTTCAAGCCCAATGGCCAACAAACAAAGTTGTATAATGTAAGACCTAGTTTAAGATGCGATTGGCAAATTTTGGAGGAGGATGGCGTGTGGAGAGCAGAGCTTTAAAGCATGGATTCCAGTACTAGGCAGCCCAAGTTCAGCTTCTGGCTTTGTCACTTCTTATTAGTGTTAACTGGGCAAATTATTGAACCTTTGGGATCTCAGTTTCCTCATAAGATGGAGTTGTGGGAGGATGACACAGGACACAATAAAGAGATTAACCAAGACACTAAAATAGAGCGGGAGCAACTGATTACCCCAGAATGTCAGTAATTTTGGTTATTTTTAGTATGTTGGTCTTTTCCTTTTAATATAACCATAAATGTTAGTGATACAAGTTAACAGAAACCCAGCCATTGGGCTGGGAAGGTGGCTCAGTGGTAGAGCGCTTGCCTTGCATGCCTGAGGCCCTGGGTTAGATTCCTCAGCACCAACCACATAAGCAAAAAGAAAAAAGCCGGAAGTGGCACTGTGGCTCAAGTGGTAGAGCGCTAACCTTGAGCTGAAGAGCTGAGGGACAGCGCCCAGGCCCAGAGTTCAGGCCCCACCACCGGACCCCCCCCCCAAAAAAAAAAAAAAAAGAAACCCAGCCAATCCGGGAGTTTTGGCTTATAAAACTTACAGATGGTAGGAAAGGCTGATAAACAAAAAGCCTGTCTGCCAACATAATGGGGGTAGGGAGCTACAGAAGATCAAGAAGTTAAGAAGGACAGGAGAATGAGGAAATAAGGTTGGGAGAGTAAATCTTGAGAATCACAACTACACAAGAAATGGAAAAGAGACCACCAATCAGAAAGCCATGTGATTCTCACTATTTAAGCTATCCTTATCAACTAAAGGATAGCTCTTTTAGCAGATAATTGATAATAGAACTACAAACTGCCTTGCCTTTTTATCACTGCAAATACACAGTAGGAAGGAAGATTACTAACTAATGGTAGTCTGACTAATGGTTATCAGACTGATCACAGAGTTAGCTTGCTCTGTCCAGTTCCTGGTAGATTAGGGAGCACTGATGTTAGATTTAATCTCCTTTGTATGGTCAATGATTTCACAGGTTTTCCCTTAGTTAAGGAATTTGTATTTAGATTTCCCCCTCTAGTACTAGAGGTAGAACTAACAACCTGATTGCTATCCCTTAGCTTTTTTCTACTCAAGGCTAGTGCCTTCCCACTTTATTAACAGCTACACTTGTGGCTTTTTGGTGGTTAATTGCCAGTTGGAGTCTCACAGACTTTCCAGCCTGGGCGGGAATTCTTGATCCAATAATCCAATTCTTGGATTTTAGCCTCCTGAGTAGCTAGCATTGTGTATATGAACCACTGGCTTTTACTTAAGTGTTTCTTAGAATATTTTAATCTCAAGTGTGGAAATGATCTATTTATCTAGATTACGATATTTTGTGTGTGTGTGTGTGTGTGTGTGTGTGTGTGTGTGTGTGTGTGTGTGTGTGTGTGTGTGTGTGTGTGTGTGTGTGTGTGTGTTGGGATTCAAACCCGTGGCTTTATGCATGCTAAGTACACTGAACTCCCCCTTAAGCCCAAAGAAAAAATTTTAACGCTATAAATAAAGTAAGATTGTTTTGCTGAATGACTTTTTTTTTTTTTCCTAATGAAAGCATCCTGTAAAGTCTTCTAGAATGTAGGTTTAAGACACATGAGGCTGGTGCATTCTTTACTCTCTTCCTGTTTATCTGCTTGGTATTGTCTACACAGGAGTTGGTCGGCTTTAAGGCAATTGAATCCATTACTAGCCAGGAGGGGGAAAAAATCCTAGCCCCAACAATAGATGTTATAAATGCATTGTGCACAGGCCTGTGTAAAAAGGCTTTTCAGGAGGGTGGAGTGTGAACTGAGGAATTCCTCCTCCACCCAGACTCTGGCTAAGCTGTAAGCTAATATTGTGAGAGAGAAGAAATATCCAGGTTTCAATTGTCCTTAGGATATTCTTGGTGTTTTTGTTTACTAGTATTAATAAAGACTTCCCAATGCTGCTTAAAGGTGAATTGTTCTACTTTATATTGCAGACTTTTGAGCTTGCTTAGATTAACTGAAAGCTTTGTAGATATCTCCTGAAGGTTCTACCTTCCTTCCATATTGGCTATTTCATTCTAATGTCTATTCATATTTCTGATCAAGAATTTCTTTTGTGTTGACCATTGCTCATTCTCTCCTAGCTGGGTTTAGTTAGTTATATAGTGTTGTCTTAAAAATGATATGTATCTTTGCCATTAACAGTGAAAATGAATCTTGGAGATTTCATTTTGTCTCTTTAAGTTCTGATGCATTGCTTTTTGCCAAAATCTCTGTACTTGGATGTGGAGCCATGGTTGAAATACCCCTGCAATTTGTAGACCAGTAAGGAGAAATTCCCAGATTGGGTTCAGACTCACATTTGTTTATGTTCTGAATTTTGCTTTTTGTTTTTTTTTTTTTTGTTGTTGTTTTTTTTGTTTTTTATTTTTGTGAGACCATAATTTTGAGTACCTGTAGTACTTGGGGCAGATAAAGTTTTATGGCTTGGTGAATTCTTTGGGGTTTTATATTTTAGTTAAAGTTTCATGATGGATTAGTTAAGACGGATAATCTCCAGCAGATTTTATGTGGCTGATTTTGTGGTTTTGTGCTTTTCCTGTTTTCCCAGTTGAACTTCTGTACAGTCCCATTTAATGGGGCAATTGAGTGGTGTGAAAAAGGGAATGGGTGGTGGTCTGGGTCCTGGAGGGAATGGGAGAGACAGCATGCTAAGAATGAGGAGATCTGACTGGGTGCTGGTGGCTCACACCTGTAATCCTAACTACTCAAGAGGCTGAGATCTGAGGAGCATAGTTCAGAGCCAGTCCAGGCAGAAAAGTCCATGAGACTCTTACCTCAATTAACCAGCCAAAAGCCAGAAGTGGCTCAAGTGGGGATAGTACCAGCCTTGAGTCTTTGAAAAGCTAAGCAAGAACCTGAGGGCCTAAGTTCAAGCCTCAGTACAGACAGAAAAATAAAAACAAAAAAGAGGAAATCTAGGATCTCTGGTAGCCTTGAGGTTGTCTCTTGCTTTAAAAAGAGACAGCTTTTGTTTTGTCTTGCTTCTGAGTAAACATGATGCCAGAAATAGCCCTTGGTTGACTGTACACTAAGTAAATATCTGGTAGTATGAATGTGAGAACAAAAACAAGGTATAGGAAATTGACAGAGCCATCCACACACTCAGCAAGATCTATAGGCTTGAAGCCTGTAGTGTCTAAGAGGGAGAGGAGGAGAGGTTGTTATGAAAGAGCTCAGCAGAAGTGGCAATCTAGAAGAAGCTGATTCAGTTTTATTCTACTTGTCACCTGTTGCTGTTAAGAATTAAGTAAGTGCAGAAACAAACTCAAAAGTGGCTGGCACACACTCAGTTTTCTTGTAATTTTTCCTTTTTCAAACATTCAGATGTGTGTGTGCTTTTTTTAAACTACTGATATTGCCTGGCACTAGTGGCTCACATCTGTCATCCCATGAGGCTGAGATCTGAGGATTGCAGTTTGAAGCCATCCTGGGCAGAAAAGTCTGTGAGACTTTTATCTAAAGTAAACAGCTCAGAAAAAGCCAGAGGTTGTGGTGCTGTGCCTCAAAACTCAAGGACAATGGACTGGCACAAAACAAATAAATAAAACCTACCTCTATTATCATTTGTGTATGCTAGTAACAGAAGAAAATAAGTCATGAGACAGATGCATTTCAGTATGTTGGGTCCCCAGGACATCCTTCTTGTTGCTTAATTTTTAGGGGAAGGGGCAGTACTGCTTGATAGGGCTTTTCCTGCTTGATAGGCTGGTGCTCTGCTACTTGAACCAGACCTCCAACCCGGTTTTTTATTGGTTGTTTTTTAGATCAAGTCTCATGAGCTTTTCTGTCTTGGGTTGGCCTGGTACCCTGATTCTCCAGCTCTCATCCTCCTAAAGCTAGGATTACAAGCATGAGCCACTGGTGCCCAGTCTTCATGGAACAGTACTTTCTATTGTCTCCATCAACTATGTTTCTGAGGTATAAGTTACTAGTTGATCTCATGGGTCCCTGTTGAATCTAAGATTAAATGATGTTTCTATTTATTTCTTGGCATCCTCCACATCCTGAGGGATGAGAATTTTAAAAAAAGAGAGCAGAAGGTGCTTAGAAGAACAACATTTTCATGTAGTCCAGCTGCCTCTCAGAGCCGGTGTGTCTTTACAAGAACAAGTGAGCTAGAGGTTGAGCTGCAATGAAGTGACTGGCAGTGGTCGCTCAAGTGCTCCGGTTTCTACCTTGTCTGATTTATCAGAAGAGTGCAGGCATGATTCAGAGATAGTCTTATGAGCATTTTTTTTATTTTGGTTAAATCATAATCCAGTGACTATCTGCATCTTTCTAATGTCATTTGGTTAGCTCAAGGACACCCAGCTAACCTTTATTTCCCTGACTCCCCAACAGGGGCTGCTTGTTAAGAAGGTTGGCAGCATCCTCACCCAAGGGCATCCTAGCCAGCTCTAGCCAGGGAAACACAGTGACTGATTTCTAGGACCATGCCTGGGCTTTCATTCCCCCTGACAGGAGGTTGACCAGTCCCATGTAGCACACAAAGAAACCGAGTCTGAGTGGCTCAAGGTCACAGACTCGCATCTGGCAAAATGCCTGAGGGACACAGACCACTAAAGTTAGGGAAGAGGAGAGACTTTCCCTTTCTAGCTTATACTTTACTAGTGTTCCTGAAGAACAGTGACAAGTTTATTAATCTTGGTCATGGGGCTTAACTCTGGGCTTGGGCGCTATCCCTGTACTCTTTAGCTCGAGATGAACATTCTACTGCATGAGCCACAGCGCCACTTCCTGTTTTCTAGTAGTTTATTGGAGATAGGAGTCTCACAGTCTTTCCTGCCTGGGCTGGCTTTGAACCACGATCCTCAGATCTCAGCTTCCTGAGTAGCTAGGATTAAAGGCATGAACCACCAGTGCCTGGCTAAAATAATCATTTTTTTTTTTAAAGAAAAAGTTTGTTTGATTCTGTTTCTTATAATTATTACTTAAATTTTAGAAAATGAGAAGAAGAAAAAAAGACCTCAGCAGTCCTCTTATTGAATCCTTTCATTTTCCCAGTTTGGAAAACTAAGGCAGGTGTAATTTGGCCATGTGGTAAGCTGTGAAGTGGTAGAAAAGTCTATTTCAAAACCTGAGAGTAACTGCAATGATTCATGTTTTGTATTTGGCTAAATACTAACTTAGATGACTATACGCCAAACCGCTTTGAAGTTACTGACCACTGACTTTCGGGTCTGAGACCCTGGATCAGAAAATGACACTTACTGATACATCCTTGAGTCTGTGTATGTGTCCTGTATTTCAACAAATGCTCTCTGATGTTGGGAAGCCCTCTTCTCACTTGAGAGTCATCTCTCCTTTTGCCACCCAAGGACCCATTTCATCTTTTCCATGACACCTTTGACAATCAATTCACTTTTCCCCAGTTTGTTACACACAGGTCTCTGTCCTCAGCAACCCTCTTTTCTCTGGATATCTTCCAATGAGAATCAGTTCTTTTTTAGCTTAGGAAATTTTTTGGGCAGTAGACTGCCTCACTCACTAGTACTTAGGAAAAAATGGGCCCATTTTCAGACTTTATTGTGGCCCAAACTGTGTCTACACAGTTTTGTGTGTGTGCGTACGTGCATGTGCGTGTGTGTGCGTGCGCGCATGTGATTGTATGTGAGATGCTGGTTGGTACTCAGGGCATTGTGCTCTTGTTTGTCTTTTTTGCTCATGTTTGGCCCTCTGCCACTTATGCCATGACTTCAGTCTGGCATTTTTGCCAGTCTGGGTTGGATTCAAACCATAGTTCCCAGATCTTAGCCTTCTGAGTAGCTAGGGTTACAGGCATGAACTACTAGCACAGGATGAATTAATGATTCAATGGTAAGGTCCTAGGGGCTTTGGGGGGATACTCATGCTCTGCCTACCTACCACTGTTCCTGTGGGCTGCTTTCATTTCATTTGATCTTTTATCTATTTGGTTTTTATTATAAATATGCAAGATCTAGAAGATCATTCTGGGTTATGATTTTTCTTGCAATTATATATTCATAACAGTGATTGTTGGAAACGGTGAAGAACCGGTTACCAGTGGCTCATATTCTATTTCTCAACTTTTCCTTCTGAAAAGATTTTCTGAACCAGTATGTCACATAGGGAAATACCATGCTTAAGTCTTTCTGCCCATTCTATCATAAAGCCAACTATCGGTATAGGCAGAGATGGGGGTGGGGAGAGAAAGATGTGGCAGACAAGGCAAGAAAACCTTACGTTGGCATAATTTTCCATAGGACTCAACCTTGTTTTCTACTTCTAAAAACAACACACCAAACTCTTTGTTATATTTTTGAAAGATTAAGACAAAGGAAGCTAACAATTACGTGAAACTGAACTCAATCACGTCACTTACATGCTTCAGCTTACATTTTCAAGACTTAAATCTTGTTTCATTAAAGTTGCACGTGTGTGTCATCTGTTTTAGTTGTCTGCATTGTTTTAGAGCCAGGCATCTTATTACTAGTCTTGTAAAGTAGTAGACAAAGGCAGGAAATGGAAAAGCTGGGAAAATAGAAAATGGATTTGGAGGGGTGTTGCAGTGGTTCAAGTCCTGTCAGGGTCTAATGGAGGGCAATGGAAGTGAGGATTAATCGAAGGCAGATTTATTCTTCCTTGACCTTGCATTTGATCCTACCCTGGCCCTTCTTCCTTTGTTCCTTTCCTTTCCCTTTCCCTTTCCCTTCCTTTCCTTTCCTTCTTTATGATTTCCATGGCAACCTCTCAAGATCTGGCATTTACATTATGCTCTGGGAGTTTATCAAGTTAACTCTAACTTCTGCTAAACAGCAACTCATCAGCCAGAATGGCAGGAAACAGAATGGGATGTCCTACACAGGGCATAGCCCCACTGTCAGCACTCAAACAGGGCGTATCACAGCACAGCTCTTCTCCTCCAGGTGTTGAAGATGGATGAGTGGCAAGCCCAAGCCTTGAGGACCAAAATAACCTCTCAAAAGATCTTGAAGTCAGAAATGGCGTTGTGGCTCAAAACTGGTAGAGTCCTAGCCTTGAGCAGAAAAGCTCAGGGACAGCATGCAGGCCCTGAGTTCAAACCCCATGACTGACAAAACAAACAAACAAACAAACAAATTCAAAGTCAAAAGCTACCTACTATAGCTTGGCCTGGTGGTCTCACTGTGCATCACATAGCTGGCAGACTATGGTGATTTTCAAAAATCATCTGCTGCTAAGCTTAGATCTTTCTAGAATCAAGTAAATGATAACATAATCCTAGGGTGTCATTTGTGGGAAAAGATGAAAAACTGAAGGTGAACGGAACAGAAATGTATGTGTCCTGTAGCATCCTGTTGACATGGAGTACAGATTGTTGAAGAAATGAGGAGGGGGACAGAGGAGATGTTGGTTTGAGTGAGATTTGGGGTTGGCCCTGGGGTATAGAGTACTTTGGGGACATAATGGCCGAAAGGACTTGGAGACACAAGTTGTCCAGGTGACTTTTGCCTGGACACTATTAGCAGCCTGCCCAAATAACCCAAATTTCAGACTGCCCTCTGGCTAGCTCATTTCCTACCTTCCTTTTCTTTTCTTTTCTCTCTCTCTCTCTCTCTCTCTCTCTCTCTCTCTTTCCTTCCTTCCTTCCTTCCTTTCTTTCTTTCTTTCTTTCTTTCTTTCTGGTTGGTCATGGGGCCTGAACTCCGGGCCTGGGCACTGTCCCTTAGCTCTTCAGCTCAAGGCTAGCGCTCTACCACTTGAGCCATAGCGCCACTTCCAAATTTTTCTGCTTATGTAGTGCTGAGGAATCAAACCCAGGGCCTCATGCATGTGAGGCAAGCGCTCTACCACTGAGCCACCTTCCCAGCCCCTCATTTCCTACCTCTCTGTAGTGGGGTTTTCCCTTTTAGGTATGCAACCCCATTCACCTGACATCCTCTCTCTAGCAGTGCTCCAGATCTCCTCTGATCTATTACCCCACCCGCCCCCATGACCTTTCTCTGTCTCCCCTGGCTGGTTTACCTTCCTTCCTTGCTTAACTTTGCAATGGCAACTCCACTTTGATGCTCTAAAGAGAATCAAATAATTTGAAAATGGAAATCCAAGGCCAGGATGGGGAGGAGAAATGCAGTATTGTGTATTTTTAGAACTTCCGTCCAAATGTGACCTGCTGCCTAAGAAGAGGTTTCCACCCTGTGCTTGCCAGGTGCAAGAAATGAAAGTTACAATTGTGTTTATGGTTCTCTTGTAATAACATCATACATTCCAAAGCACAGATTCTATCTGCAAACCCATCTCTGTGACAAGGCACTGAACAAGAGTGTCTCATCATTGATCTTAGGTTTTTAGAGAAACACAACAGCTCTCAGGAAAAGGACTGCAGGTTCTTCCAAGGAAATTCCTAGAGGCCTTTTAACCCTTGTTATGAGCCCCTGACCTATGCTGATGATTGCCATGGCAGATGTGACTTTGATAGACCTGCTTCATGCACCTGGAATACAGTTTGGATCATTTTGTACAAGATGTACAGCACCCACCAGAGTTCAGTTAAAAGCCTTCTGTTGAAAGAACAAACAAGAAAGTTCAGATGAGTCAATGGTATATTTTAGATGCCAGCCCTAATGGTATAAGTAGAGGACAAATAATTTTTATTTCATAGTTTCCTCAGGGATTAAAAAGTGTGTGTGTGTGTGTGTGTGTGTGTGTGTGTGTGTGTGTGTGTGTGTGTGCTTGTGTGTGTGTGAGAGAGAGAGAGAGAGAGAGAGAGGCCATTTTTATACAAAGGATTTGCCTTGGGTAGACTGCTGTGTCTACATTATGGGAATTTTCTCCCCAAGTCTTTTTCTCTGCAAGTTCTGAAAAGTGGTTTTAGTGATACTGTATTTCCTAAGTGTAACTAACAACTACATTAGGAAGATATGTTAGTTGTGTCTGGAGGCAATTGATTGTTTCTTATTGTTATAAAAACCTTTAACTATTGTCCTAAATTAGAGGACATTCAATTAAATAGAGGTCTGCAAACTTTAAGAGTTAAGAAAAGACCAAGAAAGTATCCCAAATTGAATGAGACTAGAGAACGTGTGTGTGTGTGTGTGTGTGTGTGTGTGTGTGTGTGTGTGTACACACATACATATTCTAACTCTCCCCTAGAGTTTCCACTCAAGGCTGGCTCTCCCACTTAACCACACCTATACTTCCCAGCTTCTTGCTGGTTAATTGGAAATAAGAATCCCAGATTTAACAGATTTAAAGCTGGCTTTAAACCAACTTCCTCAGATCTCAGCCTCCTGAGTAGCTGGGATTACACATGTGAGCCACCAACACCCAGCAAGGGATTTATGATTTACATGGTAGAATTGTCCCAGTGTTAATTGTAAGATTTTGAGGCTGGACTGTAATTAGATTGAAAAGTATCTTTATTTTAGGAATGTACATTGGAGTATAAGAAATAGTTGTACCTTGTGACTGCAGCAGACTCCAGTAGTCCAAACAAATTTACACATACACCATATCAAATTCTAATTTTTAGAACTGCAGGTAGATAAAAACTGTTACTGTAGAAAAGGCTAGGTGGGTGCTGGTGGCTTATGTTCATAATCCTAATTACTCAGGAAGCTGAGATATGAGGATCACAGACTCTTATCTCCAATTGAACCACTAAAAACCTGGAAGTGGAGCTAAGGCTCGAGAGGTAGAACTCTAGCCTAGAGTAAAAAAGCTCAGAGATAGAGACCAGGCCCTAAGTTCAAGCCCCAGGACTGGCACACGGAAGGAAAGAAGGAAGGAAGGAAGGAAGGAAGGAAGGAAGGGCGGGAGGGAGGGAAAGAGAGAGCGAAAGAAAGGAAGGGAGGGAGGGAGGGAGGAAGCACTAAAAGAATGTGGTATCTGAGTAAGCATATGCCTATAATCCTCTATAGGCTGAGATGGGAAGATTATAAGTTCAAGGCCAGCCTGGACTACACAGTGAGGATCTGTCTTAAAAAAAACAAAACATTGTGAATATAGGTCCAGATCTACTTTGTGAAGCTGTGTTGTCTTGAATGATGCTGGTGAAGGTCCAGATCCTGTTGTAGAGCCTGTTGTTCTGAGGTCTTAGTGGGAAGTAATTCCAGATACGTTGAGAATCTAACTAATGTGATATTGCTGCTGTAAATAGGGTCTTATCTACTTGGATTAGTTGCCTTATCTTCAGATTCCAGTAGGAAGCTGGTACGTAAAAGTATCTGAAGACTTAATCAAATGTTCATGTGACTTATAAAAAAATAAAGCTTTCCTCTAATAGTTCATTTCTTCCTGATTATGAAATTGATGTCTGCTTATTATGAAAAGAGTAGAACAGAAAACAGTTTACACATGCCAGGCATGGGCTGGGTGCTGCTGCTAAGGTCTGTAACCCTTTCATCTGTCCTGCATAGATGGAGCTTCTGTGCTTTTTTTCTGGGCACTTCGTAACCTCTAGCACACGATGAGGCCAACACACAGTTTGGACCACCCCATTGCCAGGGCCAGGCCCAGCGCTTGTCTTGGAAACAATTCCACTAGGCATTTCGTCTAAGAAAGCCACAGCTTTGGTGTGTGCTATGCAGAGTCTGGCAATCCATACTCTTAGTAGTTAGTAACTTAAATTCTTTTAGTGTGACTGCTCACTGCTGTATGACAGTGGATAAGTAGCTGAATCTCTTGGAGCTTTACTTCCTTTATCTGAAAGGGATCATAATGGCACCCATCTGACTGGGTGTTTTGTGAGGACTTACACTCAACTGACGTATAGAAAGTGCCTAGCATGCCACTTGCCATGTATATTTAGTGCCTTTCATAACTAACAGTGCTTTCCCTTTGCCATTGTGATTTTCCCTCTTCTGAGGGAAGCCAGAAACGTGGGGATTGTCTCACTGGATAGTTGGTAAAACCCAGATGTGAACCACCAAGCCGTGGCAGATAGCTAGGGAGGTTGAACACAAATCTCAGGCCTCTGGCTCATGGATGCAGGCTTTCTTTGATGATACTCTCTGCCTACTTCACAACTCAGTACCTGGAAGTCCAAAACTATTGTGGAAATGTGGAGTTCTGCCCTGTTCTCCTCCAGATAGGTCTTGATTTAGACCAGTCATTAGCAAACTTCTGCCAAGGGCCAGAAAGTAAATATGTCAGATGGTACAGGCCTTGCAGGCCAGGCAATCTTGATTGCAATGATTCAGCTTTGCTGTTATTTGCTTGAAAATAGCCTTAGACTGTATGGAAAAGAATAGGCTGTAAAGGTGTAATTTACCAAGACCAGTAGCAAGCAGGTTTGGCCCACGGGGCATCCTGGTGGACCTCTGGTATGGATAGCCACTGTATTTCTGGAAGAGGTCATGCACAGTTCATTAGGCCTACAGTACGGCAGGTAGATACTTGGATATCATGTGCAGAGTATATAAGGGCTTTTTCATGTCTGTATTTTGCAGAGTCTTCTAGAAAAAGTCTATTTGGTGTGTGTGTCTGTGGGAGGGGGGGTTGTTTATGGGAGATAATCAAATTATAGTAGTTCAAGGTTTTTCTCTCTGAAAAGTGGTAATTCCAAAGGTATTTTCTTTAGGAAAAGGAAAAGTGGAACACCAGTGCGTTCATCGGGAATGAGTATTGTTTATGGTTTGGAGTTTCTTTCCATTGTTAAAAAGAGACATTTGGAAAGGCAGAGGTGGGACAGGACTGTGGCTTGCATGTTGCCCTTAATCATATCTTTCTTTTCAAGGTCTGTTTTTCTTAGTAGATGACCTTCTTAAAATAGAGCGTGCCACATTTACTCTGTGGTTTGGCAGGGCGCAGCATTCTCATAACTTCCTGAGCCCAGGTTCTGAGCATTAACTTTCCACAAGGAACCCCAGGGCCGAAGGTGCTCGCAGATACCCTTGTCCAAGCCCCCCCGCAGTTCCAAGTAGACATTCCCCCAATAACCAGAATCATTCTCCAGGGAGGCCCAGCCCAGGAGTCCACATTTCCCCCTATTTTCTGTTTCTTAATTCTTATCCAATGCGGTAGCTGGAATCTCTCACCTGGAGGTGAGATGATTTTCATCTTGGGCCTCTTTCATGCTGGAGGTGTCACAAGTTCTGTGCAATCCCTCCTTGAGTGCCGTCCCTGAGCTTTTTTTCAAGGCTAGTAGTCTACCACTTGAGCTATAGTTCCCACTTCTGGCTTTGGGGTAGTTAATTGGAGAGAGGAGTCTTATTGACATTCC
The DNA here is from genome assembly GCF_019054845.1 of Dipodomys spectabilis. Taxonomy (NCBI): domain Eukaryota; kingdom Metazoa; phylum Chordata; class Mammalia; order Rodentia; family Heteromyidae; genus Dipodomys; species Dipodomys spectabilis. Next base: position 19,352,625 of record NW_024870683.1, read on the forward strand.
TGCTCCTGCTGGAGCTTCGAATCAGGATCCTCAGATCTCAGCCTCCTGCATAGCTCGGATTAACAGATGTGGAGTCACCTATACCTGGTGAGGTTCTTAGGTTTATACTTCTGTTAATATAGCCTAAAGTAGGCAGTAGTAGCATCTTAACATGGAAGGGTTAGATTCTAAAACAGTATCTGAGGTGATGCCTGGCATGATGAAAACTACCCTTGAAATAAAGTACAGTAAATAGAAATAGAAGTCATGTGGCCATATAGGAACATTCCATGACTTTAATTCCATGATGAAAAATGAGTATAAAGAATCTATAACCCTTTGTCATAGTCCTAGTGTACTTTCAAGTTTAGAACTTATGATCTAGCCTAAAAGAATGGAACTAAAAGAAAAAAAATATTGTCCACAAAAGACTGCATAAAGATCATGAGAAATAAACATCTACTTTTACCCCTTAACCAAAACTTCATTAAAATGGCATAAACAGAAGGTTTTTATGGTTGTTTTTTGTTTGTTTGTTTTATTGGTCAGTCATGGGGCTTGAACTCTGGGCCTGGGTGCTGTTCCTGAGCTCTTCAGCTCAAGGCAAGCTTTTGAGCCACAGCGCCACTTCTGGTTTTCTGGTAGTTTATTGGAGATAAGAGTCTCACGGCCTTTCCTGCCCTGGCTGGCTTTGAACCCCAATCCTCAGATCTCAGCCTCCGGAGTAGTTAGGATTAGAAGTGTGAACCAACATACCCGACAATGGTTGCTTTTTTATTGTTATAAAAAGACACATGCTGGGCCGCAGTGGCCCATGCCTGTATTCGTTGGATTTGTCTGCCTAGGGATGGCTTTAAACTATGATCCTCAGATCTCAGCTTCCTGAAGAGGTAAGATTAGAGGCGTGAACCACTAGTGCCCAGTCATTTTTGCCATTTTTAAGTACACGATTCAGTAGTATGGAATACACCCACATCACAGTACATCTATTACCCAGTTCTTATGCCCAATGTCTTTGCCTTCCCAAAATGAAACTCTTTTTTAAAATATATTTTTATTGTAAAGGTATTGTACAGAGGGGCTATATTGTACAGAGGGGTAAGGTGGTGAGCACATTTCCTATCCAGCATTGTTAACTCCTCCTTTGTTTTTCCCCTACCATCCCTTCTCTCCCCACCTTCCCAACTCCTCCCTCTCCCTGCCAAGTTGTAGAGTTCGTGTCTGTACATCTCATTGTTACAATGGGTCAACCTGCATCCTTGTTTCAGCATTTTGTTGTTTACCTCCCCCCCCCCAAATTAGAAAAAAAAAAGTATATATAAGATGCAGGGCACCGGAATCAAATAGAGTAAAAACAGGGGTTATACCATGGGGAAGATCATACAAAAGCAAAAAACAAATCACATAGTACATTAAAAACAACAGCAACAAAAATGAAACCTCTTGTGTCCCTATCTTGGGGTGCATTTTGCTTAGCATCATCTTATATGGTTATAGGTACATAGCTTTTGACCTTATCTCCTACTCTGGTAAGATTATCTTAGATATATTCTAGTTAATGCAAATAAGAGAAACCATGGGAGCTATGTTTCTTTGGGTCTGACTTACTTCACTTAATATAATTTTTCACAAGTCTTTCCATCTCCCAACAAATGGGGCAGTGTAATTCTTTCTGATGGAGGTACAGAATTCCTCATTTTCTTGACCCGTTCATCTACTGAGGGGCATCTGGACATCTGGGTTGGTTCCATATCTTAGCTATGGTGAATAATGCTGCGATAAACATAGTTGTGCTGGTAGCTTTAGTATGGTCTTGTTTGTGATCATTTAGGTAAATGCCCAGAAGTGGGATTGCTGGGTCATAGGGAAGCTCTAGGTGGAGTCTTTTGAGGAACCTCCATACTACTTTCCAAAGTGGGTGAACAAGTTTACACTCCCACCAACAATGCAGTAGGGTTCCCAAAGTTTAAGTCCTCAAGTACAGGGGTAAGAGGAGGGGAGGCATTTGCAGCAGGCTGAAGAGTTAAATGGCTGAAATAATGCCTGGTTGGTTCTGGTGAAGTTGGACCGCTTTGGAGCCTTTGATGTATATGAATGAGCCCGCAGCCTCCAATGATAGCTTAGGATGTTGGGTTTTTTGTTTGATTTAGGTTTGTGAAGATTTTTGTTTTTATTATTGACTACTTCTGTCGGCTTTTTTGTTTTGCTGAAACAAATTTCTTTGGTCCAGGAGCAGAAATAGATCTCATGCAGAGTCAGCCTTGCAAATGACCCTGGGCTATGGGCTAGTAGGCATGGGCCAGTGCCTTTGTGAACCTTGAAGAAAGGGATTCTAAGTCTGGAACTCTGTGCCCAGACACTCTTAGCCAAGTGTGAGGGGAGAATAATGACATTTCAGATCTATAGGTTTTCAGGAAGTAACTAGAGAACATGGTTTTCTGAGAAGAGAGAACAAACTGGGAAAGAAAAAGAAATTCAGGGGCTGGGAAAGTGGCTCAGTGGTAGAGCGCTTGCCTTGCATGCATGAAGCCCTGGGTTTGATTCCTCAGCACCACATAAGCAAAAAGAAAAAAGCTGCAAGTAGTGCTGTGGCTCAAGTGGTAGAGCGCTAGCCTTGAGCTGAAGAGCTGAGGGACAGCACCCAGGCCCAGAGTTCAGGCCCCACGACCGGACCCCCCCCCCCCCCCAAAAAAAAAAAAGAAAAGAAAAGAAAAAGAAATGCAAAGTTGGATGCTGGTGGCTTATGCCTGTAATCTATCCTGTAATCTACTCAGGAGGCTGAATTCTGAGGATCACGGCCCAAAGGCAGCCCAGGCAGGAAAGTCTGTGAAACTCTTTATCTCTGATTAACCACCAGAAAAACTGGAAGTGGAGCTGTGACACTACCTTGGAGCAGAAAAGCTCAGGGCAGCACCTAGGCCTTGATTTTAAGCCCCAACCAACAACAAGGAAGAAAGAAAGAAAAGAAAAGAAAGGAAGGAAGGGAGGAGGAAAGAAAGAAAGAAAGATAAGATGCAAGTTGTGCTTAACTTTGCATGAACACCACTAATCAGGGGTTGGGGATGTAGTTTAGTTTATAGAGGCCTTGACTAGCAGACACAGGTCTTGAGTTTGACCCCACCACTCAACACAAAAAATAAGCAATAACAATAAAAGCCCAGAACCTACTAATCAAAAGGGAAAGGATAGGAAATACTGTTACAAACTCTGGAAGAAATGGTAAGATTTTCAGGAAAGGAAAACTAGCATTGTATACCACATGGCTCAGCTGAAAAGTAATGCTATCCTATTATAATCTGATCCTTAAAAGTTTCCATATAGTTGCATTAAGAAGTGTATCCATCTGTGGTCATGGCATAGATAGGAAAACATTATTAAATTTTCATTTTCCATATTGGAAAGTACTAAATAATGCCAACAGCTGAGTGATCACAGAGAAGCAATATAAAATTATTGCTAAAAAAATTATCTGAAAGAGGTTAAAGTTTGGAGAAGAAGAATGGAAAGAAGCAGGCCAACATAGTAGACTTGAGGAATGGTTGTGTACTGTAAAATCCTGGAACAATTAGGTACTTTGAACTGTGTGCCTGTATCACTTTAATAAAAAATACTAGTTTAAATTAAACAGAATGTGGGAAAAGGAAAGAAAAAGGTACTGGAGGGATATGCTCCAGCAAGATGAGGGAATAAATGTAAAATGTATATGGCATAGAACGGTTACCAAGGGTGACTTGTCATCATGTGCTGACCTTTTTTTTTTTTGTGGTGCTGGGAATTAAACCCAGGGCGGGCAGAGCAAGCTAGTGCTCAGCCAACTAAGTTACATTCCCAGTCTACATTTATAAGATGGCATTTCTTGCTCTCACTCCACCAAACTGTTAAACCTATGAACGTCGGGATCATGATTCCACAGGTGTGTGTATGTTTCTACCTGTTCATGCACATACACACATGCATACTCATTAGATGGAAAGTTGGTTTGACTGTATCAGACCATCTTTGGCATCCACATTTGTGTGAGCCTCGACACCATCAGGCTTCTGGACACCAGCAACATTTTCCACCCCTGTCCTACATTCTGTATTTATTTGTCTCAAGTGTTATGTGCTTTTCCAATTTCTTCACCTACACTACATCTTAGGGTCATGAAGCTCATGAGAACACAGGTTTTCATCATTACCACTTCTGGTTTTCTGGTGGCTAATTGGAGATAAGAATCTCGCAGACTTTCCTGTATGGGCTGGCTAGGAACCACGATCCTCAGATCTCGGCCATCTGAGTAGCTAGGATTATAGGTGTGAGCCACCAGTGCCCTGCATCATCTCCCTTTTAAAAGCCTGCCCTCAGTGGCTCTAGGAATAAAATCTCATGTCCTTGACATTGCGTCTTAGGCGATGTATGACCTGACTCGCTACCTACTGCTCTGGTTTTATTTCTTGCCATTCTAGATCTCACTCAAATCCAAAGTAGTAGCAGTTGTCTGTAAACACTATGCCATATCATACTGAAGTGTTCACTCTTCTTGTTCTTGCTGCCACCTCCCTGCCCCACCTGTTTCCTTCCCTTACCATGCTGGCTTTATGTAGCGTGGATAACTCTGTCTCACCCCAAGATTCAGCTTAATCAACCTTTCTCCAGGAAGCCTTCCTTGACCATCCTTAGTTGAGTACGCTGCCCGCTTCTGTGCTGTCCTCTGTCAGCAGAGTTCAGAACTAATGCAATGCAGTATCTTAATATTCTTGATATATCACTTCCCGTAGACTTGGGGCGGGGGGGACCAGGTTGTTTTGATTCCAGCCCAAGATCCAGTATGATACAGCTCCTTCTCGCTAGCCCAGGACCTCATCTTAATGATCTTCAAGTTTGTGGCTGTTTGTTCAAAGGTGATTCCTTCCTTGGTCCAAGAGCCTCATGCTTATTCTTGGAAAATCCTAAGGCCATGGTCTCTAAGTCTTTATCCTTATGACCTTGGTATAAAGCTCTGTCAACTCTTTGAAATTTGAATGCATAACTAGATGTTGTTAATGAGCTATAGAACTTGATTCTCCTTCCTCCGCCCCATTCTATCATAGCAGCACCTCTGGAGGGGTGATGGCTTATACAGCTACTTAGGAGGCACCACCAGAGGCCAACCTGGGAAAAACTAGCATCAGACTTTCTGAAAAACAAACTAAAAACAAAGGAACTGAGGAGTACCTCAAATGGACCTGCTGAGGCTCCGAGTTCAATCCCCAGTACTGTAAAAAGAAAAAAAAAAAAAAAAACCCAAGTAAAACAACAACAAAAATCATAGTGTCCTAGGCCAGGTAAATTGATTTCATCATCTTATCACATAGTTCCTAATGTTTGCCATATGCCAGGCACTGTGCTGGACGTGTGGCAGACAGCAGTGAGTGCGTTGGATAAACGTTCCGTCCTTAGGAGCTTCCATGCTAGCGACAGGAAGCAAACATAGACAGAAATCGTTTCTGGCCATGGTGAGTGATGAGAAGGGGAGAAAGGGAGTGAGGGGTGAGGGTTTTCGTGGTCTGAATATGCAATGAGGTCATCAAATTAAAAGGAGGACAGATTTATTTTAGCTCACAATTTCAGAGGTTTTAGAGTCTACAGTCACTAAGCCCTGCTGCTTTTGGCCTTTGAGGCCTTGGAATGACAAAAGGAGAGAGAGTGTTAGGACCTTCAAGGGCATGCCTCCAAAGACTCAAAGGCCTCCTGCTGGGTCCCCCCTAAAAGTTCTACTGCCTCTAGTGCCCCAGGCTGGGACTAAACCCCTAATACATGGGCGTTTGGGAGTCATTCAAGATCTAAACTATAGCTTGAGCTAACCACTGGCTTACCACAGTGGCCGGTGAATGAGGTCACAGGATTTCCCCTCCTCTGTAGAAAGGAGCCTGCCATCCTGAAGCCAAGAGTAGAATTCCCCCCTTTTTGGGGGGAACCCCAAATCTCTCTCCCTCTTTCTCTTCTCTTTTTGGTCGGTCATGCGACTTGTACTCAGGCCTGGGCACCGTCCCTGAGCTTTTCTGCTCAAGGCTAGCCCTCTACAACTTTGAACCATAGCTCCTTTTTCTGGTTTTCAGGTGGCTAATTGGAGATAAGAGCCTTATGGACTTTTCCGCCTGGCTTTGAGCCATGATCCTGAGATCTCAGCCTCCTGCGTAGCTAGGATTGCAGGCATGAGCCACCAACACCAGCCCAAATCTCCTTTAAAAAGAACAGTGTTGAGGCTGGAGATTTAGCTTAGCAGTAGAATACTTGTTTACTATGCTCAGTGCCCTGGGTTTCGATCCCCAGTGCCACAATAAATAAATAAATAAATAGCATTAATAACAGAAAAAAGTCCTGTCAAATACAGTTCTTAGTGAGAAGCATGATTTGAAGTTTTGTCTTAGGAAGCTAGGCTCCCATTCCTTTCCCATTAATGGGAGCATGGGTGCAGTGACTTTGTTTCATATCACTTGCCTCTTTCTGTTCCTGGCTGGGTTAAACAGGTTTTCTTCCTCTCTCTGTAAAGATGCCTTTGTGTGAACCAATAAAGTTACTTCTCTGAACTGTAAACACAGTGTCCAGTGACTCTTCCTTCTTGTGGGGAGCCAGTAGATTTACAGGAGAAAAAAAAAAACCTCTTCTTAGAAAGGTCACTTGCTGGTGTATAGATTAGAAAATAAGTCATCAGGACTTTAATGGGAATGACAGTCAAAAGAACTGCCCACAAACCCCCATTTTGAGTTCAGTGAGCAGCCAGCATCTGTTGAATAATAATCAAGCTGATAAAATGCAATCTGATCATTAGTTAGCTGTGTAAAAAATAAATACACTCGACTCAGGTTTCACATGCCCTTGAAGGGCTGTAATGTGGTTCCAAGCCTTCGAATCGGAGAAGTCGAGCAGGCTCACGTTGCAGTCTGTGTGCTCTTTGGGGCAGTGTCCTCAGGTACACGAGCATACAGGTGCAAGGTGTTGAGCTCAGCCGTGCTTCACCTGACACACTGTGACCTGGCTGAGGCTCTCCTTACCTCGGATGTGTGAGCGAAGAAAGGAAAACCAAGGTGAAGCGGAGGGAGCAGCTGGTTCTCTAGAATAGGTGTGACTGAGGGAGAGTGGGGTCATGATTGCAACCTGGATGCTGTTCTCCTTCTTCACGGTAGGTCACCTTGGCTACCTTCATTGTGGAGCTCTGGGGCTTGCATGGCCCAAACTCTTTGAGGCACAATCCCTATTTGTTCTGTAGGATCTTTGCATTTTAGACTTACGTAAGGCAGGGAGAAATGACACATCCTTGACATTTCAGGCTCTAGGAGTTCTAAATAGCTAATGGAGTGCTCCTGTGGCTAACGTTCCTTTACCAAAGCTCAAGCAGAATAGCTCTAAGGCTATAACAATGCTATTCTGCTCTGAGTTGCATTTTTATTGTAAATGATTTCTTTTTTCCTGGTAATTACTGTCATACCTTCTTCCTACCTTGACTTATATGGTCCTTTTCAGAGAGGCAAAACTGAAGTGTTCTCTTGTATTTTTACCTGATGATTGATTTAGGGCTGTAATGATTTCTAAGCAGCTACTAATAATCTTAGTTGCATGGTTTGGAAGCCAGGCACACAGCATCACCAGTTATAAATACTATGCTTTAAGACCTGCTCAGATTATTTGTCATGACCTTGAAAGTGTTCACAAGGTCACTCGTCACAGGTAAAACTTGGAATATAGCTTTCTTAAGGTTTGCAAACGATTAAACTAATTCCTGGTTACATCCTCTTTCCGCCTAGGTGTTCTGTATCTTGCAGGGACTTGGGGCAGGTTTGGTATCTGTAAGTTCAGGTTAGTAAGTAGTACCTCCCTGTATTTCAGTCCATCCACAAGGGAGCAGAGAAAAGAAGATTTGGAATTGTACACATGAACTTTTGTGTGTGTGCCAGTCCTACATCTTGAACTCTAGGCCTGTGCTCTGTCCCTGAGCTGCTTTTGCTCCAGGCTATCACTCCACTGCTTGAGTCACAGTGCCACTTCTTGCTTTTTTGAGTGGCTTATTGGAGAGTCTCACAGACTTTCCTGCCCTAAATCCTGAGTTCAAGTTCAAGGACTGGGACACACACACACACACACACACACACACACACACACACACACCAAAAAAACAAAGACTGGGTGCCACACACACACAAACACACACACCCACACCCACACCCACACACACACACACACACACACACACCAAAAAAACAAAGACTGGGTGCCAGTGGCTCACATCTGTAAACTCAACTTCTCAGGAGGCTGAGATCTGAGGATTGTGGTTTGAAGCCAGCTTGGGCAGAAAAGTCCCCAGGAGACTCAAAAGTCCCCAATTAATGACTCAAAAATCGAAAGTGGGACTTGAACTCAGGGCCTGAATGCTGCCCCTGAGCTCTTTTTGCTCAAGTCTAGTGCTTTACCACTCTGAGTCACAGCACCATTTCCAGTATTCTTGGTAGTTAATTACTGGCTTTGAACCTGGATCCTTAGATCTCTGTCTCCTGAGTAGCTAGGATTACAGATGTGAGCCACAGGCTCCGTCTTCTATCTACTTTTTTTTTTTTTTATTGTGATACCATAGGCATAACATCAAAATAGCCACTTTAACCATTATAAGTATACACCTCAGTGGTATTATGCACACTCAAAATACCATGTGACAATCACCATTATCTATTTTCAGAGTTCTTCCAACATGCCAAACAATCTGACATTATTTGTCCTTTTCTGGTTTTTTTGATATTGTTTGTTTCATACAGCATGTTTTCGAGGTTCATCTGCATTATACCCCAACACAGAATTTTGTGAATGTGTAATGTGTGTGTGCCAGAACTAGGGCTTGAACTCGGCCTCATACGTTCCCTTAGCTTTTTTCATTCAAAGTTGGTGGTTTATCACTTGAGTCACACTTCCACTTCTGGCTTTTTTCTTTTTCTTTTTTAAGTTAATTGGTCTGGCTTTGAACCTTGATCCTCAGATAGCCTCCTAAATAACCAGGATTACAGGCTTGAGTGACTGGCATTCAGACTGTATCAGAATTTTGGTTCCTTTTATGGCTGAATAGAAGGAATGTATATATCATGTTATGTGATTCCATTTATCCACTGGTAGACAGAAATGTTTTAACTACTTTTGACTTTTGTGAGCTGTGTGGGTATGAGCATGGCTGTCTAAGTATCTGCTTCAGTTCTTGCTTTCAGTCCTGTAGGATCTTCTGTGTCCATTTACCCCACAAAAGTCATGCATTGGCCATATCACCTAGATACTTGTGACAATGATTTCTCCTGCATTTACCTTCAATTTCTATATTATGGTTCCCCTTTTCCCCTCCAATATGTGGTAAAATGTTTGGTAAAATTGGTGGAAGGGAAGGAAGAAAAAATCAGTAATAAATAACAGTTCTGGGTTCTGGACTTTTTTCTTTTGCCAAACAGCAGTACGGTCCCTTTGCCCTGAGATTTTTGTCCTGGAGACTTAAGAGAATCCCCATGGATGTCTCAAAGGGGGACGTTGTGTAAAGGGATCATCCTGAATGCTTGACACTGGATAGAAGTCTGCCTAGTTATGAAATCTTTCTGACCAAGAGGATATTTGGACATCTTGCTTTAAACAGTCTTGCTACTTATATTTGTGAATCCTCCACCATTCTCACTGGAGGAGATTTCTGGAGGTTTGGCTTACTTTGTACTTGCTTTTATTTGGCCGGTGATAGGCTTTGGAAACAGAAATGGGCCAGCTCTCTCTCCAGCCACCCAGACCTCTGGCTGGGCTTTTTTTTAACCCTGGGATTTCCTGTGGCCCTGAGCTCTGAAAGCAGCTCACATCTGGCCTACTGTCAGGCATGTAAATTGCCTTTTTGTTCTTGGGTTGTTATACAAAGCAAAGATTATGAGACAGGGGAAGACTTTATTTTTAGCACAAAAATACATGGCTGTAATTTTCTCTCCCTTGGCCCCCTCCCATTTTGTTCTATTTGGGGGCACACCAGGACTTTTAATTTTTTTTTTCCTAGGCCAATGCACAATATTTGGCCGTAGAAATGGAAAAGTGATGGTTGTCAGGAGCTTTAGAAGGAGCTGGAAAGATAGCTCAGTTATAGAGCAAATACTAAACATAGGTGGGTTTGATCCCTAGCACTGGGAGAAAAAAACCTCAACAACCTTCGAAAGGAGAAGTATTGAATCTCTAAAGTGGGTCACTTCTTATCCTTTATTTGGGCTGTTGTCAGACATTTTTGTCACTGTGACAAATACTGAGAGAACAACATAAAAGGGAAAAGATTTCTTTTGGTTTCACAGTTTCATTCCAGGATCGGCTTGCTCTATAACAATGGGCTTGGACAAAGTGTAAGTTTTTTTTTTTTTTTTTCCCTGAGGGAGAGGGCTTGAATGGCCTGGGTGCTGTCCCTGAGCTTTTTTTTTTTTTTTTTTTTGCTCAAGGCTAGTGCTCTACTACTTTGAGCCTCAGTACCACTTGTGGTTTTCAAATGGTAATTGGATTAAGAGTCTCCAACACTTTCCTGCCTGGGCTGGCTTCCAGTGGTGATCCACAGATCTCAACTTCTGGAGTAGCTAGAATTACTAGTGTGAGCCACCCGTGCCCAACCAGACGTAACTATGAAGAGCTCCTTCCAATAGTCTATTCAGATTCTGAACCCATCTGGGGATTAATCCTTTGGTGAAGGCAGAACTCTCATGATCCAATCACTTTCCCAAAGCTACAGCTCTGAATATCCCTTGTATTGGAGTTAACACTGCCAATGCCGGAACTGTTTTTTTTATTTTTGAGATGGAGCAGTATTTTATAGCCAAATGGTAAAAGGCTGGGATCAGCACAGTATTTTGAATTTATTTCTAAATCTTCTCTTCTCTGCCTGCTTAAGTGTGCATCACTATTCCATCATGTTCCCCTAAAATCAATGAGCTGGTGACGTCTCCAAACTCATACATACGTCTGATTTCTGATTAGTGTGTAGTAGATCGGAACTGCTCATACATACGTCTGATTTCTGATTAGTGTGTAGTAGATCGGGCAGTTCCATCTCTTCTGTGAAGGCAGGATGAGGTATTTTGCCTCAGTTTATTCCGATTGCTTATTCTTAATGCTCCTAAAAGAAAACTAGCTTTGTTTGTGGAGTTGTAAGCCAGAGACTTGACTTCAGGTGGTCCCAGTGGAGCACACTCTGCCACCAGCCACTTGGAAAGACAATCAGAAACATGAATGATGATGAAGCAGGAAAGGAGTTGGTCATTCAGTGTAGCCACACTAGGAAGAAGAAATAGAGAACAGGGTTCTAAGACAAGAGCTTCAGGATTATATAGGGTAAGGAAAAAAGTAGGTGGCAAGAAGTGTATGCAGTCAGTGGTTTGGGTCCAACTGTGGTTTAGTTGACCTTTATCTCTCAGATCTGGTTCTACAAGGTCCTGCTGGCTCCAGGGAAATCTCATGAAGAGATGGCGGTTTGGTTCCTTGTCATGAGATAATTACCCGCACTTGGGGGTTGGGAGGGAGCCTCACATTTCTGTTATGGGTAATTGCTCCTTGGGAAAATGTCTGATAAAAAAAAACTTGCTGTTCCCAGAATAAATATATTAGTTTATGGGATAACTATCTTGTTCTTGGAGGAAATATCTTGTGTCATCTGCCTGGATGGGGAACCAGAAAGGCTAGGTAAATTTAGGACTAATCAACCTTGCATCAAACTAATCTTAGTTTATGGGGTAAATCTGATTCCTTGAGTAAATATCTTCAGGCTGGTATAGCCTAAAGCTTGATCCAGGACCAAAGGCTTCTGGCTTTGCTGATGTGATTTGGATTTGTTTTCTGTTTAACAACCTGCCATAAACACCTGCCTCTTCCGTGTGGCTAGCAGCAGTCTTGATGATGACATCTAGGTGTTCCATGTACAATGAATGGCAGACAATGTTCTTTTGGTACTACTGAGATATTTGTTGAAGTTCTTGCCGGGGACCCAAAATCACCGGGATATACCTCTACACCTAGCAGTTTACTGTCTGTCTTGCTATTTTATGGGAAACAGTTTTTGGCTCAGGATAGCACATAATTTCTATGCATAGCATGAGTGATATAGTAAATAAGCAACTTATTTATTTGGAAGAGGCTGTGCTGGCTTGTTTTAATAGACTCACAGAGTTTTCAAATTGGTTAAGAATTCTGGCTCTGCAGCCATATTGCCTGCTTTCAACTCTCAGTTGACCTCCCTGTAAAATAGAATAATAGTATGATTTTCCCAGTTGTGTAGGGGGTGCAGAGTTACATAAGTTAATTCATTAAAAAGTGTACAGCTGTACCATGACATATAAAACCCAGTTAATTTTAACCTTATAATTTATTTGTTCATTGAACAGAAAAGAAATGGTTAATCGTCACATAAGTCTGTAAATATACTAAAACCTAATGTATTACTCCCTTTAAAAGGGTTGGTTTTGCCACATGGAGTGGTGCACACCTATAATCCTAAAATTCAGTAACCTGAGCCAGGAAGACTGGGCGTTTCAGCCTAGTGTGGGTCATATAGTTATATCCTGATGCAAAAAAAAAAAATAAGTGAATGGCTGAAATTTTTTTGATACCTGCCTTATATCTCAAAAAGTCAGATGCCAGTAGCTCATGCCTATAATCCTATCTACTCAAGAGGCTGAGACCTGAGGATCATGATTTAAAGTCAGCCAGGGCAGAAAAGTCAAGTGAATTACCATCCTCAATTAACCAGTTAAACGCTAGACTAGAAGTGTGGCTTGAGTGGTAGAGCAGCAGGTGTGAGCAAGAAACTTGAGCAAGAGCTCAAGGCTCTGAATTCTGGTGCTGGCGGTGCGCCCCTCCCCCCCCCCCCCCCCCCCCCACACACACACACACACAACTCTAAAAAGAGAATTAGGAGCTAGGGATATATGTCAGCAGTATAGCAGTTGCCTGAAATGGAAGAGGCCCTTGGGTTTTGATCTCCAGGAGGGGATAGAAGAGGGGAGGGAGAATAAATATGTTAATTGGTCATTACTTACATGCTCAGCAGTGCTTGTTTCAACCAAAGGCCTAGAACAGGTAAGTGATTTGCTCCAGGTGAGTGAATAGCAGCTCCAGTCCCTGGCCCACAAGCCAAGCTTTCTGTAAACCCTCAGAGGAAAAAAAAATGAATACTGCAATTCAGAGTGAAAGCTAAGGTCAATAATGTCCATCCTGGTACAGAACTGGACTGAAATTCAGCAAGCATAGGGGAGGGTACCTGAGAACCTTGGCTTTCTCCCTTTACCAGCTCTTCACTAATTGCCCACCCTCACCACAAAATATCACTCACAGTTTCCAAGACCACAGACAAAACCCATTGCAAATAACTGGAAAAACACACTGAAAAATGCCCTTCCATTTCTACTCTGTTTTCTTCCCCAAGCTTTGGATATAGATACATACATTTGTTTTTTTTCAGCCAGATTTTCCTAATTTCTGACAATGAACTATCACAGCTTCTCATTGGGAGAAAAGCAGCACTGTTTCCAAGAACTAATGGTAAAGTTTGTCCCCGTGATAAAGAAGAAGCTAATTCCTTGGCAAAGCCTGGAGACATTTCTTAAGAGAGGAGTGTGTTAGGAATACAGACTGTTGTTTTTTCCTGCTGAATCCCGTTGTAGACTAATAGAAACCACATTGGATCCAGAGCTGCCCTGTGGCTTCTGCTCTGCCATATGCTTTGTTCTGGGATTTTCCCTTCTGCTGACATCTGGTACTTAGGAGAAAGGGAAGCTGCCTTTCCCTGAACTGCTTTCTAGTGAAATTACTTAAAAAAAAAAAAAAACAAAAAAAAAAAACTCAAGTTTCCAGGCAACTATGACTGAGATGTATTTGTGAGCGTCCTGAGCCGCAATTTCAGAAGGAAACATAATGTAAGAAGGTACAATTTATCAACCTCAATTTCCTAAGATGAATTTGAAATAGGCCTTCCTTTAGCAGCCCAGTCAGCACTCTGGCTTTTCCTAGCAGCTGGGCAGGCTTACTTAAGACAGTTAATGAATAGGTTTGTCCCCAGGGGGTGGAATTCTAGCAAAGTCCATTATGAGATTTCTTTTGCTTTGCATGAATCAGTCCAGGACTCTCCAGAAAACTGTGAAAACTGAGAAATGCTCAAATAGGACTGTAACTTACAGCCTCCCATCTAAATCTGTTTTGCCCAGACATTGTTCTTACTGGCAAGTAATTATCACAGTAATGTTGCCTTGTGATGGACAGGCCTTTTAATTCATACCAACCTCTGTGAGTAGGAGCATGAACAGTTGGAAACACCTTATGGCTTCTCCTTTTCTCTTCTTTTTATTTCTAGCATATCATTTACCTCTGAAAGCAGAAAGCTAAAGAAAACAGCAGTGGGGAGAATCATTTATTCAGTTCAAACACAGAATGCAAATATGTGTGTATATATGTGCATATATACTCAGGGTCTTGTGCATGCTAGGCAAGTGCTTTACCACTGAGTTACACTCCCAGCCTTAGATATTTTTCTGAAAATGTCACCTAGGGGACACTGAGAGGCAGCTTATCATAACATTGCAGATGACTTTGATTTTTTTTATATTAAAAAATGGACTCAGATTTTGGCTCAGTTAATAGTTACCCCTCCCCCTAAGTTCACACTGGGTGGGGAAGAGGGGGTTTGAGAAAGACCCCTGGAAATGGATGGCTTAAAAAGCCATCTCAGTACTATGTCTTATGTATAGAAAGCTTCCTGTCCCCAAGAAAGAAAGGAAACTATGTTGTATAGCCTCTGACCCGCAGCAACCCCAAATTGTTCTCTGATCCCTGGAAGGCCTGCTGAGCCCTTTTGCAAAAGGGGAATGTTTTTGTAGGATTCTTGTGAAGAAGCTTTGTAGAAATCCTTCTTGATGATGACAAAAGAATCTCCGGGGATGTTCGTATAGGGGGACACAGAACCGATATATGAGACTGACCCAAGCCTTGCTCAACCTGAGCAAGAGGAGGCGTATCTGAACCTGCTCTGAGGATTTACTGTGATATTAAAGGCCTCTCTTCAGTGAGCCCATGGGGCCTCCCAGGGAGGTGACTGCCCGGACGATGTCCCCAGAAGCCAAGTCGTGATGCTGCCTAATATCAAGTTGATATCTCATAGATCTTTTCTCAAAATCTAGAGCCAAGTACGTGTAACTAGAAATCACAAAGGACACATGGCGGGGGTTGAAGTTTCCTCTGAAGGCCTTAGTGTGTGTCTGTGGCTTTCTATCAGGTGTCATTCCCCGTGTTAGTCAGCTGTTAAGGAAATAACCATCACTGTCAGGAAATGCCTGAGATTGTCAAGAGAAAAGGCTTTAGCTCTTGTTTTTGGAGGTGTCAGCCTCTGATCAGTTGGCCTCATTGTTTTGGATTTTTGAGGGATAAGATTATGCATCCTGGTATCCATAAGTGATGGGGCAAAGATTGCTGGGAGGGGCTGAGGTCATACAATCCTCCTCTTCCAGGAGCATCTCTAAGGATTTAATGCCTTCCCAGTCTGTCCCCCATCCCCCAACCTCAAGCCTTCCACCACTTGCCTGTAGTGCTTCAATGGGGACCAAGTCTCTAAAGCATGGGCATTTGGCGCAGATTCAAGATCATAACTGTTCTATATTTATCTCTTTTCTAAATTTTTTTAAAAAACATTTTTGTTGGTTGTGGGGCTTGAACTCAGGGCCTGGGCACTGTCCTTAAGCTTTCAGCCACAGTTCTACTTCTGTTTTTTTGGTGGTTACTTGGCGATAAGAAGAGTCTCATGGACTCTTCTGCCTAGGCTGGCTTTGAACCATGATCCTCAGACCTCCTGAGCAGCTAGGATTACAGGCATGAGCCACCAGCACCGTGCTTCTTTTCTATCTTTCTAAGGCTCAGGTGTTCTTAATATAAAATTCTTGGGGGTGGAGGGTAGGGAATGTGTTCAGGATGCACATCTTTCATTGAGATAGGTTAGGGTCCTCCACACCCCAATCAAGTATCTCCAACAGCCAAGACTAGGTGTCCTAAAATTGAGCCCTCTATGCTATCACTGTTCCTTGAACATTTCCAAGAAGTAAAGCCTTCTATCCTTGTCACTTTTTGAGTGTTCTTGAGTTCAAACCCAGGGTAGGAACATACATCAGGGCTCCTGTCCAGAGAGGCAAGATGAGTGCCAGCCTTTCCCCGCTTGCCATGCTGGGGTAGCTGCTGCTGGCATTTCCTGCTGCTGTCCCTGGAGGCGGCACACAGCTGACTTGTGCGGGCCTCAAATCCTCCTGTGGGCCTCACATTATCCGGAGTTGCTTACATGCTTTTAAAATGTAGGTAAAGGGCTTTCTGTGAAGCTTAATATGGGAAATATGAAGTATGTTCCCTTTTCATTCTACCCTTTCCTTTTGAATATAATGTAGGGCCCATTAATTAGGTAGCCTGTTGGATCAGCCCACAAGGAGTAGTGAGTGTTCTCCTAGATTATCTCAACGACCCCCACATCTCCACTTCTACAACCAGCTGGGCATTGTACTGTGCTTGTGACAGATCACATGTCATGGCATTCCTCACTGGGATCCCACAGTGATTGGGTACAGAAGCAAGATCCCAAACCAGGTTGGGCTCGTGCTGACTGCCACCCTCTTTCTATCTGTAGTTTTTATGTCTTACCAGAGTTGTCAGCCTCCACTGCAATTCCAGTCCCCTCTGAGGGCTGGAATATTCATGCTAGCAGAGTAGTGCCAAAGGCATGAGCTCAGGCAGTGTTTACTGAGCTGTCAGGAAGATATAAAGTGTTCAGGAATAATAAAGGGCTTTATTATTATGTATTAAACATTCAAGTCTAAACTTGACCAAGCGACGAATAAATTTGTCATCCAGTATTATTAGAATCATAGCTTTAAAAAAAAAATCTGGTTGTTGATGTTATCTTCAGGGCTGGATTCAGAAAGACTGAGAAGAAAAGATCATACATTCGAAAGTAAATTATTCCAAGTATGTTCACACTGTTTTTATGAGCCCAGAGAATTATCATTTCATAGTGTCTGGACTTCTGTCTCTTGCAGGCCCAAGGGTAATTGAGGCAGATACTGGATTCCTTCCTTGACACTAGCTAGACTCCTGGCTAGATGAGGGGTAGACGCAGGGGTGCCAGACTGACAGGACAGTTATGAAGGCTGGTATTTCTGGTTTTTTGTTTGGTTTTTGGTGTGCCCCTCCCCCTGAGTTTTTATCTTGAGGGAAAAATATCTCTTTATGAATCCAAGTAGCATAAATAAATTGCCTTAACAAATTTATTTGTAGCTTAGATTTGATCCATTTTTGTCACCATCTGTCACCAGATGAGGGCTTCCCTCAGCTTTCTTCCCAGTTTCCAAACAAAATGAGAGATTTAGTCATTGGGGGTGGGGGAACAAACCCCAAACATCTCAGGGTGTGTCATGAAAAGTCTTACAAGATGAGACTTTTTAGCAAGGATTTATTTTAGTATAACAGAATAAAGTAGAGAGAAAAAAGAAAAAGAGGCATTTCCTGTTCCTCATGCAGGAAATGAGAGTCAAAGGCACAATGTTAACTCCTGTCCTTTATAGGATAGAGTGTATAGTAGCCTTTATACTTTCTGAGCTGGGAGGATACTTAGCTAGGGTCATGACATCTAGCACCTCCAAATCCTCAGACCATGGTTCTGGGGGTGTAGGATGGGTGTTGTTTATGATTCTAAAATATGGAGATGTATCTGGACCTCCTTAAAGCACCAGGGCCATGGGCTGGGGGGGGGGGGGTGTCTTAGGACTTCCTTCCCCTCAGATAGGCTTATCATTTTTCCATCTCTACTCATTCCTGAGGAATTTCTAGCCTTGTCGTATTTAATATTTAATAGCTGTTCCTGTGTCTCCTAATCTTATCATTTAAGATCCAGAAATAGATGGGATGGGATGGGATGGGAGCTTACCAGCCTTTTCAGTTTACTTTCTGGTTTCAGTGTCTGAATCTGGTCCTTCAGATATTCGTTAAAAACAATAGAATTTCCAGCTCCTTGTCTGTCTGTCCTCTGTCCTGCCATTCTTTCAGTATAAGCATTGAAACCAAGACTTGGAACTGGATGATTCTTTGTTCCCAGAGTTTCTTTCCCCTTCCCCCTCCCCCACTCTCTCTCTTCTTTTTTCTTCTGTTTCTATTTCTTAGACAGGCTATCACTATGTAGCCTAAGTTGATCTTGAATTCGAGAACCTTCTGCCTTAGCCACCTGAGTGTTGGGATTATTGGTATACACCACCACATCCAGCTAGTTTATCTTCTCCTGCCCATTTTGTGCTGGTACTGGAGCTTGAACTCAGGGCCTTGTGCCCTCACTTGGCTTAAGGCTGATGCCCTCCCACTTGAGCCACAGCAGATTTTTCTGCCTGGACTGGGTTGAAATCTCAGATTCCAGTCTCCTGAGTATCTAGGGTTACAGGTATGAGCCATCAGCACCTGGCTTAATGTACGATTCTTGTACCTGGGAAGATCATGGCTTCAATAGCTACTTAACACCTGAGGGCCTTTCTTTCTCATGGTGTGGGGGAGAGTATCATATGGCGAAGCAGAACCAGTAGAATAAATAACCCATTACTATTACTCCATAAATGGAGCAGTTACTTCCTGAAGGTCCCACTTGACTCCACTGGTCATATAAATGGGAGTTAAATGTCAATCAACCATAGCACCTATGTTGTGATTCCTTGAACATCTCAAGTTTGAGTGTTCAGTATACCATCTTTAGGACCCTCAATGCTCTCTATTCAGGTTGAACAGAAACCAGAGTTTTTTTTGTTGTTTGTTGTTTGGTTGGTTGTGGGGCTTGAACTCAGGGCCTGGGCACTATCCCTGAGCAGGTTAGTTCAAGGCTAGTGCTCTACCACTTTGAGCCACAGCTCCATTTCCAGATTTCTTCTAGTGATTAATTGGAGATAAGAGTCTCACAGGCTTCTCTATTTAGGCTGTCTTTGAACCTGGATCTTCAGATCTCAGTCTCTTGAATAGCTATGATTACAGGTGATTTTAATTTTATTGTTATTATTTAGGTGTTGTACAGAGGAGTTGCCATTCCAGGAGCCAGGTACTTAGTATAATCCTTTTTGGACAATGTCACCCCTTCCTTTGCTTCTCCCCAGTTTCTCCCTTCCATCCCTGCCCACAAGTTTTATAGTTCGTTTTTCACATAGTGTATATTGAATGCCGTGTCTTCATTTGTCCCCCCTCCATTTCTGTGACCCCTTTTGCCCCCCTAAAAAGAAAAAAAAGCCTTAAAAGCAAAAGAAACAACAATCAAAACCCATGGGAAGCCAGAGTTTAGAGTTCATGCTCCAACTCTAGGAGATCCATGTGTCAGGTCCCGCTACTCATCCCAGTATACCAAATAAAGATATGGTAAAGAGTAGTGAAAGGAGATTCATTACATGACAGCCGTGAGAAGAGAACCTTTCTGTGTATCTTTCAGCTGCTTAGGCTGCTTTCAGGGGTACAGACACTGGCTTAAGTTAATGAGGGAGAATTGGGGGCTGTAGTGAGAAGATATATATATATATATATATATATATATATATATATATATATATATATACAGTCCTTAGTCACACACAGGTTCAGAGGGGGCATCCGTTGGCTAATAGTCCATTATCACAGGAGCCGTCCAGTGGGGCCTTGTTTCATGTTGGGCCCAGCCCAGCATGGCTACTTAGAGAATGGCTCTGGACAAAGGACGTGGGTACAGAGGATGTGGAGTCTGGGACACTCGGCCTTGATTGTGCTCCCAGTTATTAATTCCTGGGATCAAGTCACTAGCCAGTGTTTCTCCATTTAAAGCAAAACAAAAATTTTAAGTTGCCTTTTACAACAGCACTTCAGTACATAGTCAGCCATCTCCGAGGACACTGACATTTGCCTTAGGTTTTATAGACAAAGAATTGGGGTCAGAGGCAGAGAGGTGACATACTTGTTAAACAGTCCCAATCCAAGTATGGCCTGGTTGACTGGTCAGGGTAAACAAGTGTTCTTTGCCTGGTGGGTGGTCTATAAAAATAGACCAGGGAAGGTCTATTATTCATTAGAGGTCCTTTGCATCCCAAGGATGATATTTATTGATCAATCATAAGTCTGTGGTTCTTGGATTCCAAGGAGATTGCAAAGTGACTCCAGAAAGCATGGCTTAGAGCATGTGTGTGTACGCACACACACACACAGAGCAAAGGAGGTAAGCTTGGCATCCCTGCTTTCATTTTGTGTATGTGTCCGTTCTGAGGTTTGAACTCAGAGCTTGAGTGGTGACCCTGCACTTTTGTGCACAAGGCACTTGAGCCACAGTGCCACTTCTGGCTTTTCCTGAGTAAAAGTCTCATGGACTTTCTTGCTAGGGCTGGCTTCCAACTATGATCCTCAAATCTCATGCTTCAGAGTAACTAGTATTACAGGCATGAGCCACTGTGCCCAGCTGAGATATATATATATATATATATATATATATATATATATATAGGGCAAAGAATCATATTTTGAGTTCTACCCAGTCTCCAATTGGAATCTCTTCAGAAGTTTTGTTGAGGTTTTAGATGTTTACCACCAAACAAACCTAGATTCTAGTTGAAACTATTCCAGATGAAGTAATGCTTAAGATTCCTTTCTTAACTTGAAGCTAACTTAAGTGTAGTTCTGGAGTGTGCATTCCCAGTCTGTAAAATGCTGAGGTTAACCATTAATCTGCTTGTGTTGCAGTGATTTAGAAAAGAAGCACTAAACACATCTTGATAGGCCTCATCTTATCAATTTCTGAAGGATGGTTTTTATAGCTGGTGTTAAGAACCCTGAATATTTGGGATGTGCACCATGACCCAGTTTAGGAATTCCAAGAAGGCAGATTCGAGATAGGGAGTTGCCAAAGCTCACAGATGTGGAATGAAACCAATTTCAAAACCCGATTCTTCTGCTTCATTGGAATGTGCTCAAAGCCTGGGCTCCTTTGAGATTCGTGCACCTGCTTGGAATGTTTCAGATCTTAAAGTGTGCTTCTTCGTGTATATTGTGATGATGAAGAGTTCCCAGATATCTCCTAAGGCTGCTGCTGAAATACTCTTTCCTCAGTGCTACCAAAATGGGCAGGTATGTCTTGCCAATCCTGAGACTGTCTTGTGACTTTGTCTTCAGAACCCAGACTCTCCAGCCAGAAATCTTAGTTGACAGATTAACAAGCTGGTTCAAATTAGTGTTACCACTTCTTGGATTATATACTGTGCCATCCAGGGAAGCCATGGTACAAGAGGAGAACCGAAGCTGGCTGCAGAAGCAAGGCTACAGTGACTGCTAGATGGTAAATTCCAGCAGAGCGCTTTCGGTGACTCAGTTCTCACAAGAATTTTATGGAGGCTTACATATGCAAATTTACCATGTCTTTTGGGTTCATGATACCAGAACGGAACCCACAGAATGAAATTGCGACAGAATACAGACTTACGATGCCTATGTGATCGCTCTAGTCCATATTAGGGATTCCATTGTGGCTCCAGATACTTGTATCATTGCTACTTCATTCTGGGTTGCTTTGGGGCTTGGGGGTGCAGATCTGTAATTCAAACACTTGGAGGATGAGATAGGAGGCTGGAGAGGCTGAGGTCAGCTCACATACTGTTTCTCCCTACCCTACCCGTAGCCCTGTCAAAAATTGAGTTGATCCTGCCTGGGAATTGAATTAGCTTCAGTGTACCTGTATGATTTTCTAAAAACAAGTTTTGAGCAGGTTTTGCCATTGATATCAGCTCAATGTTGATTTAAAGTCTCTTGTTACTTATCCTTGTGGGTACACATATATGTATGTATGTATATATATATATATGGCATAGATAAAATGATTAGGAGTTAATTTTCAATAAAATCAGATTATATGTGTACAACTGATACTTGGTCTGATCATCAGATCCCACACAGCTAATGAGATGCCCAAATATTTCTACATCTCACTGCTTTTCACTCTAGAGGAGTAGCTGTCTCTGTCTTTGTTGCTGTCCCAGTGTGAATGGATAGAAATGGATAGGATGGGTAAGCATATCCAGGAATAGTTAACTTTATGACATGTCCTTTTGGACTTGCAAGCTCCCCAAGATAGTTCATTTTGTTTTGTTAAACCAAGTTTTTGTTTTTGCAGTACTGGGGTTTGATCACAGCATTGTCTCTTTGCTATACAGGCAATTTTGCTGAGCAAGCTCCTAAAGCTTTTTTGCCCACATCTCCCCCCCCCCCCCCCCCCGCCCCCACCCCTGTTTTTAAATTTTGATTATTGTTTTGTGAGTGTGCAGGTACTGAGGCTTGAACTCAAGGCCTGAGCATGCTTTAGCTTTCCCCCCCAAGCCTGGCACTCCACCACTTGAGCCATAGCTCTACTTCTGGCTTTTTGCTGGGTAATTAGAGGTAAGAGTCTCAGGGAATTTCCTACCAAAGCGGGCTTCAAACAACATTGCTCAGACCTCAGACCTCAGCATCCTGAGTACTTAAGATTACAGGCATGAACCATCAGTGCCTGGCTTCCCAATCCTTTTTTTTGGGGGGGTCCGGTCGTGGGGCCTGAACTCTGGGCCTGGGTGCTGTCCCTCAGCTCTTCAGCTCAAGGCTAGTGCTCTATCACTTGAGCCACAGAGCCACTTCCGGCTTTTTTCTTTTTTTGCTTATGTGGTGCTGAGGAATCCAACCTAGGGCCTCATGCATGTAAGGCAAGCGCTCTACCACTGAACCACCTTCCCAGCTTCCCAATGCCTTTTTTTTGGGGGGGGGGGGGGGGAGTCCGGTCGTGGGGTCTGAACTCTGGGCCTGGGCGCTGTCCCTCAGCTCTTCAGCTCAAGGCTCTACCACTTGAGCCACAGTACCACTTCCAACTTTTTGCTTATGTAGTGCTGAGGAATCGAACCCAGGGCCTCAGGCATGCAAGGCAAGTGCTCTACCACTGAGCCACCTTCCCAGCCCTTTCTCAATGCTTTTTATATAATCAACTATACTGTAAGAAGCGTCCATCCAGTACAGCAGCCACACAATCCAGGCGGGTACAATAGGGTATTGATTGTGCTGATGATCGCTGGCTTTTCTGGCAAACATAACTTAGTAGATGTCAGTAGGAAAAACCCCGGGCCATCAGGATAGCTTTTTCTGAGTGGAGATCAAGTTGCTTACCCAGGGTCTCAGCACAACTGATTCCCCAGAAGACAACTGTTTCTGAGAGTCGGGCATGAAAGAAACCTGAAATCCTAGGAGTATCTCAGCAGAGCAGCTTTGGGTATAAAGGAGGAGGACCATACCACTGAATACCAGGAGTGCTCTTGGTATTTATTGTGTATGGAACCCCTCAGCCCATCCCAGGAACAAGACTAAGACAAGGGCAGATTTGAGACTAGAAGGACGAAGTCTTTATGTTGCACTGTGTGTGTGTGTGTGTGTGTGTGTGTGTGTGTGTGTGTGTGTGTGTGTGTGTGTACACAATGGTATGTGTACATCTACATCCATCATCAGCCCAGAAATTAGATGACCGTTTCAGTTCTCAAACAAATGGCTTGTTTATTCACCTGAAAGCTGCTATCTCCATTAGGAAACATTCAATTCCAGCAATTAGCCCCAAGGGTTAAAGACCTTCCCTCTCTCTGCCATCTGTTTTGCTCTGTTCCAGAAACTATGCTTTGAAGTGCCAGGGGCTCCTAATGGAAGATTGTCATCAATTAACTCAAGAGAAGGTTAAGCTGAAAACAGACTTTTCAGTGAGGGGATTATCTGAGTTGTTAGCCACTGACTATCTGGAGTGAAGTCTTATGAGGAGACAGTCTTTACCCAGGCAGAAGAGGACCAAGAGGCAAAAGTATTCTAGTTATTTGCTTTGCTATAAAAGTGAGTTTAGAAATGGAATTTTCTTTGAGACTGTGTTGGAGATATCTATAGTTCCATATACTTGCCATATTTAAGTACAGAGAAAAATATTTAAGATGAGAAAAAATGAATGGTATATTTAAGATATGCAAATTAAGTTTTTTTACAGTAGTCAAATAATTTTTTTTTCTCTTTGGTTTTTCTCTAGTTCCCCTCCCCTGTAATGTTTGCCACAAGATGTAATCCATTTACCTAGATTTATGTTCTAATTAATCGCATAGAATGTTCTAGAAATCATGACCCATATTACTTAATGAGTTTCTGTTTGGGATGATGAACATGTTTTGGAATTTGTGCTGATGGTCACACAACACAGTGACTAAAATTAATACCAGCGCATCATACACTCAGTGTGGTTGAAACTGTAAATATTATGCTACATATTTATAGTAAGAATACCACAGTTTAGAAAAATGTATAAAAATTATACCCCTAAATCATTTTGCTTTTCCCCCCTGAGTTTAAAAACCATTGACAGACTTTAGAATTTGTAGCTAGGAGAAAATTTTAGTGTAGTGGGTTGTGTGTGTGTGTGTGTGGTTCAAAACCCCAAACTTATAAATATTATTTAGCACTTTGAATAATAAACTTGTAATTTGAAGGGAATATTTAGGGCCACAGAGAAGCATGTTATTTAAACTTCAGAAATGTTGAGAGGTTAGAGGTCAGCTTTCAGATTGAGATATTTAAAGCTCTCAGGAAACACAAAAGCTTCCTGGTGATCTCCTTAGTCCCCTGGGAGAAAGGGCCACAGGACCCAAGATAACTCCTGGCCACAGCCACTGGTAGTAGATCTCCCCAAAGAAAACCTTGCCCCCCCAGGATCACAGGTAATGAATAACCTAGCAGATTCTCAAGTCAAGGGATGACTGAGTAGACACCACTGGCTTCTTTGAGTCACAGGAATGGGCTTGACACGGGGAGCTGAGATGAATTTGCTCCAGAGAGAAGTGGTCTGGGCGCCAGTGACTTGTGCCTATAATCCTAGCTACTAAGGAGGCTGAGATCTGAGGATTGCGGTTCAAAGACAGCCCTGGCAGGAAAGTTCGTGAGACTCTTATCTCCAGCTAACCATCTGAAGACACAGAAGTGGCACTGTGGCTCAAGAACTCAGGGACAGCAGACAGCGCCCAGGCCCAGAGTTCAAGTCCCAGGACAGGGGTGGGGGGGGGTGGGGGGAGAAGGAGTAGAGATGAAGGGACCAGTGAGGAGCCAAACTCCAGGAAGTAGGTCAGGTTTGGAAAGCGTGGCAAGGCTTCTAGCCTCTGCAGTTGGTTTTGTTTGTTTCAGAATCCAACTCAAAAAAGTGAAAAAATAGAACCAGTATACCGTCCAGAATCCTCACTCTTGAATATATATCCAATGGAAATGAAATCTGTACATTGGGAGAGCTATCTGGACTGGAATACTCACTGTAGCATTATTCACAATAAGGAAAAATAGAGATACACAATGGAATACTATACAGCCTTAAAAGGAAGGCAGTCACGTCATTGGCGACAACATGGATAAATCTGGGGATATTATGCTGAATGAAATAAGGCCACATGGCTCATAGGTAGAATATTCAAATAGTTGATCTCCTAAAAGCAGAGTAAAATGGTGATGGGAGAGGCTTTCAGGTGGGGAATTAAAATTCAGAGCAGGCTTTCTACCAAGTATCACTTTTATACCACCAAAAGCCTAAAAAACAATTCTAAATCAAGGCATTGTAAGTTAGGGCTCAGCAGTACATCAAAGCAGCCTCTTGGCTCCAATCAGCCTTTCCGTTCCAGTGACCACCTCACAGCTTCACAGCTTGAGATGTTTGCTAATAGTGTTCCAGCAATAGTGAAGTCTCCTCTCTCCTGCCCCTGTGTTTTCCTGTTCTTAGATCCCCCACCTTCTGCCCGCTTGTTTGGGGACAGGCCCATATCCGGAATGGACTGGCTGTGTGGGGCTCCCTGCTATTATGTTGGAATCTGAGTATGAGAGAAAAACACATTGTGAGTGGCCTTGACCCTGTCTGGAGATTTGCAGCCACTCAGCTGAGGAGAGCTCACTCACTCATGCACTCACTGGTGGAAGGTTCACCTAGTGGGCTAGAGAAGTGGAACTCCAGGCATCTTAAGGAGGGTTGGATGGCAGGCCCAGCTTTAAAAAAATCCCCCTTAGCTGAGGGAGCTGCTAAGAGCTCCAAGCACATTCTTGGATGAGCAAGCCAAGACACGTCATGTGTCATAGGAAGGCAGAAAGGATGTGAAGATGTGTTTTCCTAAGGGGAGCTTTGGAGAGCTGGACAGGCCAGGGCTTAGATCTCAACTCTGCCACGTTTACCTGTTTGTGTCTCGGGTCAAATTCTTAAGCTCCGTGCTACAGGGGTGTCATCTGCAAGATTGGGATCCACAGAGCTGTCGGGAGGATTTATGGAGATAAACATATCCAGGGACATTAGTAGGTGTTCACTGAAACATCATGACCTTTCCTGTCATTTCTGTTGTCTGCAAAGCTAAGGCAGAAAGCACATAGAGAGGGTCATAGGAGCCTCTTCCGAATACAACCATCGGCCTCACTGGACGTTAGCAGCTCATACCTATAACCCTAGCTACTCGGGAGATTGAGATCTGAGGATCCTGGTTCGAAGCTAGCCCAGGCAGGAAAGTCAGTGAGACATTCTGATCTCCAGTTAACCACCAGAAAAATTACAAATAGAATTGAGGGGGCACAAGTGAACCTACAGCAGTAATTATTCTACCTGTTTAACAGAAGCAAAGCCCAAGTCTCACCCTCACACAGTCAGCTGGTAATACCAGAAGGTCCCAACCCTGACCTCTTTATTGGGCTGGTGGTCTTCCCACTGCATCACCTTACCACACATAGGCATGTGGACCAGAAGTTTGGATCTAAGTCCAGTTAGCAAAACAGCATGAGGTGGCCCCAGATCAAAGGGTCCTCGGAGGGTAAGCAGGACGGAGCAGGGCTGTGGAGGAACCCCTTTCTTGATGCTGCTTTTCAGACTTTAACCTGTTTCCACATGACTTACTGGCTCTCTCAAACATAGTTCTCTGCTCCTGGGATGTTTCGGCCAGGCAAGGTTGCTGAGAAACTAGAGTAGCTCAGGGCCAGGTGGTGCTGCCATGAAGGGAAAGGAAAAAGAATCCAAGCTGCTTCCTCGACTCCACCGCTTGCCCTGCCACTGTGCTTGTGTTGACCATGTGTCCCCTTTGTGGATAGAGAAATTGCTGCCTTTCTTCTCCTGCAAAGAGCTTCCTTCCTGGCATTCAGAAGCACAAAAGCAGTGGACGGAAGCAGGTGACTGGGCCTTGGCTGTCCTTAGAGCTGAGTGTCCCTCTTTCCAGTGTTACAGCCTGGCAGGCCTAGCCTGGATGAATTTGGGGGACGTCAGATTCCTGGTGCTCCTTCTGGACTGGAGTAAACCTGGGATCAGAACTGGTGTCAGGTCCTAGCAAGCAAAGGCACCTATCTTTTGTTGTTGTTGTTGGTGATCATGAGGCTTGAACTCGGGGCTTAAGTGCTGCCCCTGAGCTTTTCTGCTCAAAGCTAGCACTCTACCACTTTGAGCCACAGTGCCACTTCCAGTTTTCTGGTGGTTTATTGGAAATAAGAGTCTTACAGACTTTCCTGCCTGGGCTGGCTTTGAGCTGCAGCACTGAGATGTCAGCCTCATCAGTAGCTTGGATTACAGGCGTGAGCCACCAGTGCCCAGTCGTACCTATCTTTTTTGTTTGATTTACTGGTATACCTCAAGTACTGGGCTTCAAATCCTATGTCCAAAATGGCATCTTGCTACAGGAGATGACAGTCATAGCTTTGGAAGGGCCTTGGCTTGAAGCTTCTCTAAACAGCTCCATGGCTGTGTGTCCTGGCCTTCATCAGTCTGGAACCCCCAGTGCCAGTCCTGATTCAGACCCCCTACTCAATCCTCTTGGAGCAACACCCCCAGACATACATTTGGACTTTCCAAGGATTTTCTTTTCCTGACAGCTCATGTTGGAATGAGTTAGATCCTAGATCTGTTTACTGTACAATCTGACTTCACACATGCTTTGTGCTTTTGAACAAACTCAACCAGTGGCTGTTCTGAATTCAAAGTGCATAGCAGTTCATGGTGATGCTTGCTTGTGTCCTCAGTAATCTTAAACTTTCTAGAACCTTCCATCCATTTCCTTGCAATCAGTAGACAGCTGATTGATTGAATTAAGAGGAAACTTTTTCCACTGGACAGTGGAAGATCCATTTATTAAAGTGCTAGAAGCTACCAGGCATTTCACTTAACTGACATTTTGATAGATTTCTTTTCTGGAATTGGGAATACTCTCTTGAAGAAGCAAAAGTTTGCCACTAATACTTCCTGCCTGCCCAGTTTCCTTGCTGGTTTCAATCTGAGTCTCCTGGATGACCTCAGAGCCCTCAGGCCCTCCCCAAAGGCCAGGAACTGGGTGACCCACAGTAAGAGTGCCTACGCGCACATTCTCTCTGAATGTTAATCACAAATGGCCCTGGTGTTTGCTTACAGCAGATTAGATTTAGCCCTTGATTTAGGGCCTATAATCCTAGCTACTCCTGAAATCTGAGGATCATGGTTCAGAGCCAGCCTGGGCAGAAAAGTCTGAGACTCTTACCTCCAATTAACCAGCAAAAAGCAGGAAGTGGAGACATGGTTCATGTAGTAGAGTGCCAGCCCTGAAGGGGCAAAAAAAAAACCCATATGAAAGTAAGAGGCCCTGAATCCAAACTCTAGTACTAGAACGCACACGAAAAAGAAAGACTAGATTTAACAACCCCAAATATTATGTTCAAAACTTTCCTCAAACTTTCTGAAAGCCTTTAAAAATAATTACTCCAATTCATTGAATGTGTGTGTGTGTGTGTGTGTGTGTGTGTGTGTGTGTGTGTGTGTTGTAGGTAAATGGAGAGGTTATTAGATTTTATTAGATTATACATGTATATTAGATGGAGAAATTGTTGGAAAAATAAAGTTAACTTTTTTACTTTTTAATAAAGTTCATTTATTTAGAGTAATAAACTTTCAATTTTCTTTCCTCTCTACTTGGATGATCAGATGTTGGGAAACTCGTTGGGGGTTTCTGGTGACATAATCTTTTCTGTGACATAGTTCATGAAATTCTGTGACATTTGACTCCCAGGGAGGAATCTGGTTACTCACCAAGTGTTTCACCACTTTTTCTGGGAATGAGCAGCTTATTGTATGCACAACTTAGGGCTGGCTGTGGTGACCCAAGACTGTAATTCTAGTTACTCTGGAGGTAGTGATCCAGAGGATTGTAGTTTAAGGCCAACTGGGACAAAAAGTTAGCAAGACTCCATCCTAACAAGCTGGGTGTTGTAGTAATACATGTGTAATTCCAGCTATGTGAAAAGGCATAAGAAGAACACAGTCTAAGGCCAGTCTGGGGCAAAAAAAAAAAAAAAGGAAAATGATAACTGAAAAATTACTAAAATTACCAAGGGTGTGGTTCTAGCTCTAAGATCCTATGTCCCAAACCCAGGAATCACCACTACACAATAAAGGAGAGAAGAAATAAAATAAAAAGAAGAAAGCACAAACTTTCTGGAGAAGGCCAAACTTAGGTGCACCTTGTTCATGGCTGAGAGAAGGCCTCATAATTTGACATGAAGATAACAAATGGAGATCCAGAGGTTTTGCAAATGCTAAGCCCTGGGCTTTGTCAAGTCTCAGCGTACTTAAAATCTGATTTATTAATGGGTAGCCCTTTTCAGTTACTGCCTTTTCTAATTGCAACATGCTGAACAATACAGACATTTATAAAACACAGATTATAGTCTCCACCTGAAGCATTTTCTCCATTCGTATTCTTGGGTGTTAACCATGTGTTAATATGATGGGATTCTTCCAAACACTATAAATACTGTGTACAGATGCATGCACCGTATCCTTGACTTTCACATGGAGAAGTAATCACTCCCGCATGCCTAATTGCCCACCATAAGGCAATTTTCTTTTAGCACTTGCCTACCTACCTATTTGTATTTTTATGTGCTCGGTTCTCTTTTCAGAAGCTAGTCTGTGCATGCGGTTGAAATTCAAGAGGTGCAGAAAAGGATAGAAGGGAAAGAAACCTGCTTAGCCCCTAGCATCCAGCTCCCTTACACCTCCTTTCAGAGAAAACCTCTCTTAGCGGTTCCTTAGATTTCTTTACAGGAACAAGTTTGCAAATACAAGCAGACATACCCATACCTGTATGCACATGTATAAATGAAAACATAGGTGTGTAAGTTTATTTTCGTTAGCGTCAAAACTAGCATGCTGTATTGTGCCAGGTGCAGGTACCTCACACCTGTAATCCTAGCTACTCTGGAGGTTGTGATCTAAGGATCACAGTGTGAAACCAGCCTGGGAAGAAAAATCTGGGAAACTTTTTCTTATTGATTTGCAAGAGTTCTTTTTCTATTAAAGTATTTGTCTTTTATGATAATAAGTACAGGGTGCACTGGTACTGCACCACTTCATTGAGGAAGACACTGAAGTCCTCTTTCCCTCCCTCCCGGCCTCCTCGTTCTTCCTCCCCCCAGTCTCCCTCTCTCCCTCCCTCCCTCCCAGTAAAGGTATGGAGCATCTATCCTGTACTCAATAGGTATGTAATAGATCTTTACTAAATGCTGGTTATAATGATATTAAGTGTCATCAAACCTTCTTGCTAGGTGCTCCTAAATTATACTTGGCTTCCTAGCCAACAAAAGCTAAGTTTCCAAACCATTTCTCTCAATGCAAGCTTCCCTCAGAGATGGACCCAAAGATCAGGTTACAACCCAGGAGAAATGAGCTGGCAGTACATATTTATTTTCATCAACTCAGACAACCCACCCCCCAAGTTCAGAGCCTATGCTGGTAGGGGTGGGGGTAACAGATAAAGGTGAGCTGAGGTGACAGAGGTGTCTGTCAGATTCCCCTCTGGCTCTCTCTGGGGACTCTGCTGGAGTATTGGATCAGCCTGCCTCAGCCTCTTGGGTAGTTAGGACTACAGGAACACACCACTGTACCCATTACTCGCTCTTCATGCTTAAGCAGAGCAATGTCCCCTAGGGATTTTCCCACCTCTTGTACTTTTGAGGGCTAAGTGCCATCTTAAGATGCCTTTGGCTGCACAGGAGAACATTCCAATTATTCCAGAGAGCCACATAAGAGTCAGTGTTCCAAAACAGCTCCCTGGTGACTTGGTACCACTAGTTCAGTCACTGAAAAAACTTGCTGTTACTTGTAAATCAATTTCAGCATATGAAAAATGTCATTTGGATGTGATCATTTGTTGAATACACTTTCAGTCTCCTTTTCAAAAGAAGCCCCCTCTAGCCACGCATGGTTGCACAAAGACTGTAATCTCAGCACTGGGGAGAAGGGAATATCGGGATGGAGAGTTTGAGTTCAGCCTGCGTTACACAGCAAGTTCCAGACCAGCCAGCCCTCTAAGGCAAAAAAAATAAAAACAAACATCCTACTCTTGGTTGTTCCTTTGACGCATATATTCAGAAGGGTCCTGGCAACTTGCAGACCATTGGGGAATCTTGTTAAGAGCTGATGTCTAGGCTCCACTTGACTAGATCAAATTGTTCCCAAATGGACCCAAGCCAGCTGTCCTCAGGTCCCAGGCCCACACCTTGCATAATATTTAGGATCCTTTCCCAGCGTTTACTATAAATCAAAGTCCTTTCAATCTTGTCTCCTTATTTAGATTCTTATTTAGGATCTTACTAGAAAATGAACTCTTGGCTGATACCATAGTTGACACCTATTCCTACAACTCCAGAAACTGAGATCTAAGGATAGCGGTTCAGAGACAGCCTGGGTAGGAAAGTGCATAAAGCTCTTATCTCCAATTCATCAGCAAAGTGCCAGAAGTGGGAGTGGAGGTGTAGGTCAAGTGGTAGAGTGCCAGCCTCCTGCAAAAAAGAGAGTGAGGCTCCGAGTTCAAGCCCCACTATTGGCACATAAAGAAATGAAAATTTGCACATCACGGTGAATTGGCCTGGAATTCCAACTGACTTCCTAGTCAGCTAGAACCCAAGTTACACTGGTGAAACCAGTGCTCTAGAGAATGAGGTAAATGGGACCTGGGGGCAAGGTTGGGAGTTAGTGGATGCCTATGTGTAGTTCTGGGATCTAATTGGGAGTGAACAAGCAAGTGAGCCTCATGCTTTTAATGAAAGCAAAGGCTGGTCTGTTTTCTTGGTTGCTGAAGGCTACTGATGAATAAATAGCAAAGGGATGTGGAGCCATCATAGGTGAGGGTAGATCATAGATGGCCAGCTTCAAATGCAATTCCCACATTGGCATGGACCATCTTGTAGCCATTTAAAATGCATTGTACTATCTAGGTACCAGTGTCTCACACCTGAAATCCTAGCTACACAGGAAGCTGAGATCTGAG
Organism: Dipodomys spectabilis; assembly: GCF_019054845.1. Classification (NCBI taxonomy): domain Eukaryota; kingdom Metazoa; phylum Chordata; class Mammalia; order Rodentia; family Heteromyidae; genus Dipodomys; species Dipodomys spectabilis. The sequence goes on from NW_024870683.1 coordinate 19,384,937, forward strand.
GATTGTGGTTCAAAGACAGCCTGGGCAGGAAAGTCCTTGAGAATCTTATCTTTATTTATATTTTTATTTATTTATTTTGTAGGTTGTGAGGCTTGAACTCAAGGCCTAGACATTGTCCCTGAGCTCTTTTGCTCAAGCGCTCTACCATTTGAGTCATAGTTCCACTTCCAGATTTTGAGTGATTAATTGGCAATAAGAGTCTCAAAGGGACTTTTCTGCCCAGGCTGGCTTGAAACTGTGATCCTCAGATCTCAGCCTCCTGAGTAGCTAGGATTACAGGCATGAGTTACAATGGGCTGAGACCCCCTTTAAATTTTTTTTTTTTTTTGGTAAAGATGCTGTACAGAGGGTGAGACTCTTATTTTTAAGCACCAAAAAAGCCCAGAGTGGAGCTGTGGGTCAAGTGGTAGAGGCTAGCCTTGAGCAAAAAGCTCTGGGACAGTGTCCAGGCCCTAAATTCAACCCCTAGGACCAGCATATTCACACACATAAAATACATTGTACATTAGTCACATAATTAAATTGCATACATTAAATCACATAAAAATGCTTTTGAGATAATGTGGGGTAAAACGCAAAGTTGGCTACTTTCTGATCTCAACTACCATAAGATATTAACTGAAATCTATTTAATCAAATATGTCTCCAGCATCTTTCAGATTTTTTTTTTTTTTTTTGGTAGCCTGTATATCAGTGGGATATTAATTCCTTAAATGTCCTAGAAAACCCATCTCCAGATTTCCAAGAAGAGGATATCGGGCTTATACAGAAGTCCATCTGGCTTTCCCCTGCTCGATCCTGAGCCTGACTGAAGGCAGCCAGAGTTGTCTCAGCCACTGCCCTCCCAGGCCTAGCCAGCTAGGGAGGGGCCAGGCCTCCTAGAAGGGGGTTAAAGTCCTTCTTGGTATGAATGGCCTTTTAGGGAGCAGAGGGAGGGCCCGCGGTGACATCACAGTCTTCAGTCAGGAGGATCGGAAGGAATTTGAGCAGTTCTGGCCAGTGCACGCACTGGATCTGTCGGGGAAAAGAAGCGATTCTGGCTGAAGACATTTGAGGCCAACTCTCTGGGTAGGGTAAGCTGCGTCTGCGGACTTATTTATTGGCCTTTTCTTTCTAATGTGAAAGGAGACAAGTCTTTGTTCAGGTCTGAATTTCCCAAGGAAAGGGATTCAAAGTCTGGTATGATGGGCGCTGGAGGCTTACCTGTTGGAATGTGGGCTGCTGAGCTCAGATGGGTTCTTTTCTCATTCTCCTTCTGATTCTTCTTCTCCTGCTTCTCCTCCTCCCCTTTCTCCTGCTCCTGCTGCTCCTCCTCCTCCCTTTTCCTCCTCCCCCTACTTTTTTCTTTTTGGCAAATCTCCTGACTTTCCCACTGGAAGGCAGGAAGCCCTACCCGAGGCCGCTCTGGCGGGACTGAGCTATCTAAGACTTCTGCTGTCTGAATTGCATTGAAGACAAGCGTGAGGGAGGCCTTGGGGGCTTCTCTGGAACCTAAATGCCTCACCAAGGCATCCCGGGATGCTGGGACTAGCTTTCTAAGATATCATCTTGTATTTGCTCAGTAGACTTTTTTTTTTTTTTGCTGAAGTCTACAACAGGTCTGTGTCCATGTTCTGGGACTCTCTACATTCACCCCAGGACTTGGGGACAATGTGAAAGGCTTCCTCCCTTGGAATTCCTCAGAGGATAGCAAAAGCTCTTCATCAGTTTTCTGACATCCAGAGTCATCTCTGTTCACAGGCTCAGAGAGCTAACCTCACATATCGACCCTCTGGGCTCTACCTCAACCTCGTGGCTTCAGGAGACCACAGGGGTTACCCAGCTTTTTTTGTGTGTTCTACCACCATCATGGATTGACCCCTCATGAACTCAAGATCCTGAGCTAGTTTAAAGGCAAGAGGGCTGCAGCTAAGTTATAGAGAACTAGCTAGAGCTCGGCTCATGTTGGTTTTCAGCAGACTCCGTTACTCTAGAAATTTCAGGCTGCAGGGGCCTGGGTTCCCTTGGTGGCCTTGACCTCCGTTTATTCCAGAGCTGGGACTCCACTACAAAGTAGTCTCAGTGAAAGAGACCTTTGTGCAAAGAGCATCCAGCCCAGCTTTCTAGCTAGCAAGAGCCCTGAGTGCTCACACTGGGGAGGGACAGAGGGCTTGCTGCTTTCTCCCCTCACTTAGAGGAGCTGGAAGTGCCCAGTTGTTTTTATTTGCAGTGGTTCACTAGGGTTGGAAAGAACAGCCCTGTAACCGGCTGTCCCAGCAGAGGCAGCAGCTTCCTTCCTTCCCTTCCATCCCCACCACACAGCTCCAGTTTCTTTCACAGAAAGCCCAAGCTGTAAACGTGTTAATCAAACGGCACCTTAACGTTTTCCAGATGGGCATTTGTGCTGGTTGCTTTCCAGCAGGACTGGGTGGGGGTGGGGGGGCAGTGTAGTGGTAGGAAGACTCCCTCATACCTTAAAAGTTGACTGCCATCCTTCACAGAGATGTGAGCTGAGACACACCACACAGGCACAAGCACGTGTGTACACACACACACATACACACACACACACACATACACACACACTGCTCCTTCCTAATGTAGGGATTCACTTAGTGCTTTTAGCCACCTTTTGAGCCAGACTTGAGGCTTGAGCCAAGGAGGAGAGCAGACTGCTGGTGAGTTCTCCAAAGAAAAGGCCAGCAGGAACAGCCCATCGTGCTTCTTGGTCTTTGAACTATGAAGTATAGACCTCCCCTGCCACATCGGGCTGTCAAGTCATGGCTTCCTGTCCACGGGAGGGGCACTGTTAACATTCACCCCTTTCAGGGGTCATAACATTGACCTGAGTCCGCCTGGTTTAAATTTAGCCTGACCCTAGAAGGCCTGGGGTCTGAAGCCTGGCAGCCTGCCTGCCTTCGTGGAGGAGGGGGCTCTGGCTTCTGTCATGGCTGAGGCTGGGGGGTTGGGAGGCAGGGGGAAGGGTGTCTTGTTTCCCACAGTCAACACAGACCCCTAGTTCTTACAGGAAGCAGCCCTGCTGGGGGGTAGAAGAGGAAAGGCTGTCTAGACCTGGAATGTAGCCCAGGTTATAGCCTCCCCCATGTGCTCCCTCCCCCCTCCCCCCATCCAGCAGAACCTGAAGGAGGATGCTGGGTATGCTGTGCTTTCAGAGGAGCGTGGACCTAGCTACCCAGAGCCCCAATCTCTTGTTTAGCCTGCCTTCTTCATCAGGGAGTGTTCTATGAGTTGAAGCCCCCAGATCAGAAAGGTGACTGGGTCCAGCTTTCATTCCATCCATACCCTTCAGCCTGCCCCACTTAGTAGGGTTGAGTGAAGCTAGACTCTCTCTTCACCCAGCCGCCAACACAGCACTGCCTTCCACTTGGGCCATTTGTTGCTATGTGAGCTCCTGGCTGGGGAGTGGCCATCACCTCTGAGCTCTGAGGACAGGCCAGGGGCCCAGCATAGGGCCTGTTGGTCGCTCTGCTTGTGAGTTGAAGGCAGGATTGCAGGACGGTGCTTGGGCTCAGTAATAGGGCCAGACCCTCCAGTCTGTCGCTCTGTGTGGTTCCTCCAAGCCTGATGAGCAGGTCCTTGTGCTGCATCAACCACAGCCAGGTTTTCAGTGCTTCCTTCTGTGGGCCTTGTCATGGAGAGATGTATTGGTTGGAAGAGATCGGGAAGAAGAACTTTGGAGACAGCTACACATGGCTGGAGAACAAGTTCTTTGCTGTACAGCAATGGTGCTGTACCTACTGAACACCTTACTTATACAACAGAGGTAGAATAAGAAGGGCAGGCAGAGATGATTTTTGATTTTCCAGCTTATGAGAAAGTACTTTTACAGCATGCCTTTGTTCCTAGGCCAAGACTGAGTGTTCATTTTTTTATGGAATTTAAAAATAACTGGATTAAAGGTTCAGGTCACCTATTACCTGGGGAAAAACTTTTCCAAATTTAAATGTCATGGCTTCAGTAGGAAGTAATCGGGGTTATTTGGAGCTGAGAAACCTGGCTGTGCAGCGGATGCCTGGTGTTGGAGTAATGTGGGTCACTGTGCATTTTAGGTTAGGAGCCCGGGAAGTGCTACAGGCAGGAGATGTTGTCGTGCTGATGAGGAGGAAGAGGAGACACTGTAAACAGAGCAGGCATTAGAAGTGGGTAGATCTTCAACTTCCCTCTGTCCTTGAGGTGAAGGATACCTGCCTACTGGCAGACTTGCTAATAAGGGAAATACACTTCCTTCAAGCAGCACACCCAGGTTGAAAGAGCACATTGATGTCCATTCATTGATCAGCTGGGCACAGATCAGGGCCCCAAAGCTGTGCTTTCTGTGTAAACAAAACAGGGTTCTAGAATCTCACTTTGCCATTGACTAGTATTGGTGGTGAGTCCCAGCTCTTTCCTCCACTAAGCCATGGAAATCTTCATGTTTCACCTCTGGGAAGTTGGTGAGGAAGGAGCAGAGGCCCTAGTTCTGTGCTGGGGCCTCTAATTATGCACAAATCAGCTCTTTAAGTCTGGAGGTCCTGACAGGGAGATTGCCAAGAAAGAGGCAGACCGTGAGTCTCTAGGAGGTCAGACTTTGTACCAGCCTGAATCATTGACTTTTAAAACCAAATCTGAGTATGATCTCACCTGTAGAGATTTGAAAGAGTTAATTAAAAAAAAAAAAAAGCCCCAAACCTTGAAGCCCAAATATTCTTTCAATCCATTCATTCTTTTCAACTTTCCCCCTGTCACTCTGTAAGCCTTCTATAGTTGAGAATCCTTTTTAACATATTAGGATTAAAATTAAGAACTGTGCTACTTAACTAGCCATGTGTTATCTGGAAGAGAAGTCCCTCTATTTGTCTACCCCTTACTCTAAAGGTTTAGAAACTGCAGTAATATCCTGGCCTGTGCCATATAATGGAGGGTCCCTGATTTCTTGTGTCAACTGAGAATATGAATGTACATGTACTGTAGAAAGATGCCACCAATTAAATTGGGACATGATACCTCCTGGTGTGTTCCGAGGACAGGCTTGCTGTATTACTTTCTTGGCTCAGACACTTATGTGGCTGCCTGAGTCTTTCATACATGTGTGTCTCACCTGCATTTGCTATGTGATGAGAGTCCAGACAGGTATGTTGTTTGTTTGTGGTGCTAGGGATCAAATCTAGGGTTTCTCACATACTAGGCAAATGCTGTACCACTGAACTCCACCCTGGTCCTGCGGAAGGTTCTTGATTTGCCATTCTTTCACATCCCCAGGAATTAACTTTTTAGGACATTTGATGAAATTATTTTGTTTGCTTTTGTGTAGCTTCAATTAAAATTCACCTTTATTATGTTGCTGTAGTGGGAAAAGATAGAGAGCTGAGAGGTACCTGAAGAGCTGACTTTTTGTCTTTCCTAGGTTTTTTTTTTTTTTTTTTTTTTCATTAAAAAAAAAATCTTCTCACGTTCTTTGCTTTTCTTCTTAAACAACAAGTCAAACATCATCTGCTGTCCTTTCTCCAAAAGAAATTTCAAATGGGGCTGGGAATGTGGCCTAGTGGTAGAGTGCTTACCTAACATGTATGAAGCCCTGGGTTCGATTCCTCAGTACCACATAAACAGAAAAAGCCAGAAGTGACTGTGGCTCAAGTGGTAGAGTGCTATCCTTGAACAAAAGAAGCACAGGGACAGTGCACAGGCCCTGAGTTCAAGCCCCAGGACTGGCCAAAAAAAAAGAAAAAGAAAAAGAAAAAAGAAATTCAAGCTATTCTTCCCAGAAAGAATTTAATGTTAGTCATTTACAGCTCAGTGTAAAAAGCCCTTAACAGTAATATATATTTGTATTAACCATTGTATAATTTACACAATACTTTTAGCATCCATTCCCTTCCCTCCATTTGTATTAACCATTTTACAATTTACACAGTACTTTTAACATCCATTTCCCTCTCCCCAGTTTAACTCTCACCAATATTTATATTATTAGGAACAGATTCTGTTCCTAGCACTCCATTTTCGACAGCATCTAAGTCAAGAAAGGAGACCATGGGCTCTTAAGCTGTGAATTAAACTTTGCTAATTTGCTCAAACATTTGTAACAAGACACATAAAAGCATTTCTGGTAACCCCTCAGAGGTCTCAAGGTCCTAAGGGTCTAGAAGCTTCTACTCCACTCTGAGTAGAGACAGTATTCTGCTTCCCTGAAAGTCCTTGGGAAACAGAACTGTTAATTCTCAAACTCCAGCCTGTGTGGTACAAGCCTGGTGTGGGGAAGATCTCCAATGCTCATAGGTGAACTCCCCCAAGCTCACCCAGTTCTATCATTCATTATTGCTAATGGACAAGGCGCTAAGTTCACCCAAGAAAACCCATTTCTCACTTTCATTATGCTAGTCAGCAAAGCTTCAGGGGTCTGCAGGAGTTAAAAGAGAGCTGAAGTACTACAGACCACCACCTGTGGAACGTGGGATTTCTGATGACACCTTAGTTGACTGCTCTTTGAGGGTATGTTTCCAGTTTGGATGGCCATCTGCCTGCCCTTGGAATATAATTTAAACTAATTTCAGAAACACACAGCTGTGTTATATAGTCTCTGTCCAAACGTTTCCGAGAACATTGTAGACAACCTAACTAGCTGTTAGCTATTCTGGGACACCTGTGGCAGGAGGTATTCATGTACTGTGGTATTAGGGCTCCCCCTGGAGGGCTGACTGGGCATAGCAGAGATTGCCCACAGAGGGGGCCCCCCCACACCCCAGTTTTTTTGGGGGGGTTGCACTCTGATTTTCTTTGATCTTAGAAAACCCAATTTGGTGATTCTTTCACATCTTCCTCTGAAAAAAAAAATGGAGATAACTTATTTCCAGAAAGAACTTCCCAGTTAAATGAGTGTATATATATATTTTTTGGGAGGGGGTGCGGTCATGGGGCTTGAACTCTGGGCCTGGGCACTGTCCCTCAGCTCTTCAGCTCAAGGCTAGCACTCTACCACTTGAGCCACAGCGCCACGTCCGGCTTTTTTTTTCTTTTTGCTTACGTGGTGCTGAGGAATCAAACCCAGGGCCTCAGGCATGCAAGGCAAGCGCTCTACCACTGAGCCACCCTCCCAGCCCCAAAATGAGTGTATATTTTTATCTGACTGCAGAATCAGTTCACCCTATCTGATGGAGAAAAATTCAGGTTTTCTCTTCAAAGGTGTAACAGTAAGTATGGGTTGCTTTAAACAAGATGTCATGTAATGATACTAAGCCTAGACTCTTGCCAAATCCAGGCTGATTCCATATTCCCAGCTCATTTCCATTTACCATTTGGTACTTACTAATGACTTTGATTCATCTGGCCTACTCCGTAGGAATTTGAGTTCTTTTTTTTTTTTTTTTTTTTTTTTTTTGCTGGTCGTAGGGCCTGAACTCTGGGCCTGGCCACTGTCCCTCAGCTCTTCAACACAAGGTGAGCACTCTACCACTTGAGCCACAGTGCCACTTCCAGTCTTTTGTGCTTATGTGGTGCTGAGAAATTGAACCCAGGGCCTCATGCATACAAGGCAAGCGCTCTACCACTGAGCCATGTACCCAGCCCCAGGAATATGAATTCTTTTTCCTGAGAGTAAAACCTGGGAATTGGTTCTTCTTGTGTTATAATTGTTATCTAACTTCCTCAAAACTCAGAACTTTTGATTCAATAAGGAAGAGTTGTTCATCTCTGCATAAACAGTTGATAAGGGTATTAGAGCAGCTGCTGCCTGGAGTTGGAATTGAGTGTTAGGAAGACATTTGTGAATCATTGAAAAGAACAGAATTAGCCTCAACTCACAGGAAGGAGAACTGCTTTCTTGATTGTGCCTTGTAGTGTCCAGATTTAAAGGAAACTATCTCATGTTTCACTGGACCCCCAAACTACGATTTATTCTATTGTACTCTGCCCCTTGAGTCATAACTCTGCTTTCAGCATTTTTAGTGGTTGATCAAAGATCAGAATCTCATGAGCTTTCCTGCCCAGGCTGGCTTTGAGCCTCCATTTTCTGATCTCAGTCTCCAAATAGGCATGAGCCACTGGCCCCCAGTGCAAACTTTTGATTTTTAACCAGCAACTGACATGTTCAAAAATCTTGGTCTGGCAGACCCCAAAACATGTAGTGCTGATGATCATTTCTGACTCAAAGGCAGTAGTTTTTGATTTGGCAAAAATGTACTATCAAATGCTCTTCCAGATTCTCTTAAGATTGCATCCAAACAGATGTTTCAAGTTCAAAAAGTATGCCTTGAAAAGAGGATATAGTTTTTGAGTCTAAAACAGAAAGATCTGGCAATGAATCTGCTTGTCTGCTATGGAATACTTGAACTGTGACACTTGAACTGAGAAACAGACAGGGGTGATATATGGTAGCAGAAAGGATTCTCCACAGATTCGTGTGAGACTGGCCTACGCAAGCTGTCTCTGTGATTAGCAGCAAGACACAAATAGATAGAGGCAAAGAAATAAGCGTATAAATATGTTAGAAACAATCGCATGGAAGTAAAAAACATTTGAATTCTTATCTTGGGGGTTCATTTCACCTAACATCAACATATCTGACCTTTTCTGCTTGTCTCAGACATATACTAGTTATTACAAATAAGGGAAACCATGGGGCCTAGGTTTCCTTGGGCCTGGCTTACTTTACTTAGTATAATTTTGTCCAAGTCTTTCCATTTCCTAACAAATGGGGCAATGTCATTCTTTCTGATGGAGGCATAGAATTCCACTGTGTATATAGACCACATTTTCTTGATCCATTCATCTACTGAGAGGCATTTGGGTTGGTTCCATATCTTAGCTATGGTAAATAATGCTGCAATAAATATAGTCGTGCTGGTAGCTTTAGTGTGGTCTTGTTTGTGAACATTTGGGTAAATGCCCAAAAGTGGTATTGCTGGGTCATAGGGGAGCTCTATGTGGAGTCTTTTGAGGAACCTCCATACTACTTTCCAAAGTGGTTGAACAAGTTTACACTCCCACCAACAATGCAGTAAGGTTCCCTTCTGTCCACATCCCCTCCAGCATCATTTATAAGCTTATTTTTTTGTTGCTTTGTGTGTCCCTCCCCCACGATATAACCTCTGCTATCACTGTATTTGAGGTTGATATAATTTTTGAGAGGAATGGAAAAAAACAGATCTTTTAAATAGGGATACAGGTGGACTCATTGCAACAATGAGATGTGCAAGTCGTTATCTTTAAAAACGAACTTTACAATTTTGCCGGGGGGGGGGGGGAAGGAGGAGAATATGGGGGGGGCAGGATATGTGAAGGGATGGGAAGGGGAAACAAAGGAGGAAGCAACAATGCTTGATAAGAAATGTAGTCATTATCTTGCCCATGTAATTGTAACTCCTGTACAGTATTTTCATGATAAAAATTTTTTTTAAAAAAAAGTATAAAAAAATAGAGGCAAGCTCTAAAACAACTCTAGGGTAGATTTGTGCTTGTGGGAAGCATAGGAAACCCAATCTGGTTTGTGGTCTGGGGTTTATTATTGATGCAAATTTTATCGTGGCTCTGCATAATAAGCTTCCAGCATAAAGGGATTAGTGAATAAATGAAATATGGAATTATTTGCCTTCTAGCTTCCTTTAATATTACATTGCCCCTTTTTTCCCTCCAGCTGTTCCAAAATGTTCCAGTAGAATGGTGTGTGTGTGTGTGTGTGTGTGAACTCAGGGTCTAGATGGGCACTGTCCCTTCTCCCTTTTGCTCAAGGCTGATGATCTACCACTTGAGCAACAGCTCCACTGAGGGCTTTTTGCTGGTTTAGTTGGAGATGAAAGTGTCTCAGATTTGTTGGTCTTGCTAAACTGAGGTCCTCAGATCTTAGCCTCCTGAATAGCTAGGATTACAAATGTGATCCATAGACATCTGGCTAGAAGAGGGATTTTTAACCACATTTCACTCCCAGCATTTTCCTGCTATCTTCCAGATTCTCTTTCTCTTCCCAAAGTTCAAAGGGCTAGTGGACAAGTTCAGCTATTCTCAACAAGCATTAGCAATAATTGACTAGTGGGGTGAAGCTGGACATGGGGTCGCCTCAAGGCTCTCCTTGAATCTCACTGTGTGTCTCTTTCTGTTGGTCTGAATATTCCAGTGGTAAAGCAAGCAAAACAAAACAATAAAGCCATACATAAAAAACAAGCAAATAGTTGAATAAATTATGAGGTGTAGGTAACATTCTTACTTAATCACAAATGGGAATATCACATAGAGAACATTTTTTTAACATAGAAGGAAGGAACTGATGGCCACTATCTTTTCAAAGCAACATGTAACTAAGAAGTATTGTTTTGATGCAGTCCTGGAGGATGGAAGTGCACAGTCAGTAGCTTTGGTTATAGTGTTCATAATGCGTGTGGTCAATTACAGTCATGGTAATGGGGTACTGTAGCTTTTAGAGGTGACTGAAAGGGTGTACTGTTTTTCAGCATGTTATTGTGGAAAGATTTTTTCCAAAGTTCCTTGCATTACATCTGGCAGAGAATCTAATTTTTTCTTTTAGAAGAATCATTCATATAAAAGGACCTCTTTTTATAGTTGGGGGACACATAAATAGTCTTAGAAAGTCTGTGGTAGTTTGCTGTGAAGTATTTTGCACATTACGTATATTCTATTCTGGAAGACAAAAACATTTAAAAAGAACTAGTGTCCATTGACCATTCATACACACAATGGAATCTGTAAACTTGGGAGAGAGTTAGGCACATGTTCCCACACAAAATGAGTATTTACAGAATTATTGGAAGGGGTTATCAAGCCAGGCACTGGTGGCTTGCACCTGTTATTCTGGCTCCTTAGGAGGCTGAGACCTGAGGATTGAGATTCAAAGCCAATTTGGGTAGACAAATCCATCAGACCCACATCCAGTTATCCAGCAAAAAGCCAGAAGAAGAGGTGTGACTCAGGTGGTAGACTACTAGCAAAAAATTAAATGATACTACAGAGCCCTGAGTTCAAGCCCCAGTACTGGTGCATGTGCACGTGCACACACACACCCAAGAAAAGGAATTTTTATTTTAAAAATACTGTTATTATTCAAAGGACCTTTATTGTTTCCAGACTTTCTTCCTATTGGTTGTGAGCAAATTTCTCAGCCTTCACATCCATGAGCGAGGTACCCTGTAACCTGGCTTTTGTTTTGTCTTTATTTCAGAAGCCACCCCAGCTTTCCCAGGATGATATCCTACTAAGGAACGCGAGAGACGACCGCACTGCCAATCTCCTGGCACCCGCCACCAGCACTCTTCCCCCAGATCACAAAAACATGGAAATTGAGGTGTCTGTTACAGAATGTAAAAGCGTTTCTGGAGTCACTTCGACCCTCTCTACAGACCGCTCCTCTCCTTTCTATTCACCCTCGCACAACGGCCTCCTCCCTGACCACCACGAGTCCCTGGAGAATGATGTGGCCAGGGAGATCCAATATCTAGACGAGGTGCTGGAGGCCAACTGCTGTGACTCTGCTGTGGATGGAACCTACAACGGAACCTCTTCCCCAGAGCCCCGTGCAGCGATCCTGGTGGGCAGCCTAGGCCCACCTGCCCACGAAGCCACCCAACCAGAACCTGCAGAGAGAGCAGCTGGCAGGCCAGCTCCTCCTCACATTGAACTCAGTAGAAGCCCCTCGGACACCATGGCAGAGGCAGAACGAGCAAACGGTCACACCCCGGACCCACCCCTAGGAGACAGCCTGCAGGCCCCTGCGAGCCCCAGCTCTTCCACCAGCTCCCGCTGTTCTTCCCGCGATGGGGAACTCACACTTACCACGCTCAAGAAGGAGGCCAAGTTTGAGCTGCGTGCTTTCCACGAGGACAAGAAACCCTCGAAGCTCTTCGAGGAAGACGAACATGTGAAGGACCAATACTGCGTCCGCAAAGTCAGGCCCTCTGAAGAGATGCTGGAGCTGGAGAAGGAGCGCAGAGAGCTCATCCGGAGTCAAGCGGTGAAGAAGAATCCTGGCATTGCAGCTAAATGGTGGAATCCTCCCCAGGAAAAAACCCTGGAGGAACAGCTGGACGAGGAACATCTGGAGTCGCACAAGAAGTACAAGGAGCGCAAGGAGAGAAGGGCACAGCAGGAGCAGCAGCAGCTGCAGCAGCAGCAGCAGCAGCAGCAGCAGCAGCAGCAGCAGCAGCAGCAGCAGCAGCAGCCACAGCTCTGTGCAGCCCCTGCTTCCTCTCTTGACCGTTCGGGTGGGACTGAACACACCAAGGAGGCCATTGTCACAGAGCAGATAGATTTCTCTGCAGCGCGCAAGCAGTTCCAGCAGATGGATAATTCCAGGCAAACAGTGGCCAAGGGCCAGAGCGCACCCAGGCTGTTCTCCATCAAGCCTTTCTACAGGCCTTTGGGCTCCATCCACTCAGACAAACCACCAACCATCCTTCGGCCAGCTTCTATGGGGGGATCTCCAGAAGACAACGGCACATCGGTGGCAAAGGGGCAGAAAGCGCCCTGTGTGCTTTCTGAGAGCCAGACAACAGGAGGAGGCCCAGGCAGCACAGCCCCTCAGGGAAAGGAAGGACCTTACAGCGAACCCTCCAAACGGGGTCCCTTAGCCAAACTGTGGGCAGAGGACGGAGAGTTCACCAGCGCCCGGGCGGTCCTCACCGTGGTCAAGGATGATGAACATGGCATTCTGGATCAGTTTTCAAGATCGGTCAATGTGTCTTTGACCCAAGAAGAGCTTGACTCAGGTTTGGATGAGCTATCGGTTAGATCGCAGGACACCACGGTGCTGGAGAGCCTGTCCAATGACTTCAGCATGGACAACATCAGTGACAGCGGGGCCTCCAATGAGACTCCCAATGCCCTCCAGGAAAACTCACTGGCTGACTTCTCTCTGCCTCACACTCCGCAGACAGACAACCCCTCAGAAGGCCGAGAAGGGGTCTCCAAGTCCTTCAGCGACCATGGTTTCTATTCTCCTTCCTCCACCCTGGCAGACTCTCCACCCGTCGATGACCCCTTAGAATATCAGGCTGGGCTCCTAGTACAAAATGCCATTCAACAAGCCATAGCTGAGCAAGCAGACAAGGCTGGGTCCCAAACCAGCAAAGAGGAGGCCGTATCCCAGGGACCTGAAGCAACTCTAGAGGAAGCTGAAGCCGGGGCTTCTGGATCCCAGAAGCCTCGAGGCATGTTTGCCCCACCTCAGGTGTCCTCTCCTGTTCAAGAGAAAAGGGATGTCAAACCAAAGATCTTGCCTGCCGAGGACAGGGCTCTCAGAGAGAGGGGGCCCGGCCAGTCACCTGTGGCTGTGCAGCCCAGTGGCCCAGTCAACATGGAGGAGACCAGGCCTCCAGAAGGAGGCTATTTCAGCAAGTACTCAGAGGCAGCTGAGCTGAGAAGCACAGCTTCCCTCCTGGCTACTCAAGAATCTGATGTGATGGTTGGGCCCTTCAAGTTGAGGTCAAGGAAACAGCGGACTTTGTCCATGATTGAAGAAGAGATCCGAGCAGCCCAGGAAAGGGAAGAGGAGCTAAAGCGGCAGAGACAGGTCTTGCAGAGCACACCGAGCCCCAGGGCCAAGAACGCCCCATCGCTGCCCTCCAGAGCCTCATGCTATAAAACCGCCCCAGGTAAGCGAAGCCTGCGTCCTGAATACAGAGGCTTTAGAAATGTGGTTCCAGCCGATGGTTGGGGTTGTGTGTGTAGTCTTTACTCCTGGCAGGAGGATTTCAGCAACAAGAGGGTCAGGGTATCCTGGAAGGATGGGGAGCCTGCATTGTGTTTGGTTTTTCTCTACAGATGCAAGAATGTCGTTCCTTGAATGTTGATCTACCTTATCTTGGTTAATTGAAAACTGTTCTCTTTCCCATTTTTTTCTTTCTGTTTGTATTTGGGCGGAAGCAGTGCCAATCTCATTGCCAAGGTGAATAGTCATATTGATATGCACACACCTTATTCCTTATCTCTCGGGCCTTTAAAGACAGTAATCATGACTCCACAGAAGTCACAACATGCATAGATAGAAAGTGAATGCAAAAGGAGCGATGCTCTTTCTATCCATGTCTGGAAACTTGTATTGTAACCTCCAAATTCATGATCAAGGAGGAAGTGGGCACATTATTCTCAGTAGCCAAACGGAACAATTCATGGCCAAGATCAAAATGGCTGGCTCCAACTTTGGTTTTGTGAATGAGATAAATTGCTAATTCCCTCCTGCACTTGCTTTACATTTCCTGCCAGAAGGAGTGACTCAGTTGGTTTATTGAGTGACTCGGCTGGATGATGTGTTATGAGACAAAAAAATACAGTTCCTGACTCCTGGGAGAAATCATGCTGGTCATAGGCTGGAATCCTATAACCTTAAGGCAAATAAAATCCACTGAAAGACAGAAAATCTATTGAGGAAGGAGAGATACACTAATTCTTCCCATGAATACATTTTCTAGCCATAAGCCCTGTTCCCTAGGTTCTTCTGGGCCAGCACTCTGTCATCACATTAAGTTTTGGCTGTGAAACTTAGGTGCTATCCAAATAAGTAGAGAAGACGTTCATATCCTCTCATGGCAGGTTTGACTGCCAAGGAAGTTACGGAAAAGCTTAATTTTTTTTTTTCAGAGCTTTTTTGGATTTTGGAATTATGCTCAAAGGAATGTATATCTGTAGTATTATTCTCTTTTAAGGCGTTTGACACTAGTCTAGAAGGATTCGTGTTGCCTAGGTCACTCAAAGCAGGAAATGTAGCTTCTGGTTTCAAACCCAGGCTCCTATTTCTCCCAGCCTTTCTTGTGATTTGAGCCTGTTCCACATGGGGACAGCTCCTGTCGTCAGCCAACAGTGACTGAACTATTCGCCCAGCCTCATCCTCACACCTGTGTTTTCTGAGTTCTTTCTGACCCTCTTTCTTAGAGCCATGGTAAATGTCAGAATTTTCTGTTTGTAACATTCTGAGAGAGTGAGCTTGACTCACAGAGACGCTGACATAGTGCTATCCCAGAGACCTAAATTCTTTCCTCAGTGCTTTAGGTCTGAATTCCTATTGCGCTCTCCCCCCCCACCCCCCCATGTCCCCCGCCACAAATAGGCTGGTAGGTCCAAAGATGTAGGCAGATAAAGGAATCACCACAATGCTAATCCAGCCTGGCTGTGAGTTCTTTCAGGAAGTTCATTTCCTAGGAAGAAGTTCAGCCATTCACTCCAGAAACAGTCTCCTTCATTCTCAGGAGCTGACGTCTTAATCTGTGTCTGAGCAGGATGCATGTTCGCTTCATTAACTGAATATGAACATGTTTGGCATCGTGGGGTCAATCAATTAAATTAGTTAACTGGTGGTCCTTGACTGTTATGATTGCTTTCTTTCATTCTCTTTCTTTCTGAACCCACAAATATGTTCCAAATATATTTGCTACTAGGAGGAAAATTGGTAGGAAAAGCCTACATTGAAGTGTATTTGGCAAAAGGTAAACATTTATAATGAAAATAGGACTCCTCAAATTCTAGAATTCATTAGACATTACTCTGAAGGGTTTAGGAAGAGCAGATACTGTGGTTTGACCCAGCAGCCTAATTCCTGAGAAGATATAGATTCTAGGCTTCTTGTATCAATCCTACCATCATGGCTTTTGACTCAGTAGGACTTTGGAAAAGGCAGATAGATCATGTCCCATTTGTTTGATTCCCTTCTGTATAAACAGAATTTATTATTACAGCTACTTGTGCCAGCTCTGTGGATAGGTCCAGGAGATCTGGGTTGGCTCCTGGTAGTTTTCATATCCTGCTGGGGACAACCATGAGTTCATTGTTGCTTACTTACATATTACTTACTCTGGGCTCCAAGTTAGTGAAACATATTCCAAGGAATCAGACTTGGCCATCTACAAAGATAAAACATAGTCTTGAACTGACAAAGAGGAAATGAATCAAAGGACTTAATTCTTTTAAGATCCCCAGTAAGAACTAAGAACCAATTAAATGCTCAGGATCAGGATGTACCCTGTGATAGCTGGGCCAGGGCAGAATTTTACTGTATCCCTTACTAAAAGTCATTACTTGCTGTGGTTTTCCCAAGGAGATTGGAATTTCAGATCCGCATCATCTTTATGACTAAGCCTGTACTTGGAGAAGTGGGTGGAAGACTGAGAAGCCGAAAGGCAGAGAAGAAAGTCAGACAGTAAGAGCCTTAAAGAATCCATTTGTAGTTCATGTCATGATTTTATTTCTCATGACCTTGAAGGAAAACATAAAGGTTTCCCCAAACTGGTACACAGCTAACATCACATATTACCAGTTGCTCTTTTATTTCTCATTACCAAATAAGTTTGAGTTACTCCTCTGCATTTATTGTAAAGTAAATTTCTGACTTGGCTGCTTGCCAGCTGTGTGAGTAGCTTACTTCTCACCTCCTAATACATCTCAATTCCCTCACTAGAAAATTGGAATAAAATAGTACCTACGTCACAAAAAGGATAAGACGGTCTGGTGCATAAAAAAGTTCCCAATTATTGTTATTACAGTTGCTCAAAGGTTTTAAGGAAAAGCCAAGAGCACTTTAGCAAAACTACTTTAAGAATTGCACTTAAGAGGCTATGAACTTGAATAAGAAACTGAACACACAGTAGACTGTTGCCTCTTCCCTCTTGAGAACTTCTTTAGAATTAAAGTCTCTCTTAAAAAACTGAGTTCAAGTATTTATTTTCAGTAGTCAGCTATATAATTTTTCCCCCCTTAACATCCCTTCCCATCTCTCCCCCCACCCAGCTATATAATTTTTATTTTGTCATTATTTTTTATTGGCTGTGGGGCTTGAACTCTGGGCCTGGGCACTGTCCCTCAGCTCTTCAGCTCAAGGCAGGTGTTCTACCACTTGAGCCACAGCACCACTTCCGGTTTTCTGGTGGTTTATTCATAGGACAGATCCAGTATCAGCAACTCATCAAACCCACCCCACCCCTTTCCGACTTGCCTTGGAGCAGTCACGTTGCCCCCAGATCTACTTGACCAGGCTAAGGACATTTCTCATTCCTGAGCAAGGTTTAGGATCTGAGGACTCTTATCATTATATTCTCCCACCCTGGGGCCTTCAAAGGAGGGGATGAAAGAATAAGGCATCAGCACATGGGCACAGATGGAATTGTATTGTGAGCTATGTGTGCTCTCTGGCCATCAGCAAGCAGGGTGAGGAGAGAAATACAAGTTCCATGCCTGACCTCCTTGCTTTCTTTGTGGGAACGTGTGTGTGAGTCACTTTAGATATTTGCAAGCCCACTCCAGTGCTATGTGAAGAAAGAAAGCCCTTGAAAAGGAAGCCTGGGCCAAGGCATGTTGTCTTGTGGGTGGTTTTGTTCGGTTTGGTTTGGTTCTTAAGTAAGAGTGGGCGATGGCTCTTTCTCTTCTTTTGAGAAATGTAGAAACAAAGGATCTTTTGAGTTCAGATCTTTGGCTCCCTGTACATGGACCATCATAATCACAAATAATAAAGCTTGGCTAAAATTAATTTTACAAACTTGGCATCCATATGCTTTGATTTTTTTTTTTTTTTTAAGCTCAGTCTGTTGCTATGGGAGGAGCGGAGGGTTGGAGCTGACAGCTGTGTTTCGCCATGTAATCCACCTTCTTCCCTCTGGGTTCCCTCGGGTGGGAGGAATTGTGAATTCTTCTCTTTGCCCTCTTGTCAGCAGAGCCTGCCACCGATGCCCAAGGGAAGTCCGTCTTGTTTGGAAACTCCTGAAGGGCAGCCAAGCATGCATGGCTTGCCTTCTCTGGATGAGAATGTGGTTAACTATTTCTGATAAATCAACAGGAAACACAGATTCATGCTTCCTAGTTTTCTTTTCCGCCCCTGTTGAGAGACAGCCTTAGCTACTCTGGAGTGAAATTCCATCCTTCTTCCTTGCTTTTTAATTGGCCTCACCGAGTACTGTTATTGAAGAGAACAGAGTTGATAGAATTTCTAAACTCTGTGGT
The DNA here is from genome assembly GCF_019054845.1 of Dipodomys spectabilis. Lineage (NCBI taxonomy): Eukaryota > Metazoa > Chordata > Mammalia > Rodentia > Heteromyidae > Dipodomys > Dipodomys spectabilis. The sequence goes on from NW_024870683.1 coordinate 19,402,838, forward strand.
TGTGTGCTGCTTGGAAAGGTAGAAAGACCTGTGGATCTGTGGATCTGATGAAGGTCGAAGCAAGGACCAATTATATTTAAGTTTTTTTAAATTTTCTTTTAAGTAGTTATGCAAAGGAGGTTCAACTAAACACATCAGTTTATAAGTACAATGTATCTTGGTCAGTGTCACCCCTTCCATTCTTCCGCATTCAACCTGGGTCAACGAATTTTATATATTTATTTAATCACTGGTTTATTTTTTGTGCCAATCCTGAGGCTTGAACTCAGGGCCTGGGTACTGTCCCTTAGCTTTTTTACTTACAACTGGGGCTCTACTATTCAAGCAACAGGTTCACTTGTACCATTTTGGTGGTTAATTTGACATGAATCTCAAGGACTTTCCTCCTTAGGTTGACTTTGAACCTCCAGTAGATCTCCTGAGTAGCTAGGATTACAGATATGAACCACTGGTGCCCAGCCTGGTTTTATATTTTAAGGTTAGTTTGTGTTAGTGGAGAAAATAATTAGAAAATAAGTAAAATGAAAATAAAAATGCCCATCATGGATAAGAGAAGAAAAGAACTAGGGAGAACCACTACCTGTCTTATTTCTCCCTGTGCATGTGGTTGCATGCAAGGTAACATTAGGTTGGTTTCCTATCGCTGCTTTGAGAAATGTACTTTATTATCTTAGAGTGTCTGCAATGGACCAAACTGTGGTCCTGTCTATCACATGTGGAAGCTCTAACCCTCAGTGTACCAGTATTTGGAAGTAAGGCCTTTAGATGAGGGCATGAAGGTGGAATTCGCATGATGAGTCATGAGGATAAGGAGGCTTGCTCCTTTGCATGGTGAGAGAAGGTAGCCCTCTACATAGTAAGAAGGCAACTGTTAATCCAGGAAGAGAGCGCTCATCAAAGCCCCACAATGTGGCACCTTGACATTAGACTCATAGCTTAACCACCCAGTCTATAATAATTTGCTATGGTGGTCTGAGCAGACTAACACTGGGTGAAAGTCAAGGTATAGGTAAACCTCTGTTCCTCTTTGAGGCTCTACAGAGTATATCCATTCCCTTCCTTTATCTATTCTGGGGCATGGTCTGCATTTCTCAGCTTTGTGGCCCTTCCTCTGTCTTTAAGACAAGCATCAAATCTCAGTTTCTCTCTCTCCCCACTTGCTCTCTGCCCCTCCCATTCCTTCTCTTCTGCCCCCCCCCTTACTCTCCCCTTTTAACTTAGTATTTATCAAGGTTATTTGTATAATAAATACATTTGCTTCTTTAGTTTGGTTACGGAGACATGATTTTAGAAACATAATTTTCAATTTTCAAATCAACCCAGCCAAATGAAGCTGCTTTCAATGAAATCATTTAAAAATTTAAAATCTAAAGTTAATCTAGATATTTGGACAAAATCATGTTTAGGAAATAAACTCAAGAAATGTTTCCCATCCTCCACTCAAATTTCCCATCTGATTTTAGTCTTCTGTTTCCTTGTGGAAATTTAGGGCTGCCCTGAGCTTGGTATGGCAGTCTGTTCTTTTTCCCCAAGAACAGTGACTAGATAGAGTCCTTCGGGAAACTGTCCTGGAATGTACAGCCTGGTGAGAAACTAGATGGCAGGATGCTAGTCACTGAAAATGGAGTCTACTTCCAGGAGTTTCTCTGCTCTTGACACATTCACCAGGTGAATAAAACAGTCAGACAGCAAGATTTGATGGAACCAGGTTACTGAGGAAGTGCCCTTCACTAGGAGTTTGGAGATTCTAACAGGTATATTTTCTAGGCCAAAGAATTTTTTTTTTTTTTTTGGTGGGGGGTGGTCATGAGGCTTGAACTCAGGGCCTGGGCACGTGTTCCTGAACTCTTTGTTCAAGGCTAGTGCTTTACCACTTTGAGCCACAGCACCACTTCCAGTTTATTGGAGATCAGAGTCTCACAGACTTTCCTGCCCAGGCTGGCATTGAACGGTGATCCTTAGATCTCAGCCTCCTGAGTAGCTAGGATTACAGGTGTGAGCCACCAGTGCCTGGCTTCTGTAGCACCATTTTTAAGCTGATCTCCAGGGTCCCCAACAGTGATGACATCTGCAGTGTGGTCTCTTGGAGGAGGAGTTCCAGAAGTTTCTCACCATCCTATGTGAGAGTCGCAGGAACATTGGTTGCAAACTCAGGATTCTGAGGAAGGGGTTGGGTGTAGAACAGTCCTTTCTTTGCTCTTTTTTTTTTTTTAATAGTCTATATGATTACCACAGTGGCACATAGAGTTCTAGTGCATGGGTTTGAGCCATACCATGGCTATGGGGAGATATTTGGAGATCATAGGGCCCAGCCAAGATAGCTACCTGCAATACTGACTCCAGACTGATGGGCAGAAGTTAGGGATGAGGCAGATTGCCTCCTTTATCTGAGGCACTGCCCCACCCCCAAGCTATGACAAGGGTTTTATCACTGGAGCCCTCTCACAAGACCTCCCTGCGGCTACTTTCTCTGAGGGCTGCTGTCCAGACCTGCCAAACCATCCTTGTGTCATGTGACCTCTAGTGGCTCTCACTGGTAATGCTTGCCGAGAGGTAGATTTTATCAGAATAAAAAGAAACAAACATCTTAATAATGGCTGACCAATTAGTTCTTCTTTAGGTATCTTTTGCTCTCCTTACAGCTCTCAGAGGACATCCTGCCATACAATTTGGCCATAATCAGCACTGTATTTGGGTTGCCAGGCTGGGCTGGAGTTATCTTCTGAGCCTCAATTTTCTAAGCCATTCCCAGGTGTCAGCCGGATCCACCCTACCGACATTCACAAGTTGTTGCAAGGGATAAACGACTTGAGACAATGAAGGAAATACCGAGTTCATGTTAGTGCTCATTAAGACTACAAAGCCGTTGAATCCGATGCTGCCCTAGACCTAGACCATCTTATTTCATGTGCCTTGGGGCATTTGAACTCTTCCCTTCAGTTCTCCAGGGCCACAGATGTTTACTAAGTGGCCATCACAGGTGTGTATTCAAATAAACTAAAGGACTCGTGGACAGTTGCAATGGTTTGTGTCTTCAGGTGATTTTCACAGTCTGATTGAGAAGACGATGCTCCCAGTGACCAGATAGATACAAGTCTATGTGTGAAATGGCTCTCACAGAACTGCAAAGAAACTGTTGCTACATAGGTGCCCACTAGGGCATGTGTGAAAGGCTGAAGTTAGAGGCAGGGAATGTAGCCCGCAGTTTAGATGTTTAATGTTAGAAGAGTGCCTTATGGGAGATGATCTGGACATGTACAAGATGAACTGGAAAATGATGATAATTAACCTGGCAAGTTGGTGTCTGTTTCTATTTGTAGAAGAATCACAAAAAAGATTTGCAAAAATACCCCCAGAGTGGTTCGTGCTTACTTTGTAGTCATATTAATCTTTGAGATTGCAGTGAAATAGTACCTAGGTTCATTGAATGCTTTCTGTTCTAAATATTAAATTTTGTTTATTTAGTTTGGTGCCAGTCCTGGGACTTAAACTCAGGCCTGGATGCTATCCCTGAGCTGCTTCTTGCTCAAGGTTAGCATCTACCACTTGAGCCACAGCGTCACTTCCAGCTTTTTTTTGAGTAGTTTATTGGAGATAAGAGTCTCACAGACTTTTCTGCCAGGGCTGGCTTTGAACCACAACCCTCAGATCTCCATCTCCCGAGTAGCTAGGATTATAGGTGTGAGCCACCTGCACCTGGCCCAAGTATTAACTTTTTTAGTGTTAGCTTAGTCTTTAAGAAGCTGTCTATAGAACAAGTATCTGTTATCATGCCCATTTTACAAATGGGAAAACTGAGATCTAAACAGTACCTAACTGGCTCAGGATTATTTGGTTGCAAAGCAGAGGACTCAAACTCAAGCAGAGTTTCCCTCCCCTGTGCGACACTGTTTCTCAAAGCTTCTGCTCATGCCTGTTGCCATTTTCAGGGGATCATACTAAATGCACAGAGGTGAAATGACCTTAGGTCTAGAATTTCTTTTAAAAGTTTGAGCTTAAGGACCAAGGATGACAAAATCTTGATAAATGTTTATCCTGGGACTAGTTGATGTTTATCATGTTTGTGGGATCATTACAACATTCCCTAATTTCCATAAAACATAAAAGCCAGGTTTGAATTTGGAGACTTCAGTTTATTATTATTACTGTTTGGTTGTCTGGTTGGGCTGATTCAAAGCACTGGGTTTCACTAAGTTATTCACGAAATTGTGATTGTGAAATTGGAGGGTCCTCTTCTGCATGTTAAAAATACTTTCTGCTCTCCTGGGTGTCTGGGGACATGGAACAAGCAGACTTCACTCTCATTCAAAGGGTTTTTAGCAGTTCACAGTCTGTGCAGAAAGCCTGACAGATAAGCTGACAACTAGCCACCTTAGACATAGAGTCCAGAAACCAGGAAGCCGGAATCTTATTCCTCCTGCCTCCAGCAACCTCAGCACAGCCTTTCCCTTGCTTACTGTAACGTTTCCTCATCTGTAAGTCATGGTTCCCTAAGGCTCCAAGGCGCCGCCTCCTCTTGACAATCTAATACTGTGATCTGCCACAGAACGCGTGTCTTCATGCAAAGTTCCTTGTAGGCTTGTTTGCGCTAACTGATGTGTTTGGCCTGGCATCCTTGAAGTCTGTTTGGATGGATGGATGGGTTTATAATTGTCTTTTAAATGCTTTTGTTCTTGATAATGAAACTGCCTGTCTTTAACAATTATTCTGATGCCACCGTCTGTCATAGTTGCTTTTCTTTTTTATTTGGTATTTGTGTGTGTGCGTGCGTGCGCCAGTTTTCTCTTTCTGAAAGTAGTTGTGAGCAGATAAGCTTAGAAAGGGTGTTCTCTTCATGTTTTGTTTCAGGGAAAATAGAGAAAGTCAAACCTCCTCCATCCCCTACCACTGAAGGTCCCAGCTTGCAGCCTGACTTAGCTTCCGAAGAGGCTGCCGGAACCCAGAGGCCTAAGAACCTGATGCAGACCCTCATGGAAGACTATGAGACACACAGATCTAAAAGGCGCGAGAGAATGGATGATAGTAGTGTAAGTTTTTCCTCCCTTCCTTTCACTTCTCAGAAGGCAACTGTTAGTGTGGTGAATGGTGTTCCAGTGTAGGCATGGATGTGTGTACAGTTGTCTGGCTTGCACGCATCACTGTTCCAAACCCAGTTTCCAGATGTGTGACTTAATATGCCTGGAGTGGGGTTTGGGGTTTTGCTTCCTATCTCAAAAATGTCAGTCGTCAAGAAGTGGGTCCTCCTGCTACTAAGTCCAGCTCAAGCTCACTGTAAGTCTGGTGCACCAGACAGTGGATGTGGAGGGGGACATTGGGGGCCACCCAGGGCAAAAAGGACAAAAGCACTCCAGAACCATCCCTACACTCCAGGGAATGGCTTGACCTACTCTGTAGAAAATTTCATGTCTCATACGCATTATGTCTATGAGACATGTTGTCATATAAAATGCTGCTCCTTCGAAATCTCTTCTGGACAATCCTTATAAATGTCACTCAGTGTTCTGCCCATGTGCAGCTGGCAGGAGAGCCATTTTAAAAAAATCACCCAACTCACCCCAGTACCCTCAAACCCTGAGAAGTTGGCACATGGTTTTCACATCCCCCTAGGAAAGAAGCCACGTGCTCCGTAGTTTCTTTGTCTGGAATGATACTGAAGTGCTAGCTGTTGCTCAGGGCCCCTAAGAGCCTAGGGTCAGCCTTGGAGTGTGATGTCACCCCCTAGAGTCTCTTAGCATTCCTCAAGGCCATTATACTGACCCCACAATGACAGTCAGGTTTGATAAACTACCCTTTTTACCTAGGTCAGTCCTACCTAGTTTTTGCCTTTTGTCCCAGCATAATTATGAGTACTACCCCTTTCACTCTTTAAAGTGGCCCGGTTTTCTGGAGTTGAAGTCAGATGCTGAAAGTTGCTGTAAAAGTAAAGAGTGGTAAAAAAAGGATGAACGTGGACAGCCAGCAGCCCGGGCACCTCCCAGGCCTTTTCCCTATGTGGATCCTAAACTTCAGGGAGTAATAGTTAGCTCCCTGGAGGCAAACGATTGCTGGCTGCAGGGGACATTTCCAGTGGGCTTCACTAGGAGTCGCCGCAGCCCCTCCCTGGACCTATTGGGTTTGTTTTGCCCACTAGATCACTTTAGCCAGCTCTTCTTTGCAGCCCTGGTTTAGTTATAGAATTTACCGTTAGGTATTTTTGGTATGGCCATTTTGAAGTATACTGTGATAATATATTGTTTCTTTTCTGCCCATGATTCCAAACCATGCATCAGCAGCTTTGCTGGAAAGAGTGAGCAGAACCACTTCGCACTGCCCCACATTCTAAGTATTCTGCATATTTCCTGCTTTTTCTGTTGGGGTGCAGATGCTGGAAGGAAAAAAAATACTGTACATAGAAAGGAATCTTCTGGGAGGCAGTACCCCTGCACCAGCCCTTGTGGTTTTGTTGAGAGAAGGGAGCAAGAAGCTGGGTTTCAGCCCCATTCATCCCATTCATTAGCCTGGGTCCTTTGTACAATGTGTGCACTAAACACTTAGACGTGGCCACGCTGTCATCACTGCAGTTCTTCTTAGCTGCAAATGTTATCTTAAATGGAAGTGCTTCTTCTCTGGGTCTGATATCATCTCTGATCAGTCTGCAACTCACGGTGGAAGGACATTTGCTAAGAGGCTTAGAGAAGACATGGCCAGCCCTAGGTCTGGAACAAGTATATACTGGAGGGTGCTGACAATGAACTATTTAGACTTTTCCCCCAAGGCACCGGAGAAATCCTTTAGGAAACTGATTCATCAGTGCGTTATGAGCTGCATGACTGTGTTTAGGCACAGTGCTTCTCAAAGTTCTGGTCAGTAGGGCTAGGTGGTCTTCTAGATAGCACCATCTTAAGAGAATCTGCCTCCGGAAACCTTGCCTGCAAACAAACTCCTGTCTATGATTAAGGTCTTCTTTTCATAGCCTACAGGGCTATATGATTGCTTTAAGGTTCAGAGAAGCTTAAAAGGCCATTTGGCTATAGCCTCAAATCCCAAATAGCTGTCAAGGACGTTGCTAGTGGGAGCTTGCTATACACAGATGGAAGGGAATCTTGTTAATTCAATGGGCAATATTCAATGAAAGCCAACAGCTGAATTAACAAGGTCTATCGTATCTGATATTTTTATTGATGAATAACAGGATATCTACTTGCTTCAAGAGATACCAACTTTTAAATACATGAATATCAGATGATGAAAGGCCTAGTAGGCGTGTTAACAGTCTCCGGAAGTTACTCTCTATCCATCCGTTCCTGGCTGGGTGCTGGTTCCCAGCTAGCGGGTCTTCTGTGAGTCTCTGCCGTGCACTAACCCTGGTCTTTTTCCTCTCTGCCAGTACACCTCTAAGTTACTGTCTTGCAAGGTGACTTCTGAGGTACTTTTTCAACTTGTTTGTCTTGGTCTTGATGCATGCTTGGCCCAGGTGCATGCTGTGTGGTTTGCCATTTCCTGTTATGTCCGATGAGAATGACAAGAAAACTGGCTTGTCTCCATATGTACTTCCTCCTGCCTTCCGGAATTGGGGGAATGCCTCAAAATACCATAGTCCATGCAACAAGTATGCACCGTGCCATGCCCTGCTGCGCTGAGGTGGGGTTGAGAAGACCCTGCTGCCCATCCTTGGGTCTGGAAGATGTTTGAACTAGAGGGCACAACTAATGGGAAGTTTGGAGTCTTTCCATTTGTTTAGGCATTCATAGCAGACGTACTTCGGTCTGATTAGAATGGGCTGTTGATTCTGATCAATCTTTTGTTATCTTGACACCAATCCAGAACATTCCATCTCAAAGGTTTAGGATGAGTTATTCCAATCGATACCCATCTCAGATCCTCCTGTCAATCTTGAAACCTGTATATGGTGTGTGTGTGTGCATGTGTGTGCGTGCGTGTGCGTGTGTGTGTGTGTGTGTGTGTGTGAGAGAGAGAGAGAGAGAGAGAGAGAGAAAGAGAGAGAGGGACAGGGAGAGGGAGAGATTGAGAGAAAGAGATGTTTGTTGGTTTTTTAAAAATCTTAAACATTAGCCTTCCTCCATGGTCTCCTTTCACTTACAATTTCCTTTTTCACCCAGATTTTACAAATATGTGTGCTGCCAAAAAAGCACAGTATTTCTCGCTTTAATTTTTTGTTTTTTTTTTCCTCCCAAATTTTTCTCACTTTGAGAAACAATATTTTTCATGTTTATTTCTATATAATTTTCTTTTTTCTTTTTTTTTTTTTTTTGTCGGTCGTGGGGCTTGAACTCTGGGCCTGGGCGCTGTCCCTCAGCTCTTCAGCTCAAGGCGAGCGCTCTACCACTTGAGCTACAGCGCCACTTCCGGTTTTCTGGTGGTTTATTGGAGATAGGAGTCTCACGGTCTCTCCTGCCCGGGCTGGCTTTGAACCGCGATTCTCAGATCTCAGCCTCCTGAGTAGCTAGGATTACAGGCGTGAGCCACCAGCGCCCGGCTTCTATATAATTTTCTTTTCTTTTCTTTTCTTTTCTTTTTTTTGTCAGTCATGGGGCTTGAACTCTGGGCCTGGGCACTGTCCCTCAGCTCTTCAGCTCAAGGCTAGCACTCTACCACTTGAGCCACAGCACCACTTCCAGCTTTTTCTGTTTATGTGGTGCTGAGGAATCGAACCCAGGGCCTTGTGCATGCAAGGCAAGCACTCTACCACTGAGCCACCTTCCCAGCCCCAAGAATTTTCTTTTTATTATTGTTATTTTGTTTTTGTTTTTGGTCAGTAGTGGGGCTTGAACTCAGGGCCTGGGTGCTATCCCTGAGCTTTTTTCACTAAGGGTAGTGCTCTACCACTATGAGCCACAGCACCACTCCCTTCTTTTCTTTTTGAAAGAATACTTTCCAATGTACAGATTTATAGAGATAATCACACATTTATTCACTCCACAATTTATTGAGGCCCTACTATGTGTCAGATACATATGCCAGATTCACAAAACATCACAGTCATTAAAACAAAAGTTAAAATTCTGATTGTGGAGCCAACATTCCAATAATAGAACACAATGAAGTGATGAACCCTGTCTTGCTGCCTTTGTTCTCTTCATATTTGCTTAATATTTTTAAAAGAAGTTAATTAATGTCACAAATACAATTCAAGCCCTCTTGTTAACATCCAGTTCCCACTTTTCTCTTTGTCATATGCTCTTTTCTTCTTGGTGTGCATTTCCATGCATGTTTTTCTAATATGTGTGTGTATATACACTATATATATATATAGTGCATATATGTATGTAAAATAGCTTTCATTTTTGCATGTTGTCACATTTCCTATAGACGGTAATGATGTTATTTCTGTCTATATTATACTTAGATGCATTTGTGTTGTACTTACACTTCCAGTACCTTCGTTCTGAATGCTAAGTAATATTCCATTGAATGAATATATAACTTCACTCTCCTATTGATGGACACATAGATTAGATTGTTCCTACTTTTTTTATCATTTTTATTGTTGATGATATTGTTTGTAACTACAGTGCTTCAAAGAAGTTTTAAAATGTGTCTTGTGGTGCTAAAGATCAAACTCAGGGCCTTGCATGCTAGGCAAACACCTTATCTCTGAGCTACATCCCCAGCTTTCATAAATATCATTATACATGTTCCTTTATGCACTTATGGAATAGCTTCTCTACCTAGGATTGAGCTGGTATCTGTTCATTAAATAGTACAATTATTCTTCACATTGGCTGTATTTATCCCTTTTATATATAAATATAAAGATTATATTTCCATATATCAGTATCTAACAGAACAGTTGTATTTGATTATAGATTTGACCTGTCAATTTCCAGTAATTGTTACTCATGTGGTATAAAATGAATGTTGAGAATTATCAATCCATTCACCTTCATCATTGTCTAATCATGGTTCTTCCCTGGGGGACAGCAGTTTGAGAATTAGGCCCTAATCTCAAACTCTATTGGAGTCTAAGTATAGTATGGAACAGGGAAAATCTGGTTAAGTATATTTAAGTAGTTACAACTGGGCTTAGTTCACTTTACTAGAAGTTTAGTATAGCTAAGAGAATAAAATATTAATATTCATGATTTAACATATTTGTCATTTGTTTCTCATCCCCAAAATAGATTAGTCTATATTGCCAAAGTAAGCAATTGTCTTGAATTTCCTAAGTGTTAGAAAGACAAAATTAGAGTGTTGTTCAAAAATAATTGACTCCCTGATCTCCCCCCCCCCCCCAATCTAAATTTGTTTTACTTTGTAAAAACAACAAAACTTTAAAATTAGGTCCTGTTACTATTTTATATTTTTTTATGTTTCCCTCTCTTCATTTGCATGGAATGTTTATTGGTCCAGGCTCCTCACAGCCACTGAGCAGCTATGTAGCCTGATGTCCTCCAGAGTCACTTCCACACTCAGAATGCTGGGTTCAAACCTTGGCCTTTCCTCCTTCTGAGTGGTGCTTTGGTATCTTGGTGTGTAAGATGGGAGCAAGAACTGGGCACTGGTGGCTTGCACCTGTATTCCTAGATATCCAGAAGGCTAAGATGGGAGGATTGAGGGTCGAAGCCAGCCCAGGCAGGATGAGCTTCTTATCTCCAATTATCTACCAGAAAAAACAGACAGACACAAAAGCTCAACGATAGTGCCCAGGCCCTGATTTCAAGCCCCATGACTGGCAAGAAATAATAAATAAATAAATGGAAACAATGATAATATGAAGCTCATAGAATAGTTCTGAAGATTAAAGCAGTAACTAGTTCATAGTCTTTGGAATTTAAGGCATACACAGCCAGAAAAGAGGGTAATACATTTTTGAAAGCCAAAGTAATACGTAAGAACCCAAGTGTGTAGAGGTCTAAATTTGCTAGAGATGTATCCACACACCCATACCCACACAAATCTAAATTAATTAGAACAAGTGCCCATTTATACCTTCCCCAAGGGCTTGGATGTGGAATTCTCTGAAGGCTTAATGTAGATTGCCTTTACCCCAACACAGTCTTAGATATTAAGTCTTATGAATTCCAGGGAATCTGGTGACCTTTATTCCAAGGTTATATGGTATAAATTTTAATAACAGTTCATGAGAAATTCAGGATTATGTTGAGTAGCCATCCAAATAAGAAAGAATGAATGGAGAGCTTATTATGTAGAAGGGCATTATTTGAGCTCTTGATGAGTTATTCAAACCAAGCCCCTGCTAAATGTCTCCATGGTGACCAGCAATGTGGTGCCTGACAGTTGGTAGGAATCCAGTAAGTATAGATAGATTTTAATGTAGGTTCCTGAAAAATAAAGCAAGCCAAATTTGCTGAGGTTGATTAAGCATTAAAATGAGGTTTAAGAGCCAGGCACCAGTGGCTTATGCCTGTAATCCTAGCTACTCAGGAGGCTGAGAGGATAAAAGTTCAAAGCCAGCCTGGGCAGGAAAGCCCACGAGACTTATCTCCAATTAATCCCAGAAAAAGCCAGAAGTGGCATTGTGGCTCAAGTGGTAGAGGTTTAACTTGAGCAAAAAGAGCTAAGGAACAGTGCCCAGACCCAGAGTTCAAGCCCCAGGACCAGCAGGGGGGGGGGGGGGGGGAAACATTTTAAATAACAAGGAACATTTGAAAAGGATGATGGCCACATTCCCCCCCTGCCCCCCCCCCCCCCCAGAACCTTATTTCCAGCTTTCATAGAAAACTTAGTTTGTACCTACAATCTGTAAGGCACAGATGAGCATTTTATATAACATAGAAACCCTTATTTAAAATGCCTTGTTGCTGGACACCGGTAGCTCACACCTGTGATCCTAGCTACTCAGGAGGCTGAGATCTGAGGATCACAGTTCAATGCCAGCCCAGGCAGGAAAGCACATGAGTCTTTTATCTCCAATTAGCCACCAAAAAACCAGAAGTAGTGCTGTGTGTGGCTCAAGTGGTAGAGTGTTTGCCTTGAGCTGAAGAGCTCAGGGACAGTGCCCAGGCCCAGAATTCAAGCCCCACAACTCTCCCCCGCCCCCTCCCCCCCAAAAAAGCCTTGTATTTTTTGCATTCCACTTCTTAGTTTATAAATTTTTGTACAGATTGATGGAAATAATTACTTTATAACTTACTATGAACTTGGAGCTGTGTTAAATGCTTTACCTATATCGCTTTAAGAGTCAGTCAACTCCTACTTTATAGCTTTCCTTATGCCTGTTTATTCAAGGATACAAGGAAGTAAGTTAAGTGACTTTTCCAAGATTATAGCATCCCTTCGATTTAAACCCAGACCGCCCTACATCAGAGTGGGCCGTAGGGCATATTATGCACAAAAAGACTTGACACGTAAGATGAGCAAGAACAAAACCAGAAATATGCTGCAGGCCTTCTCCAAGTCCAGTCCTGCATCATCCCTCCATTTTTATTGGCCAGAAAAAAATCCTCCATTTAACCACACCAGCCTTGAAAGCATGCTTTCTGCAGACTAGTTTATTACCCATGGATGTTCAGCAGCTCTGGTGTACTTATAAACAAGACACTTTATTACACTGCCTAGGTGTTTAACAATATCTAATTCACTCAGCAAATGTAACAACACACTGCAGTTAGGCCCAGCTAGAGGAAGGCCTCCCGGAGTGGAATACTCCGAAGCCCAGCCACTTCATGGGCTGAGATAGATACCAGACCCTTTCCTCTCTTCAGAATCTGCTTAGGCCCAAGCTCTCACCTGCCCAGTAACCTGCAGCTCTCTGCTTTTCTGCAGTCATCCACATCATTGTCCCTGGCCCAAATGATTTGTAGAATATGCAAAGTCTTCATTTAAGTTTAGCGCTGGCTCCACTGGAAAATTGGAAACTACATCCTTAGCTGGTGCTGTGGTGTGTGTTGACATGGAAAGAATTGCTTTGGCTGCAGTGCCATGACCTGGACCTAAGTCCATGTCAGCCACCTCAGTGCCATCCACCTGGCACTGATGTGAGGAACATCAAGGCTCACTTATGGAACAAGTGGTCACTCATACCTTCCGTCTTCTCCAGCAGCCATGGTCACAGCGAGGACCATTTGGTATGGCTTGAAAAACTCTATCAAGAGCTCAAATAATTCATTTATTAATAATGAGCTTTTCATTCACCCTCATTTGTATGGCTATTCAACATCTTAAACAAATGAGAGCTGGAGTCCACAGATTATTTTAGTGCTCAGAAGGAAAAGAAAATGAGCCCCATGGACATAGTGGTGAGCCTGTTTGCCCTCAGTGTGACTTTTAATTTCCTCCTTTCCTTTTCTTTCTTTCTTTCTTTCTTTCTTTCCTTCCTTCCTTCCTTCCTTCCTTCCTTCCTTCCTTCCTTCCTTCCTTCCTTCCTTCCTTCCTTCCTTCCTTCCTTCCTTGTTTCTCTCTCTCTCTTTCTCTCTGTCTCTCTGTCTCTCTCTGTCTCTCTCTCTCCCCCTCCCTCCTTTTCTCTTCTTTTTCTTTCTTTTCTTTTTTTGCTAGTCCTGGGGCTTGAACTCTGGGCCTGAGTGCTGTCCCTGAGCTCCTTTTGCTCAAGGCCAGCACTCTACCACTTGAGCTACAATGCCACTTCTGGCTTTTTCTGTGATTAACTGGAGATAGTCTCATGGACTTTACTGCCTGGGCTATCTTTGAACCACAATTCTCAGATCTCAGCCTCCTGAGTAGCTAGGATTACAAGCATGAACCACCATCGACTGGCTATTAATTTCTTTTATTAGTGTATTTGGCCCTATCATTACATCAAATTCCTATCTTCTTAAATAACCTGAAAAGCTTTTTCCCACTAAACAACTCTTTATGTTTAATTATGTAAAGTAGATTTGTGATATAAATATGACCATAGTTTATATAAATCCACAAAGCTTGGAGAATTAAATCCACACTGGTCCATAATTAAGCACTGCTTTCTGCCGTTTCTTTTATAGTTTGTAATAGTCAGTGACCCTATTTCCAATGCACAGTAGCAACATATGAATAATAACTACTGTATATTAGATGGCACAGATACAGAACAGTTAAATCATTACATACATTTCTATTGGATAGCACTGTACTGAACAACATGTAAGGATCTGCTCTACCTAAAAACTCGATGCTAGGCTGCTGGTATGGCTGTGTGGTAAGTGCAATGGTAGAGTGCTTGCCTCATATGCACAAAGCCTTGGGTTTAGTCCCCAGCATCATGGCAAAAATCAAAACAAGACAAAAACCTGATGCAGAGCAAGTCTAGTTTAAAGAGATTTACTGAGCACACATTAGATGTCTTTTGGAATCTGTGGATCACATAGTAAATTAATTTTAGCTTTGAGATTAATATATACTCAGAACCTTCCAGCCACCTTTGTTTCTGTCTGTCTTCTACCCATCACCCACACTTAGTAAGCAGTACCAGAATAGAGAAAAGAAACAGGAAGGAAATTTGTCTGTGTGTATAATTAACATTCATGAATGCTAATGTTTTTTCCCTTCTGTCTTTTCAGGTCCTTGAGGCCACCCGGGTTAATAGAAGAAAGAGTGCTCTGGCCTTGCGCTGGGAGGCAGGGATCTATGCCAACCAGGAGGAAGAGGACAACGAGTAAACTTTCAGCCCAGGAAACTTCTTTGGTGCTTGGGATACCAAGAAACCGAGACATGATCAAATCAAAGCATTTTAATGGACTCTTTATTAAAATGCACACAAACTCAGCAATCCTTATGTAGATCAGAAGCTGCAATACACAATAATGAAAAAAATAATCATCAAAAAGGAAGTCAATCCACCCATCAAACTCTTGAGACCTAGGAATCAGCAGAGAAAGGATTTCTTTGTGACTCAAGAAGAAACCTCTGGATTGGGCCCCGTCCACAATTGATCCAAAAGGACAGAGACATCACAAGCAAATCAATCTAATTGCTGCCGGCAGAACCGAGACCAGCCTGGCAGGGTAAAGACAGAGAACAATGGCAAAAGGCCACCAGGAGGACAGTAGGTCCCCAGCTGGTGTAGTCGACATGGTATAGGCCATTTCTCTGTTTCTTTCTGACCCTTGCTCTTGACACCAGAGGTGTTGGGTTGACTCCATTTTCTCCAGCAGCCATAAAATGTGTTTCTCTCCATCATGCCCAAGAGGCAGTTATGATTCAATCTCAACTTGCATTTAATTATTTCTAATTGGGAGCAATGAATGGTTTCAGTACATAAAATTTATACCAGGAGTTTGAGAAAGGTGGAAGAGAAAGCCAAACCAAATGGATTACTTTAGCTTTAGGATCTTTCGTGTCTGCATTTACTATTGACTGATCTGCAGTTTAGAACACATTTCCACAGTTTTGTTTCTTCATAGGAAAACTATATTTAGTGGGCAACATCTATTTTTATGATGGGGTGGGGGAAATAGAAACATGGGTAAAGTCTATACACATTGAACAGCTTGGTTCAAGATAGCAGGGGTATTTTTAGAGTGGCAATAATTGAAGAAAAAAAAGGGGGGAAACTCTGCCTTGGAGAGGTAGATGGCCAGAAGTAAAGAGGTGTTTATAGCTATTTTGTATTGTAAAGTGGGCCTTAGAAGTAGTAGGGAGGAAGGATCAGTTGTTTGGGATCTATCAGAAAGGAAGTATGTAAATGTCATGGAGGTAGAGAGAGAAAAATGGAGGGAGGGGGAAAGAGTAGGAAAATAAAAAAGTAAGATTATTTTTGCTGAGCAACCAGTGTTTTTTCAGAATGATAAAGAGAAAACTATAGAATAGAAATTTAAGTGCAGGCTTGGAATCAGCTACAAATCCTAAAGATGGTGTGTGTGTGTGTGTGTGTGTGTGTGTGTGTGTGTGTGTGTGTGTGTGTGTGTACATGTACACCTTTGTGTGTTTGTGTGGAATGCATTCAAGAATAAGAGTGTGTGTGTGTGTGTGTGTGTGTACACGTACACCTTTGTGTGTTTGTGTGGCATGCGTTCAAGAATAAGAGTGTGTGTGTGTGTGTGTGTGTGTGTGTGTGTGTGTGTGTGTGAAAATTCCAGATTGATCGTGACATAGGGGTGTACAGTTATTTCCTCCAAAGCTGTCTACTAGCTTCAGGAGCAAGTGAGAATTTCTTTTTTATGAAAAGGGATATAATGGCACTGAGCTGATGCAGTATTTATAATATTAAGTTGACCTAACATGGTATTTGCATGAGTCACAATTGCAGAGTTTTGAGCAGTTTTGTAACTTGACATTTAGGAACATATCCTATTTATTCCATGCTTTATATTCATGCTTAGTCTACTAGAGAGGATGCCAGCTTTACTTGTTCTGTCTTTTAAAGCAATATTATAAGGGCGTTCACTTAACTGGGTGCCCTAAATTTCTGGATGAGAAATGTTCTATTTCTGATCACGAGGGGGAATAAATACCTAACAAGCCTTCATTATTTTTCCTTTGTTTTAAAACTATGGTTTAAGAAAAGCAATAATTAAATTAGACCTCACTATAATTCATTTGTTTTCATAGTATGTCATAAATTGTAATATGTTATTCAAATAAGTTGCAATTCCACAAAACGTATATGTAGTGCTATACACATTATGTTGCTTTTTTATTAGACGAGTGTTGACCGGGTGGGGGAGAAAGCGTATTCGCAGACGAGTGGTGGGCACAAGATCAAAAGATGGGATTGTACAATCCTTTAAAATGGTCCAGGGAGACTGAAATGAAGAGCCAAACTTTGCAGATGATAGCTAAAGTAGCACATGGCAATTTTTAGATGATTTATCATCCTTCCAGCCTGAAGGTGGAAGGTGGAACAGTCAACAGAATATTAGCCATTGATGACACAAAGCAAATAAGTTCCCTGCTGTAAGGAATTCATTTTTTAGTGGTGGAGGCTGCTCTAGAGACAAACATTACCAGAAAAAATGGCATCTTGTCTGGAGGCAGATTGGAACTCCTGCTTCCTCGGAGTGTCTGAGAAAGGAGGACCATTTTTGTCTATGAATTTCCAGTTGAAGGTTCCAGATGTCTGGACTGAGGTCCTCATGAGGAGAGGTGTTCCCAAGAGAGACACATCAGTATAAGAACAGAGGAGGCAACAGCATCCTAGCCCCAGGCACAGAGCACCTGTTAGATGGCTAGAGAGTAGTCTGGTTCTGTGGGCTGCTTTGTGTGGAGGCTTCGTGTTTTCTGAAAGGATCTACTTGGGACTGTAGGCATGGAGTTTTGTTTCTGTTTGGAAGGGGCTATAAACTCATGGGAGGGAAAGCCATGGTTGTGGAGAAGATAGTTTACAGCCAAGAGGAAAGCTTAGGTCACAAAACTCAGGCAGTCACTTGGTAAGGCAGATGATTAAGGACACTTGACTGCAGTGGATTGTCTTCCTTAAGGAGTAACAGTTTCAGAGCCCGAGTCTTTTGGGCCACACTGCAGGTATAGATGAGGAAATCAATTTGGTTTCTGTGAATTTTAACTATGAGTTCCTCTACTACCATCTTTTGGAGTTCTCCTACATGCCTTTGGACTACTTTCTAATTTCCTTACCCACCTCACTGATAATCCTGTAAATTACAGTTTCCTAGGGCATGCCAGACTTTCTCTGTGCTCTTGAGTTTTACTCATTCAAGAAACACCAGGCCGCCACTTTGGACACAGCACTGTGCTAGGCTCTAGGATCCTGCAGGAGCCCCTGTAACCTTTTAAACATAGCGCAAGGAACCCTGGTGGAAGGTCATTCCTGCCTCTGAACCAAGAGGAAGAGGCTCATGAACAACTTTGCCTCTGAAGCTCTGTCCACCCTCAACCAGCACACATTGATAACAGATGTTTAGATTCTTAGTGATATTAAAAACCTTCCTGAAAGTGTCCCATGCTGCTGCATTTATAGACGTACACTTTCCTCTGAAGTGGACTAAGTACTGACAGGCCTTGCCTTTCTCATGCAGAACTTATGGAAACGGGGTCTGTCCATGGTAGGAGGTCTACTTGGATGGCACATGTAATTTCCTTGCCTCTGTGTACCCATGCATGCTGCCTACCCTCAGCCATGGCATACAAGCAGTATATAGACCAGTGTCCACACCACACACACACACCACACACACACACACCCCACACACACACACACACACACACACACACCACACAAAGCATAACAAGGGACACTAAAACAGTGTTGACTCTTATCTCTAAAGACATTTTTTTTCCAGTTGAAGGATGAACTTAACTTAAGCATATATTGAAAAAAAAAAATAGCCTAAGTGTTTAGAGATGGTGACTATATCCAGTTTTAGTTTCAAAACCAATTTCCTGAATTCTAAGTATTCAGTAAGCTGCCAATTTTGATCTTGTGTTGCTCTTTACCCACATGAGTTTTTTTCTTTGTTTCTTTTTATTATTATTATTAATTAGAGGAGGGTGTGGGGGAGGGGGAAGCAGCAATACTGTGTTTAAAAATTATAATCTGTATCTGGCTTTCCTGTGTATGTTAACCACTTAAATGTTATTATTATCCTGCTTTGGTTTTATAGTGATTGTGAAGCATTCGATGCAAGTATACAGTTATTTTCTCATTAAAACCCGATGTGTGTGTTGCATTTTTTTAATAAAGGATGGCTGCTTGTTTGACTGTGGGAGGCGGTTGAAAGGTTGGGCACATTGTGCCTGGCATACCCATGGCTTCTACCCCTCCATCGTGGCAGTTCCTCACATGGAACAAAAGAACAATCCTGAGAGTAGCAGACTGATCCCAGTATCCTGTTCTCAGTGTCTATATGCCGTGACAACCCAGAAACTTCTGATGGGACTATCAGAAATGAGTCAAGTGCCTCTTGATATGTTTTTTGTTTGGTCAGTTGTGAGGCTTGAACTCAGTACCTGGGTGCTGCCCCTGAGCTTTTACACTCAAAGCTAGTGCTCTACGACTTTGAGCCACAGCACCACTTCCAATCAGGCTGGCTTTGAACCGCAGTCCTCATATCTCAGCCTCCTAAGTAGCTAGGATTACAGGTGTGAGCCACCAGTGCCTGGCTTTATTTTTTATTACATTTTGAGGATCTGTATTCAGACTTTAAAGGACAAATAACACAGAATCGTCAGGAAACTCCCCAGTCTTTGCCTCTCCTTTCGCATTCTCTGTCAGTCTCCAGCCCCAAACCTTGGTTCCTATACTTTCTTGCTGATTCTACTTGGTGATTCTCCAGGTTTCCCCCCCCCCCCCCCCCGATTTCCACCATATTTCCTTGAACTACCGAAGATGTCCTATGGTACCCTGTCATGAATGGCATCTTCCAGTCCTTAGGTGGTAAAGAATTCTGAATTGGAGAGGCTGAATGCAGTTGACAGTGATCTTTGAACCCCCTCTCCGAATCTGTGGGTCCCCATATCTGTGGATGCAACCAACTGCCAATTGAAATTTTTCAGAAAAAGAAAGTTCTATTGAGCCTAGGTAGACTTTTTTCCCCTCTTGTCATTTCCTAAATGAAATGGTGAGCAGCAGTCATCTCTACTGCCCAAAGAGAATGGGAAGTGACTGCAAATTAGCTGAGGGAACTGTGTTAAAATTAAGTTATGGTGAGGTTAAAGGTGCTGGGTTGCAGAGCGAAGATACAAGGTGACTGGAGCAAAGCCAGACTGGGCAAGAGATGAGCCTGAGGCTCAATAACACCCATGCTGTGACCGGTGCCAGGTTAGGACCTGGTACCTGGGTCCCAGCCCTGCCCCTCAGAGTCCAGTGGCTCCAGCTGCACTCACGGGACCCTGCTCAGGTTCTCATGACCTTTGGGAAGGTGGCCGTGTATTTGTGGAAGGAGCGGAGTCTTCTGATGAGGCTCCAAAACATCCACACCATGATGTGATGCCAGAGAACCTGGTACTTAGTGCATCCTTGACATTTCCTTCCAGGTTGTTGACATGGAACAGCGGGTGAGACAACTTGTCAGCGGAACAGTTCTACATAGAGTGTCACAGGTAAGGGCTCCCAAAGGGCCTTTCCAGAAAGCCAAGCCCTGTGAGATAGAAGCGTCAGCCTTGAGAGGCATTTGAACTTGGCCTAGAACCAGCATCAGGAGGTAGAAACTACTAGGTGGGGCATAGGGAAAACATAGTTCACGGCGTACCTTCATCAGTGCCAAAAACAACACGTTGGAGAGATACACTCGAGAAGCAATGTGGGCAGAGTCTCGTGTCCAAAACAAATTTCAGGTATCCAGGGAGCCCTTTACCTCCAAGAAGGCTGGCCAAGACTTTGTAGTGGGCTCAGAACTTCTCTAGCAGCAGTTTATGTGCGTCAGGAAGGCAAGCAACACAGGTGAGAGTGCACTAGCTTTTCCCAGTGTAAAATAAGTCAGTGCAATTGGGAAAAATACAACTTTCAACTGTCAATAGGCACCAGAAACTCTCAGTAAACCCATGTTCCATGTGCATTGGCGGGGGGGGGGGGGGGGGGGGGGGGAGGGAGTCCTTTAGTATAGTACAAGCTGTAGCCTTAGTGGCTATCCAAGAGTGTACACCTCAGGAAAGTCTTGGGTAAATAGCAAATGTGGGAAATCACAGTCAGTGTGATACATGTGAAAAATTATTCAGTAATGACTTAACTCTTTTTAAAAGTTATTGCTTTGGGGCTGGGAAGGTGGCTCAGTGGTAGAGCGCTTGCCTTGCATGCCTGAGGCCCTGGGTTCGATTCCTCAGCACCACATAAGCAAAAAGAAAAAAGCCGGATGTGGCGCTGTGGCTCAAGTGGTAGAGCGCTAGCCTTGAGCTGAAGAGCTGAGGGACAGTGCCCAGGCCCAGAGTTCAGGCCCCACAACCGACCAAAAAAATAAAAATAAAAATTATTGCTTTTATAAAGGTGATGTGCAGAGGGGTTACAGTTAAGTTACATAAGTCAGGTAAAGAATACATTTCTTTTTGGACAATATCTCCCCTTCCCTCCCTCTCTCACGGTTTTTTTCCTCCTGTCCACATCCACAAGCTGTAGAGTTCATTTTCAACATGTTGTCTAGTCAGTACCACTGCTGCATTTGTTCACCCTTTATCCTCCATTTCTGTGAGTAACGACCTCAAGGAGGGTGTTGATGGGATTGGGGGGGGGGGGGGGGAGGGAACGTTGAACTGGGGCCTGGGCATTGTCCCTGGGCTCTTGCTCTCTACCACTTTGAGCCACAGCACCTCTTCTGGTTTTCTGGTGGTTAATTGGAGTCAAGAGCCTCATGGACTTTCCTGCTATCCAGTAACCAATTCGGAGATTGTTCTTGCTTTTTACTACATATCTTATCGCTTGGCTCTCATGTTCAGAGAACATGCAATTAATTTTGTGGCACCCACCCATATGGAAATCCTTCACTCTAGCTCTACCCTCGTTATACACTAAAGAGTTCACACTGGAACAGTCTTGAGTCCACTGAGTGTGGGAAATCCTTCAGGCATAACAAAACTAGCATTGTTACACATCAGTGAGTTCACAGTGGAAAAAAGCTTTGAGTGTCATGAATGTGTGAAGTCCTTTACCTTCAGCTCCAATCGCTGAAACACCAGAATGTTCACAGGGCAAAGAACACAGCCTGTTGTGCACTGTGATATATCCCTGGGTGCCGTGGCTTGGTGGGAGTTGGCACGGGGGGAGGGGGACTCAACACTTAATTTCCTATGTGTCTGTGTTTGTAGATAGAGTCTTGAAGAAAGTAAATATGGTTGGATGAGGACATAAGAGTGCTTGCCTTGCATGCATGAAGCCCTGGGTTCAATTCCTCAGTACTACATTTACAGAAAAAGCCAGAAGTGGCGCTGTGGCTCAAGTGGTAGAGCACTAGCCTTGAGCAAAAACAAGCTTAGAGACAGTGCCCAGGTCCAGAGTTCAAGCACCAGGACCAGGGGGGGGGGGGGGTTGGGGGGGGGGGGAGGAAGAGTGGACCACTAATCCAATATAACAGATGTTCTTGTAAGAGACACCAGAGTATTCTTCACATTTACAGAACAAAGACAATCCATCAACCCAAGAAGATGCAAGTAAGGGCCAGCACACACACCAGAACCTGATCATGCTGCTGTCCCAAACTTAGAATTTCACCACCTAGGACTGTGATCAAATAATTTTCTTAGCTGGGCACTAGTGCTCACACATGAAATCCTAGCTACTCAGGAGGCTGACATCTGAGGACCAAGGTTCAAAGACAGCCCAAGCAGGAAAGTCCATGTGAGACTCTCATCTCCAATTAACTACTCAAAGACCAGAAGTGGTGCATGCTGTGGTTCTAAGTGGTAGAGCACTAACCTTGAGCCAAAGAGCTTGGGGACAATGCCCAAGCCCTGAGTTCAAGCCCCACAACCAACATACACAATATATAAGCCAACAAAATCACAGTGATGATTGTCCAACTCCAAATTTACTTAAAAAAATCATTAAAATCTTACATTTGAAAAGGACATATCATTATCTAAATTATCCCATAGTAAAGCTCTGGGGAAGAAGGGGAGATAGGCCAGTGGGGTGAGTCAGAAAACAAAGGCAGCAGAGTGAGTGTTTACAGAAAGAGGCCAAAGAGGCTACACAGCTTCATCTAGAACATGAGAGGGAAAGAGGCCTCCCCACGCACATGGCCTCCAGCCTGTCGGCTAAGAAGGAAGCATGCCTTTACTCTCTGGATGCCTGTCAGGAGCCAGAGACAGGGCTGCTGTGGTGGGCTATGGACTCAGGGTCCTGAATCTGATGGGCTTACTTAAGTGTTAAAGTGTGTACATCGATGTGCTGAATGCTCAGGCTGTGAAAACCCCACTGTGAAGGAGTTCACTACAGGGGATGGCACAAGAAGCCCACGACAGTCCAGCCAGAGGTGATCTTTTCAAGATTCTTACTGAGCAGGCTTTTAACAGCAAACAGGCTCACGGACCTGTGATGGAGGTTATCAGTGGAGGTGGATGGGTACTCTGTCTACTGCCGTGAGCCTATTTATTTCCCCTCCTTCTTGTTTGTGGCAAAGAGATGGTTTGGAACAGGTAGAACAGGAAGATTAGTTGGAAGCATTGGCCATTCACAATGGAATTCTTGAGTTGTGAGAAACTCCATTATCCCTCTCTGCACATTCCCTATCACAAATTCAGACTCACGCTGGGGACACAGAGAATAAATGGGGAATTGGGAGTGAGACTTGCGAAGGTTTTTGCTGTTTTACATGCTGGAAAGATTGAAATCTAGGAAATGCCTAGAGGAGATGCCACACGGATGATTTCTGAGTGTTGCCTGAGCATTCAGGTGTTATCTCTGGGAGGAAGCATAATCGCTCAGTGCAGATGGTGATATTCTGCCAAGGTACTGTGATCTCCATGTCGACTAACCTGGTTGGGAGAGTTCTTCAGATTTTTCAAGTTCACAAATGGTAGACTTGAAACAACTGGAAAACAAAATTCACAAATCTCCCTTCCATTGTTTTGTCTCTGCCCACTCATTTCAAGAACATTCTGTCTTTTAGTAGCCTCTGGTTGCTAACATCATTGTACCTATGAAGAGCTTGGGGCACCATGTTACCTGGAATGCTTCTTAGACACAGATGAAGCCTGCAGGTCTACTCTGCAGGTCTGCTCTGGAGAGCAGCTGGAGAATTTTCTAACAAGTTCCCCGGAGATGCTACCCTGCTTACATAAAGGCCTCACTTTGGGAATCACTGGTCTGAAACATAAGGAATAGATCTGAGCAAACCACTTACGTTTCACAACTGGGAAAGTGCACTGGGGATTCAGCACAGTACGGCAGCTCACTGGCTGACCGACCTCATGCAGGCTCATGCATGAGACCTTGGATTTGATCTCCACCACTGCAAAACAAACAAACTAAATCTAGGGAACCGATTTATGGTTTATAAAAGCCACATGTATTTTGAATATTGATGAACATACTCCACTACCCTGTGGGTGTTGTGAAGAAGCACTTAGACTCTACCTAGCTTCTTCAGTTAGGCCCTTTTGATAAGGAATAAGCAAATTAAGAGCAAAATAGAAAAAAAGCAGTATCTACATATGTTCAGATGTTAAGCATAGGGCATGATCAGGGATTTATTTGGCCATGGGAAGAAGGCATTGTGTGTGCATGCATGTGCATGCATGCACACACGTACTGGTTCTTAAACTCTGGGTCTTGGCACTGTCCCTGAGCAGCTAGTTTCTATCTTGCTAGCAGGCTAGTTTCTATCACTTAAAGCACAGCACTACTTCTGGCTTTTTGGTGGTTAATTAGAGATAAGAGTCTCACGGACATTTGGGCTGACTTACAACCATGATCCTCAGATTTTAGTCAAGAGTAGCTAAGCCACTGGTGTCCAGTGGAAGAAGTTTTCATGGTGTACAATAATGGAAGTTTTGTAGTGCTGGGACTAGTACTCAGGGCTTCACACATGAGGCACTCTAAAACTGAGCCACATACCCCCTCCTCAGTAACCAAGTTTTGATGCCAGGGTCTGAACTGAAACCAGCTCTTGTGCTCAGCTCCCTGTTTAACTTCATGTTGAGTCTTGTCTTTGGCAATAATCAGGTGAAGGATGTTTTCCTTCAATGCTGTGTTTACTAATCATTGAGAGGCCTACCTGTCTATTGTGTCATAAAGTCAGGAATTGCACAAGAGCAAACAAATCAATGATAATAAATCCCCAAAAAAAGAATGAATCTTTGCTCTTAAGATTATAAGAACTCAAAAGCATCTATCATGCATTATTTTTTTGCCACAAACCTATTAGTCAGTGACCACCTATCCCCCATATAAGCAAATTCCTGGCATTTTCTGATTGGCTTACTGTAATTGATTTCTTTGCTGTCTTGCTGCTCAACTGATTGGCTTCCATCTTCCAGTGAGCATTATTTGAATATCAGGCTTGTGTAATTTTGAGATGAGATGTGAACTAAGTAATTCTGAGTTGGCTCAGGGGAGCATTTTACAACTCTTAACACATGTTAGAATCACATGGTGAGCTTTGAAACATTTAGTGGTCTGGGCTGGGACTCTGGCATTCGTTTGAAAAAATTATCCCAGGTGATTCTAATGCAGCAGTCTTTAAACAGCCCCCTCCCTTACCTCCAGTACAGTTGTTCCTGACCCTGGCTTCACAGTATCTTAGGATCCACTGGAGGTACTTTCTCCTTAAGTACTAGTGCTTAGGTCTGAACCTAGATATTCACACACTTTTTTCTATGTATAAATTGGAGCCAGAAAATTAATTGCATGTTCTCTGGATTTGAGAGCCAAGTGATAAGATATTTAGTAAAAGCGAGAACAGTCTCAGAATTTATTACTGGATAGTCATAAGGTACCAGAAACTTGCAAAGAGGAACTTAAGAAGTAACTTCCCAAAGTGAGCGAGAAGCTCACAGAAACACCTTCCTTGCTCACTGGAAGGATGGAATTCTCCTCTCTAATGTTTTCAGATGACTTTTGGTATTCATCTTTGCCTGCAAGTATGAAATGTGGCCACAAGGTGTCACTGGTCTCTAAAGTAAAAGCAGATTTGATGGTCATGAGCCTTCCTCTGGGGGCACCAGACTTTCCCCACTTTTCACAGTAGACCAGAATCTCCAGACTGGGGAAAACCACCATGCACCAAGTGCGGATGGCTCACACCTATAATCCTAGCTCTTTAGGAAACTGAGATCTAAGAATCATGATTCAAAGCCAGCCTGGGCAGATAAGTCCATGAGAATATATCTCTCTTGTAACAGTGTCTTAATATAAAAACTTTGTTTCTCCTTTAAAAAATTACAATAATAAAGAAAACTGATAAAAAATAAAATAATTTTGGAGAAATTTCAAGCCCAGGTTTCTTTGTCTCCCATTGCTGAGGCACAAGGACATGTTTTGTTTCTAGGGCTCAAACCACCATGATACATAGAAAATACCTGAATTCTAAGAAGCCCAAAGTTTACTTGTGGTGGTAGGGCTCTGTCAGCAGCTAGTATTCCAGGTGCCCTTCAGCTACCTATGTAGCTGAAATGTCAATGTAGCTTAAATGTTAATATCCTCATCCCTCCCATTCCAAGCCCTACCAAAACATGATGCATATCATGAACCCAATTATTTTAAACATCTATCTCAAAATCACTCATGAACCCCTAGTTAAAGAGCATTGCTGGGGCTGGGAAGGTGGCTCAGTGGTAGAGTGTTGTTCCGCATGCATGAGGCCCTGGGTTTGATTCCTCAGCACCACATAAACAGAAAAAAAGCCAGAAGTGGTGCTGTGGTTCAAGTGGTTGAGCGCTCACCTTAAGCTGAAAAGCCGAGGGACAGTGCCCAGGCCCAGAGTTCAAGCCCCACAACCAACAAAAAAAGAAAGAAAAAAAAAAAGAGCATTGCTTATCTGTAGTACATGTATTTCATAGCTTAAGGCAGCTCTGGAGATAAGCAAGAGCTCACCAGTGAAGTATTAAGATGAAGCCACACTAAATAGCTGGGCAGACAGATGGAGCAACCATGGAGACCTCCCTCAGGTCACATTGCAAAGCTTGCAACCCAGAGATACTGAAAACACAAGCAGCCTCATGATTCTGAAAGTACTCTGGAGAGTGAGACACAGGTAACATGGCTAAGGGACATCTGAACATGGCTTATTTCTGCCTTGGTGTGGTGGTCCGTGTGGGACTCATAGTCCCCAAAGAGCCTCCGTTAAGCATGCCAACACCACTCCCGTGACATACAGAAGGTGTGCTGTGTCAGTGAGATTAGGATTGGATAAAGAAGAGTGCCTTCTCCTTTGTGGTAAGATATAGGAGTCTCTGGCTAAGCCAGAGCACTTCCCAGGACTAGGAGGCAGTTCTGCCATGTCCTCCATCTCTCATCATAACTATTCATCTGGCCATATTCTGCACTGTTGTAACTATGGGAAAGAACAGAGGACAGAGGGGAATGATATTCAACCTTAATCTGCTTTTCTTTGGGTGGGGAGTGGTCATGGGGCTTGAACTCTGGGCCTGGGTGCTGTCCCTCAGCTCTTCAGCTCAAGGCGAGCGCTCTACCACTTGAGCTACAACACCACTTCCAGTTTTCTGAGTGGTTTACTGGAGATGAGTCCCTTGGACTTCCCTGCCCATGCTGGCTTTGAACCATGATCCTCAGATCCCAGCCTCCTGAGTAGCTAGGATTACAGGCGTGAGCCACCAGCGTCCCGCTGAACTTTTATTTCTTAATCTTGGTCTGCTATCTGCCTTAGTTCCTGAAGGGGAAAACCCACTGTCACTGGAGATCCAGGGAATGAAGCCACCTATGTTTTCAGTAGACGGATTTACTGAATCTTCGTTTCCTAAGGCTGGGCCAGGTCCATAACAGCAAGGGTCTAAAGGTGACAGAACAACAGGAAAGAGAGCTTAAGTCTCTCACTGACTGCTTAGAACTAATCTGGCTTTGGGGTATAGCTCAGTGGGAGAGTTTTTGGGTGTCTCTTGGACAGCCCTGTCTAGGCCTTCCTAACCCAAACCTTCCTCTTTGTCATCTCTCAGTGCAACCTGATTCTTCTTCTAGTTCATTCAAGAACAATGCTCACCTGGGAGAAATCTCCAACACAGGTGGCTATCAACCTACTTCTGGTTCCACATCATGATAAGGTCAGACACCTGGTTTCCCTCCCTTGATTACCACATCCCAAAGGAAGGTCCTCAGAGATGGGCCTAAGGATACAGTCAGGGACCTCTGTCAGGACCTGTATGTTGGATCGATTCCTTCCTGATCTTTCCATTCACAGAGCTGTGGTGATAAAAAGGAGACTTGGAGCTGCTTCCCACAGGAGAGCCTCCTGCATCTTTTCTTCCTCATCTAGAAAAAGTCAAGTAGAATAAGTGTAAGATCCAAAGGACTGGGAACATTGATGATTCTGGAAAGTGCTATATTTGACCTCCATTTCTGAGCAACTTTGTGCTTCTTTTGTAATCAGTGTAGCCCTAAGTCAGTAGGTGTCAGCACACTAGGATATTAGAATCACCTGGGATGCCTCAAAAAAGAAAAATCCATGCTGAAAACCAAGGTCTACCCAGCCCAGAAAGGGGATGCGCTTAACAGAAACACTAAGAGTTGAAATGATCCTGATCTGGATCCAGTCCTCCTACTGACTTCTAGCTCAGCTCAGGCTCCCTTTAAAGACTCTTCAGGTTGGGTTGGCAGAAGCCACAGCTTTTCCCACAATTGTTATTTTCCTCCTTCTATTACTTAGGGTAAGGCTGAGGGGTTGGTGTACTGCCAAGTCTTGATTATGATCCTGGATTTAGGGAACCCACAGGGTGGATGCCAACAGAACCAGGTGATGGATTCATCAAGGAGCAGACAAAAGAGAGATGAAAGCATTAATGATACGTGGTGAGTGTCTCCTCTTTCTGAATGGAAGGGGAGGAGGAAACTTGGTATCATTGCCACAAATCGAAGGCTAAGAAATCGAATGACACGTGCAGTCCCTTGAACCTACTGTGCTGAGGAGTCATATGGCTCATTCACTGTGGGAAGAGAATGGTCACCGCCTGTGTGGAAGGCTTCCAGGAATCTGGGGTCAGACTGGAGACACTGTGAGTGATTCAGATCTTTTTCAACAATAAGGAAGTGGCATAAAGGGATATTTGTGAAGAGCAGGGAGGGTTATCCACCATTGCAAAGCTGGGGAAAGGTTGGGTTTTAGGAAGGAATATTTAGAAAATATTCTCCAGCTCTCCCTGGCCTCTAGATCAAAGCACCAATGTCTCTATTAGCCATTTCTACCAGAATGCATCTGTCTGAAGGGGGCTTCGAGCTATGGAAATACAGAAAGGAGAAAGTCAGAAAGAAGCAGGAACGTAAGGAAGAGTTCAGACTCTGGAGTGTGGCTACCTGAGTTTCATTGTTTATTTGTCCTTCCTAGTCTTCCTACCAGACTGCTACCTGCCTTCACAGAGGAGCAAGAATAGGCACTGAGGGAAAAGACCATGCCCCATCTCCTCTAGCTAAACGGTACAAGAGAGAGGGCGGTGGGAAGCTCTTGGTGGATTTGACTTGACTCTGAGATGGAGTGTTTTTAAATTGAAAAAAGTTTTAAGTTGCTGGGCACCAGCGTCTCACGCCTGTAATCCTAGCTACTCAGGAAGCTGAGATCTGAGGATTGCAGTTCAAAGCCAGCCCAGGCAGGAAAAGCCCATGAGATTCTTATCTCCAATAAACCACCAGAAAACCGGAAGTGGTGCTGTGGCTCAAGTGGTAGAGTGCTAGTCTTGAGTTAAAGAGCTCAGGGACAGCCCTCGGCCTTTAGTTCAAACCCATGACCAATCACCCCCCCCCCCCCCCCGCAAGGAAATAAAGAAGTTTTAAGTCTTCAGAAGTGGCATATTCAGCTTTAATAATAGGGAGTGACCCACACTAACAAGCTTGGGGAGGAGCCTGCCTCTAGCAGAGAAGGAAGAAGGAGGAAGGAGGTGGGGAGAGAACGGGAGGGGGTGGGGAAAGGAGGAGGAGGAGGAGGAGAAGGAAGAGGAGAAGGAGAACTAGGAGGAGGAGGACCAGGAAGAGGAAAACACGTAGATAAAGACCCCAACAGCACCACCCATGATGATGACAAAGACCACCCGACCAGGTTTGTGGCAGTTGCAGGTTTTAAAGATCTTTTCTGTTCCCAGCTAAGCAAAATCACCCGCCTCTCTCCCTGGCCCTTCCCCAGGATGAAATCTGAAACTTTAACTGATAACCCAGCAAAGGTCAGCATGTATAGGTGCAGCCAGGCAACTGGAGCCTGGGGCACCTGCCCCCTGCCAGAGAAGATGGAGACTTTTGGTGCAGCAGTCATGTGGCTTGCATTACAGGTCTTGCATCAGTCTGGTTACTTGACTTCAGGGACCCCCAACCTTCCATACTCCTGAAAAGAGACTCCCCCGTGTGGAAGTTTCATAGGTTTTTTCCATCTTTCCTGGCTCCTGTTTCTGCTAGCATTGAGAGCATGGAGAGGTTAGTTCCAATTCTGACCACAGGAAGAAAAACCAGAGCCCTGCCTTGTGTGACAGCACCCACAGTAATCTGAGCCAGGACAGTCCAGGAGTTGGTAGGAAGATAAGTGTGCTAGCAGTGAATGTATGTTTGTGTATATTGATTGACTGAGAAACAGATTGTTCTGGTTCAATGCTCTTGGCAGGAGCAGTCTGCAGCCCCAGAAGCTTGTAAGATATGTTTATGTGTACATATATGTATGAATACATGCATACATGTGTATGCATATATATATATATATATATATATGGATATGGGTGTATATTAAATCTTTTGGTGGCTCATGCCTGTAATCTTAACTACTTAGGAGGCTGAGGTCTGAGTATCTAGTCTGAGATCTGAGGCTCAGTTCAAAGCCAGCCTAGGCAGAAAAATCTATGAGACTCATATCTTCAATGAAGTGTCTAAAGGCCAGAGATGGAGTTGTGGCTCAAGTGGTAGAGCACCAGGCTTGACCAAAAAAGCTAAGGGTGAGAGCCTAAGACCCTGAGTTCAGGCCCCACAACTGGCATAACACACACACACACACACACACACACACACACACACACACACACACAGAGTAAGAGAGACAACCACAGTCTCTTATTGAGAGTGCTTGGAACTTTAACACATAGTATCACTAAACCTTTGGAAAGCATGTATGATCTCTTTTACATGACAGATGATGGGATCTAAACTGAGAGGCTAAGTAACTAGGTCCAAATCACAGGTCAAAAAGTATTTGGATTAAAACTAGGTGTGCAGATTCCCCATTCCACGTGCTTTCTGCCAATTTGCCCACAGGATACAGGTGCCCTACACGTGCTGCCAGACCTGCAGGAGTCTGGGGAGCAAGGATAAGAAAAGAAATTGGAGATAAGAGTCTTATGGACTTTCTGCTTGGGCTGGCGGGGCTTGTGGGACTCTTCTTTCAAAGAAAAGCAACAGATGAAGTTTCTTTCAGAAAGTTTCCTTAATTGTTACCAGAGGCTTAAAAACAGCTGCATCTTATGAGTCATTCAGAAAAGGAGTCATAATAAATTTCCAAATTGGCATGGATTTCTGGTGGTCCAGGAGGAGAAAATACCTGATAAGAGGTTAATATCAGGTTGAATGTCATTACTAAAATTTAACCACAGGCTGTCTTCCCCACAACTCAAGCAACACTTGATTAAGTTTGTTCTAGATTTAAAACACATATTTGATCCCAGGAAAGACCTAAGTGAACCTAGCTAGGATGATAAGGAGTGGGGGGGGGGGGGGTGGAATTTCTAGAAGCTTTTATTTTACAATTATCATCATCACCATCACCATCATCATCATCATCATCATCATCATCATTATTTAGTCTTTTATTATTTGTGTACCCATCACTGTATATCTTCAATGATTGATAGTGATTTTTTTAATTGTGAAGTTAATTTGTAGAGAGGAAAACAGTTGAAAAAGAAGAAAGAAGGATCCAGGTGCCAGTGGTTCACACCTGTAATCCTAGCTACTCAGGAGGCTGAGATCTGAACATCTTGATTCCAAGCCAGCCCAATGAGGAAAGTCTGTAAGACTCTTATCTCCAATTAACCACCAGAAAACTGGAAGTGCTGTTGTGGCTCCAAGTGGTAGAGTGCTAGCCTTGAACAAAGAGCTCAGAGACAGTGCCCAGGCCCTGAGTTCAAGCCCCACAATAGACAAAGGAAGAAGGAGAAAGAGGAGGAGGAGGAGGAAGAAGAGGAGGAGGAGAAAGAGGATGAGGAGGAAGAGGAGGAGTTGTAGAAAGAAGGAAGAGAGTAAAAGAGAGAAGGAAATAAATCTACCACCGAGGCCGGAACATACAGTCTTAGTGGCAGCTTATAGCTAACCTTAAACACACATAATGGTAGGTGGCATTGACATGGCTGACTTTACCCAGGATAACCATGCTTCAGGAGGTTCATAAGGAAATGCTGCAGTCACTACTACTGAATGTACTAACTCTAAGTCCTCAGGTCCAACAGCCCATAAAGGGTCCTGAATTCTCTGAGTTCATTTTTTTTTACCCCAGAATATATAAGGAGTCAAGAAATACTGAAAATGAGATTGCCTCCTGAATGGCATTGCTAAGGCAGTCTCTTGGCTAGAGTTCCTTCATGTTTGAAAATTCTCCACTCTCTAAGCTGGGCGCCCATGGCTCACATCTGTAATCCTAGCTACTCAGGAGGTTGAGATCTGAGGATTGTAGTTCAATGCCAGGAAGGAAAGTCTGTAAGACTCTTATCTTCAATAAGCCACCAGAAAACCAGAATTGGTGCTGTGGCTCAAGTGGTAGAGTGCTAGCTTGAGCTGAAGAGCTGAGGGACAGCACCCAGAGTTCAAGCCCCATGACTGACAAAATAAAAAAAAAATTCTCCACTCTTAGGGAGTAGGTGTTCT
The DNA here is from genome assembly GCF_019054845.1 of Dipodomys spectabilis. Lineage (NCBI taxonomy): Eukaryota > Metazoa > Chordata > Mammalia > Rodentia > Heteromyidae > Dipodomys > Dipodomys spectabilis. The sequence continues at coordinate 19,435,113 of NW_024870683.1, forward strand.
GCTGGGATGGATTAGGTGTTCTGTACCCCTCCTTCTGCCCCACGAATGGCATACAGGGCTCCTTAGCAGTGTCTTTTTTTATATAAGCACAGTAGGATGGCACTGATCAGACAGTACTCTTTCGTTCTGAATGGATGGTGAGCCCTCTGACTAGGGGCAGGGTCTCGTATTCTGGAAGACAAAATCTTGTTCCCACTGTGAACTTCATGGCTGACAGTTGTGTCCATCCTTTCTTTCTCCCTAGCTCTAGTATGGCTCTGTCTTTCTGATTTGTTTTTCATGAGCCCACAGATGGCCTCAAGGCTGAGACATCTTGCTAAGTCCAGAGCTTTAGACAGGGCCATATAAGCCCAAGTTTCGGGCAGCCTGGGAGATTCGGGGTGTTTTCCTCTGAGGAAATGGGTAGTGAGCTGGTTTGCCAGACCTGTGGGAGTTCATTGTAAAAGGGGGGTACTGGATAGTGGTTGTTAAGGTGGATTCCATTGCCTTTGTTTGGGTAGTAACCACATGACATTGACACTGAGCTGCCTCGGGCTGGGTCTTCTGATTATTTTCGCACCAGTGTGGGTCTCCCTTAGAAGGGAGGCTTTGATTAGATGCTGCAAGTTGATCATTTGCCATGAACTGGTGACTAGTTTCCTGGTGGCAGGTTTGGACCACACGATGCATCTCTAGATGTGTGTGCCACAGTGACTCAGGTGCCTGAAGACCGCTTCCCTCAGTTTCTTCTGGCTTCCCTTCCAGCCCCAGCTCAGGCTCTTCCGGGGGCAGTGAGCGCCTTCTCTCCTTGTTAATCCACACAGCACTGATCATGGATTCAGCAGTAGAAGGGCTCCCTCCTGAGAAGAGAAGGTACACACCGTTTCATTACTGAGAGGTAAAGTGGACAGCTATCACTTAGGACTCTAGAACCATCAGCTGAAGTAAGGCTAGAATGTCAAGGGGGCCAAATGTGCCAAACACGGCATCTGTCCATACACACATGGGCACACACATGGTTTCCTTGTGCAACCTCTCTCTCTCTCTCTCATACACACACAGGAACCACCTCAACATATGCACTTTCACATAATTACTTGTTCTCTCTCTTTCTCTCTCTCTATATATACATATACATACACACACACACACACACACACACACACACACATATATATACATATATATATAGAGAGAGAGAGAGAGAGTACTTAATATGTGCCAGGTCTCATGTAACGTATTTAATCCATAAATGAATCTATAACACTGAGACAAAACCTCACAGTTTCATGGATGTGTCGTAGAAGAACAGAAAGAAAATAAGCAAATATATTAAAATTCCCTTCAGGCATGGTGCCTCACACTTGTGTCAAAATCAGGAAAACCTTATCTTGCTTAGCAAACAAAAGGCCCTGTGTTCAAACCTCAGTACTACCAATAAAAGAAATGAAAAGGAAGTCCAGATTTTAGACAATGGTATGGAAAAAACTCAAGCATAATAAAAAGTCAAAAAATGAAGCAAGGGCTGGAATGGAGGCTCAGTGGTAGAGTACTTGCCTTGCATGCACGAGGCCCTGAGTTCGATTCCTCAGCACCACAAAAGCAGAAAAAGCCAGAAGTGGTGCTTTGGCCCAAGTGATAGAGCCTTGAGCTGAAGAGCTTTGGGACAGCGCCTAGGCCCAGAGGTCAAGCCCCATGACCGACAAAAAAAAAAAAAAAAGGAAGAAGAAGCAAAATCCAGGTGCCAGTGGCTCACACCTATAATCCTAGCTACTCAGGAGGCTGAGATCTGAAGGTTGCAGTTTGAAGCCAGTCCAGGGCCCCCCCCTCCAGTACCCCCCACCCAAGCCCACAAGACTCTTATTTCCAATTAACTACCAGAAAATCCAGAAGTGTGACTGTGGCCCAAGTGGTAGATCACTATCCTTAAGCAAAAAAAAACCTCGAGAACAGCATCCAGGTCCTGAGTTCAAGCCCCAGATCAGGCACAAATCAAAGCAAACAAAAAAACTGAAGCAAGAATGGGAACTTTAAGAAAAATGAGTACTAACATTTGAGGCCAGAATGCATGTGCATGCGCACATGAACGCGCACATGCACACGTGCAAGCGCGCGCGCGCACACACACACACACACACACACACACAGAGTGCTGTAGTTTGAATCTCAAATGACCCCCCGAGGCCCATGTGTTAATGTTTTGGTCACAAGCTTGTAGTAGTATTTGGAGCTGATGGAAACTTTGGGAGTAGGGCTTATTGGAAGAAAGAGTCTCCAGTCTCATTCTCTCTCTTTGTTTCCTGGCCACCATGAGGTGACCAACCTCCTTCATCACATTCTTCTGTCTTGACACAGGGTACTATCCCAGACCTAAAACAACCTGGCCTACCATAGACCATGGACTGAAACACTGAAAGCATAAGTTAGCATAACATGTCCTTCCTTTTGAGCTAAATCTCTTTGGAATTTCAGCATACCAATGGAAAGCTGGTTAACACACTCACACACATGGATTCATATATACTCACTAAGAGGAAACATTATTCTTAATTTAGGGACTAACTTGGAGTAGGCTTTGTCCTGAGCATCAGATAATGAATTTGCCACTCAAGACAGTGGTTCACTGTTATGGTATATTTATTTCCTTCTTCCCTTCACTCTTTTCCTTCTTTCCTTCTTTCTTTTTTTTGCCGGTCATGGGGCTTGAACTCAGGGCCTGAGCACTGTCCCTAAGGTCTTTTGTTCAAGGCAGCTCTTATAGAGAACTAATCATTATCCTTCTAGTCCACATACACTGGCTTTGTTACTGCTTTTCTCTGAACTAGCTTCAGAGAGACAGGGAGGCAGATGTCTCCCTTCTTTCTCAGGAGCTTTTATTGTGTATGCCATCCTGGAGCTTGAACTCAGGGTCTGAGCATTGTCATTGAGTTTTTATGCACAAGATTAGCACTTTACCACTTGAGTCACAGCACAATTTTCAGCTTTTTAGTGGTTAATTGGACATGGGCGTCTCATGGGCTTTTCTGCCTGGGCTAGCTTTGAACTGTGATCCTCAGATCTTGGGTTCTTGAGTAGCTAGGATGACAGGTATGAGCTACCAGCTCAGAGGCATTTTTTTGGGGGGGGATCTGGTCGTGGGGCCTGAACTCTGGGCCTGGGCACTGTCCCTCAGCTCTTCAGCTCAAGGCTAGCACTCTACCACTTGAGCCACAGCACCACTTCCGGCTTTTTTCTTTTTGCTTATGTGGTGCTGAGGAATCGAACTCAGGGCCTCATGCATGCAAGGCAAGAGCTCTACCACTGAGCCACCTTCCCAGCCCCCTCAGAGGCATTTTTAAAAACCATTCTGTGCAGCAGGATGTGAAACTTGTGGGAATGGCTGAGTGGCATTTTCCTGTCAGAAGTAGGCTGGTGAAAAACCTTGACCCCTCTGAGATGTCAAAATTGCTTGAGGGTTCTGGCACCTCTGACCACAGGAGGCTCTATGGGTAACCAAGTGCAGAGAAAGAGTGTGGGCATAGTATTAGAGGAATAAAGTTAGAAGGAAACCCCAGAGCTCAGTTCCAGGAGTCCGAAAGAAACAGAAGAGAGAGAGCAGAGGCAATTCATCTCTGCAAACAGTGGCTGTCCTGTATGTGAGCTCCAGTGGGAAGACTGAAGACAACTTATTTGAAACCACACTCTATTCTTAATGAAACATGCAGGGAATCCTTCACTAAAGACTTATTTGAGAACAAGGGAGGAACAGGGCATGATGGGAGAACCTGGGAACTAGAATCCTCCCCCATTGTGAGTCTAGCAGGAAAGGGCTCAGGAAGGATAGACAGAGCTATGAATTCATAGCAGGGCCTGCTCAACTGTCAGTCTAGCCTGGGTCCACAGAGAACAGGAGAGAGAGCAAACAGTGGGAGGTACCCAGGGCCTTTGGTCTCAGAGCAGGACCTTCTGTGGGTGTCTCCTCCATGTCTTTGGAATAGCACCTGCTCCATCTCTATGCAAGCCAAGAGCACAAGAGTTTTTCTTTTATTATAATATTGGGGACTGAACATAGGGTATCACATTAGATAAATGCTCTCCCACTTGAACTACATTCCCAGCTCTTTTATTTTGTTTTTGACATACGGTCTTACTACCTCTTACTACCTTTTAGTAGGCTCACCCCAAACTGGCAAGCTGCCTGCATCTGCCTCCTGAGTAGCTAGGAATACAGGTATGTACCACCATGCCTAATTGGGACAATGCATACCATGCTTATCTTTTAACTCTAACTTGTAGCTAGACGTGGTGGAGCACATCTAGAATACTGGCACTTGGGAGAGTGAGGCAGGCAGATCTTAATTTTGAGGCTAGTTGGTGCTAGCTAGCAAGACCCTCTGTTAAAACAAAATAAAAGAGATGAAAGAGAGACAGGGACAGAGAGACAGGGAGAGAGAGAGACAGAGAGACTGAGACAGAGAGAGATAGAGAGAGAAAGACTTGGCAGATGGCTTATATTCTGAAAGATTCCCAACCTTGCCTGTGGTCAGGAGCCTTCCTTGTCTAACCTGCATGGTATTATTATACTAGTGACAGGAGAGGAATCATTGAGTTACTAAGTGTAGGAGAAAGGCAGCAGGAAGGGTTAGGGACCGGGGATGGTGAATTCTTGGGGGTTATACTGAATTGGAGATGCATTTGAATAATGTTTGGTAAGCATATGAATTTGTGAGTCTGATTTGCAAGCCTGTTAAACATGATGTTTTCATCAGATGGAGGTGAACTGAATGAATGCTTGCTGAATGACCAACCGAAGGAAGGATAGCGCTTAGGAACTTTCCAGCTTATGTACAGCAGAGATACTCCTAACTGGCTACTCCAGTTCCCTTCATCTGGATCTGGGTTGGTACCAGTCCAAGTAATGAGAAAGTCTCCTCTGCTCTGAGAAACCCCTTTCATCTCTTCAAAGCCTCCTTTTGGTGGTCTTTTGAGGACCACTTCCTGCCCTGAGTAGGGAGGAGCCTCTACCCCCTGGCTCCCTTCCAACCTGGTACAGCAAAAGATAGATCACAGAAGTCTTTGGAACTAATTACACATGTTTGCACAAGCTCTCTGGGCATGGCTTTGACCTTTCACAGACCATCTCTTCTCCCATGATCTTCCCTTCTCTATACTAGGATAAAGACTAGAATTTGACAACCACTTATTTCCTAAGCCCCATGCGCCTAGACTTCCTCTCAGAATGAACTTTGAATCCCCCAAACTGGGGCTTCTTCCTGCCAGGAGGGGGTTGCTTTTCTCTCTGACCCAACCTTCCTGATGGCTGTCGGAGGCTGGGTGAGCCTGGGTGCCTGATGGCTGCCCAGAGCCCTGCTGCAGCCAGTTCCCAGAATGTTGGGAAACATCACACCTTCTTTCTCCAACGCTAATTTCTCTGGTTTGCTGGAAGTGCTTCTGTTAGATCTAGGCAGGAAGTGGAATCCCCATCTCCCCCTGGCCCAGCAGTGGGGCCCAAGCCCAGCTTTCCAGGCTGACCAGTCTAGCAAGATCAGAATGCGGAAAGCCAGGAATGCCACCTCTGGCTGGAACCCTGGCTGAGGCTCTTTGCATTTGGCCCTGGGACAGACTGAGCAGAACTGCTCCTATCCAGTAATGTTTGTTCTGGTTCTGGTTTTGGCTAGACCAGTAGCAATTCTGCTTTCCCCTATCAGGAGGCTGGCAGACACTCATGTTCTGCCCTCCAGGAAGCTCAGCCATCTGTTCTATGCACAACTAGTTCCCTCCTTGCCCAGCACCTACCCAGCCGTACCTTTGGGGAGCACCAGGAGGTGGGCCTGGGTCCTCTGCTGCCTCCTCAGGCCTTCATACTGGGCTCGCAGAAACTGGATGCTGACAGAAGGCCCTTGGCCAGGGGCCTGAGTCCCAGAGCTCTCAGCCATGAATGGAGCCTCGAGCTGCCAGAAGTGGGGCAGGGCAGGGCAGGGACAGGCCAACCCCTTCATCCGGGATCCGGGAGAAGAGTAAATGGTGAGGTGTGAGGCAGGGGGAGGGAAGAAAAAGAAGGAAGGAGGGGGAATGCCGTGGGAGGGAGGAGAAATGATGGGGCCAAAAGGAGGGTGGAAAGGAGAAAGGCAATGTGGAGAGAAGATAGAAAGTTAAGGGGGAAGGGAACTCAAGTACAAGATCTGGAGTTTAAACCCTAGTCCTGCGGAAGGAAGGAAGGAGGGAAGGAAGGACGGAAGGCAGGGAGGGAGGGAGGGAGGGAGGGGAGGGAAGAGAAAGAAAAGGAGACAAAAGAACAGAGGAAAAAGTAGAGAGGGAGATATTGAAGAGAGGGAGAAGCAGGGAGGTGGGAAAGGAGAGGAAAGAGGAAAAGAAATGTCAGGAGGTGGGACTGAGGAGGGGCAAGAAAGGGGTAGAAGAGGGGAAGGAAATAGTGACTAGAGGAGATAATAGGGTGAGAGGTGAGAGTGGGAGCAGGCAGGCAAAGGAGAGACAAGGGTGGGAGGTGGCCTGGAGGAGGCAGGTGTGGGGAGCTGAGGAAGAAGGCAGGTGTAGCAGCTGGGGGGCTGGGAGCCTTATTCCGAGGCCTTTCCTGCTGGATCTCAGGTTAGATTCCGATTCCAAGAGCTCCAGTGAAGTGCCCCGTTTCCTGGCAGAGCTGGAGCTGGGCTCACAAGGTCCAGGCACCTGCTTAGCTCACACAATTTTGGTCTAGCCCTGGTGGTTCCTCCAAACCTGCTGGATTGGTTTGCAGCTTCCTGTGCCTCCAAAGCTGGGGCTCCGAATGGTCGCGCTCTGGCCATGTACTAGGAGAATTCAGCACAAAGATCTCCCCTCAAATCTCCACTCAGTCCTAAACACACAACCCAGGTGAAAACCCAGCCCCAAAGTCTGCCATAGGGACCAAGCCTGGGCCTTTTGCCAACCCCACCTGTGACAGTTCCCGTGCCACTAGCCTAGCAGTTGGTGTTTATCTTGCCTGAAGCTATAGGTGTACCCTAACCCCTTGCTGGCCAACCTTACCATCTCTGAAGATGCCAGCACCCTGCCCCCTTTCTTACAGAAGCTTTGACTTACCCTTGCTGTTCTTGGTGGAGGAAATCTTTTCTTTTCTTCCAATATGCATATAGATTGTCAGCTGCCCCAGATGCTTACTGAGGTTGAGCGGACAGTGAAGGGGAAATAAATCATCACCAGATAATGTGTTAGCTTGTTAAGGTCAATATAACAAAACCTCACAAACTGGGTAGGTTAAACATTATGGCTTCCCCTCCACCCCTGCCGCCCTTTACTTTTTATTTTCATCTCCTGGTTTTGGAGGCTAGACATCCAAGATCAAGGTATCAGCAGGATTGGTTCCTTCCGGTGGGAGGCTGTGAGGGAGAATCTGTTCTGTGCCTCATACCTTATGTCTGAGGGTTTGCTGGTAATCCTTTGGGTTCTATAACTTCTAAAAGAGTTATCTGAAGCATGGTAGAACACACTGGAATCCCAGCACTTGGGAAGTGGCAGAGGGAAGATGTTGAGTTCCAGGACAGCCTGAGCTACAAAACAAGTTCTGGGATTGCCTGGGTTATATAGTGAGGTCTTGTCACAACGAAGAAAAGGAAGGTGGTGGTGGTAGAGGAGGAAGAAGAGGGTGGAGGTGGTGGAGGAGGAGAAGGAAGAAGGGGGAGTGGTGGAGGAGAATGAGGAAGAAGAGGAAGAGGGGGTGGAGGTGGCGGAAGAAGAAGAGGATGAGGAAGAGGAGGAAGAAGAGGGGGTAGTGGTGGTGGAGGAAGAGGAGAAGGAAGAAGAGGTGGTAAAGGAGGAGGAAGAGGAGGAAGAAGAGGTGGTACTGGTGGTAGAGGAGGTGGAGGTGGTGGAGGAGGAGGAAGAGGAGGAAGAAGAGGAAAAGGAGGGGATGGAGGAGGGAGAAGAGAAAGAGGAGGGGGTGGTAGAGGAGGAGGAGAATAGTATCTCCTTATTTCAGCCTTCATCTTCATGTATTTTCTCTGTATATCTATGGGTCCAACTTTCCCCTTTTTGTGAAGATACTAGTGATTGGATTAAGACTCAACCCAATGACCTGGTTTGACTTTAACCAAATAAAGATCAAACTTCAGGTTTAGCATTTTCACTTGAGTGGGGACAAGGACCTAACATAGCTCAGATCATTTTGTGACACAGTTCTCAAACTCAATTGTTATAATGTTCAAAGGCATCTTATCATTTTCTAGTGGAATATTGTTATCTTCTTGGAGAGTTCTTTGATCTTTTATTTCCTTTTAAAAAATACAAAGAGTAATTGAAACAAATGATAACACTGGTTATATTTTAACCAAAGGGATGGTCTCCGTATTAAGATGTGAGTAGAACTTAGTGCTTGACTTTATTATTTTATTTTGGTAACACTGGTTTTGAACTTGATCTCTTGCTATCATTTGAGCCATGCCCCCAGCTTTTTGCTTTAGTAATTTTTCAGATAGGGTCTCACTCTTTTTCTGGCTTGGCCTCAGACTGTGATTTCCCTATCTACACCTGCCTAGCCTGGGTTACAGGCATGATCCACCACGCCTAACCATCTTAAGCTTTTTATAGACCTAAAACTAACATACTATAAATTCGCTGTTTTAAAGCAAACAATTTAGTGGCCAAAACCAACACCTTTGTAAGCATGCAAAATCCTTAGGATAGTGCTTGAGACCAGCATTTGTTGGAATACGAGTTCACAAGTTCATCCATTACAATACCTATAATTCAGGTAACACAAGACATGTTTATTGGTTATAGTTTTGGCAATGTTTTGTACACTCTACCAAAGAAGTTTCCTCCCAAATAAAATGGGTAAAAGCTTTTGAAGGTAAACTATAGGGCAACCAAACTTAATATCTAAAAGCATACTAATTTCAGTGACTACTAGTTACTTTCCAAAAAGGTACAGTTTTTCCCCCAAATAAAGCATAAAATATAAAAGTTATCAAAGGAATAGTATGGAACACCCAAACTTAGTGCCTAAAAATACCTTAAAAAATAGACACTATAAATCCTGCAAATAATAAAATATGCAGTGTACTATGGCTCCTACCTTTGGTTTTGAAGTCAAGATTTTTTTTTTACCTTACTAAAGTACTTATTCAGCTGTTGGAAGGTTCCTGATACAGACTAGTGAATTAAACAAGTGTTAACCTCCTAAAACTTCTATTTCAGAGGTGGAAAAGAAAATGAATCAAGTTAATTAGCAATTGTAACATTATAATAAATGGTAAGAACCAGGTGAGGAGAAAGAAACAAATAATGAAACAAATGCATAAGAAGTATCTAGGGAAGCTGTCCAGACCTTAGACAATGTGCTGCCAATGTTACCTATCCATTTATTATCATTTATAATTCTAGTAATTGTAATTTTTCCAGCTTACCAGTTTAAAAATAGTCCACTGAGGGAGAACAATGTATCTTGATCAATGACACATTATACTCTAAACTGACATGTTGAATCAAAACCCTATTCAACTACTTAAAGCTAATAAAAAAGATATTGGAATTTTTTTTTTTTAAAGTATCATGAAAGTTTCTTTCCCTCTAGTGGTGATTTTGAGTAATAGCAACACAAAGAATTAAAGGTCTAGGGTTCAGGGTTTGATATGTTAATGATGGTTTGAGTTTCTGGTCATTGGAAGGTCTAGCAATGATACCTCCCAGGTCTGTGAGACAATCCTGCTATTGGACCCACATTGGGCCGTTCAGAGGGCTTTTGAAGCATCTCAGGGCCACATGACCTTCCCACGCTTCCTGGACAGCCACCTATGGTTAGTTATATCCCTGAGTATCTTTACCGTAACACCCCAAATTAACCCAAGTAGCTCCCAATGAATCTAACAGACAAGAGCACTTAATATATGACATCCCATTCATTTAAATAACTCCTGAGAGGCACTATCCCCATTTAACAGACGAAGTGCTCAAGGCTCAGAGAAGCCTAGTGAGACCCACATCAGACCCTGCAGTTAATAACTGGTAGCATATAATTTAAACTATATCTTTCTCATCTCATCTGACTACGCTCTAACTCACATACCGAACTATTGTGGTCTGAGTGTATTTGCCTTATGAGATTCAATGCAACACTTTTGTTATAGCAAAACACTTGCTGAATGTTTTTAAAGGTAGGTGCCTCACACCTTTAATCCTAGCTACTCAGGAGGCTGAGATCTGAGGATTGTGGTTCAAAGCCAGCCTTGGCAAGAAAGTCTGTGAGATCTTATCTTCAACCACCAAAAGAGCCAGAAATGGAACTGTGGCTCAATTGGTAGAGCACTAGCCTTGAGCACAAAAGCAGGACATCACCTAGTCTGTAAGTGTAGGCCCTAGGGTGCGTGCGCATACTCATGCAGAGCGCGCACGTGCGCACACACACACACACACACACACACACACACACACACACACACACATGACTGACAATTTTTTTTTTTTGTCAGCCGTGGGGCTTGAACTCTGGGCCTGGGCGCTGTCCCTCAGCTCTTCAGCTCAAGGCCAGCGCTCTACCACTTGAGCTACAGCGCCACTTCCAGTTTTCTGGTGGTTTATTGGAGATAGGAGTCTCACGGTCTCTCCTGCCCGGGCTGGCTTTGAACTGCGATCCTCAGATCTCAGCCTCCTGAGTAGCTAGGATTACAGGCGTGAGCCACCAGCGCCCGGCATGACTGACAAATTTTAATCAAGTTATGACATACTTTTTGTGCAATCTTTGTAAGTAAGTTAAAATCTAAGAGTGATTTGGTCCCCTGATTCATCATCTTCATTTTCTTTTAACCAACTCATAACCAACTCATTGATTGAAAAGCCATTCCCAGAAATTCAGGATCACATTCTTGGGGATTGTTCTCTTAGCTGTAGTGACATGGCCTTTAGGTGAACTCAGGACTCTCATTCCTACATAGTAGCAACCTCTCAAGAAGAGGCCATCTTAGAATTAGTGAATGGATCCTCACCAATCTAGGAACCTGCTAGAGCCTTTATCCTGGATTCTCCAACATCCAGGACCGTAAGAAATAAATCACCGTTTTTAACACAACAGAACACATACATACACACACTCACAGGAATCACTTAAGTTACTTTTTAAAATTGCATTTTCTGAAGTTCATCCCAACCAATTGAACTCAAATCACAAGAGGAGAGGTCCAGAGCACACTCAGAGCCAACAACCGCTATTTGAATGGTAAGCTATTTACTTGTAGAAAACTTTTTCCTCCTCAAATTCCTGACTGGGTCTATTGCAGAACTGTATTTATTGAGGACTGGTTGTACAGGAGGAGATGGGGCGGGGAAGGGATTGCTTCCAGGCTCCACCTTCCTTGGTTCCCTGCCAATAGTCAGCTGCTTGTCTTCATACAAATTGAACTTTGCCCTTCTGCACTGCTCCCTGAACCCTGAGCCTGTTACCCAGTTGCAAGGAAGCAAGCTAATCTACTTTCAAAGACGTTGAACTTGGACATAGCTGGCTCTGTGAGTTTTGCCCTATCTTGTTATGAAGGCTGTGAGCTTTGGATTAGACTGGTGCCCAGGGTACAGAACCCAGCTGTGTTGCTCAGCCTTGCTAGCTGCCTCTGAGGAGCATACTAACTTAATTCCAATACAATGCATTGAAAAATCCTGCCATTTTCTACCTTCCCCCCCCCCCCCCAAAAAAAAAAAAAAGATTTCAACTGCATTTGTGTCTTTTGGAAGACTTCTTTGGATCTTTCAGGTTGTTGTTGTTGTTGTTTCAATCTATTTCGTAATGAATGATTTTTCAACCACAATGACACTTGCAGACTCATGTGTGTGTGTGTGTGTGTGTGTGTGTGTGTGTGTGTGTGTGTGTGTGTGTGTATTTGTGTGTGTAGGTCGTAGGACTTAAACTTGGGGCCTGGGCGCTGCCCCTGAGCTCTTTTGCTCAAGGCTACTGCTCTGCCACTGACCATAGCACCACTTCCAGTTTTCTGATAGCTAATTGGAGATAAGAGTCTAATGGACTTTCTTGCCTAAGCTGACTTTGAAACGTGTTCCTCAGATCTAAGCCTCCTGAGTAGCTAGGATTACAGATGTGAGCCACCAGTGCCCAGCCATCTGCAGACTGTTGAAAGTGGAAATGTTGTAAGGTGAATCATCCCAGAAGCCACTGGAGTCTTTATTATACAGTTAGCAGGATGCAGGTGGTTACAAAGGCCTGCAGACCCCAAATACACTTAACATGATTAGGAAACAGCTAGAGAGAAAGAAAGCATGAAAATTATAGCAACAAACCAATTCCACTCCAATGGAAAGCTGAATTGGGATGCCATGATGACCCGAGATGAGCTTGGAGACAGGACACAGGACAAGATCATGGAGACACATGTGGCATGGCATAATGGCAGCTAGGCTGGTCCAGGCCTAAATAGTATCAGTGCAGGGGTCAGGTCCACAGGAAATTCCCAGCCCCAGGCACTGGACTGACAGATTCAGCAACCTATCAGCCAAGTGTCCACCCCTGCCTCCAGGGATCTTGGCATGCCCATCACCTGGGAGACAGGTGATGGGCAGGGGATTTTCTTCCCTCAGCATGAAGATACGATTCCAGATCCTACCATCTAGCATGTGACTAATATGGCGCCAGCCAGACCTAACCTCCTTACTTCAGAAACAGGTACACAGATAACCAAAGTACAGAGCTTGTTTGGTGAATCTTCATCCACCTTATGTTTCCTAGACAACCATTTATGGAAATGTCATATTACTCTGGTCCAGGCAGCTTTGTTGAGCCTGGTATCAATGTATACATTTGCAGTCCAAGCTCCTTTGCAAATTTCTGAATCTCTTTGAGTGCCTGAGGATAATGCTTTTGAGGCCCACTGTATGGATATGCTTGGGAGTGTCGATAGCATGTTCTTCAGTCAATTCTCTTTATCGACAGCAAAATGAGGCCATTCTTCTCACTGTCCTTTTTAAAGAAACCACCTTGCATGGCTCAAGTTAGGATAGTAGGAATGAGTTTTGGCTACCAAAAGATTTTGCTAATGACTTGTTTAGGCTTTCAGAAATCACTCAAATTAAACTATCCAAGTCAAAGTTGTTCAATTTGGCATAATTTCCCTCTTGGGTTTTTGCATTTAATTTGTCCTTTCTGATATTGTAATTGGTTATATTTGTCTTTTGCTGCCAGGGAGATTGTATTAGTCCAAATGCAAGTGGCCCTTTAAGTGACAAAGGTGTTTTGTTTGGTTGACTGGTTGGGTTTTTGTTGTTGTTTAATTTTAAGTTTGTTCTTGGTTGGTTCTTCTCAGAATCTCTGGATGAAAATAGGTCTGGAAGACTACCTCATTTCCACAGTGAGCAGTCATAAAGAAGCACATTTTTCATGTCCCCTGGTTAGACCAGTTCTCTTGGGACAGTGGACAATGTTTGTAAAGGTCAAAAGTGAAAGAATATAGCAAGGCCAAATGATTAATAACTAGGGCATCTGGGAACTTTGTAGGCATGGAGTTCAGATAACCAAGAATATGATCATCTTGACTTTATATCTGTGATCGGTATAAGCAAAGGGTCATGGAGTACAGGTTGGAAGTCAGAGTACAAACTGGAACTTGGTTCTATCTTCAAGACCCATCTGCTCCCAGAAGACCGTCTTCGATGATCTGGTAAATATCATTACATCATTCCAGTTTCTGCATTGGGTTCCATAGAGGCCTAGAGAGAAGGTGATTTTAAAAAAAGAATTCCTTTTAGTTGGTCATGAGGTTTGAACTCAGGGCTTGGGCACTGCCTCTGAGCTTTTTTGCTCAAGGCTAGCACTCTATCACTTTGAGCCTTCCAGTTTTCTGGTGGTTAATTGGAGATAAAAGTCTGAGGGGCTTTGCTGCCCAGGCTGGCTTCAAACCATGATCCTCAGATCTCAGCCTCCTGAGTAGCGAGGATTACAGGTGTGAGCACCAGTACCCAAAATGAGAAGTTGATTTGAAGTTACATAGAAACAGTAAACTTCCTTAAAATAAAATGGCATATTTTATGACAAAGATGGCACTGTGGAGCAACAGGGAAGAGATGATCTTTTTTTTTTTTTTTTGTCAGTTGTAGGGCTTAAACTCTGGGCTTGGGTGCTGTCCCTCAGCTCTTCAGCTTAAGGCTAGCACTCTACCACTTGAGCCACAGTGCCACTTCTGGGTTTCTAGTGGTTTACTAGAGATAAGAGTCTCACGCACTTTCCTGCCTGGGCTGGCTTTGAACCGATCCTCAGATCGCAGCCTCCTGATTAGGATTACAGGCGTGAGCCACCAGCACCCGGAGAGATGATCTTTTTAAGAAAGAATATTTGGTGCAATAAATATTTCTATGGGAAAAAATGAATCTTGTTCTTTTATGCACAGAACTCTGGGTGGGTTGTTGGTTAGCATGTGAGAAAACAGTACATTTTCTAGAAGGAATAATAAAATGCTTTATTTACTCAGGAAAGGCAACGATTTCTTTCTTTCTTTCTTTCTTTTTTTTGGGTCGGTCATGGGGCTTGAACTCTGGGGCTGGGGTGCTGTCCCTGTGCTCTTCAGCTCAAGGCAAGCGCTCTACCGCTTGAGCCACAGCTCTACTTCCAAGGCAAAGATTTCTTTACAAATTTCAAGTTAACACATTGCTCTTTTGAAAATATCTTTTTTTAAACCAATTTCATTTTGAATTTTCCATCATGTCTTATTTTGAATCTATTCAGCCCTTCTAGTATCCAATTTATAATCATTCATAAGGGTTTCCATTGCTTTCTGTAACTATCATATAGTTGGTTAAGCAAAGTTCTGTTAGTTAAACAGGACACAAAGTGCTTCACTTAATTCTGTTTTGTTTTGTTTTGTTTTGTTTTTTTGTCTTTCATAAGACTTGAACTCTGGGTTTAGGTATTGTCTCTGAGCTCTTCAGCTGAAGGCTAGCACTCTACCACTTGAGCCACAGTACCACTTCTGGTTTTCTGGTGGTTTATTGGAGATAAGAGTCTCATGGACTTTCTTGCCCAAGCAGGCTTTGAACCATGATATTCAGATCTCAGCCTTAATAACTAGGATTACAGGTTTGAGCCAGTGGTGCCTGGCAATTCTTGTTTGTTTGTTTTTTTGTTTTTGTTTTTTTAAACTCAAACCAGCACTCCATTACTGAATTGTCTCTGTTCATTATCATCAGAAGTGCTCTTTACTCATCATTTTTAGCAGCTCTGATAGTTGTATATGTGCTCCATTTTGTGTATGAATCCCTTTTTGTTTTATATCCCTTTAATGAAGAATTTAGCTTACCAGGTTCTAGAGTTTGAAGTAGTCATCAACACCAAAGATGATCCCCCAAACTAGTTGTAAAACACATAGCAGTAATAAAAAATACTTTTCCTTGAATTAGAATATATAAAACTCTCTCTCCCTCCCCCCTCTTCCCTCTCTCTCTCTCTCTCTCTCTCTCTCTCTCTCTCTCTCTCTCTCTCTCTCTCTCTCTCTCTCGTATGGTGTATGTTTTTGAAAGGAAGGAATGAGTGAATCATGGTAAGGCAGGCTTAAGACCAGCTAGTTTGAGTACTGTTATAAATATGTTCTCCCAGAACCACAATAGACAAGAAAGCAAAGAATTGACTCAGCAAGGCAAAATTTACTTCTGCAGAAAGGTGTACCATAAGCCAGAAATGTGGAAAGCATGTGCACAGAACTGGCTGACTGCTCTATTTATCCCTAACACAGTAGGCCCGTCCCTCTGCTCAGATTGGTTGAGCTCAGGTTCACAATCTACTCATGATTGGCTAGTTTGAATAAGGGAAAGATTTATTTACATAAGGAGATCATTAAAATCCTTCAAAATAAGATTAACAGTGCAAAATATATCCACACCCTCTGCTATTGCTTAACAGTCTGAGGTGTGTCTTCTGAGGAGTGTCTAAATTCCATCCTGGAAAAACTAGTTAAGCAAAAACCTGACATTTCAAAAGTTCTTTCTTTTTTTTTTTTTTTTTTAATTTAATTTAATTTTATTTGAGAACATACTGTACAGAGGGGTTACAATTACATGGGCAGGATAATGCATACATTTCTTACCAAGCATTGCAGCCTCCTCCTTTGTTTACCCTTCACCTCCCTTCCCAGCCTCCCCCCTCCCTCCCACCGAATCATACCACACTTACCCCCCCTCCCCCCCGACATTGTAAAGCTGGTTTTGACATGACATTTTGTACTTCTCATTGTTGCAACAGGTCCACCTGAATCCTTAAACGACTTGTTTGTCCCCATCTCCTCCACATGTTATACTGACATCAAATATAGTGAAAGCGGGGGTTACACTGTGGGGGAGGGACATACAAAGCAACAAAGAGATAATATTATAAATGCGTTAGAAACACATGCATGAAAGAAACAAAAACATTAAAATACATATTTGAGGTTTCGTTTTCCTAACATCACATTATTTGACTTTTTCCGCTTGACTCATACCTATACTAGATATTGCAAATAAGGGAAACCATGGGACCTATGTTTCTTTGGGCCTGGCTTACTTCACTTAATATAATTTTTTCCAAGCCTTTCCATTTCCTAACAAATGGGGAAATGTCATTCTTTCTGATGGAGGCATAGAATTCCATTGTGTATATATACCACATCTTCTTGATCCATTCATCTACTGAGGGGCATCTGGGTTGGTTCCATGTCTTAGCTATGGTAAATAATGCTGCAATAAACATAGTTGTGCTGGTAGCTTTAGTGTGGCCTTGTTTGTGATCATTTGGGTAAATGCCCAAAAGTGGGATTGCTGGGTCATTGGGGAGCTCTATGTGGAGTCTTCAAAAGTTCTTTCTTATCCCAAAGCAGTTCCCTTTTCCTTTCTGAACTTGTAGAGATTGTCTTAGCTGATTAATCAACCAGCCAAGCCACCAAGCCAAAGAACTTACAAGCAACTCACTTTGAAAGAGAAGTTTTTCTCACGGTACTTTCCCTTGAGGAATAAGGATTGCTCTAGTTGCCTGGTACCTGGCTCTGAGAAAACTAGGCTGGGTGGATAGGGGCCTGAATGTAAGGGAAAGATGCACTATGCACTGTGGGCTCTGGGTTGGTTGCTTTCTATGTAAAAGCCAGCTCACAAGTTATTTGCCAACTCTGAGTATCTCTTACGAATCAGTAAGGCCCAGGTGTCAAAGCACCAGAATAGAAAGGCAAATGCACTGTTTTTGGAAAAAATTGGTGTTAATTGAAATACTGTGTTATCTGTTTTGTTTACGATGGATGTCATTCATTTGAAGCAAATCTGCATTGCTAGAAATGCTTGTGTAGGGCTTGTGGTAGGGCTCGAGTGGTCGAGTGCCTGCCTGTCTGGCCAAGTGTGAGGCCCAGTTCAAACATAGTACTGCCAAACAACAACAATAAACACGAAACATAAAAATGTCCTCATGGACTGGGAAGGTGGCCCAGTGGTAGAGTGCTTGCCTTGCATGCATGAGGCCCTGGGTTCGATTCCTCAGCATCACATAAGCAGAAAAAGCTGGAAGTGGTGCTGTGGCTCAAGTGGTAGAATGCTAGCCTTGAAGAGCTGAGGGAAAGCGCCCAGACCCAGAGTTCAGGCCCCATGACTGGCAAAAAAAAAAAAAAAAAATGTCCTCATGCTATCATAGGTGTTGGGATTGCTTTCTGATAATGATTACCTCGCAAAGACAGCGATGTTCCTCAGGTCTGTCTTTTTTTTTTGACGAATTTTCTGATTTCACAGGTATAATAATTTTTCGTTATCTTGCAAGGTATATCCCAGAGTTACATTTGTTCCTTCAGAATTATGCATTTGATAGGGAAGTCTCCTTTCTGTATCAATGTTTTCGTCAGTAGCTACAGGATCATTTAGCAAATAATGTGAAATTGCAAATAATGTGAGGTTCAAGTCATGGATTTGATAAGAATCATGATCTTTGTTCATTTTCATGAGTAATTAAGTCTCCATTAATAATTTGTGCTGGTTTTTACACGGGCTATGCCCAGTAAAGTTTAATTTTTGGTGTTGTCAGTCACAAAATTGAAATTGCCTTATTTACAAACTTCTTGATTTATTTTTTTTTTTTGGGGGGGGGCAGGGCGCTAGTTCTGAGGTTTGAATTCAGGGCCTAGAGGCTGTCCCTAAGCTTTTTTGCTCCAGGATAGTGCTGTATCACTTGAGCCACAGCTCTACTCCCAGCTTTTCTGTGGTTAATTGGAGATAAGAGTTTCTTGGCCTTTCCTGCCTGGGCGGACTTTGAATTGAGATCCTTAGATCTCAGCCTTCTGAATAGCTAGGATTACAGGCAGGAGCCACCAGTACCCAGCCTCATTTTCAGTATTGTTCTCTTTAGAGCTTCACTATTAAGTTACCTACTTTTGTCACAATCTTGTTTATACCCATTTTCCTGATCTAAAGGATTAAGAATTGATATGTGGTTATCTACTCAATGTATCTGTCTATCAGCTGTGCTGGAGATTGTACGCTGGACCTGTTGCTCACAAGGCAGATATTCCATCACTTGAGCCACATCTTCAGTCCCTTTTTGCATTAGTTATTTTAGAGGTAGGGTCTCTGCCGGGATTGCAGTCCTCCAGTTTGTACTTCCCCCATCATTGGGATGATAGGCATATGCCACTATGCCTGGCCATTGTGCCTTTCCTTGTAGCTGGAAAAACAGATGAGCACTTAACATGGCTAGCCATTAGTAGTCTCACAAATATTTTTCTTTAGGCCTGTGGCTGATCGTAAACTGAGACTACCAGATCTCTGCTCCCAGATATCTAGTATTACATGCAGGCTTAAGCTATTTTTGCCTTCAGGTTAGTTTTTAAACATGCAAAGTTTGAATATACTCTTACTTTAAACTTAGTGTTAGAAAATTAGAAAAAAAAATAGAATGGTCTCATGTTTCCAAAAGACATTTTTCTCTTTAGTCAATATTGTCTTAAATTTAAGGGACAATAACTATAAAGGAATAATTCAAGAAAGCCAAAAATTCCAACTTGTAAAATATTAACTGAATCTTAAACAGGGAATGGTGGGGCATGCCTTTAATCCCAGCACTTGGAAGGCTGCAACTAAAAAGATCACAAGTTCAAAGCTAGTCTGGGCTACATAACTAGGTCTTGTCTCAAAAATGAAAAATAACAACCACAAATCCCCTCTCCTCCCTCCAAAAACTTAGCAAATATTTGTTTTTAATAAAAACTAGTCAATCCTAATATTCAGTGCTCATTCCACTGCTAACACAATATATTATAATTAGTACCATGTTTCACATGCTACATCCAGGCCTATATTCTCACAGGCTAAGCCAAGAGGAAGCTGAATTTTGTAATATTCCAAAATGTCCCTTGCTGCTCTGTGTCCCTGTTGCAATTTTGTACTAGTTTTGAGTTCCCAGGAATGGAACATAGAAAGGCAGGAAGATGTTTTCCTGCACTGCAGGGACTGCTTAGTAGTACAAATCTGAATATTCCCTAAGCTAAGGAGTGGGTGAGTTAACTATTCCTCCCTCTCCCCTCTTGCTCTTTCTACTCATTTCTTCCCTGAACTTGAAAGCTCTGGTTCAGTAGCTCCAAAGTGCACACACAGGGCTGGGAAGGTGGCTCAGTGGTAGAGTGCTTGCCTTGCAATGCATGAGGCCCTGGGTTCGATTCCTCAGCACCACATAAGAAAAAAAAAAGCCGCAAGTGGCGCTGTGGCTCAAGTGGTAGAGCGCTAGCCTTGAGCTGAAGAGCTGAGGGACAGCGCCCAGGCCCAGAGTTCAGGCCCACAACCGGACCCCCCAAAAAAAAACAAAAACAAAGTGCACACACATTCGGAAAATCAGTCAGATCATCACTTGGCAAAAATTGACTTGAGAACATGAAGTTGGCTTTAAGATTGACTAACATTATCACAATAAATTTGCCTTATATTGGCAATGAAGGAAAAATCAGTTGTGCAAAGGGATTTCATTTACACATGTCTCTGCATGCACACAGTATACCTTGATCTGATCCATCCCTTCTTCTGTTTCTTTTAGATCCATTTTTTTATTTTTAATTTTTATTATTTACTTGATTGTTATAATACAGGTGATATACAGAGGGATTACAATTACACAAGTCAGGTAATGAGTACATTTCCTTTCATATAGTATCTTCTGTTCCCTCATGTTCTCCTAAGTCCCTCCCATCTCTACCCACAAGTTGTATAGTTCACTTTCATCAATGTCCAATGAGTTCTACTGCTGTACTTTCTCACCCCTTTTCCCTCAAGTTCTGTACCCTCCCTTCCACCCTTCTGAAAATATACACCTGAACACACCATACATAAAGAAATGAAGACAGGGCCAGGCACGGGTGGCTTGCACCTATAATCCTAGTTACTCAGGAGGCTGAGATCCAAGGATCACAGTTCAAAGCCAGCCAGGGCAGGAAAGTCTGTGAGACTCTTATCTCCAATTAACCACCAGAAAACCAGAAGTGGCACTGTGGCTCAAGTGGTAGAGCACTAGCCTTGAGCTGAACAGCTAAGGGACAGCATCCAAGCCCAGAGTTCAAGCCCCAGGATTGACAAAAACAAAGAGAAAGAAAGAAAAGAAAGAAGGAAGGAAGGAAGACAGATCATCAAAAAATAAAAACTACAAAAAGAAAAAAGAGAGATCTCTTGCTTCCATATCTTAGAGTTCATATATATAGTTTTATATAATATAAAGAGGCGCACAGGCATTACTTCTTTGTGTTCCTCTCCTAAGAGTTTCCTCTTTTGGTTTCACTGTGTGTGACTATTTAGAACCCTGTATAATTTATCAGCCCAAGGATATTTTAGGTCTAATTTCCACATATCAAAGAGAACATGTACCATTTGTCTCTCTGAGCTTGGCTTACCACATTTAACATGATTTGTTCTACTTCCATCCATTTCCCTGCAAATGACTTAATTTTATTCTTTCTAATGGCTATGTAAAATTCTGTTGTGTATAGGTACCACATATTTTGGATCCACTCATGTATTGTGGCATATCTGGGATGTTTCCATGTCTTGGCCATTGTGAATAGGGCAGCAATGTGCATGGATGTGCAGGTGTCTTTATCATATCCTGGCTCATGATGTTCAGAGTAGATGCCCAGGAGTGATATGGCGGAAGGGACAATCTATGTTTAGTTTTCTGAGGAACCTCTAGACTGCTGCCAGAGTGGTTGTACTAGTTCACATTCCCATCAAACAGTCCAGTAGGGTTCCTTTTCCCCCACATTCCTGCCAACATTTGTGGTTGTTAGAATTCACAGTGTTGGCTAATCTAACTGGGGTAAAGTGGAATTTTAGAGTTGTTTTGATTTGCATTTCCTTTATGGCCAGGGATGATGAACATTTCCTCATGTGTTTCTTTGCCATTCTTACCTCTTCTGAGAAGTCTCTCCTTAGCTCCCTTACTCATTCAGTGATTGGTTTATTAGGCTTGGGAGGGATTCATTTCTTGAGCTCCTTATATATATTAGATATTAGGCCTTTGTCTATGTATTGCTGGTAAAGATCTTTTCCCAGTCAGTTGGTAGTCTTTCTAGTTTAGCTGTGTAGAAACTTCTTATTTTGATGTAGTCCCACTTGTCAGGTCTGTCTCCTATCTGTTGTGCCTCTGGGACTATTTTCAAGAAATTACTACCTATACCTATGTTATAATGTTTCTACTACTCTCCCTTGCAGTAATTTTAAAGTTTTGGGTCTGACGTTTAGGTCTTTGAGCCACTTTGAATTGATATTAGTGCATGGTGACAAACTGGGAATCACTTTCAGTTTTCTGCATATGGGTGCCCAGTTTTCCCAACATCAACTATTAAAGAGGCTGTTTTCCTCCCCACTGTATGTCTCTGGCTCCCTTATCAAATATCAGATAACTGTAAGTGTATGGTTTTGTGACTGGGTCTTCTAATCTGTTCTATTCATCTCTGGGTCTTTTTTTGTGCCAGTACCAGCTGTTTATGTTATTATAGCTCCTTAGTAGAGCTTGAGGTCTGGTATTATGATACCACCCCCATAACTTTTTTTTTTTTGCCTAGAATTGCTTTGGCTATTATAGGTCCTTTGTTGTTCTATATGAATTATTGGATTGTTTTGTCTGTCTGGGTAAAGAATTTGATGGGGATTGCATTGAATTTGTGCATCATTTTGGGCAATATGGACATTTTCACAATAGTGATTGTACCTATCCATGGACAGGAAAGGTCTATAAATTTCCTGGTGTCTTTGATTTCTTTCTTCAAAATTTTAGTTTTTACTATAAAGATCTTTTGCATCTTTGGTTAGGTTTATTCCTAGGCTTTTTTTTTTTTTGAAGCTATTGCAAATGGAGTTGTTTTCCTTATTTCCCTCTCTGCTTGTACATTGTTGGCATACAGATAGGTTACTGAATTTTGTAGGTTAACTTTGTATCCTACTACTTCACCAAAGTGGTTGATCAGTTCTAGGAGCTTGTTGTCTGCAAATAGGAATAGTTTGACTTATTTTTTGCCTATGTGAATCTCTTTTGCGACCTTTTCTTGCCTTATTGCTCTGGCTTGGAATTCCAGAACTATATTGAATAGGAGTAAAGTGAGTGGACATCCTTATCTTATTCCTCATTTTACGGGAAATATTTCTATTTCTTCTCCATGCAGTATGATGTTGGCTGTTGGTCTGTCATATATAGCCTTTATTATTTTAAGGGATATTCCTTTTATTCCTAGCTTCTCCAAAGCTTTTTAACATAAATGGATGTTGCATTTTGTGGAAGACTTTTTCTGCATTTGTGGAGATGTTGAGATGCTCAAGTAGTTCTTGTCTTTGGCTTTGTTGATGTGGTAAATTACATTGATTGATTTACATATGTTAAACCAGCCTTGTGGGCTGGGACTGTGGCTTAGTGTAGAGTGCTTGCCTAGCATGCATGAAGCCCTGGGTTCGATTCCTCATAAAAAGAAAAAGCTAGAAGAAGCACTGTGGCTCAAGTGGTAGAGTGCTAGCCTTGCACAAAAGAAGCTCAGGGACAGTGCCCAGACCCTGAGTTCAAACCTTAGGGAGGGCAACAAAACAAAACAAAACAAACCAGCTTGGGTCTGTGGGATGAAGCCTACTTAGTCATAATCTATGATTTTTTTGGATTTGTTTCTGAATTCTATAGCTAGCATTTTATTAAAGAGCTTTACATCAGTGTTCATCAGAGAAATTGGTCTGCCGTTCTTTTTATGTTGGATACTTACCTAGTTTGGGGATGAGTGTGATATTGGCTTAACAGAATGAGTTTGGAATTGATGCTTCTGTTTCTATTTCATGGATAAGTTTGAGGAGTGTTGATGTTAGTTCATCTTTAAAAGTCTTATAGAATTCAGCATGAATCCATTGGGACCTGAGCTTTTCCTCAAAGGAAGTAATCTCTCTGATGATTACTTCCTCAGTTTCACTGCCTGATATGGGTCTGTTTAATCAATTTATATCTTCTTGATTAGATTGTATGTCTCTAGAAATTTGCTATTTCTAGTAGGTTTTCCATTTTATTTGAATATAGGTTTTGAAAGCAGTCCTTTATAATTGTTTGCATTTCTTGGATGTTTATTGTTATGTTTCCTATGGCATCTCTAATTTTATCGATTTGAACATCTTTTCTTTGTCAGTCTAATGGTCTAGTGGCCTGTCAATTTTATTGATTTTTTTCAAAGAATCAGCCTTTTGTTTCTATTATGTGTAGTTTGTTTTTTGTGTTTTAGTCTCTATTTCACTAATCTGCCCTAATCTGCTATCCCTTTCCATCTAGTAGTTTGTGGTTTGGTTGGTTCTTGTTTTTCTAGCAGTTTTAGTTCCATCATGAGATTATTTACTTGAGCTATTTCTGCTTTCTTTATGCGTGTGCTTAGAGCTATGAACTTTCTTCTCAGCACTGCTTTTGTTGTATTCCATAGGTTCTGTTGTGATGTGTTTTCATTTTCATTGGATTATAAGAACTTTCCTCCTTTATTTCTTTTGTGATCCATGTGTTATTCAGTAGTGTGTTATTCAGTCTCCTTGTGTCTGATGATTTTGAAATACATCATCTTTTGTTGTTGAGACTTAGTTTGATTCTACTGTGGTCAGATAGGATGCCAGGAGCTATCTCAAGCTTGTATTTGCTTGTTTTGTGTGTGTGTGTGTGTGTCATAATATGATCAGTTTTAAAGAATGTCCCATGGGCTGCTGAGAAGACTATGAATTGGGTAATTGTTGGGTGGAGTACTCTGTAGCTATCTATGAAGTCCATATGGGCTATGGTGTCATTTAACTTAGAGACTTTGCTTGTTCTTTGTTTGGTTGACCTGTCCTTTCATGAAAGTGGAGTGTTAAACATCTTCCACTATTATCGTGTTGGGATTTATCATGTTCTGTAAGTCCAAAAGTGTTTGTTTAATGTATTTAGGTGCTTCATTATCTGGTGCATAAATATTGACCACTGTGATTTCCGCTTCATGGATCATTATTCCCTTTATTATTATGTAATGATCTTCTTTGTCTCTTCATACTGATTTCAATGAAAAAAATCTTTTCTGTTACCTACCAATATGGCTACTACTGCCTTCTTGCAAGGCGCATTTGCATGAAAGATCTTTTTCTATCCCTTCCTTTACTCAGAATTTATTTATTTTTTGGTTGGGCTTGAACTCTGGGCTTGGGTGCTGTCCCTGAGCTCTTCAGCTCAAGGAGCACTCTACTACTTGAGCCACAGAACCACTTCCAGTTTTCTGATGGTTAATTGGAGATAAAAAAAACTCTTGGACCTTTCCTGCCCTGGCTGAATTTGAACCATGATCCTCAGATCTCAGCCTCCTGAGCAGAATTTATTTTTATTTGACTGTGAGATAGCTTTCTTGGAGACAACAAATGATGGATCTTGTTTTGTTGATCAATTCTGCTGTTTTGTCTTTTGAGTAGGGAATTGAATCTGTTAATGTTTATGGTTACTATAAAGAGATGTGTCATGTTTCCTGTCATTTTCTTGTTTTCTAATAATTTGGTTCTTTCCTCTTCCTGTGTTTGCTAAACTAGTCTTCTAGTGATTTTTGTCTAATATTGTATTTCCTTGTCTTTGAGTGTTTTATTTCTGATTATATGCTTCCCTTTAGTATTCTTTGTAGTTCTGGTTTAGTGTTCATGAATTCCTTTAATTTTTGTTTGTTGTAGAAGGTTTTAATTTCACCATCAATTGTTAATGATTGCTTCTCTAGGCACACCAGTTTGGGGTTGGCAGTTGTTGATCTTCAGGGCTTGAATTGTACCATTCCAGGCTCACTTTGCATTGAGAGTTTGTGTAGAGAGATCTGCAGTGATTCTGATCTTTCCCTTGCAATATAATTCCTTCTTGCTGCATTTAAAATTAATTCCTGATTTTTTTAAGTCCAGAGTTTTCACTATGTCTACAAATACTCTTGGATTCTGTCTAGTAGGAGTTCTGTATGCCTTTGTCAGGTGGGTGAGATTCTCTCTTGAGACTGAGGGGATTCTTTGCTATTATTTCATGAATAGGTTTTCAATGCCTTTAAGTTTGAATTCTCCTTCATCTATCCCAACTGTGTAGATTTGATCTTTTGTCTGAATTTGCCAATTCTTAGACTCCCTTTGGGATGTTCGGAGTGTTTTCTCCCAGGTCTTTGGGTTTTTTTTGTTCTGATTCTTCTATTTTATCTTCAACTCCTGATACTCTATTTTCTATTTCACTTATTCTATTGCTTACACTTTCAACTGTGGTTTGCAGTAGGGAAATTGAGACTTTTTGTGCTTCTAAGCTCTTTGTTGAAGTTAGTTCTCAGGGTATTAGTTTCATCTTTTAATGAGGTGTATGGGATTTCTATCTTTCCATATCTTTTTGGGTGACTGGTATATTCTTAGCCATTTCCTCCTTGTAGTCTTCTGTTTTTGGATATCCCTTTTTATTTCTTTGGCCAATTCTCTCATCATTACTTTAATGATCCTTTTGTCCTCCATCTCTTCTTCACTCTCATTAGAGTCCTTCCCTGGCTTGTTGCAGGCTTTTGAATTTGGTTTGTTGTCTTGATTGTTCAAGAATTTTGTAATCCTTTGTTATGATTTACATATTGGGCTCAGGGTTTGTTGGGGTCATTCAGATTGTGTATTGCGTCCAGTGGTGATGGAGTGTGATTCACTAGATAGATCGTTGCATTGGGCTACGCTCAGCTCAGGGTGGTGCAAACAATGTAATGGGTCCTGGTCAGTTGTTGGTGCTCTGTGGTGTGTAGGACAGTCTGGTGTCCTGGTCTGGGTTTAGGTCTATTGTATGGTGCTCAGCACTCTAGATCTGGCCCAGATCTGTGTCTGGAGTAGGCACCAGCACCTGAACCTCATTTGAGGGGGGAGGGGAGGAAGATTCCCTCTATGCATTAAGGGGGGGGGCGGTTGGCCCCACCTGAGTGGGATTGGCCCCACCTGAGTCCTGAACTGGTGTGGGGAATTGCATTCAAACCTCTGGTTCGGGTGTGAGCGTCAGAGGGGGCGGGTTCCTATAGAGCAAGGTGGGGATAATTGTCCACACGCCAGTCCCAGACTGGTGTGTACTTTCCACGGAGTGGGGAGCTGTGTTCAAATCTCAGGTGTGTGAGTCTCAGAGTGGGCGAGTTCCTATAGGGAGAGGTGGGGAAATTGTCCTGCTGCAGTCCGTCTGGAGTCTATTCCGCGTGGGGTGGTGGGGGGCTGTGTTTGGCCTCTGGGACAGGCGTGAGCCTTGCAGGGGGTGGGCGGTGTGGGGAGATGGTCCTCTCTGCCATCAGCTGCAGCTGTGGGGAATGCAAGGTTCCCAGCGCCCAACCAAAAGTGGTCCGAGGGGCTGCTGGTAGTTGAAATTCTCTGGCTTGGAACCAGGGTTCGGGCCCAGTGGTCTTCCACAGGAAGCGGAGGGGTGGTGGCAGGAAGGGCTCCAGCCTCTTTGCCCTCTTGAAGCATGGTGCCCTTTCTCTGGCAGGAGGGAGGGCGCACTCTGGGTCACCATCAGTGTTGGCCCCCGTGGAGGTACTCACAGGTCCTGGCTTTGTTTTTGAGCTGGCCAGCAGGGTTGTGGTCATGCTGGGGTCTCGCGTTCCTGATCTGTAACCTGGGTCTGCAGGTGTGCACTGGTCGGGCTCGCTGCATGGCCACAGGACGCTCTCAGGGCGCAGGCACGATGAGTTTTCCATCCTTGGGTGTGTTAGGTATAAATTCTTCACAGCCCCATTTTCACTTTTTGGGTGGTCAGTTGGAGATTACCAGTCCTGCCCAGGCTGTCTTTGAGCCAAGATCCTCAGATCTTAGCCTCCTGAATAGCTAGGATTTACACGAGTGAGCCACTGGTGCCTGGCGCATCAATTGATTTTTGCTGCTATTTTGCTCATTCTCGTCATAGTTGTTTTCTACCACTTCCTCCCTCCCCACCTCTCCAGTCACCGTAAGTTCTTACACGTTTCTCAGTGACTGCAGAAACCTGCTTTTCATTTCTAGTCACTGCCACTACCTCACAGCTGTGAAAACAGCTGCTTCAGAGCATGTTAGGTGGTCAATGGCTCCCCATTCACATCCAGAAAAAGCCAAGCTCTGGACTGGGTCCTGCCTCTTTCTAGCTTTATTTCACGGACAATTCTAAATGCACTTAGCTCTTCAACTTGGGGGTTTTGTGCCTGTTTCTCTCACTGAAAGCAGACTCCCTGGCTCTTAGCTTGTCATCCTTTTCATCTCTCAAATTTTAGTGCCGTCACTGCATAGAACTCACCCCAACACCTTATCCAAAGCACATCTATTTCTCCATTCTGCTATTAAGAGCAATCTACTGACTTGGGCCTCTCAGCCTGAGAACCTACCAATTACTCACCTGTTTGCCCTCCCTTCTGGAATGTAAGACGATAAAGGTCTTATTTAGAATGGCACCCCAAGCCTAACACAGTACATTCATTCAGCTAATGGTTTTCCAGGATCACTTGTTTATTACTCTAATTTTACTTGAGGCATGAAGCTATGCGGAGAGGTGCATTTTGGTGCTAAACTTCCTGCATCAAACCCCAGCTTCTCCATTATTTGTGATGGATTACTTACCTCATTGTGTCAGCATTACTAACTGGGGATTACAGTATCAATACCACATAGGATTACTGCCTACTATATAGACTAATCCTGTAATTTTGACAGAACTAAACTCACAGCCTGGGTGCTGTCCCTGACTCTGGCTTAAGGCTAGTATTGTCCACACAGCCACTTCTGGCTTTTTTGGTATTTACTGGAGATGAGTCTTTATTAAAGACTGTCTTACCTAGGGTTGGCTTTGAACTGCATTTCTCAGATCTGAACTTTTTTTTTTTGCTGGTCCTGAGGCTTAAATTCAGGGCTTAGGGGCTGTCCTTGAGTCTTTGTGCTCAAGGCTAGTGCTCTACCAATTGAACCACAGCTCTAATTCCAGTTTTGTTTTGTTTTTTGAGTTGTTTATTGGAGATAAGAGTCTCACTGGGACTTTTTAAGCTGGCTTCAAACTGCTATCCTTGATATCTCAGTCTCCTGAGTAGCTAGGATTACAGGCATGAGACACTGGCACATGACTCTTAACCTCTTGAACATCTAGGATTGTAAGCATGAACCATTGGCTCTGGGCTTTATTTTTCCGGTCGAGGGGCTTGAATTCTGGGCCTGGGCGCTGTCCCTAGCTCTTCAGTTCAAGGCTAGCACTCTACCACTTGAGCTACAGTGCCACTTCCAGCCTTTTCTGTTTATATGGTGCTGAGTAATCGAACCCAGGCCTCATGCATGTGAGGCAAGCACTCTACCACCTTCCCAGTCCCTGGGCTTGATTTTCATCACTAAATATAAAAACTTTTCTTCAAGCAGTTCCCCAGCCCCTTGATGTTAAGTACACAGAAACAATGTTCTTTTGATAATTTTTGAATAATTTTAATTTTTTTTACTGGTATTATAAAGATGATATACAGAGATGTTAGTTACACAATTCAGGTAAAGAGTACATTTCTTTTTGGACAGTGTCACCCCTTCCCTCACTGTCTCCCAGTTTTTCCCTCCCAACACCCAGCCACAAGTTGTATATTTCATTTTCAACATGGTTTCCAATGAGTACCTACTGCATCTTTTCACCTTTTGTCCTTCCATGTCTGTGCCCTCACCCCACCCTTCCAAAGACAGATAAATGAACAAAACAAAAGGAAAACAAAGAACCGTCGCACTGAATGAGTATTTCTATGCACTTTGCCACTCAGGTTGGGGCTTCTTATGTAGGTCACACTGAGTTTTTAGACAGCATAGTGGACTTACCTGCTAGGACACAGATTTTCTTTGTTTATAAAGGTTAAAAAAAAAAAGTTACTTGAATCCTAACATACTATTCTATCATTTGCATTATCCATAACAAAAGATTTCTCTAGAAATACATTAAGTTAGTATTAACAGTTTTGTGTATGCCAGTACTGAGGCTTGCTTCTGACATTTTGGTGGCTAATTGGAGAGACGAGAGTCTTTCTTGTTTGGGTTGGCTTTGAACCTCAATCCACAGACCTCAGCCTACTTAAAGAGTAATAATTTTTAAAAATCTTAATCAGAAAGTGAACTGTTTCTAAAAGAAAATAATCAAGGGATTGTATGGCTATTTCTCACTGATGAAGACTATTCAGACACCAGGCAGTTTTAAAAAGGGTAGAATTAATATTTTATTGTCATTTATAATCAGATAGCAGTTGGGTATATAGTTTCCATACTTCATACTTTTGTAAATTAAAAAAAATTACAAGTTTTCAAACAGCTGACTGGTTATGTTTTTCAGAAAATGTGATTACACTAATTCATTAATGGTGGCTTCGAGCTTTTCCTTATTAGCTCCAGAGAATTCTCCCACCTGTTAAGAGAATAGTGAACTGACATCAGACACAGATGTAAACATAAAGGAAGCACAGGCGGGGGGAGCATCCCCGAATTTGTTTTTTTGGTCAGTCATGGGGTTAAACTCAGGACATGGGGTGCTGTCCCTGAGCTTTTTTTTGGCAAGGCTAGCACTCTACCCGTTGAGCCACAGCACCACTTCTGGCTTGCTAGTGGCTAACTGGAGATAAAGAGTCTCAACTGACTTTCCTGTCCAGGCTGGCTTTGAACCAGGATCCTGCAATTTCAGCCTCCTGAGTAGATAGGATGATTAGGTGTTGAGCCACCAGCCCCTGGCCACAATGTGTAATGTACACGGGAGACGGAGATCTGAGGATCATGTTTCGAAGCCAGCCCTAGCAGGAAAAGTCTGTTAAGATTCTTATCTCCAATTAACCACCCAAAATCCTGAAGTGAAGCTGTGGCTCAAGTGGTAGAGTGTTAGCCTTGAATGAAAAAGGCCTGAATTCAAGCCCCAGTGCTGGCACAAAAAAACAAAACAAAGAAACAAAAGGAGGGAAATAGCAATCAATAGTACTGAGAGACGTCAGTTCTTTAATTTTAGATAAAGCAGAACTCCATCATTTTAAGGCTCCATTACTTTATATGTACTCAGATTGATACACTGAGAGGCAGTATAGTAAGTCATGATATAATATGAAGCACCAATCGGGGATTTAGTGTCTATTTCTAATCAATTTTCAATTAAGGACAACATTATGTATTTAAATCAATGAAGTTTGAGTCACGTCTCAATATTCTCAAACAGTAACATGCTTCATAGAGTCATTTCTTTTGTCATTTCCACCACATTAACCTCTTGTGCAATTCATTTTGTTAAAGATCAGATGTACATACCTTCTCACCCTTTTTAAAAAACTGGAAGGTTGGCATGCATTTGACTTCACAGTCTGCAGCCACATCCTGGAGCAGCCGGGAGGTGGAGAAAAGAGGAGAGAATAAAAACAGTAACATGAGTACAAGGCTTTGATGGAAACAGAGCCCAAGCAGGTTCTTTTCCCTTTTATATACTATATATTTCTCTACTAGGGCATGTATTTGGCATGTAAAAATCAATATAATGAATGCAATGGCAGCACAAAAGCCATACTGATTATATCCTCAATTATCTATTTTTGGGGCGGGTACCAACAGGTATACAGCTACTAGCATCTGCTACTAAGTAAGTGATTTGGTACGTTGTTTAAGTTCTTGGAAAATTTGAGTATCATGAACAAGCACTGACAAATTCTGTCCCTGGACTCAGGATTACAAATGAACTCTTCAGAATTCACTGCTCTTGTTTCTTCAGTTTATGATGGGGAGGAGGAGACATGAATCCAAGGTCTTAGCAGAAATACCCGGTTGCAGTGATTTGAAGCCATAGTCTACTCATGTCAGGTACTGGAGTCATTGACACACCCAGATTATCAGATGCCAGATAATCTATGAATTTGCAAGGATATCAGCGAAAAAAGGGAAAGGACAAATGCTCATAGGTAATGTTAATTGAGACAGACTGTTCTTACATTTGACTTTTGAGAATTAGTCACATCTTTATATATATATATATATATATACATTTTTAGTTAAAACTTCATTTCATTGAATAGAAGTGATTTTCTAAGGTTGACATAGGATTCTATCCACTGGACTTTAAGCTAATTTCCAATTTATGTCTATATTGTTGTGAACCATTCTCAGGTACATCCTTGGGGCAGAAACTTCCCAGGAGTACTGCTAGGATTTAGAGGATTTTAAATTCTAATTTATATAATTATAATAAAATTATAATTTTTATAATTATAGAAGTAAAATCTGTGTTCAATGCAGAAAAGTTACCAGGGGCAAGCTATCCACATTCTTCATTAGCTACTGTTAACGTTTTGTTACTTAAGTACCTGAATATGCACCTGTCTTTCTGAAGCCCCCACTGAATGCACTGTCACACAATACACACACCATATAATGGACATACAGACATTCCGCATGAAAACACATACATCATTTTCTTACATGCCACAGTAGTCCTGTGTGCATACACAAGCATTTTAACCAATTCACTCATCAAGATTTTCCCTCACCGAAACATGTTCAATCTTGATCTCTATACACTGGTTTAATTCCCCATCAGCCCTAGATACAGAATTGCTGAGACAGTGTGCTTATTTTACAGTCCCAAGTATTTCCTAAGGAATTTCTAATTGTTCACCAGTATTTATGATGATTCTGACCACCTTGGTGCGTGTAATCAAATCCATCAGCCCTGCCCTACCCTACCTCTTCCATCAAAAACATGGACTCTAAGATTTGACATTTGTGAATGAAATTTCCAGGCCCATTTTCTCAATGACCAAAGAGAAAAAGGTGAGAAGATAATAGGAGAAAGCGTGTTTCCAGGCATACCCCCTCCCCTCAAAAGAATGAAATAGAGATGCAATATCTTAACTGTATTTGGTTATTAATATATGGTTATACAGCCTTCACCTAAATTTATTATCCTTATCATTTAAAAGCAGAAAGCTAGCCTATTCTGGTGATATCTCCACTTCCTTTTTTATTTTTTGTAAATAATTACATATAGATATTTTAGAGAATGCCCAAGTGATAAGAGAGTTTTGAGCAGTGCATAGCCATTCGGCCATGCCCCCTAAGACCCAGAATATTCCTTCCTCTGATGCTTTATAGTCAAATTCTATCTGATTCCAAGTCCGGCCAATGGTCATTTGTTTTCCAAGCTTATCAGCCAGTCGCAGATTTTTCAGTATACAAAAAGACTACACTTAACCCTACGAAAAGAAAATTCATTGGTTTCTAAGGTTAGCACTCCAGCCCAAATTAATTTTATTAACTCATCCATGGCTCCTCTAATCATGGCATTCCGAAAGGTTCCAAAACCCACTAAACTACTTTGTGATAGAGTAGGAATATAAAATTTTCCCTGTATAACTTATTATACATCCAGGCCTTCTAATGGTCCATTACACCTGCAATGTAATTCCTTCCTATACGCATGTTTATGGCTCCTTCTGCAAGTCTCTTGTCTTAAGCTTCCATGAAGTACACCCCGCTGTACACTTGATTAAAGTGACCCTCTAGCACCTTCATGTGGTATTCCAAGCTTGCTAAGCAAAGAGTAACTTTGGGAAGTAGCTGAGGGCAAGTGTGATGATCTGACGATTAACTTAGAGCAAAGCCAATGAGCCAGGACTGGAACATAGCCCTTTAAGGAAACATCATGTAGTCTTAATACCTTCTGTCCCATGAGGGCTAAGGTGCTCCATGGAAAACAGGCTCTATCAGGTGAGGGGTCTTTGTGAGAAGCAAGGTTTTATGTTGAAAACCTGATGTGCACCCACTGTTAAGTCAGCATCTTCTAAGTGTGGTGGCAAGAGCAAGGTGAGTGAGCCAGACTCCCTCACTTGCAGTCTTGGCTCTATGGCTCCACGGGCAACCTGTCTGTGTGGGCCTTGGTCACCTGAACCTTTATCTGCTTGTATGTTGATTTAAGGATGTCATGTACATAGCTCCTGACATTTAGATTTAAGCCCACAATTATTCCAATTACCTGTTATTCTGAAGTACAACATTTCTGATAGGGCTCTAGCTTTAGTACCCCTTGACATTTATGGGAAAAAAGCACAGTGCAATTCAGAGAAAAAGGCCCATAGGTGCAGCTCAGTGGTATCTGCAACTCCTAACTCCATACCTGACAGTCATCCACGTCGACTTCAAGGAACATCACATTGGGATACTTTTCAGAGAGGGCCTGGAGAAGTTTAAGTGAAAAATTTGAAAAGATTTAGAACGGGCAAATGGCAGTTCAATAGATTCAAGCTTCTTCAGTAGACTCTTAATGTAAGTAGAGACTAATAATAATAATAATTTAAAAATCGCCAAACCCTTTAATAACCATCCTCCTTGCCACCAACTAGAAATCACCCATCTTTACTACTCACATGAAAGAAAGGCTTGATCATTTTGCAAGGCCCACACCATGTGGCTGAAAAGTCAACTACTACAAGTTTATCTCCTGCAGCGTCCAAGGCTTCTTGAAAGGCATCCTGGAAATGGGCAAGAGAAGCTTAGGTTCAATAGTTCCCTTTCCACAACCACAGAGACTTGACAACACAAAGCACAACTGTTAATAGGATCTATTTTTCACTTTGCCTTTCACTCCCATACAGGCCAAATATCTTAAAAAAATTCTACC
Source organism: Dipodomys spectabilis (assembly GCF_019054845.1). Taxonomy (NCBI): domain Eukaryota; kingdom Metazoa; phylum Chordata; class Mammalia; order Rodentia; family Heteromyidae; genus Dipodomys; species Dipodomys spectabilis. Next base: position 19,469,146 of record NW_024870683.1, read on the forward strand.
TATCCTTGGCGCTACTACATTTGTTAAGATGAAACAGGATACATGGTTAGAACATGGTGTTTGTACCTTCAGGATTGTTTTACAAAAATTTTGACAATCAGGTAAATTATATTCAACAAACTAAGTATAAAAAAAAAAGAAAATATAGGCATTGACACTAAAAAGTGTTAAATCTAGGTAAATGGTAGAAACTCATTGAAATCTCTTTTTTGTTTTTGTCAGTCATGGGGCCTGAACTCTGGGCCTGGGCGCTGTCCCTCAGCTCTTCAGCTCAAGGCTAGCACTCTACCACTTGAGCCATAGTGCCACTTCCAACTTTTTCTGCTTATGTGGTGCGGAGGAATCGAACCTAGGGCCTCATGCATGCAAGGCAAGCGCTCTACCACTGAGCCACCTTCCCAACCCTCATTGAATTCTTATGGATCAATAATAGGTATAAGTGAAATACAATGACTTAAACACACTACTTTGGGAGTATATGCCAAAGTGCATGTTCCTTCATCCTATTCCGATGAACTGACCTTCACTGAGTCCCAACACACAATCAGTAGACATTACTGTGTGTGTGTGTGTGTGTCAAACTTTGTCTTTTGTCCCTTAGCTCAAAACTATGCTCTCACTGGTCAGTAAAGGAAATCATAGCAAAAGTTCCTCACCAAAGTAAATTTCCTTAGATCTTATTCTATGTAAGAAACATATTTCAAAGAAAATTGCCAGCAAAATGATCAAGAAATCCCTCTGGCTAACCTGAATTATTTACTCATTACTAGGAACCTAGCATTCTAGTAACAAGGGACTTATTTTAACCACAATTAGTTCAGTGAGGATCAAAATGCAAACTGGGGCAAGAAAGAGATCAAAACACACTGCTGAAGTCTAGGGTTTCTTCAGGCAGGGGCAAAACCCTCAAAACTTGGTTAATATGAAATTAATATTCCTTTCCTTCCACAAGAATCATATGAGATTTGGCCCAGCAAAAGAAAACTCCAGGTAAACCACCCCCCCCCCCTCCTTCTTTCCACCACCACTACCATCAATAATGAGTTCCTGTGAAGTGCGGTTACTTTTCTAGATTTTTAATTACTTTGTGATTTTGGAGAATCAGGGAGGGCTGGCAATGACCTTGGTGATTTGTCCAGTTATACAGGTCCATCAACCCACCTTTGGCTGTGAGAAGAGGTGACAGGAGTAAGGGTTGGGGATGCCACAGGAAATACATTTAAAGTATGAAAACAGACCATCATTACGATTCTTTGAAGGTTGGGCCAACCAGTCTTTTCTTTTTTTCCTTCTTTCTTTTCTCCTTCCCTTTCGAAATTTTGAGACAAGGTCATGTTATGTAGCCCAGGATGGCTTCAAACTTGGGATCCTTCTGCCCTAGCTTCCTGATTACAGGCATGGGCTACCACACCTGGTTCAACCATTCTTTTCTGCAAGACAGGTAACATGGTAAAAAGGTCAAGCAGGGACTATGTCTGGTCTGGCAGAATTTTAATTTTGGAATGTGGTGAACCTTCAATCGAAACTGCAGTTTCACTTTCAAGATAGAACACACTGTGTTGCAAATATGGTCAAGGTTCTCCAGAATAGTTCTGAGTTGAATACAAGCAAAATTCGCAGAAACTCCATTAGGATTGACCAATGTTCCCCATCACTAATACAAATCATTCATCTGGAAATAAAATGAGGTAGTTGGAGTAGATCTAAATGCTTAGCGTGTTATACATGTATGAGTTAAGTAAACAGGAGGGAGCTGTCACTCTTTGTGTGCCTGGGTGCTGTTCCTGAGCTTTCCCCCCCCCAAGGCTGGTACTCTATTACTTGAGCCACAGCTCCACTTTTGGCTTTTGGGGGTAGGGGTGTCGTTAACTGGAGATCAGAGTCTCACAGACTTTACTGCCCTGGTCTGGCTTTGAACCTTTCAATCCTCCTATCTCAGCCTCCTGAGCAGCTAGGATTACAGGCATGAGCCATCAATGCCAGGCTGTCATCCTTAAAGGAAAAACAAAAAACGCACAGGCAATCCAGTCCAGGTTGAATACTCACTTCTTGGTCATCACACTGACAGCTCATTTTCCCACTCTTGTTGGGAACAGATCCCACTGCCCCTGAACTACCCACACAGAGTGTCAGACATGGCTGTGGATAGCGAAATGCATCAACTTTGGCCAAATCTGAAATGTATTCAATACATGTATATAAATTCAATACTTGTTTAATCAGATTAATTAGCTTCTGATTGATGGCTCTGGAAACTTTCCTGATCAACTGCTGCCAGGGCCACTGGGACCCAAACTCCTATATTTTCCTTACTGGAAAGGACCACACCCTGAACAACTCAAAGACAGAAGATTCCACCGCAAGCTTCAGGAACCCACACCAGTCTTGTATGTGTTAGGGGATGGGATTCTAAGCAAACTAACATAGGCCAAGCAAAGGTCTTCATCTCTAATGGGCTCTTTACTGAGAGCCCCACCCTCCCTCCCTTTCTAGGCAGGCTGCTTCCTCACAAAGTTAAGGGTGAGGACCCACTATTAAAGAAAAAACAATTTTTTTTTCCATGCCAGTCCTGAGGCTTGAATTCCAGGCCTGGGTGCCGTCTCCAAACCTTTTTGCTCAAGGCTAGAATTCTACCACTGGAGCCACAGTTCCACTTCTGGATTTTGGGTGATTAGAGATAAGAAGAATCTCACACTTTCTGGCCAGGGCTGGTTTTGAGCTTTGATGTTCAGATCTCAGCCTCCCAGGTAGCTAGGATTAGGAGAAGCGCCTGGCTAAGGATTTTAAAAACTATGAATCAACAAATGAGAAGGCTTCTGCTTTTATCATAAAAGCTCACATAATTTAAATAATGAAGACTCCAGAAAGACAACGATTAAGGACAGCACGAGATCAGAATGACAGCATGTGAGAGAAAATGTTATCAATGAAGTAACAAAAGGATCCTATACCATCATAGACATTGTAACATCATTCACTTGTTTCTGGAGCCCATTCAGCACCGACAGGTGTTCAAGACCAGAGAGTGAGCATCCAACTTTCCCTCCGCTTTCCAGGAGTGCGGGAGCACTGGCGGCGTGGGTACACCCTTTGCCAAGGGTCTTCCTTCCATCAACTATCCCCCGTTCGCTTTCTGTCTTTGCCGTGTAACAGACCTTTCTCGAGTGGCGCGGTTCAGCAGACACCGAACGACACGTGGACGATAGTCGGCTCACAATAACTTCGGAATATGGAACACTCTTCCCCCCACCAGGGTTTTGGTTTTGGTTTTTAATTTTAAATTAAAGTCTAAAGTCTCATACAGAAGGCCAAGGCCGGCTGCTCGTGTGTGGGTGTGTGTGTGTGTGTGTGCGCGCGCGCGCGTAGTGGTGTGGTGTGGTGTGTGTGTGTGTGTGTGTGTGTGTGCGCGCGCGCGCGCGAGTAGTGGTGTGGTGTGTGTGTGTGTGTGTGTGTGTGTGTGTGTAGGGGAGACCCGCTCTGGTTTTTCGGCCAAACTCTGGGTGAATCACACGTGGGTAGGACAGCGAGGCCCCTGGGCCCAGCCTTGGGGACTGAGTCATTCCAATGCCAGCGCTGCCGGAAACGCGCCCTGCGCCGCAGGAGGAGGAGTCCCGCGGGCGCGGCCTGGACCTCACTTCCCCGCAGCCACCTGGGGGCACGCGCAGGAGGGTCCCCAGTTGGGACCCGCCCCCCTGAGCACCTAGACAGCACCGCGTCATCGGAGGAGCCAGTGAGTGAGGGGCGATCCTGAGATCTGCGGCCTGGACTTGCTCCCAAGAGGACTCACCCCACCCCGTGCGGCCGGATCTCCCGGCCGGGACCCCGCGCCTTCTCCAGGGGGCTCTCTATCTCCTTCTTTGCCAGGCCGCCAATCAGGAGGTAGAAGGGAATGGGGGTGGGGGCGCTGGACCCGCTCCGTTCCCCCGCCTTCCCGGCTGGGGTGGCGGCGGTGTGAGAGATGCAGTAGTGAGGACCCCCGGGAGCTCCCCGGGCGCGTGCGCCTCCAGGGCGCGGGCGGCGGGCACCACGACCCCGCCCTCCAGGGGGGGAAATCCCCCAGGCTCACCCTCCCTACCCCCGGGCATGCTCGACAGCCTCGGCGGGGCCCCGAGCTCCTCCCGGCCCCAGGCCGAGCCACCTTGTCCCTTTCCCCCCCAAGCCCCGGAGGTGAGGAGCGGCCTCCCCAACACCTCCAGACCGTGGCCTTCTCCAGTTACGGAGGCTGCGCCACCCGCCCTGGCCTTCCCGAGGAGCACTTACCTTGCTGTCGATCTGCTTCACCATCTTGGCTGCTGCGGATGAGTTGGAACGACTGTAAAAAGGAATGGAAGTGGATCCAAGGTACCGGACCGAGCTGGAGAGGAGCGCGCAGCCCGCCTTCCCTTTATAGCGACTGGGCGGAGCGCGGCGGGGCGCGCGCGCGCGCGCAGCGTGCACGTGACGGGAGCGTGCACGTGGCGGGGGCGCGCGCGCCCGCTAAGACTCCCGCGCCCGCCAAGGCTAGGCGGCAGGCTCCGCCCCCAAAACCTTGAGGCGGTGGGAGGGCGGGGCCTCCTTAGGGGGCGTGGTCAGAGTGGCGCAGGGTGGAGCACTGGGCACGTCTCACGCTCAGCCCGGAGCCCCTAGGCGCCAACGTCGCGGGTGGGGGAAAGGGAGTGGACCCCGTGTGCAGTCGGGGCGTCCTTGCGGTGTGCGGCCCGCGGCGGGCCAGGCGTCTCAGGATCCCGGGATCCCCGAGGTCGCTGCGGGCGGAACTGCATCGGGCCGGGCCTTCATCGGACTTATCGAGACTGGAGATGAGGGTCAGGCCCAGGACGGCGCTGGCAGGGCGGGATTCCTCGCCGATGGTGCACACCGCCCCCCCCCCCCCCCTCTCGGCCAAGTGCTGAGTAACGGTGACTAGGCCACCTTCCTTCCCGGATCTGCCCCGGGCCGGCTCCTCGTTTCCTCCTTCTCCTTCCGCTTTCCCCGGAGATGGCCGAGTGACCCCGCACTCGGGTGCACGCCGAGGTCGCTGGAGAGGCCACCGGCTTCCCGGGTAGTTCACGCAGCCCGGACCCCGGGCGGGCCCGGCCCCGGGGCTCGCCGTTTCCCCTCGCGCGCAGCACCGGCCTCCTCTCCTTGGGGATGAGGATGGAGTGCTCGGCCGTGCTTGGCCGGTGGGCAGCACCGAAGGCTGTGGCTGCTCGTTAGCTCTAGGCTTGGGGCAGCTTTCCGGGGCCGCACGCGGCACCCGCGGAGAACGCAGTGTCTGGACCCGGGGATGCGCGTGCCGTGCGGTCCGGAGGACTGAGGGTGAGGAAAGACGGTAGCTGGCCGTGTGGATGGGGGAAGGCCTAGTCCACAGCCGCCCGTAGAGGAGTGGTATGGGTGGAGGGAGAGGAAGGGGGAGGGAGATGGGAGCCGGAGGTGGGAGGGGAGAGAGGCTGGGCCTGAGTAGTCCTGGGTGAAGCTACATTTTGGGGCGATTGTCTGGGGAGAGGGTGGGGAACCCACTTCCTGGAACCCTCCATTCATCACCTCCCAGCCTCTGACTTCCTTCTCTTTGCTCTTTCAGATCCTGGGAGGAAGGGAGAACAGAGATTTTGAACCTCTGTGGCGCAAAGAGGATGGAAGGGTTTTGGATATGGGTGAGGTGCTGTGCTGAACAGGGGTAGATGCTAAGGACAGCCCTAGCCAGTGGGACTGCCTGAATGTAGCTGCTCTCCCCTCAAACAAACAAAAAACCCCAGGACTGTTGGGGAAGAAAGCAACTTGCTTTTTCTTTTGCCTGTCCCCCTTAGCTGCTTCTACTCAAGGCTAGCGCTCTACCACTTGAGCCACAGTGCCACTTCCAGTTTTTTCTGCTTTTGTGGTGCTGAGGAATCGAACCCAGGGCCTCAGGCATGCTAGGCAAGTACTCTACCACTGAGCCACCTTCCCAGCTTACCCCCTCCCCCCTCTTTTTTTTTTTTTAATGTTAGTATGAAGGTGTTCAGAGGGGTTACAGTTATATAAGTCTAGTAAAGAGTACATTTCTTTTTGGCCCGTGTTACCCTTTCCCTCTTCCACTGCTGCATTTGTTCACCCCTTTCTAACTTGCTTTTCTACCATTGAGTCTTAAGTCCAGCAGCATCCCAGCTTCCTGGCTTACCTGACTTTGTATAGGCATCGACAACAAGGATGGAGCCACCCCTAGCAAGCTTCTCCGGAGACCTCCCAGATGCCCACTGAAAGCTGCAGAATGTGCTGACCTCCTTTCCCCTCCACAGGACCAGTACAGATTAGATAAGGGGATGTTACAAATACAAAGAACAGAATAAGGAACTGGGAGGCTGGTGCTTGTGTCAGTTCTGGACTCTGCAATTTACTTCCCTGTGTGCCTGCACATTTAGTAGCTGGTAACTCCATGCCAGACTAAATAGCCTTTTGGTGCCCCAGTTTCCTCATCTGTAAAACAGGGCAATACTAGCTAGGAGCAGGTACCTCATGCCTGTAATCCTAGCTACTCAAGAGGCTGAAATCTGAAAATTGTTGTTGGACGTCAGCTAAGGTGGGAAAGTCTGCGAGACTGTCCAATAACCACTGGAAGTGGAGCTGTGGCTCAAGTGGTAGAGCTCTAAGCCTTGAGCCAAAAAGCTCAGAAACAGCACTCAGGCTCTGAGTTCAAGCGCTAGGACAGGCACACACACACACACACAAACAAAATGGTAATACTTTAGCTATTGTCAGTGTTGGGTGAGCTAAGAAACTATAGGATATGTAATAGGCTACAGAACTATGCAGGCTATTACATGGAATGAAGTCAGGGTGAGATGGAGAAGTCAGATGGAGAGTCAGGGTGGATAAGAAGGCTGTAAAACAAGTGTTAAGTCTTAAGAGACTCAAGTAATCAGGAAGCTTCAAAGGAAAAGTTACTTGTTTTCTTTTTCCTCCTAGAGTAGAAGAAAAATGGTTTTGGGCCTGGTCCTAAGAAGCAAGGGTCCCTGCCTGCAGGAACATAGGAAACAACCTTTAGGATTTCATTTGTAACAAGGAAGTGACATTCTGTGGGGAAAGTGAGATGCAGGAGAGTTGTTTGGGACAGTGCAGAGAGGCAGAGCCCATTTGTGTGGTGTGGGGTCAAGAGGAGGAGAGAGAGGAAGAATTAAAGGCCTTCCTTGGGTGGATCAACTCCATTCGTTAATCAGTGCTTATAGCTGCAAGGAAATATAGCTCACACTGGTTTAATTTTTTTTTGTCAGTCGTGGAGCTAGAACTCTGGGCCTGGATGCTGTCCCTCAGCTCTTCAGCTCAAGGTGAGCACCACTCTGTCACTTGAGCCACAGCATCACTTCTGGTTTTCTGGTGGTTTATTGGAGATAAGAGTCTCACAGATGGGCTGGGAAGGTGGCTCAGTGGTAGAGTGCTTGCCTTGCATGCCTGAGGCCCTGGGTTCGATTCCTCAGCACCACATAAGCAAAAAGAAAAAAGCTGGAAGTGGCGCTGTAGCTCAAGTGGTAGAGCGCTATCCTTGAGCTGAAGAGCTGAGGGACAGCGCCCAGGCCCAGAGTTCAGGCCCCACGACCGGACCCCCCCCCCCCCCCAAAAAAAAAGAGTCTCACAGACTGTCCTGCCTGGGCTGGCTTTGAACCATGATCATCAGATCTCAGCCTCCTAAGTAGCTAGGATTTCAGGCATGAGCCACTGAGGCCTGGCTTCACACTGTCTTAAACTAAGAGAACTAGGAATTTGTATTGCCAGTCACTCCTGGGGCCCAAAGCTTCCACAGGAATGTACTTTGCCTGAGATGTTCTTCATTGCTGGGAAGGAGTTAAGTGCTTGAACCATTCAGTTAGGCATAGGGGAGTCCAGGAAGGTAGGAGAGAAAGAGGGAATAGACAGATGCTGGAGAACATAAAGGACATTTTCATGTCAAGCAGAGCAGAAATGGGCCATGGGATGGGGGAGTAGGCATCCATCTTCCTGGTGAGCAGTCTGAGGCTCCACATAGGAGTGGAGATCTAGGTCTGCTGGCTCTGTTCTGATGGCAACCCTGATTGGCAGAAAATTCAGCCATGGGGTAGTTGAAACAAGTTTTTCTAGATTACAGATTTTTTTTTTTTTTGCTATCTCATTCAACAGAGCTGAGGGTGCTGGGTGAATACTTCAGTCTGGAATCCCTCTAAAAAGACATGTGGGAAGAGTGTTTTGATATGCATGTGATATATATATATATATATATATATATATATAAAATATATATATGAAACATACATATATACATATACACAAACATATACATATATATTACATGGAAGAAGCCAGCTTCTTACACTAAAGCTTATAAGAATACATCCAGAAGTTCCACAACAGGTCTAAACTGACAAAGTGAATCCACGGTGCTGGGATACGAAGACCTCAGAAATGAATAAAAAAACTTTCTAGTAGTTAAGTGATTCTATATATTTCTAAAACTCATGAAAAAATGCTCTAAAATGGATATATTTTATTTATGATGGGAACAAATTATACTTTCAGTAAAATTGAATAAGTAGTAAAAACCTGTTGTCTCCGAATACATATACTTTCCAGGCACAAAAACCACCCTGAAGGACTTGAGCATACATTTACAAGATAACAAAGATGAGATAAACTGAAACATGTAGGCATTAACAAATTATACAAATTGTAAGCAGGGAAGTTGAAAGAGTCTAAAAATATATTGACCTTTGCTTTGGTACTTTTCAAACAGGATTAGATATCAATGTGTTACATGTTAATATTATAGGTATTAACGCACAGTCTTACTTCTTACCCTAAATCCTAAATGGATAATTGCTGTATCAATCAGCTTTCCATCATGGTTACAAAATACCTAAGAGACACAACTTATGAAGAGGAAAGGGTAATTTTGTCTCACAGGACTGGTAAAATAAAGCTCTTCACTCAGGTGGCTAAGAAGCAAAAAAAAAGGAACAGCTGCTTTCTAATATCCTCTTAAAGAGCATGCCCTCAGGGGCCTGGGAAGGTGGCTCAGTGGTAGAGTGCTTGCTTTGCATGCTTGAGGCCCTGGGTTTGATTCCTCAGCACCACATAAGCAAAAAGAAAAAAGCCAGAAGTGGCACTGTGGCTCAAGTGGTAGAGCACTAGCCTTGAGCTGAAGAGCTGAGGGACAGCACCCAGGCCCAGAGTTCAGGCCCCACGACTGGCCCCCCCCCCAAAAAAAAAACAAAACACAAAGAGCATGTCCTCAGTGACTGAATTTTCTTCACACTAGAACTGAACTAAAGGTTCTATCTTGTCCCAATATTGCCATGGGCTGGAAGCTAACCCTTTGACTCATAAGTTTTTAAGACCCAAACTGTAGCAGTCACTAAAGGAAAAATACCATGAGATAGAATTGGTTAGTTCTTTACAAAGGACCATTTTGGAAGACTCCTAGATAGCCATGTTAATGCTTGAAGAGCTGTACATAGCTCAGAAGGGCAGGATAAGAATACTCATATCTCACGATCAGTGGAAATGTGAACATATCCACTAGCAGATTCTAGCCAATGTTCTAGTCAATATTGTAATACAGGCCTGAGCACTGTCCCTGAGCTTTTTGTTCAAGGGTAGCACTCTTACCACTTGAGCCAGAGCTCCACTCTAGCTTTTTCTGTTTATGTGGTACTGAGTAATCAAACCCCGGGCTTCATGCATGCTAAGCAAGCACTCTATTGCTAAGCCCCATTCTCAAGCGCCCCCTCCCCCCCCCAAAAAAAACCAAACAACTTTAAATGGCACAAAAGGAAGAACTTTTTTGTTTGGGGTGTCTTAGGTATTGAAATCAGGGCCTCATGCTTGCTAGGCAGCTGCTCTTCCACTTGTGCCTCCAGCCCTTCTTTGCCTTGTTCCTTTCTCTTTGTCTTTTTCTTTTTCTACTTCCTTCCTTCCCTTCCTCCCTGCCCTTCCTTTCCTCCCTCTCTGCTTGTCTTCCTTTCCTTCCTCCTCCCTTTGCTTCTTCCTTCCCCAGTACTGGGGGGAGGGGGGGGGATGGGCACTTTTCACTTTTCCTTAACTTTAAAGCTGAAGTCTGTTGCTAATTTTCCTTAACTTTAAAGCTGAAGTCTGTTGCTAATCACTTGAGCCAAAGCTTTACTTCCAACTTTTTGGTAATTAACTGGCAATAAGAGTCTCAGACTTTCCTGCCTAGGCATACTTTCAACTGTGATCCTCAGATCTTATTCTCTGGAGTGGTGAGGATTACAACAGTGAGCCACCAATGCCCAACTTGCCTTGGTTATTTTAAAGTTAGTTTTTCACATTATGCTTTTGCTGGCCAGGGCTTTGATCCTCCTATTTGTGCTTTTCTAGGTCACTGGGGATGACACGTGTAGATCACTGAGCTTAGTCACTGATTGAGATGGAGTCTTGAACCAAAATTTCCCAGTCTCCACCTATCTAGGCACCTGAGCTATGGTGCCTAGCCGAGAACGACTTTGGTAATTGTTAAAGCCACAAATTAGTTCTTTATGATAGCTTTAACTTTGTGTTGATCAAAATCAACTATAGACAAATAGAGAATAAAATTCTCTTAAAGACTTGAGTATCTGAAGTAAGGAAAGAAGAAAGGAACATCACTGGCGGCAGCTAGAGGTGTAACTCAAGTGGTAGAGTGCTTGTTTAACAAGAACAAGGCCCTGAGTTCAAACCCAGTATCAATGAATAAATAAAGACTTAAAAAAAAACCTGGCTAGTTCCTATCCTGCTTTAGCCCTGGTATTATCATTATCACCGTCATCGTTATTACTATTTTGTGTTGGTACTGGGGCTTGAACATAGGGCCTAAGCACTGTCCCATATTATTGTTTTTTGCACTCAAGGCTGGCCATTTGATCTATAACGCTTCTTTGGCTGTTTGGCTGATACTTTTCAAGTTGGGTATTCTGGTACTTATAGCCCAAAGCAACCCGACTGGGTAAAGGATTTATGAATATATAAGGCATCTTGGCAAGCTTATCCCTTGCTGCATCTGAAACTTTAGCATAATGTTGCTTTGATAAATTAGAAATTATCATTATTATGCAATTGTGAGACATAGATAAGTATTTAAATGAATACAACACAAACAACGAGAAAGCTGTTTCATTAGGCCAGAGAAAAAGCAGCTTGTAATTATTCTGGATTCTTGCTGCTTTCTGCATGAATACCCAGAGGATAGGGCAGTCATTCAGGGTGGAAGTTCTCTCTGAGGAGAGAAACAAATGTAAAATTCTGGAAAGGCCCACAGTATAAACATGAAGAGCATTTTAGGGAACACTCAACTCATGTGGGGGACAACTGGGGCTCTGGCCTGCCTCACAATCTTTCATTCCCACTTATTTTGGTATTGGTGCCTCATTTTCCTTTGTACCACTCTCTCTACCTCATTGTCATCCATTGGTAGAAGCTGTGCAGGCATCACATCTGCTCCCTACCACTAGCCCCAAACTTGGACATATGCCTCAGGCTCATCACTCTATCTCACAAGAATGGAAGGAAAATCTTGCATTGCCAAAGGGACTCTCCATGGTGGCGGCACTAGAGATCTCCAGAGAGGGTGGAATCCCCAAGGCTTGATTCTAGGTGCTTTCCCATGGCTTTGCCAAGGGCACTCTGATTGTTTGATTGTGGTTTGGTGTATCTATTAGGGGCTTATGTCTTGGAAGTTGGTTCTCAGAGCAGTAATGTTGAGAGATGAAGTAGAGGAAGATGTAGCACCACCCTGGAAAGCATTAAGTGGCTTTTGTAGGACCCCAGTTAATTCCAGCAAGACTCTCTCCCCTCTTGTTAGCTTCCTGTTTCATCAAGTGTTAACCCTTTTGCGCGTGCGCATGCACACACACACACACACACTCACACACACACACACACACACACACACACACACACACACCTACCTGCCGTGATGCTATCTTCTATGATGTAAGGTAGCCATGAGGGCCTTCACTGGAACAGAGCGACATCAGTGCTCTGCTGTTGAATCTAAACACTGAACTAAAAGAAAAAAAGTATCTTGTGTCACGTATTTTGTTATACTAAATGGTAACTGGGCTAACACTGTTCTGTTACATGCCAACAAACATCTTTGTGATTCGTGCCACCAAGAGATCCTTGAATAATTCCAGACATTTATGTTTATGTAGTAATTACAGCAATTGTTTTCCATAAGCATGGATAGATAGATAAACCTGATACAAATCTATTTCTGTCATGAACCTAAAATCATAAAATCAATGATTATAAAAAGCTTCTTGGGGACTAAATTGTATTTTGTTTAATATTTATGTAGCACTACTGCTTGCAAGGTATCACTTATCTGTCTCATCCTCCTTATGATCATCTACCAGTGTCACTGTTCTGTCTCCTTTACAGATTTTGAAACTAGGAAGCTTAAGTAACATGTTCAAGGTTGCACAGCTAGTAAACATCAGAGTTGTGTGTTGTCACAACAATGTAGACAGTCTGACTTGAGTCTGTGTTCTTGTCTGCTGTGTAAAACTGGCTTCATTAGGAATCTGAGAACTGAACTATTAACTCCTCATGAATGAAATTAGGTATATGTGAAAGCATCATAACAGTAGGAGTTCTGCCAGGCCTGAACCAGGAATATTAAACAGAGGTATCTGAAAGCCCCTTTGGGTGTCAGCTGTATTTTTATGAGCCAAATAAATATTGCTTAGGATTTCCTAGGGGAAAGGGTGCTCATCTGAGTAGTTAGCAAGCATGAAGCAAGCCCGAATGAACACCTGCTTCTGTTTTTCTCTCCCTGTTGCTAGAGAGTAGGTGAATTGCTTGGATCAATAAGCAATTGTAATTCACACTAACTAGAATTAATTATAGAATTTTTACCTTTTTAAGCTTATTTCCATTAAAATTGCCCCATAAACCTGGAATGTTTAGAAGTTGTAGAGGAAAAGGAAGAAACTGAGGATCAGAGCCTTATTTACAGTTGACTCAGCAATGAGTCATACCCTCCTCAGCATGAATTTTCTCAACCTACCATTATTAACTTAATAAATATCTGCATAATTATATACTCATTTACTCCAGGTGTTGAGTACCTACTAAATACCAAGCAGCATTCTGGGCATTCAGGAAAGGACAGTGAACAAGCAGACAGAACCTCTGCCTTCACAGTGTGGTATTCTAGGGGGGGTTATAACTGCCCACCACACAGCCAGAAAACCCTAACCAGCTACCTGTGAAGGGTCCTGAGACTTTAGGGGAGACATTGGTTGGCCTGGTCTTTCCAGAGGTGCCAGAGTAGAATATTAGTGGCCGAAGAGGTGTCATCTGCTGGGAGATAATGAAGATTTGTTACTACATGTCTAAGATTTCACAAGCAGACCATTTGCTTCATGTATGCATTTCAGAAGTTTGATGGTGAGCTTATTACCATATCTCAGCATCTCTGAATGGAGATATGTTTTATAAGACATTATCTCTTATTAAAACTGTCAGCATGGGTAGTGGTCAAAATAGGTTTATGACCTGGATGATGTTGAACTTGACATGGATCTGTGTGTATGTGTGTATGTGTTAAGATCCCTATTGCCCTGATTTATAGCAGCAACACAGCCAACAATTACTGAATGTTTCCCAGAAACTTCAGTCCCCAAGCCTTGTAAAAGGGAAGATGTCAGTTGCCTGCCTTCCTTCTTAGTAAGAGTCAAATATCAGCCGGGTGCCGGTGGCTCACACCTGTAATCCTAACTACTCAGGAGGCTGAGATCTGAGGATCTCAGAAGCCAGCCTGGGCAGGAGAGTCCATGAGACTCTTATCTCTTAGCCACCAGGAAACTGGAAGTGGTGCTGTGGCTCAGAGTGGTAGAGTGCTAGCAAAAAAGCTGAGGGACTGCTCAGGCCCTGAGTTCAAGTGCCACAACCAAAAAAAAAAAAAAAAAAAAAGAGTCAAATATGAATCTTTGGGTGCTTCTTACCTGGATGGATTTTAGTATTCAGTTGAACCAAATTAGAATAAGTGCTAAAATAGGTACAAAAAAAATCACTTGACCAATGTAGGCTTTCATAGACTTATCTGGGGGAGGTTCTAGTTCAATCAAGGTGAAAATAAAACTATCGCAAGTATATTGTAAAAGCTTTAGAATTCCTAGGAGAGGCTCTAGAGCAGGGGTGACAGAGTTATAAAAAGCCAAGGCCAGTGAGGACTTTGTTATGGTTGGGAAAATAATTTCAGTAATTGCTGCAGTTGAATTAGGCTAGGAATGAATAAGGACTAAGATTGAAGAGTGTCTTCTATATGGAAGGCGTTCACTTGCTGGCATCGGACTGTCCAACCACTCTGCACTTTTCCTGGGCAGCTGGTGAGGGCAGCCAGCACTCTTGTGGCAGTGTATTCCTGAAGGTCAGTGCCTGGGCTCAGAATGCATACCACATGCAGGGTCTTGGTGGAAAATGTGGAAAGAGTAAGTTTTACCATTCTTCGCTGTCAAAATCCAACATGGCCTCATGCATGCTGGGCAGGCACCCAGCTTGTCTTTAACTCTGATTTTGGCTCGTTGCTTTTGAGGTAGAGTCTTGCTCCCTGCCCGTGCACAAGCAGGGGTATAATCTACCTATGTTAAGATTCTGGGTAGTTAGGATTACAGGCATGTATTATCCAGGAGTCTCATGAGCATTTTTCTTCCCAGGCAGGCCTGGAACTATGATTCCCAACAACCTCAGCCTTCCATGTCGCTAGGATTACAGGCATGAGCCACTGGTGCCCAGCTTCATTCTTTGATGTATTAAAGTGACAACTTTTTGATTTTTTTTTCTATTTGGTCATACTCCATTTGTGAATGATTAATGAAAGACATAATCAGTCTACTACTCACCTGCAATGGTTAATTTTTTTGTTACACCTTACCCTTCTGTGATTAAATATTGTCAGCTTTATGAAAAGCACTAAAACACCAGGCGGTTTTAGAACTTGGGTTTATTTGACTATCTATAGGATGACTAACTGCTCTTTATTGCATTTTTTCCTGCAGTATTGTCATTGAACTCAGGGCCTGGTGTTTGCTAAGCAGGTGATCTCCCACTTAGGCCATTCCCCATGTCCTCTTGTACTTTATGGCAGAGGATGTTGGGGGAATACAGAAGAAGAGAAGAAGGAAGGAACAGCAGAGTGTGGCACAGGACTCATCATGACATCAAGAGGCTGAGGCTGGAGGATTCAGAGATTTTTTTTCTTTTTCTTTTTGGTGCTAGTCCTGGGGCTTGAACTCTGGGCCTGGCCCCTTTCCCCCATTCCCCCCCCCCCCCCCCCCCCGACGCCTCTGTTTTAGCTCAAGACTAGTGCTTTACCAATTGAGTCATAGCACTACTTCCAGCTTTTTCTGAGTAGTTTATTGGAGATAAGAGTCCCATGGACTTTCCTGCCTGGGCTGGTTTCAAACCGCAATCCTCATATCTCAGCCTCTTAAGTAGCTAGGATTACAGCATGAGCCACTGGTACCCAGCTAGATTTGGTGGTTTCTGTGTATCCAAGGATAGCTTGTGCTTAGGATACTTAGTAATACCCTGATACAAACAAACAGGAAAGAAGGAAAGGAAAAAGAGAAAAAGGTAAGGAAGTTAATATATTAAAGGCCTCTGTCTGGAAAGCTAGAAATGAAAACACAATTATCCTCATGTTCATGTACTTCATCCCCTTGGATACTCTCAATGACTCTGGAGGTATTCATCATAACGTGGTTTACAGATGAGAAAACTGAGCCCCAGGGTGGACTCTAGCTGAGCACTGGCTGAGTCACAGATGCAAACCTGGGTCTGTCTGACTTCAGAGTCTGAGTCTCCCATTACTACATACTGCCCCCACAGGAAAGCTTTAAAACTGGCTGAATACAGTGATTAATTACCAACTCAATAGAGACAGAACCAGTTCCAACATGGAGTATCATTCATTCCTGGGTGGTGCTGTATGTATTGTGCCTGATTTTGGACAGTATAAGTTTTCACTCTCATAACATGAGTTGTGTAGAAGAATGTAGGCTTGTGAAATATAGAAACCATGTGATGTGTGAGTTATTCTGTGTTACAGACAAGATAGAGAATAATGCAGACAACTTTGATCCTTCCAACAAGACCACTTTGTAGATTATCGAAGATACTAGATTTGAGCACATTCTCTTTTCCATTGCTATCTTCATATCCAGGTTGAAATAGAAATGGATTCTTGATTGCAGAGACCATGTGAAATCCTGTATGTAATCATTCATGCACTAATTCCTCAAATCCATAGTTATTTTCTACTAAGTACCTGGCAATGTTCTGGGTACTGAACGCACAAATGTGGAGAGCCAAGGCCTTTGTCTTTGGGAAGCTGGCTTTCAATGGAGACAGTCGTAGGGTTGCCAGACCTAGAAACAACTACAGGCAACTTGTAAATAATGCATAGTTAGGTTAAAAAGCTATCTCTGTTATACTGAAATTGAATAGAACTAGGCACCATGTATTTGATCTTAGGCAGACCTGGAAACACACCATTTTAGCAGAAAAACAGCTGCTGCATCAGTGGACTTGCAGATATGATTTCCTAGCCAAGTGAAGGTTTCTTTATCTGGAAGAATGAAGGGAAGTTTTACAGAACTTATGATTGACTTAGGTGGATGGAGTGTCTCCTAGCTGATCTTAAAAGAAAAGCAATATTTGCTAGTCAGAAATGGGGAAAGAAAGTTCCAGAAGGAGGGAAGCACATAGTATTTGAAAATATATTGGGGAGAGAATGGGCATTGGGGGTGAGGGAGTAAAGATAGAATCAGACAGATGAATGACTTGAAACTTCATCCTATCCTCAGTAAGAAACCATTCCTGAAGCAGATTTGGCACATCTTTTTCCTCACTTTTAAAAATATAATCAGACTTTGCATAAGCAGCCTGTGGACATGGTCTAACATTTCTGAGAGAAAGAATTGAGCAGAAAAACTACAGGCAGCTTCCCATGCACCCACTTCTTGATTTCTTTTTAATCCTCTTTGAGGTAGGCAGGAGGAGAAAAGAGGGAGGGAGGGAGGGAGAGAAATGGCGAGAGGGCACTCTTTTTTTTTTTTTTTTTATGAATTCAGGCTCATGTTTTCCTTTCCTTCTGAGAACAGTTTTCACCTCCTGTTTAATGTAAGGTGATAAGACATTGCGTTGTAAAAAGCATCTGTTTTATACACACAAAAATGATTAGATGACCTGACAAAAGGGCAGGCAGATGATTTGGATGGCTGGGTTTGGGAAGTAGAGGGCAAAGGAATCTTGGCAAAAGTTACATTCTTGCTGGCTGGCAGATTCTCACCTGGCTGCTTCAGCCTTTGTAGAATTGTCTGGAAGAAAAGCCCCACCCATTCGACTGAGGATGAACCAGGATAGCCTTAGACCAGCAGTGGCTTTATAGAAATACAGAACATTGCTGAAAGTCTGCTGTTCTCTGGCCTTTCACTCCTATGCTGTTTCGTAAAAGCTCTGGGAGCCAGGCTGTAGCTCAGTAGTAGAGCATGTTTTACCATGTGTGAATTCCTGGGTTCTATCCTCACAAACATGAACATACACACATACACAAGCAAACCAACCAGCAAGCAGCAACATTTAAAAATCCTAAAGAGAAACAGGAAAATGAAAGCTCCCTCTTTTTTAAAAAAAAACTAAAATCGTTTCAGGCACCAGTGATTCATGCTTGTAATCCCAGCTACTCAGGAGGCTGAGATCTGAGGATTGTGGTTCAAAGACAGCCCAGGAAGGAAAGTCCATGAGACTCATCTCCAATAAACCACTAGAAAACCGGAAGTGGCGCTGTAGTTCAAGTGGTAGAGCACTAGCCTTGAGCTGAAGAGCTGAGGGACAGTGTCCCACGCTGTTTAAGCCCCATGACCAAAAAATTAAAATTAAAATTGTGAGTCATTATGACACATTTAAATATTAACAGAGTCCCAGATTTTCAGAAATCCTTCTTCCTGGGAGAAGGGGCTAGGTTAGCAATTTTCCTGACACTTGTATCCTCTCTTACAGGATGGTGAGGTGGCTCATGCCTGTAATCTTAGCTACTTGGGACTCAAGTACCTCTACTTTCTCAAGAAGAAAGCTAGCCTGATCTCATCTTAGTCAATAAGGCTGACATGGTGGCAGGCACCTATAGTCCTAGATATGTCAGAGATCACCCATAGGTAGAAGAACCCCGATCTGAGGCTGTTCCTGGGCAAAAGTATGAGACCCTATCTGAAAAATAATTGCAGCACAAAAGAGCCTGGGGGTTGGCTCAAATCACAGAGTATCTTTCTAGCAAGAGTGAGGCCCTGAATTTTAACCCTTGTACTGCCAAAAAAGTAACATTGTGGGGATTTCAACCCTCTGGAGTTGCAGAAATAGAATAATGTAAACACTGTCTTCTCCCAAACACACACACTTTGAGACTGTGACTTGCTGTCTCACCTGCGTTCATCTCAATCTATAGAACTATTTCTAAGATTTTATGTTATTTTTAATTTAATTTTGTCAAGGTGATGTACAGAGGGGTTACAGTTACATATGTAAGATAGTGAGTACATTTCTTGTGGAACATTGTTACCCTCTCCTTCATTTTTCTTCCACTTCCTCCTCCCCCCCCCTGCCCCCTCCAAGTTGTAAAGTTCATTCACAACATATTGTATTGTCTTGTGAGTATCACTGTTGCATTGTTTTCCCTTTATACTTTGTTTCACCATTTTGTTGTTCCCCTTCTCTAATTCAGATAAATCTCTACATAATAATACACAGGGTATCAAAATCAAATACAGTTGTCACTGTATTTGACGGAATAAACCATAGGGAGAAAAAAAGAACCAAAGGAAAAGTTAATGTTTTTCAAACAACATGGCCCTAGGACACAAGTCACGATCTGGCCCTTCCCTGTAAAAATGAATGATGTGTTCCAAGGTTGCAGACCTTATTTGGAGAGAGACTGACTGGGTTCATTTGTTTGTACAATCTTGGCCTATATGACTTTTTTCTTTCCCACTGTCTTTGTGTTTACCCTTATGTCAAATGAAACTTCAGTAAAGACTATAGCACAAATTTAGGGCTGCTGTTCCAGTTGTTTATTTGGGATTCTTGGTTATCAAATGGGCTGTAACTTACATTTAATTAATTAATTAATTTACTTATGAATGAGACAGAGTCCTACTATGTAGTGCTGGTAAGCCTCTAATTTGTGATCCTCCTGGCTTGGCCCACAGATATGTGCTACCACACCTGGAACCACTGATTTTTTTTTTTTAAAAATGAACCTTTGATATACATTTAAGTTAGTGCGATCAGAACACCTGATTTTTCCATGAATCCCTTGTCTGCATCCCCCCTAACCACTAATCCAGAGCTTCTAAGAAGGGTTTGAAATGTGTATTGCTGACAAGCTCCCAGCCAGTGCTTGTGATCCTCATCGCATCCTGTTTTGGAAAGTCCCTACACGAGGCCATCCCAAGGAAAATGAAGCCCCCTTGCATTGGTGTTCAGTCTTGACTCATTAGAAGCAACAAAAAGAAAGGTATTGTGTGTCCTGAGCCTACTATGGAACTACTATATAACCAGTCAAGTGCCATGAAACAGTATTTACCATTATCATAGAAGATGCACTTTGATACTTTGTTTTGTTTTAAGAAAATATTACATGAAATATTACTGAATTATGTCTCAGTTGGAAAGTATTTGATAAGGATATATTTGGAAAGCATTTGATAAGTAAAAACTTCATTAGCCAAAAGCATAACTCAACGTTAAACAAAAATTAAGGAAAATAAACATTAAGGCAAAAAAATCAAGTTACATTTCTCCCTCTCTTTTCTTATTACAATAAAAGGCCATTATATGGCCAATAAACACATGAGGAAATGCTCAACATCCCTGGCCATAAAGGAGATATACAAATCAAAACAACATTGAGATTCCATTTCAACCAAGTTAGATTGGCCAGCATTGAGAATTTGAAAAATAGCAAATATTGGCAGGGATGGTGAAAGGTTGGGGAGGAACCCTATTACACTGTTGATAGGATTGTAAACTAGAACAGCCACTCTGGAAGGCAGTTTTGGGGTTCCTTAAAAAACTAAGTATAGAACTACCCTATAACCCAGTGATACCACTCCTGGGTATCTACCCAGAATACTACAACTCAGGGTACAGTAAAGACACGTGCACATCCATGTTTATTGCTGCACTGTTCATGATATCAAGTCACACAAACAGCCCAGATGCCCTACACAGTTGACCAAAAAATGTGCTACATATATACAACGGAATTTTCCTCATCTATTAGAAAGAATAAGATTATGTCACAAAGGGAAATGGATGGACTGAGATGTCATAAAGTACATCAATCTCAGAGAGAGACAAACAGCACATGTTTTCTCTCATATATGGAAGCTAGATCTAAAATACAACTAGGCATTACAGGTCTCTATGAAAATACACACAAACTGACTAAAGGATGGTAAACTTGGGTGAGGAATCCAAAGGTGTAACTCCTCAGAGCAACTAAAGTACTGTTTATCAAAATGAACACTAGGAAGCAGAAACATGTTTTGGGAGTGGGGGCAGAGGAATGGAGGGCGGAAGAGCAAGTAAATGCAGTCATTATATTCAATGTACATTATGTACAAAATGAGCTATGTAACTTGAGGGTAGGAATGGGAGAAGGAATAATGAGAGAGAAGGCTAAGAAGGAATGACATCAACCAAGAAACATGGTACTTATAACCTGACTTATGAAACTAACCTCTTTGTACAACTATTAAGTAATAATAAAAAAAAATATGGGGGAAAAAAAGCCATTATAAAAGTCCAGGCCCTGGTGCTCTTGGGCAGTGAAGTCACACGAAGACCATAGCATCTACAGGGGTGATGAAAGTTTCATTTACAGGGAATTCTCTTGGACTCTGAGGCCTGTTCTTAATGAGAAAATGGCAGGCAAGGAGGCAAGCTCGGGGCCTGCCTGCTCCAACATGCAAACAATGTTGAGACGCCTTAGGTGACCAGTCATTCGGTGAGTCACCTGTCACAGCTTGGCAGGAAACTCACTCTCCACCCTGTTCCTCCTTTCCAAGGCTGTGCTTTCTAGAGGGCCACTGCCTTGTAATATTTGCCTCTGGAGCACAGGTCCTTTTGTGTAATTTGCACACACTATGTGCTATTGTTTGTCTCCCCAGGACTCTTGTGTTGGAAACTTAATCCCCACACAACAGTGGAGAGAGGTGATTAGTGGATTAATGTTGGTACAGGGGGAGCTGGTTTGTTATCTTGAGAGTGGGTTTCTTATAAAGGCGAGTTTCATACTCTCCTGCATGTTCGTGTACCTTTCTGTTGGAAACACATGACTCTCCAATGTCAGAGAATGAATAGACACACACAAGACAAAGGAGTTCTTGTTAAGGCATTTTGCTTCTGTACAGAAGGGTTCACTGCCACTCTCTCCTCACACACAGGGGTTTCTATCCCAGCCCAAGCTGTAACATTGCCTCTTCTTGTGGTTGAGGAGTCAGGCTCACATTTACTTTACTCTTGGTTACCAGGGTGATGGAGTAATACAAGGAAGTTAGAAAGCACTCCAACCATCAGTAAAAAGTTCCTACTCAAAGGGGGGTTTCTATCTTATCTCCACTGGCTGGGAACAGGTATGCTGGTGGTGAAAGTTGGAGTAGGTGGGTAATTTCATTGGAAAGTTCCCACTCCGAGGGGCCGGGTGGGGGAGAGGAGTTCTATAACTTTGTTGGTAAGGACTCATAACTTTGGCATGGCTGGGCTGGTTACAAATAACACAGATGATAGTTGAATTGAAATTGAAATCAAGGCAGCAAATAATTCCAGGAAATATCAATGCCAGAAAGTATCAGTACAGGATGAAGAGTGACTTACAAAATGGAAAGATTTTGGGTGGACAGAAGATTGCTTTTCTCACACTCTTTCCATCCGCAACCATGGGGTGACATAGGTAAATGACCCTGGACAGAAGTCAGCCTCAGTGACACATATGTATCCTTTCCTTATTAATTACTGTTATTTCTGTTATAGCAACTCATCTATGATACCACACACCAGCAACACTAAAGCTCCCTGTATGGAAATTAACCTCTTCGTGGTCACCAGCTTATGATCATTTGCAGAGCTATAGAACCTTTTACTCTTGGCTCAGAGTCAAGACCAGGCTTGTGGGAAACAAATGCTGGACTGGAGCAAGCAGCTGGACCCCAAATGCAGTGCAGTCTCCACCTGTGTGGGGTTACGACCCCATTTAGGGACAGGGATCTGAGCTTGAAAGATATAAAGCGCCACTAAAAATATGATTCTTACTTAAAAAGAAAAAAACCCCAAAACATTCTTGGGGAACCAAAATGCTTTTTTAATCTTCAATTTTGAGTACTGCAATTTTTGTACAACTCTCTCTCTTCTTTTCCTCCCTTCTCTTCTCTTTCCCTTTCCCCTTCCCTACTGTCTCCTCTCCTCTCTCCTCTCTCCTTTCTCTTTTCCCTCTCCTCTCATTTCTCCTTCTGTTCCCTTTCCTTCCTTTTCATTATTTCTCCTTTACCTTCCTTTTCTTCCCTTCCTTTCCTTTTTTCTTTCCACCTTTCCTCTCCCCCTTTCCCTTTTCCTCCTCCCTCCCTTCCCTTTCCTTCCTTTCTCTTCCCTCCCATATCTCTCTCCCTCTCTCTTCCTCTCTCTCCTACTACCTTCCTTTTTATTTTTCTTCCTTTGACTTTTTTCATTGTTGAATGTGTGTATGTGTATTTGTGTGTGTGTGTGCATGTGTGTGCTAGTGAACTCTAAGTAGCTCTTGTTAAAGTGAGGACATTAGATGATATATATATATATATATATATATATATATATATAAATTAAACCCCTTAATTAAGTATATAACTGATAGAATTTATTTTTCAGTCATGGGGCTTGAACTCTGGGTTTGGATGCTGTCCCTCAGCTCTTCAGCTCAAACAAAGCAAGTGCTCTACCACTTGAGCCACAGCACCACTTCCGGTTTTCTAGTGGTTAATTGGAGATAAGAGTTTCACAGACTTTCCTGCCTGAGCTAGCTTTGAACCAGGATCCTCAGATCTCAGCCTCCTGAGTAGCTAGGATTACAGGCATGAGCCACTGGCATCCAGGTAGAATTTTTTTTTTTATTGTGAAAATACTGTACAGAGGGGTTACAATTACATGGGCAAGATAATGAGTACATTTCTCATCAAGCATTGTAGACTCCTCATTTGTTTCCCCTTCCCATCCCTTTCCATCCATCCACCTCTCCGGCCCCCACCCGATCCTCCTCCCCACCACCAAAGTTGTAAACTTTGTTTTTCCACATAACAACTTGTACATCTCATTGTTGCAATGGATCCATCCGTATCCCTATTTAAACGATTTGTTTTTTCCCTTCCCCTCCACAAATTATACCAACCTCAAATACAGTGAAAGCAGGGGTTATACCATGGGGGAGGGACATACAAAGCACAAAGAAATAATCTTATAAATGTGTTAGAAACAGTAATCTGAAAGAAAAAATTTTGAATACATATCTTAGGGTTCATTTCCCTAACATCAACTTACCTGACCTTTTCTGCTTGACTCAGACACATACTAGTTATTGCAAATAAGGGAAACCCTGGGACCTAAGTTTCTTTGGGCCTGGCTTACTTCACTTATAATTTTTTCCAAGTCTTTCCATTTCCTAACAAATGGGGCAATGTCATTCTTTCTGATGGAGGCATAGAATTCCATTCTGTATATGTACCACATTTTCTTGATCCATTCATCTACTGAGAGGCCTCTGGGTTGGTTCCATATCTTAGCTATGGTAAATAATGCTGCAATAAACATAGTCGTGCTGGTAGCTTTAGTGTGGCCTTGTTTGTGAGAGCTAGAATTTTTTAATGACACTATTGTACATGCTTACTACATTATTTTTCTTAAAATTTTGATCACAACCTTGGCATGACATAGCCCATGTGCTAATATGAATTTTTCTGGATATTATGCATTTTTTTGCATTTTTTCTTTTCTGTATAAGAAAATAGGGATAAAAAAGAGTACCTCTGAGACTGGGGATATAGCTCAGTGGCAGAGCACTTGTCTAGCATGCATGTGACCCTCGGTTTGTACCCCAGCGCTGCATGAAAGAGGGGGGGGTGAGTGAGGAAGAAGCATGGTACATGAGTCATTGAGCAGCTCTCTTTCTAGATCTGTTCAGTGATATCATTGGCAGCTTAAAATCTATCAAGTATTCAAATTGCCAGCTACTACAAGCTAAAATTTATTTTTTTCTGAGAAAGCTAGCTCTCAAATGTGGATCAGTGCAATGCTTTCAGGTATTGTAAAAGTTAACAAGGTGATAAATGCAAAGGATTTTTGCATATTATTGCTAGCATAGAATCTTTATATATGCAAGCATAGTTTTATTGAACTTTTTAAAATTTTTGATTGAGTCTTTTTAAAAGACTGTGGGCCTGGGCGCTGTCCCTCAGCTCTTCAGCTCAAGGCTAGTGCTCTACCACTTAAGCCACAGTGCCACTTCTGGTTTTCTGGTGGCTTATTGGAGATGAGGTTCACAGACTTTCCTGCCTGGCTGGCTTTGAACTGTGATCCTCAGATCTCAGCCTCCTGAGTAGCTAGGATTATAGGTATGAGCCACCAGCGCCCAGCTGAATTTTTTTTTTGTCACTGTAAAAGTGATGTACAGAGGGTTACAGTTACATAAGTCAGATAATAAGTACATTTCTTTTTGAACAGTGTCACCCCTTCCCTCACTGTCTCCCAGGCTTTCCTTCCTGTCTCTTCCCCTGCCCCCAAAGTGGTGTAGTATATTTTCAACATAGTGTCTTATGAGTATCACTACTACATTTGTTAATTTTTAAAATATAGAGTGCTTCACAAATTTGCATGTCATCCTTGTGCAGGGGCTATGCTAATCTCTGTATCATTCCAATTTGCCAAAGCAAACATAAAAGATGTAGTTCAGGCTGAGCCACCCATGGCTGGCTTTCTGTTATTAAGAGGTTCCCCAGGCTCAGGTTGGCCTCAAACTAATGCTCTTCCTGTCTCAGCCTTCCAAGTGCTGGGATTCTAGACATGCATGCACTGCCATGCCTGGTTAGCATAATTGCATATGGAGCCTTTTAGTTGGTGCTTTAAATGTTTACTTTTGAAGTAACAAAATATCATGTGCTTCCAGCCTCCCATTTTTGTGGGGATTCTTTTTACTCCCACTCATACCCTCTAAGGAAGAGTAAAATTGCTGAGGCTTCACACTTGTCTAACAACTTGTTAGGTGTGAAGCCACTTGAACCATGACTCAGTATTTTGGCTTTTAGCTTGTTTTTTTGAGGTAGGGTTCTGCTTAAACTGTGTTGGCCTGGGACTACTATTCTTTTCTTCTGAGTAGCTGGGATTGTAGAAATATGCCACCATACCTGACTATAAAAATTCTTTTGGTGTTGCTTACTGCCTAGACTTTCACAAGGCAATGTTTGGCTGGATTCTTCAATAAAGAAGGAAAATGCATCCTTGGGAGTATGGCAGGAATGATTTCCCAGCCAGCAGATATGAAGCATATATCTGGAGCAATGGAAAGGGCAGTTCCAGTGGAAAGAGAAAAACAGAACATTCTTTCTTGGATTTTTTCATAGTGCTTCCCTTCCTCATGTACACACACACACACACACACAGAGTTTCATAGTGCTTCCCTTCCTCATGTACACACACACACACACACACACACACACACACACACACACACACACACACACACACACACACACACACACAGTGGTCCTGGGACTTGAAACTCAGGGTCTGGGTGCTGTCCTGGAGCTTTTGTGCTCAAGGTTAGTGCTCTATTATTTGAGCCACACACCTCTTCTTGCAGCTTTTTGGTAGTTAATTGGAGATAGTCATATAGACTTTGCTGCCCCAACTGGCTTTGAATGCTATATCAGATCTCAGCCTCTTGAGTAGGTAGGATTATAGATGTGAGCCATCCGTGCCTGGTGATTTCAGTTATTTATTTATTTTGTAGGTCATGGGGCCTGAACTCTGGGCCTGGGTGCTGTCCCTCGGCTCTTCAGCTCAAGGCTAGTTGCTCTACCACTTGAGCCACAGCGCCACTTCTGGCTTTTTTTTCCTGCTTATGTGGTGCTGAGGAATTGAACCCAGGACCTCATGCATGCAAGGCAAGCGCTCAACCACTGAGCCACCTTCCCAGCCCCATTCAGTTTTTATTTTGTGAGATTAAAAAAATATTTATAGGAGGAAGTGGGAGGGATGATGTCCTAAAATTCAACACATAATCCACAAAATTAAGAAAATTGAGGGAAGGGATAGGGTTAGGAGGGTTGAGTGAGACTGAGAAAAGGGATAACATTGATCAAGAGTCATTGTATTCATCTATTACTTTGTGGAATGACAACTCCTTTGTACAACCACTTAAAGATAAAAGCAAAATTAAAATATATTCACAGGAGAATTTTAGGAAGGCAAGAGGAGAGAAAAATGACACACTTGCATCCTCAAGAAGGGCAGGCCCAATTGGTGAGAAGCATTTATGTATTTGGAGTATACCAGGAAAGAAAGCCATCCATCTGTTCCTTGATCATCATATCAAGATTAGCCTCTTTGGAAATCTTTGCAATACCCCGATGCCCTGTTCCTTTTCTGTGCAGTGTCTGTGTTGTAAAGGTCATAGTAATATTGCCCAAGGAGTTTTTCAGAGCAAATGTACAGGCCAGAGTGGTGAGTGGAAGTGTCACAAGCCTGACATCGCAACAGCGCAAGGCAATGATGCAATGAGATTGCTGTGTGGTTGGTCCACCTGCACAGCATGAACACAGAGACAACAGCACAGAAACACAGCACTTGCTGAAAATAAAGCCACAAACACAGTTGCTGTTGCCTTTGGAACAGAGGTCACAGGTGTATTTTGTTTTTGGAGAACAGCTTACATCAATTCTTGAATCTTCTCTTCCAATTTTCTAGCATCAGCTCCACACAGTTCATATATCTGTTTCAAATATACAAAGGTACAGACACTTGTTGGTTCAAATATTGTTCCTGACTGTCAAATATTTTGTGCCCGACTGTAAACTTCCTCCTCCTCATTTTTATAATCTTCAAGGTACTTTGAATATACATGAAACATACCAAATTCAGGAGACTTATTTGTTACCTTTCCAAAATTGCTATTGTGCCAGGTTTCTAGAACTCCTTAGAATATTCTTCTAGTTTAAGACCAAAACATATGATGGTATTGGAAATGATAAAACCCAATTCTTGAAATTTGGAGCTTTCATACATTGGTACCGAGGACTATTACTTCATATAACATATATATAATTATATATATATATATATATATATATATATATATATATATATATATATAAGTCTTCTGAAATAAAATAGCATATGCTTTCAATTTCCTACTTCTATCTTGGCAAGAGCTGTGTAGTAGTTTCTAAGAAGCACTTTTTTCATCTCTGGATCAGGATGATTTTATAGTAGATGGCATATTTTATACATATCTACACTTTTTAGTAGTGTGTGAACCAATGGTACACCTCTTAATAAACATTTTACATTTGGCGAAATATGGAAGTCAAGGACCCTTACTTCGCATTATTACTTTAGTATACTAAGTATTAGGTGACTGGAAAGAAGGAAGGATGTAGGTAAACTGAGGCTGAGATTGGCTGAAACCTTGAGTTTCCAGTAAGGGGAGGAGGTTTTAGCAACCAGGAATGGTGTTAGGACTTTGGAGAAGGAACTGGAAAATCTTAGAACAATCCTCATGCTGAATATTTCTTGAGTATCAACCCCCAGTGTGAACTCCATCTTGATTGATCTCATTTCACTTACCTGCTTGGTCATGAGTCCACTTCTACAACAGCAAAGTACTCGTTTGATTCTTGAGAATAGAGTTACCTATGTGTGGGTGCAGAATTTCATGATTTATCTGGTTGCCTGGTTGATAACCATCTCCTTAACAATAGTTCTCTTGGCATTAGCCAGGAGAAGATTGTGTCTGAAAGGATCTACAAAGGGTCCTTCTTCCTAACAGTTAGATGACAGCTGGATGGTGGGCACAAGGGGAGTTTCATAATTCAATCTTTAAAGGAACTTTGTTCCTTATCTCTAGCCAGAGCTGGAGTGGGATGCAGGGCATGCCAGGTTTGAGGTGCTGTCTCAGTCTCTTTTTTTCTGGGGACCAGAAGGGTGACATCATTATGTGGGAGTGTTGGCTTCCACTTAGCCTTCTCTTACAGTTTCTGTCCACGGATCCATGACCACCCCCCCCCCCCATGCAATTGCTCACATCCTTGGGAATCCCAATCCTCTATAGAAGGTATTTTGCTAACCTTAGTGAATCTGAGTGTCTTGTTGTCTTAGCCTATCTCCTCTTGAAGAGAACAGTATGGAGTCAGAGACTATGAGGGTTCCTAGAAGTTAGAGCTCCCTTCTTGCAAAATAAAGAAAATTTAATGTTCGTCAAGGCAGATGGTAAGCTCCTGGAGAGAAGTGCAGCCCAGAGGAGGGGCTGGGGGGATGGAATCCCATGATCATGGGGTTATAACATGCTTCTGCTGTGCCACCTGGACACTCACCAAGCTCAGCCAGTAGCCACCAAGTGCAATAAGAGCCTTCGCTATTGTGCAATCTGACTCTTGCTTCTAGGTACATGGGAAGGGTGCTATTGCCTACCCTGTCATTTGAGCGAGGAATCCAATGTCACATGAAAAAAACTTTATATATATATATATATCATATATATATATATTCAAAAAATGAACACATTCTAAATATACAGTTTGGAGAATTACTACAAAATAAAGTACACTACACAATCATATCCAGATGGAGGATATATCTAGACACCTCCCCCTTACTCAAAGACAACCTCTATTCTGAATTCACATTGAGTTGTGCATTGTTGTTGTTGGTTTTGCCTACTTCTGCAAATGGAATTCTATTACAAGCATTCTTCTGTGTATGTATTCTTTTACTCTGAGTGATGCTCGGGGGATTTATGGGTGTACATTAATTTGGGTATATCCCATTGCATGCACATAACCCACTTCATCCATTTTGTCAATGACAAAGTGGGTGTTGCTGAGAATGTTCTTGTCTTTTGTGGACATTTTTGGGGGCACATAAGAGCTCCATTGCATGTAAAATGAGATTGTGGAGTCTACTTTAGTAGAGTCCCTACAGAGTTCTTCAAGTCACACTCTATCAAATTATGACCTATGGAAGAGGATGAGAATTTGGGTTGTTTCATATCCTTGACTATATTTGGTACCACCAGTTGTTTTCAAGATAGCTGATCTGGGGTTTCCAGGTTGCCATTACATTTGCTACATAATTCTGTGCCCTTTGCCTTGGCCAGCTGTCACCTGGGCTTTAGCCACAGTTAACGTGTCTATCTGTCTCCAGTCTTAAGCCCCTTAGATTTACTCTCCTTCCTGAAGTTCAAAACCACAAGTCCACTCCCAGCATCATTCCTCGTGAAATTCTTCAGTGTTTTACCATCGCCTGAAAACCAAGCTTCTTACAAGAGCTCCTGGGGTATGCCCTGTCTATCTAGCTTACTGTGACTCCTCAGCATAATCTAGTACCTCTTTAGAAACAGACTTATTTATTCATTAAACAAATACAGGTGGAGTACACCTTATCTGAAGCACTAGGAACAGGAAGGGTTCAGGTTTAAGACTGTGGAATATTTGCATAGACGTAATATGCTAGTGTATATATAATATACATAATGTCTTGGGGGATGGGACCCAAGGCTAAACATGTGATTCATTTCCTTCATACATACCTTCCACGTATAGTCTGATGATAATTTTTTGCAATTTTTATAATGTTTTATATATATATATTTATATATATATTTTATATATGTTTTATAATGTTTATAATAATTTTTAAAATGTTTATAATTTCTTTCTTTTTTTTGGGGGGGTCCAATCGTGGGGCCTGAACTCTGGGCCTGGGCGCTGCCCCTCAGCTCTTCAGCTCAAGACTAGCGCTCTACCACTTGAGCCACAACACCACTTCCGGCTTTTTTCTTTTTGCTTATGTGGTGCTGAGGAATCAAACCCAGGGCCTCATGCATGCAAGGCAAGCGGTCTACCACTGAGCCACCTTCCCAGCCCCTGTTTATAATTTCTTTACATGAGATAAAGCTGGGTATATCAAACTATCAAGATTAATGCCATCTTATTTACACTTAAAAATTTCATATTTTGGAGCATTTGTGCTAAAACTACTCAACCTCTGTATGTGTGTGTGTGTATATATATATGTGCGTGTGTGTAATATATTTAAATATCTCTACATACATACATATGTGTATACACATACACAAGCATGTATAATATGTATGTACCTATATGTCTATGCTGTCTATTGTATATATTGTAGTACTCTCCTGTATCATTCTCAACATTCCACTATTAAATGGTAGATTTTTGTCATCTGGACGCCCCACTATATCATGAATGGAGACTATTTTTTTTGTTATTTGTTTTGTGTGCCAATCCTAGGGCTTGAACTCAGGGCCTGGACCAAACTGTCCCTGACCTTTTTTGCTCAAACTTAATGCTTGAACATATCCATTCAAAAGCAGAAATCTGTTAATAATGTGGTCATAGCTACACTAGTCTTCTTTCCAACTTGTTCTAGATGTGAGAAAGCAGGGATATGCCAAGACTTTCATTCAGAAACTGCCGATGTAGCTGATTCCTTGAACACTGGTAGCATTAATAGCGCAAAGTGCTTTTCTTCTCACAGGGTCCTATGTCCTTATATTTGGCTATATGGGACTATTTAAACTTACAGTGCATGAGCAGCCACAGGCTGCTCATGTGTACAAAATGGGCACAGCTGTTCCAGTGTGAGTTTATTTACAGAAGCCCAGTGGGGGCTAGATTGGTCCTCAGCTATCGATTGCCAACCTGAGTGTGTCATCAACTGACACTCCTGAGAAGACATGTTAAGCTACCTGAGGACTGAGCTCTCAAGGTTCTGGTGAGGGGAAAACAGGGTGTGGGTCTGAAGTTCTGAGAATCCATCTCAAGCCACACCTAGAAATGGTAGAAGTGATTTGGGACTTGTTAGAAGATTGTCATTCTGTCCATGACTGAAAGTGTGGGGCAGAACTTCCTTCTCAAGGTGAAATATGGCTTTGGGACAAAGTTTTTTCCCCGCAATGAGTATGTTGCTGTTCACATGTGTTCACTAGAGAAGTCTAATCAGATGCCCAGGACTAAGAAAACATGCCTCTTTTCTCTAACCTTTTACTTACCTCCTCCTGAATTCAGAGGTAAGTATATCCTTTAAGTCTAGATGAATCAATGAGCTCAATCTTATTTTGTAGGAATGCTCTACTCAGAGGCAGGCACGCTGCCCTCCCAGTCTTTCTGGACAGCACATGAAAAATGTGTCCACAGTATGACTTGTGTAGATAGATTGGAAGGCCTTCATTCTTTTCCTCACTTTGGGTCCTGATAGATGTATAAATCAACTATACCTCTTTTATCTGAGTAGGTATATTTCCCTTCTGCTTCCTGAGATTCTCTCATGGGTGGGTTATTTTGAAGTCTAGGCTTTGAGAGAGTGGCAGGAAGTCTGTTGACAGGGGTCCCAAGTCATGTTTTTCAGTGGGATTAGTTTTATTCCAGGACTACTTAGACTGAGGGTGCTATTTTGATGACCAGAATGATTCCTTTGGAGGGGAAAAAAAAGAGAATCCAGCAGATATAGTTGTTAACTTCCTGCCTATATCCAGGAGAATCCTGACTGACTTTCATCCACTGCTGGGAGCACAGGGGTCCTTCAAGTGTGGTATTCCTGACTGACTTTGTTATGTGAGCTTGGAGTGACGTGCTATGCCATACTGGCTTGTCAAGTTGCTTTGCATGAATGTCAGTATTTCATTTATTGTGTTTGTTGTTGAGACCCTGAGTTTTCACTATTATGGTTGGTTGGTTAGCAATGTTGGTGTTTCAAGATATGACTATGTAAAAAGCATTCCTTACTAACACAAAGATCTCATTCCCTCTGGGTTCAGAAGGCTATCTCTAGGCAGAGTTGTTCCTGAACTTCACTGCTGGAGAGTGAGCACATATATGCTACCTGGGTGTCCTCAACAAGGAAGAATATCAGAAGTCTGCTGGATCTTTCTAGAACTTACCAATGCCTTTCATCTTACTGCTGCCGCCTTTGTGATGTATTCTGTGTTGTAACAAATCTCAGCTATGAATATAATTTGCGGCTAAATCTTGTAAGTCTGGGTAAAACACTGAATGAAGTACACAAGAATTGGAAATTTAGGGGAAATGAGATTCCTGGGTGGAAATAAGATTCATATTCTTTTCATGTCTACCTTTGTTTTTAAGAAGAATGCATGTTGGCAATGACTTTCACCCTCAGCAGGGGCATTACAGATCATAGGAACATGGACAAGGCCTTCTTTCCATCTGGTCTGGATTCTTCTGAATCATTCATTTCTAATTAATTAATTTATCAGCATATAAATGTCCAGAGTCCAGATGATTCTTCTGGTGGACCTCAGTGCTTTGGGGAAGCCATTTTATTCTAATATCAAAGAATGAAAGAGGGACTCAATTTTTGAGAGGTAACTCATATTTAAGCACTTGGCCAAAACTAACAAATTCTTTGTTTTTCTTCCTTTTCCCCTACCCCATAGACACACTGTCATGAAATCAAAGTTATTACTCTAATGTATCCAATTGTGGGACTTAAAGCATCATGAAGCAAGTACATGTATCAGTTGTTATGCCTATGTCTTTTTCTAGAGATGCTTTACAACCTTTATTGGATTTTAGATGGGTTATAAATCATATTTGTATATTGTAGTCCCTCTTATCTGTAGCTTTGCTCTCCATGGTTTTAGGTATTCAGTCAAGTACGATCTGAAAATATGAAATGGAGAATCCAAGAAATTACATGCCATTCTGAGTAACACTTGGTCTTGTCCAGAAAATGAATCATCCCTCTGTTTAGTGTATCTAGATTCCATATGCTGACTGTCTGCTTAGTAGGTGTCTTCAGAACAACTGTCATAGCATTGCAGTGCTTATGTTATATGAGCATGTTTTACTTAAAAATGGTCGTGAAGTGCTAGAGTAGGGATGATGTTGGCAATCCAGATATGCTAAAGAGAAAACTCCATATGAAAAGGTAAAAATTCTTGACTTAAGAAAAAAATTGTATGTTGCACCTCTAAAATCTCAGTAAGAATAAATAGGAGAATCACAGTACATATGGAATTTGTACTATTTTAAGGTTTCAGGTAACCACGGGGGTGGGGGTGGGGAGAGGTCCAGGAACATTTCCCTCTTAGATAATGGAGGTCTACTGCAGTTAGAACATAGTGTAACAGTCTGGTTACAAAATCACCTGCCAAGGTTTTGTGTGCCCCATCTACAAGAGACCACAAGAATGAACTTATTTACCACAATGAATCTCTCTAAAGCATGATGTGATGTCCTTGATAACAATACTAAAGATTATGCCAGAAAGAACAATCTCTTCCCTATTTATCACCTGGAATTTACTTAGGCACTCTCCTCCAACCTAAAACTATGACATGTGTTTCTATTGCATTCCTGCCAGTTGATACCTCACCTCTACATGAAAACTTCCAGCAACCAGAAAATCCCATTATGAAAGCATAAAGGATGATGGAGTGTGGGAATGCCAGTTAGGGAGGTTACTGAATTTGCACAGAGGCAGTAATACCGAGAATCTGAGCAGTGATAGGAAAACACATACTCTAGCTCTTCTGAACTAATGCAAGGAAGCAGACCATGTTTTCAAGGAAGGTGAATATTCTAACCCAGCTCTAGGAGGAATTATTATAATGCTTTTAAATACCATGCACATTTAAAAGGGCATAATGGATAGTGGCTCTTTGCCAGATGTTTTACCAGAAACATGAAGACATTTCTTATAATAGTCCTCAATAGAAAATTGGGCCCTAGTTGTTTTTTTTTTTTGAATAGATAAATGGCACTTAATTGCTTCAGTAAGTCAATTCCAGTTGTATTATCCCAAATGAAAGTGGAGAGTGCTTTTATTGAGATGATTTCAAAGCAGTGAATTTAATTTTACTCTACCTAAGAGAATGGATGTCAATGCAAGTTTTCCTGGTCAGCTCTCCAGTCATGTATTTAACCTTAACTTTTATTATCACTATTATTATTTTTAAATTGTCATTGTTATTATAAAGGTGATAAGAGATGTTACAGTTACATATGTCAGGGAATAAGTACATTTCTTTTTGGACAATGTCATCTCTTCCCTCATTCTCTCCCAATCTCTTATTATTTTTTTAATTAAGTTTTTTTATTATGAAAATACTATACTGAGGGGTTACAGTTACATGAGCAAGGTAATGATCTTATTATTTTTAACTGTACTTATGTATTTTTGTCTTTTTGGATAGCCAGGGCATTGCACTT
The DNA here is from genome assembly GCF_019054845.1 of Dipodomys spectabilis. Classification (NCBI taxonomy): domain Eukaryota; kingdom Metazoa; phylum Chordata; class Mammalia; order Rodentia; family Heteromyidae; genus Dipodomys; species Dipodomys spectabilis. The sequence goes on from NW_024870683.1 coordinate 19,503,618, forward strand.
GCTATGCAAAAGTGCTTTGCAACTGAACTGCATCTCAGTTATGTATTTAACTTTTAAAATAACCCAGCGGGGAAAATGATTATGATCCACATTTTAAAACTAGTTTTTTCCATAAAGTTATGAGAAAACTGATCAAGATCCCATAGCCAGTGAATCATGAGAATCTGAATCCAAAATATACATGGTCATTTGCAATGCTAGATAGCCTACTAATAGTTTCTAATAGCCATACCCCATGTATGGGGACCTCATACACCGATATGTATACATTGCTGTGTGAATGTCATCATCTTCTTTTCTGGAAGATTCAATTTTAATGTTCTACCCCTGCATAGGAGATATTATTGTGGTAACATGGGTAGTTATTCATTGGGACATCTCAAATTGTCTAAGTGGAGAGATACATTTTATGCTATGCATCTTTTCTTTTACCCTTTGCAGCAAGGAAAGTTCAAAAACTAAGAATCATGTCATCACATATTAAAAATAAATGCAGTGGCCTTCTTTTTTTTCTTGTTCTGAGGTTTCTATAATCGAATTTAACCCTGCTGGTTTCCATGGAGACATACCTTCTGGGCTTTCTTGAACATCTGAAATGTGGGTACTCCTTTGATGTGACACGTTTCGGCTAACTCCTGAGAAAGAAAAGAAATGGCATGAAGCCAACAGCTTTGGTGTCTTCTCAATGCATCAAGCTTGTTACCTGGTAACTTCTCAAGAGGTATCAAAGATCAGGGACACCTGGCATGCTGTAGACTCACACAGTGCTAAGAACTCTCCTCCTGTTTTAAAGGCCTCCAGGAGAGGGCAACCCGAAATTCTTAGGCTTACTCACTTCAGAATTGTAGGAGAGAGGTGAGAGATGGAGATCAGATAGATTAGATACACAGTGACTTTCTGAGCTCTATTTAAAGACCTTGTAAAGAAGCATGGAGGAGAAACCAGGGGAGTCCAGTAAGGATAGAACTCACTACAGAAATGGAAGTAGTAAACATATCTTTATAAATCACATTTTTGACATGGGATAGTATACTAGTCTACCATTTTACGAAAGGCTTGGATGTTCTTTCTTTTAAGCTCTACGCCATTTTGCTGGTGATCTTTATTTGTGAAAGATTTGGAGCCCAAACTCAAGAAAATAAGCTAGAAATCCCAATAGTTTTCATCCTGTCCAAAGTGCTTCTAAAATGACAGCTTTAAGTTTTCTTAGCCAAGAGTCAAAAGTGTGCTTTTTGTCCTTTCACTTTAAAAGACAAAGAGCCATAATTTAAACAAACAAAAAAACAGACAGTAACACAAATTGGCAAAGATGTGGAGAAATTAGAAGTCTTACCGTGGTGGTGGGAATATAAAATGATGTCGTTTCATTGAAAAACAATTTTTCAAGTCCTCAAAAAATTAAATGGAGAGTTACCATAGGGCTTAACAGTTCCATTTGCAGACATATACCCAAGAGAAATAAAAACACAGATTTGTGCAGTAACAGAACTGATGTTTATACCAACATTATTCAAAAGAGCCAAACATTGTGAACAGCCCACATGTCTACCAATGGATAAATGGGTAAATAAAAGGTGCTGCTTTCTGCCCAGTGGAATATTAGTTAGCAATAAAAAGGATCAAAACACTAATGTACTCTATAACGTGTATGAACATTGAAATAAGCCAGTTGCTAAAGTCAACATGTTCTATGATTCCATTCAATATGAAATGTTCAGAAAAAGCAAATCTAGAGTGTAGATTTGTGGCTGCCTAGATCTGGGATGGTGGATGCAAGGAATTGGATGTGGGTATTCTTTTTAGAATGATGAGATGTTCTATAAATGATCACACTGATGATGGCTGCATGACTTTGCCAATATGAAAAAGACAGAGCTCCTGTTTCTACCCGTGAATTCACAGTGTATGATTTAGGCAAAAGAGCAATTAAACAATGTCACACTTTAATGAAGCTGGAAGGAAATGGAGAAATAGAATTTCTATTATGATCTGGGTACCATGTCATATATCTTATGCATTTTATCTCATTTTTATCTTAGTTATCCTTACCTAATTTTACAGATGATGAAACTCATATTTATAGAGGTTAAATGATAAGTCACAGACACCAATAAAATGCTGAACAGTGAATGGTAGATTAAATTCCATCTTAAAGCTCAAATTCAATCTACATTTTATGAACGAACACTTGCTTAGTTTTGTAGTTTGGCTCGTGAATATCCCCCTAGGCCCATGTGCTAAAATGCTTGGTGCTGTGGGAGTTGTGGGACTCAAAAGGTAGGGTCTAGTGAGAGCTCGTTAGGTCACTGGGTCATGTTCTTTTTTTTGGGGGGGGGGTCCGGTCATGGGGCCTGAACTCTGGGCCTGGGTGCTGTCCCTCAGCTCTTCAGCTCAAGGCTAGCACTCTACCACTTGAGCCACAGCTCCACTCCCGGCTTTTTTCTTTTTGCTTATATGGTGATCAAACCCAGGGCCTCATGCATGCAAGGCAAGCACTCTACCACTGAGCCACCTTCCCAGCCCTGGGTCATGTTTCTGACGGGAGTGGTGGCTCCTTGGCCGCCTCCTCTTTCTCTGGTGTGCTTCCTGCCCATGAGGTGAGTGGCTTTGTACTACCATATAATTCTGTTTTGAGGTGCCACTTTTTCAGAGGCTACAGAGAAACACAGCCAGTTGATTATGGCTTGGAACCTCCAAAACCGTGAAGCAAGATGAGCCCTTTCCTTTGTATAAGTTGATTACCTCAGGTATTTTAGAATAGTGTCAGAAAGTTGACCACTTTCCCTCATTATAAATTAGCAAATGTTAGGAAAAATAATTTCCTCACGTTTTGTAATTTCCAAATTTTAATTTTTAATAATTTTTGTAGAGATATATATGAATACATGGATTGAGAACATGAGACTGTGTGTGTGTGTGTGTGTGTGTGTGTGTGTGTGTGTGTGTGTGTGTTATTTGTGTGGTGGGATGGAGAAGGATGTACCTTGGGATAAAGCAGGATTTCCTGAAATTCCTTGTAATATTGAAGAAAACCCACTAAAAAGCAAAAGATATATAACCAGAGAAAAGCAAGATATATGAAAATGATTCCATGCAGTTATGTTTTAGAAATTAATTAGCAAAGCTGTCATGAAGAAAAATGCATTTATCCCCATGACCTCAGTTCCTATGGATTAGCAATGTCTGTCGGAGCAATCCACAAAGAATGATTTGGGGGACAAAGTCCACAGAAAGAGTGGTGAAGATATTAGGTTTGATTATATGGACTTCCATGGCAGGTGTGGCTCTTATTTGTCAACTTAGAAAAGTTATATGAAAACAATAGCCTAACAGGAGAGTTTAGGATGTTTTATCAGAAGGAAAACAAGGTGAAAATTGACTTGATTTTATGTTGATGAGGTCATTGTGGAGGTAGTGCTGTTTGAGTATGTTGCATTTGGATTTTAAGGATCCACACTGAAGGGCTGGGAATGTGGCTTAGTGGTAGAGTCTTGCCTAGCATGCATGAAGCCTGGGTTCAATTCCTCAGTACCACATAAACAGAAAAAAAAAAAGCCAGAAGTGGCTCTGTGTTCAGGCCCTGAGTTCAAGCCCCAGGACTGGCAAAAATAAAAAATAAAAAGAATCCACAGTGAGGGCTTAATATTCTTACCTGAGCATCATCAACATCCACATTAGCAAACAGTACATTCTTGTATTGCAGAGACATTGCCTGAAAAACAAGTGAATACAAAATTCCCATTAGCTTAGTATTAATATTGAAATGTCATTAATTGAAATTAATACCGGAAATGTCTTTCCATAAAACCGAGGAATGAGCAAAAGAGGTTGTTATAGAAAGCTAAGCCACCTGCTCCCATTTCATTTCCCAACAGAACTTGAAGCACCAAGTCAAATGCCAGTGGTGCCAAGATCCAGTTAGTAACAGTGGCAGATACAGAGTCTAAGAACAGAGCATCAAAGCTGGAAAAAGCACCAAGCACAGAATGTGTGCAGTGGGTCTAGACTTCCCTTTGGGGGTAGGGAGTGGGAGAGACAGCAGCTTTTTTATGGGGGTAGGTGTCAGGAATTGTCTTCTGCAGGCTAGGTGTAGTAGTTCTCAGTAGCTGAGCACATGGCAAGGCCATGTGCTACCATTAGCTACCCAATACCTAAATGCTACTTGTACCTTCTCTCACCAGACTTTTCTCCAGGAAGTGAAGAGAGGGTTGTTTAACGGGTATAATGTTAGTTATAAAAGGTGGGTAGGTCGTAGGCATCAGCTGTCCAATGTAGTGTACATTGCACTTAAAAGTTTGATCCTCAGATCTCAGCTTCCTGAGTAGCTAGGGTTACAAGCACAAGCTACTGGAACCTGGAAAAAATTGTGTTTTTAATTCATTCCAGTATAACTCTCGAACTCTGGAAAATGTCATGAGAATATGAATATTCATTCATTTGTATAACTGGATGCTTTGCACTGTGTGATGTCCCTTGCTGGAAGCATTCCTAGACAGCAGGATTCATCCAGCATCACCTAATGGGATCCCAGTATTACCTTCAGGCTCATTAGGATGATTCAGAGAATGCTATTCTTAATGCTTCACTTTTAAGACTTCCTGGGAAAAATTACTTGGGGAAGTACAACCGTGACACAGATAGATGCTGGTGATACTCACATGGAAAATAGGACACATGGCTTTGCAGGGACCACACCATTTTGCCGAAAATTCTACCACCACAAGTTTGTGTCCAGCATCTTTCAAAAATTCTTTCAATTCATTCTGAAACCAGAATATAAATGAGGCAAGGCATGTGACTATGGGATTGCATAAAGTCTGACAAAGAAAAGTAACATGGAAGATTTCTCTCTCTCTCTCCTTTCTTCTCCCCCTCCTCTCTCTTTTCTCTCTCTCTCTTCCCTTTTCTCTCTCTCTTTTGTGCCCGTGCTTGAACTCAGGGCTTGAAGTCATTGCCATGGCTGGAGCTTGACAACTTGAACATTTGCCTGAGATTCTACTGGTTAATTGGAGATGGAAGTCCCATGAACTTCTCTGCCAGGGCAGGCTTCAAACCTTGATCCTCTAGGTTTCAGCCTCCCTACTCAGTAAGATTACAATGATGAGTCACTAGCAACTGGCTTGACATGGAAATTCTTTTTTCTTTTCTTTTTTGTTGGCCATGGAGCTTGAATTCAGGGCCCCGGCACTGTCTCTGAGCCTTTTCCGCTCAAACCTAGTACTCTACCTCTTTAAGCCATACTCCACTTCCAGTTTTCTGATGGTTAATTGGAGATGAGAGTCTCATAGACTTTTCTGCCTGGGCTGGCTTCAAACTGTGATTCTTAGATCTCAGCTTCCTGATGATTCAAAGAAGATGCATTCAATTCTTGTACCAATATTCCTCTAGCTGACTGGTAAGGTGACCGGCTTCTCAGACAGCCAAGACATTCCTTATTTGCTTCTAAATAATTTATTTGGTAGGTCTCAGGGCCTGAACTCTGGGCCTGAGCACTGTCCCTTATCTCTTCAGCTCAAGGCTAGTGCTCTGCTGCTTGAGCCACAGCACCACTTCCAGCTTTTTTTTTCTGCTTATGTGGTGTGGAGGAATTGAACCCAGGGTCTCATGCATGCAAGGCAAACACTCTACCACTAAGCCACCCTTCCAGCCCCCTAAATAACCTTTTGTCTCACTTTCCAAAAGTTGTTTAGGTATGAATTGATATCGTGAGGGCATGAACTTGACTTGGCTAAAGTAATCTGATGGGAATACTCCTATCTGGTAGTTATTTATTCACCATATACATGTTGAGGCCTATAACCTGTTAGACACTAGACGCATGGGTAGAGTACAACTGTGGTCAAAGGAATAGACAAAAGGGCAAATTTTTCCTGCCTTTGTGGAGCTTACATTTTATTTTAGAAAGGAACTGACACATCAACAGATTAAAATACATGCCCAGGTTAGTGATAATTACTAGTAAAGAGTAAAATGAAGAAGAGAGAAAGCTTGCTATGGATGTTGGGTTGCAATTGTTCACTCACAATGTGGGTGTTCCAACTCAAAAAGAAGGAGCCATCTGGATAAATATTAGAAGGAGCTAGTGGGACTTCTAAGCAAGTCTCTAGGGAGGAGAGAAGAGGGCTTCTCAGGGAAGAGTAAGGCTCCCTATTCTGAGATTCCCAGAAAATGAAAAATCACAGTTGCTAAAAGTGTTAGCAAATGTGTGGTATCTTAAAATTTTACTTATAGCAAACATACTTGGCAGTGCCCCCTCCCCCTCCCCGTCTCCCCCTCCCCCTGGCCATTTTTTTTCTTTTTGGTCTGGTCAGCATCAGTTTTGTGAACATTTGGCACCATTTCCCAAATCCAATTCAGAGGTTCTGATGAGTGTGAGTGAGGTTCAGGCATCGGTCCTCCTCCTGACAGTGCTCACCTCCTCTGAGGGCTTGACAGCAGTATATTTGGAGCTCATCCCTCCCTACCCCTAAATGAGGTAGGCCTCAACCTCTGTTTCAGAGGCATTTTTTAATATATATGAACAAAGAATCATCTTGCCCTATGTACAGATTTAATTTGTTGTGATAGCACCATTGGGCAATGGATAGAAAGTGGCTTTACAAAAATGTACCTAAAGAATTGCTGCAACTACTGCCATCATGCTTTTCTAAGCTCAATCCACAGCCCTATTTGGGGTTTCTGCTTTCTCTCCTAGGATGAGAGGAAAGAAATGGGATTTCTTACTTCTCTAGAATTTTTTTTGTCAGTCATGGGCCTGAACTCTGGGCCTGGGCGCTGTCCCTTAGCTCTTCAGCTCAAGGCTAGCGCTCTACCACTTGAGCCACAGCACCATTTCTGGCTTTTTCTGCTTATGTGGTGCTGAGGAATTGAACCCAGGGCTTCATGCATGCAAGGCAAGCACTCTACCACTGAGTCACCTTCCCAGCCCTTCTAGAATTTTTTATAGGTACAATTAAGGTTGAAGCTATAGCGTCAGATACAGGACTGGAAATGTTAGCAGCTGGCCTGAATCTAGCTAGAGTTAAGAGTAAATGATAAGAATCTGATAGGATTGATCTGAATGAATCTGATTGATTCTGGGCTGTGTCCCTAGACAGTGCCATTCTTTAGGGAACAAGAAGAAAAAGCAAGAATATATATATATATATATATATATATATATATATATATATATTCACATATATCCCCCCCCCTCTATATATATATCCTCTTACCACAGGACAATCAAGTGTTGGGTAGATTAAATCCTCCTTAAAGTTTATCAGTAAAGCCAAATGAGTACTTGCCATGTCTTTAATCATCTGGACCATGGTTTACACGTGGGAGTTGCTGATGAACTGACTGTTGGTTCCAGTGATTTACTGTAGTTTCCTCTCATTCGTTGTAGGACCTTGACCAGAATATGTGGGTAACTTCTCTATGATGTCATGGAATATGTCATCTCAGAATTTGGAACTTTGGCAGACTTGAGACTTAGTTTCACTTCTATGTCAATGATTTTTAGTTGGCTTCTAACCAGCCAAGTACCAGAAAACTAAAATTTGGATGTAGAGTCTATAATGTTGTCTGTCTCATTTCTGTTTGTCTATTACTGATTTCTCCCCATTGTTCCCTCTACTCTGGAATTCATCTTCAATAACTAAAGGAGAAGTAACCATGCTAATATAAAATAGTTAAAACATATTTTCATTTAGGATTTCAAATAAATGCATTTTGCTATTGAGGCCTTAATAAAGTCTATGGTAAGTTTTGTTCAGATTCATTGTATAAATCAGCATCTGTGAGCTTGTTATCTTGCTTTACCTAAAAGGTAAAGTTCACTTTTATACACTATGTCAGGGGTTGGCCAACTTTTTCTGCCAAGGGTCCAATAATATTTTAGATTTAATGGGCCACATAGAGTTTCTAGAGGAAGTTCTCTATGTTTATTATCTTCATTAAAAACATTATTTTTAGCTAGCCAGCCACACACACCAAAAGATAGTACCTTATCAATCTCTGGCGATTTGTGTCCCCCCCCCCCCGGCCCCCAAATTTAATGCCAGAAAAAACAAAAGCAAAAACAAAACATCCTGGACATGACCTAGGTTCTTTGTATCTTCAGAGCACAAGGACAATAAAAATACGAGAAAGAAGATTCTGTAGAAAACAACTACAACAAATATAGCAAAATCTTTTTTTTTTCCCTACCTATAGCTCTGGACCCTGAGTCCCAGGTTAATAACTGTCATGTGGAGAGGTAAGCTGTGTTTTCTAGGAGTATCTGCTCTGTGCAGGAGAACTCATCTCCATCATTCTCTTTTGCTTTGAAATCTTGAAGAATTCTTAAATGCCAAGATGCCATTTTCATTGTGGATCTACAGCAATAAAGATATTTATTCCTAATATCTTTGCCCATTGTCTGTTTTGTCTTTTTTTTTTTTTCTTTTGCCCCTGATATGCTTTCCTTATGTCTTTTACTTATCCAGCCTCTGTGGGCAATTGAGACGCTTCTGATGTTTCTCTGGAATCCTTTTCAGGAATTGACACATAATGAACATCTTCCAAACAATGATTCTCTGCTGTGCTGGTGTTTTAGGTTCATCCTTCTCTGCCATGGGGGCTGTCTGGGTTGTAGGATAGTTTGTGACATTCTTCCTCCTATTGGGTGTCAGCATCATCCCTTAGTGATGACAACTAAAGCTGTCTCCTGGAAAGGGGGGATGTACCCATACTTGAGAACTGCTGCTTCAAGTGTGGGCTCTGGTCTAAACATCGTGTTCATTTCTATAATTTTATGAGTGAAAGTGATTATGTGTGCTCATCAGATGAGAGGCTCTGGGTACACCAAGTTTAGAAACTTTATGCTACCTAGAATTTAGTATTCTTGCCTGGGTTGTCTGTCTCATGGAGAGGAACAAAGGCACTTAGGGTAACACTGAAGATCACTCAGAAAGGTGTTCAGCACTAGATAAATTTTAGGTCAGGATGAACTCTCAGTTTTGAAGCACTAGGTGTTAGCATTTTCTCCAGGTTCTCAGCTCCACCCAAACCTGAGCTCCTCCCTGCCCTAGGGTTCCTGCCAAGAGAGCTGGCCACTCCCTCTCTCCACCAATACCCAACTGCACACACCGAGCACCCACTAGCCCCAGAATGACCACCTGGATAGGAGTAGTGCCGCCATATTGCTCCCTCACCCTGGAGAGATATGGCCCCTCTAATAACCCTTATTATAATCTTTCTCCGGGGCTTGCCTGGGAGGGCCAGGATGGATCCTAACACTAGGAGGATATTTACTGTTTCCACCTTTCTTTCCCTCATGGACCAAGCACCTCTTGAACTCTCTACAATACATTTGGGAAAGACGATAGTTTAGAATTAACTCTCAGCCACAGCAACTAAGACAACAGACTTCTGTCACGTCCTTGAATTTCCGGAAGCTAAGTGAGATTGGGCCAGCCCTTCTGTCCTTCAGTGCTAACAATTACAGACTTTCCACAGAATTTGCTGCCAGGAAACTTGTCCAGCCCAAGGGCAGGGAGAGAATAAAAACAAGCTGTTGGCTCACAGAGATGTGTTTACTCCCAACTAGAATTAAACACTAATAACATGCAGAAAAATAGAGTTACCCAAACTGACACTTTTTAAAGTATTTTTCAGGAAAAAAGTACCTGGTTAGTCAGCAAGGAAAATTTCTACTTCTGGAAAAGTTCTACCAAGAATGTTCTAGAAAACAGCAAGCTGGGCATTCCCTTTGCATTTGACTGGGCCTTTTGTTTACATACATGTGCTCACATGCATTTTTCCTAGACTCATTTCTGACCTCATTGTTGGAAATAGGAGGCTCCAGGACTGGCAGGGTGGAGTCAGTTTTTCAGAAACCATGGCTATGTTTAATTAAAAAAATTTCAACCAGGGGTACAATCTTGAGTTATAAATCTTCAAAAAAGGACAAGAAAAAAATAGAGGGAAAGAAATGAAAAGATACAGGAAAAGAAAACAAGGGACTAGGAATGTGGCTTAGTGGTAGAGTACTTGCCTAGCAAGCATAGAGCTCTGGGTTCGATTCCTAGTACCACATAAGCAGAAAAAGCTGACGTGGTGCTGTGGCTTAAGTGGTAGAGTACTAGCCTTGAGCAAGAGAGACTCAGGGACAGTGCCCAGGCCCTGTCAAGCTCCAGGACTGGCAAAAGAAGAAAAGAAGGCCGGTGATGGGCTGGGAAGGTGGATCAGTGATAGAGCGTTTGCCTTGCATGCCTGAGGCCCTGGGTTCGATTCCTCAGCACCACATAAGAAAAAAGAAAAAAGCCAGAAGTGGCGCTGTGGCTCAAGTGGTAGAGCGCTAGCCTTGAGCTGAAGAGCTGAGGGACAGCGCCCAGGCCCAGAGTTCAGGCCCCACGACCTGACCCCCCCACACCCCCCCCAAAAAAAGAAGGCCACTGAGAAGAAAAGGAAAGGAAAGTAAAAACAGATGTAATAGAACAACAAAAAACAATGAACATAATAAGGATGTCAAGAAAAAATTGTATACAGAGAGAACAAAGGACTCCTAAGAGGGCTTTTGATTATGTGGAAGTGAAGAATGAATTCTTCTTAGTGTTCTAAGACCTTGAAATTCAAGGGCATATATAGTCCTTGGAATTCAAGGTTCATAGCTCCATCTACATCACCTGGAATGCTGAACTGCAGGCTCCACATCACATCCACTGAATAAGAATACCTATTGTATGATTTCTCATGTGATTCTTATCCACATTGATGTTTGAAGAGCATCGCTGTCAAGATACATTTCTAACAGGGCTGACCATAGCCCTATCACTTGAGCATTCCTGGGAACTAAGAGAAGTGCACACACCCAGGCCCCACCCTAGACTTACTGAATCAGAACTTCTTCAAGTACAACCCAGTAGTGTGAGTTTTAACAAGCCCTCCAGGGATTCTCCTGTATGCTCAAGTTTGACAACCACTGGGCTTGATGTATTTAACAGCCGGAGGATTTACGTTGGCCAAGTGCATTATGTCTCTAATACCCGGGATAATGTTCAAAATAATTTAACAACCCGAGTGGCTTGGTACTGATCAATCAAAATGAACAGTGTCTGTACATCTGCTTAGCTGGTTGCTCTGAGAGATATTAATTCTTTTAGTTGCTGGCTATGAGGGGGTGATCAAGGTATGCTAGAGGAGGGACTGGTTCATCCCCAGTGAGGTAGTATAAAGGGATAAGAAAAGGAATCACAGGCTACTTATTAATCATTATGGGGTTTTTTTGTGTGTGGGGGGAATAAAACCATAGACCTTGAGCATGTGAGACCATTCTCAGCCTTCCATTATATATTTCAATAACTTGCCAACTGGTATAGCCATCCCTGTGTTTATCAGCTAAACCTCAGCCTTGTCTATTGATGAGAAATACCGCTGTTTCTCTTCCAGACACACCAAGTGGTTCATAGCAACACTGAGAGGGAATTACTCATCAGGAAGGAACATGCTTATTCAAAATTAGCATATTTCTTTGAAAATGTAGTCCTGAAATGGAGCTCCCCATTGGAATTTTAGGCTTTAGCGATTCCTTTACTGTTAGAAAAGAAAACTACTAAATCCCTTGGGCAAAGGCTGGCTCTGGACAGGGCTGGAAGGAGCTCTGTCAGTTGACGGTCACGCGGAGCCATGGGAGTGAAGGGTACACAGAGTATCATTGTGGGTAGCATGAAGTAAAAGGAAGACAAAAAGCCAAACACACTCAAAGACAAAACTGAAAAAGATCATTCTCATACGTCATTCAGCCTCTACTATATGCATTAATGGAGGTGAGTAAATTGATTGAAATGTGTAAAGGGGCTGTGTCAAGAGCACCCTTTTCCATGGGTGGGTTTCTTACTAGCATGGCAGGTATTTCCATTCTGAGGTGAGTTTTACTAGCATGGCACAAAATCCTGGCCTGAGCTTTTGTGGCCTGTGTCTGCGGAGGCATATTTAGGCACTGTGATCACGGTAAGGAGAAACGAGGATATTGCCTTCTCTCAGAAAGCACAGGAGCACAGAAACAGAGGTCTGGGAAATGGTGGTCTCTTTGTAGAGAGGTATTTAGAGGGAGGGAAGTGTGGCAAGGGGATTAGCTTAGCAAATGACCCAGCAAACCTGTTCCAGGAAACACAAATGGATTGCAGTGAACCCTGGCCTAAACTAAGGCCCTGGAGATCACATAGGAAGAAATGCACTAAAATCCAGTCATCTCTTTCTTGGAAGATTTCTTTTTTTCTCTATTATCAGGGAAGGCAGAAGTCTTTGTTGACTTTCCATGTTATCTCTAATTTCCCCACAGGGCTTATAGTCTTTCACAAAGCCTCCAGTGCTGCTTGTAGACTCCTAATAGTTAACTATGTGTTTTTAAAATTTCCTTGTAAGCATTTAATCTCTTATGAAGGAGTCGGTTTACTTATGTGTGTTTGTCTCAACCATGTTTTCCTGCAATGTAGATGTTCCTCGAGTTTAGCTGAGCTGATCTGCTCCTAACATGTTTGAATCAAGTAAGTTCTGGGTGTGTCTCAGATGGTGTTTCTGGATGAGATCAGCATTTGAATCTGTGGAGACAATGAATTGTTCTCCATATTATAAATGGGCTTCCTTGTACACTGATGGCCTGAAGAAAACATAAGGCCAAGGAAGGAGAAATTCACCTGCTTTGCCCTGTCCCACTACTTTAGCTGAGTATCTCTTTTCCTGCCCTTGGAGTGGAATTAATATTATTAGAATCCTTGGTTCTTAGGCTCTGGTCTCAGAATAAATTACACCACCATCTATTCTAGGTCTATAGCTTACAGATGGAAGACTGTGGGACTTCTTAATCTCCATAATTCCATTATTCAATCTCTCATAATTCACTTATACCACACACACACACACACACACACACACACACACACACACACACACACAGGTTCTTCCCTGGAGAATCTTGAATAGTTTTGTCTGGCCTGTTATTAGATGTGATAACCCCAAAACCTATAGTAAATTACTACCTCATTTAAAATATCTGTAGTTCAGGGGCTGGGAATGTGGCCTAGTGGTAAAGTGCTTGCCTGGCATGCATGAAGCTCTGGGTTTGTACCACATAAACAGAAAAGGCCAGAAGTGGCGCTGTAACTCAAGTGGTAGAGTGCTATCCTTGAGCAAATGAAATTCAGGACTGGCTAAAAAAAAAAATCTGTAGTTCAAATTTTTCTTGAAGGGCACCATAATCTTTGATTGGTCCTAACCTAGACAAATCTGATAATTGCTTATCTAAATATGGGGCTAATATAACTCAGTCTTCCTACTTCACTGAGTTATGAGGACTGAATGTGAATGTCTATGGAAACTGGTTTTGTAAGCTTTGAATGTAAGAAAAGAAAAAGCAGAAAGGCAAACTCAACACACCAACATGTTTTATTTGATAGGAAAGCCTGGGAAAGGCAATCAAGTCTTCTTCAGCTCAGCTGAAGGGGAAATGGTGCACCACCTTACAACTAGGGTCCCTTTAAATATTGGCAGAAAAAGTAAAGTTAGGCAGGGCAGATGGAAGCGAAGTATGTTTGTTCAGGGGTAAAGGAAAAGGAGATGGTTCAGCAGTGTTGGCAGAAGGCAGTTCTAAGATACAGCTGTGGGGTGGAGGGAGAAGTCATTCCATCATTGAAGTGCTCAAACAATGCATGAGATCATTATTGTCATGCATTTAACACTAAGCTAATTGTCATTGGACACCTTTACTGGAGTAAAAGAGAAATTATGTGGTTAAGATATTTACAAGATATTTACAAGGTCTTAAGTTTATTGAAATGAAGATTCCCCCTGGCTTATTGGGGAAAAATCCTCCTTCAGTTTTTCACAATGCTATTTCATTATATAGGAGCAAAACAATTAAACTAGAGCACATGGCTCCTTAGTTATGTTCTCCCTCTTTTCCTCTCCCTTTTCCCCCCTCTCTTTTCTCTTTTTCTCTCTTTTGTAAAAGCATTTTTGGTACATGCAATGTGGCATATGCAGGTTCATTCTTCTAGAAGCTATTGGGTGACTGGGTATACAGATCAATCTCTTGTGACTCTCTGGACTTTAACTATATCATTCCTTTGAATGATGCTCCTTGGGGACATGTATTATGGTCTCGTTTGAGAACTGCACCTGCTAGTCTAATTTGAGAACATTTTGTGCAACATGACAGAAATGCACTCAAGTGTGCAATCCTTAGTTAGCTTAATATGAACCATTCTAGGACAAAAACACCTTGTAAGAGCTTCCTTTGGCACTACTGTTGGTAATCACCCAGTTTAGTCACCTAGAAACAGTTTGGTGATAATGATACTGGCTACCATTGCAACTTATCTGCTGTTCTTGAGATTGTAATGGAAGAGTCTAAACTTCCAGTGGTATGTGCTTCAGGAAGGAAGCAGGGCTGGAAGCCAAGTTTCCATTGTCTACTCTTTTCCTAATTCATGATGGTATCACTCTGGTTAAGTCCCTCACTTTCTGAGATTCTTTTTTTTTTTTTTTTTCTAGCTGGTCATGGGGCTTGAACACTGAGCCTGGGCGCTGTCCCTGAGTTCTTCAGCTCAAGGCTAGCAGTCTACTACTTGAGCCACAGCACCACTTCTGGTTTTCTAGTGGGTTATTGGAGATAAGAGTCTCATGGACGTTCTTGCCTGGGCTGGCTTTGAACTGTGATCCTCAGAGCTCAGCCTCCTGAGTAGCTAGGATTACAGTGAACCACCGGCACCCGGATGAGATTCTTTTTTTTTTTTTTTTTACATCTGAAAATCATGAGAGGCCCTGTCCTAAAAGGTCTGAAGGTCATTACTAAGGCCCTTTCTACTGGTTACAAGAGCTCAGAGATTTCTTGTAATCATGCTGGTGCTGTCTATGAAGCTTACTTGTGAATTCTTACTGATTTGGAACAGGGCACTTTGCTTGAGAGAAAATAAAAAAGCTGAAGGAAGCCATGCCAGGGGAGAGTGGAAGGAAGAATGATCATATCAGCAATAGGAAGACAAAGAAGGGTGTAGGTTGTAGTCCAGTTACTGCTGCCAAAAAGGCAGGCCTACAGTGCATGTTTCTGTGAGTCACAGAGATGGATGACAAGCTAATATGGGTGGAGAGGGTACTTGGGGTGAAAGTGGATGTGTCTATTGTAAAAACATCTCAGGAAAGAGGAACTTCTAGCCAATACCTTATTCTCAGGTTCACCACTCAGCTATTAGGGAAACCAATGGTGGCTAGAGAGGCAGGGACAGAGTTGGGGGTTTAGAGTGACATTCACACAAGCACACAAAGATGCTTTGGAGACAGCCTTTCTCAAATCAAGGCTAGTGCTCTACCACCTGAGCCACAGTACCACTTCTGGTTTTTGAGTGGTTAACTGGAGATTAGAGTCTCATGGGGACTTTCCTACCTGGGCTGGCTTCAAACCATGATCCTCAGATCTCAGCCTCCTGAGTAGCTAGGACTACAGGTGAGAGCCACCAGCCTCCAGTTTGCCTTTATTTTTAATGCAGAGCAAAAACAGTTATCTAATGACAGACAGGAGAACAAGAGCATGAATGAGCAGGGTTTCTTCATGTTGCTGCTCATGTGTACTTGAACTAGGTGGGATTATCAGCTGGATGGTCTAAGCAGCCTGGGGAGGATTCAGAGGGGCTCTTGTTTCAAACTTCCAGGAGACATCTCAATACGTACGAGTTTGCCCTATTAATCCAGAGGCATGCTCTTGGTATACCAAGGACAGCCATTTTTTATGTTCTGTATTTTTGGGCCTATTCCAATTCAAGAGTAGCAAGCTGGGTAGTGACTTAACATCAAGGTCATGAACTGATTTTTTAGGGATAAAAGGATTTGGGGTGTGTGTGTGTGTGGGTGTGCATGTATGTATGTATGTATGTGTATATATATATATATATATATATATATATATATCAGTATTTAAGAGAGCTGCTGCATATCAGAACTATTGCACACCCTCACACCGCAGAGTCTGTTCGGTCTATAACTGGATATCCACACAGATTTACATGTTCTAATCACTGGCATTGTTGGCTGGTAGGAACCTTGGAACAGGGAAAGATGGACTGATTCTTACCTCCTAGCTCAGCTGGCTTTCGTGCAGTGAAGGAAGTGTCAATTGGTAGGAAGAAGAGAGCCGGGGTGGGATTAGGTGGGAACTAGTAGTAGGGAAGGTGGGCAGCTAAAAGAAATAACTTCTATTTCTTCTCAGGATGAGAATCTGGCTTATTCAGACACCAAAAGCCATTCATCACTCAAGAGCTGCAATTATGACTTGCAGAACGTTTTGGGCTGTTCCTTCAACATAACCTGAAGGTGAGAATAGCCCATAAACTAGAGCTGCTTTGTGATTAGTAACATTTTCTTTTCTCTCCCTACCCCCTCTTCTCCACTCCCCTCTCTTCCCCTTTCCTCTTTCTTCGTTTTCCCCTCCCCTTTCCCTTTCTCCTCTTCTCTCTTTCCTCCTGTTCCCTCCCATTTTCCCCTTTCTCCCCTTTCCTCTTCTCCTTTCTTCTCCCTCCTCCTCAGGTCAAAAAACTCCTTTCGAAGTATTTCTTCTTTGACTGTTTCATAGATTCTTAGTCATGGCTCTTGGGAGGAATGTGGTATAGTAGAGAAATGAAGGCAAGCAGCTTGGGTTATTGTCTTGCGGACTTTGCCTTAATCCATTCTTTCAGGTTTTTCTAGTTTGTCTATTTATTATCTTTACGGATAGGGTACACTTTAACTTCCAGAAACATAAATCTGCTTGAACTCTGCTGGGAAACTGACGGGATCCAGTGGATATAATGACAGGAGAAATCTTGGTGATTCAGAAGGGCGAGGATCAGCATGTAGCTAGACAGGCCAGGACTTAGGAGGGTGGAATGAACTCACCCTCTTGAAAATGGTGTTTTGAGAAGTGGATGGAAAGAGATCTCCTCTGGAGACTGTGGTGGGTTGGTGGGTGGGAGTGGAGATGATGTGGTAGACCCTCAAACAGTCTGTGTCTCTGGGTGGCTTTTTAAAGTGGCGTGGCTTGGTTCACAAAACATAAGAACCCACGATCACATATTTTACCTGGTTTCCTTGCTGTTTACTGTGGCCTTGAATGGCTGTTTAGAGTTAGAGATTGTTGCATTGCCTGAAGGTCAGTTGGGAGAGAATTAGCTGTGATCCTCTCAAAGAAAGCAATATTGCCGTTGCTATGTAGGTTGCTAACGCAGGTGAAAAATGGCTGGTATATTTGAGATACTGTACATATCTGTCTCTTACCTGAAGGAAACCATAAAGTATGCTGATACACTGATTGTTTAATAGTTGTTTTTTTTTTTGGATCCAGTCATGGGGCCTGAACTCTGGGCCTGGGCGCTGTCCCTCAGCTCTTCAGCTCAAGGCTAGCACTCTACCACTTGAGTCACAGCGCTACTTCCGGCTTTTTCTGCTTATGTGGTGCTGAGGAATCGAACCCAGGGCCTCAGGGATGCAAGGCAAGCGCTCTACCACTGAGCCACCTTCCCAGCCCTTGTTTAATAGTTGTTGGAAACAATTCCTTAATTTGACCTTCTGCAAATCAGCAAATCCTTCTACTTGTATACACAAATAGCTCAAAATTATCTAGCAGTTTCTCTTGGTAGTAGTTTCCATGTTACTCTATGTTTAAATAAAGGGAACCGTTATTGAGCCACATATTGTAAAGACAATGGGAGTCTCTTCTATTATAAATGCTTGGTATACTACATGCAATCATGGAATATGCCAGAAGTGTAGAAGGAAAACCTTAAATCCTCTTAATTTTATGCCCTGGCCACCTCAGAAAATGGCACTACCCAGCCAAATGTTATTTAGTAGCAAAATATATTTTAATGGAAAAACCATCTTAAGTAACTGAATAAAAATGTGTTCCAGAAATTTTCCCAATAGACAGCAGAGTATGTACATTTCGTGAGGATGGAGTAGCATCTATTTCATATAATTTTTATATAGATAAACCAGGCACATTTAAACATTGAAACATGTAAGAAAGATGTCATGAGGAATAACAAAATATATCACAAAATTTAAAAAGCCAACCTCAAATAACATGTTTACTAAACAAAACAAGCCCCAGCACCATGTTGGACTTCCTTGGTATAAGTTCCAGGTGGCTCAAAGAGCTGTCAGGAAGAGATGATCCTGCTTTGGGAGTATGGTGATTAAAACCCAGTCCTTCTTTTCCTGGAGGGAAAACAAAACAAAACAAAACAAACCAGATTCAAAAGACTGAGCTGAGGAGGCAAGAACTTTTGGGGGTGCTGAAACAGAATTGAAAAATCTCAGATGTGAGCATTGTGATGGTGTTTGTAGGGATGGGGGAGGGGTGTCATTCTCTTGCAAAATGAAGGGGCCTGGAGAATAAGGGCTAACTTATGGAAAGATCTGAGGAGCCGCAGGCCTACATTTTGGCCTCCCTTCTGTCATTAGCTTCCTGTGTGACAAACTTCTCATCTGGAAACTGAAGTATTTGGACTTCCTGAGTCTAAATATCTCTTAGAGCACTAGTAAGCTATGACTTTTGGTAATAATGTCTGTTTAGGATCGATTTTTGGAAGAGATCAGAGGAAACACAACTTCTTTCTTAAGACTGAACTAAGATTGAACAAGATCAGGTTTGTCTTCTTTATCAGAAGAGGTTTCAGGTTAAGGGACTCGATGGAGGTTGCAAGACATCATGCTATCTCCCTGTCACTCCCATCAGGAAATAGCTCCACTGTCAGCAAGCATTTATTATCTAGTTTGGTGGCTGCACATCTACTGATTCTATAGTCCTTAATATACTTAGTATTGTAGGAGAGAAAGAAAACAACGATTACCAGCCTCACCTGGCCTTTACCCAATGCCTTGCGAAAATTATCCTGGGTACAACATAGCTCAAGTTAGCACCACAACTTGCCTTTACATGCTGGGCCCTGGAATCAAGCTGGATCAATCAGAAGTCTTCTTCTGGATTTGCAAACTAGGGCAGTATATGAACATCTCTGGATATTGTATGATGCCATATAAAATGCGTAAGTTATGATCAGTTCTGTTCTATCTGAACTAACTAGCAGAGAAAACTACAAGAGAGAAAGGAGCAAGAGAGAGAAGACACACACACACACACACACACACACACTCACACACACACAGAGCTAGAGAGACAGAAAAGATGAATCAACCCTTGAGAGATGAAATTTTAGGTAGTGAGGCTTGGGTGGTTCTTGAATCCTTAATTCTGCTCCTTCTGATGTTCTGTTCAGAGATTTCTCTGTTTTGGGATTGCATGCAAATCCCTCTACAGTGTTAATTCTTTTTTTTTTTTTTTCCTAAACTGTTAGAATTTTAGGATGACCATCTTAAGTGACCTAGGTCTCCTAGAAAAATGGATTACAGAATAAACAGAAGGAGGCTGTCTGATCCAGTTGGAGGCTAGTTAGCTTTTCATTAAGTGTGCAATACAGCTTTCAGTGTCAGTTGCCATAAATTTTCTTGACTTTTCATCTCAAGCTTTTGAATAAAATTCCAGGGCGTGTTGGACTTATATTCATAGATGCTCATAACTACTCTTACTCCATGGTAGGAGAGTGTGACTACATAAGGAATCATGCAAGCCCTATTTTTCCATTTCTTTATCTGCACCATATAAAGTATAAAGTTATATGAAAGTAATAAATGCTTTATGTTCTTTTCTAAGTTTCTCTTTCCTCCTCCTCCTCCTCCTTCTTCTCTCAGCTCTTGTTTTCTTACTGTGTTTCAACTGTATCTACTCTCCATTAAAACCATGGTCTTTATCTTGGGAGATCTTGCATACATTTGTTCTCCAAAGTTCTCTTGAGAGTGCAGATTTGTAATTTTTCTTCAAAGATAAGATATACTTGAGATAATACAAGAAAAATTCATTGGCAAAGACAAATTTTCTATTATGATTTTCCTTTAATAGATGTTATTTCTTCGCAAGTTGACATTGACATTCCAGTGAAAATGATTCACCAGCAAATGGGAGAATAAACATTGACTTTATCTAGCTGAATTTCCTGTTTAAAAATGAATCTGACAATGCCCGTTTGCTTTTAGTTTTCCAATAACATAGGGGTAAATGCATGAACTACAAATCTACAGGATGTAATGCAGTATGCAAATTGAAAGTCTTAAACTGGATAGATAATATTCTAACACTGTAACATTTGTAAGGACAGTGTCTGAATATTGAAATGATCTTACCCATGAAATAGCAAGCTATGACTGGTATTTCCTGAGCTTTAAACAGGTGCAATTTTAAAACTATTTTTCCATGGGCTTATTTTGATGATAGCCTTTTCTCAACTCTAATCAGAAATGAGAAACCAATTAATAGAACATAGATTATCATAAATTTTCTTGTAAGTCAATGAAATAGTGAACATATAAACTAAAAATACAGGATCAAAATATTTGGTTTGAGAAATAAACATTTCTTGCCAATTTCAATACTATTTTTATTGTACTCAAGAGCTTAAACATCTAATAGACAATTTTTATAAGCTATTATTTATTTTATATCCTTGCAATTTCTATTGAAAATTTGTTTACTTAACTTCCTTCCTCACTCCCATCTACCTTCCTTC
Source organism: Dipodomys spectabilis (assembly GCF_019054845.1). Lineage (NCBI taxonomy): Eukaryota > Metazoa > Chordata > Mammalia > Rodentia > Heteromyidae > Dipodomys > Dipodomys spectabilis. The sequence continues at coordinate 19,524,230 of NW_024870683.1, forward strand.
CTCCCTTCCTTCCTTCTCTTTCTTTCTCTCTCTTTCTTTCCTTTCTTTCTTATCCTTCCCTTTCCTTCTTCCCTTCCCTTCCCTTCCCTTCCCTTCCCTTCCCTTCCCTTCCCTTCCCTTCCCTTCCCTTCCCTTCCTTCCCTTCCCTTTCCTTTCCTTTTCTTTCCTTTCCTCCCTCCCTCTCTTCCTTCCTTCCTTCCTTCCTTCCTTCCTTCCTTCCTTCCTTCCTTCCTTCCTTCCTTCCTTCCTTCCTTCCTTCCTTCCTTCTCTTCCCTTCCTCCCTCCCTCCTTCCTTCCCTTCCTCTCTCTCTTTATCTTCTTTCTTTGTTTTCTTTCTTCTTTCTTTTTTTCTTCCTTTCTCTCTCTCTCTCTTCCTTTCATTTTAATTGTGATAAAATTTGGATCAGCACTTGTGATGATGATACAAGGAATCACAAGTTTGAGGCATAACTGGGCTACAGAGAACTTATCTAATAAAAAACCTTGAAAACAAACAAAAACTATACAATAAAATACATGGAATGGAATGTTTCACAAATTCATGTTTTTTGAAAAGGGATCACATTAATCTCTCTCATGTGCTACTGAAGTGAGCCCAATGCTTGAATTAACATTGTTTTCTAGCTTTGATGGTAGTGTATTTGGGGATACAAAATGCTTACACTCAAACTAGAGATACCTTCAAGATGGCTTATCTTGAGTTTCAACCTTTATATTATAGATAGACGTTAATTTATTTTGGAGTAGCCTTTACCTGGAGCAGTCGTGTCCTGTCCAAGCCGAAAGACAATGGCAACGGTTGGGTCGCACACATTTTCCACCATTTAAGCAAGGAGACTGGCAAGTAGCTGGGATGAAGAAAAATTCATGTGTTTATTTAATTGGTATTTATAAATTCTAAAGATGTCTATAGAGGCTTGTGGGAAAAATCTTCCTCTATTTCTTGGTCAGCCCTACCACTATTCCTCACATACTCCCCCCCCCACCTCAATTTACACAACATGTCACTGTTTTGAACTATAAATTTTTCATATACTTAGGTTGTGACTCTCTTGATGGAGCAAGCACTCAATTCTATGATCGATTATATGATTATGCCAGATACCAACTCTGATGATAATAAACTAATTTCACGGGGGATTGTCTAAATTAACAGATGATTCAAACACAAGCCCTTTGTGCACTACATGGCTTTTACTGGAATAATACTAAACCTAAAATGGGTCAAAAGTAGCTACAGATGAAACTCTGAGCAAACAGCCCCAAATTTATGACAAAGACCTCTTTCTCACAAGTCTAGTCTTGAATTTATTTGTTAATAACCTGAGGATGCTTAGACTTGATGATGTCCTAACATCAGCAAGCTCAGCACATCAAAGAGAAAGGAGAACTCCTTATAGGGAGAAAATACAGTTCCTGCTCAGGAAAGTTGGAAATTCAAACTATTTCCGTCTCATGATAGCACTGAAAAGAGCCTTTTCTAGATGAAAAACTCATCTTTGATGAGATAGAAATAAATGTCATTTCTATAACTGTTCATTCGCAAAATATGGCCAATGTTTGCAAGTATCAGGCAGGAGATAAATAGAGTGATGAGGAAAAGAAAGGAGAAATGAAATATCAGTCTGTCTCTTGGAGGGACACTCTTGGTAAGTAGGGAGTAAAATCAACCTGGAAGATCATACTCATTTGCAATCTAAAAAGAAGAGGATGAAACAAACAGGGTCAGATCTAGCAAACATAAAATTCAACACTTCAAATCCAACTCCCTGTGATTTCTGCTTGCTGTATCTCAGGATACAGCATGACTGTATCTGAGGAACACACTGACTTTGTAGCCCTCACTGTACTAATCAACTCATTACATTTACTTCTTTGTCTAGAAAGTTAACATCTCTTTCCTTATGCTCATGGCGCTCCAGTGTACTGTTCTGGGCTTACTCATGCCATATGCTTTTTGCATAGGCTCATTTTCTCCTCCCTGACTTTTTCATTGATGACTTATATTTCTCTATCTTCAACTTAGCTATATCTTCTGGGAACCTAGACCATCAGGCAACTTCCTGTCATACCACTGCCCTTGAATGTTCCTCATATCTAGCAAATACCGCATGCTCATCCTTACTTCCTTACCTACACCCCCAAACTTGCTTCACCTGGCTTCTGTAGCTCAGTAGATGGTACCACCTTCCTGGTCTCAAGCAGGAAACAGGGATTCTTGACTTTGAAAGACTTTTACCCCCACAACAAATCTATGATAAAGTAACATTGGTTCTATTGGTTCTATTCCCACCACTTTGTATACTGAGGCCAGATTTCCTAAAAGGAAATCTGATTACATGATTTTCTTGCTTAAACTACTTTTGTGCTTCCAATGCCCACAAGGCACAATCCAGTGTGTTGAACTTCACATGTGTATATCCTGGTGTGACTCCTCTTGTTCCCCTCAGATTCTAAGCCTATGAATCCTTTTCTGAACACTGATAGTTGCTTAGTGTACCCATCTTCACTGCTCTCATAGCTCTTCCACAAAATTCAATTTACCTCCGTTTTTAACATATCCTAGTTATGTATTGATAGGTCATTCTGCATTCCTTCCCCTTTTCTGAATTAGAATTCTGGAGAGAAAGAGCTTTTGTTTTATATCCTTTTGTGTACACAGTACTCAGGACATGTAAGTAGGAAAATGCGCTGAGGTCTTGATGTAGGACTTAACAAAAGGAAGATTACTATGGCTCCTTGTCATTAAGGAGCTCACTGTGGTTAGAGAACCAAGAAGCTAAGAGAACACAAATAAATTTGATCAATGGCACTGTAAACTGCCTGCTTTTAATTGTGTAACACCACAGATATGGAATATCAGAAAGTAGGCTACTGTGATAGAGAACAAGTTTGACAATAAGAAGAAACTCAGGCAGGAATGTGGAGGTGGATAAAGCTAAAATGGGTAGAGGAAGGAGGGAGACCAGGAGCAAAGCTGTGAGAAGAGGTTGCTCAGATGCAGTGGGAGAAGCCACCACTGCAGTGTCAAAGACTGATGGTAAGATAGGAACTGGGCTGTGCTTTAGCTGTGTGGAAGCCAGTCAATACAGTCTATACAGTGTGTGGACGCCAGTCTATACAACACAAGAATTCAGGTTAGATGTAGAGACACTAGACAACCACACTAGGTTCTCAAAGATATGCGTCAATGCAATACAGTGATGTTCAGCCTGGCAATGGAAGCATAAAAGCCATCTAACCATCATCCGGAAGTCTCTTACTAGACAAGGTTAGCATAGGGTGTGAGAGATCCTATGCAGGGAGGAATGATAAAGATATTGGTGATCTCAGATGAAGAAGTGAGAAGGGAAGGGCACTGGTGGCTCACATTACTCAGGAAGCTGAGATCTGAGGATCACGGTTCAAAGCCAGACCAGGCAGGAAAGCCCATGAGACTCTTATCTCCAATTAACCAGCTGAAAACCAGAAGTGGAACTGTGCATCAAAATGGTAGAATGTTAGGCCTTGAGCGAAAGAGCTTAGGGACAGTGCCCAGGCCTTGAGTTCAAGCCCTACAACCACTAAAAAGAAAAAAAAAATGGAGGGGGAAAGTCAAGAAAGACTTGTTATCTGGAAGAGTGTCACCTGTACCTGCAATGATAAGGTGCTTGAAAATGGGCCTGATAGTTTGCAGGGGCAGGGGCGGGGGTGGGGGGAGGGAAGTGTGTCAAGTTTGGAAGTTTGGATGCCTGAGAAGTATGCATAAATATCAAAGTTGATTGTTACAAATGAACACTGGATAAGATTGCTTTAAGAGTTCCCAAAGTCTCCAAATTGAGTCTCTAGGATGTTTTTACTTAGTGACATTCATGGGTAGCTTAATTTGGGCTTTGCATAGGATACCAATAAAATAAAATAAACTCTAAGAGGAAACCTACCTGTATGACAGCGGGACCCAGTCCATCCAGATGGGCAGTCACACTGGTAAGGTGCCACGCAGCGACCACCATTCAAACAGGGAAGAATACATATTGCTAAAACAAGAAAAATAAAAAGGTACTAGAAAGGATTTGATCAAGATGCACATGCTCAGAGATATTCAAGTATTCACAGAACAGTTTGTTATCCAGGAGCGAAACCTTGCATGATCCAGTAAAGAATCTTCCAGTATGTGCTCTGCTTATTAATCAGCATCATGGGAAAAGCACAACAGGAGAAGTAAATCTGCATCCATAGCCAGATGTAATTTCTCTAATGCCAAATGAACCCTTTCAGTGGGAACACACTGTAATCAATGCCTGCTAAGTGCTTTGCTTTGACTCTTCACAAAACAAATCAGAATGATCTCCCATTTCCTCTCTTTTCAAATTTCCATTACAAATTATATAAGATGCTCTGAGAGGGTTTGGCTGCCTTGGGACTCTTGGACTAAAAGTGAGAATGGGAATCAGATGGGCTATCTTATAGCTTACCGTTCATAACATTTTGGTTGTAATGGAATAACTTGCTCTCATTTCCTAGAAACTGAGGCTTCGTGGGGATTGAATCAGACCTCCTCCACACCCTCCCCAGCTGACATTCCTCTTCCTAGAAGAGGTTGTTTAAAAAATGGGGACATTGTTGTCTTACTCTTCCAAGTATGGTCCTTTAACCAACAATATTGACTTCACCTAAGAGTTGGCTAGAAATGCAGATTCTTAGGCCTAAACCCAGTGCTGCTGAAGCAGGATCTTTAATTTGTGTACAAATTAAAGTCTAGGAAGTCATGCTCAGTGAGCTAATAAGGAAAGGCCTGTATTCCCAGGGGAATACTCCCTGAGTCTTTGTGTTCTTGGTTTGTCCTGACAGACCTTAGTAGAAAAGAATGATGAAGACGTAGAAAGGAAAAAAATGTGATTTTTTCATCTTTCTCTTCCTTCCTTCCTTCCTTCCTTCTTTCCTTCCTTCCTTCCTTCCTTCCTTCCTTCCTTCCTTCCTTCCTTCCTTCCTTCCTACCTTCCTTCATCCCTCCCTCCCTCCCCCCCTCTTTCTCTCTTTCTTTCTTTTGTCGGTTGTGGAGCCTGAACTCTGGGCCTGGGCACTGTCCCTCAGCTCTTCAGCTTAAGGCTAGTGCTCTACCACTTGAGCCACAGAGCCACTTCTGGCTTTTTCTGCTTATGTGGTGCTGAGGAATCGAACCCAGGGCCTCATGAATGCAAGGCAAGCGCTCTACCACTGAGCCACCTTCCCAGCCCCTTTTTCATCTTTCTTAATCACTTAAAAATGTTTGCTTTGGTGAGAAGTTAACAGCCTTCCATCATTCATCTTCTTTATAGAATAGTTGAAAAGATCATATTTATGAAGTGCTGGTTTTGGGACTTGGACTCAAGGCCTAGCTTTTTTACTCAAGGCTGGTGCTCTACCACTTGAGCCACAGCTCTACATCTGGCATTTTAAGATTAATTGGAGAGAAGAGTCTCATGGACTTTTCTTCCCAGGCTGACTTTGAATTGTGATCCTCAGATCTCAGCCTCTAGAGAGGCTGGATGTGAGCCACCAGCACTCAGCTCTCATATTTATTAAGTTTTATAGTCTGATTTTAGGGAAAAAAAAAAACTTGCCTAGACCAATGGCATCACATCAATGACTCATCACACATTATTCCTAATGAAAACAGGAAATATAGTTGATCCTTTCATACCGAGATATTGAAGCACAGTATAGTTTAGGCATTAGGAAACATTTAAACTGCTAGTATACTTTCCCCTGATAAGTTCTGAACATATTTCTATAAGGATAAAAATTATATATTCATTTACCAAGCACTTCCAACTTCTTCTTTTCTTAATTAGCGCTGACAGTGGGCTGCTAATACTATGTGCAAAGTACAGTGTTATACAACACTGTGTACCTATACTAACTATGGCAATGACAGCTATAGTGTATTGTAGATCTGAGGAGGTAAAGGGAGAGAGGGTTGTGAGACTCCACCATAAACTCCTTCCCAAGGAAACCGGGAGGCACATGGCAATGACACTGGATAACTCTTGACAACTGTATATTCACACCACATATGTTCATGTGTATTCTAACTACCCTGAAGCCTCGACATTTTCAGATCAGCCTTGGATATTCTGGTCTGCTGTAAGGATTTAAGCCAATGGATTCCTTCCAACAGAAGATAGTTCCTAGGAATTTCCCCAACTCAGTGACTTTCATAGAATTGTTCAGAATACAAAGTTAAACTTAAAGACAGACTCACGCTCTTCACAGAGACGCCCCATCCAGCCATCTGGGCAGGAGCACGCATTTGGACGTTGACAGACACCTCCATTCTGACACGGGAAACGGCAGACAGCTAGAAAGAGAACAGGGTGACTCATGATTCTAGGGAATTCTGAAAGGACTGTGGTAGAAATCTGGACTGCCCATTTATAATTCATAATATATCCTTAAAGAGCAGAAACAATATCAAGTCTTTTTTTTTAAATGTTTTTTTAGTGTGAAAATACTATAGAGAGGCATTATAATTATATGAGCAAGGTAATGAGCACATTTCTTATCAAGCATTGTTGCCTCCTCCTTTGTTTTTCTCCTAGCATCCCTTCCCTCCCACCTCCACAACTATACTCCCCCCTTACTCCCCCACCTCAATTGTAAAGTTTTTCGACATAGTGTCTTGTACATCTCTTTGTTATAATGGGTCAACTTGTATCCCTATTTAAACATTTTGTTTTTTCCCTTCTCTTCCCTAAATTATACCAACAGTGAAAACAGGGGTTATACCCTCAGGAGGAACATACAAAGCAACAAAAAAATCACATGGTACATTATAAATACATTATAAATACAATAGCAAGAAAGGAAAAAAACCACTTGTGTCCCTATCTTGTGTTTCATTTCCCTTAACTTCATCTTATCTGGTCATATGTACATAACTTTTGACCTTTTCTACTTGTACCAGACATATACTAGTTATTGCAAATAAGGGAAACCATGGGACCTATGTTTCTTTGGGCCTGGCTTACTTCACTTAATATAATTTTTCCAAGTCTTTGCATTTCTTAACAAGTGGGGCAATGTCATTCTTTCTGATGGAGGCATAGAATTCCATTGTGTATCTATACCACATTTTCTTGATCTATTCATCTACTGAGGGGCATCTGGGTTGGTTCCATATCTTAGCTATGGTAAATAATGCTGCGATAAACATAGTAGTGCTGGTAGTTTTAGTATGGTCTTGTTTGTGATCATTTGGGTAAATGCCCAAAAGTGGGATTGCTGGGTCATAGGGGAACTCTATGTGGAGTCTTTTGAGGAACCTCCATACTACTTTCCAAAGTGGTTGAACAAGTTTATACTCCCACCAACAATGTAGTAGGGTTCCCTTCTGGCCATATCCCCTCCAGCATCTGTTGTTATTAGAGTTTTTGATTATAGCCATTCTAACTTGGGTGAGGTAGAATCTCAATGTTGTTTTGATTTGCATTTCTTTTATGGCTAGAGAGGTTGAGCATTTCTTCATGTGTCTATTGGCCATTCTTATTTCCTCTTCAGAGAAGTTTCTCTGTAAGTCTTTAGCCTACTTATTTATTGGGCAGTTGTTTCTTTGAGGATTTATTGTTGGGGGCTACAATATCAAGTCTTAGGAAATTTCAATATATGGAGAAGAATAGTTTGTTATTGGATATTACCATTGCAACTTCCTCCAGCTTTATTGAGGCTATAACAGAAAGATAAAATTGTATATATGTTTAAGATTTACAACTTCCTAGGTGTAGTGCATGCCTGTAATTCTAGCTACCTGGAGGCAGGTAGAAGGATTGCAGACTAAGGCTAACCATGGCAAAAGCATGAAACTTTATTTAAAAACAACTAAGAGCAAAAGGATTGGAGTATGGATCAAGCTATGAAGCATTTGTAACTTGATGTTTTCCTATATGCATACTGTGAAATAATCATCACACCAAGCTAAACACATAGTTACTATTTCCTTCCCTCTTTCTCTCTTCTCCTTCCTTCCCTCTTTCTCCCTTCTCCTTCCTTCCTTCCTTCTTTCCTATTGTCTCCTCTTCTCTCTTTCTCTCTTTTATTCTTTTTTTTTTGTCAGTTGTGGGGTTTAAACCCTGGGCCTCAATGCTGTCCCTCAGATCTTCAGCTCAAGGCTAGTTCTCTACCACTTGAGCCACAGAGCCATTTCTGGTGGTTTATTGGAGATAAGCTCTTTTATTCTTATGAGAATACTTAGTCTACTGTTTAAGCAAACTTTTACAGTAGGGCCAGAATGCTGTGCAATATCTACTGTTTAAGCAAACTTTTACAGTAGGGCCAGAATGCTGTGCAATAGATTGCCAGAATTTATTCATCTTGTATAATTAAAAGTTTATAGCCTTTGGCTACCATCTCCCTATCTTGCTTCCCACTTATCCCTCTAGCAACTTACATCTAAGTTTGACTATTTTTACATTCAATGTATCAGAGATCACAAGCAATATTTGTCATCCAGGGTTGTCAAGGCTGCTGTTGGTGCACACAACAGAGTTTCCATGTGTACACATGCACGCACACGCACACGCGCGCGCACACACACACACACACACACACACACACACACACACACACACATGTTCTTCACCCATTCATCTGTCAACAGCCAATTAGGTTGGTTCCATGGCTTGACTGTTGTGAAAAAAGCGATAGTCATTGAAAATTTTAAATTTGGTACTTTCTAGAAGAAATCTCAGATCTAGCTCATCTAAATACTCATAATTTTCCAAGATGCCATGCCTTCCATGACTTGGTATTGTTACAGATGCTATGGTTTTCCCTGCTTGAATACTATACTCTTTGCTCTAATCTGTTCTAGTTTAGCTTCCATTTCAGTCTTCAAGACCTAGTTCAAATGCCTCTTGTCTGGGAACCATTCCTGACACACCTCCCAATTCCCAGGCAAACAGTCATGGCTTTCCTCTTCCTCATTCCCCAGCACCTACAAACTCAGCCTTCTACTACATGTACACTCGCATCAACAGATCTCCTATTACACTCCATGGCAACTATCTGTGACCACATGTGTGAATTACCTTTCTATTAGGAGGATCAAAATCTCTCTATTTACCTTATGTGCGCGTGTGCGCGCGCGCTGGTATTGGGTCTTGATCTCATGGACAGGGTGCTGTCCCTGAGCTTTTTTTCCCTTCTCAAGGCTGCTAATCTACAACTTGAAGAGCAGCTTTACTTAATTGGAGATAAGAGTCTCAAGGACTTTCCTGCCCAAGCTGGCTTTGAACTGTGATCCTCCTCAAAGCTGGCTTTGAACTGTTATCAGCCTCCTGAGTAACTAGGATTATAGGTGTGAGCCACTGTTACCTGACTATACTTACACATTTCTAAAAATGCATTTTTTTTGGTTAAAATTTTTTCTGTTTCCAAGATTGATTTAGGCGGGCTGCTGGGCTTTCTCATATCTTCTAGGACATTTTGTAGTTTTGTAGAAATTCCTAAGTCCAAAAACCTTCTCCTTGTCTCGAGAGTAGTTAATATCCTCTGGGAATTGAGCTGAGCCAGGTGAGAGGAAGAAGTTGTTGCCGTAAACCTGGGCTACCCCGGGGTTGCAGCATGAATCCCAGCTCCATGGGGTCACTAGCATAGTTCTCTCAAAAAATATTTGTAGAACAAATGAAAAAATGACACTTGGATAGCTTGTTTCTTTTTCCCTTTTTATTTTTGTGTGTCAGTACTGTGGCTTGAACTCAGGGCCTGGGTGCTGTCCTAGAGCATTTATGCTCAAGGCTAGTGCTTTACTACTTGAGCCACAGCTCTACTTGTGGCTTTTTGCTGGCTAATCAGAGGTAAGTGTCTCGTAGACTTCCTGGCCTGGGCTGGCTTTGAACTGGGATCCTCAGATCTCATCTTCCTGAGTAGCTAGGATTAGAGGCCAGAGCCGCTGGTGCCTGGCTTCTTTTTTCCATTTTGACACAATTACTAAGAGGGAATTTAAAGGAAAAATGAAGCAGCATGCATAGTAATTGTCTGTCATATTGGATTCCCATATACATTTCCCCACAGGATCACTAAGAAATAACCGTTTACGTATTTCATTACCTCTGCAAATAGGAGGTGATGTCCATGTTCCATTTTCTAGGCAAACACTTCTTAGGGAGCCCTCCAGCATGTACCCACTGTAACAGGAGTAGGTGACCATGTCCCCGTATTGGTGGTAGATGCCTCGAGTGATAGCATTCTCTACGTGAACTGGTGGGCCACATGAGATTTCTATAGGAAGAAAAAACAATAATTAGGCCTGTGCAACTAACCCCACAATTACAAACTCACTAACTCACTAACCAGAGATCACAAACTCACTTCTAAGGCTGAATTATGGAGCAAAGATAAAACACATAAAGGAAACATTTTTACCCACCACGTATCTAGAATAGTAGTAATTAAAAGAATAATCTGCTGCTATTCAGAATAATTGGACACAGAAAGCGCGAAGGATATGTGTTTTCTTATTCAAATCTCACCAAGATGAGCCATTTTTAAAGTCAACAAGTCTGTAGGAGGGTGAGTATGGGCAATTACTTCACCAACGAGTCTGCTGAAAGACAAGGATGCCTAGGAGCGGAAAACAATAAGATCATAGGCTATTGTTGCAAAATAAAGATCATGAATTTCAGTACTGCTTTCTAGTGCCTAGAATGGTGCTGGATACCCAGAGTTGTTCATATATATTTGGAGAATTGAGTAGATGATTGTGTGTTACTATCTAGAGCCTATGTATAAGTTTTATGACAATAAAGGTTACACATTAGTTTTCCTTTTTGCCGCACTATAAAGTAGTGGTGCTCTACTTTTGGGATCTATACTAGAATGAATGACAGGGGCCACATATTTAACTGAAAATATTACAACTGATTTTACTTTGTGGATTTTATTTTTTATTTTTATTTTTTAATTTGCTGGTCCTGGGGCTTAAACTCTGGGCCTGGGCGCTGTCCCTGAGCTTCTTTTGCTCAAGGCTAGTGCTCTACCACTTGAGATACAGCCCCACTTCTAGCTTTTTCTGAGAAGTTTACTGGAGATAAGAGTCTCATGGACTTTCCTGTCTAGGCTGGTTTCACATTGCAATCCTCAGATCTCACTCCTGAGTAACTAGGATTACAAGTGTGAGCCACTAGCACCTGGCTTACTTTGTGGGTTTTATGAGAAGCCTTAAGAAAATTAGACTTATTTTGGGGTGGACCACAGTAGGAACTGGATTAGAGTCAGGATGTTAATCAGTATCCAGTGTAAGTCTCACTTTTAGATGAAGAATCTTCATGAGCTGGTTCTTAACTCATTTTGTTGTCATAGTGCTATTAAAAACTTGACAGAGGGGCTGGGAAGGTGGCTCAGTGGTAGAGTGCTTGCCTTGTATGCATGAGGCCATGGGTTCGATTCCTCAGCACCACATAAGCAGAAAAAGCTGGAAGTGATGCTATGTCTCAAGTGGTAGAGCACCACCCTTGAGCCGAAGAGCTGAGGGACAGTGCCCAGGCCCAGAGTTCAGGCCCCACAACCAACCAAAAACAAAAAGTTGGCAGAGAAGATAATCCATTTGTTTAGGTTTTTAAAATTCCTTTTCCATCCAAAATGGACAAAATGCCTACTGAAATTGGGAAGAAATAAAAAAGAAGAAAGAGCTGCCTCTTGGCGTAGACAAATAGGAAAAGACAAATACACAAAAATACACAAAAGACAAATACACAATTAGACCCCAAGAGGCTGTATGGGTACCATATTATGAAGACATTGAGTTGAATGTAACTGAATGAGAGGGAATGGATCACCGTGATGGTGGCACTTGGATTAGGCTATAAACCACAAGTAGATAAAGGGAAAAAGCTTCTAGGCTGAGGCCAGAGCATGCAGAAAGATCAGTATGAGTTGATGTTTGGCTTATAGAGTTTGATCATCAAAGCATAGATTTCAGCAAGCTATATGGTAATCACCTGTGGTTCTTACTGAAAAAATGCACAGTTCTGGAGTTTCTAACTTAACAACTTGCATTTTATATAGGCTTCTTGGTGATCTGCATGTACTTTAGATTTTCATCATTGGTTAACTATCCATGGTGGGCAAACAGAAAGAATAACATTGCTGCCTGGGGAAAGGAAGAATATTTGGACCTAGGGCATAACAGAAAATGCAGAAGAGGGAGCTGGGAAGGTGGCTCAGTGGTAGAGCGCTTGTCTTGCATGCATAAGGCCCTGGGTTCGATTCCTCAGCACCACATAAGCAAAAAGAAAAAAGCAGGAAGTGGCACTGTGGCTCACGTAGTAGGGCACTAGCCTTGAGCTGAAGAGCTGAGGCACAGTGCCCAGGCCCAGAGTTCAGGCCCCATGACCCGACCTTCCCCCCCCCCCCCCCAAAAAAAAAAAAGAGAAGATGATAGAGGATAACAAAGAATAGTGGACGCCGGCCCCTCTCCAAGGCAATCCTTCAATATTCTCAGGATATTGAAAAATAATCAAGCATACTTGCAAGGAACCTTTGGAATAAGCACACATCTCTTCTTACTCTTGCTCCCAGTGGCTTGAATGGTAAGTCTTGGGGAGCCAAGACTGAGGTGAGGGTGTGTGGGCAAAATGGGGCTCCTTGACCCACTTTCCTCAGGTTGGTGACGCTATAAACCAGACCAAGGGCCTAAAGAAACTTTACTTCACACAAACTTATTACATTGCATTTCATAAGGAGTAGATTTTATAAGTATCTGAGCCCAAATTCTAGCTAAAAGTATAATATTCAGTTATCTGGGCTACTTGGTATTTCTTCCTAGCAGTAGATATTGCTAATGAACTTTACACCAATTATTTATTTATTTTCATTTAATTATTTAATTTATTTTTTTGTTGGTTTTGTTGAACTCAGGGCCTGGCACTGTCCCTGATCTTTTTAGCTCAAGGCTAGTGCTCTACCACTTGGAGCCACAGTGCCATTTCCAGTTTCCTGGTGATTAACTGAAGATAAGAGTCTCATGGACTTTCTGTCTGGACTGGTTTTGAACAATGATCCTCAGATCTCAGCCTCCTGAGTAGCTAGGATAGCAGGGGTAAGCCATAGGTGCCTGGCTTATCTATTTCTTTTTTGATCAACATTTCAAGACAGGAAGTAGTCACAAAAAAGATATCCCTAACATGCTGATACAAAGACCTACTTCCTTCAACTAAGTCCCACCTCCTAAAGTTTTTAGAACCCTATCCCCCTCCCCCCAATAGTGCTACCAGCTGAGGACCAAACATGAACCTAGAAGGCACTTTTCATATTCAAGCCATGATAATTCTCTTTAGGAACTTGATAGAAATGCAAATTCTCAGGTCTCATCCAAACCTACTAAATCAGAAATCGAAGGCTGGCCCCTAGCCATCTAGGCCCTCTAAAGCTCTCTAGGTGCTTCTGGTAGAGGCTCAATTTGAGAACAATCTTAGCATCTGTATCTGTAAAGCACTTTAGCCTATTAAAGAATAGTCTGGCTCCTTGACACAGGTTGAAACTTCCTAAATAAAGATCCAGAAAGGCAACAAATCAAAGAAAGGCTGGATAAATGCATTAAACTGCAGAGCTTCTGCCTGGTAAAGGACATAGCTAGCAAGATAAATAGAAAGCCCACAGATTGGGAGAAGATCATCACTAGCTATATAACAGACAAGGGCCTCATATCAAAAATATACTTAGAGCTCAAAAATTATCCCTCCCCCAAATCAAATCCTCAAAGAAACAATTACCCCATTAATAAGTGGGCTGAAGAATTAAAAAGAGGGGCTGGAAAGGTGGCTCAGTGGTAGGGCGCTTGCCTTGCATGCATGAGGCCCTGGGTTCGATCCCCCAGCACCACATAAGCAAAAAGAAAAAAAGCTGGAAGTGGTGCTATGGCTCAAGTGGTAGAGCGTTAGCCTAGAGCTGAAGAGCTGAGGGACAGCACCCAGGCCCAGAGTTCAGGCCCCACAATCGGACCCCCCCCCCTCCAAAAAAAAAAGAATTAAAAAGAGACTTCTCTGGAGAGGAAATAGGAATGGCCAATAGACACATGAAGAAATGTTCAACATCTTTGGCCATAAAAGAAATGTAAAAGCTGGGTACCGGTGGCTTGTGCCTGTAATTCTAGCTACTCACAAGGCTGAGATCTGAGGATTGCAGTTCAAAGCCAGCCTGGGCAGGAAAGTCTGTGAAACTCTTATCTCCAATTAACCACTTAAAAGCCAGAAGTGGTATTGTGGCTCAAGTGGTAGACTGCTATCCTTGAGCACAAAGAGGCTCAGGGACAATGCCCAGGCTCTGAGTTCAAGCTCCATAACTGACCCCCCAAAAATGCAAATCAAAACTACATTGAGAGTCCACCTTACCCCATGGCCATTATCAAGAAAACAAAAAATAACAGATGCTGGCAGGGATGTGGCCAAAAAGGAAAGCTACTACACTATTGTTGGGAATGTAAACTAGTTCAACTACTCTGGAAAGCAGTACATAGGTTCCTCACCTCTGTAACATAGAGCTGGTGCCGGTGGCTCACACCTGTAATCCTAGCTATGCAGGAAGCTGAGATCTGAGGATCATGGTTCAAAGCCAGCCCAGGCAGGAAAGTCCATGAGATTCTTACCTCCAATAAACCACCAGAAAACTGGAAGTGGTGCTGTGACTTAATGGTTGAGCTAAAGAGCTGAGGGATAGTGCCCAGGCCCAGAGTTCAAGCCCCACAACCAATAACAACAACAAAAAATGATTAAATATAGACCTTCCCTATGACCCAGCAATCCCACCACTGGACATTTACTCAAATGATTGCAAACAAGGTCTCACTAAAGCTACCAGCACAATTATGTTCATTGCAGCATTATTTACCATAGCTAAGATATGGAACCAACCCAGATGCTCCTCAGTAGATGAATGGATTGAGAAAATGTGGTATATATACACAATGGAATTCTAGGCTTCCATCAGAAAGAATGACATTGCCCCATTTATAAAGAAATAGAAAGACAGAAAAAAAAATCATATTAAGTGAAATAAGTCAGATCCAAAGAAACATAGGCTCTATGGTTTCCCTCATTTATAATGATTAGTATATACCTAGGATCATCCTAGCAAAGGTTCACAATAACCCAATAGCTATGTACATATGACCACATAAATGATATTGATTGAAATGAACTCCAAGATAGGGAGTGTTTTTTTTCTTTTGTGGTTTTTTGTTTTTTTTCTCTTTCTTTTTTCTTCTCTCTCTCTCTCTCTTTTAGTGTACTGTTTCAGTTATTTCTTTTGTCTTTTGTCTTTTTTTCTCCTCTGGTTTATTCCATGTGGTCATTGTTTCTGATTTCAGTGCCCTTTGTAAGTTTATTTGATTTGGGGAAGGGAAAGGGAATCACAGGAAAAGCGGGACAAAGGGTGAACTAATACAATAGCAATACACACTAGACACTATGTTGGAAATGAACTTTACAACTTGGGAGGGAGGGGAGTCTTGGGGGAGGGAAAGTAGGAGAAAATGAGGGAGGGGGTAACACTGATCAAAAAGAAATGTACTCATTATCTTACTTATGTAACTGTAACCCCTATGTACATCACCTTTACAATACAATAAAATAAAAAGAATAGTTTGGGACAGTATGGAAGAAACTCCATATTTTCAATTTTAATTCTTGCTCGTTCTTAGAAGAGCCCATTTAGAAACCTGTTTTGTGACTGTGGCCAAATAAGTTTTAGCTTAGTTCTGGTAAGTATTTCTTTTCACAAAAATCTTTCTTGAGGTTTTTGTTTTGTTTTGTTTGGTTGGTTTTTTTGGTCGTTGGGCTTGAACTCTGGGCCTGGGCACTGCCCCTGAGCTCTTCAGCTCAAGGTGAGTGCTCTACCACTTGAGCCACAGCGCCACTTCCGGTTTTCTGATGGTTTACTGGAGATAAGAATCTCATGGATGGGCTGGGAAGTTGGCTCAGTGGTAGAGCGCTTGCCTTGCATGCCTGAGGCCCTGGGTTCGATTCTTCAGCACCACATAAGCAAAAAGAAAAAAGCTGGAAGTGGCGCTGTGGCTCAAGTGGTAGAGCACTAGCCTTGAGCTGAAGAGCTGAGGGACAGTGCTCAGGCCCAGAGTTCAGGCCCCACAACCGGACCCAAAAAAAAAAAAAAAAAAGAATCTCATGGAGTTTCCTGCCTGGGTTGGCTTTGAACTGTAATCCTCAGATCTCAGCCTCCTGAGTAGCTAGAATTACAAGTGTGAGCCACTAATACCCATCTCTTCCTTGAGTTTTAAACATTAATGTAGAAGATAGCTTATGATAGTGCAGAGAGCAAATCATTAAGTTCTTTCATTGAACATAATCTCACAGGATGGGAGAATACCCCAGGCTAACTGGCTCACTGGGTTCTGTCTGTTGACTCACTTTCACACTTGGCACTTGTCTGTGTCCATGTCTCATCCGGATTGCAGGTGATGACACCTTGTCCCTTGAGTAGGAAGCCTTCCCTACACTTGATGGACACATTCTGATCGACATAGAACTCTTTTTCAGAAAGCACAGCATTCTCAGGAATCACAAAAGGGACAGGGCATGGATTTGCTGTGAAAGAAAAGAAAATTCAGGTTGATATTTCTGCTCATTTCCTAATTTATTTCTTTGAAGGCAAAGTTGATTCCTATCAGAGAGGAATTGTCAGTGTTGATGATATGATTTTTAAGAAACATGGAACTTATACACGGATTTGTTTCGAATATACATGAAATTATTGAAAATACTGATCAAGATGCATTATATTCGTAAACTGCTGTGTTAAGTGGAAACTCCTTTGTATAACTACTTAAAGATACTAAAACAAAAAAGATAAAATCAGATGAGATTTGGAAATACCAAGCATGAGCACAAAATCCAAAAGCTCTAAGATGGCAAGTTAAATCTGAAATGGCCTATACTGTTATTTTAGACTTTTGTTTTTGATCAGCATTAGGGAACAAAGGTATACTAACAATAGAAAATGCATTAAATATTCCTTTAGTATTGGAAGAATATTAAGAACACAGTAACATCTATCAAATTATTTTCTTTTTCTGAACTTCCTTCAGAAGAAACTAGAAAAACAAGTAGACTTTTCTGTGTGTGAGTTTGATAGGACTTCAGACCCATATTGCTATGAGTGGAATATTAGAATTTTTGCATTGTAGACTTGGCAAGTCTTACTGGTAAAGATAGATTCAATTCTGAAGGAAAAACAGGAATGATGTTAGCTTTGCTTAGTGCAGTTGTCTCACACACATTTTACAAGCAATTTCACTTTTTTCCCTTGATTTGAAATAGGTACAAAAGAAGTGTTGGTTGTGAGGTAGGTTTCCACTGAGTCCTAAATGCTCAGTTACTGCATCAGGATTTGTGGGTTGTGGGGCCTGGGCACTGTCCCTCAGCTCTTCAGCTCAAGGCTAGTGCTCTACCACTTGGGCCACAGCGCCACTTCCGGCTTTTTTCTGCTTATGTGGTGCTGAGGAATCAAACCCAGGACCTCATGCATGCAAGGCAAGCACTCTACCACTGAGCCACCTTCCCAACCCTGCATCAAGATACTTTAACAGTAATCTGGCTCTGTCAACGTACATCTTATTTGTAAATGTTTCATGCAAATGGTTATCATTACCGTTACTATATTTACTTATGCTTTATTATATTAACATCACATTTTAAATCCAATGTCTTTCTTTATTCCTTTTCTGTTACTAACAGGGTATTTCTTTTGTTGGTGGTGGTGTTTTGTTTTGTTTTGCCTCTTTTGGAGGCAGTACTGAGGTTTGAACCTAGAGCCAGGGTGCTTTCTCTTAGCTATTTGCTCAAGGCTGGCATTCTACCACTTGAACCACAGCTCCACTTTCAGTGTATTGGTGGTTAATTGGAGAAAAGAGGCTCACAGCCTCTCGTGTTTGGGCTGGCTTTGAACTGTGATCCGTAGGTATCAGCCTCCCTGAGCTCCTCAGATGTTCCCCTTTACTCCACTAAAATCTATCATACATTTATGTCAACAGTTTAAAAAGTTTTAAGCAGTTGTACAAAGGGATTTCAACAAGTCAGATTCTGAGTACACTGCATCTTGATAGTCATTGCTCCCATCATTCTCCCCATCAACATTAAAAATATTACACCTCATTACTCTTAGTGCCTTGAAATTATAACCAGCCAAAGAATCCGATAAAACTAGATTTTAGATAGGATGTTTTACATATTAGGAGTAGATTTTCTTAGTACCCCACAAAATTTAGGTTGATAGGCATAGATTGCTTTCTCTGGGACAATCTCCCTCATCAGTGGCGCTTCCTCTAGGTCTGAGATAAGCAGGAAGCTAGCAGTGAAGCTGGGTCTGAGTCAAACCTCTCCAAAGTCAACACACACGTTTGCAGAGAGGAACTGAGTGGCTCCAGGTTCCGTTTTCCGCGCAGTGTGCCTCCAGTGGCCCTTCTAGGCTGTAGCCTCGGTGGCAAGAGTAGACTACCCGGGGTCCTCCGGTGCTGTTTTCCACCACAGCGTTCCCATTCAGAAACTCAGCTGGAGCTTCACAGCTGCTCTCTAGAAGGAAGAACAAAAGCCATATGTTGAATGCTTTCCCAAATCTTTTCCTTCCTTTGAGGTACTTAATATATATTAGTACTTAGTACATTATATACATATGTATATGCATATATGTATATGTGTATGTATACACATATTTGTATATTATATATACAACTATACATATTTATTGAAATATACATTTACATAATGTGTATTATATGTGTATTACATATATTGCACAACGTATATAAACTATTGTGGCCTACTCCTGCATGAGACACAGTGAAACCCACCGGTGGAAGAAAATAAAAAAATTTGTAAGTATTTAATGAATATATTCTCACTTATAGAAGATTTCTATTTTGTTTTGTTTATCTGAACTGTCTGTATGTTGTTAATAATTTTGGGGGTAGTAGAAGGTCTGGATGAGCAGGTGAGTGAAATAAAAATAATGCTATATATTAAATTGCTACTGCCTTAAAAAAATTCCCATGTATTCTTGTTTTTATAACACTTGGATAATAAAGCCCAGATAAAAAGATAAAGACTAGGTGCCCAATTAAGTTTGAAATATCCACTTAATGCATAACAAATATATTTTAGGTAGAACTGTGTCTCAAATATTTTGTGAGACTTAGTTATATTAAAATTGTTCTTCATTTGAAATTTAAACTTGAAAGTGCCCTGTACTTTTTTCTTAAATCTGACAGCCTTACTTAAAGCAACCCTGATTATTTCAATCAGTAGTTGAAGAAAAGCCGGTCTCAGAGAGGTTAAATAATTTGGTCAAGGTCACACTGCCTATGAGGAGAGGTAAAAGATGAATCTGTGAAATATAATAGGAAGGTATTAAGAATGAGCAAGCATTGGGGAAATGGGAATAAAAGACATTGGACCTTTTTAGTACTATGTAAAGTTCATATATTCATATATGAGGTTATATGATAGTTATATGAGTTTTAAGAACTAAAAACAGCAATTTTTCTCTACTGAATTGCAATCATACAGTATTCCTCAGAAGACTTAAAACTCCTCTATATACAAAATAATCTCACTCATTTACTTCTGGAAGTATAGACCAAGAGGGAAAGAGGCATCTTAGTGTCAGCTCAGCTACTAACTTGTTTTCTGATGTTGGGCAGGCCTCTTCAAGTCTCCTAGCCTCCATTGAGTAAATGCAGTCATTTGTCAATTTGTCAATGGAAGGGATGAGAAGAGTCTATCTAAGAGGCCCTTCCAGTCTGAGAATTAGATGATTAAAAAGTTTACTACTTGTAATGGTTGAAACTTTTGTCTCTCATGTTTAATTGTCTTTGGGCAGATGAAGCAGAGGGGGCAGCGATTGGGAATAAAATCATGGTGAATTAGTCAGCATGCTGCCAAATAAACTTAGCTGTTTTCATAAAAAGAGCTAATGCAATAATCCAAATAGAGTGTGAATAGTTATTTATAGTTATCCTGGCAGCACCTTTAAAAAGATGTCAGAATTGGCCAGTACTGCTCCAGGAAGCAACAGCTCTAAGCTCTCTAATTTATACCTATTTGAGGTGACTCCCCTCCAAAATGTAAATAAGCATAATCACCAGTCTCTAAATGAAATGTTTGCTTTCCAGAGCCAGTAATCTTGTGCTGTGTTCTATTTAGTCTCTAATATCTACTCTGAGTTTTGACTCTTTATTGGTTTGGTACCTATGAGCAAGACCTCATTAACTGTTCCCTTATAGTTTCCAGAGTTGGTTTGAAAACCTGTTTTTAAATTACAAAGCTGATATATTAAACAGCTCTAGCACATTGTCATTCTGTGTCCTGAACACCACTGTCGGGACCACTAGGTACCATTTATTTAACTTACTTTTGCAGGTCACTACCCCTCCACTCCACTGTCTGTTTTCCTGACAGACTCGCTGTCTGTTCCCCTGTAAAGCAATGGAGAAAAGTCATGGACAAGAAAAGAATTCTGTAATAGAAAGACAGTAAGGGAAAGCAAAGCCATGTATCTATAGACTGGAATGTCTCAGCCCTGGGAACAGTAAGTAAATATGCCAGTTGAATGTAGTATAAAAGAACAGGTATAGGTTCTCAAAAATGTATTATCAAATTACTTCAAAACTCATCCCTGACAGACTTTTATTTATTTATTTATCACTTTCTATTTAAATGTTAACTAGTTATAACCCATAGTCTTATGAATAAAGAATGGATTCAAAGTGTCAAAGTACATTTAAAATATTTTGTTACATTTATTTATCTATCTATCTGTTTATTTTGGTTAGTTGTGGGGCCTGAACTTGGGACCTGGGCACTGTCCTTGAACCCTTTATGCTCAAGGCTAGCATACTACCATGTTGAGCCACAGTATCACTTCTGGTTTGGAGCTTCATTAGAGATGAGTCTCATAGACTTTCCTTCCTTAGGTTGGCTTTGAACCATGATTCCCAGATCTCAGCCTCTTGAGTAGCAAGGACTACAGGCATGAGCCACCAGTGCCCAGCTTGAATTACATTTACTTTTCAGTGTTGGAGAGGTACAGCAAAGAATATCAAGTACTATATTTGTGTGAGTACTGAAATTCTCAACTATAAAACATAAATGTTTACCTTATTTTATGCTAGTAAGATATATGCATTTAAAAATTTTAAATATTCTACAAGTTTCTTCCTTGCCTTCTAAGATATAATTTTCTTGGAAAGAAAGTGATTATCTGAGTGTACTTTTCAATATCCTCTAGCTCTTGAGAACTATAAAGACTGTTTGCACCTAGTTGTTATGAATTTAAGATTACTGTTCATTGGTTCCTAGGTGTAATTTTTGTGGATCTTTGCTTCCTGTCTTTCTGTTACCTCTTACCTGTGTTCTAATAATAATGGACTCCCAAACCCTAACTTCCTAATCCACTACAGAATAATAAATAAGATAGCCACAGGCTTGTGATATCACATTTAATAAAGACTACGTATGAAGTAAAGTCTTGAAGAGATTTTAAGACTTAAGTGTTTGGACTTCTGTATATGCATTCCTATTTTTTCTTGCATTGCCTTTGGATATTCTATTTCTTTGAATATATGAACAAATTAGCAAGCTACCTGAAAATTAAAAAAGGAGAAGAGCTGTTTCTTCATTTTGGTTTTGATCTGGATGGCTTCCCTCTCTCCCTCCCTCCCTTGGATGACAGTCTCCATCTAGGTGGTTCTGGAACTCACTGTGTAGCCCAGGGTGGCCTCAAGCTCAAAATCCTCTTACATCCAGCTTCCCAAGAGCTGCCAGGTGCCACCCAACCTAGCTGCCTGATCTCTTTTCTACTGTCTTCTTCAAAGGCATTTTTCCTTTGAGCCATCAATTTAATTCCCCATAAATATCTACCGGTAAATATCTCAATGAGTTTTTTGGTGGAACGGTTATATCCTGATTTTCCAAGAAAATAACTAGTTCTATGAATCTAAAACATGTTTAAAAGCTTTTCATTTAGACATAAATATGAACACTCCTACTTACGCTGTGCATAGGAAAATACAATTTTCTAACTTAGGAATTACTTTTTATTAGTTTAGAGGAAGCAGATAACTATCTGGGCACTTCCAGAGTAGACTGTATTCAAGTAGTTAATTGTAGTCCATAGTTCAAGATTTTCCCAGTGCTATTTTTCTTTGTCTTCTTCTTCTAGTGATTTGAATGATAAATATTCTGTTTGGACTGTGTCAACTATTATTGTAATAAGAACTCAAATAAAATTATTAGTAACTATTATTGGCTTAAACACAAAACATCTCTGTTAACTCGCTCCTTAGCAAGCTGATTTGTTTATATTATTTATCATGCATTTCCTCCTTTGGTCATCTCTCTCTACTCTTTACTTATCTTAATTTTTATTAATGAAGTTGGAGTTTTAGATCCAATGTTATTATTACCATTTTTTGACCTAATGTATCTGCTTTTTTCAACAATTAGTCTAAACACCTATATCAAGCTTTAGAATAACAAACAATTTTTCATTAGCAGGGGTTGCAAATTTTGATATTTAAATTCTTTCACTTTTACCTGTAATACTTTTTTTTTTTTTTGGTCCTGAGGCTTGAACTCTGGGCCTGGATGCTTCCCTGAGCTCCTTTTGCTTAAGGCTAGCACTCTACCACTTCTAGTTTTTTCTGTGATTTAACTGGAGACAAAGAATAGCATAGACTTTCCTGCTCAGGTGGGCTTTGAACCATGATCTTCATATCTCAGCCTCCTGAGTAGCTAGGATTACAGGCATGAGACACCAGTGCTTTGGAACACTTTTTATATGTCCCCTCAAATTTATTATTTGGTTATTTGGTCGTTCAGTCAGTACTGAAAAGACAACTCTTTTCCATTAGTTGTTTTTGAAATGTTTGCTTATAAGCATATGCTAACAGTTACCTACTATTTTCTAGTCTCATTATGAACCCCATTCCCAGCCCCATCTATCACTTTTCTTAATAAATTAAATAATTGCAAGATCAGTACTCTTAAACCAGGAAAAATTTCCAATTGTAATCAATGTAATCATTCATTCTTCTTTCTACCATTTATTTTTTAATTTATTTGAAAAACTAAATCAAGATCTGCAGGAAGTTAGTTCTGGATCTATCTTATGGCAATTTTTTGATTAGATGGTAAGAAAATAATGGGTCATACCATACAAACTTAACAGATGACTGGCAATGAATACTTCTGCAAAAATGTATATTTAAATCCTACTATAAATATGGCAGTTAAGAATCTCCTAATAGGGGCTGGGAAGGTGGCTCAGTGGTAGAGCGCTTGCCTTGCATGCATGAGGCTCTGGGTTCAATTCCTCAGCACCACATAAGCAAAAAGAAAAAAGCCAGAAGTGGCGCTGTAGCTCAAGTGGTAGAGTGCTAGCCTTGAGCTGAAGAGCTGAGGGACAGTGCCCAGGCCCAGAGTTCAGGCCCCACGACTGGACACCCTCCCCCCCCCCCCCCAAAAAAAAAGAATCTCCTTATAAACCAGAATGACAGTCCTTATGAAATACAAAACAGGTCCCTGAAATTCAAGTTTGATGACAAGATAATATTGTTAGCCCTTCTATTAAAGTAAGGCAGGAGACTTAAGTGCTGCTGATAGAATGTCAATACTACAACTAAGTGTTGTCTTTAGAATAAAGCTGGTGTTTGGTCAAAGCTGCGCTAAGGAGTCTCTTTTTCAGCCAAAGGTTCCTGGTATGAGGGAGCTTGACATCCAGTCAAGAATTTGCCAGTGTCTAGGAGCTCATTGTTGAGGAAATTCTGGCTTTACAGATCTCAAAACTGTTGTCACTTCACCATAGTGACAAGAGAACTTCCTTGTCTCAAGGTATGACTGTCAGCACAACATGTTGAGACAGGTCAACTAGAAATAACAGTATGGCTTTGTGGTTGGGATTTTTACTTCTTTTACTTTCTGTATACTATTCTTTTTTTTTTTTTTTGTCATAGAGCTTGAACTTAGGGCCTAAGCACTGTCCCTGAGCTTTTTTGCTTGAGGCTAGTGCTCTACTACTTTGAGCCACAGTACTACTTCTGGTTTTCTGGTGGTTGATTGGAGATAATAGTCTAAAGGATTTTCTTGTTTAGGCTGGCTTTGAACTGTGATCCTCAGAGCTCAGTCTCCTGAATAGCTAGGATTATAGGTGTGAGCCACCTAGTACGCAGCTTAGTATTCTTTTCTGTAAAAATCTGAGATTTTTCCTTCTTAAAATTATAAGTCATCCCATTTCTTTGAAAGTGTTAAGCATATAAGGCAACAAAACAATGACTGTTTTTAGGATAAAGTTGGTAAAATAAATTTGTGCTAAAACACTAAAAATATTTCTGAATCTACAGTAAAGCAAATTAATTCCAGTTAAACAGTCTGTACCTCTAATTCATAGCCAGGCTCACACTGATAAATAATTGTGCTTTCAAAGCTGTAATTACTGCCAATCACGTATCCATGCTCTGGGCTTTCAGGATGTCCACAAGACACTGGAATGCAGGATTCATCAGAAAATGGTGGTGCCCACGTACCATCAAGCTAAGCAACAAACAAGTTACAAGTTATAGTTAGGAACAAATGAAGAAGTTTGCTAATATTGGTAAATGGCAAAATAACTCCCCAAATCAGGGAGAGTTTGGCCCTAATTGTGTTATTGATTATCCCAATTGTGTTATTGATTATCCCTCTAAACATGTGCTGAAATCATTTTTTTCTCCTGATAGTGGGGCTTGAACTCAGAGCCTCTAGTTCTTGCTTGACTTTTTCACTCATGGTTGACACTCTTTTATGCAAGCCATAACTCCACTTCTGGCTTTTTGCTGGTTATTTGGAAATAAGAAGCTTGTGAATTTGCCTGCCCTGTGCTGGCTGCAAACCAAAATTCTCAGATTTCAGGTTCCTGAGTAGCATCAGAGGCTAATACTTGTAATTTTCTCACATAGAATCCACTCAGAAATCAAGAACATCAATCAGTAGGTTTTCATTGTAATTCTTGAGGACTGGATGGTTGACACAAACATTCCATGATATATATTAATATACCCTTTATATTTTATATAATTTTACATGTTAAAGTTTCTAAAGTATCTTTTGGACATACTATACAAGGTTTAAAAATGGTTTCCTTTCCTCCATCCCAATGCAAATACTTAGCATTTATTTTTGAAATAACTTATTTTGAAAATAACTTATCACTTACCTTTGAAGAAAGCACATAAGAAAAAGAAATTTTTTTCTTTAAATATGTTTTTCTTTGTCATCACCTTGTCAGAGGTTTTTAGCCTCCTAGTTGGGTAAAATGAGGCACACACATATGTTTCTCAGAGGGAATGTTACTGTATTACCAACTGATATGTGTATACGTGTATACTTTCCTCTTCCACTCCTCACTGATAATTTCCTCTCTAAGGCAGGACATAGGAACTGGAATTTTTCTTCCCAAAGTAAGCTGTGGACATTTAAATTTTCCCCTGCCTTTCTATCTTGGAGTTGTCCATAAAGAAATTCTTTGACCCACTTTGTCTGAAAGATCCCCATGTCAGAAGAGGTACTGTCCCACAATTGCAGGGATGAAGTGCTACACGGAGAGGCCAAGAAGGAGTTGAACAGAGAGACCTTGTTTGATTTCAGTCCATTAGCAGTAGATTACATCCTTTGTTTAACCACATTTCTACACATTCCTCCATAATTGGATCCTCACGCTTGAGCAATGAAGTCTCCACAAAAGTCTAAAAGGATAGGGTTCAGAGGGCGTTCTGGACATCTGATCCATGCAGGCTTTTAGGAAGGCGAATGAGATAACCCTTGCGCTGAGTGTGATGTCCCTCACATCACCCAGACCAACCAGACGGAAGCTCCTGCCTTCTGGACCCTTCCAGGCCTGACCTTACGCATTACCTCATCTGGCTGTTCATTTGTAGCCTTTCAAAGAAACTCATAATGTAAGTGTTTCCCCGTGCTGTGAGCCACTCTAGCCAGTTAATGGAACCCAAGGAAGGGGTTATGGTGAGGAGTTGAGAAGCCTGGACTTGCTGCCTGGCATCTGAAGAGGGGAAATGTTAGGTTCTGAGCACTCAAGACCTAACAGGCCTGCTGCAACCTCCAGATAGAGGCTGTAAGATCTGAAATGATCTGGAGGACATCTAGGTGGTGCTGGCTGCAGAAGGTTTCTTTGACATCCTTGCAATCAGAAGGGTGCTCTTTAGCATAGTAGGGAAAACTGAGTTTTTTCTCCTGAGTGAGTTCTACTGCATAACTTCAGACCTCCTCTTTGCTATTTTCTAAAGGAATAGTTTATGAATTTCCTGATGGCTTTTGTAACTTTTGATCTTTCCACAGAAATTAGGAATGTATTTGGCAGTGTCCAGGGCAGATTTCCATCTAGACATTTTGTTTTGAGCCGAAGATGTAACTGTTGTAAATCTCTTGGGACAGTATTTTAACATTTTATGTAACAGTGATACTTTCTTAGTTTAAAAATGGAAATATTGAAGGAACGGTGGGTGAATACAGTCATAATACTCAATATACCTATGTGAAAATGGAACCAGATAACTTGAGGGGATAGAAGGGGCTAGGATAGACAGGGGGTATGACAGAAGGGGTGACAATGATCAGAACGCATTGTACTCATAACATTAACATGCTGCATCGAAACTTCTTTGTCCCACTAAAGATGATAAAAACAAACAATAAAAATGGGACTATTGGGATAGATTCTATTTTAATTAAGCGACTACTTAAATCCTTTGCTGTGAATGAAAATTTGAGACTCTTTTTTCCCTTTTTCAGGACAGCAAAACCTACCCTTTGTCCTGGCAGAATATGTGTAGGTAGGAGGTGGACTACAGCAAAGTCTCACCTGACATGTTGATACGTTGATGCCCTCATAAGTATATCCTTCTACGCATGACACAGAAACTTGCTTATCTACACTGAAGTCATCTCCATGGACAAGCAAATGTGTCAGATTTGATGGCAGAGGACACTTTTTAGGACTGCAAGAGAGTCTCTCAGGGAACCAGTAACCATCTTTCTGGCAGGTGAAAGTATCTGTATCGGTGTCCATTGTGTAACCTTCCAGACACCTGCAATGGAAATGAGAAGGTGAATGCCTGGAAGGGAGTACAATGCAGTTCCTGACCTATTCTTGGACTGAAGGCGTTGAAAGGCTTAGCACTTTATGTGATGTATCAGAACTAGCTCAAATGCCAGGTGGATGGCATTGCCCAGATCTCCACATTCAAGATTAGTCAATTACTTTCAATGTTGATATTAGTTATCTACAGTGTAGATACTATTATTGGATTCATTAAAAAAATTTTTTGTTAGTCGTGGGGCCTCAACTCTGGGCCTATGTGTTGTACCTCAGCTCTTCAGCTCAAGACTAGTACTCTACCACTTGAGCCACAGTGCCACTTCTGGCTTTTTCTGCTCATGTGGTGCTGAGGAATTCAACTCAGGGTCTCATGTATGCAAGGCAAGAACTCTACCACTGAGCCACCTTCCCAGCCCAGATTCATTTTTATCTAAAACCAGCTAATAGTTCAAGAAACTTGAAGAAAAGTTTAAAATAGACTCAGTTACTCCTGGGAATTTAGCACAGTATCTGTGGCCTATTTACTATGTTATAAACACTGTTCTAGGTTCTCTACATAAGATATTTCTATCTTAATCTTGATAAATAGGTGATATCAAGTGTTGGTGTTCCAATTTAAGTTCATTTTGGCTCTAAGACCTTTTAAGATTTTGAGAATGTGCACATTTATTCAGCAAGCGTTTCTGTAACGGTTACTAATTTCTGGTTACAGTCACACGTATGCTACAAATATCAACTCATTCTCATGTCAGTCTTGTAATCCCACTCTGTGATCCCAAAGTTGATACCACAGAGATTAAGTAGTTTCATAAGTCACTCAGCTTGGGAGCCATGGTGCTCAATTCCTATGGACCATTAAAAGGCAGCATTGTAGAAAAACTGTAGACATTATCTAGACTTTTGTTCTGGAATCATGCTTTTGTCACTATTCTATGTCACCTTTTTTTTTTGTTGCTAAACTGCGTAATTAACATTTGATAATATTAATCAACACACAACAAGGAACAAAACCTGCAAGTCTTAGGAAGCAGGTGACGTGTGGCTTCTCAACATGAATCTGACACACCATACCCAAATGGAAAACTTCGAACATATGAACAGCAAGGAGTAATAATTATTTTTTCTGTGTAGTGCCTGAGCTATTATTCATTGGCCTCATTATCATTGCATCTCTTGGCTCTACTTTTTACAGCAATTAGGAAAATGAAAGATGGGCTAAAGTGTTCACAACACATAGCCTAGGGAGAGTTTCTGAATTATTAATCAAATCTAACAAGCTTATATGTGAAAGATAATCCACAAGTCAGAGATGTAAATGAAACTTTGGAGAGTAGCTACCTTTGAACATTAATGGATACTTATTCTAGTAAAAGTGATTCATCTATTTATTTAAAAAGTTATCACTCAGTAATATATTCTAGATAGAGAAATTTCTAGCAAAAGCCATTTAGTTTGTTTGGAAAACTCTTTTAGCATTTTTGGTCCAGATTCTTAGGGTTTTTTTTTTTTGTTGTTTTATTCCCCACTTTTCCCCAACATTTAAAGCATACACATAATCATTAAGTTGTAATTATAAAGAAATTTACCCTCCTTAGAAAAAAGCATCCTGATTTAAGAACTATTCAAGCTAGCTAGAAGATTCTGTTTCATGAGAGTCATGACCATTTTTATTAGGAGCCATAGTCTGAAAAAGAGAAGTATAAATTAATTTTCACAGCCTGTGGATTTCTACAAAATTATAAACAGAATAAAGCCTAGTGTTAAAAGCATTGGTTTTGGAGAGAAGTTCAGGGGTGGTGTTCTCTTTTCAATTATCTACTTTTTGATCCATCAATTTTTATTTCACAACCTTCTGTCCTGATTGAAGATTCCATTGTAGATTCTCAAGCCATGGTCTTACCTTAGTTTTACTTCACTTTCGTAAGTGTATGTCTCTCCAGTTGCTACTGCGTTGGCAACAAATGGTGGGGGTCCACAGGACACAGGCTCACACACTGGGTAAGGGTGGCTCCATATCCCTGTCTCTGTACAAATCAGATTAGAACTGCCTTGCATCACATAGCCAGCTCTGCAGCGGTAAGTCACCACATTTTCCTCTGAATTGCTGCTTTCACTGATGAGTGCATTTGGTATGGTTGGGAGAGAACCACAGGAAGTGTGTTCACAGTGTGGGAACTCAGAACTCCACTGACCATTGGCTTCACAGGTGATTTCAGAAAGTCCTAGGAGCTTAAAACCTTTGAGACATTGAATCTGGGCTGTCTTTCCACAGCCAAAATCAGTTCCATTGATAGTTCCATAGTGGATGATTGGTGTAGAACACATGCAAGGTAGGCAGGAAGGTGGGCTGCCACTCCAAGAACCATTGGAGAGACATCTTCTTGAAGGACTTCCATGGAGTTTATAACCAGGAAAGCACTGATACTGTATGTGTCCGCCATGATAAAAGGAAAAACCATTAGGGAAGCCCTGGGGAAGATCTTCAGGAGGTCCACAGGTGACTGGTTTACAGAGAGGGATCTCTGCATCCCACGTACCATTAGATTGGCAAGTGATTTTCTGAGCACCATGCAACACATAGCCCTCCTGACAGCGGAACAAGACTTCCTTCTTGAAGCCATAGTCCCGGCCATCCATCACCCCATTTGCCACCTGTGGAGGGGTGGCACATCTGACAGGTATGCATTTAGGAGTTGCTTCGCTCCAACTCCCATCAGCAAGACAAACACGACTTCTGGCTCCCTCAAGGAAGAAGCCTTCATTGCAGGTATACTCAATCTGTCTTCCAAAGGTGTACTCTTCTCCTTTGACTTGGCCATTGGCTGATACTGGAGGTGAGCCACAATCCACAGGAAGGCAGATTGGTTCATGCCCATCCCAGTTTTTACTATCCTGGCATGTTCTCCTCTCCGGGCCATTGAGCACATAGCCAGGGTCACACTCATAGTACAACACACTTAGGTACGTGTAGTTGCTTCCTTTGATGGATCCATTCATGATGGGATTTGGCTTTTTGCATGCAATGGTTTCACAGTGTGGGGAAGCCCCACTCCACTTCCGGTTCTGCAGACAAAGTCTCATGTCAGAACCCACCAGGATGTGGCCAGGTTTGCAGCTGTACTGTACAGCACTTCCCATGGTCGTCTGTGTAAAATGCAAAAGGCCATTTTCAGGAGCAACTGGCAAGTCACATTCAATTGAAATGCAGGAAGGTGCACTGCCATTCCAAGTGCCATCTTCCTGGCACATCAACACAGGGTTTCCTAAAAGTTCATATCCTGGATTACAGGTATAGGAAACCATTGTACCATAGAGAAAATGTGATGAATGTGTACTGGAAGATTCCTTCACATTGTCCCAGCTTTTAGACTCTGCTCCTGAAGGATGAGGGCGAGGAGTCAGATAGGGAACTTCCATCATGTCATCTTCTTGATCAAAATATCTCTGGCCATCTTTGACTTCAGTACAGTCTCCAAAATCTATGTGAGGAGGGAGCCCACAGTCTATGGGAACACACGTTGGAATGGAACTTGACCATCCTGACTCTTCACAGGTCTGCATGGCATGACCAGACACCTGGAACCCAGGGAAGCAGCTATAGATGATCATGGCCCCGTATCTGTAATCAGCCCCTTCTACAAAACCATTTTCAATCGGCTGTGGGGCATTGCAGTGGATGGCACTGCAGGATGGGGCAGCCATATCCCAGTCACCTGTTTCTAAACAGGTCAAGGCTTTGGACCCTTCCAATCGGAAGCCTTCATCACAGGAATACGTGACAGTCTGCCCGTAATGAAGGTTGGTAGAAGAGAATTTGCCATTCAAAATCTCCTTGGGCTTTGGACACTCAATGGGTTTACATGTTGGTTTTCCTCCAATCCAGTCGCCATTTTCACCACAGAGGGTGGTACTATTGCCCACTAACTCAAACCCTGGCTTGCAGGTGTAGAGAGCTGTGCTGAGATAGGCAAGGCCTTGCACGTCAATGATGCCATTGAGGATTTCCTCAGGATGGGGGCATTCTACCGGAACGCATTCTGGCAGTGGGGAGCTCCAGGTACCATCTGCTTGGCAGATGGTGTTAGGACTGCCTCTTAAAAAAAACCCATCCACACAGGAATACTTGACAGTACTTCCAAAATGGAGAGTGGAAGAAGGCACAGGGCCACCAAAGGAGATCAGGGGAGGTGGGAGGCAAAGAACCATCTTGCAAACAGGGAAGGAGTCATTCCATTGTTGTGACGGCAAGCATCTCAGGACAGAGGGGCCCTGCAGGGCATGGCCTTCTTTACAGGAAAACATCACCACGCCAACTTCAGAAGTTAACTCTTTTAATATGAGCTGGTTCTCTAACAGAGGTGGTTCAGGGCACTTGGTGGGCACACACTTGGGGCTTGGCTTCTTACTCCACTTGCCAGATTTCTGACATGTCCAGGCACTGTCACCCACAAGTTCATAACCCTCATGGCAGAAAAATTGAACCTTGGAGCCCACTTCAAAGTTTTCCCCTTTCATGAAGCCATTCTGGATTGGTGGAGGTTTCCCACAGTTCAGAGGGACGCATACCAGGGGAGATTCACTGTGCCAGTGGCGATTGGCTTGGCAGACAAACAGAGGATTCCCCACGGACTTGTAGCCTGGATTACATTGGTACCTCGCTTCACTCTCGTAGATCCTGCCGGTTGTATGCTGAGTAATGGGGAGGAAAAAAGTGAATATTAGGTGCCTAACATGGATACAAGTAATTGAATGCTTTCATATTAAAAAAAAAAAGAACATACAAGTTAATTAGGACGTCAGGAAATAAAGTCTTATGTTTTTAATCCAGTAGGTCCACTCTATTTTTAGAAATAAGTACAGTTCAAAAAGAAACATAGTCATTACATTAATCATGTAACTGTAACCCTTTTGTACATCACCTTTACAATAAAATTTTTTAAAATGTACAAATGTAGAAGCAAAACGTAACAGATCAAAGTAGATAATCCTTGCTATAGATAGTTTTACCACAGGGTAGAGCCCAAAATAAAAAGATCATGGAAGGGGCAATTCCAAAAGTTACAAATAACTCTGTCAAGCATTTGTATAGATATATCCTAAGCGTTCTATTAGAGTTATTTTTTTCTTTCACAATATACTTTAAAAAATTCTGTTGTGGTATGAAGATGGAAAATAAAAATCAATCTTCTACCTTTTCAGTAGCGATTTTAAGCCAGGCGCTCGGCGCTTGTGGCTTCTGTCTGTAATCCTTGCAACTTGAGAGAATGAAATCAGTAGGATAGCAGTTCAATCAGTGCAGGCAGAAATGGTTGCGAGACTTCTCAATGCTCAACCAATTAACTGGGCACAGTGGCACCAGCCTGCCATCCTAGCCACATAAGAGGCTGAGATTGTTAGGATTGCAATTCCAGTCCTGCCTTGGCAGAGAAGCCCACAAGATTCTGTCTCAGTGGAAGAAGTAGTGGCATGAACCTGTTTTTCCCAGCTATGACAGACAATATAAAATAGATAACCAGGGCTGGGAAGGTGGCTCAGTGGTAGAGCGCTTGCCTTGCATGCCTAAGGCCCTGGGTTCGATTCCTCAGCACCACATAAGCAAAAAGAAAAAAGCCAGAGTGGTGCTGTGGCTCAAGTGGTAGAGCGCTAGCCTTGAGCTGAAGAGCTGAGGGACAGTGCCCAGGCCCAGCGTTCAGGCCCCATGACTGGACCCCCCCCCCCAAAAAAACAGATAGCCTGTAGTCCCAGGCACATATCTGGGCAGAAAGTGAGACCCCCATCTCAAAACTAAGTAGTGAAAAGTAGGGCTGGTGTCATGGTTCAGTAGTTAGGCCCTTGCCTAGCAAGCACAAGGCCTCAAGTTCAAAGTGCAGTACCACTGACTAGTAAATAAATATACAAAGAATTTAAGACTCAGGACCTCAAAATTAAAATAAATTCTTTTGTATAATTAATTAAAAGTTAAAAAATTAAAGTGAATATGTAACAGGTCATTTTAAGCAGATAAATTATAAAAATCTAAAACTTATTATGCTTTTTGTGTGGAATTGTGAATTCTAATTCTTAAAGTTTCATGAATTTAACAGTACTTGGAAAAAATTCAGTGTTTGGAAACAATTGTTTTATGTTGTCTACTGCTCAACATATGCTTGTAAACACAAATGCCATAATAGACTGATGCTCTATTAATAAAAGCTAGACCTCCAGTGCTCCTAATGGTACCAAGCACCTGGTAGATGCTCTAGAAACACCTGTGAAACAAATAAATAAATAAACCTTTCTTACTAACAGTCTATATCCTCTATCTGTAAAGGTCATATATCCAAGGGAAGGCTGTAAATAAAAAACTTTTCATTTTTGTCTTGATGTTCTTAAATATAAAGGAAAGACAGTGGGTACTTTAAAGAAATACTGTGATCAAGCCAGGCACTGGTGGCTCATGCCTGTAATCCTAGGATCTCAGTCTAGACTGAGATCTGAGGATCATGGTTCAAAGCCTGCTGGGTAGGAAAGTCCATGAGAATCTAATCTCCAATAAACCAAAAGAAAACTGGAAGTGGCTCTGTGGCTCAAGTGGTAAAGTGCTAGCCTTGAGCTGAAGAGCTCAGGGACAGTGCCCAGGCCAACAGTTGAAGCCCCATGACCACCACCACCACCACCACAACAACAACAACAAAAAAAAAAAAAAAAGAAAGAAAGAAAAGAAAAAGAAAAAGAAACACTGCAATCGGAATATCTATGTAAAATGTATCTAGGTAAAATGACCTTTGATTTTGGGATTCTTGATCCTGTTTTCTTGATGAATTTATGAAAAAGAAACCTGTTAGTTTGGAAGCAGACATGTTTGGGGATGATATTGAATTCTGTCCATTATGATGAATTACCTTTACAGCTATTGAGAGAGCAATATAAAACCTTTGTCAGAGTTATTTTATTCTATATTTTGCTGAAAAAGAATTCCTTTAGTTCCTATTTTCCTATTTATATCTTATATATTTTCTTTTCCTTTTTTGGTGTCAGTACTGGGGCTTGAACTTTTGTCCCTTGGCTTTTTCACTCAAAGCTGATGCTTTACCATTTGAGCCACACATCCACTTCTGCCTTTTTCATGGTAATTGGAGATAAAGAGTCTCAAGGACTCTCCTGTCTGGCTCTGGTGATCCTCAGCAATCAGCCTCCTGGGTAGCTAAGACTACATGCATGAGTCACTGACACCATCCAGCATAGATCTTGATTTCCTAAATTTTATGTCCATGTTGAAGTAACTTGTATAAATGAAAACAATCATTTATTGAAATGGCCTTAATCTAACTTCATATTTAGGGCCAAGATATTGCCACAAATTGCTTAGAAAAACAGTATTAAAAGATGGTATTCAAAGGATTCATACTCTTCTTAAACCTCCCCCTGGAGGTGGTAAGGCAGCTGGAAGCATGGACTATTTGTTATTCAGTGTCTTACCTGCAGAAAGCCATTCTCTACCTTAGGTGGTTCACTGCAGGAAACCGGATGGCATGTGGGTATGGGGCTACTCCATTGTCCGGTGGCTTCACAGGTGCTCTTCTTCTCCCCTTTAATGTAGAACCCTTTGTGGCAGCTATAGGCCACCATGGCTCCAAAACTATAGTTGGATCCACTTGCATAGCCATACATGATGCGGGGCGGTTCCCCACAGCGCACGGGGATACACTGGATGGAGAGCGGGGAAGGGTTCCACTGCCCACCTCTCATACATTCGATCTTTGCTGAGGTGTTCAACACGAAACCTTCCATGCACTTGAAGCTCACGACAGAACCAACTGCAAATTTTGCTTTGCTCACAGATTCCAAGATGCTGTATGAAACAGATGGAGGTTTTTCACAGAAATGGGCTATGCAACGGGGGACTGCCTGACCCTCTGGGGGAATCCATTTGCCCTGAGCATTGCAAAGGAGCTGGGAATTGTCTGCCAGGCTGTAACCATCAGCACAGTAGTAGAATGCAATGTCGCCAAAGAGCCGATGGGCTGTCTCAGGAGAGGCGTGTTCCACACTGGGGGGTTCGTCACAGGAGACAGCTAGACACTGTTGGTTACTTCCGTTCCATTTGCCATTGGCCAGGCATTCCACGGTGTCCGGACCAGCAAGGGTATAGCTATGAGATAATAAATAAACATAATGCTTGAGAAACAGTACTTATATCTTCTGTTGTTTTTTTCTTTCTTTCTTTCTGATAAATGGCACCATCTATCCTTCTAAAGTGAGATGTTAATACTAGGGGAAAAAATGAAGGTAGAAATTAAAACAAAAATATATCTGAGCCAGCCCTGGT
Source organism: Dipodomys spectabilis (assembly GCF_019054845.1). Classification (NCBI taxonomy): domain Eukaryota; kingdom Metazoa; phylum Chordata; class Mammalia; order Rodentia; family Heteromyidae; genus Dipodomys; species Dipodomys spectabilis. The sequence continues at coordinate 19,559,649 of NW_024870683.1, forward strand.
GGCTCACACCTGTAATCCTAGCTACACAGGAGGCTGAGATCTGAGGTTTGTGTTCAAAGCCAGTCCTGGCAAGGAAAAGTCTGTCAGACTATTATCTCCAATTAACCACCAGAAAACTGGAAGTGGCACTGTAGCTCAAAGTGGTAGAGAGCACTAGCTTTGAGCAAAAGAGCTAAGGGATAGAGCCTAGGCCCTGAGTTCAGGCCCCACAACTAACAACAAAAATTTATATGTGTGTATGTATACATATATATATGCATTTGTGTGTGTGTGTGTGTGTGTGTGTGTGTGTACTCAATTAGAAAAGTTTGGTCTCCATGTCACTTGTCACCATAGTCCCCAACTTGCTATAGGCAATGTACATCAAGAGACAACATGAACAGAATCCAAGATAACTTAAAAAGAAGTTCTAAGGTGCCCAGAGAGGTGCTAACAGAATCTCAAATTTTTTAGCCTTTAGTTGAATCTTGACATATACAGAACTTCATCATCCAGCGAATTATGTATCCAATAGAGGGATGTACAGCCATGGTACCAGTGACCCTGGCTTATGAAGGAGTCTACAGACGCCCTATTACTACACCACCTACCTTGCTGCCCCACCTAGAAAGCAGGCCTAGAAACTCAATCTGGAGTATGCACTATTCTCGCTGCCTGGGAACTGGGAACAGGAAAGAATTACAAATCAAAATTGGAAATTACCACCTCTTATTCTAGCCTGCGGAAGAACAAATGTGTCTTCTGTTACTTTATCACTATCTTTCCAACCATGACTTTGTTTTTATTCTGTCTCCTTTTAAAACAACCATTACTGTTAGAATATTGAGCTTATTGATGAGATGACTTTCAGTTGACATATGTAAATACATCTTGAAATTTATATTAACCTCTTTTGAGGACATGGATTTAAGATTTTTACTATTAAGGAATCTAACAATTGTTATATTTCTTGTGTGTATATATGGGTGTGTGTGTATGTGTACTAAGAATTGAGCCTAATGCCTCATGTGTGCTATGCAAATGCTCTAGAATCATAGAATTGTGTGTGTGTGTGTGTGTGTGTGTGTGTGTGTGTGTGTGTGTGTGTGTGTGTATGCAGATTGTTCAGGATTGCTTAATAGGCAAGCACACTACCATTCCTCAGTCCTAATTGTTATACATTAAAAACAAAAACAAAAACAAAAAACCGAGAAGTACACTTTGGTTCTATTTGACTCCATTCAACATTGAACATCTCACTCTTTAGATGATTTCAGCCTGATGATTTCGGCACTAGTTTTTGAAAGAAGCTCTAATGAGCTCTGTTTCGTGTAGACAGAGCTCACAGCCAGACACTTTGAGATATTCAGTGAATTTTAAAGCAGCACTTAGTGTCAGTCTCCATTATCTCCAATACCTTTTCCCATGTGGTTAGAATTAAAAATTACGTTCTGCATATGGCTTTCCTATTCAGTCAGTATGAATAAGCTTTACATAATAGCTCTCAGTCTTTCTTTATGCACAAGGGGTTGGACCATATAGGATGACAGATTGATAGTGTGCAAAACTCTTAAATTGTTCTCAAATGCTGCCTCAACAAAGCTGAGCAAAATATTAGGATATGCAGAAGGAGAGTCATTATTTTCATTATTACTCTTATTGAAGAGACTGATGATAGTTTTCAAAGAATATCTAACAACTAATTAGGCTGTCATTTTGAGATTAATGAAGAGTAAGGAGAGCAAAATAAGGAGGTGCTTAAATAGAATCCTGACTAGACAAATTGAATTTTTTTTTTGTTTTTGTTATTTTTAGCAGTACTTGGGTTTGAACTCAGGACCTCATACTTGGTAGGCAGATGCCTGGCCACTGAGTCTTGCCTCCAGCCCCTTTTACCACGGGTTATTTTCCAGGTGGGTTCTTCTTTATAACCAAGCCGGCCTAATTTGTGATTCTCCTACTTACACTTCCCTATGTTGCTGGGATAACAGGCATATGTCACTGCACCCAGCCATGGTGTTCCTCTAGTGGCTGAGAAAACAGGTACTCGACACTGTACTCAGCCATAGGTTGAGATGGAATCCCTCAAACTTCCTCCTCCTCCTCCTGTTCCTCCTCCTGCTCCTACTCTTCCTCCTCCTGCTCCTCCTCCCCTTCCTCCTCCTTTTTTGGCCTTGCTAGCCTCTAACTATGATGCCCCCAATCTCTGCCTGCCAAGTAGCTAGAATTATAGATTTGAGCCACCATGCCTAGTTGATTGGTTCATTTTTTTCCCCCAGATGATGGGCTAGTAATTCATATAGCCTCAGCACTGTGCCTAGCTATACAGATAGAAGTAGCAGAATTATGTAACTGTAATCCCTCTGTACAGTATTTTCACAATAAAAAAACACAAAAAAAGAAGTAGCAGAGTTGGGAACTGAATTTAGTTCAGATTCCAGCACTTACATTTTCCTTCAATATTGCTCTATCTCTCCCTTTTTCTTTTCAAAATGAGTCAATCATAACTATGATTTGTAGGTGTGTAGTAGTACCACCACTGTAGGGGGTGACTAATAGAAATTATTTGACTCACCTATCAGTAAAGACTCTTGTCATTATATACCAAGAATTTTACCTGGGGTCCCTCTTAGTACTTTATGGAGTCAACTATTATGCAAAAGATGGGATTCCTTCATCTTAGCCAGAAATAGGAAATCTATAGAAGATAGACAAATCAACAAAAATGATAGAGCATCATCAGAGATATGTGCATTTAACTTGTGTACAACCATATGTTATGGACAGAAGTGTCTCTAAATGGATACTCATAGACTTCCCCAATAGCTGAGTGAGGTCTTCATCTAGGGCTCCTTCATTTTTGAATAAACTCAGTTCCTTATATGAGAATCTGAACTGAACACATACTTAGGTAGCTTCTGTCTTAGAGGATGCAGGGAAATACCTACAGGCACTATGCTAAGAACATAGTTTTATTATTAAAAAAAGATTCATACTCCCTGATTTGTGCATGTAGATTCCATTGTTCTTGTGTAGTGTGTGCTCTGAGTGGAAGTTCCACTTATTGAAGCTCTTAATGTTTTACAGCACAATTTACAGCATTTTCCTACTTCCAAACAGACATCTTTATGTCCAGGGATTCCTTGATGTGGCTAGCATAGTTCACTGGCTCAAGTTCAGAGACCTAGCCTTAGACATCCTTGGTTTATAAGAATCTATTGTGACATCCATAAAAGTCTTGCTTTATGGCAGAAGCACCTGCCCCAGAATGAACCCTCCTTTTTCCAGAGTCTCTTGAGAACATGAGAACTGTGCTTTATAATTTCAGACCTCTGACTCCTGAGCTTCTGAAAAATTTCCACCAGCAGCTCCTCCCTGATGGAAAAAATACACCAAAACAATTCTACAATCTAATAAAAAATTTGCCCCAAATATGTTTTTGAATAAGTCAGTTCAAAGACTACATTTTCAATGCTACTCCTAATTTCTTTGAACTTTGATCTGACCTGAAAACTTGACTTTTCTTTATGACTTTCAAAGCATACCTTGTTATTCACTTACTGACTCTTATGAGCCTGCTCTGGGCTAGAGTCTCTTCCCTAGTGCATAGATGCTTCCTGAGGGAAGTACTTGTTTATACTTCTTTTCCTCCATATCTCAACATAGAAAGAGTAATTTCTTCTTCCTGATGAATAGGAAGGGAGGAAATGGCTCTCAAAAGGAGTTATGTGAGGAGAGAAGTAGAGAACATTTGTTCAGAAAGAGACAGGAGCAAAAGCATAGGAACAAGATACGACTAGGAAATGGTGGGAATTTAAAAATAGGAGTGGCATAAAGACACTTGGAAAAGGGAAAGAGAGAAACTAATATTGTATGTGAGTGTGTGTGTGTGTGTGTGTGTGTGTGTGTGTGTGTGTGTGTGTGTGTGTGTTTTGATCTGGTTACTGTGCTGGCTGATGGTGAGGAGGTGGCAGATAGAGATTAATGGTGGTACATCACAACTTTGATCTCTATGCCTGTTCCTGGCTCAGAGCTCCCTAAGGTCTTTGTAATTCTCCAAGTGGCAAGGGAAGCAGTAGTTTGGATGACAGATTCAATGAAAACGAGGATAGACATTTACTAATAATGAATAGTATTATTTTCTTTTTTGTTGGTAGTGGGGCTTGAACTCTGGGCCTAGGCACTGTTCCTGAGCTCTTCAGCTCAAGGCTAGTGCTCTACCACTTGAGCCACAGTGCCACTTTTGGTTTTCTGGAGGTTTATTGGAGATAAGACTTTTACAGACTTTCCTGCCGGGCTGGCTTTGAAACTCAATCCTCAGATCTCAGCCTCCTGAGTAGTTAGGATTACAGGTGTGAGCCACCAGCGCCCAGCTTAAATGTATATCTTCTAAAAATACATAAATCAGTCTTTTAAGATTGCAAGGGAGGATCTATTTTCCATACAACACTTATTTTTATTAAAGAAGCACTTAAAGGATGATCAACTTTGTACAGATGATGAGGAAAACATATAAATGCTGGCTACAAAAGCAAGAAAGATTAGACCTGGGACAAATTTAAAATGGAAGACTCTTTCATTAAATTCTATGCAGCATTTTGTATTGTCATTTAAAGAAGCATTGAGGATATTCAATGCAGATTTTTATTTTAAAAACTAGGCCATGCAGATACTAAAACAAATTGTTCTGCTGCATACATCAAAAGGAAAAAAATGGCCAATCAGTGTCACCATGGTGACACATCTGAGGATAAACTGGCCAGAATGCATTTTCATGTTCTTGGATCAATAACTAAAAGTCTTTTGAAACTTCAGCAGAGTAATTTTCAGACACAGACTTCAGTGATTTGACTCACATGAAGTGGAAGCTTACTCATGAGCATGTGCCCAGAAAGCTTTGTGAAAGAGCTGCTAAGAGGGAAATGAGCTCTTCTAACGAGAAGAACCACCCACTAAATAGCACCATGAAATAGCTGCAACTTAATACGATAAATAGAAAGCATGCATGGGCATCAGTAACTAATCTGGTTTTCAGTTCACAGCAACCATCAAAGCTTTTATCTTGTTATATTCAATAATTGCATTTACAAGCTTATAGTTGAGAAGAGTCAAAAGAGAAACATGTGATCTGGGTTTTATGACATTACTAACCCTTCCATCACTCTTGAGTTTCACACCATAAAGTATAAACCTAAGACAGAAAACAACAACAACTGACTACTTCGATGTTTATTCAGGTAGCTGAAACACTCTTCCCTTCCAGCATTTAAAAGTTGTGATGAAAAGTTTCAGTGAATGGATCAAGAAAATGTGGCATCTATACACAATGGAATTCTATGCTTCCATCAGGAAAAATGACACTGCCCCATATGTAAGGAAATGGAAGGACTTGGAAAAAAAATCATATTAAGTAAAGTAAGCCAGACCCAAAGAGACATAGGTCCCATGGTTTCCCTTATTTGTAATAATTAGTATACATCTAGGATAATCTTAGCAGAAGAGCAGAATAGCTCAAGAGCTGTGTATATATGACCATATAAGATGATGCTAAGCTAAATGAACTCCAAGACATGGACACAAGATGTTTTTCTTTGTCAGGACATAATTTGAAGTCACAAAATATACACAAATGTGCTTTCCATCACAATGGGGCTGGCTGTGGTGAAAAAAAATGACAAGATTAGGGAGATAACAGAACCAATTGTCTAAAGTCTAAAAATAGTATGAAGTCTGTTGAAATAAAGATCAAACGCTCAAAATTCTTTTTAAGAAGGAGTGACTACGATCATAATTAGAACAGAAATTCTAGAAACAAAAATATGGAGAACAGAAAAAAAAATTACATGGTAGGTCATTTAAAGGCAGAAATAATAGTCTGGGAAATAACCAGATGTACCACAAACAAGACAAATTAAGAAACATGAAAAAGGGTGGGCGGGATGGGTGAGAATGCGGACAGGGGTGATATTGATCAAGATGGATCCATAAACTGCGTGGTTAAATGGCAACTCCTTTGTACAACTACTTAAATATAATAAAAACGAAGAAACATGAAGAAGACAAGGAAAGGGCCTAATATACTCGAAAAGATTTTAGAAAAAGAGAGAAGAGAAAGTGCGAAAGAATAAACATTTGCATTGAAATAACTAATAAACTAAAAAAATTGGTGGAAGACCTACATTCTTAGATCATAGTGATTTATAAACAAAGTGAAAATAAATACACCATTCACTATACTGTAGTGAGATAGTAAAACAAAATAATCAATGGGGAAATAATTTACTTATAGGGAAATAGCAATGCACTGATTTTCTCAGTCACAGTTCTATCTTACTATTAATTGAACCAGACAACACTTTCTTTTTCCTTTTGTACAGGGGATTGAAGTCAGAGCATGTACTCTGGATGCATAAGTAATTTTAAGCAGAAACTATACGGTTTTTTTTTTTTCCCCTTCATATTTCAAATGGTTTGTCAGAAGTTTGGTCAGATAAAAAGGGACAAGAGAGAAGCTCTTCTTCCATCTGGCTCCTCTGTAGCTCCTCAAAAGGGGACAGATCATATAATGGGGTACAGTGTCTTTTCTCTTATTCAAAGTTTTAATTTTAGAAAACTGAGTTGTGATTCTTGATCTTTACTTAGGAAGTTTCGAGCTGTGCCTAGAAACTCTAGTGTTTCTCCTACCCCTTCCTGTAATATTTTCATGGTACCTAGCCTTACACTGAGGTCTTTGATCCATTTGGAACTGATTCTGGTACAGGGTGAACAGGGTGATACATGAGTATCTAGCTTCAGTTTTCTGCATGTGGATAGCCAATTTTACCAGCACCATTTGTTGAAGAGGCTTTCTTCCAACCTATGTTTTTGGCTCCCTTATCAAATATTAGGTGGCTATTTGTAAGCTTATTTCTGGGTCTTCTATTCTGGATCTTCTATTTTGTTCCATTGGTCCTCAGGCCTATTCTTGTGCTAGTACCAAGTTGTTGTTTTTTTAAAATTATTATTACTATGGCTTTGTAATAAAGCTTGAAGTTTGGGATTCATCTTCCTACAGCACTGTTCTTCCTGCTAAGGATTGTTTTTGCTATTCGGGGCCTTTATTATTCCCTATGAATTTTTGGATTGATTTCTCTATTTCTTTGAAGAAAGTTGTTGGGAGTTTCATGGGTATTGGCATTGAATTTGTATATTGTGTTGGACAGAACTGCCATTTTCATTATGTTAATTCTCTCCATCCAAGAGCAAGGGAGGTTTTTCCATTTCCTTAAGTCTGCTTCAATTTCTTTTTTCAGAGTTTTAATGTTTTTACAATAGAGGTCCTTCACCTTTGGTTAAGTTAATTTCTAGAGATATTTTTGAAGCTATTACAAATGGAGTTGTTTTCCTGATTTCAGACTTGCTCTTCTCATTGTTGGCATACAGGAAGGCTACTGATTTTTGTGGGTTGATTTCATACCCTGCTACTTTGCCAAAGTTTTTTTTTTTTTGAGGGGGGAGGTCTGGTCGTGGGACCTGAATTCTGGGCCTGGGCGCTGTCCCTCAGCTCTTCAGCTCAAGGCTAGCGCTCTACCACTTGAGCCACAGTGCCACTTCTGGCTTTTTTCTTTTTGTTTATGTGGTGCTGAGGAATCGAAACCAGGGCCTCATGCATGCAAGGCAAACGCTCCATCACTGAGCCACCTTCCCAGCCCTTTGCCAAAGTTTTGAATCAATTCAAGTAGCTTGGGTGAGGAATCTATAGGGTTCTTTAAACACAGGATCATGTTGTCTGCAAAGAGGGATAGCTTTACTTCTTCTTTTCCTATTTGGATCCCATTTATTTTGACTTATTTATTGTGCCTTACTGTTCTTGCTAGGAATTGCAGCACTATGTTGAAGAAGAGTGGAGAGATTCTACCTCACTCCAGTTAGAATGGTTATTATCAAGAAAACTAACAATAACAAATGCTGGTGGAGATGAGGCTAAAAGGGAACTCTATTACATTGTTGGTAGGAATGAAAACTTGTTCAACTACTCTGGAAAGCAATATAGAGGTTCCATGAAAGACTAAACATAGAGCTTCTCTATGACCCACCAATCCTACTCCCAGACATTTATCCAATTAACCACAAACCAGACCACACTAACGCCACCAGCACAACCATGTTCACTGCAGCATTGTTTACCATAGCCAAGACATGGAATCAACCCAGATGTCCCTCAGTGGATGAATGGATCAAGAAAATGTGTATATATACACAATGGAATTCTATTCATCCATCAGAAAGAACGATATTGTATCATTCATAAGGAAATGGAAAAACCTGGAAAAAAACTATCAAGTGAAATAAGCCAGAGACAAAGAAACATAGGCTGTACGTTTTCCCTCTTTTGTGGTGATTAGAATGTGCCTATAAGTCTACAAGCAAACACACTGAATGATTAAAATACACACACACACACACACACACACACACACACACACACAGGGACATGACAAATTATATAGGACTGTAGACATTCAAAGGAGGATATGCATAGGAGTGGCTAACAGAGGCTCAATAGCTATGGCATATGATCATATAAAACAATATTTTATATGATGAACTCCAAGAAAAAGAAACAAGAGATACTTTTTAGTTGCTGTTGTTACCATTTTTGTTTTCTTTTCCTTTTGTTTGTTTGTATTTGGAAGGGTAAGGGGGGCACAGAAAAGGTAGAACAAGGGTGAACCATCATAGCAGTGGTACTCACTAGACACTATGTGGAAAATGAACTGTACATCTTGTGGGTGGGGATGGGAGGGAAAGGTGAGACATGGCTCAAAAAGAATTGTATTCACGACCTGATTCATGAAACTGTAACCTCTCTGTATATCAGCTCTACAGAACAATAAAAAATAAACCCGAAACCATCTGTCAATAGTAGGTATTTTTCTTTCAGAGAAATTATAAGTGGCAATGATATGTAACTGTATATATTTTATATTAATTTAAACAGTTAAAATAGTTTTCCCCTAGGTTAGTGAAATGCCATCACTTTGTATAATGATCATGCCACAGAAAATAGAAAGTTGATCTTATAGAAATATGGAGTACATGTTTACAAACAAGACCACACTAAAGCTACCAGCCCAACTATGCTTATTGCAGCATTATTTATCATAGCTAAGATATGGAACCAACCCAGATGCCCCTCAGTAGATGAATGGATCAAGAAAATGTGGTATATATACACAATGGAATTCTATGCCTCCATCAGAAAGAATGACATTGCCCCATTTGTTAGGAAATGGAAAGACTTGGAAAAAATTATATTAAGTGAAGTAAGCAAGCCCAAAGAAACATAGGTCCCATGGTTTCCCTTATTTGCAATATCTAGTATATGTATGAGTCAAGCAGAAAAGGTCAGATAATGTGATGTTAGGAAAATGAACCCTTAGATATGTATTTAAATGTTTTTTTTTTCTTTCATGCATTTGTTTCTAACGCATTTATAAGATTATTTCTTTGTTGCTTTGTATGTCCCTCCCCCACAGTATAACCCCTGCTTTCACTATATTTGATGTCGGTATTATTTGTGGAGGAGATGGGAACAAACAAGTCGTTTAAGGATACAGGTGGACCCATTGCAACAATGAGAAGTACAAGTTGTCATGTCGAAAACAAACTTTACAACTTTGGTGGGGGGTGGGGGGGAGGACTGGGTGGAGGAGCGGGGAGCGGGGGCGGCTGGGAAGGCATGGGAAGGGTAAACAAAGGAGGAGGCTGCAATGCTTGATAAGAAATGTACTCATTATCTTGCCCATGTAATTGTAACCCCTCTGTACAGTATGTTCACAATAAAAAAAAAAAAGAAAAAGAAATATGGAGTAGAATGGTGGTTACCCGAGGCCTCTGTGTGTGTGTGTGTGTGTGTGTGTGTGTGTGTGTGTGTGTATCAACTGAGCCAGTGGCTCTCGATTATAATTCTAGATACTCAGGCTGAGATCTAAGGATTGAGATTTTAAGCTAGCCAGAGCAGAAGAGTCCACGAGACTCTTATCTCCAATTAACTAGAGAAAAGCTAGATCCAGAGGGTGTGGCTCAGGTAGTAGAACACTAACCTTGAGTGAAAAGCCAACCAAGCTCAAGGCCCAGAGTTTAAGCCCTTCTAAACAACCCACCACACACACACACACACACACACACACACACACACACACACACACACACACACACAGACACACACACACACACACACACAGAGACACACACACACACACACACACAGATACACACAATTAGTATAAGAACAGGAAATAGGATTACAGAAAACCTTGATGGGCTATACCTTTCAGCAGAAAGTTTTTTTTTTTGTTTTTTTGCTTTTGGTGGTTGTGGGGCTTGAACTCTGGGCTTGAGCACTGTCGCTGTGCTCTTCAGCTCAAGGCAAGCGCTCTACTGCTTGAGCCATAGTGCTATTTCCTGTTTTCTAGTGGTTTATTGGAGATAAGCGTCTCACAGTCTTTCCTGCCCGGGCTGGCTTTGAACCATGATCCTCAGATCTCAGCCTCCTGAGTAGCTAGGATTACAGGCGTGAGGCATAGGTGCTCGGCTATCAGTAGAAAGTTTTTACCATGAAGAAATGATAAATATTTGAAGAGACATGTTTAACCTGATGTAAACATTACACGATGCGTGCATATAAAATATGCCTTGTACTATATCAATAAGTGTAATTTTTATTCTTTTATGTAGCAATTTTTATGAAAAGGTTTCAGATTTCAGACAGCTATGTACATAAGAACTTTAAATTTATACAAGAACTCAGATCTTTCTGCAAGAAAATGCTGCCACCTGCTGGTAGTTCTGGGTTTGGGGAATGGTTTTACAGATGTGAAATGAAAGAATTTCTATAGACTCTAGTCATCATGACAGTGGCTAAACGTGTTGGGTTTTGAAGTGGTTTTTTTTTTTCCTGAATAACCATGCATTATATAATTTTACTCATCTTAATGTTCATAAGAATAAATCTTTAAGGAACTCATTTTAAAAGTGAGCACAGAGTGATCACACCACTTCCTCATGGCCACACAGTTAGTGCAGAACAGTGCTGAGCTACAAGTCCAGAGACTGCTGTTGCTCCTTCCAGACAACCAAAGAATAAATGTGGTCAATCCAAAGAGTGTGCAAACACCAGTAGTATGAACATATCGAAAATAAGGAATGTGAAAAAAGAATGACTGCAATGTTCTGTAAATCTGATGACCTGGGATTTAAGTAGCCCTCAATGCTTTATTAGCAGCCGGGGAGACTGAACAGAAAATCTCAGAGTGGACCTTTCCTTTCTGTATACCCCACAGGGCTTCCAGGAGATCAGAGCGGCCATCAGTGTAAAGCTCTTTGTGTTTGCTTCCTGTTGCTGAGGTCATTAAATCTGCATTAGGTAAGATCATCAGGAATGAAAAAGCCAGAACTTGATCCCTTTTATTCCCGTGCCAAGACATCTTCCCCTGTGACTTCCAATCTTGCTTTGGTTTTGCATCTTTGGTTAAAGTAGAAAGTCTCTGAGGCAATGTTCACTGTTATTCAAGGCTTAATTGAATAAACTTAATACAATCCAGGAAGACATTGTTTCCACAGGAAAGCATGCTTCCTTTCTGTTGTCACAAATATCAGAGCCTTAAGCTCTCTTTGGCTTTGGCTCCCAGGAAATTTAATTTCATGTCCAGTTGAGCCTGTCTCTGCAGTCAGGAAGTGGCTCTTCCCTGGCCTCTCCCTGTTACCTTTCCTCACAAGCTGTACTCACCCTTCTTTGCAGGTGTAAGTGACAGTGTTTCCAAAGGTGAAGTTACTGCCGGTGATGACAGCATCTTTGATGGCAGGTGGCTCTCCACAGAAGACAAGTTGACAGGTAGGTGGCGCTCTATCCCAGTTCCCTGAAGCGGTGCATTCAATGCGGGAAGGGCCTTGTAAACTACAGGAAGGAAGGAAGGTAGGATTCTTGTTAGCTCTTTCATTGGTTATTTACTACTTTGGAGAGAAAAGAGGCCTCAGAAGATAGAGGACTCTTAAGGAGTTCTAGTACATACAGTGTTTCTTTGCATTTTATTTTATTGCATAAACACAAGGGGCATCTAAATAATAAAAACAATGAATGGGCGAGGACAACTTGAGGACAGCTACTGGGTACTAAATAAAAGCTCCATTGCGCTCATTGGTGCAGGCATGAATATCAGATTATTTGGATGAGAGGGGTTCATAGGCTGGTAGGATCTAGCCAGAGGGAGACTCTTAATGGAGAAAACAGGTAATCTGAGTGAGGACAAAGGGCACTGTCCTTGTCAAGAGCCTGGGCATTTTAACCATGTTCATCATGACGTGATTTCTGGCCTTCCTTTGACTTTACAAACCTTCTATCTCTCTGCCATGGCCTTTGCTTTCCCACCTGATTCAGACTGTCTGCGTTATTCTTTCTGTTTTCTGTTCACTAGATCTGTTTCACTCCAGATACTGGGGGACTATCTTTCTGCTCACAGCCTGACAAAATTCTACTATTCCTTCTATTAAAGCATACTCACTACAAATCAAATTATCTTTTTTTTTCGGTGTAGTAGCAGTGGTGTGTATGTGTGTGTGTGAGAGAGAGAGAAAGAGAGAGAGAGAAAGACAGAGACAGAGAGACAGAGAGACAGTCAGAGAGAGAATCACTAGGGCTTGAATTCAGGTCATTATGATTATACCCTTTTTTGACTAGTTATTTATGCATAAGATCTTTCATTCCTGCCTAGGCACATGCCAGGACCGTGATCCTCCTGTGTTAGGCTTCCTACTATAGCTGGGATGACAGGCACACAGCAAATGCCGAGCCTCTTCCAATGAGGTGGAATACTGCAGACCCTTCTTTCTGGGCTGGCCTGGAAATGCAATCCTCCCAATCTTAGCCTCCTACATAGCTAGGAGGCCAGGTGCATGCCACTCTGCTTATTGAGAAGGGGTTTACATGTATATTTAGGCTGGCCTCAAACCACAAATATCTAGGTATCAGCCTCCCAAGGGCTATACGCCCAAGTATCTAGGATTAAAGGCATGATCTACCAGTGTCTAGCATTCAAAGTAACTTCTTCTGAGTTCAAGGATATAGGCCTTCACTTTGGTATGTAATGTTATAAGCTTTGTAAGTTGCTTTATAAAAACGATCTATTACAAAAGCATTTCATCAGCCATCATTCTACATTTCACAATGGACTATGGGAATAGACTATTTCCCTGGGCATTTACAGTAAGTTAACCCCCAGCAAGCATATACATTGGAGAATATCTTTATGTTTCTATAAGTCAGCCAAGTGAATACAAATTAAAACTAGTGAGTACATAATAAGCAACTGTTGTGGGAAGTGGGTTAGACCTTTCCACACATTACCTGTATCCATTCTCACAGGAATACAAGGCAGTAGAAAGGTAGGTCAGCCCACTCAGAATGTAGTTTCCATGACTTATGTTTTCAGGACTGGGACACTCTACCAGTTCACATGCAGGAGGAGAATGACTCCAAGAACCACTGGCAAGGCAGGATGATTCTTTATCACCAGCCAAAGTGTATCCTTTATTACACCTGAGGGAGGTGGGAAAAGATGAGAGAATACAATTTGCTTTATTTTGCATCATTTCATCTGTACCAAACCCTCTAAAAATCTTAGGAATTTACACATATTGGGAATTTCTCTCTTTCTTGTAGCAGTACTAGGATTTGAACTCAGGACTTGCACCTGCTAGGTGGGTACTCTACCACTTGAGCCACACCTCCAGTCCTTTTGTTTAGTTATTTTGGGGGTAGAATCTTGCATTTATGGACTATCATCCTCTTGCTTGCCATCTCCTGAGTAAGGATTACAGGAGTTAGTGGTTACATTCAGCTTGGAATTTCTCTTTTCCTCCTAATGAAATAATGCTTTAAAATTGCAGATGGAGGGATTGGTTCCTCCACGCCCCCGCTCCCACCAAGATGGAATACCATACATCCTTGTCTCAGGGATCTTGGTGCATAACAAGCAAAGACCAGACTGAGGAATCTGACTTGCCTCCAGTTTATGTCATGGCTTATTAGTTGCAATCAGAAATATTTGCCTTGAGTGTGGTGTAGGCTAGTCTAAATCCCTGTGCTACAGGTTAGAATCAGCATTTAATAACCAAGAGTATTCACTGGCTGGAAATGCCTTCCTCCACAGTGCGTCAAGAGGGTGCTGGTGGGAATAATAGCTTGTCAGAAGAGTTAAATGACTCCAGAGATGACTACTACTAGATTATTGGGCTATATTTCTTCATATTACACTTCATTCAACTTTTTTTCACCTTGTTTAATTTCATACTCAAAAAAATCCTCTAGAACTGCATCCTTCCTTCTTTCAGTGTTCTACTACCACTGTACTGACTAACTACTATAATTTTCAACACACTTACCTGTATGTCACTTTACTCTTGTAAGTAAATGTTGACCCATCAACACCACCATTTTCTGGGGCAGCTGGTACACCACAGGAAACAGCTTAAAGGAAGAAACACAGAAGGTGTGAACGCCTGAGATTCAAGGGACAGCTCTGGACTTTTCTTGACCTCAAGATCTTCCTGCCTCAATCTCTCTTCCAACTTGATTGCTGGCTTGTGCTAACAATCTATCACTGGCTTCTAGATCTGTTCGTTTTTTTGTTTGTTGGTTTAAGCACATGCCTCATCGTTCAATTTCAAGACTGATAGGACACAAAAGAGTACCTACCACAATACTCAGGGATGTGTACTCAACACACCTTCACAATGTGGTCTGAGATGATTCCATTCTCCAGTCTCCAAGCATGTGATCTTGGTGACTCCTACCAGCTCATGTCCTTCTTCACAGGAAAATGTGACCTCAGCTCCCACAGTGTAAATCTCCCCAGAAGAGAGGCCGTTGTCTGGATTTCCTGGAGCTTTACATTTTACAGGTTCTGAAATGAAGGAAGTTTTAGTGGAGTAACATTCACCCAACCATGCAAAATCTCCCAGCCAAAGAACTCCACTACAGCTAAAGTACCTAGGAAAATCCTGAGAGAAAAGCTTTTGGAAAGAGGCGCATGAAGGCTAGGGGCTCCTGGGACATCAGGCCAGAATATATATTTAATAGTTTTTTTTTTTGTTTTGTTTTTGTTTTTGTTTGTGCCAGTCATGGGGCTTGAACTCAGGGCCTGGGCCCAGTCCCTAAGCTTTTTCACTCAAAGCTAATGCTCTACCACTTTAAGCCACAGTGTCAGTTCTGTTTTTCTGGTGTTTAACCTGAGATAGGAGTCTCACGGTCTCTCCTGCCTGGGCTGGCTTGGTAGCACGATCCTTAGCTCTCAGCCTCCTGAGCAGCTAGGATTACAGGCGTGAGCCACCAGCACCTGGCTTAACAGTTATTTAAATAATAATGCTGGTATAAGATTTATTTGGGCAAAAAGGCAGTGTGTGTGTGTGTGTGTGTGTGTGTGTGTGTGTGTGTGTGTGTGTGTGTGTGTGTGTGTGTGTTTGTATGTGTGTGTGTGTGTGTATACACTAGTGCTTGGGCTTGAATTCAGGGCCTGGACGCGATTCCTTAGCTTTGTCACTCACAGCTGCTGCTCTACTACTTGAGTCCCAGCTTCACTTTTGACTTTTTGGTGATTAATTAGAGATAATTTGGTGGTTAATTGGCAAAGTTTTCTTTTCTATCCTGTTTTAATCTTAGTGTCTTTTCACCTTATAACTTTGTGTTGAAAAAAGACTATCAAATGTCTTTGCCTCAAGCAGTCCCTTATGATTTTCTTCTGGATTCTGTATTAACTCAATTTTTCTAAGTCATTCTCTGAGTCTCTAGCATGAGTGCCTCCTCTCTTTGTGTTGGAATATTTCTGCAAAATTTCTGTATGTTGATATCACTTATTTTACTTACTCTACAAAGAGAAGAAATCTAAATCAGGTATTTTCCTCGGCAAGTTGTGCATTGTTTTCTTAAATAATATACAAATAATAATCAAAATTTCAGGCTAAGAATAAGATTATATATATCTATAACTATCTATCTATAAGAGATTTTCTAGATTGATCTAGATTATGTTTCTATTTCTGTCCTATGACTTACCTTTTTGTTGTTTTTTATCCTCTGTCCCTCCCTCCCTCCCTCCCTCCCTCCCTCTTTCTCTCTCTCTCTCTCTCTCTCTTTTCTCTCTCTCTCTCTCTCTCTCTCTCTCTCTCTCTCTCTCTCACGGTATGACACAGGGTTCCTAAATCACATATAACTCCTGGGTCTTTTCTGTCTCAGATTGCAGCCTTTTACTTTTTGGTACTTGTTAGACAAATGATTTAATCCAGTGCTTTACATTCCTCTTTCTTAATGTTTTCTGGTGGTTACACTACAGAATGTAGAAAGGTACCA
Source organism: Dipodomys spectabilis (assembly GCF_019054845.1). Lineage (NCBI taxonomy): Eukaryota > Metazoa > Chordata > Mammalia > Rodentia > Heteromyidae > Dipodomys > Dipodomys spectabilis. The sequence continues at coordinate 19,576,012 of NW_024870683.1, forward strand.
ATCAGTCAAATCAGTGTTCTTGAAGTAATTACTGAACATGGACTTGGTAAGGCAAGAGGTCTATTTTCTTCTTCTCCCTTTTTATGAAAGATATTGTTTTTATTTATTTGATATTTTATTTACTTATTTAATATATATCTTATTGTTACTGTAGAGTTGATATACAGAGGGATTATAGCTACGAGTCAGGCAGTAAGTACAATTTTTTTGAACCATCTTTTAAAAGATTACTAAGATGCTTCAATTCGACATGTCAGTTTCTGAGCACAAATGCATCTGAATGTCACCCTTTCTGTTATTCTCCCAACCTCACCCATCCCCTCAATTTTCCTAGTTCCATTTTCATGTATGCACATTGGATATCATGACTGCTTTTGCCCACTGTTTCTTTCTTCCTTTGTCCTCCCCCTGACTCGATCCTTCTGACACCACAAGCTCCAACTTTCTGGTATTCATGTTTTTAATCCGTAACATAGTTGGTCAAAGGAGTTATTATCCTTCCCTGTGTGTGCCACTAACTTTGTGCAATTGAGAAAGAGGAAGGAAACCGAGAAAGCATCTTCGTGACTCTGGCTGTGGTGGCAAGGCCATTGCGTATATGTACCACAATCCAAGGGCAAGCCATTAGACCTGCACTATGTAGATATTTCTTCAACATCCTGACAACACATGGTAGCACTATGCTAAGGTAACTTTTAGTTATTTTGAGATATTTATCTTCTCTACCTCTCTGCATGTTCCTCAAGTTTGAAATTACTGTCTTGCTGTAACATACCATATCTTTAAAACACATAACCACATTCAACACTGAGATAAGAATTGGCAGTTGTGCATGCATGAGTTACCTGCACAGGTTTTGCCGTCTCCTGTGTATGGTGGGATGCAAGAACATATATATGATCCATTTATATTCAGGCAGGACGCATGCTCGTTACAATCCGATCCAACTGCACATTCATCCACATCTGAAATGAAGACAGCTCACAGATGTTCACATTCATTTTTTCTTACAGATCAAGCATTTATTTTTACTTCTAAATTGCTACTTATCACTTACTGTATCTCTCTCTCTCTCTCTCTCTCTCTCTCACACACACACACACACACACACACACACACACACACACACACATATGTATATATATTTGTGTCAGTATTAGGGCTTGATCTCAGTGCATGGGCACTGTCCTTGAGTATTTTCATTCAAGGCTGATGCTTTACCATTTGAATCCCAGCTCCACGTCTTGCTTTAAAGAGACTCCCAAGACTTTCCTGCCCAGGCTGGCTTCTAACCAGGATCTTTAGATCTCAGCCTTCTAAGTAGCTAGAATTACATACACGAGCATGTAATGCCCAGGAACTTCATTTTTTTTTCAAATAAAATCTACATAGAGGGCTGGGAAGGTGGCTTAGTGGTAGAGTGCCCAGCATGCATGAAGTTCTAGGTTTGAATCCTCAGCACCACATAAACAGAAAAAGCCAGAAGTGGTGCTGTGACTCAAGTGGTAGAGTGCCAACCTTTAGCAAAAGCAGCTCAGGGACAGTGCCCAGGCCTTGAGTTCAAGTCCCAGGACTGGGGAAAAAAAAATGACATACAGATGTCATTATCACATTGCAGATCTTCTCAACTTCTAAAAGCTAGTACTTCCCTACTTTGTCAGAAGACAAATAGAAGAACAGGGGTTGAGAGAGACAATAAACATTTTAAACATTTCTGGCACCTCTAAGGGCAGGCAGCTGCTTTGTCATTACAGTTTGCCAGGAGTTTACTGGGATGTGATGAATGCCTTGAGAAACCCCAGGAATCTGTGGCAGCAGTCTCCCACCAAGCTAGAATAAACCCACAGAGCCATTGAAAACATTCATCTCACCGAGGCACAGTGGGGAGATGCCATTCCAGCTCCCATTGTCTGTACAGAACATCCTTGAATCACCCAACAAGTAGTAGCCAGGGTTGCACTGGTAGGTCACAGTGCTGCCAGCATGGAAGTCCTCAGCTGAATAGAAGCCATTCTCCAAGGGGGGAGGCACCCCACAGCGAATGGCTACACAGGGAACCAGAAAGAACAAAACCATCTTAGGAACAACAAGGATGTCTTTATTTGCAGTGACTGAGTTCTATGACAGTTGAGCAAGGCATGACTTTCATGACTTTCTCACTGGATGCAAACACTGGCTGCAGGGGGCTCTGGAAGTGGGGGCGGGCATGTGCAGCAATGAGGCATAATGTCAGCTTATAATAGGTATGTGATTCATATTTGGAGAAACTATGGATGGAGATCCTACCACCGATTGGGTGCTATCTTAGGTGCTGGGGTTATGTAGTTGAACAAAAAAAATTCCTGTCTTTTGGAACTTACCAGCTAGTGAGGTAGCTAGACAAAAACAAACAAACAAACAAAAACAAAAAACAACACCCAACAACAGATAAATACATACTATATCAAGTGGCATGGGTGCCATTGCTTATCTAGAACAGCTGTTTTGTCTCCATACAACCTCTTTACTTTGTCCACCCTACCTGCTTTTTGTTTTTTTCTATTTTAACTTTTATTATTCCTATAAATAAATGATACCCTATTTGTTTTAACTTTTATTATTCCTATAAATAAATGATACCCTATTTGTTTGTTAATTTTGCTCTCTCTCTGACTAAAATGGGAACTCCATAAGAATAGCAACTTTTCCTCCAATGGCTATATCTTGAGCACTTGGACTGCTGCCTGATACATAGCAGGCACTTTAAAAGTTGCTGAGTAAGTGAATGAAAGGAGCTCATTCTGCTTCCCCACCAGGCAATGACCCTCTGGGCCTCCAGCCTGCTCAGTCTGCCCTTCCCTCATACCTAGTGCTTTGGGCCACCATGGACACCATCTGCTGGTGATCGCTTTCAATCTTCCTGACCCACCTCCCTCATGGGTGCCTGATATAGCTGTCTACATATGGGAAAGATTCAATAACTATTTGCTGTGTTTGTTACTATGAAGTACTCAGCCTTTGTTTGGTGTTCCTGATGAATAATAGGAAAATGGCACAGGCTCTGTTGGAAAGTAAGAATCAGTGAGAGCAGGAAGCAACCATGGAGAGGGCAAGAGTCTGGCAGAAGTACTTTATATGCATGCAACGGAAACAATGAAACCTGTTGAAATTGTTTGAAGAAGGCCCTAACAGAGTGATGGAGTTTGATCAGGTACTTCTTCACATGCATGCATGGAAATGCTATCATAAAACAATCCTTGTACCACTAATGCATGTTGATAAAAATCTATTTTAAAAAGTGTCCTGAGGGTTTCAAAGTTGCTCAAGAGTCACCCCAGGGACTTGAACAAAGGCAGCTCACATTCACAGTGAGGGAGGGGCTGAGTCCATTGTCCTTGATTCAGACAGTGCTGCACTGGGTTGCCGACCAGTTGGAAGCCTGGATCACAGAACAGACTGACTTTGGAGCCTGGCTTTACATCTCCTGATGCAGCTTTCAGGTGCGGTACCGATCCTTCTAAAGATGGACAATCTGAAGTCAAAGAACACAGGTGTTGAGCTTGTCGGCAACGTATCAAGTCAAGGGTATAGATTCTGTATCAGCACAGGAAAGCCACTCCAATGAGATTAAAACATTACCACATATTGTCAATCACTAGCAAGAGAAATTACTACAACAATTCCTTGAGTACAACAGCTTTACCTCTTTGAACAAAAATCTGCTAAAAATTTTTCTAAAGGAAAATGGGATTTTGGAAATCTTAATAAGATGGTTCTGTAAGCACTCAAAGTCAGGAATTTTAGGACATTTTAAGAAACCTTTTAGAAAGTGCTTAGAATTTTCGGAGAGAATTGTGATCATTCAGAGTATGTGGATGGTAACATTCTATGTTTTTCTCCATTTTACCCGAGGCTAGGAAATAAAGAACCAAAAGAATAACCCCATCTCAAAGAGTAATATAGAACTCTAGTGGACATTTAAGTTATGACCATTTTTCCTCTCACGTTAACCAAATTTCCTCCCTGAATTCTTTGTACCCTGCAATCCAGAATGTATTTCAACATTAAAAAAATCTTTGGATAGACATGAGGTTAAATATAAAACACAAATTAAGGAATAGATTCACAAAGTTATGTGAGTTGGTGTGTAAAACATTCTGATCATCTCCTTTTCTAGAATCTTCCAGTGTAGTCAAATGATAGAGAAGTTGATGGAAGAAGAAAATTCTCACCAGAACAGAATATGCTTTTGGAACTGGTCTTCACTTTTCCGATAACTCCTCTCAGGAAATCAGGCCACGCCAACACATTTCCTCTACTGAGTTCCTCTGAGCAGGAGGTGGCTAGTAATTTCACCTGAAAGTTTAAAAGCATATCTTTAGATAAGCTTTACTTATTCCACTGAGACGGAGTTATTATATCATGATTTAGTTTGACCAAAAACATCTACAGATTTTTGGGGGTGGAGGGAAGAGAAGCAGACTTTTACATGGTAAATTATAGAGATGACCAGAAAGATTCTCTTCCTTTCCCCACCCCATCATTCCTTTTCCCAATTATTAATCCCATGTTTAGACTCATTGTTACCTGTAAAATTTAAAATGCTGTGCATGGAGTTTCTTGTCTAAAATGTTACAGTTGAGTGAGAAGTTGGAAAATGGAGGAGCTATCCTCCATTTGATGTCTTTGACCACTGCCATAAAAATTTTTTTGCCATTCTAATTATGAGCGAATATTTCTGAAACCTTGCTGTGGGTCAAACAAGACCAAAAATGTATATGTGGTATTTTGCTTGATCCTGTCAGAGCTCTGGTATGTAGCTGATGTTTTCTTTTACACAAAAAGAAAACGGAAAATTTAAACAGCTGGTGCAACATGTTCAGAATCATTTCAGGAAGTCTGCAGTAGAACTGGGATTCAAATACAAGCAGACTCAGTACAGACTGGCTTTAATCACTAGCTTATGTATGCTGTCAACAGATAATCTTGTGTTAGGTCTAAATTTCTACCAGCTGAGTCTGAGAGTTGAAATATTATTCTTTGTGATTCTTTTTGTTCTAAAATGGCAAGATTTTACCAAATACTCATTTCTAATAATATGTCATAATATTACCAAGAAATTTAAAAAGGATGATCATTGAAAATCACTGCAGGCAACATCTAACTTAGACCACAAAATCCAAGGGTGGGTGACACATTCTGATAACCAAGAGCTTACAATAAGATATGTCATCATTAGGCTGTTGACATTGTCACTAGGTTTATACCTTTGCATCTCATTACTGTCATACACTGAAAATGGAATTGACCTGCTGTGGAGACAGGACATAGTCCCAGAGGTTGAGCTGGCTTATGGAGCCCACAAAAGACTCAGCTGGATTGAATCCCTCTCCTTTTTTGTCTTGCTCTTGCCCAAGAACTAATGCACCACCACCTAGAGAAAGAAAGGTAAAACTGGCATGATGGTCTCTGTGATCCCCAGATGCTAATTTGGTATAAGTAGAACTGATATAAATACATGCCAAAAGTCATCAAACTGCTATTTAGAAATTTATTCCATGCTTTATCCATAAGAAAAAAATTAAATTAAGTTTATAGAGAACTTAAAAAAGTGGTTAAAGTTTAGACTATTATATTGGGCTTATAAATATATAACTGTAGCATGTGTGTTGGAGATAAAAGTGTCACAGACTTTTCCTCCTGGGGTGGCTTTGAACTGCCACGTTCAAATGGAGATCCTCAGATCTCAGCCTCCTCAGTAGCTAGGATTATAGGTGTGAGCCACTGGTGGCCAGCACCAAAGACATTTCTTACAAAGGGTCAAGCAGCTCATGCAGGAAAAGGCATTCAATAGCTTAGAGTCTGAATAATCTAGGAATGGTAAGTGACAGAGACACCTGGAACCAAGGACAGCAAAGCCATCACACTTACACATTTAAACACCATTTCCTCTAGAACCTGGCAGAATTATACTCCTTTGGCTAAAGACATACCAGGTATGGCTGTACCCACAGAGAGGCCAGAACCACTGTCAGATAATTTCCCATCAATGTAGACTTTCCAGGCTCCACCAGAACTTGTCCAAGTGACTGCAATATGATGCCAACTGCCGTCATTCACTGGGGGACAGTTTGTGATCCTTTCCTTGCCGTTCACATAAAGAACCCAGCTGTGGAGAGAAAGATTCCGGGAACACAGTCATGAGTCATATGTTGCAATTCTTTGGGTGGGAGAAAATCGGTCCTCTTCTTTTTTTTCTTTTTGTGGGTGAAGTACTTCTTTGTGTATGCCACGAGTCATTTTCTCCATTTGGCTATATTTCATAGAAGCAGAATTGTTTATTAATTATACTTACTTGAAGCTTATTGGAAATTTTGTATTTCCCAAACACAGAGTGGTAGGAAAAGGTGCTAGGATAAGTCAGGGGAGTTGTTCAATTTGAGAAAAACTTACTACCTGGCAATTTTGGAGAGTCAAGAGAGAGTGAGAGTTGTACACATGTCAGATTGTGATCTTTCTGCGAGAGTGTGCTTCCTAAGACCAAGAACAAGCTTCACATGTCCCATAGAAACTAAGTGTCATCTTCTGGCTGCTGCTGTGGTCTCTATATTTCTTTCCTCAAAAGTCATATTTAGGCCTAACTGCCAGTGTAATCAAATTAGGGACTAAGGTCTTTGGGAGGTGATTAGGTTATGAGGGTTGGGCCCTTGTGAATGGGAGTCCTAAAGCTGGACATGACAGTGCATGCCTGCAATCCCAGTCTGAGGCAGGAGACTGAGGCAGGAGGACACACACACACACACACACACACACACACACACACACACACACCAATAACAAAATAAAAGAGGCCCCAAAGAAACTCCTTACTGCATTATCTGACCACACAGTTAGAACATGTCAGCTATGAATAAGAAATTGGCCTTCATCAGACTCCAGTCCTACCAGTGCTATGATCTGGGACTTCTGCGCCTCCAGTATTATGAGAAATACATTGTTCATCTGTTACTTAGCCGAAGGTATTCTATTTGGTCATCTAAATGGTTTAAAATGTTGCCAAGGCAGTTATATAGTAATGTAAGTGCATCAGTGCAAAGAATGACTGGAACTAAACCAGAGTGTTCAACAGGATGGATTTTCCAGCCATCATATCACTTAGGGAAATGAAAAGGACAATAAGCAGTTGAAAGTAAAAACAAAAAACAAAAAACCTTCAGGAGTAAATGTAGAAATGGAAAAAGTATGGAAAGTTGATATTGAAAATCTAAATTCATTGACGACATCTCTATTTGAAGATGTTTATAAAGAAGTGACATTTCTTCAATGTTCTTCCTGCAAGTTCTCCTTTTCCTGTATCAATTCAACCAGGCAATAGGTTCTGTCTACAAGTAGTTTGCCTTAAGGAAAGAGTTTTGCAAACTTGAACTTTTTGGGGGAGTTATTGAATGAGTTTGAATCTAATGCTTGCTTGCTAGGTAGGTGCTCTTACCCTTGAAGCATTCACCTCACCCCTTCATGGATTTTTTTTTTTTTTTTGGTGAAAGCTCAAGTTCAACAAGAAGAAGAACATTTATGGATGGAAAGATTTCCATCAGAAGAGAGATTCTTCTGCCTCCAAGAGAGGAAAGAGGGCTCAGTGGGTTCCTGGAGTCTGCAACCTGCTCACTGGGTCAATGGTATGGGCAAACCTCTGAGGAAAAGGCTAATATGGGCCTCCACAGTGTATCTGGATCAAACGCATGGACTCACAGCCTTGCCAAGGATTGCACATGTGGAAAAGAGCAGCGATCTTAAAGGGAGCCAAGGCTGGGCCAGTTGACAGTCAGAGGTAAGAAGAGTGGACTAACAATGGAAGTCCTGCCCAGTCTGAGACAGTGTAACTGAAGTGACTTTATTGACAGTGCTGAGGGAGGAGGCCCTGGGGTTGGGATGAATTGATCCTAAAGGAATAGGAGGCATCACCTTGCCACTGCACTGTGTACTGGATCCTACTCAGTCCATCTATGGGTCGTGGGAGATCTTGCTTTGTATAGAAGGAGCATTGGTCTTAAGAGTCTAGCTCTGAGAGTCAGTGCTGCCCGTCCCAGGATGTGAGATTTGATACAAATCATTTAGTCTTCTTGAAAGTTTGTTTAACTCTTTCGAGAAAAGGTATGAATTTCTCAGATAATTATGACATGGTAATATATGTCAGCTTAGTAGCAAAACATAATGCATTATCACTAGAACTTGGCTTTCTTAATAGAACCTATCCAGATACTCTCGTGGTTATAATGATTCTGCTGTCTGCATACTCGACTTTTTGTGCTTCTTCGTCCCCCATCCCCAATGTCACACAGTAAGCCCTCACCAGAATCAGGTTCTAGCCTGGTCCAAGGATGAGGTCCTTGGCACATCCATTCTGGCACTTGTACTTACCCATTATAATCAGTCAGGAGGAAGGTATTGGCATTGTCATCCTCAATTGCATACGAAATGGGAGTTCCATAGTTGATGGAGTCAGAGGACTTCATCCAGAAGGCACAGGTTACCTCCTGGAGAGCAGGGAGCACGCCATCTAGTATGACATATTCATAGATGCCAGAAACTTCAAAATCCATGTTAAAAGCTGTAGACTGTTCTGGAACAAATAAGAAAGAGTTCAGAAGGTGTCATTGATGAGACAATTCCAGTGAACGGCATATGAGCAGTATTGCTGTCAAAGAAGCTAATTTTCAGCCAATGTAACTTGAGGAACAATGTATAAATCAAATACAGATTATTTATGAAAGGTGTAACATGTTATTTGAAACAAAATAACCAATGAGTACTTAGGAAAAACACTTAATGAGGAAAGAAGCAGAGAAACAGGGAGGAGTTAGTAGGAGAGGTAGGACTGGGATGCTACACAAACTGAGAGACAGTAGAGCAAGTCTGTGTACCGAAAAAGAAGGATGCAGTGGAGAGAAAAAGACTGATGTTGCAGGAGAGAGAAGGAGGTGACTAAAGAGTAACATCTACCCCTACTAAGGGTGTAAGCTTTTAGGTAGCTCATGAACAATTCAGCTCTGACCCAAACCTGCAAAACCTACTCCGTAAGACAAAAGCCCTTCAACTAACAGGTTCTATTCCCTGATAACCAGCTCAGGATTAATCTCTTTATTCTCAGGCATATTCATGGATCTTACCTCTTAAGTCAAGTGGTTTATTCGTATCTTTTTCTGAATACGAAGAAATTCTGCTAAATTCAATTTTTTCCCCATTTCCTCTTGTGTTTCTAAATCTAGTACTTAGTATATGGGATGGCTGTGAAGATTAAGTAAGTCCAGCATGCAAAGCATAGCTTTGGGTATGCAAAAGTATATGGAACAGAAAAAAATAACCTGATATTTGTTATATGCTGAATCTTAGTATTGGTCATAATAACATTTAGTTCATATGTACCTGTCTCACACCTGCTGCCGGAAAATCCTGGCAGGCATTTACAACTGTATGAGTTTAATTTATCCACGCAGGTGGCCTGATTCCTACATGGATTGGACTGACACTCATTGATGTTCAGTTCGCAATGTGGCCCTGTGAAGCCTGGGGCACACTGGCACCTAAAAGAAAACAAAGTGTATAAGCAATTGGAACAGTTGCAAGAAGGCATTAAAGAAAATCCCCCACCATAATAACCTAAGGTCTTTGAAAACTGACAGGCTCAAACATATGTTCTAGTGAACAGTCCACATCAACAGCATTTTAACTATGAGGTACTTCTTTCTGGTTTAGCTGATGAAACCTAAGTCAACATTAAACCTAAGGGCACATGTATTTGAAACACGGTAGCAAAAATAAAGTAGTAAGTAGTTCTGGTTCAGGTAAAATATTAGTTATATAGTGTATGTTCTCTATAGAGGTTCTTGGGAAAAATAGACAATGTTCAGATAGCATTCTAAAGGCTTTCTATGTGTAAATCAATGTGTATAGCATTTAGTTAATATTCATATTATTTCTATTTTTAGAGTAAGTTAAATGTGGCTAAAGAGGTTAAGTAACGATTGAAGTCTTATTGTTGCTAAGTGGTAAAGTGAATGTTGAATCTTTTCCTTAATTTGAGCGACAGCCTCTGTGATTTGCAACGAATCACTCAAACCCACCAGTATGGAAAATATATCTGATAACACCAAATGCTGAACAAGGGTGTCATGAAGTAGAAAATCTCAGTAAGTAGAACTAAATATGGCAAGAGAAGTTGAGATTTTGCATTTCTGGCTATCTAGGAGATTTTGATAAAGATGCCAAGATAGGGATAGAGTGGAGAGGAGGCTTTCTGGTTGTTGTTGTTAGATTGTAAATGAGAAGAGTCTGAGAAATGAAGGACAGATTCCATTTGGAAGAGCAAAATTGAAGGTAAGTAGTGAGAACCAGCAAAGAGGAATAAGGCACCTAAAAAATGAGGTCAAACTGAAAGGTGACAAAGAGAATTATGAAACAAAGTAAGAAAGACAAGGAAGAATACTAAAAAGGAGTCAGTAACATATAGAAACCCTGCAAAAGAATCAAACTGAAATCCCAGGAATGAAAATCTCAGTAAGTTAAAGGCAAAACAAAACAACAGCATCAACAATCTCTGTACACATAAGCAGAAAAAAAAAAAAAGCCAGAAGTGGCGCTGTGGCTTAAGTGGTAGAGCGCTAGCCTTGAGCTCAAGAGCTGAGGGACAGCACCCAGGCCCAGAGTTCAGGCCCCATGACCGAACCCCCCTCCATCCCCAAAAAAATCTCTGTACAATAAGACTCTTTAGTAGAGTGAATCATATTGAAAATAGAATACAGGACTTGAAGACATATACTTCTATTAGAATACTCAAACAGTCAGAAAAACAAAATAAAAAATGGGAAATACTAAACTTCTTTATCACTATTAAGAGACCAAATATAAGAATCATGGCCACAGAAGAAGAAACACAAGTTAAAGGGGTAGGAAAAAAATTCAAGAAAATAAACAAAGAAAAATTCCCGAGATGGAAGCAGTCATTCAGATATAGGAAGGCTTTAGGACACCCAAAATACCAGCTCAGAAAAAAATCATCCTTAAGACACATAATAGTTCAGAAAAAGGCAATAATCCTGAAAGCTGTAGAAGACAAGGGTCAAGTTATATATAATGGACAGTGCATCGGAATAGTAGCAGACTCCTCCCTAGAAATATTACATGAAATGAGGACATGAAGGATATATTTGAAGTGTTGAAGGTAAACAACTGCTAACCCAGATGAATCCATCCATCAAAGCTATCATTCATAACTGAGACTGACTGTGAAATTCCATAAATATGGCTAGATGATTGACTATCCAAGCAAATAAAAACAGCCATAAGTCCAGATTTGATATTTTACCTGAAGCTATTGGCTCCATCCTTGCATGTGGCTCCATTTTGGCAGGGCTGACTAAGACACTCGTTGATGTTCTTCTCACACCGGGTACCCAAAAATCCGGGTGGACATTTGCACAAGAATCCCCCAACTTGGTCTTCACAGGCTGCACCATTTAAGCATGGGTTTGACTGACATTCATTGACTTCTGCTTCACAGTGCACACCTGGGGAAGGGGCAGGAAGAGAAACAGGCCAATTCATTAGTTCCCCAGGAAAGCAGTGATCGAAGAGGGTTTTGCTCCTAAGGGTTAGAATAAAGGTCACAGAGCCACTGGCCTATCAGACTAGTTTAGGATCAACTCTGTAATGAGCTCTGGCTTTGATCAATTATTTTAGAGCACTGCATGAGTTACACGAGTAGGGGAATGAGTACATTTCCTATCAAGAATAAACTTCTATTTTTAAATTTTCTTTCTGAAACTAAGTAATAGAATAGGCATTTATGGGAATAACTTCAAAAATAGATTTAGTTAGGTTTTTTTTTTTAACTTTTTTTCTGACTGGTCATGGGGCTTGAATTCAGAGCCTGGGCACTGCCCTGAACTCTTTTGCTCAAGGCTAGTGCTCTACCACTTTAAGCCATAGCCCCACTTCCAGCTTTTTGGTGGTTAATTGGAGATAAGAGTCTCTCATTGACTTTCCTGACTGGGCTGGCTTTGATCCACAGATCTCAGCCTCTGATTGGCTAGTGTTACAGGCATGAGCCGCCAGTGTCTGGCCCAAATTTTTCTTTATTTTATGGACCTTGTCATTTTCTGTCACTGGCTATTTTTTGTTTTGGATTTTTTAAATCAATTAACTATACATATTTAAGCATATTATGTTGTATCACCTTGTCACATCCATTTGCAAAATATATTGTTATGGATCTATTTGTAAATATTATTTATACAATTTGTCTTTGGTTCTTGCTTTAAAGTTGCATAAACACACACACAAGCTTACTACTACTTTTTTCTGAGATGTTTGAGTATGAACTGCAGACTTGTTTCAGTGTGCATTTCCTTATACACACATACAAACTTACTATTTTTTTCTGAGAGAGACCCGATTCAGTGTGTATTCTCTCAAAATGAGGATGGTCTCTTAACAGTATTACAATATATTCATAAAAATTGGAAACTAGCACATACATTCCACTGGATTTTAGGGCTTTACAGGATTTTAAGAAAACAAGGAAGAATGGAAACATCTCACCGGTGTATCCTTTCATACAGGTACAGTAATAGCCAGCCAGGCCATCCACACAGATTCCCTTATTCAGGCAAGGACTGGAGCTACATTCATTTATGTTTTCTTCACATAGTTGACCTGTGAAGAATTAGAGAATCTCTGCAATGGAGAAAAACTAGGCAGACTTGAAGACCAATAGTTTTCAAACAAGTTTCTCAGGTATAAGAATTGTACATTAGAATTAGCCCTAAAAACCATAGCTAATCAGCTGGTCAAAACTGTTGCTCTTTGCCAGACACACTGAAATAAAATATTTCTATCCTTGCAAAGGTTCATTTTTTAAAGCCAAAAATTTTCTGTCCTGAAATTGAGTATAGATAGCATATAATAGAAATAACACCAATACCTGAGCATATATTTAAGCTAGCAAGTGTGTGTGATTTGATTCAATTTTTTCTTGTATTAGGTGTTTGCTAGTTGTTCATCCTTTGTTAGATTTATAACTTAAGAGGCAATAGTCACAAAGCTGGCAAAAAAAAAATTGTGGGAGAAATACCCTAAATGAAGAAAATAATGTATTTTGTTCTGTGAGTTGGGAAAAACAATACCAAACCTCTGTATAGTTGTCTCATGTCCTGGATAAATGTAAGTTTAGCACGAATAACACAATTCAAGTTCCTTCTTCTATACATCTAGAAACAGAGGCCCAAAGAAATCTGGGACATTACCAGGACAGCACAGAAATGACATAAGACCTGTACAGATTATTAGTACACAGGAATTTGCATAGATGTAGCTGTACTAATGTATTAATGTACAGCTACATCTATGCAAAGACTCCTTAGTTTAGAGTGCTTAATTTTATAGTTTGTGGATTTACCTAACTCATACCAATTATTATTTATGTATTTTATCACATAAAATGTTCTAAAAAATTTAACCAATTAAAGTTGAATCACACATACACACGTATGCACATATGCACCATAGTGAAAAATTTGTTTTTCATAAGACATTTACATAATACATAATTTACAAAATAAATATAATAAATACATAAAATAAATGTTTTCTAAGGAGCATAGTACATTTATAGTAAACGTGTCGTTATTTATTTAGTGATTTAGTTAGTTAGTTAGCTGGTCATGGGGCTTGAATTCTGGACCTGCGGACTGTCCCTCAGCTCTTCAGCTCAAGGCTAACACTCTACCACTTGAGCTACAAAAAAACTTCCAGTTTTCTGGTAGTTTATTGGAGATAAAGAGTCTCACAGTCTTTCCTGCCCAGGCTGGTTTTGAACCGCAATCCTCAGATGTCAGTCTCCTGAGTATCTAGGATTACAGGTGTGAGCCACTGGCACCCAGCAATGTTGTCATTTATTTAGAAGCACGGATCTATTTTTCTTGTAGTGTCTGTATCAGCCATGTGACCCTCAGGGTCACTCACCTGATATTTGCAATTTGAGGTAAAGAAATATGCAGTGTAGTTGCTTCATTTTTGTACTGCATGTGCGACCACACGCACATAGCAAGAGCACAGAGGGAGGAGGAGAAATAAACCTGAAAACACAACAATTTGCTATTGACCCACCTGTTGAGCACACCCCTGAGTGGGGGTGAGAAGTGTGCACCTGCAGCTTCCTCAGCCAGTCCCAGGGCCCCTGCGCCTCTTTGGCTGTCAGCAAACAAATTGCAGAGGGCAGTGTGTGTGTGTGTGTACATATATACACACATACCTGATTGCAGAGCGCAGTGTGTGTGTGTGTGTATGTGTGTGTATAAATACACACATACCTGATTGCAGAGGGCAATGTGTGTGTGTGTGTGTGTGTGTGTGTGTACATATATACACACATACCTGATTGCAGAGCGCAGTGTGTGTGTGTGTGTATGTGTGTGTATAAATACACACATACCTGATTGCAGAGGGCAATGTGTGTGTGTGTGTGTGTGTGTGTGTACATATATACACACATACCTGATTGCAGAGCGCAATGTGTGTGTGTGTGTGTGTGTGTGTGTATAAATACACACATACCTGATTGCAGAGGGCAATGTGTGTGTGTGTGTGTGTGTGTGTGTGTGTGTGTGTGTGTACATACCTGAGCCCAGAAACTCAGCCCCCCACTTTAATATTTATGAAATAAAATGACCTCTTGTTTGAGATAAAACAGGCATATTACAAAACAGCATGCCTTCCAATCTACCTGATTTGAGGGGTCTTTAGCGGCTGTTTTGACCATTTAAAATTTTCCCCTTTGCAAACTTTGGAATTAAAGTCCCAAATAAAGCATAATTTCACTGCAAAATTCTCTGTGCTTTTCTATACGACTAGGATCTGTTATTTCATGGACTCCAAATAGAGAAAATATTTGAGTCATATATAATAATTGCATCATATGGGGCTGGGAAGATGGCTCAGTGGTAGAGCGCTTGCCTTGCATGCATGAGGCCCTGGGTTCGATTCCTCAGCACCACATAAGCAAAAGAAAAAAAGCCGGAAGTGGCACTGTGGCTCAAGTGGTAGAGCACTAGCCTTGAGCTGAAGAGTTGAGGGATAGCACCCAGGCCCAGAGTTCAGGCCCCACAACTAGACCCCCCAAAAAATAATAATTGCATCATATATAACTGCCATACTTTATGAAAATTACTTTTAGATGATAAAGTTATTAGGCTTAGTTCTTTTGATCATTTTAAAAGAACTTACTAAGGCATAGATAACTATATACATATATGAATTTAAAATATAGAATCAGATACCTTAGATAATTATATACATGTATGAATTAAAATACATAACCACGTGTTTCTACAATAGTCAAAATTTTGAGTTAGGTACAGTGCTAGAGAGTTTAGGCAATCTCAATATACTCCATTAATAATATGTTGTTGTTACTACTTGTAAGATAGTAAAGCACATTCTATTTTATGATAATATGTTTCTAATAATTATTACCATTATAATAATAGTAATAGAAAAGGGAATTGACAGTAAGTTGAGGTTTCTCAACTATTTGGGATGGACAGGGTGTTGGAGGTTGCAACTTTAAATAAGACACACACGTATCTGCATCATTTAGATTGAAAGAAGTGCGCTGACCAATCATAGCTGATTCTCTTTGCCTAGCATAATGGAGATAACAATTCCCAATGAATGTAAATAATAGAAATTATGCCTCTACAGTGTGTTTATAATATCATATTAGTCTATCCTAACTGTACATGTTAAATTCACAGTGGTGATGAAATCATGATTCTGAAGTTCATAGGTCTATGTAGTAAAACCAAGACTTGTCCCTTACCTGCATAACCCAATGAGCACTCACAAGTGAATCCTGCTACTTGGTCTTTACAAATTCCGTGGTTGAGGCAAGGCATAGAGCTGCATTCATCAATATTTGTTTCACATTTTAAGCCTAAAATACAAAGCAAACACCGAAGGAAAATCAAAGACAGAAATGAACAGGAATAATATGATAATTTTAAAAGGTAGTATCAGTAATTTACATTGACAGGGGCTAGTGATCAGGACAAGTAAACTGCTCTCATCTACAGACTATTTAATGAAGGCACTATCTTTTTCTTATACAGATTTAAGATAGCCTATACGACTACATGGAAAATAGCAACAATTCCAAATAAAAAGTAGGAGTGAAAAGGGAAGTTTTGAAGTGTAACTGGAGCCAGGAATTTTGTTAATTCCAAGGTGAAAAAAACAAGAAGTCGGGATGGGAAGGAGAAACAAAGGAGGAGGCTACAATGCTTGATAAGAATTGTACTCATTATCTTGCCCATGTAATTGTAACCCCTCTGTACAGTATTTTCACAAAAAAAAAAAAAAAAAAAAACGCAAGAAGTTAGAGATGCTCCTTATTAAGGTCACTTGGCCAAGGGGTGAGGGTGGAGCAAAATCTTGCCAGATAACAGCTCACATGCCAGCTCAACTCTCAGTGCACATGCCAGAGGCCAAATTGTAGCTCACATCCCAGGTGCCTGAGTATGCCTGGCTTCATCTTCCCCTTCGATGATGCACACTGGCCTTCCAAGGGCTAATTCAACTGAAAACCTATGATCTTCCTCTACTCTGGGATGGTAGGTAGAGTGTCAAAATATGATGCTCAGACCACTGGCATTCCCTGAGACCTTAACAGAAATATAAACCCTGGTGTAACACCTCACACCTACTGCCATATTTCTGGAGCCTATTAATATGTGTTTGGACAAGCCTTCCAGATGATTGTGACACACATTATGCTTGAGAACCACCATCATATAATATTCCCTTTCTAACCCACCACTCACTTATAGAATCTTTGATAAGACCTCTTATTTATGTAATGTTGGGACAAAACTTTGTATGGAAAATTCACAGCCCTGCCCCCCCAACACACACACACACACACACACACACACACACACGCCAACTATATAAGTAGAAGGCAGACATTCTTTTAGCCCTTGAATATATCTTGTTTTCCAATATAATTTTGGCATGCTTTTTTTTTTTTAGAGAATTAGTTTACTTACATACTGTTTTTATTTTTTATTTTTTTAAGCAGAGAGAGCAGGTTTATTCAAGAGTAGAAGAATAGTCAAGCAAAGCAGACTCTCCTACGTGAGGGGAAACCCAGAGTCGAGTATCCCTTCTGTATCATTTTATTTTCATTAAACACTTTTAATCTGGGGCTGAAGAGTGGCTCAAATAGTACAGTGCCAACAGACCAAGCCCAGCAAGTGTGAGGCCCTAAGTTCAAACCTCAGTACTAGCCCAACCAAAACAAAACAAAACAAATCCTTTGAAACTGATGGCAATTTTGTTAAAAAGACAAAAATTTCTCTAGTATCATTAAAAAAATTTCCAGAATAAAATGGAATTATTTTAACCTGTTATTTTAAGGCACAGTTCAATTTTCTCTTTTAAGTGTTTCTGGACTCAGCTTAATTAATGTGAACCAAGCTTGTAGGGAAACATAATTCTTACATAACTCCCATGCAATTGAGTCCAAGGCTATATTGCTTTTTCTAAGTAGAGCCGTGAGGAAGATAGAAACAAAGCAACAAATCTTAGCCATGTACCAAGACTTCTACGATTGTGTAACAAGGGAGAAAACTAAGAATGTGCTTGAAAATGTTTGTGCTGGACAATCTGTTCTATGTTGAATGTCATGCATTAATTTGTGTTACAAGAAACTTTGGGCACATGGCTGTTGGAACTGTATTCCCATTTAAGTAGTCACTTATGATGTGAGTTTCCTCTAAAATGTGCAAAAAAAAAACTTTGTAGGGGTATGAATATCTTTTCTTTTACCTCATGGTTAATCTTTTTTCAATTCAAAAATTTTCCCCCTGGTAAGAGTCTAGTGTATCTTGTATTATTTTTACATCAGTATATCATTAGCATTCTAAGTTTGATTCTGCAAGACACAATAAAATATACTAACGATACAAAAAGTTTGCATTGCTCAGTTACCTGTATATCCAGGAGTACACTGACAAACATAACCATGTCCAACTTGTTGGCAAGTTCCGCTGTTGTGGCAAGGGTTTAAGAAGCATTCATGGAAAACCTACCAGCAAAAGAAAAGATGCCTTTTAGAGATAAAGCACTCTGTTCAACAGAAATCCTGCCTAAGCAGCCAAGAGATGACATCAAACAGCTGGTTCTTGCTTCCAGGTGAGTTCATGAAAGCTAGCTGGAGCATTGTCTGAATAAAATTTGTGCCTTCCATCTATGGGTACAAATGATAGCTACGATACTTGAGTGATGTTCCAGTAAGCCTGAGTCATGTTCCTAAATGCTGGCAGCATGTGTGCATCTATTTGATATGTTTTAGAAGTATTTGACAGAAGGGATTGCAAACCAGGCCAGTTTAATGAAAATCCCTGGTGTGGAGCCTGATTATTTGAGAGCCCTCGCTTTTAGGGGGTTCCTACAAATTTCTAGGACTAATAAGCTCAGCTCCAACTACAAATTTAAAAACTCCAGAAAGTCATTGTATTTGACTGTATGGAGTTGAAAAATAACAAATGAAACCGTATCATCTTTAGAAACATCAAAAGCCAAGGATTCCATGACTGAGCAAAATGAATTCAGAATAATGGTAGAATCTACAAAAGTTATCAGACTTAACAAGTAGTTTAAAAAAATGAAAAACAATTGGCTTAGTTAAGTTCATGACTCATGTTATTTTTTTAAAAAATTCTTTCAAATTCATATTATTCCAAGAAATGTTTTCTTGCTGGCACAAAGTATGTAAATAATTTAGACGTGAAGGCTGAACAATTCTTTTAGCCATTCTCAACAGGCTTTTGGCTAAGCCAAACATTCCTTTTTAAATGATGGGCTATGTTTGTGCTTAGTGTCAATTATTAGTGAGTCAAAGGCTCTTATAGCCACACATTCTTGGACAGACTTACTAAGGAAAAACTCATTTTTGGTACTTTGAACGTCAAATGTGTCATTTTTTGAAAGTTCTTCCTAGGAATCATGAGTAAATAAAATTATTCACTTACAGAACTCATGAGTCTGATTAGATTTGCCAACATGGTAGTTCTCTGTGCGACATGTAAGATGAAAAATTATTTTCCAGCTATTCTATTGTGCAGTAAATGGACTTACTTGACTGCCAACTTCATACTTCTTTTCTTTACTTCCAGGAGAGTTAAAGAACATGTCACTTTCTTCAGCTGCTGAGAAACTTGAACTAAAACCTACCAAAATTAATAGGGTACATGTCAGTGTGTGGTACATATTACTAATAATTTGGCTCCATCCAGACACTAAGATTCTGGTTGTAGAGTGAGTTAAGCCACATATTTTTATTGCAGTAATAAACCTTTCTGAAAGACATTTGGCAATCACCAAATCCAGCACTTCCAAAATGGCACTTTGAGCCATTTTGTCATTAAAAATATCTTAAAAAGGTCAATTTAACAAGCCCAGATACCCGAACACATAAAAAAAGGAGATCTGAAAAACATCAGAGATGAGCAAAGAATCTCCATCGTGGGGTGTGTAAGAAATGAAGTATATCAACTTACTAGAACAATCTGAGATGGATCTGGCACCAGCAAAAGTTGTAGTTCCATAAAAGGGACAAGATAGGCAGAAGGATTTTCCTGGGTCAGGCTGGTAATAGTCCCGAGGACACTGATGGCAGGGCATTAATCCCGATCGAGAGAATTCTCCTGCTGGACAAGGTACTACCAAGAAAATAAGAAACCACTCAAACTCTGTGCATATAAAACAACACATTACATTTTTAATAGGTTCCTGCAAACTTTGGGGTATAAGAAGGCTACTGAAATAGTAATGTAGTCCCTTTTACATATTTAATATCCTCACTGTTTATCTCCCAGATAAATGTTTCACGGTTTCCCCTTCCTGTCATTAACCACACATAATTATTCTATAAAGATCAGCATTATCCATAATAGTGTACATTAGTTTTCTTCCACTTCATACTATACTGTGAACATTTCCCAGATCTTTCCCTTTGTAATTAAGTAATGTGATTTTTAACAAGTAAAAACTATTGCAACCACTGGTTGCTGGTGACTTATGCTTAGCTAGTCAGGAGGCTGAGCTCTGAAGATCACAGTCTCAATAGCCTAGACAGAAAATTCCTCGAGATTCTCATCTTCAATGAGCTAACAAAAAATGTAGGAAGAAGTAAAGGTGTGTCTCAAGTGATAGAGGGCTAGCCTCGAGAGGAAAAGCTAAGGAACAGTACACAGAGCCCGAGTTCAAGCACCCCCTCCCCACCCTGAACCAACAACAAAAGTATTTTATGTTCAATATACAAAAGAAATATAAAAACTGATATCTTAGCAAAAAAATTAAAAAAGGGAAACTGTATAACATGCCCAACACACAAAGAAAAAAAGAAAGACAAAAACAAATAGGAGGACAAAAAAGAAAGGGAGGAAGAAGCAAGGAAGGCAGAGAAGGAGAGAGAGGGAGGGAAAGTATGATGGAAAGAGAGAGGGAAAAGAGGGAAAGAAAGACGGAAAGACAAATAAGAAAGCAAGAAAAAAGAAGAAAGGCATGAGGAAGGAAAGAAGGAGAGAAAAAAGAAATGAACTGAAACTAGGAAAAATATATAAGGGGCCATTCTGGAACTCATACATGTTTAACATTAAAGTAAGATAGCCAGGGCTGGGAAGGTGGCTCAGTGGTAGAGTGCTTGCCTTGCATGCATGAGGCCCTGGGTTTGATTCCACAGCACCACATTAGCAAAAAGAAAAAAGCCGGAAGTGGCGCTGTGGCTCAAGTGGTAGAGTGCTAGCCTTGAGCTGAAGAGCTGAGGGACAGTGCCCAGGCCCAGAGTTCAGGCCCCTGGACCGGACCCAAAAAATTAAAAAAATAAAATAAAGTAAGATAGATCTTACCCAGCAGCACCAAAAGTGTTGAGTTGTCATGCCCAGTTCTTACTTATGATAAGCAGAATGTGGTTAAACTGATGTGAGGAATATTGGGAGAAATGGGGGCAGTTCCCAGCATTTTGAGATGTTCTGGGAATTATAACTGCTTAATTACAAATTTGGTGTGAGGCAAACCTCAAAGCTTATTTTGAAAGCAACAAGAAAAAACATGTCAAATAAGAACTTGCTTCAGTGTAAAAAATCTTACTTGATTTCATGGTTGGGAGGAAGTGGGGGCGGGCACAGAATTTTCTGCTGCAGACTTTGTTCTCAAGCGTGTCTGCATATTGACAAAGTAAGAGTCCCCAAGAGATCTATTGCAACTATAGTATAAAGCTTTGCTTAGCTTTAAGAAATCTAAAGCTGGTTTTACTCAGCTGACATGGTTTATGAGTTTCAATTAGGTGCTAGAAAATTCTCTTTGCCACTCTTCAGTGAAACATTTAGGTTGATGAACTCTCTCCATCTACCATGTCCAAATAATTTAAACATGGGATATAGAAAAACCTATAATTCTATGTTTCCCCACTCCCCACAACTCTTGAGAGAAGAATATTACCCAAAATGCAATGCTTGATGAGCCCCTATGGAGGGGAAAAAGTGCTCATAAAAACTTCCCATACAGTTGTTTCTTTTATGTTATATCTTTAAAAAATATATTATTATTGTCTTTAAGTAGCCATACAAAGGAGTTACTTCAATAAATCAGTTTCTATGGACAATGCATCGTGATGGATGTCACCCCATTCATCATTCTCCTTCATCCCCTCAACCCAGCCCCTCCCCTCAACTTTCCTAGTTTCATAGGATATGCATTGAATGTTATGTCTGCATTCCCGCCCCCCCCGCTTCATTCTAGTCCTCACCCTTGATTTCCCCCACCTTCAAGTAACGCTTTCCTGGTATTTATTTTGTTGGGCTGTGAGTTAGCATTTGTAAGGAATTACACCATGTGAATTCTCCCCTGAAAAATACCATACTTTGGTTAATATGTTTGTTGTGTACACTCTATGTAGTTTTGCTTTTAAGGATGGCTGTATCTGTAACGATGGCTGGAGTGCAGTTAGTATAGGAGGTATGTGAATATGTCTTTGCGTTGCTTGGAAAGATGGGGAAGACACAGCTTGGCTTCTCAGAAAACCTCACTCATCCTGGAATCCTAGATGCCTAGAAAGCTAAGAAGGAGAGAATCATGGTTTGAGGTCAGCCTGAGCAGAAAAGTTCATGAGACCCATCTTCACCTCCAGTTGGGCGCAGTGGCACATACCATAACTCCAAGCTATGTAGGAGGCTAGATTGGGAGGATCATGTTTCCAGGTCAGCTTAGGCCGATAAGTCCATTAGACTCTGCCTCTATGGGGAAAGCTAGATCTGGTGGTGGGACTCTATGATCCCAGCTATGATGGAAGCCAACGTGATATGGACTGGAGCTGAGATGTGTGTCCACACAAGAAGCAAGATCCTATCTTAAAAAGAACCAACACGAAGGGGAGATACTGTCCAAAATAAATGCACTCATTATCTGACTTATGCAACTATAACCTTTCTGTAAATCACCTTTCAAATAATAATAAGAAAAACCACCATGGGGAAAAAGTAACCAGAAAAGAACAAACAAACCAGGACTCAGCAGTGTGGAGGTGTGGCTCAATGGCTCAACTGGAAGATCAACAGCCTAGCAAGCATGAGACCCTAGGTTCAAACTCCAGTGCCACCAAAAGCCACCCATTCATTCTATAAGGGAGCAGCATCTTTGGGTTGCCACAAATCTTAGGTTATTAAGTAAGAGTATTCAGAATGGAGAGAGAATACAATATCTTCTAGATATGTTTATTCTCTCCTCAATAGCAGAGGTAGTCTAACACCTTATTTTTTGGTAGTGCTGGGATTTGAACTCAGGACCTCATACATACTAAGTAGGCACTCTACCACTTGAGGCACCTTACTAGGCCTGTAACTTCTTACTTTTTTTTTTTTGTCAGTCATGGGGCTTGAACTCTGGGCCTGAGCGCTGTCCTTCAGCTCTTCAGCTCAAGGCTAGCACTCTACCACTTGAGCTACAGCACCACTTCTGGTTTTCTGGTGTTTTATTGGAGATAAGAGTTTCATGGACTTTTCTGCCTGGGCTGGCTTTGAAGGGCGATCCTCAGATCTCAGCCTCCTGAGTAGCCAGGATTACAGGCGTGAGGCACCGGCGCCTGGCTACTTCTGACTTTTAATACAGTTTTGTTGACTTTGCTAAGTACTTGCAAAGCTTTGTAGATTCTGACAGCAGGTTGACCTTGACTGCCAGTCCCAGTTTCATGATAATTCTTTGTTTTCATTTTTTATTTACATCTTTAGGAAGTTTTGACTAGATTAACTATGTTCAGTAGGGATGCTAGTTAAAAATACACACACATGAGAAATATATATTAAGCCAGTAGTTCTTAACATGCAGACCCTACACCAATAAAACAGATGAAAACTAGCTAAAGATGAAAATTATGAGATCTTCTTTAGGCTTAGTGAACCCCAGAATTCTGAGGATGAGGTGCAACAATAGGTGTTTAACAAACCCTTGGTTCTCCTGGCTGAGAACTAAAGCTGTGACTCTCAACTTATCCTGTTACTTGAGAGCCATCTGGGGGGGGGGGGGGGGACTAGAAACCACTGTTCAGGCCTTACCTCAGATATAATAAATTAGAATATCTTGGAGTGGAGATTGGGCTTCCATATTTGTAAAATACTTGTATAAATGTAAAGATGATTGTAAAGTACAGGCAGAGTGAATGACCATCTAAGGACCCTAAACATCATAAGGAATGAAATGCCAGAATTCAGAGAATTCTCTATTTTCAGAATTCTCTATTTTCCTAGACCTGAAGTCACACGTTGATTCATGAGGCCTGGGACCAAGTCTTACATTAGTTTAATAGCACGAGTCTAATGTTTGTCCTGAAGTGTTGACTGGGTGACTGTAAAGAAACTCTCTGTGAAGAGATAGCTGATTACATTCTTTGAATATAGAAAGACATACATATGTGTGGCTGAAAACATTCTATAGACCCCTAGGCTTAAAGAAATAGTGTTAATTTTTGGATAACCTCCACAAGCAGAGAAGTTCACAGCTCCTCTTTTCACCGTGGTAGTGGGTTCTGCACATAAGAGGCAGCTCTGGGAGCCAAACTCTGGCTGATAGGTGCCCAGTGGACATGATTCACAAGTCTCAAGACCATTGGAAGAGTATGTGCCTTGTTTACACTGAGCTAAAAAGAAGAAAAAAATAATGTAATTAGTAATGATCATACCCAATTAATTCTGCACTGGGTAAGGGGTTCTGCATTTTAATCTAGAATAGAAAAGACATGAAGCATTCTTCTTCCTGGTGGTCAAGCACATACATTGTAGAGTTCCTGCCTCTCAATGTTACTAAATATTAGACTTGATTACTTCCATTACGGCCTGGCCTGTTAGTGTTTGGCAGTTAAAATACAGTGTGTGTTTATGATTAACTGCTGAATAACGTGAGGAATGCAGATCACAGCAAGGCACTATCGCAAGAATGAACCGTATACAGGGGAACTTGTGTACAACTTGTACAGTGTTTTCTTGAGTAATCAAAACAAACACCAATCACTCTCACATCTTTGCTACAGTGACTGAAAATTGGCTCTGCTGCTTCCTACTACTTAAGAGATGCTGCTTCACTAGAGGGCCGGAGGGAAATAGCAAAAACAAAACAAAACAAAGCAAAGCAGTCATAGTATTGGCAACAGATGCTAAGGAAAGGAAGGAAGGAAGGAAGGAAGGAAGGAAGGAAGGAAGGAAGGAAGGAAGGAAGGAAGGAAGGAAGGAAGGAAGGAAGCAAGGAAGGAAGGAAGCAAGGAAGCAAGAAAGAAAGGAAGGAAGGAAGGAAGGAAGGAAGGAAGGAAGGAAGGAAGGAAGGAAAAGTTCCAGCTATTTGATGAATGTAGATTGGTGTTTGACTTCAAGAGAGAACCATGGAATATTTCCAAAATAAGTGAATTTCTTTGTAATGGGGGAGACATTCTAGTAATATTTTATCATTAAAACAAAGAATAAATATGCTTTCAATCATGTTCTTTTATTCGTCTACTTTCTATTTTGATTTCTGAAGTGTGACAGATCTTAGAACACTAGACCCCAAAAGAAGGTATCTTGGCATAGTGGATATTTAAAGCTGAAGGAATCTGAGAAATTTATAGAAGCAGGAAGAGCTCCTTGACTTTCCCCTTCCCTTTACTCCTGAAGCAAGTCATAACACCCTTAGGGACATTAGCCTTGTTACCTAGAAAAAAGGAATATTCATATCTCTGAAGACAGAACTACGAAGAGAGTCTGAACAAACAGGCCTTGCTAAGTAATCCCTAACTTATTAACATTAGTTCACACCCCTTGATCCAACCATCCTTCTCCACTCTATCCACAAGTTTCTTTACTTCTTGGAGTGTTCATTTACAAAGACTACTAGGTCACCTAAAACTTAATGAGATAAATTGGTATGCTCTCCTCTTATTGATTAACACTTTTTTTTATAGGAGTCCTAGCCATAAATCAAGAGACGGGTGACGAAATCCTTCTTCCCATCCAGGCTGCTTCTACTTAGAATGTTCGCTAAGCCCATGCATTACCTTTGCACTCAGAGATGCCTCTGGAATGGAGGTACTCAGTGCGAGTTCCAGGAGGACAAGGCTTACACCTTAGTTGCCCTTCTTCATCTTGATAGGATCCGATCCCACAACTTTCACAGGCAGAATGCTCCAGAGAATAATGAGTTCCCAAAGGACAGTTGACTATAGAGAAAACAAGCAAAAAAACACAAATCAGTATCACAACCAGGGAAGATGCTCAAATTCTTCTTTTCCTCTGACATAAAACTAATCAAAATTGCTTCTAGGTATCATTGCTCTCATTAAATTTTGCTGCCAGAGGTCCACTCCCAACATAAACCTTTCAGAAATTTCTAGAAACCAAGAACAGTGGTTATTATGATTTGGATTTTGTTTTCCTCTTTGTTTATTTTTATTATCTTTGGGGGTTTCAATTCAACATGTCAGTTTATAAGTGCAATGCATGTTGACCAATGTTACTCTTCCAACATTCTTTCCCTTTGCTCCCACCTATCCCTTCAGGTTACATGGTTCATTTCTATATTGAATCATGATTGTATTCTCCCACCCTTCCTCTCCCAGTAGTTTTTATTTATTTTTATTAATTTTAAATTTTATTTAACTTTTTTAGTTTTTAAAATTGTTTTTATTTGTTTGCTTTTGAGAACATTCAAATTTTCATTGAGCAAGCTTGAGACTTCTGTGATGAGCCCTTAAAGTATGGGTAAAAGAGATCTGAGGATCAGAGTTCGAATGAAGCCCCAGTCCAGGAGACTGTGATCTCCAATTAATCACCAGAAAAGCAGAAGTGGAGCTGTGGCTCAAAGTAAGAACTAGCCTTGAGCAAAAATGCTCAAGGACAGCACCTAGCCTTGAGTCCAAGCCCCATGACCGCAAAGAAAAAAAAAAAAAGATTCTAGAAGAAGAGGATAAAACAATGAATATTTTGGTTAAGGTCTAGCGTGACTAAATTATTTTTTCTCAGCCAGGTACTGGCGGCTCATGACTATAGCTACTCAGGAGGCTGAGATCTGAGGATTCTGGTTTGAAATCAGCCAGGGTAGAAAAGTCTGTGAAACCCTTAACTCTAATAAACTATGCAGAAAAAGGCAGAAGTGGCACTGTGGTTCAAGTGTAGTGCTGGGAAGAAAAAAAGAATCTCAGAGACGGTGCCCAGGCCCTGAGTTCAAGCCTTGGGACCGGCACCAAAAACAAAAAAAAAACAGTTTTCTTAATTGTTCTTCTTAATATTTCCCCTTATGAAGCAGACAGCTTGGCCATCCCATCTCATTTCTAGAAACAACAACAGGCTAATACTGTGAGGTTAAACCTGCTAAGGTAAACAGAGTCCTTCCACGCTTGTAGGACTTACCCTCTTCTGAGGGCCTGTCTGAAGCATCCTCAGTTTATAAAGTCCATGGGAAACAGACTGACTGTAAAACATTTTTTTCCATGGAGATTCAGTCTATGATTTAGTGGGTTTAAAGAGCTCAACAATTCTGAGTCCAAATTGGACCATTAAACTCATTGGGAAAGCTACTATTTTTGTAGAGAAGATACTTGAAATTACTGATTAGATGATCCTGAGACATTATAATGGGTTCTCACTATCTGGTACTCACTAACAATGTCAATTCCCAGCCCTTTCCCCCTTTTCTCAAAGTGTCAGGTGCATTTATTTTGACTATGGCCTGAGTAAAATGCACTTCACAATCATTTTCAGTGATGCTGATACAAGTAGCCTGAAGGCCACCTGAGAAATGAAAAACACTGGCTAAAATGATGCCTAACTTCTCATAGAAGTGGTAGAGGAGCCCAGGAGATGCTTAGAATGACAATAATTTTACTGGACTGAATTTGTCACATTATGAAAACCCAGCAGAGCTCTTAGAATGGTAACAAGGACTATTAAAGGTGGTTTTCTAGAAAGGACTCAAGAGTCATGTCTACCGTGGCTCTTGTCTACCATAGGACTCATCTTCATCCACAGACGTTAGTTAGAGGAGATTCTATTACCTAGAAATAACTTCTGTGGGGCAACAGGTTAGAACGGATCTAGATAATGGCAGCCAAAGCAGGCCTTAAAAGATATGAGACTTGTGGGTGTTAATGACTGCTTAAGGCCTCTGGGGTGTTTTTTAAGTGATGAACAAAAATATACTTAATCTTGTGAAAATCTGACTCTCAAAAATCAAATGGTACCCCACAAACAAGTTTAAAGTTCTTGTGGTTAATTGAAGTGATGAAGTGAGAATTTTAGCTGTGATAAAGGTAGACTGTCTTAAGGTGGAATGTCTTTAGTACAAGTTGAGTAAGATGATGGAAAAAATGAATCAAGCATCCACAGTACAGTACCAAACTCTATACATTGTGAGCATTTGTAGTTACCTTGCCATTATAGACTCACCAGATACAAAGGGTCTCCTGGACCATTCTTGGAACTACTGCTAAAAGTTATGATGTGAGGATCTATTTTTAAAAATAAGGCTTGAAGCTCTCACCTAAAATATTTTCTTGTCCTGACCTGCAGTGCTTGCTTAGGTGCTTGAGACAGAATAGTAGTACTAAAAAAAAAAAAAATCACACAAGAAGAAAATGTCTTTTTCTTCACAATATTTTTTTGGGAGGAAAAGTGGCCATATTTGTCTCACTTAACTCATTATAGACTAAACCTTTGTGATCACAAGAAAAAGTCTTACCACACATGCGCCCCCTTAGCACTGAGCCTGGTCTGCAGAAGAGAAAAGCCTTTTCTGTTTCTAGTGAATTGCTATCAGCTACCAGCCTTTCTGAGGCAAGCTGGAAGGAATACATGGGCTCTGTATTGAGGGTCCTTTTCAGCTGATTCGTGATCATTTCCAATGTCTTAATGAGTCGTTGCTGATTTTCCAATTCAACGGTATCATTTCTTTCATCAGGTAATGGCACACTAGCTGAGATAAAAACAAGACAAAAGAAAACATAACACACACTATGATGTTTCAGAAAGTTGTATATAATTTGCTTTTACCAAAAGAAATGGCACCCTAAAAGCTTTTCAGGAAAAACTCACAGTAAATTGAACTACCACTCACTGAACAACTAACATATGGGTAATTTTAAGAAGCTATAACTTTTTGAGTGTATGCCAGTGCTGGGGTTTGAACTCAGCACCTTGAGTTCTAAGCTTGTTGTTTTCAGTCATGGCTGGCACTCTAACACTTGAGCTATACCTCTACTTCTAGCGTTTTGGTGACTAATTGGAGATAAGAGTTTCAGGGAGTTTCCTGCTCTGGCTGGCTTCAAACTATGATCCTGTTACCTCAGCTTCCTCAGTAGCTAGGATTACAGGTATGAGCCACTAGTACCTGGCTAATATAATTTGTTTTATTCCTTTCACATGCTGGATTTTCATCACCTTTTGAGCAGAGATCTTTACTATCACGGATTAAATTGCTGTAATTTCTTGTGTTTTAAAAACATACTTAGTTCACACCAAAATGGAAATAAAACAAGATATTTGTTGCTGTGGGACAAGCAATGTGATATTAAATAGAATAACAAAACAACAACAAGTCAAAACCTGGTTGAGAATGCTGTCTCTAATTCTCAGTTCTGAGGTCATTTGTTAATAATGATAATAAATGAGAGGTTTGCGAATT
Organism: Dipodomys spectabilis; assembly: GCF_019054845.1. Taxonomy (NCBI): domain Eukaryota; kingdom Metazoa; phylum Chordata; class Mammalia; order Rodentia; family Heteromyidae; genus Dipodomys; species Dipodomys spectabilis. The sequence goes on from NW_024870683.1 coordinate 19,605,241, forward strand.
AGGTTTCCAACTCCAAATCTCACTTAATATTATCTTTTCAAACAGAAAGTTTATCCTTACCTGTGATGTTAAAAATTAACCGGATTTTGTGGTCAGATGATGGGGCACTTCTTGCAATCCGTGGAGATCTGGCTTGGCTCAGGTCAGTGTTTGTCCCCTGCACAGTGTCCAGAAAGTCATCGTAAGAGTAATCTAGCCTATTAGCTGTGCTCCAGCCTCCGGGTCCTGGCAGTTGGGGCAGAGAGACAAATGATTGTATAGTAGTAGCATCTTCCAAAGTGTGTTTAAGTTCTAATGGTAAGTTTCAAGTCAAACTGCACTTTGACCATTTAAAAGATATGTGTCACGTACAGGGTTTGGTCTACAATCTTATATTGTAATTTGGGTATATTGTACTTTGAGTATACTAAAAGACTTACTCGAAAGGAAGGCCCTGTGTAGATATATAGGCATGTATCCTATCCTGTCTTTGAGTTAATAATTACCCTAGTTTTAGAGGTAAACAGGAGTAGGTGCTGAATTCTGATCTATTTTTATTTCCCTTAATGAACTGCTACAAAGAAAATTGGCTTTCCATATACATTTAATGGATCTATTCAGAATGCCATGGCATATTTGCCATACCTGCAATGTATTTTGAAAGGGTGGTAGTTTCTAAAACTAAATGTAACAACCTATTAGCACATAATCAAATTATACAGCCACCCTACAACCAATTAATAAGAGTAAATTTCCTAGATTACACCACCTTTGTGGAATTATTCCACTTTGCATCGCCATTTAGAAAACTATGGACACTAAGTAATGCAATTACCAATCGCAAAGCCATTGTCATAGTCATAATTATACTCCAGGCAATATTTTTTGGTCAAGTCCTCCAGCCTGCATTCTATATCATCAGCATCACTACAAAATGATGGGACCTGCAAATCAAATGAAGAAAGCAAGATGTCAATCACACCTGTGTGCTTTGGGTAAACCCTTTGTTCCCCTGGCTTTCATATTTCTATTAGCAGGAATGGAGGGAAGGTTCTGCATGCTCCTGAAAAGACCTCTAGTCTCCTCTCTTCTTTTCCTCCAGCTTCTAACTACTTAAATTAGTCTTGCCCTTTCTATCTCTTCTACATCACTCACCACTGGGAGCCCAGGAATCTTGAGATAGTTCTGTCTCTAGACTTTCAGCCCATATACCACATGATGATCTGGGTATTTTTTTCTTTCTCTTCCTCTTCCTCTGAGGCTGGCCTGGAACTCACTATGTAGCACAGGCTGGTCTCAAACTTGTAATCCCCTTACCTCCTGAGTGCTGAGATTACAGGCATGTGCCACCACCGGGCCTGCCTCACACTCTTTTCTGACCCTGTCCATCCCCTTGACTCTTCTGTCTGCCCCCTGGTGCTGCCAGTCAGTAAAAGGCAAACTTTCTACTATTCCTACCTCTTGTCTTTATGCTCCCTTCACCTTTGTCCAACTGGAATCAACTTTCTAGTTCTGGGGAATATTTTCCAGCAAATAATTCTGAAAACAGTAGAAATTCTAGACTCCTGGAGATCTGGATAGGCCTGGAATCAGAGGAACTCTCTTATGGAATCTGTTTTCAGAATATATCCCAAATTCTTTTCTCACCACCTCCCATCTACCTGAATCACCATCGTCTCTTGCTTTAGCTTCTTATTGCCATCTTTTTCTCTCTCCATTTCTTGCTCTCCTTCTGCTTCTACTATTGTTTAGGGTTACTCACATAACCCTAGTTTCGTTAAAACACTTTCCATCTCAATCAGAATAAATATCAGTCTTTACCATGACTTTCAAGGCTTTCCAGTTGACTTCTCATCTCAGTTCTACTTTTTCTACCCAGTGTGATCTCTACGGCTCATCCCTCTATCCTTTACTCCTGCCACTCTAACCTCTTTATACAAGTTCAAACTTCCAAGCCCATACTGCCTCAGTGCCTTTATGGGTCTGGTATAATTAATATGTGGACATTATTGCCTTTTAAATCATCGATCAGTAGTAATAGAGGCCTAATAAGTGTAGTATTTTCTTGGTTTCCTACCAGTAATGATAATTATTTTTCTCTTTGGAATTTTGTGTTATTAAATGGATTTAAATAAAGTCTTTTAAAAAATAAGATGTTTATTAAATGGATGCAATGTAATGCAGTTAATATATTTATAACAATGCTTGGTGCATGGCAAACAGTACTATAAAATACTTCTAAATACTATAAAATATATGTTAGCAAATAAAGTGCTACCCACTCCATCAGACATTCAGATATCTTACATAACATCTTTCCTGCCTTTAAAATGTTTCATATAATTAAATATATTAGTCTACATTTTTTGTAATTGCTGAAAGAGCCCTAAACAACTATGAATGAAAAAGAAAATACTTTAAATGTTCAATTCACTCCTCATCATAAAAGAATATAGTTTACAATGTTAGGTGTTTCTGTTAGATTTTTAAATTATAGGATAGTTATTCTCAAAGCACAGGTCTCCCAGTGTTTCTGACTTTCTGAATTGGAGTATTTTTTTTTCAAGGTAATATTTAAATGTAGATTGGTTTATCATATATTCCAGAAGCCCAAAATTAATTAGCAATCCTAACTATCAGGTACAATTTTGGATCACAAATAGAGAAATTATCAGGGGTGGGAATTCGAGTTGTCACCAACAGAGAGAACTCATAACCCTCTCAGCATCCTTTAAAATATGACATAAAATAAAGGAGCACTTCTGACTTACCATTTTCCCCAGAGTAGTCTCAAAGGCCTCCGAAAACTTTCTCAACAGATCCATATCATCGCAGCGAGTTGCTTTGTACAGTGTCACAAAGGATTTGAACCCATGGTTTGCAAAACGTTTTACTGGAAAATGTTAGGCAAAACAGCTTCAGTTGGTTAGTGTTTCTGAAGCAAAGATTTATCTTTCTATGGAATAACGGACGCTTAAAAATTTAAATCTAACGTGATTGTTCTAAAAATAAGATATGACAAACAAAATTCCTGTGTATTAATCAATTACCAACAACTGTGTGCCAAGCCGAATTGTACACAGTTACTCAGTAATGGGGTTTGCTTTTGATCTATTACTCTTTATCTTCCAATTAGATGAAAAAGTGAGACTAAGTGTGAGAATATGAGATCTTTTGATCCTTGATGGATCTAAGTTCTTTTTATTTTTATCTCTAAGTGTATATCATATATTTACATTTTCAACTAACATGTTAAAAAGTCTCCAAATATTTTATACAGATTCATATTCCTTGAAAGTATAATTTCCACAGAGACAAATTTCTTCTTGGATCAAGAGTATGTATTGTTAGATTTACCAAGATGTTCCAAAATATTCAGGAGCAATATCTCCTAACAGTGGCCTCCAACGATCTTAAATTGTAGAAGACGTGAGTGACCTTGCTTCTATTTAATTCTTTAATTTGAAAAAAAAAATAGTTCATGTAAGTGAACTTTACTGGATATATATATATGTGTGTGAGCATATACATTCATATTTATATTTGGCATTTAAACTCCATCAGTAGTATTAGATCAAAGATTCATACCAGAAAATAAGTTACATAAGACATTGGGTTATTTTTTGTGTGTATGTGCTGGAACTGAGGCTTTGAACTCAGGGACTAGTCGCTATCTCTTATTTTCATTCAAGGCTGGTGCTTTACTTGTACTATACCTCCAACTTGCAGCTTTTTAGACATAAGACTCTCATGGATTTAACTGCCTGGGCTGGCTTCAATGTGTGAGCCTCAGCTCTCAGCCTCTTGAATAGCTAAAATTACAGGCGTGAGCCACTGGTACCCCAGCTGAGTAACTTATAGCAACAAATATTTCAGATTATAGAAGAGCTCTAAATCTATACCCTGTCTGAACAGAATGCAATGTATCTATTTATTTAATGCTTTATATGGGATATTAACTTAAATGTAAGTTCTTCTAGCAAGGATGAGACTGAAAATTTCATATTAACAGGTCAAGAACTACATGGTAACAGATCTATTCATATACTTCTGATAAACTGTGAGTTAGCCAAGATGCTTTGTTATAGCAACCTGATCTAGAACATAACTATGGTGGCTAATATTTTAAACTCAGGGAAGAAGAATTCTCTTGTTCATAAACATTTCAAATTTGTGACTCCCTTATCCACTAATTCCCATTGAAAGGCAATCATCCTCTTTAAAAGAAATATGCATGTAAATATACCATAAAAGGGTCCAGAATAAAATTAAAACTTACTAGCACAGTCTGGCCATTCAGTGGAATATGGTGGCTTCCAAATACCATCTTCAAAAGCACAATAATAATGCTCAGTGGACCCTTCCGTGAAATCATAGCCCTCCAGGCAACTTAACGTGCAGTTAACTCCAGCGCTATCCTGGGCACAGGTAAAATTCCCATTTATAGGTGTAAAGGGAACTTCACAGGGAGAAGCTGTGTTAAAAATAACATGGTATTACTCATACATAGTGCTATGCAAAGTATAAATAAAATTCCAGATGTTTAAGCTGAGGTGTTTTTTTTAAGGATTCTTCCTATCTGTCACTATCTCTAAGAATATTTTCCTACATATCCTCAGTGTAAGAACGTGCCAATGACTGCTTTTGGTTTTTGTCTGGGCACACATCAAAATTCATGTCTATGTGCACTTAGGAGGATAGTTCATAATTATTTATGAATCTGTATGATTATTTTGACATTTCTTTAATAAAAGTGAAGAGTGCATAGTAGTCTTGTGCTGCAAAATCATTTTCAGAATCCTTCTTCAAACGTGCAAATTAGATGACTAAAATAATACTTTGTCACTTAGAGAAAACGTTAGTAAAATGGTAAAGGGTTGCTAATGACATCTGGAAAAAATATCTCTATCAATCAGTATTTTAACTTTGAAAATCCAATGTGCCCTTCCTTCACAAAACAGAAGACTATAGTAATCAGATATTATGACATGTCAATTGGGTTTTGGGGGGTGTCTCATGAAGAGAATACCTTTTATGACAATGTGGATGTCACATGTTCTGTTATTGCCTGAAGGGTCAGTGGCTGTATACTGCACCACAGTCTCCCCATGAGGGAAAAGGTCTCCTTGTGTGTGGCTTTTGGTGATGATCAAGTCAGAGCCTAGAAAAGAAAGGAAGCATGGCATGTTTGCATTAGACTGGTCTCCAGTTATTTTACTAGTCTTTATGTGATCTGAAGTTTCAGTTTCTCTATATGCAAATCAGTAGGGCTTTCCACATATGTTGTTATGTTCACTAGAAGAAAAGGAAAGGTTTGCTATATGTTCTATCACATAGGAATAGTATGTTCCAAAGCTCCATTAGATTGAGGCATTTTTCTGATATGGGTTTTCTTTAAATAAATCAGCTAGAATATTAGGAGTTTAAAAAATATATTTATTTTATTGTTGCTTTTCTGTGTTTCAGTAAAAACTTTAGAGTGAATTTCTGCTATATTTGCTTATCTTTTTTCCTACTTTTTTTTCAATGACCCTTTGTCAATTTATTTGGGTCATGTTTAAGAATGAGTCTAAATATATAGCTTGGACTAGAGATTACAAACAGAATTCAGAGCTCATTTTTCAAAAGAATTATAGGCTTGGAGATGCCATCAATTCATTAGAACACCTCCAGTTACAAAAAACTTAGTGTAGCTCTAATAAATGTCCATGTATAATTATACTAGCATTAAAACATATTGCCTTACATAATTACCCATCCTGTTTAGGAGAGTTGTGATTTGCTTTCCACTTCCCTTACCCTCTTACAGAGCTTTTGCAAAACAAAAATAATTCAGTGTTCCCATGATGATCCCCAAATCCTCATATCTCACCTGAGTTGTCTGAGAACTGAGGCTCATCCCAGCTGGCAATGTACTTCTTCTCTGAGGTCTGGATTGGAGGTGGAGATCTACACAAGTCTATTACAGGGGGCTCTTCATCTAAAGAACATGAAATCAAATGATTAAGTCACAATCTGTGAGAACAGTTACAGGCTCTGGAAAAAGAAGGAAATCTGCAATGTAAGTTGATCTTGAAAGAAACAAGGCTGTTTCAGTGGTCCCTTTGATGATGAGGTATATCTGATTTGCAATTCCAACATCAAAAGAAAGAGCTGTATTTTGCTAGGCTATTCTTTGTCTGTTGAAGAAATATCAGGATCCTGAAATTACTGTGATCACAGCTGTGTGGAAAGCATTCCAGATGTGATGACCACTGAATTTGTGGGTTCTGTCCACAATGGTTTAGGAGACCCACCCAGGGAGGACGAGAAAACTTTTCCAGATAAACTGAAAGAATGAAAATGGCAAAAAAAAAACCTAGTCACTCTCCTCCTCCGTCTCCTATCTGACAGGTCAAGACAGGGTTGACAGTTAATTCAATAGTAGGATCATATGGTAGAGATCTGGGTCATGTCATAGACCAAGCAACAGATGCGTGAGGCCTGATGTTGCTGCAAAGCTGGCAGGCTATGGCCAAAGGTAAGACTCTCCCAGGAGGCTAAGGCAGGTATATTCTAGATGAAGACAAAGAATAAGGTATGGGCTTGGAACTGGGGAAATGGAGAAGACATAATGTCACCTACAGAAGTTAAACAACTCTGAATCTATTACTAAGTATTAGAATTCAAATTGAAAAGAGGATCTGAGGTTGGCTGGGTGAGCCAGGTTTCAAAGCCCTGGTTGAACTTGGTGGAATTTTTGGAGGTCAGTAAAGAACAACAATGAGGTTTTTAGTGAGAGGAACTAAGGCCAGGAGTTCCGGTCACACACAGGAGTTAACAGCCACCACCAGTGACGCACAGAACCACAAGAGGCAGAAAACACAATCTCAGTATCCTAATCTCCTCACCCCAGTTCTAATATTTCTGTGACACTCTGGCAGTTCTGTGAACCCCCTGCCCTGTGTCTTTTTGGTATAATTCTGAAAAAATCTTGCAAAAGATTGTTTAAGGCCAGGGAGAGATCTATCTCATTAACATGCAAATAAAGTGTGTATGTATTGACTGGCAAATTGCTATCTTGATTTCAAATGGAACTTGAAAAAGTCATTTCCTTCATAGCCAGTCCTTCCCAGGAAAAGCGTTCATGTTCTGTTCTGTTCTTTTCTCCTTCCTTCCTTCCTTCCTTCCTTCCTTCCTTCCTTCCTTCCTTCCTTCCTTCCTTCCTTCCTTCCTTCCTTCCTTCCTTCCTCCCTCCCTCCCTCCCTCCCTCCCTTCCTTCCTTCCTTCCTTCCTTTTCTTTCTTTCTCTCTCTCTCTTTCTTTCCTTTCTTTCTTTCTCTCTATAAACCACGTACACGATTTGAAGAAGACTTACCAATAACCTTTATATAGAAAGTGCAGCTGGCGTGGTTGTTGGACAGGTCAGTTGCTGTGTAGGTGATAGCTACTTCTCCAATTGGAAAAAGATAGGGTGGGGTAAAGGTTGGATGAACATGGATTGACACCTTTCAGAGACAAACATTTTGAAAGTTAAAATTTATGTCAATAGTACCCATAGCTTCATTCCCTTTTGATTTCTATATTATTGGCAAAACAACATTAAAATAATAAAATATTTCTGGGCAGAAAAGGAAAGGAAATGAGCCGTAGCTTGTTGATGTATTTTTTCTAGATTATTCTATGCATAGTTTGTAGTGCTAGCATGCTTATGAATATTGTTCATAAGCATAACTATCTTAAAACATTTGCATGTTCTTACATGGTCTTTAAAATTGAAGATGACTTTTAAATGTTTTCATATTTAAATGTTTCTATATTGCCCTGCAGAACAAATACCTGAACATTTTTTAAGGAAAATTTTTGTTGAAGGATATTAGCTTGATTCCAGCATTGTACTTTGCAAATAAGTCTAGGATGGACTATTTTGCACTGATAATTGGGGGAGGGAAGAATCGGGAGGCGGGGAGGAAAGGGATGGTAGGGGAACAACAAAGGAGGGGGTAACAATGCTCGATAGGAAATGGACTCATGACCTTACTCTCTGTACAGTATCTTTACAATAAAATATATATATTAAAAATTTAGTGCCTCATAATGCCTATGAACAGAATTAACTCCAGACCATTAACATTTCATTGGAAGATAATACAAATACTTCTTTCCAAAGCATAGTAAGAATTTGCATTTCCATTGTCAGATACCTATCGTGTCATTGTCAAAGTTTTTAGAAAGCAAATTGTATGGCACTAGGTCATTATTTTAATTCAGATTTTATTTTATTTTTTCATTCTAAGCATTCAACCTAGGGCTTCATATATATCAGGCAAGCACTCTACCACTGAGATACATCCAGCTTCAGTTTCTTAATGTTTTAGGCTAAGATTACATTCTCTTTATTTTTATTTTTATTTTATTTTATTTACTTTTTTTTACATTCTCTTTTTTAAAAAATAAGTTTTATCTTTTTTGTTGGTCATGGGGCTTGAACTCTGGGCTTGGGTGCTGTCACTGTGCTCTTCAGCTCAAGGTGAGTGCTCTACCACTTGAGCCACAGCGCCACTTCCTAAGTTTTTTTTTTTTATTGTGAAAATACCTTACAGAGGGGTTACAGTTACATGAGCAAGGTAATAAGTACATTTCTTATCAAGCATTGTTGTCTCCTCCTTTGTTTTTCCCCTACCATCCCTTCCCTCCCATCTCCATGACTATACTCCCCACCCCCAAAGTTGTAAAGTTTGTTTTTCCACATAGCATCTTGTACATCTCATTGTTGCAATGAGTCCACCTGTATCCCTATTTAAACAATTTGTTTTTTCCCTTCCCCTCCCCAAATTATACCAACATCACATACAGTGAAAACAGGGGTTATACCATGCGGGAGGGACATACAAAGCAACAAAATGATCACCTTATAAATACGTTAGAAACAATAGCAAGAAAGAAAAAACCACTTGTGTCCTTATCTTGGGGTTCATTTCACCTAACATCATCTTATCTGACCTTTTCTGCTTGTCCCAGACATATACTAGTTCTTGCAAATACGGGAAACCATGGGACCTATGTGTCTTTGGGCCTGGCTTACTTCACTTAATATAATTTTTTCCAAGTCTTTCCATTTCCTAACAAATGGGGCAATGTCATTCTTTCTGATGGAGGCATAGAATTCCATTGTGTATATATATCACATTTTCTTGACCCATTCATCTACTGAAGGGCATCTGGGTTGGTTCCAAATAAGATTACATTCTCATGTTTGCAAGACATTTATAGTTTTACCTTAATCTATTCCAAAATTTTGATATAATCAAAATTTTATCAGTATATTATTTAATAAACATTCTCATCTTTGTTTTGCAACTTTATTTTTCTGTAGTTTGAAATGTCTTTTTAATTTAAAGAATAATAAAAACTTAAAAGGAACTCATATAGTCAAATCTATTTATCTTCCAACTATATTTAACAAATCCAAACAAGCTTAGCCATTTATGAAGTGATTTGATAAGCATCTAAATATAGTAGATGGCATCATTTTTACTGATTTATTAAAATAAATGGAAAGATTTGATTGTACTTATTGTTGTTGTTATCAATATTTGGCACTAGAAACTGAACCCTATGCCTTACACATGTTAAGAATGTGCTCTAGCACTGAGCTACAACCAAAAGCCTATTTTTCCAATTCTTTTTGATGTTTCCATCTGTGTATTATGTTTCTACTTTATACTCCAGAATAATCTTATCAGTTTTCAAAAACATGGTGGCAATGTCACTGATGTACATTTTTTCTCTAAATGTTTAGCATTCTATCTATAAATATGGCATGTATTTCCACATGACTTCTTTTAAAAATCTATCAATATTTCATATTCTCCTTTAATTTTCTTTCACTCTTCTTATCAAGTATATGGCTAAATGGTCTACATTTTTTAAATCTTTTTACTTTTTACCATTTATTATTGTTAATGTTTTTATTGTGAAAATACCATACAGAGGGGTTACAATTACATGAACAATGTAATAAGTACATTTCTTATCAAGCATTGTTACCTCCTTCTTTTCTTTCCCCTTACTACACCTGTCCTTCCATCTCCCCCACCCCGCCCCCAACCTCCCTGACAAAGTTGTAAATAGAAGTAAAGCTGTGGCTCAGTGGTAGAGTGTCAGCCTTGAATGAAAAAAAACTAAGGTACAGTGCCCAGGCTCTGAGTTCAAGCTCCAGTACTGGCCTGCACACACACACACACAAAATGTCACATATTTGTCTACTCAGACTGGCTCTGAGCCATGATTTATAGATCTCAGCCTCCTAAGTAGCTAGTATTATAGGTGTGAAACACCAGTGCCTGGCCTGATTGTGCTTATTAGATGCAACATTGAGATGAATTAGCACAGTATGGAATATTGTTTTATCATTATTAAAATAGGATAAAATTCATCATCAAGCATATGCATAGCATATGTAGAATCCATTTGAAAAGGACGCAGTTATTTATGCAAACATTACCTTTTCTCCTGAGTTGTCAATGGCAGTTGGGATTTGCCAGGTAATGTTAGCAGAGTCTTGCTGTTCCTGAGTCTTAGCCTCTATGTCCTGGGGACAGTTGATCTGAGGAGCCTTCACATCTGGTCCCCCAAATACACAAATCAATCAGTATCTTGATTATGTATTATTAAGTCATTTAAGAAAGTTGTAAATCCCCAGCTTTATTAATATGGTGATTTATTTTTAAAGGATCAATTACAGATTTGAAATATGTAATGACCTTCCATAGTTTATGATAGTTTATTATTACATTTGTAACTGCTGAACTCTTAGCTTGTTTTTACAGTTATCTTCCTGAACTCTCTCTCCCTGATAATTGCTGTCAAAGGAGGAGGAAGCTTGTGAAAATTTGTGAAAGCTGCCATGGTCCTCTTTCCTGAGCCTTTCCCCATGTTCTTTTATTTGCCTGCATTAATATTCTCTTCCAGCTGGCCTCTATGGCTCACACCTGTAATCCTAGCAACTCAGGAGGCTGAGATCTAAGGATCATGGTTCAAAGCCAGCCTGGGCAGAAAAGTCCATGAGACTCTTATTTTCAGTAAACCACTAGAAAACCGGAAGTGGTGCTATGGCTCAAGTGGCAGAGTACTCGCCTTGAGCTGAAGCGCTCAGGGAAAGTGCCCAGGCCCAAAGTTAAGGCCCCACAACTGGCAAAATAAATAAATAAATAATAGATAAATAAATAAATAAATAAATAAATATTTTCTTCTATACCATAATAGCTACTTTTCCTCTCTAAATTTTCAGCTCAGGAAGCCTTTTCTGATTCTACCCAATCATCTAAAGTGTTCATCTCCAAAATCTCCACAGCTTTCTGTGCTTTCCAGTCATCATTCAGTGTATCATTTTTAAATTTAATTTTCTCCTCCAATAGAATTTAAGTTCTCTGAAGGTTGGGGGTATATCTTATCCATACTCTTATATAGTGAATAACATATAATAGGAGCTTATTAAATCTTTTAGAATGAAACAAAAGAAATATACAGTAGAGAAATGCATGACAGCTGTGGTAAAGAGAAATTATACTTGAAAATAAACCTAGCAAGCTGGATTAATTAACAGTCTTAGAGCACATTGTCAAAATAAACAACAAATTAAAGTCAATGATACTTTCTGTAGTGTGAAACTTCACAATACAAATACTAAATTAAAAGTCTCAACAGTATACAGAGCCACATATACCGTAAAAGAGCCAGGCTCTTATTATGTGATCTAATGTATCCTTTATTTTAAGCTATGTTACATTAACCTGCAAATGTGCATATCTGAAGTGATTTCATTGTATTTCTTTTTTTTTTTTTTGGTCTGGTCGTGGGGCCTGAACTCTGGACCTGGGCGCTGTCCCTCAGCTCTTCAGCTCAAGTCTAGCGCTTTACCATTTGAGCCACAGCACCACTTCCGGCTTTTTTCTTTTTGCTTATGTGGTGCTGAGGAATCGAACCCAGGGCCTCATGCATGCAAGGCAAGCACTCTACCACTGAGCCACCTTCCCAGCCCCTTCATTGTATTTCTTATCTTCTTGTTTCTTTAAATTTTTATGCTATTTATGTTTTCTTTTTCTTCCAAGACTTAATCCTGGACAATTTCCCTCTCCAAAGATGCACAGTGGCATATCCACTCTGACACTGAGACAAAGTACTTAACTTTTCAATAGTTTGTGATAGTTGGCTGAATTTGGAATTTTAAGTTTATATTTATTTTCTCTACAAATACAGCTGTAGGCATAGCTGCATTTCCTGCTGGTATTTAGAATTGTAAATATGTATAATGTGAATCTGATACTTGTGTTTTGGGGTGCAATTTTCTTTCCTCTCTGGAAATCTATTTAAAATGTTTACATTAACGTTGTACCTTGAAATTTTTACTAAGAATAATGAAAATGTGCTCACCTAATACTTAACAACTGTCTCTGGACTAAGGCTTTAAATCTTTCTGTAGCTAAGATCTCAGCTTGTGGAGATCTAGGAATATAGACATGAGCTATCAGCACCAGCTACTAGTTATTATTTTTTAAAAATCCGGTCTTGCTTACTTTAAAAGTGCCCAAAGATTTTTATCTCCTAATGAAAAATGTACCTGATTTTCAGCACTAATTTTATCCTTATTTTTCTATTTTTATTGGCATTACCTGGTATTTTATTAGATTTTTATGTGCACCAATTGAACCAGAATCCTCATAATCTATATTAGGGAAATACCTACCAGTTTATCCCAAAATTGCAGCAAAATCTGGAAAGAGGGTCACTCCTATGCCATACTGACATGGCATTGCTTAGGAATTCGGCTTTCTCACCTGAGCAACGCAGAGACCTACCTTTACATGCAGTGGTGTGTATTTTTGCACTCCATTTTCCAGAAGTGGTACATCTCACTTCTCTGACTCCTGATAAAACGAATCCTGGGCGGCATATGACATGACACTGAGTCCCAGGATTGGCTGGCTGCTTGCCGCAGTCCAGGGGGTTTAAGATGACATCTTTAGGCTTCTGAAAGGTGGGACAATAGTTTTCTAGTAGAAGAAAATAAGAGAATGCTGTTGGAATTCCCCCAAACTAGAAATGCTATAGTTTTACAGCCTTTTAGGGGGCTGGTTTTGGGGCTTGAACTTAGAGTCTAGGAGCTGTCCCTGAGCCTCTTTGTGCTCAAGGGTAGTGCTCTACCACTTGAGCCACAGCGCCACTTCCCACTTTTTCTGAGTAGTTTTTTGGAGATAAGAGTCTCACAGACTTTTTTGCCCGGGCTGGTTTTGAACTGTGATCCTCCGATCGCAAGCTTCCTAAATAGCAGGATTATAGGCATGAGTACAGGCATGAGTCACCAGTGCCCAGCTAGCTTTTATTTTCTTTCTTTCTTTTTTTTTTAAAGAAATATAAAATTGCACTGACATGGGATTGACATAAGTCATAAAATAATTATGTATGACACTGTATGTTTGGTACACTGTGTACCATGTGGAATAACATCTTTTAAATTATCTCATTACTTTGCCAATCTATCAAAATCTTGAGAAATTTGACCATTTAATCAATGCTGTTCATGTCTTTTATCATGTGCTTGAAGCATCTTCATTTGGTTTGTAGATTTTACAAAGGAGTAGTAGTAAATTGAGTCTTTCAGGAATTGATTGATATAATCTACAATCAAATTTTATTTTATGAGCTTCTTAGTGCTATTTTTAAGCTAGTATCTAATGAGAAGAGTATTTGTACCCTCCCTAAATTCACTGTGCTATACTTAAGGCCTTGATCCCTAAGGCTATCTTCAATATAGATAAAGAATAGAAAATAGATTAGGTGGAATGCAGACAAACCAAGACTAAGTCTGAATGCAAGATACTTGTGTGAATGTGCCCTGGTGCACACTTACTAGTTAGGGTAGAGATTCTTCTGGCACGTTTGCTTACATTTTCAGTTGTATTTCCCATGCAATAATAGCTACCATTTATTCAATAACTATTATATGCAGGGCATTGCTCTAAGCATGTCATATGTATTGGCTACAGTTCTATATAAGAAGGGGTAATGTTATTCCTACTTACAGACTAGAGAATGGGGCCTAGTATTGATCAAATCTGTGGACTGTTATTATAGCTACTCATACAATTAGTCTATAGATTATAAAATTTTTGGTCATATTGTCAAGTATCAAATAATAATAGCTTGGTAATTTGAAGTGGAGAGCTTTCCATTCTTTCAATCAAATTATAGGATAGGAGTATTACTATTTCTTAAAAGTTCAAAAGAATTCCCCTCTCACTAAGCCTTCAGTCATTTTTGGAAGAATAATCCTATTTTTCTTTCCCTTTTGGAAAGTAATTATACATACGAGTTTACACTATTTTCTTGAATCATTTGGGAATTTAAATTTCCTTAGAAATTATAATCTCAATAGCTTTCACATTATATACACAAATTTATAGCTTCTTATTTCTTTTAAACCCTTAGAATTTTACATATTTGGTTATGACATCTTACTTTCACATTTTCTTACTTTTAAATTCTGCTTTGTAAAAAGCATATGACTGATACGTCTTTCTTTCAATGTTCTTTTTTTAGCTTTTGAATTACATGTTTTGTTATTTTTTCCTCTTAATAATATAAGTAGTTTTAAGGTTCACAATTATGCTCTTTCAGTAAGGCAAAGGTGGATCATGTTTAAAAAAGCAAGGGATTCTATAGTAATTGCTTTTTTTTTTTTGGTTTCATTTTGCTTTTCATTCTTTGGCAATATTGAGGATTCAACTCAGGGCCTTCCACTTGCTAGGAAAATACTCTAATTTGAGTCTTTGCTTTTAGTTTGTCACTAACTATGCCAGGGTCCTTTATACCTCTCCCTCCCAAGTAGTTGTAATTACTGGCATGCTCTACTAACTTGGCTTGTTTATAAGATAGGATCTCATTAACTTTTGCTGGGAATGTCTGATTCCGGTGTAGTTAGGATATGGTAGCTACAGGGGTAGTGCCTGCATGCCTGGCCAGCATTTACTTTAAAAAAATTACCTAAGTTAGTTTAAGTTAAAAATGATTGCCAGGGCTGGGAAGGTGGCTCAGTGGTAGAGCGCTTGCCTTGCATGCATGAGGCCCTGGGTTAGATTCCTCAGCACCACTTAAGCAGAAAAAAAAAAAAGCCGGAAGTGGTGCTGTGGCTCAAGTGGTAGAGCATTTGCCTTGAGCTGAAGAGCTGAAGGACAGCGCCCAGGCCCAGAGTTCAGGCCCCACGACCGGACCCCCCATTTGAAGCTCTAGACTTCAGGGAGCTGGACAACTGAGTTCAGTATGGAAATACTTTCACTAGATGGAAGGAACAATGTAGTGGTCTACAGTATTTACAATACTGTTTGTCAAACCAGGCTTTAGTTATGGTCTTTAGAGAACTCAGAAAGAAGGAAGCAGGTCACCCCAAGGCTCGACCCCTTCCAGGAACTTACCCACACAACGGGGTTCTGTGCCATCCCACTGGGCATTTCCTTGACAGGTAAGCTTAGCACTTCCCTCCAGCCTGTATCCTTCATCACAGGCAATCAAGCATGTGGTGTTGTAGGACATTTCTCCTGAAGAACAGCTGATTTGGCCATGTTTGGGCTGGTGGAGACGGGGGCATGTTCTCACTATTATAAAATGCAAAACAATGAACATCATTTGCTAAATAAAGTGGTAATCAATAATACAACATCATTTCTTAGTTATTATGGGGTAATTAAAAATCTATGTTTTATTAAATGCAGTGCCCAAACAATGTCCCTATGGGTAGCGTTCTACCTGTAAGAGGGAACTTAAACTATGTAGGGGATCTGGCCCTAACTGGGCAATGATGGCTGTATATTGTGGGTAGTTGAAAAAGGGAGGTAACTGCAGCCCGCAGCTGCTATGATTCTCAAGGATGTGTTTCAGCAAAAGGCAAGAAACCTTTTCCAGGATAGATGCTTCCAGACCATTCATGATCAGGTGTATCCTGCTCTGCAAAGCTGGCCAACTTCTACAGTAAAATTCCAGTATTCCACTGTCCTATCTTAACCCCGATCCTTCCAGCTTTCTATACATCTATTGCCAAATCTTAGTTTAAGATGGTAATCTTATCTTAATATCGGTTCACATTTTGCTATAGTGGCAGACTGTGAGGTGCCCAATCAATAGCTATTCATGCCAGCTTTATTCAGCCTGGATACACAGAGCTATAAGATTATAACTCCTTGCCTCCATTGGAATTAACGAAAGCCAGTAAGCTATGATGGAAGTTGTGTAGCTTTTGAAAGGAAGAGATTATTTCAATACATAGAGGGCTTCTTTACTTTCACCCTTTCCTCTTTCTCTATCTCCATATACAGATTTGAAGGATAATATCTAAGCATAATAATATAATATTATAGAAAATGTATCATGCACTAAGATGATAGAATTAAAAAAAGAAGCTTTGGTCTTTGATGATAATGGAACTATTATGCCAGTTTTTATGTTGTCCTTTTAGATGAGCAGAATACCTTTAGGTGACTCAAGACACTGCTATTTTAGTCTTTGATATCAGTATAATCATAAATCCTAATTCTCTCCACCCAGCATTGATTCCATTTTCCTATGTTGATTTTCTTTTTTTCTTTTTTTTTTTTGTCGGTCATGGGGCTTGAACTCTGGGCCTGGGCGTTGTCCCTCAGCTCTTCAGCTCAAGGAGAGCGCTCTACCACTTGAGCTACAGCGCCACTTCCGGTTTTCTGGTGGTTTATTGGAGATAGGAGTCTCACGGTCTCTCCTGCCCGGGCTGGCTTTGAACCGCGATCCTCAGATCTCAGCCTCCTGAGTAGCTAGGATTACAGGCGTGAGCCACCAGCGCCCGGCCCTATGTTGATTTTCTAACGAAAGTTCTTTCTTCTCTCTCAGGCTCATGGAATTTGTATGTGTTCCAACCTTGATCAAGGGCAGAACATATAACCTGGGATCACATCCTCTGGTCTGAGAAGCCAGCAGATAAAACTGGCTACACATTTCCTTACTTGACCTTCTTTGAATCCACCATGAGGAAGCAAGTCAGAAGGGTCTTCACTAAGGCCCGAATACTGGAAATGCCCTCATTCTCCAGCCAGCCTAAACACTACCAAACTGAGAAGTTCCATGTACTGTTTAGATACCAGAATTTTCCCTGTTCTACCATTTCTGATCGTTTATCCTCAACATTAAATCAGAGAGGTGACAAGAGGCAAAGAGAAACTACTGTTCCTTCCAGTACATGTTTACAAATTATATATGGGCTCTAGATTCCCCTGTCAAGATTCCCTCACTACCAGCTCACCAAAATCCACATCATGTCTTCAAGGCCATTTCAACGAATTCTATAATGCCCTATATTCCTGCTCATGAAATCTTGGGATGCCCAAGCCTCAAAGGTCATCTCTCACCTGCCAGAATTATTCCACACAGTTGTGACCCAAATTTAAACCTATTGTCTCTTGTATTTACTCCTAAAAATGGATCAGTGTTCAGAAAGTCCCCTCATATTCTAAAATACCATTTTTTACCCTAATCAAATTGCTTCCTATGGACAATAAAGGACATAGGGGTCAGAGAGGCATCTTCATTGCTCCTTATTGCATTCCAAAATCATTATTTCTACCATTTCGCTTCTTGAAAACCTCCAGCTTCCTTAAAGTATCATATGATGTATTCAATCACATTATGTATTCAATATTCTCTCTCTCCCCCCTCTCTCTAATATTCCTTATACATATAAATGATCAAGACAACATCTGAATGTCTATGCTCATTGGAGATTTTTTTTTCAGTCATGGAGCCTGGGCCTCAGGGCCTGGGCACTGTCCCTGAACTCTTCTGTTCAAGGCTTGAGCCATAGCGCCACTTCTGGTTTTCTGGTGGTTTATTGGAGATAAGAGTCTCACAGATTCCTACCTCATGCTGACTTTGAACAATGATCCTTAGACCTCAGCCTCTTGAGTAGCTAGGATTACAGGCATTAGCCAGCTGCACCAGACTTGGAGATTCTTATCTATGATGTGCTGGTCCTTGTAGAAAATCACCTCAAAGTGCTTAAACATTCTCTACATTTCCTTTCTACTCCCACCAGGATTTTCAATCAGAGAAAGGAGGAAGGAGAACAAGGGAGAAAGAAAAGAGGACATGGGAGGGAGAGAAGCAGAGAAGGGAAGTGGTAGGTGGTAGAGAGAAAGGAGAGGAGACGAGGAAGAAGATGGGCCAGCAGAGTACTTGAGATAAGGAGTTGTCAGTAGTTACAAATGTTAAACCAAACTATGACACTGTTTTGGATTAAGGTCCTGTACTACACCCCAATAGACCAAAGCCAAACAAACAAAAACATGGGGTCCCTTGTGCAAAATACCACATAATGAAACACATTTTACACAAGACTATAGAAAATAGATTCTTTCAGCACACCAGTTTTTTTTTTTCCTGGAAACAGGAGATTCTAGTCTAGCTGAATCAGTTCATAAGAAATTCACTTCTGCTTTAACTCTAATCAAAAAAAGAAAAAGAAAAGAAAAAGTAGCCTGAAATGTATGTCAACCAATCAGGTGTTTTCTTCCTCTTGTTCTGTTTTCCTTATCTTCACCATATAAACTCTATTGTACTGATGGTTGCCTAAATAGAGGGAACTCGTATCTTACTCTGAGGAATGCAGGCTTCTCTGAAAAATGAATCGCAAATAAAAGTCAATTGGATGTCTAATTAAATTTGTGGTAATTTTGTCTCTTGACAGGGAGAAGGAAAAATTAAAAAAGAGGGAGGATCCAAGAGAAGGAGAAACTATCTAGACCATGGCAAATGCATCTTTTCCATCAGATGGGCACGCACATTGCTATCAGAAGCATAAGCTAACAGGTGGGCACAGTTATTAATTTTGTTTATTTTGAGACAAGGTCCTGCTAGGTAGTCCAGTGCTCCTGTACTAGCCTCCTGAGTACTGGGATTGTAGGTGTGTGCCACCACACCTAATTTTGATAGCTTATAGTGCACAAGCATCAAACACTGTACAAACAATAACAAAAATCCCTACAAAAGAAAAAAAATTAGTTTACTCTCAACACTCAATGTTCATACTGTACCAAGTTATAAAATTTGAATAGTTGCTTGTAGAATAAATTCTATCAGTGATTTAAGTTTGCTATGTACTTGAATCTATCTATCTATCTATCTATCTATCTATCTATCTATCTATCTATCTATCTATCTATTCCTACTATAAAAATTTGCAAATGAGCAGGGAACTAGCAGCTCATGTCTATAATCCTAGCTACTCTGAAGGGTGAGATATGAGGATTGTGGTTCAAAGCCAGTCTGGGCAGGAAAGTCCATAAGAATTTTATCTCCAATAAACTACCAGAAAACCAGAATGGTTCTGTGGCTCAAGTGGTAGAGTGCTCACCTTGAGCTGAAGAGCCGAGGGGCAGCACCCAGGCCCAGAGTTTGAGCCCCATGACCGACAAAAATAATTTCAAATGCACAAAAGAAGAAAGAATTATATTTCTCATTTCAAATCCCAAGCATGTTCTCAATATCTTATTCTTAAATGTTTACAGATTACTGATATATAGATAGACACAAATATCTATCTATCTATATATATATTTGAGTTCATAGTCAACTGAAGTTTCTGATAGATTTTATTCTACAGGGATTCACTCAAATTATGTACCTTAGTACAGCACAAACATTGAGTGAATTAAACATAAACTTAGGACTACTCTGAGAAAATTGATTCCTTGAAAAGAATCATATTAGAAATGAAATTATAAAAATGATAAACCCTAGCCTCTTCTATTCCTGGGATTAAGTCAACCACTAGTACAAAATAAATCAAACCCCTTTGTCTTTCACATTTTGACTTTTATTGAAGGTTTGCATCCTGTATAGGGCAATGTCACAAGCTAGGTTTAGCTTAAGAAGGGAATAAGATGAAAGTTTTATTACTCACATGTATAAACTTGAGAAACAATTGCTTTTAGCTTCAATAAACAATTTGAACAGTCACTGTGCTTGCCAAACCCAAAGCAAATTGCATCTTCAATTTGCATTTGCATCTCTCAGAAGTACTGATAATAAATTAGAACTGGCACCTCTGACAGATGCAAATTATATTGCTTTTCAAATGCTGGTTTTAATAAACTTTCATTGCTCTTGGGGGAAAACAAAGCATGTGTAATCATTCCTATTTATTTCTTAAACATTGTGCACTTTTTTATTTCACCAAGGAACATTTATTATTTTTAAGAGGAACTTATTTATTTCTTATATTGAACTTAATTTTTAAAAACATTAACGAGACAAAAAATCCAGCTTACATTCATTTTAAACATTTTCTAAGTGTTTTTTTAAGTCATTTTAGAAAAGAACAACTTATCCTGATCTGATTGTTACACATGATGCATATGACATATAAATATGTGCAATTATTTTTTATTATATTAGAAAAAATAGTTAATATTTAAAAACAAGCTTGGTCTTTGAGGCGAACAATATATTATATAATACACAAAGAAAGAAACTGTGGTTATCAACTTAAAGATGAATAAGGTTTTTTCTAGGTATGTTTCCTGTTAATCAAATTGTGATAGCAGCCAATGCTGAAAATAAATGCAGACTTTCTCTTGCTGGGCCGTTTTTCTTCAGGAAAAATATATCATAAAATTTAATTTACTGTGATGTAGTTGTGCTACATAGTTATTGTTCAGAAACCATAAAAGAACCCTTAATGGCTTAGAAAAAATGCATCATTCAAATAAAATTGAAAATGACTGAAATGCTTTGTGGAGAATGCCTAGGGAAATAAGAATCCAGTCTACCAATTACTACTCAAATGACAAAAACATTAACCATGTAACATTAAGTTTTTTAAAAAAAGCTTTGCATTTCTGCTGTTCTTCCCTTTCTAATTCAATCTTACAAAGACTTTCGCCAAAAAAGGATGTGATTAAAATTATCCTGATTTTATAATGAATAAGACTTTTAAAAATATAATGTTCTCCAAACTATTGTCAGAAGGCGAAATGAATCCCGCCTAATTGCTATATTTTATAGAACCCTAGACACGCAGTTGTAAGACATTCCAATTTTATGGGTCACTACTAAAACAATGATAATACGAACAAAGCAATTTATTGTCCTTAGTCTGTAAGAGGGATTCCAATTTTTGAGATGTTAATATGTGAAGAAAAATGTTTTAGATTTGGTAAAAAATTGTTTATATTTCATAGAATAACATCTCAAGGAATTAAATCCATAACTATTAATGATATAGCAAGAGAAGGATCTAAGTATCTGCATTTGGGACAACTCTACTGATGCTGTAGGTCCATATAGCATCTTTTCTACTACGATTCAAATTATTTTATGTGTATCAGAATAACAACCCAAATTACATAAAGGAGAATAAGCGTGCTTTTTAATGAGATGACACAAGAGCAGGACATCCATGCATATATTTATCACATATTTATATGCCTTCATTAAATTAATTCAGCATTTCCTTCTTTTCCCAGACTTAAAGGATTGAGAGGAAAACATATATTGTGGGCTACTGTGCATTCATAGTCTAGCTGAAATAATAAGTTCATTAACAATAGAAGTAAGTGATTGGTGAGTTCCTTGCAAATTTGGTTTTTTAAGACATGGTCTCAATATGTAACCCAGACTCGCCTTGAATTCACTATGTAGCCAAGGCTAGCCTGTAATTCCCTGTGTAGCCCAGGCTGATCTTGAACTTGTTATCTTCTTGTTTGGGTCTATTTGAGTGCTATAATTACAGGCATGTACTACCATGCCTGCCCAGGTGTGATGGTTTGTGACAAGTTGGTTAAGAAATTTGTTTGCCAGAATTCCCTTCTTGTGACCCCAAGTTAGGGATGGTCAAAAAAAGGATCCGCACTTAATTTCAGAAGGCAGAAACAAAGCCAGTGGTTCTTGGAGCTCAGTGCCTTCCACTTTGTCCCTGCCTGTCTTTATTCCGGGTTTCTACCGATGACCCATCCCACTGGGCTGCAGTGCCACTGGGATGTGTGGGGCTACACAGAAGTTAAGGATCTCTTATGTGACCCGAGTCTCTCCTTCAAGATTCTACAGTTGAGCAAGTGTAAGATATGACATTGGGTTGTCAGCAACTCCTTGGCCCCTTCAACGTCTCCTTCGGACCTTTGCTTCCAAGCTCCTTCCAAAATTATGTAAGGTCAGATTTCCCAAACAAATTTCTTATCCTACAACATACCTGGCAAGTGTGCTTCCACGCTGGGCGTGGTGTACACAGTGTGGCAGCTGGCATGAGAGAGGACAAGTCTGCCATGTATACACAGAGGCCAGGCCCTCAGGCTGAGGAGGCTGGCAATAGTGGAAGTTTTATGAGGTCCAAGATCAAAGGCAGGGCAGTGGGGCCAAGCTGGCAAATGGCTGGCTTCCTGAGAGGCACAGGCTTTTTTTTATGACTTTAGTATAAGGCTAAGCCTTGCATTTTTATGGCTTTAGGATGCAAGCTTTGGGATTGAACTGTGGGGGGCACAGAGGGAGGGCTTAGATATCACTTTTGGTTGGCAAAGAATAAGTGGAACCTTAAAACGAAATGTTCTTCCCTCCCCACCATGAGGTATTTGAAAGAAAAGGTAGACATTGAAAGAAAAGGTAGAACTGGTAATTGTTTCCTCCACAGGAATATATATATATATATATATATATATATATACACATATACACACACTACACACACACACACACACACACACACACACACACACACATATACATAGTTAAAAGACATATTTGCCATTTGTGGGGTTTGGACTCAGAGCCTTAGGCACTGTCCCTGAGCTTTTCACTCAAGGTTCTACCACTCTGAGCCACAGTGCCACTTCCAGTTTCTGGTGGTTAATTGGAGATAAGAGTCTCATGAATTTTCCTTCCTGGGGCAGGCTTTGAACCATCATCCTCAGATTTCAGCCTTCTGAGTAGTTAGGATTACAGTTGTGAGCCACCAGTGCCCGGCTAGAAATATATTTTAGAGGCTTTAATTTTCTCTGAAATGCATTTTTGTCCCCAGGTTGGGAAAGGGAGTAGGGCCTTATGCATCCTAAGCAAGCATATACCACTGAGCTGTACCCCTGGCCTAATGATCGTCTCTGAGACGGTAGGACTGAACACATCTTTGCTTGTGAATATAAATAGTAGTTTATCTGACACTGGAAATCTAGGATCTAACTATTTCCCCCCAGAACTCCTAGAAATAGACCCTTATCTTCCAACGTGCAAAATGTTTAATCAATGCCCTAAAGGTGAGTCAGATTCTCTTCCTTTTGTAGGTAATGTTATTTCTAACTATGAGACAGACATAATTTTCTATTTTTCCAGGGCATTCAAAAATTTCACTGAGATTATTTCCAGACACGGATCTGTTTTTAATCATTATTTTTGGCACTCACTAAGTGATTTTAAATGGAATATGGATGATTTCGGTTGCACATATTTCTTTTCCAAATTTCAGCTTGGGGATATATTCTTTGATCTCTTTACTGCTTCCCCAGTATTCCATTCTCTCTCTGAATCCATAATATGAGAAAAGTATTTCCTGTGATTATTCTTATGTTACTTTATTGTTTAGGCATTCTGTTACTTCTGAATTTTTGCTTTATTTTCAGATGAATTTCTAGAGCTGCTTTTTTTTTTTTGTTAATTTTTTTCATTTATTATCAATGGTCCTCAAGGCTCATCTCTAAGAAACTTGCTTGTTCTTAGCCTGGGTGCTGTCTCTCAGCTCTTCAGCTCAAGGCTAGCACTCTACCACTTGAGCCACAGAGCCACTTCGGGCTTTTTTCTTTTTGCTTATGTGGTGCTGAGGAATCGAACCCAGGGCTTCAGGCATGCAAGGCAAGCTCTTTACCACTGAGCCACCTTCCCAGCCCTGTGGTTCCATTTTCTACCCATTTCTTCTCCATCCAATACTCTTTATTCAATGTATTTAGTCTCCAGTTTCTTTTCTTTTCTTTTTCTTTAAGCTGATAAATATTTATGTGCTTTCCAATTCGGGTGGTTAGAGCTGAGTTTTCCTTATGGGTATGAAGCCAAGAAAAGACCGGAATATAGAATTTTTTTTTATCCAGTGAACTTGTGGAGTCTTAGAGGAACAAAATCCTCAGCTAAAAAGTATTGCCCATGGGTTGTGGTGAGAGTTTAACAATAAGACAAAGCAACCAAGATACCCAGCTAACCTTGAACTTAAAAAAAAAAAGCAACAATTTCCCCATATACTCAGGTCTCAAATCTTACATTGAACTGAGAAGCTTCACAGGCAGGGATCCTGATGGAAAGCTTTAACTCCTTGGCCTGTTCCTCTTTGATCTTTGCTTAGGGAACCTTTCCTTCCAGTCCTAAGTAAAGCTATAGAAGATTGGGTTGTGTGATGACGATGGACAG
Organism: Dipodomys spectabilis; assembly: GCF_019054845.1. Taxonomy (NCBI): domain Eukaryota; kingdom Metazoa; phylum Chordata; class Mammalia; order Rodentia; family Heteromyidae; genus Dipodomys; species Dipodomys spectabilis. The sequence continues at coordinate 19,629,657 of NW_024870683.1, forward strand.
GAAAATGGATACTGGAGGTGATAAGGGGAGATGCATTGAGGCATTGCTCTGTTTCTCTGTGTTTGATGTGGAAGCCTCAGGTCCCATCCCTAGCACTGACCCTTTTTCTACTAGCCTGGCTGGGTGCCTTGAAATCTCATTCCAGCAGATGTGAAGCTTTCTGTAGTACATTGTCTGCCCCAGGAGACAGCCAAAGACATGCCACGTGATTGACTCCTCCTGTTGCAGGACATTGCAGTGGGTTCTCCAAGCCATGTGGTCATAGTTGGCATCTAGTCCCTCCCCCAATTCCACTTTAACTATTCCAAAATTGGGCCCCTTATCTTGGTGTCCTTAGAAATTTAAGGACTGTCTGTTTATTCCCCAGCCAGGCATTTCCATCATATGTTCATCAAAGTAATATGAAGGGCATAGGTTATGAGGATGTAGTCCATTGGATTTTGCAGTTCTATATACAAACTTGTCATTTTTTTTCCTTTTTGTGGTCTGTGGTGTATGAAATGAAAGAAACAAAGAACTGACTGGCCCATTAAACTTTAAATCAAGAAAATCAAGCAAGGCGATCAATACATAATAGAACTGGTAGCTTGCATACCTCTGCAGGAGCTCTCTGACCCAGACCACAAACCATTGGGTAGACACAAAAGGATGCTGCTTCCCACGAGGTCAAATCCAGGGCGACACCGGACCCCACAGGCTGCATTGAAGTGGTTCTTGCAAGTGTTTTGGATAAAGTAGCCATTTTCAGGAGGCTTCAGGGCAGGACAGTGGACAACTAACATAAAATCCAGAAGCAAAGTCAACCTTTGTCTATGGACCAGCATTCTTTAAGGGGACATGCAAGACATGCATCTCAATTCCCCACAGCTTTCCCAATGACTACATTTGAATCTCTAAGCGACTACTTGGAAAAAGAACACTGCATTTGAGCACTATTATGTCCTGACTTCTAACTAAATTTAAAAACAGGCAAAAATAATTTTCAAACTTAAAAAAAGCTTATTTATATTCATATTTACCTGGACAAATACAATATGTTCAAGGGTTTTGTTGGATGCGGCAGATGGAGCTTGCATTCTACAACTAACCTACATCCCAGCTCCTAGTTTATGATTATGATGATAATGATTATTATTACTATCAACTAGCTGTACAAGGTGGCTCCATTCTGACATTTGTATCTTGATCAGAGTCATCCCCTCTATCACTCTCCATCTCCACCCCCTTCCCAAACTACTTCCACAGCTCCCTCCACAGCATAAAGTATCTTGACCATATTCACTCTTGTTCACTCTCTCTTTTCCCCTCCCACTAGCACCCACATACCAGCCAGGACATGTTTCATCTTCCTCATATGCAACTTTAAAGTGTACATGAACCGTTCAAAGGGGCTTTGGTATGGTATTTTACACCTGCATATACCATATTGTAATCAGATTGATTATATGTATGATACTGTATGTGCATATACATATCACTTAGGTCAGTCTCTACCTAGGAGAGAAAACATGCAACCTTTGACCTTCTGCACCTGGATTACTTCACTTATGATGGTTTCCAGATCCATCCATTTTTTTTTCTTGCAAGTGACATAAAATTTCATTCTTCTTTATGTCAGCCCTTAGTTCTTGATTTTTCATATGTCATTAGATATTTTTCTCTTTAATTATGGCAGCATGGAATAATGGACAAATAAGTCTAGCAAAATATATTTGCTACAAACCTAAGAGTCACAGACTCTTGTACATGGTATATATTATTTAAACAATTTTTTTCATTTTGGCACAATTAATATTAAGTACTTAGGAAATTATATTTTCTTTGTTTTTTTTTGTTTCTTTGTTTTGTGAAAGTATCAGCTTGCTCAGCTGCTACTCTACCACTTAAACCATGCCTCCAGCTTGTCTTTTTGTTAGGTAATTGGAGATAAAGTTTCTCACACTTTTCTGGCTTTGAGTTGTGACCTTCTGGATCAGCGTTCCCTCTCGAGAAGCTAGGATTACAGGTGTGAGCCATTGGCATCTGATTTGAAAATAAGATTTTGTAAATGAATTTGACTACCACCAGAGCTGAGTTCATTTGTTAATCAAATTTGTTGTTAAATTTGTAGCATTTGTCTTTTGTATTCATTTGAGGTTTTGTTGTTGTTTTTTTAAAGAGTACTAATTCTTTAAGTGTTCATAGCTATGTTACTCAGTGTTGGGGTAAGATATGTGTTTAGTGGGGGGAAAAGGTACATTATCAAAGCAACCCGCCCTTAGTGATCGGAGAAGGGAATAATACAGAGCATTCCAAATGAATTGGATGAAAATCCACTATTTCTCTCTTAGAAGTTAGTGTTTCTAGTTCCTGTCTGCCACTGGTGGGAGACTTACCTTGACAGGTGTGGCCAGATGCCCGGTAGCCCTCCTTGCACACACAGTCTTCCGGGGCCGTGCTTCCAGGTGGAGAGGTGTGATTTTCATCAGGACACGAAATACATGTGCTGATTCCTCCCGGCAAAGCTTCAGGCTTGTAGGTTCCTGACGGGCAAGCTGTGGGTGGGCAAACAGCCACGCTTCAATTCATGTGATACATCAAGTGGGTGACTGAATTGTTTGAAACTAAGTAGGGGGAAAAGTAGCCAAACAATAGCTTTGTGTAGATATAGTAATATAATTTGAACAAGGAGAACAACCAATATTTTTTTTAAGTGATGTTGTTTGTTCTATAGAGGTTCAGTTTCTGTTACACAGTACAGCAGGACCTGACTAGACTGACTGAGGGAAAAAATTCAAAATAGCAATACACATGAAGTAACTGGAGAAATCACTGATTCTTAACAGATACTATTACGCCATCCACATTTCACCGCCCCCGTCCGTGTCCTTTGCAGCTTCATCTCCGCTCCGAGACCCTACTGCTCCCAGTAGAGAATTGTGTTAGAGATGCAAAAGACTCTTAGCCCATTGTTTTCATCCAAAGCCCTTGACAAAGGGTGAGGAAAAATTAAAGGGCTTGAGGGAAATAATCCAACACTTGGGAAACACTTTGAAGAAAAAAAAAGTTGTTTTTTTTTTGTTTTTTTTTTAAAGATTTTCTTTTCCCAGGCTCACAGGAGAAAAAAAAAAAGATTAAAAGCAGAATCTAATTGACCTTGCTTCAAATCTTTCCTCTGTACTGACAATGTGGCTTTGAATTTGTAACTTCATCCTTTGGGAGTAACACATCTGTAAAATAACTCAAAATTAAGAGATTTAATCATGAATAAAGGAGCTAAAGGGACTTGTCATGCTCAGGAAAGCCAATTAATTATTCAGTAGAGTACTAGGACACATTTGATTATTAAAAAAGAGTAGCAACTGAGGCATGGGAAGGTATGTTTGATATTTTATATAAATCATTCTTTCCTCGTATGTTAATAAGTAACATCCAAAGTTATTAATATTTATATATGAATTAACATTATTAGTATCCTTATATCCATTGTAAAGATGAGAAAAATGAAGATTAGAGGGACTTGATGATTAAGGTTATTTCAGTGGATGACAGAATTTTAAAAAATTATCTTTAAGTAGCTTTTAAAGAGGGTTTTAATTCAACATGTCATTATATGAGTGTAATGCAGCTCAATTAATGTCACTCCCCCCAGGTCTCTCTCAATCTTACTCATTTCCTCAATTTTACTAGTTCTATTTTCACATACATACTTTGAATATGATAACTGTATTTGACAGCATGTTTAAACACAGCTACAGGTTTAAGCAGATTTATTAAGTCCCGGGATTATTTTATATACTTTATAAATATCATCTTTTTACTCTCCTTTAAAATCTATGAAATAGTTAACATAATAATTTCATTTCAAGATGAAAAGACTAAGTCTTTAAGAGGCTGTATGGCAAATAAGCATCTGTATGGGGATTTGAACCCAGGCAGCTAGGATTCAGAAACATGTTCCTTTCTACTATATGCTGCATACTAAATCCAGGTCTTGAATGTTAAAGCTAAAACTAAGCCATTATAATATACTAAAACTATAGAAGAAATAACATCAAGAAATAAAATTCATAATATCATGTATTAATTAGGACAATAACCATGCTACTAAAATTCCTGGTTCTATACAGAAAAATTTTATACTTACATTATATACATATAATTTTCTTAAGGAGAAACAGAAAATATATCAAATAGCAAATATATTTTTGGAAGACCTGAGAAAGATAGCAATATTCCAACAGAAAAGTTGACAGAGAACAAGGTGGAAATTTCCTAAATAAGAAATGCAAAAATCAATAACCAACAAACTTGTTAAACTCACTCAAGATGTTAAAAAGATAATCAATGGTATCATTTTAAATTTACATTCTTTTTTTTTGGGGGGGGTGTTGGTCATGGGGCTTGAACTCTTGGCCTGAGTGCTATCCCTGAGCTCTTCAGCTCAAGGTAAGCACTCTACCACTTGAGCCACAGTGCCACTTCCGGTTTTCTGGTAGTTAACTGAAGATAAGAGTCTCATGGACTTTCCTGCCCGGGCTGGCTTTGTACCGAGATCCTCAGTTCTCAGCCTCCTGAGTAGGATTATAGGCATGAGCCACGGGCCACAGGAAAAATTTACATTTTTTTAAAAGATGCTAATACCCAGTACTAGCAAGGATGTGGGAAAACACTCTCTCCAGCTCTGTAGAGAGCCTGGGAAGCTTCCGCAGGGTAGCTACAGGGAAGGCACTAAAGGCCTCTCAGAGTTTTCTGCTTCAGAAATGTTATTTTTTTATTGATCCACACTGAAGACAACAGAAAATGTTCACAGAGAGAGGATCTGTTAAATTCCTACTACATATCCATCCAACCCTAGCCAGAAAAATTTAATTCTTGACAGGGAAAGTCATTTTGTAATTTGTCTCAAAAAAAAAAAAAAAAGAACATTTTAAGTTGGGCACTGGTGGCTCATGAATGTAATCCTAGCTTCTTAGGAAGCAGAGCTTGGAAAGATCACAGTTCAAGGCCAGCCTGGGGAAAAAAAAAAAAAACTTCATGAGCTACTATCTCAACCAATCACTGGACACAGTGGCATATGCCTGGCATCCAAGCTACACAAGATGCTGAGATTGGGAGGAAGACCATGGCTCCAGGACAGCCCCAGAGAAAAATGTTCCAACTCCATATCAACAGAAAAAGCAAGCAGTGCTGTCTCATAGCTGTCATCTCATACCTGTCATCTCAGGTATACTGGGAAACATAAACTGGAGGATCAATATTCAGGTCAGCCCCAGGCAAAATAGGAGACCCTATCTAAAAAATAATCAGAGCATAAATGCTAGAAGAATGGTCCCTGAGTTAGAGCATGTGCCTGCCAGGCCACAAACCCTGAGTTTAAAACACCAGTACTGCCCAAAAGAAATCAAGCATAGTTCCTAACCTCATATGAATTGCATGATCCTATTTGGCTTACAAACATACCTGAGAATGAAGGAAATGATCCTTAAGGTTTTCTATCTATCTATCTATCTATCTATCTATCTATCTATCTATCTATCTATCTATCTATCTATCTATCTATCTATCTATCTATCTATCTATCTATCTATCTTTTTCCTGGTACATATTCCTGGTTCAAGTCTGAGGATTTGAGGACTATTTTTGGTTTGTCTACAATTTCTATTACAATAAATAGGCATTCCTTGGATAAAAACCAAAATGAACCTAATGGTACGCACCAGTTAGGAAAACAGACACATCTTAAGTCCTCTGTTTCATTTCAGAGTTGGTTCTTAGACCTTGGAGAGCACCTTGGACCCTTTCCCTATATTTCTTTCCTTCAGTAGTCAAATGAAAACCATGTTCTTTGATTCTAACTGCTCCAGTCTCCTGTGATTCCCTCCTCCTCCCTCCACAGGCATGACACTTGTCTCTGATGACACCATCTCACCTTTTCCTGGTTTACAAAGTCCTCCTTACTAGCTCTCTGCCTTCATCGCTATCCTTCAATCAAATCCCTTTCTACCTACACACTATCTCAATGTGACTGTCCAGAGAAGAGTAAATCTGTGGATGTTTGTAACCTTCCTACCTCCATCACCTACAATCAGCCAGTGATTCTACATCCTATTTAGAGCTGCTTCACAATCAGCCAGCACCTAGTATTGTACCACCCCTGTCCCCTGCAATGTTACATTTTATTAAACTTGTGCGTTTACGCAGTTCTGAACATTTCATTTCATTTCTGGGTGGCATAGTTGTAATTCTTGTGCACATTATTATTATTTTTTGGTTACTTGTCATTAAAATAACATGAGTAAAGCAACAATGTCTGGCATGCAGTTTGATATTCAGGAAATGTTAGAATAACATCCTCAACCTTTCATTTTCTCAACCATAGAGGAAGGAATTATAGTTTTCCTAGGTTGGCTGTACCAATTAGACCTTTTGGAGGTTGGTAAATATTGCTCTTCCCTTGCATTTCCTTTCCTATCCTCCACTTTGTGCTTGAGTTTGCACGAGTTTTCCTGCCTCTGAGTGCACATCCACCATTCTTCTAGACTCATGTTGCTCACAGCTTCCCCAGCTTCTTTGGACAGATGGGGCTGGCTTTGCTTTTGGTCACCCAGAGCAAGCACATCACCCTTACCTCTACAGTACTCTATGTAAGGTGAACTTGTCTCATTGTCTGGGTATGCTAGTTGCTCCTGCAAGTTCCAAGAGTCAATTATTTGACTCTGCCATTGTTCATCCTATTGCCTGGGCTGGCAGGTAGTCCATAAAAGGAAGGCAAAAAACCCCCCAAAAAACAAAAAAAAACAAGCTCTGCCAGAGTGTGGATGAAGAGTTTGGGTAGGGACTGTATCAAGGCCAAGAAGAGTAACAATGGGGTGAGGTGAAAGGGTGTTAGACTTGGAGTCTACATAATCAACTTATGCTAACAAGTTATGGGGTTACGGGCAAATCAATTTCTTTCCTTTTTCTACAGTATATAAATGACAACTAACCATGTCTATGATTGTTCCAAAACTAACATGTGATGATTCCATAAATAGCATAGCACTACAAAGTAACCTAGAGAAATTTCCATATGAGAGGCCAGATTCTAGCTGCAGATTTTATACATGATTAAAAAATATATATAGTATTTTAAATATTAAAAATATTTTCTTAAAATATTTTCAATAATCAAGGGTTTACAATAGTAAGTAGAGAATAGTGTTTGGGATAAAAATATCCCAAAGTACATTTGGAAATGTATTGTGAAATTCATACCCATAATGGAAAACAGACCTTAGGAGAACTATTAAAAGCATTGCACAATTTTAGAGGGAGAGGTGGAATCAGCCTCCTTGATTCCCAGGGGGACAATCTCCTGTAGAAAACCAAGCAGAAGTTGAAAAAAATGAGATAATTCTGTGGTCTGAAGTTTTACAAGTCTTGGTAAAGGTCTATGGGAGTTTAAAAATATTTTAAATGAGACATTTCCTTCTTGGAAATATACCAAATATTATTTCTTAACTGCCCATTTTGTCATTAAAATAAGCACTTTCTCTTTTCAGAAATAGTAACTATTACTGGAAGTATGACTCTGGAAGTTATCATATTGTCCTATCATTAGGTTTTTTCTTCAGCTGACACACAATACTTTGACTGAAGTCAATTAAAACACCAACAACCAACCAGTTTAGAATTTGGAACAGAGGAGAGAGTCTCCATCTCACTAATCTATCCGGCTCATTAAATATCAACTTCTATTTGAGTTACTATAATAACATATACTATCCAGTGACTTCACATTTTGTAAAATTCTTCCTTATACATAATCTAAGATTAACTTGAGAAAACCATAGTAAATATTAAAAGCTTTTTTGTACAATTCATCATTAAAGGTTAGTGAATAATTTTAAATTTATAGTTCAGCTTGGCATGGGTTCAGGCCTATAATCCTGGCTATGTGCAAAGTGTAGATAGTGGCATGTCCAAAAAAATAATTAAAGCCACTCAGATTTAAAGTATGGCTCAAGTGGTTGAGTATAAGCATACCAAGTAGAAGACCCTGAGTTCAAATGCCAGTACCATATGTATATATATGTATCAACACACACACGCTCACGCACATGTGCGTGTGTGCACGCACGCACACACACACACACACACACACACACAAACACACACACACACACACACACACACACACACACACACACACACACTGTTTCAGACCAGTACAGGAATGTCATTTGGCAGTGTACTAAGTAATTCTAGTGGAGTCCAATGAAGTAGAATATCATGGCAGCTCATATAGTTGTGTAATTTCAAAGCCTTCATTTCTGCTGCATCTAGTATACAAGCCCTCAGAGAAAGGATCATTATCGTTACAATATCATGCTTTTTTTCAACTCTATGTATTGGATCTGGGTAAGGAATCTGTCGCTATAATCATTGTGATAGGTTTATTTTCAGCTTGGGGATCCATTGCCCTAGAGAGGATGAGAATTCCCCATAATGAGTCAGTGTTCCCACCTGCACAGGACAAGAACTCTAGTCTGTCCATAGGGATCTTCTTTTTATTAGGCAACTTCGAGCTATAATAATCTACTTTCATCGGGGAATTTGATGAGACTTTCAATCACCTTGAAATCATCACATCAGAGCATGTGGGGAATGCACTGGCACCCTGCCACTTCTCCTGAGATTTCCTAGCTCATTTGGCTAGAGTGCAGATTGCTTGGACAGAAATGAACCTCTAAACCCCGTGTGGCACCATAGCAGCACATGGCAACTTAACTGCAGGATGCCATGTTGCACATGCCAGCACCTTCTCCCACTTGCCAGGGCAGCGATGGATCACAGGTCCATCAAAAACAAACACAAACCCCCACACCTTTAAAAGACTGTACAAATGGAGACATATCACAAATAAATCTTCCCATGTTAAAAATTAGTATAAGGCTTGGCAATGGTGGTACAGGCCTATAATCCTAGCTACTTAAGAGGCTGAGATCTGGAGGATGAAGGCTGAAAGCCAGCCTGGGCAGAAAAGCCTGTAAGACTCTGTCTCTAAAACAATCAGTAAACAAACAGGGCTGGAGCTATAGCTCCAGTGGTAGAGCCACTCAAAAGCAAGCTAGGTAGGGTTCCTCTTAGTTCAAATTTCAGTACCAACCCTCCATGCCCCTGCCAAAAAAAACTAGACATACATACACACAAGTAGATCCAGATGTAAATTCAACCTGGTTGAGTACAAAATATTTAGGCTACATCTTTTGTTGATGTTGCAAATGGTATTCTTAATTATCTTGAAATATTTAATGTCTGACTTCAGTTTTACAATTGAAATTTTGTGGACAGATAGCTTTAGTGAGATCCTCTGATGATTTTTCACCTTATTTTTCTTATTAAAAAGGTAGTTTAAAAAAAAAAACCTCAATGCATATCCTACAAAATTAAGAGAAAATGAGAGAAGGGGGTAGGTTGAGGGTGATGGGTAAAAATGTTAAAAGGGGTGAAATGGAAAAAGAGGTATTGGTTCATAAACCGCTTTGTTGAACAGCAATGCCTTTGTAAACTACTTAAAAACATAAAAAATTAGCCAATAATTCAGAATTAGAGAAAAGAGAATAAAAATTACCAAAAGTTAAAATATTTTAACTCTTCTTTTAAAGTTTGACATTTATATTTGCAATTTTAAACAACCTTTATAAATGCATTTTGTTTTCAGTGATACTGGGATTTGAATTCAGAGTCTCATACTTGCTAGACACGCACGCTGCTACTTGTGCCAACCTGTTTCACTCTAGTTATTTTTCTGGTAGGATCTCATACAATTTTGCCCTGATTAGTCTTGCACCATGATCCTCCTACCTATATCTCTGCAATAGCTGGAATTACATATGTGACCCACCATGCTAGCTTCTCATGTCTTTGATCTATTAATGTTTTCCCCCCTTAGGCAAAATAATGATAACTTTTCAAACTCATGCGACTATTATATATTTTATTATATCTTTAAACTATTATATATTCAGACTTCTATTTTATATTCCCATTATCAGGACTGAAATTACACAACTGATTGTACTCATTTTACCACTGGCTAGTAATAGTTTTTTTAACGATCAATTAATCATTATTTAAATGTGAAGTCCTGTGGACTTCCAGCACACAGGATTTAACATTAACCTAGGATGGGATTATCCATGGGATTGACATACATAGTGGCCAAGCAGAAGCCTATTTGCTTCAAGAATTTATGAGTCGTCTGGAAAGTGTTCACATCAGGGATAATTGCTTAACAGGAGCAGACAGTATGCTGGCATATTTAGAATAACATAGGCTTGCAGGGTGCTACCATTGAGGAAAACTGGGAGAAAGCTAACGGGAATTTCTCTATACTCCTTTTTAAAAGTCATGTGAATCTGTAAGTATCTCAAAAGAGAATGTACAATGAATTTGTTTCTAAATAGTATAAGACAGAAGCAAATTTTCAAGGTGTCTCCAGAAGTACTGAAAATAGAGAAACAACAGTTGGGAAGACTAGTGGATCTTGGTCACGATGGAGCTTTGCTAACTATAACTCCATCAACACTTTGATATGTGGGAAAAATCAGGATGAAAAATGCACATGAGTATTTTGTCTGGAAAAGGCGATACCTAAAGGAACATTGATATTCATATATTCATTTCAGTAAGACCAATAAAACGCTATAGCTCCACACACTTTCCTTTCAAACTTTTTTATATATAAGTATATATGTTATATGTGGATACATTATGCATACAATACACATGCACATATATTCTTATTAGTATTAGTGGGATATTTTTATGTGTTTGTTGGTCCTGGGGCTTGAACTCAGGGTTGGACACTGTCTCTGAAGTTTTTTTGCTCAAGGCTAACACTGTACCACTTGAGACAGCTCCCTTTCAGGATTTCTGATGATTACTTGGAGACAAGAGTCTCACAGACTTTCCTGTTTGGGCTGGCTTCAAATCTTGATCTCTGCTTCCAGGGTTGAGCTACCAGCATTCAGCTTTAGTAGAATTTTTTTGTATCAGATTTTAAACTTTGTTTCTTCATAGAAAATTTTATAAATCTGAAAGTATTTATCTTGACACTTTATAAATTTGTTCTACTAATGTTAGTAGTTTTCAGTTCATTCTTTTTCAGATTTTTCCCCCTAGGGGAATAATAACATTCTATGCAAATAATAAAACAGTTCTCTTTTTTGTGTTAAACATTAAATGCTGAGGTAGAATATCTTGCTTTCTTAAATTTTAGAATTTTGCCTTAAATAGCTCATATATGAGGCATATTTTTGTCATAATTTCTTCTGTAGTTATTTTCCTATAGTTGCGCCCATGTTTTGACAGTATCTGTAGTTCTTAAATTTTAAAGGAAAGTTTCCAAATAGTATGAATATGCTACATATAATAATAATCGTCTACTTTATATATTTGCTAAAGGCTTGCTTGAATGGCAAACTCCCACAATACCCTGGAAGGCTATGTCTATGTCTTCTGCCGTCATATAAATTAAAAACACCACCTCAAACCAGCAGTAAACGCAAACAGCGTACACACATGCCCACACGCACATACACAAATTTGGAAGGAATCTTAGTATTCAGATAACATGAAAGAGATAAATGTGTTTTTAGCGACTTCCTATTGTTGAACTTGGCTTTCCAGATGGCTCACTTTGATTCAAAGCCAGAGTTCTCAGGGTCAGTAGACTTGTTCACCTTAGATTCTCCATAAAAGGAATGGAAAATTCCCAGGAAGTTGAGAGCCAAGCAGTTTCCATATGCTGTGCTGTAGTACTTAAACATGTAATGGGCTTGATTCACTTCTTCATTCATTCACCAAAAACGCATTAATTTTCACTATGTACTATATGTAAGAGACTAGATTAAAAAAATAAAAAGTATAACCTGCCCTGATTCTAAGAGAAGAAAAACCTACTACTACGATGTAGTGAGTACAAACAAAGAGTTTATATTTGTGAGAACCAGAAGATTTATATCTAACTGTCAGGGTGATGAATCTGTGAAAGAAGGAATGAAAGAAGAACTGGGCAGACAGACAAGCCATGGGAGAGACTAGGCAGAGGGAGAGAAAGGCCCAAACACAGAGCCATGGAAAAGCTTGGCAACACTTAGCGGGTATCAGACGTAAGCAGAAATTAACACTTACTATGATTTTTTGTTTGTCAGTCGTGGGGCTTGACTCAGAGCCTGGGCACTGTCCCTGAGGTTTTTCACTCAAGGCCAGCACTCGACTATGTTGAACCACAGCACCACTTTTGGTTTTCTGATAGCTAACTGGAGATAAGAGTCTCACAGACGTTCTTGTCCAGGTTGGCTTTGAGCTGTGATCTTCAGCTCTCAGTCTCATGTGTAGCTATGCATATGACTTTGATATTCCTTCTAAAATGGCTTATTTTTTCAATTTTATTTTGCATCGATAGTAATAGTTTATGGAGTTGTGACAGTAACAAGACATATATGTATATTATTAAAGTATATTAGTTGTACAAATGGATTTCTTAGCACTATTTCTATATATGTATAGTACTAATCGGAGTCACCCTTCTATTACATTTTCTTATACTCTCCTGCATTTCTTACATTTCCCCCTATATTTATTATCTTTAAGTAACTGTACAAAGGGGTTTCAATTCAACATGTCAGGTGAGAGTACAACACGTCTTGATCAATGCTATTCCTTCCATCATTCACTCCACCTCTCCCATCCCCTCAATTTATCTACTTGCATTTTCACATATGTCCATTTAATATTATGACTGTATTCTTTTCAAACTGTTAAAAAAGAGATAATGGTACTGTTTTAAATCTCATTTTGATCTATTAATTTTATCTGTCAGTAGAGAATATTAGTTTTCAATCTTAGTACAACTGGTAATTAGAACTTAATTTGGGGGAGGTCTTACAGCACCTGTGGCCAATAGCCATACATATCCAAAGCTCCCATCAGCAGTGGTCTCTCCATATTACTAAATGTTTCACTATGTGTTTAGAACCACCACTGGTAGTGGTGACAAACATCTCATTCCATTTCAATAATACAATATGGTTGATCCAATTTTATGGATTTGGAAACTAAGGTCTATAGAATTTTAAAAATTTTCCCAGGGGAAAAATACAATGAATAAATAACAGGGCTAGGATTCACACACTACTCATTGCTAACCATCACTGCTTATAAAGCATGGGTGCATAAATTTTGAGTCATATATATTTCAAAGCCATCAGCACTTAGTATGCTACAAGACAATGAATTTGGAATGAGGAAGAATTTGAACAACCATAGGCTGATTCCCTCCAGTCTGAGTTATCATTTTCAAATTGCTAACAGGGGCAGTCATCCAAACTAGATTAGTCATCTAACACGTAATGAGGATGAACCACACGTAGATGTTATGAAGCTAAACAATGAGACTCTAAACTATAACTTGAAAGCATCATTTGTTTTCAGTGTCACTTGGAAAGAACAGCAAAATATTTCTGGATCATTTCTTCAATAGATAATGCCTGTACAATGAGAGCTATGGATGGAAATGGAGAATTTATTTGATTGATAATACCTGTGTAATGAGAGCTATAGATGGATTACAATGGCCAGACTTGAGTCACATAGATCTGCATCTACACACTTACTCTACCTTTTCTTAGCTGAATGACATTCAAAAAATTTCTTGAGTGCTTCAAAGCAGTGTTCCTCTCTTGTAAATGAGGGCTATAACAGATAGACTCTGCAAGTGGCATGGATCATTTCAAGAGAGTGAATTTCCAGAACTTCAACATTTGCAAATACTTTTTTTTTTTTTTTTTTGGGTCTGGTCCTGGGGCCTGAACTCTGGGCCTGGGCGCTGTCCCTCAGCTCTTCAGCTCAAGGCTAGCGCTCTACCAGTTGAGCCACAGTGCCACTGCCGGCTTTTTTCTTTTTGCTTATGTGGTGCTGAGGAATCGAACCCAGGGCCTTGAGCATGCAAGGCAAGCGCTTTACCACTGAGCCACCTTCCCAGCCCGGCATTTGCAAATACTTAAACTACTGTACTTGATAAAATACCTTATAGCACCTTTTTGCGATTGCTACCTTTCACTTTTCATAAGAAACGTGTACCTACCATCCCTTGGTGCATTTCTCCAAAATGATTAACCTACAGCACCATTCAAAACCTTAACACCTGTGAATCCCTTTCTAAATAAAAGGTAGCTTTACTTAACTCGAGGAGCTATATTGTACATTAGATCTCTAGAGCTTACTTTGTATAACTGAAATTAACCATCTTAGTAAGATTCTTTCTTTTTGGGGGGGGAATGGGAAGATATTCCCAGAAATCTACAACATAAATAATGATACTGATTGAGTAACAAGTATTTTTGCAAGATTTCCAATTCTTCAATTTTAGTAAAATTGAAAAGAGACATAATTTTGCCAACTAACAAAACTAATCATACTTTTGGAAGACAGATAACTGATGTTATTTTTGGCATGTGAAACCAGAGACGCTCCAAGAATTGGGTGTCATCAACTTAACACAACTCTTTCAAGTCCCATTTATATGTTTAAGTGAAGAAGGCTTTCAGTACTAAAGTCTATAAAAATTAAAATAGAATTAAAATAGAAATGAAATTGATACTATATTTTTCTTAATCCTTATCAAACAATGAATAATAATAACAAAATCCATGTATATATGCATATATCTCATTTAAAAATACAATTAGGACTATAACCTCTCTATACAGTATTTTCACAATAAAAAACTTATTAAAAAATCCAATTAGGGGCTGGAAATGTGACTTAGTGGTAGAGTGCTTGCTTAGCATGCATGAAGCTCTGGGTTTGATTCCTCAGTACCACACAAGCAGAAAAAGCTGGAAGTAATGCTGTGGTTCAAGTGGTAGAACGCTAGCCTTGAGCAAAAGAAGCTCAGGAACAGTGCCCAGGCCCAGAGTTCAAGCCCCAGGACTGGAAAAAAAATTCCAAATATAGTTTTCAAAAAGTTTCAAAGTGTATAATGTGTCTGATAAATTTTATGAAAATAACAAGTACAATAATTCAATCTAGTAGCAAATCTTTCCTAGAAAATGTAACAATTAATTATAATGTATATCTATATTTTTTTCTTTTGCAGCAGAAGAGTACAATACTGTGATCAATTGAAGGCTTTGGTATGTAAAATTAGAACAGCAAGCCAGGTGCCAGTTGCTTATGACTGAAATGCTAGCTACTCATAAGGCTAAAACCTGAGGATGATGGTTCAAAGCCAGACTGGGAAAGACAGTCTGTATCCCAAAGAAGTGGGAAATGGAGCTGTGGCTTATGGTAGAGCACTAGCCTTGAGCAAAAAGAAGCTCAAGGTCAGTACCTAGACCTTGAGTTCAAGCCCCAGGAGTAGCACCCCTCATTCCCCCCTCCCCAAGTTAGAACAGTATGATGGTACATACTTATGATCCCAGCTCATCTAGTGATGGAGGAAGGAGGATTCTGAGTGCAGGGCAGTCCAGGCAAAGTTAGTAAGAGAGACTTTGTTTCTAAAATACAGAATACAAACAAAAGGGATGGAAGGTGTGGCTAAAGTGATGGCTTCTTAGGCATGCATAGGCCCTGGATTCAATCCTGATAACATACACACACATACACACACACACACACACATACACACACACACACACACACACAAATTGGAATAAGAATGATGTGGAAGATGGAAAGAATTAAAAAAGTAAGAAACTACTAGTTGATAGCAAAAAAAAAAAAAAAAAAGAAAGAAAAAGAAAAAGAAAATGAACCATGCTACATAAAAAGGTACATCTAAAGGTACTTGTTTGCTGGGCACCAGTGGCTCATGACTAATCCTAGCTACTCAGGAGTCTGAGATCTAAGGATCATGATTCAAAGCCAGCCCAGGCAAGAAAGTCTGTGAGACTCTTATCTCTAATAAACCACTAGAAAACCGGAAGTGGTGCTGTGGCTCAAGCAGTAGAGCACTAGCCTTGAGTTGAAGAGCACAAGGACAGCACCAAGTCCAGAGTTCATGCTCCAAGATTGACCAAAAAAAAAAAAAAAAAAGGTACTTGTTCACACAGGAATGCTAAAAGGAATCAGATTTGCTTAGATATCAATGGGTATATTTCAAAATAATACCATATTCTTATTTTAAAGTGCCAATATGGTATTGCTGCCATCTTTTTACATCTTGCTGAAAAATTACAAATGACCACTTAAAAATAAGCCAGTGATACATACAGCTTTGCAATATTTGGGAAAGGAGATGGAGGGCTACATGAATAAAAATGTTTAAAAAGTACAATTTGGTAATATTTATTTTCCTTTGTCCTCTTTTCATTGTTACTGTGAGGAGTCACTGATTGGAAGCCGAGGAAAAACTTTTACCACGCAAAGCAGAAATAGGTCACAATCCTTATCATGACCCCACCCCCCACCCTGAGTATTAAGAATATAACACGTTGACTTCCAGAGTTTGTGATACTTTATACCAATAGTTTGATTTTGTGTTTTTCCTGTTACAAAATCACACCAGACTGGAAAATGCCTTGTCTGTTGAATGCCTACCTCACGCAGTGAAAAACCAGCAAACCAGCCTCGTCTAGGCAGCAGTTAGAAATCCTCCCCCTCCTTTTGATGGTGAGCAGTGTCAACATGCTAGCAATAGCAATGTTCCTGCCTAAAAACCAAAGAGGGCTGCATTGTCCAAATTCCTTACATCTTACAAATCCATTACTGGGTACCACTGGGGATATCTGGAGGGGGAAAAAATAGCAGCTAAGCTCTGCTTAAAAAACAAAATTTCCAAATGTTTTGGTTTCCATTCAAGAATTTTTAGGGCTCTTTATCCTCTTTCTTCCAAAGCAATGATACAATATTAGACAAGAAACTGTGTTGTGGGAGTAGAGGAGAGAAGAAGTTTGTATGCATTTATATACATGTATAAAAAGTTCTTCCTCACATAAGTATTTCAGTGTTTCTCTCTCTACACAATATCCTCCTGTGATGAAAAAAAATAATGTAACTGGAACTTGGCTCAAGATATGTAGGCCTCATCGGTGGCAAGTCTCCAGCTGTAATTTTTAATCTGTTCATTCCGAACTCACTGAAATGGGAGTTGATCTCTGGAGAGGATCATTGTCCTCAAGATGCCTATTTCTCTATCCTCCACATCTCTCAGTTCCTCCAGGGAAAATCCAGAGCAGCTGCAGCTACTTGGATTTACAGCTCATCTGATGATCTACCCATTTTAAAAATGTCTTGTCTAGTAAATCAGCTGTATATTGGATTTCATTTGTTGTCAGAAAAAGTGAACTGAATGTAACTATTTTGCTTTTAAATAAATCAAATGCATTAAAAAATTATCAACTTGCCTTTGTGGTGGGGATTCTGTGGTCCCCAATGCAGACATGGAATCATGAACTTACCTAAGATTTTGAAGTGGGGATGCTGGGTCTAATGGGAGCCATCTTGTCCACATGGTGGTTAAGGAACTGGGTTTAACTGGTGCCATCTTGCCTTCATGGTGAAGGAAGGGGAAGTCCCACCTCCCAGTGATGGGGTGTGCCTGGATTCCTAGAGGCCGGGGCAGGGATCTGGACAATAGATTACTGGACCTGCCAATCTTGGGTCATGAACTCTCAAGCTCCCTGTAACCCTGCCCCTGATTTGACCTTTGTTCCTAAATGGAACAGACCATCTTAGGTGCCATGATGCCATGCCTCACGTCTTCTGTGTCTCCTGGCTCTCCTCCAGTCACCATGGCCTCCCACTTCAGCTCACCACTGGGGTTGATCTGGCACATTGGTATTGTTTCTCTGCTCATTCTTTGCTTTACTACTGTCATGGCTCAGTTTTCTAACCTTGTTAAGGGTATTCAAGGGGCTGCAGGTCTTTGTGATGAGAATCTACCTGTAGTCACCAGCTTTCCAATAAAGACTCCCAATTTGACCTCTCAAAATGTGGCATTTCTGTTTCTCCCAACCAAGTTATTGTACGACAGTTCTTGTCCACTGAAGACTCTGGTGTTAAAGCTGACTCCTTACCTACACTCCTTCCCTTGAACTCATACTAAGTAGGGGCCCTGAAAGCAGGCAGTGAGAATGCAAAGTGCATCCAGAATCGTTTCCTATTAGAATAGCTGGTCTGATGAAATAAGAATAAAGACAAAAGTTGGTGATTGTGGCTAGAAGCTTGAAGCAAGATCTGAGGAATGAAATATCATGATGCTTAAAGGGAACTGTAACTAAGTCTTGATTTTTATCTCAAAGGTGAAGGAGGGAACAAATCACTTAAATCCTTTCTGTCATGCTAATACGCTTGAGTTTATTTTATGAATGGACCATAATTTAAAAATGTTAAGCAAGGGTGTATTATGATCAGATTTGTATTTTACATATCTCATTTTCTATGATTCTACTTCCTTTCTGGTACTGGGTTGAACCATGTGAAGCTGCTATTCTCTAGGTTGAAACTGGTCAAATATTGCTTACCTTATTAGGGGCAAAGTAACATTTGCAACATGACATATTTTTGTCTATTTATTTTGAGGTTGAGACAGGTTCTTGCTATGTAGTCCACACTGACTTAAATTTATGATCCTCCTTGCCTCAGCTTTCCAAATTCTGGGCTAAATTACATTGCTAATTATGTACGTATTTATTCGATGTGCATCATAGCCAGAATATAGATCTTGGCAGTCCACAACTTAAGATTCATGTTTCTATTGAAGTAATACTCCAGAGAGTCACTGTGAAGATGAAATGAACTGATACACACCAATGCTTGGAAAGGGTCTGGACTACAAAGTGTCTTTACTTCATAGTAATTATTACTATATAGTAATTATTATTACATAGTATTATTTAAAACTATTTTAATGTTATCAGTTACTAGGCTGCCATCATCATCATCATCATCATCATCATCATCATCACCAAATGCCTGTTGAAGGTTAAGGGTGAAGAAAATAATACTAGTAATAGCACTAGGAAGAAAAACATGTTTCTAAATTCCCTTAAGCCAACCTTTATACCTTTGTGCACAAGCACACATATTTATCTTTAAGCATATATCTATATAAATCATAGACATAGATATCCATATGTCCTATCTATATAAATCTACATGTGCACATACATCATGGCTAAATCTACTTTATAGAAGATAGAATCAGAAGAAATTAAGTTGCCTAAAGCCACATACTTTAAAAGGGATAAAAGTTGAAGTTGAACCACATCTTTCTGTTTTTACATATTTGGGCAGAGTTCCACATCCATGGTTTCTGAAGAGTAATATATCCTTGAGAATATTTTCAGAAATGGGGGTAGGCTCGAAAGCAATGCACTATCTTGGAAATGACACTTAAAAAGGTCCTGGGTCCCTCCTATGTTTTGCTGATGTGTGATTATGTCATCTTTAGCAAAATACTCAATTTCCTCTTACAGATTGAGGTGCTTAGAGTAGCTAATCTCTAAGATTTCTCCTGGCTTAAAGGAGAATGATTTCCTTCTGAAAGACATTGCCATGAGGACCAGCACTCAGCATTCCATCTATTCAGAAGGGAAGTTAACATCCTCTTTTTAAGTAAGCAAACATCCACAGCTTGTCATCCCTCAGCTGTTAGCTTAGGGCAGACCAGCTTTTCCTGGAGTCTGCTCTATATTTTATGGCTTTTAAAAAAATGGCACACATCACAGTTTGCAATAGACTGATTTGTTTGGTTAGATGAACATTCCAAGAAGGCAGTGAGCATGTATTTGCCGAAATCATTCTACCTATCCCAACTTAGTGCCTTGCACAGGCCTCCATGGGAAAGGGCTCAGTAACACTGGCTGACAAATTTCCAAGTGTTCAGTGCTGGATGATTTTGAGGTATTCTTTCTTTCTGCCATTCAGGAAAAAAAAAAGTCTGCTAATGAGTTTGTCCCATGCTGTAGCAAGGGCATTATTTATTTTCTCAGCAATGAGGGCAATTGTACACCTGCACACAGGCATAATGCATATCCTGGAGCCTCAATGGTCCATGTCCTAATCTCTTAGAAATAAGTACCAAAGATGACATATGCATATCCACATCCATGAGACCATCACTGATTTAAATCTTGGATATGAGAAGGTATCCAGCTGAGACTGGTTAATTTAAGAGAAGGGCTGAGGAAGCTAATCCTTTTGTGCATGGTATTCTTGGCAGGAACCAGCAGCAGAAGGCCTCCAATTTCTTCTGTTGATGCTCTACGGACAGACCCAATCCAACCGCCTACATCTTATGGACTGCTGTGCCTTTCAGCCTGGAATGTACACCTGGAAGCAGCCAAAGCTCCTTAGCACTGGGCATGAGGTGGGGGTAGGGTTGTGAAGGCTCACTCTCTCTCCCTGCAGACAATCCTTGGGGATGGCTGGTTTTGGTGCCATGGAGCAATGGCAGTTGTGGCCTGCAGTGGTGGATTCTGCTAGGCAGCCACGGGGTGATGACGATGGCTTACTGGCAGGGAACAGTTTGATCTAGGACCACACGGAAGGCAGACATGCTGACTACAGCATGAAGCAAAGAAAATGAGATTTTCTGCCTGTGTTTGGTGGGCTGGACAGGAGGAATGAGGGAGGGGGCCTGGGGAGAGTGCCAAGCTGGGCTGTTGATGACAGTGTGGGAAGGTGCAAAGGGAAGGAAAAACAGGAGGAGGCAGCGTGGAGGCAGTTGGGCTGTTTCTGCTTAAGTGAGAAATCCTGCTGGGTGGGGGTGGGTGGGAGAAAGGCCAGGAAAGCAGCGACTCTGTGGTCAGCAGGGATGGCTGGACCTGGCAAAGGGTGTGTGTGTGGCTATCAGTTGAGATCAGGGAGGCGAAATGAAGAGAAGTAGGATGCGAGACAAGAAAAATAAAGGAGTAAAAGAACGACACAGGAAGAAACGTCTCCTGGAAAAGAGAGAAGAGGGAGAAAAGAAGAAAGAACTCATGGTGAACAGAGAGGGAAGAAGTGTGTTTTGTGCTGTAGACCAGGCCTACCTACCAAATGCCAGAGTAAAACAATGTTTCCATGAAAAAGTAATGAACAATTGGGAAGCACAGAGAAAGCAAATGTTCTGCTTCTAGGTTTTTCTGTGGGTGTTAATTTCCATGGGAATACAGTTACCCAAAACAGCAAATCACAAAAGAACTTGAAAGCATTTAAAAAAAAATAAAAGCAACTTTTTAGGTTAAAAACAAATAACATTCCAGTACAGAAAAACTGCATAACATTTTCAAATATCAAGCATGTCTTACCATGTAGTATGTAATAGTCCTAAAAATGCATCCCTGATAAAATACAAAGATCTTGTAAACAAAAAAAAAATCTTAGAGAAGGTAGAATTAAAAATGTTGATGAAGTAATTCCACTTTGAAGAAAGGGGCACTTTGGTGCTGAGGTGTGAACTTAGTTCCTTTTGACTGTTAGGCAGGTGCTCTACCACTTGAACCATATCTTTAACCCTTTTTTTGCTCTTTTAAAGTTATTTTTCAAGTGGAATCATATAGTTTTGCCCATTCTGGCCTCAGATTATCATCACTGTGTTATTCACAGCTTCCCACAAATTGTATAGCTGGGATTGCCAACTTGGCCAATATTATTGTTTCAGATAAGAGTCTTACTAACTTTTTACCAGGATTATCTTTCCAATCTGTACCTCTTGAGTAGCTGAGATTACAGGCATGAGTCACCACACCTGGCCCCCTTTGGTGAAGTCTTATGAAGACCTAAAAGATCATCAAGTGAAAGGTGAAAAAATTGTGGTTCCAATTCAAAAAGGTATATGTGGACCAAGGAACAGAATCCTACTCGTTTCAATATCACAGAAAAGCTAAGGCATATTTCAGGTTAGGTACCTACAGGACAAAACTGGTTAATTGGATTAATTACAAAGAACAGATCCCAAGACTTCTTCCTCCCCGTACCAACTCTAGAATTCCAGACTCCTTGCAAGCTCTCACTTTTCCTTCCAGAATCCCATCACTGACCTTGAACAAGCCCAGCATAGCTCGATGGAGTGTGACAGGTCATGTAAAGGACAGCCTCCACTGTCCCAGACAAAGCCATTTCAGACCAGTCCATGGTCACCTGACTCCAAAACACAAAAGATGAGTACCTCACTAAGATCAGTAGGATAATTATCAGTAGGCCCGAGCATCAACTGTCCTACCAACTGGTGACAAATGCGTGACTTACAACAGCTGAGACCAAGACGGCTGCCCGGCCAACGCACAGATTCATGAGCAATAATAAGTACTTTTTATTCTGAGTTTCAGGGCCATTTGTTACACGGCAACCATCACTGAGGCAGTCACTCACAAATCAAGAGACTTACCGGTACATTCATGCTGTAGTCCTTTCCCGTAGTAGCCTTTTTCACAGATACACTCATATTGGCCTGTGTGTGTTCCACATTTGCAGCTGGCCATTTGATCGCAGCAATCTTTGCCAGTTTCACAAAGATAGGAGCAGTGGGACATATCCTCTTGAATAAAACTCCCAGAAGGTAGATCTACCAATGAATACACGACAGAGGATGAGGAAAAGGGATCATTAATTGAATGTTACATTTTTCATTCATTAAACATCTCAGTGCAAGCTGGTCAGAACATCTTTTCTCATGCCTCTGATTTCCCACTGCTCCCTGATTCCTCCTAAATAGGAACGTATGTTATTTGCACTACTATACTCTGGGAATTCATTTCAGCCAGTGAAGTTATTTCAGTCTGGGACCTCATCATAAGTTCTTAAGGTCATGCAGGGTCAGGCAGAAATGAAGTACTTTTGAGAGGAATCTCCAGATGCAGCAGGAAGAAACACAGTCGGTTCTCCAGGTCATTCCCTTGGCTTCCAAACCGTCAGTGTTTCACTGTCTCTGTATGAGGTCAGGCAGGAGCAAGTAATCAGACTTCCAAAGTCCTGGTTCCAGTTAGAAGTAAAACCACAATCCTGACTGCTCCGTATGAGTGCTAATTATGAGCTACCAGCTTTAGAATAAATACTGAATCTTCTGTATTTATTTCATTAAAGGCCTAAAGAACTACATAATTTAATAAAACAGGAGTCAGGGCTATCTCTTGTTAGGTAAAGAAAGAACTTTCAGATTGAGGCATGTATGAAGTAAAGTATGCTAGGAATTTCACCCAAGCAGTGCTGTTTAGAAAGTATTTTAGTGAATTTGACTGATCCATGATGATCAGTGAGGGAAACAATAAATCCACGTATCTGGTCCAAGTTGAAAAAAAAATCTTGTGTGTGTGTGTGTGTGTGTGTGTGTGTGTGTGTGTGTGTGTGTATGTACGTATATGTATGTATGTGTGCAAATGCCAGCAACTAGGGCTTGACCTCAGGGCTCACACTCTTGCTTGGCCTTTGGTTTTCCCCTCAAGGACAACCTTCTACCAGCTGAACCACAGCTCCACTGCTAGCTTTTTGCTAGTTAACTGGAAATGAGAGTCTCAAGGACTTTTCTGCTCAAGCTGGCTTCAAATGTCCATCTTCAGATCTCAGCCTCCTGAGTAGCTAAGATTACAGGCATGAGCACCCCGTGCCTGATTGAAGTTAAAAAAAATCTTAACCTGAATTCTAGTGCAAGATCCATGGTGCTAGGGACAAATATAAAGATCAGACAATAGAAGGAACACAAGTGGTTGAAAATCTATAACTGAATGCCTGTGAAAGAGATTGATGATGGCCTAAATTATAAAATAGCTCTCCATATGTATTAAGATTGAAGAAAGACAGGGGAAAGGTAAAAGAAGACTCCAACATCAAAAGAAAGGCACCAATACCACCAGGCATCCTATTTAAAGTCCTACCTAATGAACTGCGGTGTGGGTGAATGGTCTACCACAGAGATTGCTAGGACCTAATCCTGAGACATTAGGCCACAATAGTCAGTAGAGCAACTTAGGGATCAAAATATGCCTAGATATCAAAACTTTAAGTCTTTAAGTCTGAGGTAAGAGCTGAGCAGAGGAATTATACTTAGTGAAGAAAGCTGTCAATCTGTAATCTATGTCTACTGAGAATGAACAGTCGGGAAGTCTTGACACCAGAATTGGGTATATCCCAATTGAAAGTCATCTTCAGAAAATACGGAGGAGAAAACCTCAAGATTGTATCCTTTGATCTGATCATGCTTCCAGTTCATACAACTGACTTACTTCTTACCAACTCTGGAAACTCAACTAAAATGTTTGGTATAGCAAATGTAGTTCCTTTCAAAGCTCTGTACATGACAGTTACCCGAGCCCTTTCCTTTAAGGTCCTGGGTACTTCATTCTTGGACCAAGTTTCTTCAGGGCACAGGGTGTCAGTCTGGAACTCAAACATGGTACCTGATGCTTTTGCTCATTGGCTAGCACTCTACCAACTGAGCCACACCTCCACCCTCAAAGATGCCAGTCTTATATGACAGGAGAGAGTGTAGGATTAGAAGTCCACTGGCTATACCACCTATAGCCCCACACACTTATAACTCTATAATCCCATCTAGTAACACCTCCTACCCTAGTTGTAACCATCACGTCCCCTGGAGAAAAGGAGAAACAAAGGCAGTCCCGGTTACTGCACTAGATAATAGAAAAACTGGTATAATTAAATAGTTGATTTAATCCTCCAAAAAAAACCCTCCAACTATGTGGTATGTAGTATAATATTTTCCATTTCTTGAATGTTTATTTCATCTGTCCGGACAACTGCAAATGATATCTAAGTCAAGGCTTCCCACTCTGTGGGTGGTCTCAAAACACACCTCAGTCCGTTTAGTTCATTCTACCAGTCCTGGAAAGGAGCAGGTTGATATTCTAGTAAATATATATATATATATATATATATATATGTAATAAATATATATATATATATATATATATATATATATATATATATATATAAAACAGCTAGTAAGAAGCAAGGCAAAACAAATGCTCTCTCTGCAAAGGTCAGAATGTCATCTCTTGGAAGTTGCATCCTATGATACCCAAAGCACACTCAGCCATCATGCTAAAGGAAGAACTTGTAAGAGTGTATGCTAATGTTCTTCCTGGAGTTTCAGGTAGTGAGAGAGAAGGAAACCCCCCTTTAGAGGCACATTTGTTATACCATTAGGTTCCATTACCTTCATGCAATGCCCGGCGAGCTAAAGCCTCAAATTCTTCAAAACTATGAAGCAGGTAGCAGTGTTCCTCTTTGGGAGTAGAAGCCACGTCATTCAGTTCCCGGATGTTTCCCTGCCATATGCCGAAAGTGAAGATCTCCACTCCAGCATCTCGCAGCGATGCTGCAATGCGTCTTGGATCTCCACCATTGGAATAGCCGTCGGTAATGAGAAATATAACTTTCGTTGAGTTTTCTCTAGCATGTTGAAGAATTTGCTATGAAGACATGGGGAGAGTTGGTCTGAGTTTGCATTGTTAACCTCAGCACAGCTTCTTTCCTTCTCAGGAAAGGGACGATTTAAGGAACACCCCGATTATGGGCATTTCATCACAGTGAATTGAGAAATACTGACAGAAAAACAGAAGTAGGTACAGACTAGAGCCCACAGTAGTCTTTTTATAGAAGCACAATAAACCCGCAAAGCATTTAAAATGTGTCCTTTTAGCAAGGTAGGCCTGTGGCTCACACCTATAATCCTAGCTACTCAGGAGGCTGAGATCTGAGGATTGTGGCTAGGAAAGCCTGTAAGAATCTTATCTCCAGTTAACCACCAAAAAAGCTAGAATTACAGCTGTGGCAAAAGTAGTGGAATACCAGCTTTGAGCAAAAAACACTAAGGGACAGTGCATCTGAGTTCAAATCCTAGTACTGGCACAAAAAAAATGTATCACCATCATCATCTCTATGGTAGTTACCAATAAAGAACAATCAATACATATTCATAGGATATATTTTTAAGTTAATAATACCTTATGGCTAAATGATCTTTTACTGATTATTAGGTTAAACAAATATGAACCAATCTGACTCCTATGCATCTATTTCCAAACATACTTCAACTGATTTATCATCTACCTATCAATATATCTGCTTATATGTCTATATATTTATCTACCTATCTATCCATCTAAACCATTACATGAGCACATACCAATTGGAAGAAATCTTGACAACAGAATATATCTTTTCCAGAATTTGTAATGACTGACCTGTTCCTATATTTGTTTTTCCATTGCTCCTTCAAAAATGTAGAACTGATTCAATACTTCAGTTTTTGGACCACCCAGGATCATCATTAAATCAGCTATTTTTGGCGGTATTCTATCCTTATGAGAAAACATTGATTCACTGAATCTGACATTTGAGCTTTATTATTTTAGGGCAAGTGGATTCTGTTTTACAATATTATATCTTGTTCCCTCTCTATAGATAATAGAGAAATAGGAAGCTTTTCAAGTCAATAATCTATTTATTGTGTTGATGCTTTATAACATCAAACCATAAAGACACAAGAAGGCTAGCATTCTAATTCAATTTTCTGTTGTTTTTCATTAGAATTGAGAAAGAAAGGTATATATTCAGGGTATATATTCAGGCAAGTTGGAAGAAGGAACTCTTATTTATGAGGCAATAATTCAAGAAACAATCATTTGTGGAAAGTAGACAAGAACAGCAATAATTGTACCTTGCACTTTACAGTAGTTAAAAGAAGATATTATTAAAAAAGTAACGTGTTCTGGCTAAACCTGAATTTAAAGAAACTGGGTTTGAACTCAGGGCTTCACATTTGCTAGGCTGTCACTTTGTTATTTAAGACATACTTTCAGTGATGTTTTTGCTGGCTTTTTTGTTTGGTTTTGTTTTTGGTGCTGGTCCTGGGGCTTGAACTCAGGGCCTGGGTTGTCCCTGAGATTCTTTTTCCCAAAGCTAATGCTCTACCACTTGAGCCACAGCTCCATTTCTAGCTTTTTCTGAATAGTTTTTATTGGAGATAAGAGTTTCATGGACTTTTCCTGCCCAAGCTAGCTTTGAACTGTGATCCTAAGATCTCAGCACCTGGCTTTTTCTGGTTATTTTTGAGATACAGTCTTGTGTACTTTCCAGTTTACACTGACCTTGAACCATAATACTCCCTCTCCCTGCCACCCAAGTGGCTACAATTACAGGAATGAGCCTCCAGCTTTTGGCTTCAGTACAATACTCTGAATAACTCCTAGTATAAGGTGTATGTTCATAAATATTTATTCACTGAATAAATTATTGAATGAGTGGATGGGGGAACTCTAGGATCCTCTAGAGGAGAGTCACTTCAACGAGTTGATACTGATTGAGTAGTAGGAAGGCTAGTATCCATACTTGGGTGCTGTTTCAAATAGCTTTGTGATTAGATAAAATTTCCTTTTTTGTGATTTTATTGTCCTTCTGAAACAAGCAAATCTCCTATGAGAATACTAATATTAACTCACTCCAATCTCATGCCTCACCAGCCAGATGGTATTTTGTGTTAAATCTGTTCTCTTCTTTTAGAGAACTTGTGAGCATTTACAGGAATCATTAGATCTATTGGCAAGACAATATATTAAAGCCGAAAACTGCAATGTAATAGCAGGACCAGTAGTCCAAGCAAAGAATTACACAAGATCTGGAGTTTAGAATGTACATTACAGACAGAGGAGGGGAGGATGATTTACTGAAAACTATTTTAACCCTCCTCCAGCTGTGTGCTTCATCATGCTGAAATAGAAAACACAGTTCAATAAAAAGCATTGTTCCTAGGGATGGAACTGGAGATTTATGAAGGAAATAGATGAGTGAGGCTGCTTGTGGAATGTGGTAGAGTGCTGGCGCTTCCCTCAAGTGTTTCTGAAAGAGTTTACATCATCTGCCCTTGGTGAGCCATTCCAGAAACAGAATTTTGGGTCCAGAATATTGAATGAGGCAAACCATTTGCTGCCAAAGAAAAACTCAACATGGATTCTGTCATGGCAAAAGGTTATCACCATCTGGATTCTATCAAGCCTCTGATTAGCTTGTATAAATATCTGGCAGGGAAATAAGCTTCTCGGGTCCAGCCATAGTCATCAGAATGATAAAAATGTAGGGTTGTGTAACATCTTTCTAACAACCAAGATCCATCACTGTTACACAAGACTGCACTCCTACCCCAGACCCGAAGGCGGCCTACAACAGAGGTATTTTTAAAAATGGTCTTGAAAGAAATAGAACACTCACAACATATCTAAAATCAGAACAATATTTGCTCTTGAGCTTCATTAATTAAACTACATGCAGGTATAATATTAACTGTGATAGAGCCTTAGCTAGAATTGCCCTTGGAGACCAGCCTAGACTAAGGATGACTAACATGAAAAGGTAAATTTGTTATCCTTTAAAGAATTTGACATGATGGACGCATACTCA
Source organism: Dipodomys spectabilis (assembly GCF_019054845.1). Taxonomy (NCBI): domain Eukaryota; kingdom Metazoa; phylum Chordata; class Mammalia; order Rodentia; family Heteromyidae; genus Dipodomys; species Dipodomys spectabilis. The sequence goes on from NW_024870683.1 coordinate 19,658,025, forward strand.
CTGTGATTGTGTCACAGCCATTCTAGTCTAAGGAGCAGAAAATTAGTAAAGTCAGTCAGTTTTTCAACTTGTTTCTACATTATTCTTAGGAAACATGAAGTTCAACTTGTTTCTGCATACTTAGGAAACATGAAGTTCAAACAAGAGACTCTAAGTTTTTTACTCTTATACTTTTATACTTTCTCCATCCTTCACATTTTAAATTTTCTCCAACTTGGAAAAAAATTATATTAAGTAAAGACAGACAGGCCCAAAGAAACAAGGTTGCGTGGTTTCCCTCTCTGGTGGTAGCTAGAATGAGCCTATAAATCTGCAAAGAAAGTAGGTTGGGTGGTATGCAAATAGCTACAAATGAATTAACTGAAGTATAGCAGACCATGGAGAGCTCAAATAGTGTAATTTTTTACAAAGACCAAGTCAAAGCCTAACAAAATAAGCACCAGGAAATGGGTACTTGCAAGAGGAGTGGGTGAGAGGGGTAGACAGTGAAGGGGTGAGGGAGAATGGAGTCGAGAATTCATTGTATACACCATATTAATTTAAAAGAGGAAGGGAAGAGGGAAGGGGGGGATGCTGAGGGGGTGACACTCATGCAGACGCATTGGATTCATCAACTGCTTTGTTAAATGGCACTCCTCTGCACAACTACTTAAAGACAATTAAAAAATTTAAATTCACCAAGCCTTTTCTGTTGTTTAATATTTTTACTTAGAATACTCTGACATTCTTTAGCTCAAGGGATGCTTATTGCGTTGCAGTTTTGAGTATTATTTGCAGGAAATGTTAAGTTGTTCTGTTGGTTTATCATTTTCTGCATTTTGTATATTCTAGTCATTTATTTTTTTTTTACATTATATGCTCAAAGAAGCCATATTGGGTTGAGGGATTTTCCTCATCTGTGACCAAGGACATAGATCCAGCCAAAGAGCTTACAGCAAACAATAAACAGCTGGGTAACACAGGTGTCAGTATTTGTACCTGTCACATTTGCCATTACGATTGTGAAAACAAGCTGATAACCTAGTCAAGTGATCAGTGAAGGTACACAAAGACACACACTGTGTTTGAGTAAATACAGTGGGTACTGTAGTGACATTGACAGGATTTGAGGCACACACATGCAGCACTTCAGTCTATTGCAACTGAAGAAGTAATCATTTTGTTTAAATCTAATTAAGTGTCGGCAGACAAATGTGGCTAGTGGCTGCAGTATTGGACAGTCAGGTTATGACAGCCAGATCTTCATTCTGAGATGCACAAGAAAAGGACACTAAACGTCTTCCATTTCTGCTTTTCTAATGAATAAAAATTAGGAATAAATACAATTCAAATGATAAATTATCTATTTTAAAACAATGGGAACCGTGCTTAGTTACAAAAACCCAGCAGATTTCCTAAGTAAGGAATAAATCAGTGTATCTTCATAATTATTTAAGTGCTCTTTCAAAAATTTAGTCAAAACAATAAGACCTAACTAACCACCATAAAATATTGCTTTTCGTTTTGTTTCTTTTTGCTATACTCGGGTTTGAACTCAGAGCACTGCACTTGCTAGACAAACACATTGACACTTGAGTCACAGTCTAAGACCTTTTAGCTTTCATAACATTGGGGCTTTTCTCTTTGCCTGAGACTGGCTTGTATTGCAATCCTCCTATTGACACTTTGCATGCAGCTGGGATTGCTAGCGCCCTGGGATGACAGTATTCAGCTTTTTATTTGCTGAGAGGGGAGCCTCAGAAACTTTGCTTTTTATTTCATCTATTTTTGTTTTATTACCTTATTTGCCTAGGATGTGATCCTCCCTATCTTAGGCTCTGGAGTAGCTAGGATTACAGGTATGAGCCACCACCCCCAACTTAGAATTTGTTCTCATGGTTTCTGTTCCCTCTAAAATAATTCAGAACTAGAAAGAAAGGAACGAATTGGAAAATATGTATACTATATTTTTAACAATATGAATGACCTTAAAATATAAAGAGCTTTAAAGAGCTCTAAGTAGAAAGAAAAAGAAAAATAACAGAAGCATAGGTGAGTGTCCTGACCAAACAAAATATAGGTTAAAAAAAGAGAAAGAGCAAATACAAAAATGTTTAACTTCATAAATCTAAAAATAATGCAAATTAAGTACTGGCAACACTGTTTTTTTAACTTTTCAAATAGCTATAGTTATTTTAAAAATTTTAAATTATAAAATACATGAGGAAGCAGAGACTTCTATGGGAAATGTCACTTGCACTGGTCATATTTGGAGTATATTATGACAAAGGGCTCAAAGTCTTAAACATTTCCTGTCATTTGAACTTAAGTGCTACTGATCAGAATGTCAAGGAAATAGCCATAGATACATATGCAAAAATGACCTGATGGATGCATCTGCCAGAATAATTTGCAACAATAAAAGAACAAAAAAGGATGAAATTCCAACAAGAGGACCCTAAGTAAATTATAGGGCAATCGTGTAATATTACTACAATGACATTGTTAAATGATACTAAATTGAAGAAGTGAATAAGTAAACACAATGATTGTGTGTGTGTGCCTGTGCCAGTCCTAGGGCTTAAACTCTAGGCCTTGTGCTCTTGCTTGGCTTTTTCTGCTTAAGGCTGGGACTTAAGCCTGACAGCTTCTTCCAGCTTATTGCTGATTAATTCTAATAATCTAATTATCTCTAATAATCTAATTATCTCTAGATAGGAGTCTCTTGGATTTTTTTGCCTGGGCTGGCTTTGCACTTCTATTCTCAGATCTTAGCCTCTTGAGTAGCTCGTATTATAGACATAGTCACAAGTACCCTGCAAATTTTATTACATATATTTACATCAGTGTGAACATAAATGTGAATGCATTATACATGTGTATATGTGGCTGACAGTATGTACATCAATGTGTTGACTATCTTCTGGTGATATAGCAAGGGAATTTTGACTTACTTACAAATTTCCTCTTTCTCCTTTCCTCTGTGCTTTTCCTGGGAAACGTCATGTGAACTCAGGACAGAAGTCTCATTGCTAGGTTAATGGCTCCTAAATCCACAACAAACACATACTCTTAAGTATATGTTGTCCCATTGGTCCAGAGAGTATTGATAAGAGGCCTCTCAAACTCAATATATCTACTCCATGCACAAATAAAGATTCTCTCTCCTTGAATTCATGATTTGTCGAATGTGGTCCCACAATCCACCTACCTTAAAGCCTAAAACCTAAGACTGATCTACAATGGCTTCTGTTTTATCTGCCCAGACTGACTTTGAGTCTCAATCCTCAGATCTCAGCTGTGAGTAGCTAGGATTACATCAGCTGGTGTTTTGGACTTGCATTACTTTCCTTTCTATCTACAAAATAAAGTCTGAACAACTCTTTGTATCTTTTTATTGTCTAACCCTAGTACTTCCAGCCACATCTCTTATCACACTCTGTCTCCAATTTCCTTTCTCAAGCCACCTTTTCACTCTACTGTGGCTACATCAGTCTATTTGGAGATTCTGGAACACACAATGCTTTCCTGATGCTTTCTGTGCTTAGAAATTTTTTAATAACACACACATACTCTCTCTCTTTAATATTTCCACTCCATCGTTTACTAGATCTTCAAAATTTGAGCTAAAGTTCATCTCCTCTTTGGTACTTTCTCAGATTCTTTGGTTGTAGGTAAAAATAATGTACCTCACTACCATCACACATCTAATATTTCTTGGTCCACATTTATAGTTAATACTTTTAAAGCTTTTTCTATTCCAAAATAGATTGTCAGGTATTCTATGGCAAGGAGATTGAAATTTATATTCTTACACAATTGGTGATGAGAACATTAACTATGAAACTAGTGAATTAACAGATAAAATTGTAAATGCTGTAATTTTTTGTTAGCCATATGTCTAATAGAATTAAATGCTAGTCCAAGAAATGTTATAGTAAATCCTGTTCTCAAGAAATGAAAACCATGATAAATAAATGAAAACCATGATAAATATCATCTTTCACCCATTTTTACCCAGTCCATACTTCATCTTTACTATATATTAGACCCTACCCTATCATTATCTATGTTAACCTGATGACATAAAAGAAATATTAACTAAAAACAAACTAAACTAAAACAATGTCCCAAGTGTAACAGGGAAGAGAATTGTGCAGACATTGAACTTTCATATTTATCATGCAATTTCAAATGAATCATGTTTTAGCATGTCTCATTTATTTTAAGTATTTACTCAGGCTTCATAGACTGAAATTCTAGAAAAGGAACAAATGTTGGCTTGAGTATCCTTTAGGCTATTTATGACAGTCTAGCCAAATCAGAGAAGAACCAGAAGGTCAAAAAAGACCTTAGTCTCAGATTTATGGTAGCATAGTTCTTCCACCCACATACATGCTTTAGTTATTAAACATGGACACAAATCATGTTGAAATGGGCCCATGGGGGACAGTATATCAAATTGAAAAACAGTGTGTACAAGAGTTGATGAGTAGCAGGCATAATCCAGACTGTAAAAGACAGCAGAACAAACACGCAAAGACCAAACAAGTTTCTAGTCATGCCAACTTCGAACTTACATTCTGGACACAAAGGGGAAATCAAGAAAATCTGACTAGCAAAAGTAAAGTCATTAGAATTCGGAAGAAAAATGAGAGGCTACGTGACATTTCTCTCTAAAGAGAACTACTAATTTATTCAGATAAAATCAACTTGTGTTCTTATTATTGTTATGAATAACTGTAAGATAATTTCAGTTGACATATTAATAGCCTGTACAATATGACTACGTAACACTCAACTGCAATAATCAAAAGGTATAAAACTTATTTTTGTGCTTCCCATGAAGAAGACCAAGGAGAAAGTAAGATAATCTCAGATGGTACAACTATTTGGTATTTGGGCATCCATTCATAATTTTACAAATAAATTGGGCAACAGATAAGTACTTTCTTGCTATAATAAATAACTATCAGGAAGCCAATGGCCAAAATCATGCTTGAAGCATCTTTATTTAGTTCAAGTACCAGACAAGAAGGACCTATCCCTTTAGTGTGTGACTACAATGAAACATGGCAAGAAACCAAGTGATAAAAAATTGATCATGTATCACATAAAAGAAGCCAATTATGAAAAATGGAGAGTTAAGAAAGATTTATGTACAAGAATAGCTAACTGCCATATTTTATCATAAGAAGTAACTTTAATAGATTTTAAAAGTCACTATGGGCTGGGAATGGGAGCTCAGTGGCAGAACTCTTGTCTATTATGTGCAAGGGCCTGAGTTAAAGACCCAGGACCAACACACACACACACACACACACACACACACACACACACACATTAAATTATAAAATATTTCTCCTAAATATTATATATAACATTACAGTCTATATAATGATTACACAGGTTATACAATAACTATGATGAATTATATTTTTTGGCTTACCAAAAGCTATTAATAACATATTATTTCCACAACCAGAAAAAGAAGCAAAAATATTTTCAACACTTGCAAACAGTACCTAGTGAAGAATTTCATGGTTATCCTTGAATTTATTTGCAGTTTTAAGATTTAAAAAAACTTACAAAGAATTTCTTAATTACACAAAAAAAAAAGTCTATAAGGATTGGATATTCACTTAATTGGTTTAACCGAAGTGGAAGATTTGCTGGAAGTACTTAGAAATATCTTTTCCAACCCAACATCAGAGAGAATGGAGCCTCAAACAAGACCGAAACACGGAGTCACTGTGGATCCTAGCTTTCTGCAAACTTCCATTTATTTTCTTTTGGGATTAGGCAGTAAGTTATCTCAGCTTCTCTCTGCACATCTTCTTGCACATTCCTTACATTGATGGGATTTCTACAGCTCTGTACACAGTCCTAAATTCTATATTGCTCTACTTCCAGTTAACTAAACAATATATGCATATATATAAATAATCACATGAATAAAGTAGTTTAGGAAAGGGTGAATTCCTTGTGATGCAACTCCTTTGAACAACTGTGAGTTTAACTAAATGAATTCCAGGATGCTGAAACATGTTTTGTGTAGGGAGAGGGCTCTTACAGTTGGAGGGACAATGGAAAGAGGAATAGGGGGCAATGCAGTCATAATAATGCTCATATATAAAAATGGAATGAGGTAACTTGAGGAGATAATTTAAGAAAAAGAAATTAAAGAACAACTACAACTACTCTCTCTTCCTAATTCCAATTGCTAGGAAAAAGATTTATAAAGGCTTTATCTCAACCTCTTGATTGGTACCTCAGTCTAAACAGAGGAAGAGGCAACCTCCCTGGGTGGTCCAGAGAGAGGAAAGAAGTGATGTGATTTAACATGTACTGCACAAGATATGAGCTATAAAAAAATGAAAATGGATTTAATGCTACCCTTAGAATTCTAGTCGAAAAATTGATTTGGAGAAATATCAGGTCAAATTGTCTTTCCAAAAGAGCATCTAATACTAGGGAACATGGTAAGCTCAAGTATCAAATATTTCTGAAAAAAGTAGGACAATGTTATTTATGACTCAAAAGTCATTAGCAGTGATGTCTTTTTTGTGAGATATTTTAATAGCCATGAAGAAAAAATTAAAGACATAATCTAACCATTATATTGAAACAATTTGGGCATCAGTTAATAGAACTTTGGAAGATTTCAAAAAGCCAATGTACTTCAAATCAAATCTACTAAAATGTAGAGAAATAAAAGGGTTCAGGGAAGATCTTAAGTTCATGAACTTACTGTGTGCTTTCTTTGGAATAATTATGCTAAATTTACCAAGCCCACATTTAATTTATGACAATGATTAGCATTCCAAATAAATGGCATTTGGAAATTTTTCTTCCTTTTCTTTTTTGTTTGAATAATCACACCAAGCAACCATTTTAGAGCAAAAGATTCTGTGTTTATCTCTCAAAAAAATTGGAAGTAAACACTAAACAATTTAGGGTTTAGTTTTATTAGTAGATTAGAAGATTTATTACATGTTGAGCCTCTCTAATCTGAAAATGGAAAATACAAAATGCTACAAAATACGTGACTTGTTGAACACGCATTTGGTGTCAGGGTGGAAAATTCCAACAATAAAACTTGGTTTTAAGCACATATTAATTAAAATTATTACACAGAATTGTCTTCAGATAATTCTAAAGTGTATATTAAATATAAAAGTTTCATGTTTACATTTGGGTTGTATCCATAAAGTATCTCATTATATACATGCAAATATTGTATTGTATATAAAATTATGTGTATATGCATTATGTATGAACAGTTCCCAAACATCTGAAATTCTAAATATTTCTGGTTCCATGAAGTTGAATAAGAGATTTTCAAAATGCTTTTATATGAATTTAAATTGTTTATCTAGAATAAGAGATTTTCAAAATGCTTTTATATGAATTTAAATTGCTTATCTATAACTATAGTAGTACCTACATTCATCATAATTCAAATGTGTTGGATTTTAAACATATGTTGTACAGTGTCATTTTGGGTAGATTAAACAATTAATATAATCTGATTTACTTTTAGAACAGTGAAAGCTATCTAAATGTGTATTAGACATGTAAACAAATCTAGTTCAATACCTACAATATTTATGAAAGAGTTTTCTAAACATGATAATCATGCAATTAGTTGCTAAAACAAGTTTTTTCCCCCCTCTTAAGCCCAAAGAAACTACTAAAATAGTCAATGAGGATTTTGTTTGTTTGGGAAATGGGATAGCATCTGAAACAAAAAAACAGAATGATTATGATGCAGAGAACATTGAGTAACCCAAGTTAAGACAAATTGAACTTAGTTGGAAGACCAAAGATTTGGCATATAAATTTATAAATTTAAGTGTAGGCTTAGAACACCCAGGACTAAAAATACTGGGTTTTGCTTGAGGCCCATTTTTTCTTTTAATGAAGGGTATAAGTTAGGATTGACCTCCAACTATGTAAATCTAAGATTTCAGAAAACTATATCAATGAAAATGACATAGACAAATACTCTGCAAGTAGAAGATAGGATCACTATGGCCTCTGCAGTGACTGGTGGATACGTTTGTTAAGGGGCTGATGCTGACTGATGGAGTTATATAGTTCATGGAACTAAGCTCTGAGAAGCAATTGTCCAGAATGCAAGAGAAAGATGTGGTAGGAAATAAGAAAGCCCACTGAGGATTGCCTCCTTAGACAATAACCATCTACATTACAAAAAAAAGTTTACTCCTCTTAAGTTTTGTGTCATCCACACATGGCAATTCCACTTATGGCTGTCCTATCTTGCCTTAAGACTTTTCAGTGAAATTCACTGCAAAGTATGTACCTGTGCATTTTTGTATGGTGTTAAGAATTTTGACTTTGTCTCAGACCCGTTCAACACTGCAACAGAATAACCTCGATCCTTCTTTCGATGTCCTTTGTCCATGGAGGATAATAATATAATGCAGGAAGATTCCCCCCATCAGTAAGTGCTCTGACTCCCAGGCAAATAGCCATCACTCATCATTACGTATGACTTGGTTAAGAAATTTTAATGGGTTGCCAGGATGTATCTCTCAGGTAGAGAAATCAAGCACAATTCAGATCTGTGACCCAGGAATCATGCCTATGGAAGATAAGGTAAGACAAGAGATTGGGAGAAATTGTGATTCTCTAAATCAATGGCTATGCAACTCTATCTTAGCAATAAGGATTTGGTAATGCCCCTGGGCAGAGAAGTGGCAAAATGACTACTTGAAGATTCCCCGCATGGCTAAGAGCAGTGCTGATGAGTAAAGGAGATGAGGTGTGCCCTCAGAAACCCAGTGCTTGCAGACTCTCTCTGGCTCCTTTTCAGAGGGGCTGTAGGGTTTACTTCCTTGACCATATTTTAGGAAAAGAAGTGGCAGCACTTAAACCTAACTGGCATTTTCCCCAACATTTTCTTTTTTTCTTCTTTTTCTTTTTTATTTATTTATTATTGTGAAAATAATGTACAGAGGGGTTACAATTACATAGGCAAGATCATGAGTACATTTCTCATCAAGCATTGTAGCCTCCTCCTTTGTTTCCCCTTCCCATCCCTTCCCATCCCATCCTCCCCCCACCTCCCCAGCAAATCCTCCTCCCTCCCCCCCACCAAAGTTGTAAAGTTCATTTTTCCACATAACAACTTGTACATCTCATTGTTGCAAAGGATCCACCTGTATCCCTATTTAAATGATTTGTTTTTTCCCTTCCCCTCCACAAATTATACCTACATCAAATACAGTGAAAGCAGGGGTTATACTGTGGGGCAGGGACATACAAAGCAACAAAAAAAAATCTTATAAATGTGTTAGAAACAATCACCTGAAAGAAAAAAAAACATTTGAATACATATCTTAAGGTTCATTTCTCTAATATCAGCTTATCTGACCTTTTCTGCTTGACTCAGACATATACTAGTTATTGCAAATAAGGGAAACCATGGGACCTAAGTTTCTTTGGGCCTAGCTTACTTCACTTAATACAATTTGTTCCAAGTCTTTCCATTTCCTAACAAATGGGGCAATGTCATTCTTTCTGATGGAGGCATAGAATGCTATTGTGTATATATACCACATTTTCTTGATCCATTCATCTACTGAGGGGCATTTGGGTTGGTTCCATATCTTAGCTATTCCCCAATATTTTCTATTGCTCCCACAGGAAAATGATCTGAATGGTGAATTAAAGTTCTCCTAGCATTAAAAAATTCCAGCATCCACTGAAAATCCCATTGAAAAGTAGTACCGGGATTGTTTTAGTTATTTATAATAGAATAGAAAACAGAGGAACCCAAGGTCATTCTTGATATACAAAAATTCAATATGCTGAAGATCTGTCTGTCCAAGAACTCTAAGGTGAATGCTATTTTCTAGGTACTGTAGGAGATACACAGTCAAATAAGATGTGATTTCTGTCCTCACCAAACAAAAGGAAAACAAGTACTACAAAAAATTAGGTGTTAGGGTATTTCACCCACATTTTAAGAAAATACCAACTACATACTTGATATGAAATAACATTGTTGGGACCTTAGCCACTGGGAATTGAACCTACAACCTTGCACAAACTAGGTAAATATCTACCACTTGATCCATGGACGAGGGGCATGGGACTAGGGACTAGTCCCTTTAGCTTTTAGGTGTTTTTTTTTTTTAAGATAGGGTCTCAAATTAACGGTGCCTCTGCTAGCCTTCAACTATCCACCTTCCAAACTGCTGAGATTACCCACCATACCTAGACCTATGACTTCTACTGGTGGAGTTTTCTTGCTTAGTGAATCACACAGTAACTCAAGTAAAACCATTTTCTATGGTTCTCCTTCACCACGGGGAAGTCCTACATCCTCGCTTCATGTGAGGTTACAGTTCCCCTTAGTTTCTTTCTGTCTGAAATCGAGGTCCTGATGGTGCCCTCACCCATTTTCCAGACTTCCCAGGCCAGCAGCTACTTCTCTTTGCTTGAGAGCTTTCTTACAGATCTAGAGAATGCTCTGCCCACTTGCAGGGGATGAGGGAATAACATAGAATTAACAGTCTCCAGGGAACAACTCTCTACAATGCCACAACCCTACCACAGTGTGGTGGTCTATAAAAACCTGAGATCCCTCACCTTTTGGAGGTGATACTTGTTGTAGGATTGGAATTCTACATTGGCTTTCAGTGTTCTCTAGTGGAACTGAAGACCAACTATCTTCTATCTTGTAATGAGCTTTTTCCTTCCCTTCTCTCACTTCCTTACTCTCCTATCAACACTTATTTGGTTCATCTCCCAGGTGATCTTCTTCTTATACTCAGACATTCTTTCCAGGTTATATTTCTAGTAAAACTTAAATGGAGATATTGGTCATTGTTTCTACAATGCTTCTTTCTCCAGTAAATAGACATGGGGCAAAATCAAGTCTTCTGCCCAAGCAGATTTCCAACCAGTAGTAAAACCCCAATTCCACTCTCCATCCAGCTGGTGGAAGGGGCAAGCAAAACATGAGGATAACAACATTTTTCCTTCCCAAGATGCCATCCTTTCTATTTCTCTGTTTCTCTCTTGCTCCTCAGTTCTCTGCTTATAGGAACCAGAGAAAGATGCTGGACAGGGGGAAAAGGTGGTGACTGATTTTGCAGGTCTAGGCCTGCACAGTATCCATGAATTCAGAGGAATGTATCCTTCTCAAATGTTGGTTGTTCTCCCTAACCTGTGGGATGATTCTTACTCTTTAATGAGAGTCCTGGGCCTTAGAGACAAACCTGAGCCAACAGAAAAAAAAATCTCATATAACATCCGCTACAGATGCTTACTTAAAAATACAGATTTTTTTGTTAATTAGATTTGGCTATGTACAAATAGGCTAAACTTTGGTGTCCATTTACCAAAAAATTCCAGCAATAAGTTCCTGACATCATCACTTTTGGAGCAACATTTAAAAGCTACACATGTATATTTGGAAGGAAAATATGACTAAAAAGAGAAACATCTTGGCTAAGAAAGAATGCTGTGAGAAGCACAAACAAGTGAAATTTGCTTAATTTCTATCACAGTCCATTTCAGATTCATCTGAAAAGATAGCGCATATGAAACATATAAAGACTAAATTTGATGAAGCCTTTTGGTGAAGCTATGGCTAAATTGATGTAGATCAATATGAAGGAGCCAAGTTAGAAGAGATAGATACCCATACCAAAACACACCATCAAACAACACTTGGGGCCGTGGCTGGTCTCTTTCCAGTGTCAATGAGAAACAAGACGGCCTTTTAACTGCACAGCACAAAAGTCACAATGAAAAATGAAGCTTGAGAGTTAAGCAAGAGAATTAACTGTGGCAAATGGATCCTTTGAGGCAATGACTTTATTTACATGGAATAACACTGGGTGTTGGAAGACGTCTTTCTCCTTTGGAAATGTTCTGTGACGTGTATTATCAGTGAGAATAACAGAGACTGACAGAGCAATGGGTCACTGCCCCCTGTCCATTTGTGACAAACCCAGGAGGGCCACCATCTCCTGACCTCTCAGCAAGGGGGTGGAGTCAGTTACAACTTTCACCATCTGCAGTCCCAACATGGGCTCAGTTTTACATCTTGGTCATTAACTCCTCTCCTCAGAGAGCTCAACAAGCAACAGGACCGCCACTGTGAGTTGTTTGCAGATTCTTCTGAGTCTGAATTCTCAAGATGTAGTAGGAACCAAGAAGAAGGAGCAAGAAGCCAGAGGGAGCAACAAAGTCTATGGAGCGGTGCCTGCCCTTCAATACATCAGTCTTCCAGTGCTGGGAGACTCAATGCCACAGCACTTGGCATTTAGCAGAAAGGATTGGAATTGTTTCATTTTTAATATCCTGATGAAATGCAAAAGTATCATTTTGTATTAGAAAGCAGAGTGGGATTGTGGAAGAGAATGCTAAGTTTTCAGGAGTACTTAAGATAAAATGGAGTCAGAAAAAGGATGCTTGTACTTGAGACTAATCATTCCAAAACATGTTTCTGGATGTCCCAAAGGTATTTTTACTTTTCACTCATCTTTTCCCAATAAGATAAGAATATTTCACTTCCTAGTAAGCTATACATGCTCACTACATTTTCAAATGCAGAAGTTGATATTTATAAATTGGTAAGTATCCTACCTACAGATAACTATTGCTAATACTTTGAAATTTTTCTGACTGGTTATTACTTCTAGGAATGACTATATTTTATTAAATTGGACTTATGCAATATAAACTTTTATATATGTACAGTTTTACTTAAGCTAATATGGTACTTGGCCACTTCACTATAGCATTAGTCTTTGTTTGTTTGTTTTTGTCGGTCCTGGAGCTTGAACTCAGGGCCTACGCACTGTCCCTGAGTTTCAGTTTTGCCCAAGGTTAGCACTCTACCGCTTGAGCCATAGCACCACTTCCGCCTTTTTCTGTTTATGTGGTGCTGAGGAATCAAACCCAGGGCTTCATGCATGCTAGGCAAGCACTCTACCACTAAGCCACCTTCCCAGCCCTGTGTCATTAGTTTTAAAATAAGATTTTATTGATTATAATATATGTCAGCAGGGATGTGTCCTGATTTCCTGATTCTAGCTTCTGTGTGGATTAGCACCAAATACCCTTATGAAGGCCCTCCCCTCCCCCCCCCCCCCCACAATTCTTATTCTTCTTCTAGGAAGAGGGGCCTTCCTCAGCTGCCATTCCCTTTGTCCTTTGTCCAGAGTGAGTTTATGTGTTACAAAGGTGGCTGTCCAGTGGCTGGATTTCTGTATCCTGTACTGCCTGTTTCTAGGCAGGTATAATAGTGTACTTTAGAAATTGAGCATTAGGAGGCTGTGTACCTAAGCCATGTTCTCCATCATCAGGAGAAAAGGGCACCTTTGATTCCCATATAATCATTCAGATGCATTATATGAATTACATGATGGGAAGAAAGAAGTAATTTCTTGAGTTTTCCTAAGCCATTCCCACATTGTTTCCAAATTTTTCCTATTCTAGCTAATACTGAAACGAGCATCTTTTCACAGGGATTTTTGTTTGTGTCTTGGCTTCTACTCTTACAAGAAATTCTTCAGTAAACAATTAATTTTAGGATTTATACTTGTATTGCACACTACAAGTTTCCATGTTACTCTGAAAACATCCAGCTAATATTCTAAATAAGGAATGCTTCAAATTAGCAATGTGTCATGTTTAGAGGAAAGAGTTTGTTAAGGGGGAAGTTCTTAAAGATGCAAATGAGTAAAGAAACAACTTGGTGAAAGACTGGCCTTGCTGAGCAGGAGTATGCTCCCTCTGATTAATGTGGGAGGGGTTCCCAAAAGTTTACAGGTGAAAGCGGTAAAGCATGAGTTCATAGCTGATAAAATTAGAATTGTATACATATATTTTATACATACATATATTTTAAAGTGTTATCTTTCAAATAAATAAAACATATTTTGCATTAGCAAAATACCCAAGTGCCACAGGATGGACAATAAAACGTTGAGGCTATTAGGAATTAAGAAGGAATTAAGAAGATAATGCATGAAGCTGGGTGCTGGGGGTTCACAACTGTAATCCTAGCTGAGATCTGAGGATCACGGATCAAAGAAATGTACATGAGACTCCTAAATCCAATTAATCAGCAAAAAGCCAGAAGTGGAGGTGTGGCTCAAGTAGTAGACTACTAGTTTTGTGCAAAAAGCTTGAGGCCTTGAGTCCAAGACCCAATACAACCGTAATAGAATGGAAACAAAGGGAGAAAATTCACTGGACTTGTGTGCTCAAAATATATTTCATATACTCTATCAGAAGCTTCTAACTGAAAATAAATTGAATTTAAATGGCATCATTACAGTTAGTATAAATGACTTAGTCATGGAATGAGTCCTGCTAAGAACTTTCCTTACAAGCCATTCTTTCCATTCTTCTTGTTAGAAGCCAGTACTTTCCTGAATTTTAAATTATACTTGTTCACATGAATCAAGGTAGCTATCTATCATTACTTCTAAACATAGTAATTAGGATATGTCCCCAAGTTTATAGCTTTCCCATTTAGTGTAGCTGTAAAATAACTATTTATATGTAAAAGAAATATTTATGATCTAAATCTGAAAAAAAAATTCTTTTGTCAGTCATGGGGCTTGAACTCAGGGCATGGGTGCTGTCTCTCAGCTCTTTTGCTCAAGGACAATACTCCACCTCTTTGAGCCACACCTCCACTTCCCTGAAAACTATTTATTGCCCAAGTTTACATAAATGAACTGCCAATGTCTTGAATGGTACTCTGAGAAAGACAGGTAACAGGGAAGGCAAATCCATGTTTCATCCTTTCAGAAAGGCTCAGAAGGAATTATGAATCTATGAATGCGCTGCAGGGCTCATTTCCTACTGCTACCATTCATTCCACTCTAGCAATATTACTATCATGAGTTTTCCTCCCCACAGTTGTCCTCCAAGCCACAGCAAGTTATTATTTATTAGTAGACTCTTCCAGAAATACCTTCTTCATATAGCCTGGGAAGATTTGGAGAACAGTCTTAAAGCATCTATGGGAAAGGTATCCAGACAATCTCTTTCCATGTAGAGGTCTTGTAAACTAAAAGATTGCTCTAGAAAATCCAAGCCGGGGTGTGGGGTGGGGGGGAGGGAGAACCATGTTTTTCGAGGAGATATTCACTCATCTTTACTAAATCGATAATAAAATAGTAGCATAATGCAAATGTTGTCAATTCACTTTCAGTATACGTTTCTATGTGTGAGCAAATGCCACATTTTATAGATACTCTTTGCTTGTGGAAAACCCGAAAAAGAAATTTCTACTGCCAATATTTAAACAGGTTGTTTGCGAACTGTAACAGTCTTTACTAAAAGAGGTATAATCTTTGGCATTTATCCTCTCCCATATGAGCAATAAAGGTCCAGAAAATAAGGGAAGACATAAGCTCATGTTTCCCCCAAAGAGAACTACATGACAGTATGCCACACAGTCTCCTTAGATGGAGTGTGACTCTCTGCCTTCTCTTGTTTGGGATCTAGAGTTCTCAATTATAGAAGCTCTCATTTTAGACAATGATGTAGCCTGAAAAACCATTGAGCTGAATTAGAAGAAGAGATCTGGATCACTGAAGACATTCTTGATTTGCCATATCAGCTTTGAATGTTCTACTCAAGGTTAAATTGGAGGGAAAAATAAATGTGTATCGTGTTTAAGCCAATGGTACTTCAGATTTTTCTACTACATTCAGAAAAAGGAAGATCAGAAGACAGAGTAGTAATAGCTCTCTCTCTCTCTCATAACACACACACACACACACACACACACACACACACACACACACACGTATGACTACTTTCAGGTATATATATTCGGGTCAACTGGAAAGCCTCAAGGAATGAATATGGCCTTAAAGCCATAGTTAGGCCCTCAAATGCACACTAACTATTTAAACCTTGGAAAAGTAATTCTTTAGGAGAATAAGGAATTTAGCTCTTGACACTGCTCTACCATGGAAAGAATAAACTGGGTATGGGTAGAGATGGAAAACTAGGAACAATTCGTAAGGCTGAGATGACATTCTTTACTGCTCACTTTAACGTTAAGATTAAGGGTTTAATAGCTAAAATATGGAACCAACACAGATGCCCCTCAGTAGATGAGTGGATCAAGAAAATGTGGTATCTATACGCAATGGAATTCCATGCCTCCATCAGAAAGAATGACATTGCCCCATTTTTTTAGGAAATGGAAAGACTTGGAAAAAATTATATTAAGTGAAGTAAGCCAGGCCCAAAGAAACATAGGTCCCATGGTTTCCCTTATTTGCAATAACTATTATATGTCTGAGACAAGCAGAAAAGGTCAGATAAGTTGATGTTAGGCGAAATGAACCCCAAGATAAGGATTCAAATGTTTTTTTCTTTCTTGCGATTGTTTCTAATATATTTATAAGATGATTTCTTTGTTGCTTTGTATGTCCCTCCCCCACAGTATAACCCCTGTTTTCACTGTCTTTGATGTTAGTATAATTTGTGGAGGGGAAGGGAAAAAAACAAATTGTTTAAATAGGGATACAGGTGGACTCATTGCAACAATGAGATGTACAGTAGACGTTATGTTGAAAAACAAACTTTACAACTTTGGCGGGGGGACGCACGGGGTGTGGGGGGGAGATGGGAAGGGATGGGAAGGGGAAATAAAGGAGGAGGCAACAATGCTTGATAAGAAATGTACTCATTATCTTGCCCATGTAATTATAACTTCTCTGTACAGTATTTTCACAATTAAAAAAAAAGAAAAAGAAAAACATTGAAAATCTGACCAAAAAAAAAAAAAAAGATGAAGGGTTTAGGTGCCTCTCCTACTGTGTTGCCTTTTCTGTGAAACAGGCAAGAATCGTAATATGAGTATGTTGTAAATTACAAAGCAATTTGCAAATTAAAAATTCAAGAATGAATATATTTTGTAATTCTAGTTCATGGTCAATGTTAAGAGAATTCCCTTGAGTTTATTGCCATGACTAGGTAATAGGTGAAGAGATTTCCTACACTTTAACCAGGTAGCGTTCTGGCAGCTAGGAACAGGAACATCATATGTCTAAGCATTCAGTGTGTTTCAACCAAACATAATATGATACAGGAAGATAATAATAAGCATCTTTGAGAGTGGCAGTTGGTACACAATCTTATAATATATAATGGCATCCTACATGCAAAGAGTAACACAACTAGTAAACTAGTAAACTAAGTTCAGTAAAAGTAGAATTCAGTGTTCGACAATTACTTGCTCACTCTCTTCCAATTAAGAATTTTCTTACTTTTTGTTGACTGGGAGCTGTAAATGAGATCAGTATCTACTTCTCTATGTTGGGGATTCATTCATTCATTCATGCATTCATTTATTCCATTCTATTTACACTCCTAATATTTTAGTGAGATTACATAAGAGGTTACTACATAATGAGAATAGTTTAAACAGAATGATAACTTCTAGCAAAGTGGATGAAGCCTGTTGAAATGGTTTTAAGGAGGAGTAAGAGCGAGTGAAGGAGGGGCATTTGATGGGGTATGTTACACACACATATGGAAATGCCACAAAGAACTCTTGTGCAAATATTATATGCTATGTTTTTTTTAAAAAGCTTAAGAAGCACAAAAGAGAAAATATTGGAATATTTAGGAATATATCCTTTCAGCTCCAAGAAAGAACTTAGCCTCTGCAATAGAGATTGATTCTTGACACAAAAACCATGCTTTAAGACAAGGTCAGCTGAAAATGCTGCCCACTATAAGATATTACCACACCTTCCCGCAGCAACAGAAAACAGTCTTTCCTTATTCCTTCAGCTCCAGGGCCAGCGGAACCCACTGCAAAATGGACAAAGACTATTAAGGCATAATAGTTCTAATTTTCTTCATTGAGGGTTTTTTTTTCATTTTTTGTTTTGTTTTGTTTTGTCAGTTGTGGGGTCTGAACTCTGGGCCTGGGTGCTGTCCTCAGCTCTTCAGCTCAAGTCCAGTGCTCTACCACTTGAGCCACAGCGCCACTTCCCGCTTTTTCTGCTTATGTGGTGCTGAGGAATAGAACTCAGGGCCTCATGCATGCAAGGCAAGCACTCTACCACTTAGCTGTCTTCCCAGCCCTTCATTGAGATTTTAATGCAGTAGAATAACATATACTTGTAGATTTTCTTAGGAAATGTATGAATAGATTCTTTCTTCTCATAAGGCTGCGAGAGAATATTACTGTCTAGATAAAAGGGTGACTGTACCAGTATGGGCATGGAATGGATGATGCCTTTTCCTTGAGCTACAAAATTCTTGCCTATCTGTTCTCAGCCCTGGCTATTTAAAGGTTGGATTTTGGGACAAAATAACACAATCCCCACTGAAGATCACATTTCTGGAAATCTGGAACAATAAGGAAAACAATTCCCCCTCCTAAGACACTTCATGTTTTCTTCCCAGATAATTAGCAAGACTAAAATGGGAAGGAGGAGATCTAATATTATTCTATTGGATGTGAAATGCCTAGGATACAGATGGCTTGGCATTGCTAGTAAGACCAATCAAAAATATGTAATTTAGGAGAAGCTATTTATACATACAAGGTAGGAAGAAAAAGAAGAAAGAAACCGCTGAAGAGCCTCTCCTTCCCTTTGTAGAAGGTCTTCATGTAATTGAATTCAAAGTATGAAATCTTTCCCCCACATGATTGATTGTATTTTTCAAGGGATCAATACTATCAACAAAATGTATTGCTCTGATCTTTGAGACTTTGATGAGCGTTAGAGGGAAGTGTGTGGACAGGATCAAAGCACATAGTATACAAGCATGAAAATGTCACATTGAAACCTATAATTTTATACAATTAATGAAGAAAAGAGTGAAGAAAAGATGAATCAAAGAGACTAAGAATAGAGCAGTAGGCATGATTGGCACTAGCCTCCAGTATAGCTACATGGGGAGGTAAGGCCGGAGGAACCCCTGGACTCAGAAGTTCAAGGCTAGCCTGGTCAATGCAGTAAGAATCTCTGGCTCAGAAAAAAACAAAAACCGAGATACAGACACAAAAATTAATAACCTTTTGACACATCAAAAATAACTGTCTAAAATATAATTTAAAAGGTGACATTCATGAGTAGTTATATTGAAAAAAAGACAAGTCTAAATTTGAAAATGTCCATGCAATGCTTAAATTCCAAAGAGCTAACAACTTTATTGGTGGATACCAAACAAACTTACGGACATACCATATTGTTGAATTGGCAGAACCATTATAAAAATATAATAGTTGCCAATGTGCTCAATATTTTCTGCATAAAATCAAAATACCTACTGATTTCATTTGGAATATGTGAACATGAATATAAAATTGATATTAAACTATAACTAGGAAAGGCTGATCAAGTAAGAATAGATAAAAAGAGGAGAAAATGTGCAGGGCCACTAGTTTAAATATGCTATAAAATTAGTAGAGTTGAATCATGAGCAAAGCTTAAAAATAAGGTGGAAATAGCCAGGTGCTCTTGGCTTACACCTGTAATCTGAAGATCACAGTTTGAAGCCAGCCCAGGCAGGAAAGTCCATGAGATTCTTATCCCCAGTTCATCACCAGAAAACCCAAAGTAGAGCTGTGGCTCATAGTGATAGAGCACTTAGAGCAGAAAAGCTCAGGGACAGTGCCTAGACCCTGAGTTCAAGCCCCACGATTTACGAATAATAATAATAATAACAACAATAACGTGGAACCCAGGAGACCAAATACCATTGACACTTACTATGTGGTGAAAGGGCATTTAGTACAACCGGAAAAGGATTAACAGCTGTCAAACAACTGGCCCTGGGATCAATGACACATCAATTACTATTAAGACAAAAAATTTAGACATCTTTGTCATGCCAGATCTCAAAAAAGAAGGCCCAAATAAAGTACAATTTAAAATGGAGAACTATTTTTCTAGTTGTGGAAGTATCTCTAGGGATGGAAGAAAAATATAGGCTCTTCAGAGCAGTGTTTGATAGATTTGAGCATATAAAAATTTAAATCTTTCACTTAATAATGACACTGCCATCAACGAAAGTAAAATGCAATGAGCTAGGGGGAAAAAATCATTTGTTGTGTCTACCAAAAAGAGTTCCTGTTCTTACTACATAAATAAGAAGCTTTCATTAATTATCACTCATAGCAAACAAATATGACTGTAATGGAAAAAGGGCAAAATGTATAACCAGATAATTAGCAAAAGACAAAATATAACTGTCCAGATAATGTAGCAGCAAGTATGCATCCCCAAAAATATAATCCCACCATTCACATATCAAATTATCAAAAATACTAAGAATAACTATACTATTTTTCTGAGCATGTAATGCGAACTTGCTGTTTTGAAAAAATGTAAATTTATACAATTCCATCAGGGAAGAAAGGACATTCTCTATCAAGAAGTTAAATAGGGGTTGTGCTGAGAGCATGGCTCCGTGGTAGAGTATTTGCCTAGTAGGTATGAGGCCCTCAGTTCAAACCCTAGTACTGTTTGCTCTCCCCCACCCCCCAAAAAAAGTTTACAAAGTTTCATACCTTTTAATCCAAAATGCAGAAAATTTTCCTAAAGAACTAATTAGAATGGTCTATCACTATTTAGTCATGATATAACAAATGAAAAATGGTCTATAAAACATCTGGATAGCAACTTGGTTGAATTATGTATGAACACCCATGCTGGACAGATGCTCAGCCCAATATAAACAATGGCATTGTAAGAGTGAGGGAGTTAGTGTGGTTTTTCTTTTCCTCTTTTCTTTTCTTTTTTTCTTTTTTTGTTTTTGTTTCATGAGTTCTACAAACGTTGACTTGCTATTATGTGGCATCAATGTGTCACTTTGTAATCAGAAAAAGTGATGCAAAAAGTAGCCAGATATGATGACACATCTATAATCCCAGTTACTTGGGAAGTAGAGATGGGAAAGATGGAGGCAATCAAAGGACCTCCGTGGTTGATACTCCATTGTTGATATCCATTTTAACAAACAAGCCAGACATGCTAGTGCACATATGTAATCCCAGCTAGGCAAAGAGGTATAGGTAGGAGCATCATCATCCAGGCCAGTCCCTGAAACCTTCTACGAAAAAATAACTAAAACAACAACCAAGGCTGGGTATGGTTCAAGCAGTAGATACACACACCTACATACACATTGAAACAGAGACTGAGAGACGGAGACAGAGATAAATACAGAGAGATAAAGGGAGAGACCCAGAGAGAACGCGCGCAGGCAGACATCCAGGGAGACAGACAGGCAGAGAGACAGAGACAGGCAGGCGGAAAGGGACGGGAAAGAAATCTGTAAATTTGTCCAGCATCCAAAACTGACTTCTTCCAGATGCTCAAATATTATTCCTAAAAGGCTCAGAGAGCACAATTAAGCATATGCACTTCCTGTTGCAAGCATAAAGCGCCACTAATAAACAAATAATAACACAACAACGACAATAATCCTGCGTTCCCTCCACCCCCCACCTTTGCACGCATTTTCTCAGCTGCTCACCTGTGCATCTGGGCTGGCTTACTCCTACCAGTCTACCTGTGCATAGCGCGTTACAGGGCCTCCTGAACAGAGAGCTTCCAGGGGGACCACTGAGGCCCGTGCCATCCAGTCCTAGCAATTCGACCCTCTTGTCCCCCCCCCCCCCCATCCCCACCACAATGGGCTGGGGGGGGGGGATTGCGGACTTAGATTTAGTGCGAGGCATTAGTTAGGGGGTGACCTGGGCACTCTGCGCCTTGGCGATGGAAGCGCGCGGGGTCCCCGGGGCGGCGGGGGGCGGTGGGGGCGGGGTGCGGGCGCCTTACCGCGGCTTGCTGGAAGGCGCCCTTGGTGTAGGTGCCGCCGCCGCGGTAGGGGATGGCCGGGAGCTCGCGGCTGAGCAGCGCGCACTTGTGCTGGTGCGGGCGGCGGGCGGAGATGTAATCCACGCGCGCCACCACGTTGTTCTTGGAGGCGAAGGTCACGACGGCCACGCGCGTGGCCGTGGGCACCACGGGGAAGTCGGACAGCAGCTTGCGCACGAACTTGAGCTCGTTGAGGAAGTTGAGGCGGCCCACGCTGGACGACTCGTCCACCAGGAAGACGAGCTCCAGCCGCCCGCTGCGCTCCCGCAGGCGCCGCACGCGGCTCCGGAACGCCTGGCCCAGGCGCTCCACTTTGCTCTCGGCCGGCTCGTCCTCGCCGCCGGGCGCGGCGGGGGGCGCGGGGGGCACGGGGGGCACCGCCGGCCACCGACCCGGGGATCCGGGCACCGCCGCCTCCGGGAAGAAACGGAAGCTGAAATTACGCGACGGGGACAGCTGCTGGAAGGTCGTCCAGCCCGAAACCAGGGCCAGACCCCAGCAACAAAAGGCCAGGCGCGGCCACCACATCGCGCCGGGGACCCTGGCGGGGGAGGCGGGCGCGCGCAGAGCCGGGCCGCGGGGCAGTGGCCACGCGTCTCGGCGCCCTTTCAGATCTGACACGGGGGACACAATCCAGACTCCTCCGGCTGGCTGCTCGGGGACTCCGGGCGGGACTGGCGCGCGATCGACCCCTCTCGTTCCTCTCTCTCTCTCCTCCTCCTCCTCCTCTCTCCCTGACGCCTAATAAAATGTTTGAAGGAAAAGGCACCACCGTCCAAGAAGATTCTCCTGCGGCGTCCCTCCTTCTCTCCCGCCCTCCCTCCTCTCTCGGTCTTTCCCTTTCCACTGTCCTCGCCCCTATCTCTGCCTCTATCTCTCCTCCCCCCCCCCGCCCTCCCCCCTCCCCCTGCCCCCGCCTGCTCCTTCTCCTCTCAAAATCCAGCCAAAGACTGGGAGATTCCTTGACTCCAGAGCCCCGCGTCTGTCAACAACCGCTCAGCGAGCACACCAGCACCGAGCCCTGATTCATCCCATGTGTCTGGCAGAAGTTGCAGAGGAATTCACTGTAGATGGATCCAGATACCAAGAGTGCCACAGTAATTGGAAACACTTTGTAGAAGAAAACACACACACACACACACACACACACACACACACACACACACACACACACAGAGAGAGAGAGACTGGAGGGGGTGGTGTTGAAAGCATCCTTTGAAAACTGGTTACTCACCTAGTGTGATTTTTTTCCTGCCCTTCAGTGCTTCCCCCAACCCCACCAAATAGATATGTGTGGATTTTTTCCCTGCAGGGATTTCTGCACGAAAGTGCGAGTGTGCATGCAGATCCCTGACTCCCCTGTAGGCTGCAGTCATACCCCATGCCTTCCAGAGGGAGGATTGGGCAAGCTGGGTCATTCATTCATGCATTGATCTATTCATCGATTTGGTCATTCTTTCCCCCACGAACAAAATTGTTGAGTCCTCAATATGAGCCGGATTCATGAGTTATGCTAGGCAGCAAGAACATGAAAAGGAACAAAATCCAATCATGGATCTGGTCCTTGAGAACATTTATATGATAACAAGTAGCATAGGCATCAACCAGATATTCACACAAGAACAAGACATCGATCATCTATGTGTATTTTCACTTATATCATCTATATCTTATCTAGATCATGTCTCTACGTGTGTATATGTGTGTGTGTGCATAATACAGAATTGCACAAGAAATTTGTCATTTACTCTGTAAGAGAGTTTAGACTTGACCTTGGCCAAAGTGGGGCCAAGGATGTGAAGTCTGTCTTAAATCCCCATCCTTTAATCCATTTCAACAGGTAAGATCCACCTGATGTTAGCTCTACTTAGAAACACAAGCTGCTATATGGGGTCATTTTTCCAGCCCTAAAGGGGTGCATGTGTACAGAAGACCCACATTGCAAGAGATGGTAGTTACCAGCTAGGAGACAGGAGTCCTGTGAAGGATTTATATAAACCACTTACACAGAGTCAACTCCAATACCTGGCTCCATTTCAGTGTGTATGTCATGATGGAACTCAGGGCCCTCAAAGTTTCTTAGTCTCTCTGTGGAATATTTAACTCCATTTATATTTAACAAATACTTTCATGACAGACATCTTCAGCTCTAGCCTTGGGTTTGCTTGAGGTGAAATCTCACCTGCTATTTACTAGCTAGTTGTATGAGTTCTCTCATTTGAAAACATGGTATGATAACATTAAGGACTAACATAAGTATTAAATCATAAAAAGGAAAGCTCTTAGGAGAAGACTATGAAACAGCACATATTTGGTAAATGTCAGTTGTTGTTATTAATACCTTTCATCATAAATGCTCTCCAAATTCTTCATTTTCAAACAATATTATTGACTATCTATGCTGTATTAGCATGTTAGATACTGGGGATTGAAAAGTAAATGAGACTCCATTCCAGTCCCCTAGAAATTCAGAGTATATCAGAAGAAAACACAGAACTTCAAGTTAATTACAAAAATGATAGGATGATTGCAAGATATAAAAAAAAGACAGCTAGAAGTAAGAAAGATTTAGATCATCCCCAAAGCGAGCAAAGATCTCATTTGAGCTGAAATTTTGGAAAATGGACAGTTTGTCTAAATTTTGTCTACTCCGTATCATTTAAAACACATCACTAAGACCTGTCATTTCAGGATTTTAATGCATAAGGCAGACTGACAGTGGTATGCACGTGCAATGACATCCAACTTGTCCTTTAAAAAGTTGTTTTATTAGCCAAAGTAACTACAGAAAGAAAGGGTAGTGAGCAGTTTCTCAAAGCCCTAGAAGAAGAAATCAGAGTGGCACATGCCTGAAACGCCGCCACTTAGTGACTGAGAAAAATGCACATCAGAATAACTTGGGTCTTCCAATATCTCACACTTGTGCTTCTCATTGCTTTCTCTTAGTCTCTTCTTCAGGAAGATCCTTCCCCATAAACTCGCATTAAAAAAAATTAACAGACTAGATAGAGGTGTGGCTCAAGTGGTAGAGCACCAGCCATGAGCAAGAAATCTGAGTAAAAACATGAGACCTTGAGTTCAAGTCTCAGTACACACACACACACACACACACACACACACACACACACTAACAAAACCCAACCCTAACTATCCAAAGGAGGCCTACTGTAGAGTAGGCATGGGTCATCTGTCCATCCCTTAACCCAGCACTGGGATTATGGGGACAACTGTCATCACTGTCCCAACTTTGGTCAAGTGCTCACTACGGCAGGGATCTTCTTACCTTCCTCCCTTCCCCCAGCTGCCACACATATACATCTAGTTTTTCCTTCTAGAGTCCCAGAGTTTCCAGTAGGCATAAACTTTCTTAGGGTCAAGACTATGTTTTCTAGCCTCTTCTGCAGCTTAATATGGAATGGAACCAGATTCTTGTGGCAGCTTCCAGAAAACCACTTTAATATAGAACTGCTGTTTTTTTTTTAATCAATTTTCTCTTCCTTTCATCTTTTCCCATCTGTCTAGAATATGAAAATATGGTAGTAGAATTCCAGTAGTTATCTTGGCCAGGTACATATTATTTGGGGATGGAGGAGTATGGCTCCTGTAGACTTAGTGGACTAGAATAATCTGATGACAGATGGAAAATGTTCCGATATCTTTCTGCTGTAAATCTAACAGAGGTATTATCCCTCATACAGGCCACTCAATGCTTTTTCTAAATAGAACTATCGAGGGAATCCATGATGGAAAAGCTCTGATGTTGAGACACTGGAAACAATTAAGAACAATGTTGTGAATTTGATTATACTAGATGTAGATAAAAAGGTTTAAGATGCTCATCATCATGCCAAATGCCCTATATATTCTTACATGATTATCCCATTTTATAGGAAAAATAAAACCAATAGAAGGTAACCATATATATGAACAGATAAATGATGTCTTGTATTCCCTTTCCATCCAGGAAATATTCAAATGTGTCTAGCAATACAGGTGTTTAACCCAGGTTGTCCAGCAATGTCTGTGAATTTTTTCACCTCTTCTTGCATTTAAATCTCTAATGAACGGCCTGAAATCACATGATCTCTCATTTCCACTGAATAGAATTGAGGCTTTTGACAAACTTCAGAGGAAGTAATGGGGAGGGGCAGGGGAGAGACTTGCTATCTGGTACTATCTCCTTGTCCTTGCTGCTGTCATGAGAACTGTCTGAAGTGGGAAGTAAGGAAACACAAAGACAAAGGAATAAACAAGAGGGATGTCTTCCTCTCTGTCATTCTCACTCTCCATGCTAGAACTTAACTGCCCCTTTGGGGCTCTCACGCTCTGCCTCTGTCACTGTCTCTTCGGTACCAATGCCTACTTTCAAGCTATGCCAAATTAATTCTGAGTATTCCAGAGGGAATTAGAAATGGTAAACACACTGCTGAACAGTGATAATTTGAATTCTGGCCGTCTTCACCAAACCACCTGCTACTATTAATCTTTTAGTTCTCTTTTGCAGAGCCCCATGCAGTCCACACAGGTTTTCTTGTATTCTTAATTACATATATGAACATTTTACTCTAACTTGCTATGCATTTTAGAGAACTGATGCTTAGACTCTTTTCTGTACACTAGTTTGTACTTTTTACTGGATAATTTATTTTGTATTCCTTTAAGTTGAGTCTTTTGTTCATTTATTTTTCACTTACTCTATTCTATTAAAGAGTGTTTACAAGTATAGCCTTCTGCTTAGCAGAGTTTTAGTTTTATCTTATGTGTAGCATTATAATTTTTAAACAATCTATAATTAGTTTTATTTTCCTCTTTGGCCTAGAAAGTACTAAAATGTTGATTTCGTTTATTTTTATGTGTTAATGTGTTTTGTTAACCTGTTTTTATTTTGTTCTTAAGATAATGACACTGAAACTAAAAAGAAGACTCTTCACCATCTTCTATCTTATTGGAATTTCTCTTGCCCTCAAACATAACATACTAAAATGTGACATTTTACTCAGAAAAAATAAGCATATTTGGTGGTAGGATATAACTCTCCTATCTTATAAATCAATTTTATGATATACATTTTTTAATGTTGTATATTTTGTATTCAATGTAACCTATTCCATTTGTGTGTGATGAGAAATGTTGCAATCTGGTTTACCCAGTTTTGACAATTAGTATTTCCAGGATTTGCTTTTTTTTTTTTTTTTTTTTTTTACATTTCAAAGTTCATACGTTACATATTTGCTGTGAACAAAGATTTGATAATAGTGTCACTTCACAATGGCAACAGCCTCTAATTAGTCTTTATTCCTTCAATATATTCAGTCATTGAACATACTCACCTGAGCCTGTCTGAAGGTCTGCCACCATCATGAATGACACAGTAACTATCTTGACCAGGAAGTTCATGTCCAACCGGCTACTTCAGAGGAAGCAGATGGTCACTGATGTCCTTCACCCAGGAAATTCGGGAAAAAAACTTGCCAAAATGTACAAGACCACACCCGATGTCATCTTTGTATTTGGATTCAGAACTCATTTTGGTGGGGGCAAAACAACTGGCTTTGGCATGATTTATGATTCTTTGGATTATGCAAAGAAAAATGAGCCCAAACACAGACTTGCAAGATACGGTCTGTATGAAAAGAAAAAGACTTCGAGGAAACAGCGAAAGGAATGCAAAAGCAGAATGAAGAACGTCAGAGGGACTGCAAAGGCCAATGCTGGAGAGCTGGCAAGAAGCCAAAGGACTAAAGATCCTTCAGTGACAGGGCCCTGCGTGATGACGAATTCTATATAAAGGGATTCATAAACTGTAAAAACCCGAAAAAAAACATGCTCATCTGAATTTACCTATGTCTAGATGGTACCTCCATTATCATCACCATCACCATCATCAGTATTACTATTTTGAATTTGTTTGACATTTCAGATTCTTTTTCTTATCCCTTTTTCTCTGTTTTTTTTTTTTTCCTTTCTTCCTCCTCTCCTACTTCTTCCTCTTTTTGTTGGTCAGAGGGCCTGAACTCTGGGCCTGGGCGCTGTCCCTCAGCTCTTCAGCTCAAGGCCAGCACTCTACCACTTGAGCCACAGTGCCACTTCCAGCTTATTCTGCTTATGTGGTGCTGAGGAATCGAAACCAGGGCTTCATACATGCAAGGCAAGCACTCTACCACTGAGCCACCTTCCCAGCCCTTTCTGTCTGCTTTTAAAATGTGTTAGACCAATGCATCTGCATAAGTTGTAACCATTACTTTACTTTCTTGTCCTCTTTTCTAGGTTTTTCTCTTGTTATAAGCTTTGAGCACAGAATTTATGAGTGTCAAAAACCTTAATAGCTAGTGTCTCAATGAAGGTTTTATGAACAAAAACAAATGACATAAATCTACATTAAATAAAATATCAGGATTTTAATTAAAAACAGGATCACACTCTACCCTTGTCTGAAGGATTATCTCATCTTCACCCTAGCTATCCAATGGGCATTCCTGCACCAGACCGTGCAGCTACTGTGCCACTCAATTTCTCCTATATGTGTGGACAATTCGGTTCAGATTTTAAATAATAAATCAAGTTGTCAACTACTCCAAACATTTTTTCTGTCATCCTAAAGAACTGAATACAGAATTTTTCTGTGCTAAGAAAATACTCTACCTCTGAGCTACATCCTCAACCCAACTACCCATATCCTAAATTCATTCTGTCCATTAAAGTTAGGATGCTATCTAATTTGTTCTGCTTACTTACTCTCTTCTCATTGTAATCTATTTGTCCTACCTCAGATAGGAGAGGGCTATAAAAAAGAATCCTGATCCTCTAAACACATTATTCAAAGTTTCTGTCTCCTGCTGAGATGGAAGAGCTTCATATCTGCTAATTAATATCTTTGTTTTCCACTGAGCAGAATAGGAGTATTCTGGAAGAAAAAAAAAGTCCCTTTATAATCTGCACATTTCAGTCTTATAAAAGTTTAGATTTCAGATATTGTTCTCCTGTACCCATATATGCATAAAATGCTGAATATATATGCATATAAATGATTTATCAGGTTGTTTCCCATCTAAAATAATACAACCCTTTCCGGGCACCAGTGGCTCATGGCTGTAATTCTAGCTACTCAGGAGGATGAGATATGAAGATTGTGGTTCAAAGCCAGCCCATGCATGAAAGTCGATGAGACTCTTTATCTCCAATAAACCACCCAGAAAACCAGAAGTGGCACTGTGGCTCAAGTGGTAGAGCACCAGCCTTGAGCTGAAGAGCTGAGGGACAGTGCCCAAGCCCAGAATTCAAGCCCCATGACAGACAAAAAACAAAATAAAATAACACAACCCATTTGTCAATCACAAAAAAATATTTAATGATAGTTAGGACAGTAGATTTTAGATGACATATTGAAAAAAATCAACCTAAGGTGTTGAACTAATGTTATTGCTTACAATTTTCAATTGTCATGCCACATACAAAACCAAGCAAAGAGCCGGGCAGGCAGACAAGAAAGCCTCTGATGTTTTACTTTTCTTCAGTCAGAGTAGGAGAAATTCAAGTACCTAGAGGTGTTGGGATCCCTTTTTCAGCAAGTGGAAGCTAGCTTATCTCAACGCCAAAACACTGTAAGTACCTTAGCACTCTAATAGCAATAGCCTATGTAAGGTTTCTCATGGCTCTCCACTTTTCTGGGTTCCTACAGTCAGCTACATTCTTCTGATAGAACAGAGGAGAAGGCCTCCAGGTGACTGACTTCTTTTCCTTGGGAGTTGGTACTCTTTCCTTCAGGAAGTCAAATGTGTCAAAATGCAATCAGAATTCCTATACACAGGTTCAGTCAGATCTTAAAGAAATTCTGGATCTATCTGCAAAAGTATTACAAAATCCCTTAAGATTTGTGTTTTCTATCTTGTGAATGTGGTTCTTTCAGGCTGGAAGGACTTGGTTAACAATGGGAAGATTATCCATGAAAGAATAAGATCATCCAATTTCCATTGTAATGAATGTAGCAACATGGCAAAAATCATATTGACCACCACTCTCTCCCTTTCCTTCACTTTCAAAAGTGAGTCCAAATGTTGGGAAATGTTTAGAAGAGTGTTCCTAGGTTGCCATTTCTTATTCTGTTCTTCCTTATGCCTCTGCCAGAGTGGCCAATCTGAGAAGTTCATGGGCTGTGATCATTTTGGAAAGACAGAAGTTGAAGATACCTCATGAATATTTCACACTCAATAGGTCATTTTCAATTTTACTATACTTGTTCTTCTTTAGAAACAGAAGAGTTAGCTGGACTTGAGACTAGAGAGAAGGCGTAAAGCTAATTGAGCAATGTAATGGTGAGGGTTTTTGTTTGGTCTTCAACATATTAGGGTATGAAGCTGAGGTTCATGGTACTTTTTTACAGAGACTTCCCCTGGCCAGGACTTGATACAGGAATATACTAAAATCCTGTGACAATGTAGCAAAAATCCTAACATAGGTGACCACCATGGCACTACATTGTGCTTTGTCAGCCTTGCACCAAGATCAAGGCTTCTTCTTGCTCAGAGATCCAAAAGAGGAAAAAGATGGAGTAAAACAACCCAAGGAAGTGGGGATGGGAGGGAAAAAACAAAAGGACATCTTCATCATTTCAGCTTTGGCAAGATGTCAGCCAGTCTAGGCTGATGGTTCAGAATCCACTTCCTGTCAAGCTTGGACATGTAAGATAAGTTCCCACATCCCAGAGGACAAAATCCAGCTTCCATGCTGCTCAGCTTCCCCTTGCCAATGCTGGCATTTAAAACACTTGGGTCCCTAAAAGGAAATCAACAGTAGTACCACTACCAGACAACAACAAGACAAAACAACAACAAATTAACCCTCCTTTCTTTTATATGCAAGGCTATTCTTGGATACTTGAAAACCTCATTTCTCTTTTAATTCTATGCTAGACCCAGGTTTCTTGACACGATAAACTTCAACAGTGTGTGGATTTTTCTTCCTTTAAAACAAATAAGTACATCTCACGACTGCCCTTCCCTCACAATCTGTTCATCTTCTGATCTTTCCATATACTTCGCCAGCACATCTGGAACAGGGGGTTTTCTCAGCACTTTCCAAGCCTATGTCCTCAGGGGGCCACAGAGAGGCAGAATTATTCCTTTCATGTGTTCCTGTGCTTCCAAGAGGGACACTAAAGATGAATCATAAAAGGAAAAAAGTGCCAAAGAAAGAGTTCAGGTAATCCAGCTACTCCTATGGACCACATCTTTGTCCTCCAGCCCCCCAAACAAGTTTTCAATCCTAGGGGCACAGAGATTTACCTTCAGTGTCCTTTAAACAAATGCCAATACCTGGACCCCATCCCAGACAAACTAAGTAAGAATCTCTGGAGTGTTTTGCTTGTTCAGTTTTCAACTTCCCAAATTCATTGAGAACCACTGCCCTAATGCGACAGAGCAAAGTGGTTCTCTTTGGTAATATATAAAATTCTACCTTCTTAAAGAAAAACAAGATGTTCAACATTTTAGGGGTGGTAGGGATAGTACTGGGGCTTGAACTCAGCAGGGTATAGTACTAGGTAAGTGATCTATCACATAAATCATGCCTAACTACTTTTTGCTTTTAGCTTGCTTTTGAGGTAGGATATCTTGCTTTTTCCTAGGGAGCCAAAGAATGTGATCCTCCTAACTTCACCTCCTAAGTGCCTATGATTACAGGCATATACTATCACACACAGTTACACAATTTTGAGTTTCCCTACACATCTCTAATTCTCCATTAGAGGTAAGAACATGTATCATCCTGAAAACCAGAATATTTAAGAATGTATATACACAAACACATGCACATCACTTGAATAATGTGTATGTATATGGGATAAGTAAAATAACTAGGGAATGTTGCTTCAGCCATTGAAATTAGAGAAAAATTAGTAAGTTGGTTGTCTTTCAAACCAGCTTCATTATAAATAAAGAATAGCCACTCTAATGAAGTTAATAGAGTAAGTGTGTTGACATTTTGGCAATAACAAAATGGTACAATAACCCTAGGTAGCTCTAGGGTTGAGGAACATTAAAGGATAAAAATTAAAACTATATGTCATAGTCTTTGTTACTCAATTTCAAACTTTTTATTATTTCTTCTTTTATCTCCCCTTTTCTTGCTCTAGGGAGAAGCTGAATGATTGTTCTTTGTGAAGTAAGATCCTGAACAAATTTCATGAGCACAAGTCTCATAAGATTCTAAATGTGAAGGTTCTTTTTTGATGCTCAGATGAGGCATGTGATCTTTGAGAACTTCATTTTAATGTAAACTATAATGTCCTTTCTAAGGAAGTAGATTCAACAGCCAACATCACACAAAATAATGAAAAACTGAAACCATTTCCTCTAAAATTAGAAACATGTCAAGGATGCACACACTCTCTGCTCCTATCCGATATTTTACTACAATTTTTTTTTTTTTTGTCAGAGTAATAAGGCAAATGAAAGATACAAAAAGAGATCCAAAGAGGGAGGGAAGAAATCAAACTATCGCTACTTGCAGATGACATGATCCTGTATCTACAGATACAGGGTCTCTATCCCCAAACTCATAGAGATGACAAACTTCTGTAGCAAAGCAGCAGGATATAAAATCAACACACAAAACCAGTAGCTTTTCTGTATGTCAACAATGATCAGATAGAGAAGGAAATTAGGAGAACAATTTTGTTGCAATAGCCTCAAAAGTCCCAAACAAAACTAGGAATAAACCTAACCTAAGTAGGATTCCAGAGGCTTAGAAAATAGAAGAAAGAATGGACAAACAGGACTGCACACAAAATAGGAAATAGTCACTAAACTAAAAAGACAGCTTTGGTTTAGTTGCCAGCACAGGACCTTAATGACCCAAAGAATACTTATTATTGCTATTAGCATTATTTTATTTTATTATTATTATTATTTTTTTTGGTTGGCCGTGGGGCTTGAACTCTGGGCCTGGGTGCTATCCCTCAGCTCTTCAGCTCAAGGCGAGTGCTCTACCACTTGAGCTACAGCGCCACTTCCGGTTTTCTGGTGGTTTATTGGAGATAGGAGTCTCACGGTCTCTCCTGCCCGGGCTGGCTTTGAACCGCGATCCTCAGATCTCAGCCTCCTAAGTAGCTAGGATTACAGACGTGAGCCACCAGCGCCCAGCTATTAGCATTATTTTAAATTATTGTTGTCATTCCTGGCTTATGTTTGATGAAACTTCAGAAACTGATTCCAGAAGAGCAGAGTCTGGTATAATTATAAAAAATACACTTCACCTTAGTTGAAAAGATGGCTTAACATACTTAGGGTGATAAATTATGAAAAAAAATACAAGGTTAGATTGCTAATAGACTTAGAGATAAATATAAGGAAATTAAGTCATACAAAAGCCAGAAGAATATGTAGAAAAGATCATAACAAAGGGAAGAATGTTATAAGCATTCAAAGAAATACATCACCAAAGGAAAAGAATATTTCTTTATATACATAGAAATTTGTGTTACTATTGTTTTGACTATATAGAAATTAATCATTTTTATAAGAAAATGCATAAACAAATTCAAATGACAGATTTGGAAAATAGCAGGAAATAATCTTATTATTCTTATATAAAGCCCTGGTATAAGTCCATAGTAGCAAGAGAGTTGAAAATATAGACAATATTACAAAAGCAACTCTTAGAAGAGTAAATTGAGTTAGACATTAAGCATATGAAAACACATTTAACCACACTTATAATTATGGAAATATGTATTATAACCAAAACAAGAAATTTCTTGTTTGCATTTCATGTTGGCAGAAACCAATGAATATATCTTCAGCCCTGGAACTAGCTAAGGCTGGGGTTACAAAACATATGTAAATGCATACTTTCTTTCTACATTGAGGTTAAACATTAGGAATTTGTGTTAGCATTTGGTGCTGCTGTTCCTGGTTAAGCATTAGGAATTTATGTTAGCATTTGGTGCTGCTGTTCCCACATGTGGTCTTGTATTCCTTGTTAAAAAAAAAAATACCAGGTCAACACTTCTAATCAGTCAATGTCAGCAAGTCCTACAGATGAAATCTGCCTTCCATTTCAGGACTAAAACTTGACGAAGTTGAGCTGTTCTTCATGGTTAACTTTACAGGTTGTGATTCAATACTATGGTTTGTTTTGTTTTGTTTAAAAGCCATAAGAGACTGATGCTACTAGCTCACGTCTGTAATCTTAGCTACTCAGGAGGCTATGATCTGAGGATTGAAGTTCAAAGCCAGTCCAGGCAAGAAAGTCCATAAGGATCTTATCTCCAGTTAATCGCTGTACATGGTACTGTGACTCCAGTAGTGGAATATTACCCCTGTGCATAAAAGCTAAAGGACAGCTCCCAGGCCCTGAGTTCAAGCCCCAGCACTAGCAGAGGAGAGGGAGGGAAAGCTATAATAATGACTACATCCTTTAGTTAGGAATCTTTTCAAAGAGATATGCTTTCCTTTGAAAGCTACACATTTACTATGAGGCGGCAATGTACAGTACTAACAAAAGTTGAATGCTAGAAACACTGAAAACAAACAACAGATAAGAGAATGATTAGATAAAATGTGTTCAAAGAATATTTTCACAGTATGTTTACATTTTCAAAAATATTTACTGTCATAAAAATGTTCTACACCTTTTATTACAAGGGGAGAAAGATATACACTTATATGAGTTTAAAAATATGAATGTACAAGTAGTTTTCTCATCCTCAAAGATGAAAATAAAGACAAATTCATTTTAGAAAGAGAATAAATCATGTGGGTCTACAAGGAAGCTAGGAAGGCTGAGCATTGGCAGGGAGGAGACAGGCATTTTCTTATCAGGCCATGAAGATAGATTATCACATTGCTTGCTTCAAGTCCCTTATAGTTCCAGAAAGATGGTGGTTTATGAACTTTTGAAAATGGTGAGTGGCTTCAGTTTGTTCTTTTTAATATGTAATTTTTAAAAAGCATTTTTAGAAGACAGATGAGTTCAGAGCCAAATATGGAGAGTGGTCCTGATGTGCAAGAGTTTGAATTTCAATTAGTTTGGAGGTTATGCTGCTAATAAGGTGATCCATGATGCTAACCCCTCAGTGACCAAACACCTCGGAACATTTTTCTATTAAAGATGGGATATTAGGGCAGGCAAATGCAGAGAGGAATGGTAGGCGAATGTAGTCATGATATTCAATGCATATATGTGAAAATGGATCCAGGTAAATTGACAGGATGGGTACAGCGGGAAGAGGTGGGATGAAATTGATCAAGATGTATTGTAGTCATAAAACTGATATGTTAACTTAAAACCTCTGTGAACGACTGATTTTAAAAATTAGAAAGTAAATGGGCTAGGAAGGTGGCTCAGTGGTAGAGTGCTTGCCTTGCATGCCTGAGGCCCTGGGTTTGATTCCTCAGCACCACATAAGCAAAAAGAAAAAAAGCTGGAAGTGGTGCTGTGGCTCAAGTGGTAGAGCGCTAGCCTTGAGCTGAAGAGGTGAGAGACAGTGCCCAGGCCCAGAGTTCAAGGCCCCACAACTGGACCTCTCCACCAAAAATATAAAGTAAATGAAATAAAAATGGAATATGAATTCAAAAAATATTAATGTAGCTGGGCATCAGTGGCTCATGCCTACTAAGGAGGCTGAGATCTGAGGATTGTGATTCAAAGCCAGCCTAAGTAGGAAAGTCCATGAGAGTCTTATGTCCAATAAACTACTCAGAAAAAGCCAGAAGTAGCACTATGGCTCAAGTGGTAGAGTGCTAGCCTTGAGTACAAAGAGGCTCAGGAATAGTGCTCAGACCCTGAGTTCAAGTACCAGAACTAGCAAAAAAAAAAAAAAAAAAGTATGAATGAAATTGTGAAAATGGTAATATTGCCCCAAACAATTTACAAATACAATGCAATCCCCATCAAGATCCCAACAACATTCTTCAAAGAGATAAAGGAATCCAAAAATTCATAAGGAGTAATAAAAGATCCAAATAGCAGAAACAATCCTTAGCAAGAATAACAATGCTGGAAGAATATCAATACCAAACTTCAAACTCTATTACAAAACCATAGAAATAAAAACAACTTGGTCCTGGTGCAAGAATAGGCCTGAGGACCAATGGAACAGAAGACCCAAAAATGAACTCACAGACCCATATCCATCTAATACTTGATAAGGTAGCCAAAAATACAGGTTGGAAAAAAGACAGGATCTTCAACAAATGGTGCTGGCAAAATTGACTACAAATGTGCAAAAAAATAGAAGCTAGATCCTTATATATCACTCTGAACCAGAATCAATTCTAAATAGATCAAAGACCTCAATGTAAGGCCAGGTACCATGAGAATATTACAGGAAGGAGTAGGGGAAACACTAGGAGCCCTAGTGTTTACTTAGGAGGACCAAATCCTCCTAAGTAAAGATCTAGAATCACAACAAATCAAAGAAAGAATGGATAAATAGGATTTCATCTGACAGAAGAGTTTTTGCATGGCAAAGGACAGCTAACAATATAGAAAGCCCACAGAATGGGAGATTTTTTACCAGCTACGCATCAGACAAGGGCCTTAAATCTAAAATGTACTTAGAGCTCTAAACAACAATAAACCCTCAAAGAAACAACAACCCAATTTTAAAAAATGGATTAAGAACTTAACAAGAGACTTCTCCAAATAAGTAAGAATGGCCAATAGACACATGAAGAAATTTTCAATATCTCTGGTCATAAAACAAATGCAAATCAAAACAACACTGAGATTGAGAAAACTAACAATAACAGGTGCTGGTGGGGATGTGGCCAAAAGGGAATTCTATTACACTGTTAGTAGGAATGTCAATTTATTCAATCACTCTGGAAAGCAGTATGAACATTCCTCAAAACACTAAACATAGAGCTTCCCTATGACCCAGAAGTTCCACTCCTGGACATTTATGCAATAGACCACAAACAAGGCCACACTAAAGCTACCAGTACTGCAATGTTCATTGCAGCACTGTTTATCATAGCCAACATGGAATAAACCCAGATGCCCCTCAGTGGACGAATGGATCAAGATATGTGGTATATACACACAATAGAATTCTATGCTTCCATCAGAAAGAATGACATTGCTCCATTTATAAGGAAATGGAAAGACTTTCTTCTTCTTCTTTATTGTGAAAATACTGTACAGAGGGGTTACAATTACATGGGCAAGATAATGAGTACATTTCTTATCAAGCATTGTAGCCTCCTCCTTTGTTTCCCCTTCCCATCACTTCCAAGCCTTTCCCGCACCCCCACCCAATCCTCCCCCCTACTCCCCCACCAAAGTTGTAAAGTTCGTTTTCGACATGACAACTTGTACTTCTCATTGTTGCAACGGGTCCACCTGTATCCTTATTTAAACGACTTGTTTTTCCCCTTCCCCTCCACAAATTATACCGACATCAAATACAGTGAAAGCAGGGGTTATACTGTGGAGGAGGGACATACAAAGCAACAACAAAAAAAATAATCTTATAAATGCGTTAGAAATAAATGCATAAAAGAAAAAAAACATTTAAATATATATCTTAGGGTTCATTTTCCTAACATCACTTTATCTGACCTTTTCTGCTTGACTCAGACATATACTAACTATTGCAAATAAGGGAAACCATGGGACCTATGTTTCTTTGGGCTTGGCTTACTTCACTTAATATAATTTTTTCCAAGTCTTTCCGGAAATGGAAAGACTTTGAAGAAATTATATTGTGGGAAGTAAGCCAGACTCAAAGAAACATACACTGCATGGTTTCTCTCATTTGTAATAATTAGAATCTATAAATGCCTATATAAATCTATAAGTAAACACAGTAGATAGTAAAAGACAAAAAAGTACACTTGGACATGATGAGTTAAACAAGATTCTAATCACTCACACAGTGAGACCAAGGGAGGATTCTCCTACGAGAGGCTCATAAGGGCTCAATAGCTATGTGCATTCCATCCATATAAAATGATGCTTATTGACATGAACTCCAAGAAATGGAAACAAAAAGTTTTCTATTTTACTTTTGTGGGTTTTTCCTGATTTTTTCCCCTTTTGTCATTGTTTTAGATTTCTGTGCCTTTTGTCTTGTATGTGAGTTTTATCTGGGGAAAGCACAGAAATGGTGGGAGAAAGGGCAAAGGAACTCAGCAGTGATACTGGATACTATGTTGAAAATGAACTATATAACTTGGGAGAGTGAGGTTGGGAGGGAAAATGGAAAAAAACAAGGAAAAGGTGATACTGTTCAAAAAGAAATGTACTCAATACCTGACTTATGTAACTGTAACCCTTCTGTGTATCACCTTCACAATAAAAATTTTATAAAAAGAAAATGCTTATATATACACAATGGAATTCTACTCCTCCATAAGAAAGATTCATACTTACCTTACCATTTGTAAGGAATAGAAAGACTTGGAAAAATTATATTAAGCGAAGTAAGTCAGACCCAAAGAAAGACAGGCTACATGGTTTCCCTCATTTGTTGTAACTAGAATGTGTCTATAAACCTCCAAGTAAATACACTGGATTGTAAAAGACAAAAAAACCAACAGGACATAAATTATACAGTTGTCTAGACATTCATACAGCAAGACTAAAGGAGGATATTCTTAAGAGAGCATTGCAAAGCTCAATAGCTATGTGCATACGATCAAATAAAAGAATATTTCCCAAAATGAACTCCAAAAAATGAAGCAAGAGGTTTAGTTGTTTGTTTTTTCTTTGTTGCTGTTTTGGTTTTCTGTGTCTTTTGTCGTTTATCTGCTTTTGGAAGGATAAGGGGGCACATAAGTGGAGAGACAACAGTGAACAAATGCAGCAGTGATACTCAATAGACACTATGTTGAAAATGAACCATACAACTTGTGGGAGGGGACAGGAGGGAAAAAACTGGGAGAGAGTAAGGGAAGGGGTGACACTGTCCAAAAAGAAATGTACTCATTACCTGACTTATGTAACAGTAACCCCTCTGTATATCACCTTTACAATAACAACAGTAATAACAATAATATATATTAAAATATGAACGTAAGCCAGGCATGGTAATTCTGTAATTCTAGCTATTTGGGAGGCAGATATGGGGGACTGTGGCTCAAGGCCAGCCTGGATATAACATTTTATTAAACTCCACCTCATTCAATGGTTGGGTGGAGTGGCATGTACCTGTCAATCACAAAGACATGGAAGAACACAACAGGAGGATTGCAGTCCAGGCATAAAGCAAAACTCTACCTCAAAAATAACCAAAACGCAAAAGGACTGAGGGCATGGCTCATGTGGCAGAGTGAATACCTGCCTTGTAAGTACATGGCCTGAGTTCATCTCCTAGTTCCACAAATATGTGCATAGAAAAAAATCATGAAGAGCCAGGCACTGGCAACTCACACCTGTAATCCTAACTACTCAGGAGGCTGAGATCTGAGGATCTCAGTTCAAAGCCAGCCTGGGCAAGAAAGTCCATGAGACTTTTATCTCCAATTAATCACCAGAAAACTGGAAATAGCAATGTGGCTCAAAGTGGTAAAGTGCTAGCCTTGGGCTTGGGACAGTGCTCAGGCCCCAAGTTCAAAACCCATGACTGACCAAACAAAAGAAAAAGAAAAACGATGAAAATATGCAATTATGTAGTAACATTTACCTTAGTATAAGAAATTCACTGTTTATTTTTATTAATTATATTTTAAGCTACAGAATACAAATTTGTATCTATATCCAGACAAATACATAAAATGTACATCCTAGGGTTCATAATTTATGGAATTTTTATGTTTGAATAAACCTCCTGAGATATCTAGGTATAATGATGTCTTTAAAATCTAGCTCTATACAAATCATGGTTTCTCTACTAGAAAGCCAGAAGTGGTGCTATGGCTCAAAGTGGTAGAGTGCCAGCCTTGAGCTTGGAATGGTGCCCAGGCCCCAAGTTCAAGCCCCATGACCATTAAAAAGACAAAACAAAACAAAACACAAATAATGGTTTCTGGTTACCTATTGTGTGCAAACCTAATTACTCAGATTATTATTTTCCATGATTATGTGGGTTGATGGTGGTCAGTTGAAGGGCTCTCACTTGAGATTTCTCATATGACTGCAATTAGAGACTAGGGCTGAAGTTACCTAGCAACTCAAATGCTAGATGTCCAAATGGCCTTTTTCTGTGTGAAACCCAATACATCTCCATGTGGTTCTCTCTCCAGGAGAAAGCTCTGAACTATTTATACAGTGGTTCATGCCTCCAGTAGGCAGAACGTACTGGATCTGCGAAGAGTATTGGTTAGATTCAACATGGTGTCACTTCTACTGTACTCTGATGGTGAAAACCAATATGAAATGAATGTAGGTTGGGAGATGAGGAAATGGACTTTACCTTTAGTCTGAGGAGCAGCAAGGCCACATTGTGGTAGAGCATAAGGGGAAACCAATACAACACCCCCATGTGCCAATTGGAAAAATACATCTGCCACTCCATAAGAGAAGCAATTTCATCACTTTGAGGAATATCTTCCCTGCTTTTCCAAATACCAAGTATTCAATTACTTCCAAGACCTTTAATGTGCTCAGCAAATCTCAAGCAGGTATAACATTTAAAATAAATAGGAACATCGCCAAGAGTTGGTGGCTCATGCCTGTAATCCTAGCTACTCAGAAGGCTGAGATCTGAGATCATGGTTCAAAGCCAGCCCAAGCAGGAAAGTCTGTGAGACTCTTATTGCCAATAAACCACCATAAAACTGGAAGTGGCACTGTGGCTCAAGTGGTAGAGCCTTGAGCTGAAGAGCTGAGAGACAAACTCCACAACTGAAAAAAAAAAAAGCAAAAAGCAACTTCTGTCTTATTTCACTGCCTGATAAAGACTGTATGCATAGTAGCTTAATTTATCCCTTTAGGAATGTGATTTGATATTAGATTTCCAGTGTTTGCAGACTTCAGAAGTTTAATATGGAAGAAGGTACTTTACTAGCTTCTGTTCATTCTGGTCATTTGTACCTTGTTTTCCTTCAGCCAGATGTGTTCTTATACTTAATTTGCTTAACAATATTCAGACTAGGAAACCATCCTAGCATTTAAATGATGCACCAAACTTACCCACATTAATTTTCCATATCCTTGGCTCTTTCTAGATCATCCATGTAGTTTCCAACATCCTTAATTTCTATTGAACCCAGATGGACTCTAAATTTGCCAGGAAACAAAGGATATAAAACATGTGACAGTATTTTATATTCTTCCACTTTCTATGGAGAAGGTCTGAAGGTATAACATGCCTTTACAAGTCACAGACACTGCAACTGGCTTAAGATACTGTAGGTATCTTCTAAATGACTTCTAATCATCCCTGCCTCCTGATTGATATTCATGCCTTTGTGTAATTCCTTCCTCATGAATGTAAGTTAGCATTAAAGACTCAAGTTCTAATCTATAAGATATGAAAAAAAGTGTTGGGATGATACTTTAATTACAAAAAACTGATGTCCATGTTTCTTGCTGTATTTTCCAGTGTCCCTTATTGCTCTCAGGAAAGCCAATTGCCATGTCATGAAATGCCCCTGGAAACCCTCATAGCAAGAACGCAACAAGGACCTGCACATGTCAACTGTGTGAGCTTGGAAGTGGAACTTCTGAAACTGATAAGTGCCATATGAATAAACCTGAAGGCAGATCCTCTTCCTGTCAAGCTTTCTGAAGAGTGCAGCCTGGCCAGCACCTAAGCAGGCAAGAGGAAAGGCAATTATCAACTTGAGAGCAGAATAAGAGAAAAACAGAAAATGAAACAGTAGAGAAAAATCAATGATGCCAAAGGGGAAGGAAATATAAGGATTCAAATGACCAATATCAGGAGTAAAAGAGGGCTATCACTACAGATCCTACAGAAATTTAAAATGACAATAAAGGAATGTTATAAACAACTCTATTTACACAAATTCAACAACTGAGATGACATGGGCAAATTCCTTGCAATCTACAAACTTCCAAAACCTATTCCAAATAAAAGTTTTAGAAGCCATTTATTTTAGGAGCCTCTCTACGTTTTATATAGGACTATCTTGATGATCGACTCTTTAATCTCTTTCATAAACCTCTAATTCTCTCCCTCCTGTTTTCCCAGATTATATTTGTTAATATTAAAAATGATAGACAGGGGCTGGGAAGGTAGCTCAGCGGTAGAGTGCATGCCTTGCAAGCATGAGGCCCTGGGTTTTATTCCTCAGCACCACATAAACAGAAAAAGCCGGAAGTGGCGCTGTGGCTCCAGTGGTAGAGCACTAGCCTTGAGCTGAAGAGCTGAGGGACAGCGCCCAGGCCCAGAGTTCAAGCCTCATGGAGGGCAAAAAAAAAAAAAAAAAAAAAAAAAAAATGATAGACAGCAGGAGCCTGGGTAAATTTAGCCTTCTCCAAAAACATTTAGAAGATTGTCAGATCAGCCTTTCGTTCTAGAAACTCCTCTTATTCTACCCAAATTCTTGGCAAGGATGTATTTTGTATTAATTCACATTTAAGAGGGGAAAGGATATTTTTCTATTACATGCTCAAGCACACAGTCAAGGGTGTTTTTGGGCATCCAGTGTTACATGTATGCATTTGAGGTTTTGGACTATGTTCATTTGAGACGCGCCCTGTTCTCCAGCTCTTCTGTG
Source organism: Dipodomys spectabilis (assembly GCF_019054845.1). NCBI lineage: Eukaryota > Metazoa > Chordata > Mammalia > Rodentia > Heteromyidae > Dipodomys > Dipodomys spectabilis. Next base: position 19,700,488 of record NW_024870683.1, read on the forward strand.
AACGCATCTCTTTCCTGACTCAGAACTTTATACTGGCAAACCTTTCTGTGCCAGCACAGATTCTCCTTTGGGTCTTGCAACATTATCCCTGAAATCAAACAATCAGCAATAGCATGTGGCTTGTCTGTCTCATGAGCTTTTATTTCCTGCTACAAAGAACAAAGTTCTCAGAAGAACCAAGTTCCTGCCCAACCAATTGTGTTAGGGTTAGGACACTAAAAGAACATCTGTTCCATGTCTTCCTTCTAACTCAATGAAGAACTCCATATATTTTTATATAACGTATGTTGGTAGATTCTAGTTTATGGATGCACATCTAGGGTCCTTCCTCGCTTTCCAGGTTGTATGGAGAGAAATAAATCTAAAAAAAGCAAAGCTCTCATCTTTATCTGAACATGCTTAAGTAGTTTTGTTTTTAAGTCAATCTCTTCTTATTCTGGACTGTTTTCCTCAAACTCACGTATACTTCTAGGCAACATTTTGCTGGTCGCTTGCTAGGCATTAGAAGAGCACATTCTGGGCAATATTTTGTGACTGAGTAAGAGCAATGGTGTGTGCAAGAGATTCACTGGTTAAGCCAAAAAGTTATAATGTATGAACCTCCCAAGAGCCACCCCCATGTTTAATATGGATTTCTTTTAAACCACCAGAGCTGGACCTCATTTCTCTCCCACACTCCCTGAAAATTCTGACACTCATCCAATTCCTTCCCTATGATTTAAAACCAGAAAGTCACAGTCTTTGTGGTGTCTCCCAGACTGGACTACTCCTCTTAGCTACATGTGAACTACTAGCTACTCACTGATGTGATCTCCAACTTCTCATAACTACCTGCATGCTGGCATCAACACCTATGTGATCTGATACTGTGTCCACCTTCCCACGCCCCTCCCATAACCAAAATCTGTGCCATGTGCTGACTGATTTTTCAAATAAATTTGCCTCTTACTCCCCATTCCCTACCTTCCAGGAGCTGGCAGACATGGCCTCACATCCCTCTCCTACATAATCCACCCTTTCTTCATGGTCTATCCTTTTTAAAAACAGGTATTTCACTTTTTGTTCTCATTGCCTCTTCTAAATCCCTATGAATATTAAACTTAGGGCTTGATTTTCACTTCAAATTGTTTCCCTTATCTACATTATTCTAATGTCATCAGAGGATTTACAATAGATTAAGTAGAGAGAAAAAATCCACAATATTAGGTGAATGAAGCATGAAAACAGAGAACATAAAATGTTGGCCAATGATTATTGATATCCAATACTTTGTAGTAATTCTGAGAATAATCATCAATTACAGTCATCAATGTAATGGATGGGTATAGTCTTTCTCTTTGGGACACTGATTTTTCAAATATGAATGAACATTTTGGAATCCCCTGAGAAATTTAAAAAAAAAAACACTGACATGTAAGAGTCTCCTTCCCAGTCCCTTAATTAACTTGTAGGAGTAGGAACCTTGGCACTGACATTTTTCAGAGTTCCCTGGGTAACACTATTACACAATCAAGTGAGGCTCTTTTTAGCAAACTAAGCTGATTCAAATCACCAGGAAAGAGTTTAACAAAATGTACACTGTTAAGAGTTTCCGAGTCAGTGAATTTGTATGGGAATGGAGAACTTCTCTTTCTAACAAACTGCTGAAGTTCAAGCTGTGGTTTTGGAAATCATATTTTGAGAACCCCTGCTTTAGAACACAGCAACAAATATACAAATCACCTTGGATTCTGTGAGAAGGCAGCTGTAGTTCAGAAAGTATGGAATAGACTCAGGAATCTGCATTTCCAACAAACTCAAATAATACACACTTTTATATCAACAAAGGTCATAAAGCAGAGGTCAACCATTAAGAATAGGAAATGTTTTGAATAAGCATGATTCATGAGACTATTGAGAAAGTAATTTTGTAGAAAAGTACCAATTTGAAGAATGTTTTCAACTTGAATGTCAATGATCATTACACATATATGTGATTATTTCTATGATTACTGAGAAATGATTTTTAAAAGTTCGTTAACATATAATAAAAAATTCAAAATTATCCTAACTTGTCTTAAGGTAAAAATGTCTAGCGAGGTGCCAGTGGCTCATGCCTGTAATTCTAGCTGTTCAGGCAGCTGAGATCTAGAGAATCACAGTTCAGATTAAAGTTGGGGATCCAAAGAGGATCACAGTTCAAATCAATTTGAGATCCAGAGAATCACAGTTCTGGTATGTCCTATCAAGTCTTTTATTTGAAGTTGCAGGTTTTCATGACTTTAAGTATACTTTGTGGGATTTTTTACTTGAACAACTAACACCCTGTTAAAACATATTGTAACTGCTACGGAGGTCTGCCAGATTTGTTGATGATCCACTCCCAAGCAAGTTTACTTGAAAGACACAAATGACAAGAACCTTGATGTAAAAACATGACTTTTGTGTTACTTTTTAAAATAAGTGCTTCAGAAGTGTCGTTTTTTAAAATTTTCTGACCTGGCTGAGTGGGAAGCAACATCACAAGAGTCAATATTCATGGACCTAGAGGTTGAATGCTTCTAATGAGAGGCAAATCTCTAACCAGGTGCTCTACCCAGATGCCCCTAGATGAAGCATACATGAAGCTTCCTGGACAGGAAAAGAGAACAGCTGTGGGCTTGGGGACCATAACAGATGATGGATGAGAGGGTTTTGATGTTCAAACTGAAAGTTTGTGCTTTCTGCATGAGCAACAGGGCTGTCAGATGCTCAGGACCATCACCTTTAGCTAACATACCCTGTATGTCTGTGCCACTGTCCAGCTATCTGGTCCCAACATTTTGGCATGACCTCAAGAACTTCATACAACTATACCCAATCTTACATCTATTCTGTGAACCTTTGGAAGGTCAGACATTCCAGAGGGCAAGGCACTAGCTGTGGTAACAAACACCAACTCCAGATCTTTCCCTGTTACTAAAGAGGATTTTGGATGCTGAAAGAAATATTAGAATCTCTAGATTCATAAACAATTATTGGGAGCCATTTCCATAAAAGTTCTAATTTTACCATTTTCTTTCTGCTGATCACTTCATATTTCTTTTTTCCAGGCTTAAATTTAGTAGGCTTCAGAGATAAACACAGAGTATTTGAATGGCAAATTGAATTCTGAGTTTGCAACTTTGCTTGGTACTTTAGATATCTTGGACAGTGAGGGTGTCGGAATAGGGTAGAAAAGTGCATTTGGTTCCCAGTGCAGAGTTCCAACACACACACATTTGACAGCAGTAAGCTTCAGTCAGTACTTCCTGGATATTTTGAAATATCTGAATATGAAATAACAAAAAACTGAAGGGTACTTTAGTGTGATGGCTGCACCTTAGATGTAAGATTCCGCTTTAAGCAAAGTAGCAGATGTGAAAATGACAAAGGAACTATTAGAAAGAATTTAATAATTACACTTGTGTATCTTTTCTTTAATTTGAGGTAATTTATGCCATTGGAACAAGCTCAACATCCAAAATTCATTTATGGCTGGGCATTGGTGGCTCAGTCTTAGAATCCTAGCTACCAGGGGGCTGAGATCTGAGCATTCTGATTAAAAGCCATCTCAGCTCAGGAGAGTCTGGGAAGTAGGGCTATGGCTCAAGTAGTAAAGTATTTACCTTGAGTGAAAAGCTAAGGGACAGTACTCAGGCCCTGAGTTCAAGCCTTGGGACTAGCAAAAACAAATTTAAAAAAAGCAGCAAACAAAAACATACCTCGATTAGGAAAATGCATATATTTAGTAGATTTCAACAAAACTGAAGTCAGTAATAGGTGTTTCTTTGTTTCAGAGCAGGATGATTCTCGGAGAGTTCATGGGAAGGTGTCTAAGCTATGGGAGAACCATGTGAAGGCGCATGACAAGCATCTGAGCTCTCTGTGAAAGGAGAAGATTTGATTGGGTGTTATTTCCTTTGGCCATCCTTTTGTACATCCCCTAAAACAAAAGTGCATAAACTGTTCTACGATACTTATGGTGACTGTGGATCCTCTCTCCGGAAAAATTCAGAATTTTGCATATGATTTCTAGAGATTCCAGATCCTCTAAAGACCAATGATAATTCAGGATCCCAGGATCTCATCTGATATCCTACAGTTTGATTAGTATTTTGTGGGTCATGAGTGAAAAACATTTGGTGATAATGACAGTGAATAGTCTTGCTTTATGGCTCGAAAAATGGGTGGAAAAACTTTCGTCTTCAAAGTGAAGTTTTGTTCAGGTTAGCAATTAGTGAAACTTCTTCCTAAGATCTGGCAATAAAAAAAAAATCAGCATTCATTATCAGTGGTTGCTCTTGTGAATAATCTTCTTAAAAAAACTTTTATTCAGTAATTTTGATCCAATTGGCAAGGACTGTATCCAAACCATATCCAAACCACTCTGATAAGCAGTTTATCTGAGAAGCTCATTTAATATAAACAAATCTCAATGAGTACATTTTCTAATGAAAAAAAATGAGACTGAGTGTAGTTTACAATAAATAGCCCTACATACAGAGTCTAGTAGAGCCAGAACAGTGTGTTCTACAAAGCAGAGTGCACAGAACAGAAATAATATTTTTCAAGAATACTTGTCCTGGTTCAATATATACTGAAAATGTCTCTGGAGTCTAGCAATAGTCTGTTACTATTGATTTTTAGTGTTTGCTGTGTTTTGGCTAAACTTTATAGTCTTGCTTTCATTATTATTTTAATGGAACTCTGGGTGTGGTAAAGAAGGGATAGCTAGACAAAGGACAATCTAACCCTTCTATCTGCCATGTGGCAATCATTGTCATTCCTTGTCACAGTTCCAACCTTCCCATTTGTCTTCCTCTGTCTTTGGCTTTCTCAAGGACCCCCTACTTGAATAAAAACTAAATCTTACTTTTGTTCCATACCTGCCTGCTTTCTATTTTTTCCTCATTCAGCTTGATTTCATACCAATATATAAATAACTAGAAAAATGTCATTTTAAATGTTAGTTGATAATAGTTACTCAGGAGGCTGAGGTTTGAGGATCATGATTCAAAGACAGCCTGGGCAGAAAAGTCTGTGAGACTCTCATCTCCAATCAACCATCAAAAGGCTGGCTTCAATGGTAGAACACCAGCCTTGAACAGAAAAGCAAGAGTATTAGGCTCTAAGTTCCAGACCTAATACCAAGACACATACAAAGGAATGTAAATCAACTAGTTGTAAAGAATTCAGTTTCAGTAAAGATTACCTTTAAATGACAGTAAAAAATAATAATTTCCAGACATACCTGGTAAATATTCACCATAGTAATAAGGGTTTATTTTGTAATTATCTACTTTCTCTTTATGGACTTGTAGATTTCTCCATATTTCATCCACTACAAAAAAAGCTCCTTCATCAGACTCCTGTTTTCCTCATGTTTTTCATACTCCACACATTTTCCGTGGGTGACATCATGTTCTCTCAACTATTCTCAGCACGCAAAGCTCTATTTCCTATCCAGACCTCCCTGTGGATCCTTGACTTATTATACAGTCCAGAGCTATTAGCCATTTTGCCATAGGCATCTCAAACTCAACATGTCCAAAATGAAGACATCAAACCCAAACTTTTATCTCCTGTCCCATTCATTCCCTACCCATCACATTCCATAAGGAATCTTCTTCATAATTCTGATTATCCCATAATAATCACCTTCCTGACGTTATACGGTTGAAATTCAGAATCATCTTTGCTCACTGATCCATGGGGCATTTTCACTCATTGATCACTGTTGCTGCATCCACGCTATGAAGACTAATACCACTTACCAGGAATTTTACAGTTCTTTAAATATAGCATCATGTAAAAGATGATAAGGATGTTCTGAATGACTTTAAGTATAAAATGCATTATTTTCCAATTTTCTAATTTTTTTAACGTTTGGCTTAGGTAACGTATGAAAATCCTTTTAACTCTAGGAAATTGTGTGTTTTTGGTAATTATATGTGAAAATTATTATTTACATCTTAAAGGAGTTCTGTCTGCTAAATTTAATTTTCTTCTCTACGTTTCTGAAGACATTTTACAGCTAGCATGCAATTCCAAAGAAAATTTGGCAAGACCAAGTCCGACAGTCCTAAATGAACATCACCAATATCAAATGATCAAACTAAATATGACTAAAATATTTTCTTGACTTTGTTTTGATACCATTTCTTTCCATCTTTAAAAAAATCTTTTAGCACCATCTGCTCCTATAATAATTTGGCGTGCTTAAGATCTTTCATTTCCAGACCTTGCAGTTTTGAAATACTTCACGGAAGTTTCTTAAAGAAAATAAATTGGAAGAATTTGTATTCCTCCCAGCATGTTTCTTAATAAACAGCAGATGAATTTCTTAAGAAACATGGAATTGCATATTTTGTTATAATCACACATTTCCTTTCTGAATTTTCCTTAGATCTTATTCTGATTTAATGCCCACAAAGTGCTCTGTGTAAAACCCATACCTTTTCTTTTAAAATATATAGATCTAACTTCATAATTGAATTATAAAATGCAATGAATTTTATGTAGCTCAATATATTAATAGGCAAATAAACATTTAAAAATGACACAACTAAAACAAACCAAGAGAAGTTCATAAACTGAAGCAATACTGCCAGTAAAAGGATTTAACAGAGTAGATGATTTCCCTTCTACAAAACTGAAGCAAATATTTAGACAAAAGATCACAGTTTTCTAATTACTGAAATTCATTTCAGTGAATTTCATGAAAAATGAAGTGGTTCAATTTTTCAATGTGCGTAAATCTATGCCATCCATATTGATTTGGAAATATAAATAAGTGGTATGATTATGAGACTGAAATTGTGTTAGGATGAACACCAATAGGCCTATATCTCCCCAGAAAAGTTCACATAGTGGTGTTAAACTATTTACAAATACCTTTATTTCCTATTCCATATATATCAAACACTGCTAAGTCTAGATGCAATTATCAGCTTCTGTAGTGAATCAATAATCTTTAACAGTTGAAAATCAAATTTATCAATCACTTTGTAGATGTAACATGACTCCAGCATTTTCTCCTCAAACTTGTTTTGTTCACACAGTCACCAAAGCTAATTCTGCAAAGCTAATTCTGTTGTCTTTTGTGATAGAATTCAAATTCCTTCATATGTTTGAATGCTCCCTATCGTCTCTCCGCTTACCTCTCGGGCCTTGCTCCTCCATGTCTGTGACGCTTGCATGTTCTTTCCTCTGCCCCATGAACTCTCTTTCCCTGTACTTAGTTCCCAGGCTTACACATTTCCTCAGGAAAACTTCCTCTTAGGAAAAGAGAAGGAGGGGGTCATGGGAGCCTGTTACAAAGTCATAACACCTGTGCTTTGGCCTGACATAACTAGCACAGTAAATTATTTGCTTTTCTATCAGACTTTATACCTGCTAAGGATAGGAAATAGATCTTGTTAAAGGGGTATACTAAATAAAGCCTGGCTATTTGACTATATCAATATTTGATGTGAAATCCTTACAATTCATTGTTCCATTTTCTCCATAATCTTAATTCTAATTTACTGTTAAAATATATCAGCTGGGCCCCAGTGGCTCACACCTGTAATCTTAGAGGCTGAGCTCTGAGAGATTCTAAATTTCCCCTTTACCAGCAAAGTATTGGAAGTAGAAAGTGTGGAGTCAGAGGTAGAACACCAGTCCTGAGAATAAAAGCTAAGCAAGAGCAGAAGGCCCTGAGTTCCAGCCCCAGTACCAGCACATACATACACACACACACACACACACACACACACACACACACACACACACACACACATACACACACAACAAACAAATAAACACCTTTCAGTATTAAGTAATCATAATCAGTAATGTTTCAGTTTTTCTTTTGGAAAAGATCATGTGGCTTATTCTTACGTCAATGTATTAGGATGGACCAAAATACAAGCTAACTGCAAAGTCTATTTATTTTTTTTGTTTTGAGAACAAAGTAAAGGTAAAGATAAATTAGTGTGGAGAAATAAACATGCTCATTGGAGTGACTGAAATTGTGTTTGCCTGGGTAAATTGTTTTGGCCTGAACTCTCCAATATTTATACAATACTGTACTTACCAAAATATTTTACTCACAAATTTCTTTACATATTTATTGGTAAAGAAATGGCACTATGGAGTTACTCCATTATTTTAAAACTATAAAGGTTCTAGGATGTAACAAACTAAATACATATTCATCTTTTTGTATCTGCCTGAGGATGTTAACAAAAATCTAATCTATAGTTGAGCTTATTTTATACTTTCCTCCAATCTCAGTCTCCCCAGTAGCTAGGATTACAGGTGTGAGCCACTAGTGCCCGGCTTTCTTGCTAGTTTTAAAATTCCATACTGTTATGTGCTCTCAACTATATTGTGCAAAAATCATGAAATTTAAACCCATACACGATGTAACAGGACTTAAATAAGAATATATTCTTTCAGAATAGATAACAAATTACAAAGTTTACAATATGAGTGTGGTGTAATACAAAGTGAAGGTCTAGTGCATATATAGTCATTTAAGTATTAAAAGGATAAATAGATCAAGTTGGTCAATGTTAACCTCTGCTGCCCTCCAGTGGCTCAGAGACTTAATGCTGAGGGATTTCAAAAGAGAAAGTGCCTTCCATTCTCAGATCTTTATTTGAGAGGAGTGTGAATGCTTAGGTTTCTTGACTTGGTATTTTTCTTGGACAGAGTTTTCTATTGATCCTCTTAGATTTTATCTTGGTAGATCAAAACCAAACCCCTAGGCCAAATGTATTTTCCATCCTCTTCTCTACGAAGGTTTGACTACTGGAGGGACAGTTCTAGATGAGTAGAATTAGTCAACAGAAGAATAGTACTAGTCAATAAAGGCTAACATTTACTCTATCACAGTATATAGAACTTTTAATTTTGGTTGTCAAGTAAAACTCATTATAAGTAGTCATGATGATAATCACAACTTTTTTTTATTAGGAATATGGCTCAATAATATAAAAAGGAAATGACTGTTGTTGGTGTTCTTGTGCGCTTATGGAACTTCATGAAAGGGATATTTAATGTGTGTACATGTGTATGTACAGAAAGAGAGGCTGTTCATATACATGTACATATAGCACAGTGCTTTAGAAAGACACTTGCTTAGCAGAGAAATTTTTTCCTCAATGATATTCTCTCAAATATCATTGAAAAGTAATTTCTATAATCTAGTGTACATTCGAATTTCATTTTTATATTTTCATGGTCTATCAGAGTTATTCTATACTCATTTGGTCTGTTGTGTGGGCAGGGGAGAAAGCATTTCTGACAATGGCTATAATCTACTCTCAGTCTCCTGTAACTCAGACCTCATCTCAGGACTTTAGATAGTTGAGTCCTCTTGCATGGATTATTAAAAGTATCAACTTTCCTTGTTATTGTAGTTCTGGAATATTCTGTTATCTTAGAAAGGAACTCAGTTCCTTCCTAGATTAACACTATACTGCTAGATGGTTCATCTTTTCATTCATCTGTAACTAGACTTTTTTGGATTGAGCATTTTAACTACTAAAACAACTTCTTCCTTTTCTATATCTAGTCTTCTTGTCCTTTATTATAATAATGAATATTTGTCTTTCTTATTTCAAGTAAATTATTAGAGCTCTATGTATTTTTACAATTACTCTCATAAGCTCTTTTCATTCATTTGCCATTTTTCTACTTTTCACATTACAGTAATTTTACAGTAACTGTCTGATCAAAACATACTTCCCAGTATTTCAAAATTAGTTTCTTTGAGGGACAAGTTGCAAATAATAAAACACACCTCTTTATGTGTGCAGTCCAACTTGGGCAAATGTTCACAATTGTGTGAACACCACCATGATGAAGACATAGAATACTTCCAGAACCCCTAAAACATTCCTGCCATGGTGGTGCTTTAGCCTTGGTTAGAATTATCAATAAGGAAGCAGCCTGTAGACTTCCATGCTTTCAGTGAAACTTATTGACCTTTTACTTGGGAAAATACAGTTAGATCCCTATTTAAAACTAGACACAAAAATAAAATATCAGTTGCATTACAGAAGTTAAGAATTAGGATTGCGAAGGTTTTTGTTGTTGTTTGTTATGGTGCCTGTCCTGGGGCTTGAACTCAGGGCCTGGATGCTGTACTTGAGCTTTTAATTCAAGGCTGTTACTTCATTTGAGTATGGACATTTCTGGTATTTTTAAAAACTGTGGATGACAATTTCATGGACTTTCCTACCTGGGCTGGCTTCAAACTGTGATCCTCAGATCTCAGCCTCCCAAGTAGATAGGATTACAGATGTGAGCCACTGACACCTTGCCTGCAAAAGTACTTTTAAAGCTATGTACGTATGACCATATAAGATCATCCTAAGCAAAATGAGCCCCAAGATAGGGACACAAGAGATTATTTCTTTGTCGCTGTTGTTTTTTAATGTACTATGTGATCTTTTTTTGTATGTTCTTCCCCCATGGTATAACCCCTGTTATCCCTGTATTTGATTCCAGTGCCCTGCATCTTGTGCATACATTTTTCTAATTTGGGGAGGGGAAGGGAAATAACGAAATGCTGAAACAAGGATACAGGTTGACCCATTGTAACAATGAGATGTACAGACACTATGTTCAAAATGAACTTTACAACTTTGGGGGAGAGGGGAGGAGTTGGGGAGGTGGGGAAGGAAGGGATAATAGGGGAAAAACAAAGGAGGGGGTAACAATGCTCCGTAGGAAATGGTCTCATTACCTTAATCATGTAACTGTAAACTCTCTGTATAGTATCTTTACATAAAGAGAGATGGGCCCTGCCAAGGGCAACCAGGGTAGAAAAGTCTGTGAGACGACCCTTTTTAAATGTGACTAGCTCTGTCTCATAGCCTCAGATGGAATAAAAGGAGGAAAAGAGGTAAACCAGTGCACAGGCATTCTCTGTCTGTTTCCCAGCTGCTATGCTGTGAGCTGCTTTATTAACCTTTGTCCTCCTGGCCATGATGCACTGAAACCTGTGAAACTATGAGTCCAACATAATCTTTCCTCCTTTGTTTCTGTTCTATTTTTTTTTTTTTGTTCATCGGCATAAGGTCTAACAGAGTGAATTGTTTTTTTTAGCGCAAATAATCCCACAGAGCTGAGAAGATGCTTTAGTGAATTCAAGGTTATGGGTTAGGTTTTTCATTGATGCCCTCATATATATTAACATGAAGGAAAACTGCAGGGGTACTCAGATGGAGGTTCACCTTTGTCTCCCTTGTAAAGGAAAGTGATTTCCAGGTGACAATTCTAGAACAGTATCTTATAGCACTCCTAGAGCCACACAGATGGGCAAAAACATAGAGATTTTACTGAGATTATACCGAATACATTTAATTGTTCAGTACTATACTCAGAAGATGCGCTGATGAGCTACCACAATCATTGCTTGTGATTTTTGGAGGTGCCAAAGGGACACAAAACAGCTGACATGGAGACTGATGAGACTGCAGCAGAAAATTATTCTTAAAAATTTCATAAAGTAAAATACGGAGTGTGTATGGAATAGATAACGGAGTTGATAGGATGAAGTGCCAGTTGACCCTGTTCGCTAGACTAATTTTCCTTGACAGGACACATAGATACAGGAATCTTTGTAAATATAGTGTTTCTGGAATTAAGAAGATATTTGGCAAATCATTTACTACTTCCTCATGGGCAAAATGGAAAATATTGGTTGTATGGAAATATCATCTGTCTTTTGCTTATCATTTCTCCGAAGGTATTAGACATAGCTTTATGTCACATACTCATCCTAGCCCATAAAAGAGATCCATTCACATATTCTTTTCTGCTTGTATATATGCCCTGAACTATTTTCCACATCTGTTACCTCACTTCTGACCCAGTTTGATTTCCCATTTGTTATTTATTTGCTAAGGTATTTGGCTTTTTTTATTTTTTTTTTAAACCAGGGCTGAGAACCAAACCCACGGCCTTACGCGTGCCAGGCGGGCGCCCTTCCACTGGGCTAAACCCCCAGCCCCTGCTAAGGTATTTGGAACTATTGCTCATGAGAAGTTACTAGATAACATGTACACTATAGGCTGTAGTTCATACTCCTTCATTGATAATGTCTAGCAACAAAGGTGACAGAAGTTGAAATTAGTTAAAATGCTGACACTAGTTAAAATTAAACTAGTTAAAATGAAGAAGATTAAGGAATTGTGAGAGTCCATAGTTTAGTTTTTTAAGAAGTGTTTGAATGATAGTAAGCATGAGTTAAGCCAAGTAAATTTCACAAGATTTCTTCTTGTATATTTTTGCTTTTCTTAAGTATTTTCTAATGTTTTGTTTTGATAATTGACTTCTCTAAGTTCTGAACATTTGGTTTCCTGAAAGGAAAACACTCCCATATGATCAGCAGATGGCACTGCTAACTTGAGGAACCAAATTCTTAGATACATTCGAAAGTGGAAACATAATTTTAAAATTATTAATAGTCACTATTTTTTGCACTGTAGTTTATAAAACAGAAAATAAAACAAGTGGAAGACATTTTATCCATAATTTCACACAAAAGGACTATTAACATTTTAGTGTACAACCACGTGTGTATATACACATATGTAACGAAAATGAATAAGCCCATAGAATATTAGTAGCTGAGTTGTAAAAATGTCCAACATATGATTAAGGTATAACCATGCAACTAATTCTTCCTCAACAGCATGAGTTTTTATGGCTGTATAAATTTATCATAATTTCTTTTTTTTTTTGGTCCGGTCGTGGGGCCTGAACTCTGGGCCTGGGCACTGTCCCTCAGCTCTTCAGCTCAAGGCTAGCGCTCTACCTCTTGAGCCACAGTGCCACTTCCGGCTTTTTTTCTTATGTGGTGCTGAGGAATTGAGCCCAGGGCCTCAGGCATGCAAGGCAAGCGCTCTACCACTGAGCTACCTTCCCAGCTCCAAATTTATCATAATTTCATTAAGCAAGGAAATTGGGATTATTTCCAATATCTTACTGTCATAAATGACTGTCATAAACGTCCTTGTGCCTATTCCTTAGTTTTAGGTCAAACATTTAATCGTCTTCACAGAATGTAAATTCTCAAAAGTTCTGTACTAAAATGATATAAAGTATTATTTTCAAATAAATCCTGAGAAAGAATATAATATTTTAAATTATACATATTGGATATTACACAAAAGAACTAATGTCTCAAAATAGGTATATCTTATACTTATAGAAATCTTACTGAAAATAATGTTTCTTTTAATAAGTTTACTTAATTTTTTGAATTTTATATCTACATCATTTACCCTTTTAACATTGTACTCATAAACTGCTTTGTTAAATGGCAACTCCTTGTATAACTTCTTAAAGATAATTTTAAAAAGAACTAACTACCCAAAAAGATAAATAGTTCCTGAATTTTGTAGACAATTCTTTTTGGAAATTTGAACCTCTAAGGTACAGTTGGAATGAGAATGAATTAATTCAGAATGTCTTCAACGTGTTTAACAACATGCTTTTGGCGTCATATCGTAATAAATCACTTCATCCAGAAAATAAATAAAAATAAAATCAATCAATCAATAAAGTGATAAATAAAATGGATAATTAGTCATTTCTGTATTTTTTTGGGTAACACTAAATTAATGCTATTATTGCCATCAATGTTATCCCAAATATTTTTAATGTCATTGATTTGAATGTTATTTAGGTAATAATTTTACCTTTGAATGAAAACACCTGTGTTGTCCTTTTCTTAAAGTGTTTTAAATTCTTAGAGTTATTTATGATTAAGTTTTTTAAAGTGTCTCACAGTGGTTATGAGAAGAGTTTGTATTTGCATGATACCAGCCTTTAAGGTTGCCCTTGTTTGCTTGTTGTCCTATGGTGGTCATACCTAGACATCTATAGTGAGGATTGTCTGGATAGGTTTAATAGTAGAAGACAGTTCCTTTGGCAGGCTCAGTGACATTACCATGGGCAGCAACAGAAGTTGTGATGGCCATGAGGGCTTCCTACAGCTGAGGTTTGGGAGGCTGCCTCATTGAAAACATTTGTGTGACGAAGAAAGATTTTCACAGATACGTGTGTGTGTGTGGGGGGGGTTGTCATTGTCATATCTGACACTCAGTTGTGAATTCCTACTCATTCACCCTGGGGAATGAATGTGATAGATTCCTAAAAAGTTTGATGTGATGAGACATGAGCAATGGAGTCCTCGAGTCTACTTTGCCTCTCTGTTCCTATGCTCTAGGGAATACAATTACTCTGCTAAGGAGAAGCTGTTTGGGAGATGGGAAAGTCAATGTAAGCCATGTGGTAAGAATTGTATTCATGATGTCAAGGGATTGGTTTGCATAGCCCTTTTTCATACTTGGCCTGCAAGACTCTGATTGCTAGCAATTTGTAACTGATGAGAACTCAGCAGGACTTGGAAAGCGAATGTAGATTTAGAAAGCTACATCCATAGATTACATGCTGTAGATTTTTAAGGATGACTGAGTACTTGCTATAGTTTGTATGGAGTATCCACACTTAAGCATATGTGTTAATTTCTTGATTGCCAACCTGTGGCACTATTGGAAAGTGATAGAACCTTCAGGAGTAGGGCCTTAGTTTGGGAAAGTTAGGCCACCGAGGTGGCTAGAGGGGACTTTTTCTCTATCTTCTTCCTGACTTTCATAAGGGGAACAAATCTCCTCCATTTACCCTGCCATGAAGTACTGTGCTGGCACAGGCCCAGAACAATGCGGCCACTCCATATAGACTCAAAGTACTAAAATAGAAAAATAACGTACCCTTCTTCTTTTCAAGTTGATAAACCCAGGTACTTTGTCTCAGTACCCAACCAGTCAGCATGGACATCCAAAATACAATTTGCAATATCAGAAACCTGAGCTTTGTGTGTCCAGAGTAAGACTATAGCAACTACAGTGCAGCCACTGGGGGTGACCACAGACTTTCTATGTTAAGAGTGACACTAAATCCAAAGAAGCCTCTGTCCTGTGGGGAAAATATTAGTGACATGTTTTAATGATACATGAGACATTGCAAGAATGACTCCCAGTGGCACAAAAACTATATTTGCCTCAAACTTCTATAATATCGAATGTCAGGCAGCAGTGGAGAAAAGCTTGCATTAATCCAGTGACTTCTATAACTGGAACATTCAGTGGAGAATCTCTTATATATAAAGCTTCAGAAAACATTTGTACCATGTGCCTCTGTGTGTGTGCGTGTGTGTGTGTGTGTGTGTGTGTGTGTGTGTGTGTGTGTGTGTGTTGACCCTGGGGCTTGAACTCAGGGACTAGGTGCTTTCCTGAGTTTTTCTGCCCAAGGTTAGCACTCTACCACCTGAGCCATGGCTCTACTTCTGGCGCTGTAGTCCCTTGGAGATAAGTCTCACTGATTTTTCTGCCTAGGCTAGCTTCAAACAATGATCTTCAGGTTTTAGCTTCCTGAATAGGTAGGATTACAGGACTGAGCCACCAATACCCAGCTATGTGCCCTTCTTGAAAAAGAAAAAAATATTTTGTCCAATGAAAAAGATATTAATATTCAAAAGTCATGATTTTGTGACATATATAGAGAGAATTGACAAGAGTATTAAGCATAGCTATAAAATGGGACATAAATATGGCAATTATATATGTTTAGCTATAAAGTATAGTTGCATATATATTTAAAAGTAATAATAGAACTATCTAGAGTATTAAATATAGTATAAAACTGGGCATGAACCTGAAAATTTTATTGAAATGTTTCTCTATAAATTACATTTGTATATGTATTAACAAGCACTATAATAAGTATCTATAATTTAAGGCCTCAAAAAACAATTCCTTTTTAATTCCACCTTGAGAGAAAATTCTTAGCAGTTCATCATATTTCGCATGTTGTAAGTTATACCATATAAGCAAATTTTATTACTTTGTTTTACAGACTTAATAATAGACTAAAATTTAACATTCTCTTATTCTGATTTTTATGCATCCGCATTGTTATATCCTATTCCAAAAGATTTAAAAAAAAAATCTTTGTAGAGGGCTGGGAAGGTGACTCAGTGGTAGAGTGCTTGCCTTGCATGCATGAGGCCCTGGGTTTGATTCCTCAGCACCACATAAGCGCTAGCTTTGAGCTGAAGAGCTGAGGGACAGCACCCAGGCCCAGAGTTCAGGCCCACGACCAGACCCCCCTCAAAAAAAAATCTTTGTAGATCATTTGTACCTGTATAACAAGGATATAAATCTCTGTTGCACCACTAAGTTGGATAGTTATATATTTGGGATTAGCCTGTCCAAAGGTATCAACTCTCTAAGGCTTACAGAAATTTCCAACTTATAAAATTTCCATCTGTGAATAAAACTGTCAAACTCACCATATCACCAATATTAATAATTTTTAGAAAATCTAATTCTCCAATTTTAAACACAGATGCTAATTCCTCTCAGCTCCTGTGTCTCTGGGATAAAGGTAAAGAACACAAGGGACCATGGTCAATTTCAATGTATTACCTTAGCAAACTGTAGGTACTTGTACTGGTATCAAGGTCTTAACCACATCAGACCTATGTCTACCATCATCCCAGAGCACTTCTACTGCACTAGCAACTGTCATATGACATACCATCTATCAGGCAGACTGGAACAGAATATGTTAGAGCTTGGGTCAGGAGTATGATATAATATTCTACAATTTGCTAACCTGAAAAAAAGAACCAGTTTTAATAGATACTTTTGATTTAGCTTCTTTGATAAATCTTAATAACAGAAATGAATTCCTATAGTCACCTACAGCTAATCAGTATCACAACAGTCACCATAGGAAAGCAAAAGGGGCCTGCTTTCTCTTTCATATCCCCAAATGGAATGACATCTCTAATACATACCTATGTGTGTGACATATCTCTTAGTATTTTTATTCTTTGAATACTGATGAGTTTAAGGGTTATCATATCGTTTTATTAGGCATTTGTAATTCTGTAAATTCTCAGGTCCTTCCTACAACTTTCTGTTGGAACTTCTCTTTTTTCTACTTAGTTTATAGAAGAGCTTTGAAACTAGGTTAGTAGCCAGTTGCAAATACTGAAACATTTACCTCTGTTACATGGAAAATAGCTTTCAGTTCTGAACTTTTATGAATAAACCTTATTTGCATAAGATTTCTGGTCATTTTATGGTCTTCTTGTCATTTCATTTTAGGAGAGATTAGTAACTACTGATGAATTTGGAGAAAGGGAGAAAAAAAGCAGAGAGAGACTATTACTGTATCTCATGTCGTGTCTCTGGGCTATATCATAGCCTGTTGATTATTTTGTCAGAGTTCTACTTTTCAAGTTACCATAGTTCCATGTGTTCATCAAGTAAGAACAATGTGGTTGTATGAATAACATGTTATGATTAAAATATCATTTTTCAACTATCAAGTTTGTGAGCAAACAAAACTTTCATTACTCGCTATGTACGACATTTAAACATTGCTCATATGGATGGCTATGAGTCAGGCTGTGGACTGCATTGTGGATTGTGCCACCAGCTGGCCTATTCCATGACACAGAATGGTCTCCACCAGTCACAATTACATCTGTCTCTGTTTCTATTTGTTAGACAATCTGGCACCAGGAACAGCTGAGAAGAAAGATTTGAAAACAGCCTGCTTGATTGATGTGTCTAGAGTTATCTCTAAATCCAAATAAAATGTTAAGTGCTATCAAGAATTTATAAATCAGGCCTCTTTCTCTGTGTGTCTCTCAGATTCTCTCTCTCTCTGTCTCTCTCTCTCTGTGTCTCTCAGATTCTCTTTCTCTCTCTGTCTGTCTCTCTGTCTCTGTCTCTCTCTCTCTGTGTCTCTCTCGCTCTCTGTATCTGTAACAAGACAAAGTCTTGCTAAAGCTTTGCAATGCCCCTGTGCAAAAGATATAATTGGCTTGTATTTAAGAGTAAAAATTATGGGAGTGGTGCTGTGGCTCAAGGGTAGAGCACTTGTTTTGAGCTGAAGAGCTGAAGGACAGCACCCAGGCCAGAGTTCAAGCACCACAACTGACCAAAAAAAAAAAAAAAGAGTAAAAATTAATCCTGATTGTACCACAAGTTAATTAGTTCATATTTTTAACCTAATTCAGTTGTACAATGGGGCCCTAGCATTTTCATCATCATGATGAAAGTGGTTAGATATAGAGTTTTCAACCAGAAAAGAGAAATATAGTATCAATATACATGCAGAAAGTAGCTGATACAAAGGGGTGTGTTTGAAGGTTAAGAACACATTCCAAATATCATGAATCCCATAGCTGACACGGTTTAGGAACAGTTCAGCCGAAAAAATAAAACAACTCCTTGTGGCCTTTGGATAAAAATCTCCTCATGGGTAGCAAGATACTAACCCACACAATCATGTATAATCCAGAGTAGCTGAGCACTAGTCATGAGACCCTCACTTTAGGAAGACTGTATTGGTTATTTTCAGTATCACTTTGTGCCCAGGCTGGCCTGGATTGTGATCCTCCTCTTTGTGCTTTGTTTTATTGCTGGGATAACAGAGTCTTAAAACCTCCTATGCACCAGCTGGTCTCAACCTTTGATCCCCTGAGCCCTACCTTCTAAGTTGCTAGGATTATAGGCTTGAGCCATTACTCCCTGCCTAAAATATGTGTGCTAAGGTCTTCATCATCGTCTTTCCCCTCCTATTTTTGATTAAAGAATCTTTTCTGTTTACTCAAATGAAAAAGGCCGGGTCTATTTCTCTAGAAACATTGTTTGCATGCCTTAATGTTTCCCCATATTTCATTTAGGTCTTCACAACAAAAAGTGAGCTCCAGCACCCTGATTCAGTGGCCCAAATAGAGTGCAAAATGGCATGAGCAGTCGTGGAAGGTAAGTGCCATTTCTGGGGTGTTTTCACACCGTGTCTCTTTAAAATTCACCTGTCAAATGCTGGAACACATACGTGACCTCATTGTTAGTTCTGTCCTTACTACCCTAGCTAGTATTATGGACATTTGTGGATCAGGCTTTAATAAAAACTTTCTAATGTCATCCTAGTTTAAACTAGAACTTTCTAAGGCCACCTGTGGTTTAGATCTCCTAGGATAGCTAGTTCTGAGTCTTGTTAGACCCCTCCTATTTAAGTCTGGTGGGCAGTGACATACAAAGGCCTTGGGAAGTTGCTTTTTTTCTGCTGACCTTCCTAGATCATGTAAGTGTGATGACTATGGAATTCATGATATTCAGCATGAGTTCTTAACCTTCAAAAGGTTCTGCTTTCTAAGGCAAGTGATTTGCAAAAGTCAATCCCAATCAGCCTTTAAAAAAATAAAAAGGGTTCATCTGCCCTTTAATTAAAAATGAATTCTATCATATAGATGGTTCCATAATTTCTTATAGGAATGTAGATGTTCTTTACCACTTTCTAGCCTTCATTAGTTAATGAGGACAAATGCGGATACCTTTTGTCAAGTAGCCACCTTCTTTAAGAAGTCAAAGCAATCCTTATTGGTTCTTTTTATCACCTCCTTCAAATCTTTGTTATTACCTTCTCTTGACATTCATTAAAAGGTACATAAGCTATCCAGGTAAGGTAATCTCTCATATCCCTGTATTTTGAACAGCCTGGTCCCTGTGAACTCTACTGCTCTTCTTACCCTCACGTCTGCCTCATTACTAACTGCTGGAATGAAATGCTGTCCTCTCTGGGAGTCATCCCAGACTGCCCACACCACTGCTTGGCTGGCTCCCCAGTGCTCCTACTCTGTCCTCCAGTGCTCTTAGCACACCTAACACTTGTTACTCTCTCCCCTAATTGTTCATTTCACCACATATTTCCTTAGCCTGACTGCAGGTTCTCTATTGATAGAGACCCATCACTGTAACCGCAGTACAAGCTCAATTGAGCAAATACACCGATTTGGAAAAGAGGTAGAAAAAACAAGAAAAAAAAGTTTTTTCTTAGATCCTGTAGATTTTTCTTAAATTGGTAACATTTAAAATGTCTCATGCTTTGTTTGACCAATTCTGGAGGAAAACAAAAGTGAAGAATAAAGAATTAAATTCAATAGAACAGATTAGTTTTTATTTCTGTGAAATTAAATGCATCATGCATTTAACTTACTGATTATAAATAATTACTAGTAGAATTACTACATGAATGTATCTTTTGATAATAGTTTTTGCATAATACCCCATTCTTGGTAATGAATGCATTATTCTGCATGGGCAAAGTAACTCGTTGTTCACTATGAAAATGTCACTCATTCACATTGCTGTTTCTAAACAATATACAATCTCATCGTTTATGGCTCTCAGCTGCACACTACTTGGAAGATACTTTAGACATGAGCCAACTTTTTACATCTAACAAATGTCCAGTAAAGACACTCCAAATTCCAGTTGGACTGAATTTGTCCCTTTTGCAGTGGGCACATAAATAAACAATCCAAGTAAAATCTCCCATAGCGTGCATGCACATGCACTCTCTCTCTCTCTCTCTCTCTCTCTCTCTCTCTCTCTCTCTCTCTCTCACACACACACACACACACACACACACACACACACACACACACACACGCACTCACATAAGCCTCAGAACAGCTGTGTTATATTAGAAGTTGGAGGGCTTTTGTTAGTTCAGATGTTTCGGGTCTGCAAAGGCACTCTGGAAAAGAAATAAATATTATGAATAAGTCTCGTTTCCATGCTTGTAGTGGGGAAACACTTACCAGCATAGTTTACTACAGTTTTATACTAAAACAATCTCATAAAAGAAGACCCACATTATTCACACAGCACATGACTACTAAGTCAGGATGGTGCCTATTTTATTCTTGAAATATTCAAAACATGACTCCGTTCAGACTGTTTTCCAGATGGGACTTTTATTTCCAGTAAAATTAATCAGGATATGCATGTACAGTGTGCTCACTGACTCTATTCTTTTTTTCTCATTTGCAAGTGCTTATCTTTTTCACTTCATCAAATGTTGCATATTTATAAAACTTTACAAGTGAGAGAGACCAGCATTTGAGATAAGCATTGGAACTGTTGAAAAAAGGTAGGTTGGAGCTGGATGGGAAACTCAACTTGGAATCTAAGTCATTCCATTTAAAAATCTGTTTTCTACTTTGAAAGTTCAGAGTCTGAAGTTGTAACTTTGGAAACAAGAAGAGATTACATTAGAGACTGAAGGAAGTATGTATTTATTAATTTGTAAGGGTAAAAAAATACTCTAAATTCAATCAAAATATGAAATTTGGATATGTTCGATGCATTCTCTTATTTTCAGACCACATGGGAAGTCATTTTAGAGAAGCTTTAATTAATATAAAGTCAAAACATGAGGATACAGAGAAATCTATTTTTAATGGCACTGGGCTAAGACAATTATATCTATCTCCCTCTGAAATACTGTCAAGAGATTACTTCACTATGCTCTTCCTCTAAGATTTATATACTCTTTATCCATTCTTCACTAACTTTTACTAATCCGTATAATGTTATCTTAATTATCACTTTCTTAGAGAGACCTTTTCTGGTCTTCTTTTCTAAGAAAGGCCCCTCCTATATATTGTAGGCCCCCTGTAATTTATCTTTATAGTACTTACCTCAGAGGGGTTCTGTACTTATTTCTTGCTCTAAGCCTTTCTACCTCTAGACTATAGCCTCCAGGAGAGCAGGAGAGATTTTAGCTCATGTTCACATCAATATCCCACAAAATAAACTAATGTGCTGACTCTTACGAGTTGGACCAGATTCAAGTACTTGCACTTATTGGCTGCTGAGTCTCCTTACTAAAGAAAAAACAAAACTACAGGATTAAAAAAAACTCTAGTATTATGTGTTAAGAGAAATACATCGAAGAGCTCTCACAATGATTGTGCATTTGCCACTTTCTTGTACTAATTCTGTTTTTTGTGGGTGTTTTTTTTTGCTTTAGATGTATTTGAACTTCATCAATAGGCACATACAGCTACAGATGCTAATGAAATATGTTAATACATCTTAACATATGTTAATATATAGCATACTTATTATTCCTCTCCTATTTATATGATCATGGAAGACTTCAGTAATCAATCATGCCACACTTGTCTTGGTGCTTTGGTTGTTCCAGAATATGTTTAATTGAGTGCTCTGTACAATCATCTTAGTTGTCACTGTGGGTCATTTTTGTTTGCCTTACCATGCCCCACCATCATATTGTCTTAAAGAATAGAACATATCCCCCCCCCCAAAAAAGATGGGATTTCAGATCAAAAGGATACTTAATAATGAGATTTGAATAACTGATATTTTCTAAAAAGGGTATGGTATTTTACTTTCTATCATATACTAAAAGCAATTAGGGATTATATTGAAACAGTTAATGTGACCAGGAGTTGCTGGATAGCTATGTCAGGTGGCATTTGAGACTGAGCTACTCTAGAGATTTGCAAACAAGGAACAATCACAGCTCAGTTTTGTACTTCTGGCCACAGTATCTGGGAGAGATACGGCCATGAGAAGTGTTCATAGCAAGAAACATATCTGCTGATGAGCCTAAGAAGCAGGGAGCTTAGGCAGCAAAGTACATGATGGCTATGGTCCTTCCCTCCTCAGCAAGAACAAGTCCCACTGCCTGAAGGTCACTGTGAAGACAGTACTAAGACCATAGCTTGTGGAGTGCTTGACATCCAGAAATGGCCTGGACAAACACAATTTCAGCTATGGATGTTTGCTCCAAGGCAAGGGCTGAGAGAACTGAGCACAGGACCTGGGGGTTCTATCAGACCTATTCCTCCCTGCCTCTAGGGTGAGGTCTGAAAGCACCCAGACTACAGAGAGAGTGTCTGAGTCTCTGGGCTCTTCACCATCAGTGAAGAACTCAATGAATGCTCTAATTGCCTCCTCAAATATCTGACGCATTCCAGAGACAACCCTGGGTCTGTGCACTTTCTACACCTGCGGGCAAAACTGTGAGGCCTTTCAGTAAGTGAGAACCTGCTTGCCCCACAGCCTACGCGCTCCACACCAGCAGCAGCAGCTTCCAGTAGAAGTGAAACCAGCACAAAAGCAAACAATGGACACTAAACCAGCCCAACCCTCAATCCACATACAACACCAACCTGTACAGTAGAAATATCTCA
Source organism: Dipodomys spectabilis (assembly GCF_019054845.1). Classification (NCBI taxonomy): domain Eukaryota; kingdom Metazoa; phylum Chordata; class Mammalia; order Rodentia; family Heteromyidae; genus Dipodomys; species Dipodomys spectabilis. The sequence goes on from NW_024870683.1 coordinate 19,723,580, forward strand.
CATTTACTTCATTTATAAAGAGAGATATTTGTAGGAATGTCTTCTTGGCTATGTATTGTAAGAATCCATAAAAAGACTAAATCACAACTCAAAAATCCCAAGACTTTTTCCTGGTCAAAAACAGTTCAATCTGGCCCCTGCCCTAAGCTAACCTAAATCAACTACTTATTTGATCCATGGGCCACACACCCAGACTTTGACCACAGGCCAAAGCATGGTGCATTTGCTCTAATCCTAGCAATTACCAGGACATTACCAAAGTAAGTCTTATCTGCGGTTTTGTAATTAAATTAAATTAAATCTCCCAGAGCATCAGAGTTATGCATAGACCACATTCATTTCTCCTTGCATGAGCTCAGAGAGATTGTTGCAAAAAATAGATCATGAATAAGTTGACCATGTCATACTAATTCTATTGTGTAGTTTAATTGTCCTACAGCCATTTTGTGTTTCTGGGCTGTTGAGTAGCTAAGTCTAAGGTTTTTCTTTCCTTGAATGGCCCATTATCCCAAAGTGGAAAATTGTTTTTCCTATATTCTTGATGTTAGCATCAGATACTTCTGAGCCCTTATTGGCCCAACATAGGCACCTGTAGACAATACAGGCACTACAAATAGACAATGTCATTATTGAGTTCAGTCATAGACAAGGGGTTTTCATAATCTGTATGTACAAATGCCAATTATTGTTTGGTAAGGAGAAGGGAAATCTGATTATATTTGGTTTTGAAATTTTCTATCATCTGATAAGATGATAGAAATTTTGGGACATGATTTGCAAAGCTACCTTAGAGTCCTAACAGTTAGAAATATGATGCCCTTGTTTTCTGAAATGAAGATTCCCAAAATCAAACAATAATACAGAGATCTCCTAAGGACTTGTTGTGCCAAATGTTTCTAATCTTGTGTTTTGAGGCCCATGATAACTCTTACACCCAAAAGTATAACCAAGTATAATCTATCATGTCAATCTATCATGTCAATAACTTTCCAAATCAGACTTCCCATTCTCTGTGTGTGTGTGTGTGTGTGTGTGTGAGTGTTTGGGTGTGTGTGTGTGCATGTGGGATGAACTCAAGCCTGGGAGCAATCCTTGAGCCTACCACTTACTTCCAGCTTTTAGGTAGTTAATTGAATTTAAGAGTATCAAGGACTTTCTTGCCAGGGCTGGCTTTGAACTATAATCCTTAGATCTCACCTCCTGAGTAGCCAGAATTACAGGCATGAGCCACTGGCACCCAGCCACTTCCATTTCTTAACCCCCTCATCCTGTGGGCTGTATTTAGCCAAGTTGACCGCTTCCTTCCCCTTGAGGAACTTCCTTCCCTTTCTTCTCACAAGAGTGCCACATACTTGGATTTCCTCCAACTTCCCTGATAATTATTTCCTGCCCTTTGCTTTCTTAACTTGTTCTTCCTTATTACAGATTCTAAAAGTAGGCATCACTAATGGTTTACTCCTCATTTATGCTCCATAAAAGGAACTAGAAGAGAGAAATATACATGAACAAGCAGAAAGCCATACAGGTGGAGAATCAGAGATGTTTTCCAGTCTTCTCTGTGTCTCTACATAGCTTAAGAAGTTCTGGAAGGGGTTGGGGATTAAGGGAGGCAAAAGACAGAATGATATAGAAAGGAGGTCTAAAGAGCATTCAGTTACCAGGTGCCAGATGTATCATGAAAAGAACAAAGCAAAAACACTGCTTAGCACTACCCTGCCCCAGGATTCCAAATGATGAAGGCCAAGGAAGATCCAAAGATAGGAAAAGCCTATATGTGGAATATGACCAGATTTCCCACCCAACATTTTCCCCTAATGAACTATGTTAATAACATAATCTCATTTCTTTTATTCGCTCTTCCACTACTTTTGATTGAACTAGAATTTTACTTTGATATATCTAGGGTGCAGATAATTATTTTTCATATGGCTACCTAACCATCTTTTCTTGCTGATTTAAAAATGTCAGTTTTAACATCTGTTCAATCTTCTGTGATGCATTTCTAAGTTGGTATTAAACATTTTAACTAAAATTTTACAATGGGGCTGGGATGTAGCTCAGTGGCAAAGCGCTTGCCTAGCAGGTGCAATGTCCTGGGTTCGATCCCCAGTACCAAAAAAGAAAAGACAAAAAAAAATTTTACAATGTATTTTAATGCTCAGTAGGCAAATGTCACATATTGCTGTTTTTCCACAATGTTCTCTGGTTACTTTTGTTTATTTATGTCCTAAAATTAGCCTTTTAAATTCCAACACTATTCAGAGTATTATTGGGCTTATCTTAAATGTTGAAACAGGGAATAACTGTGGCTGGATATTTGTCTTGTACACAAACTACACTAGGAACCATTTGGAGAAGTTGAAATATAAACGTAGCTCTTTTACTAAGCTCTCTTTTAGTGTCTAGCTATTCCACCCTAAGAAAATTTACATGACCTAGCCAGGAGCTGGTGGCTAATAGTCTTAGCTACTCATGGGTATCAAAGTTCAAGCCAGCCCAAGCAAAAAAGTTTATGACATCTCCAAATAACCATCAAAAGCTGAGTTGAAGGCATGGTTTAGGGGGTAGTGTACTAACTGAGCAATCAAACCAAGCAAGCAAAAAGTATGAGATTCTGAATTCAAACCCTAATATCCCCAGAAAGAAAAACAGACTAGAAAAATTGCATGTTAGGTTCACACAAAACAGAGGTCTAAGAGGAAGAGGAAACATTATTTTTTTTCTGATAATGTAAAAAACAACAACAAAGGAACTCCAAGAGGTTCAGAGGTTGCCCACTTGCCCAACATCTAGGCACTGAAATACCAAGCTAGCTAGGCATCCAAAAATTTCATGAGCAACACTGATGACATAAAATTAGGACATAAAACTCAGTGAAAGAATTTTCCATCTACAATCCTGTAGATGATGAATGCAATGAACAAACACAAATGATAGTGATCAATGGTGAAATCTTCAGGTCAAGAGGATGGTGCTGTAGCTACTGCCCTAAGACATTGTTGCCTCTTTTCTTTCCACATATGGTTGGACTATTCACAAAGTGTGGTTATATTTGAAGGCAACAGGTTCTGGGGTTTTTTTTTCACTAGACATCAGGAAATAGTTGGGAGAAGTAGCTTGGATGAAAACCCTGTGCCAATGTCTGATTTCCTAGATGTTCAAGAGCACTGAGCTACATCTACTGATGAAGTTATACTGGGTCCAAGAGAGGAAGAGTTGTCTTTACCTACTTCCTACCTTCCTAGGCTTCTTAGGCCACAGTCCTAATAGAACCCTCACTGACCTCATCATTAGACATGAATGCTGCATCTTCATCTAAGTCTGACTGGCTGCTTGCCAAGACTGATTACACTAATTCATAAACTACAATTGGGGAAATCACCCAAAGATAGTCCTGTCTAATTTGATCTTTAAATAGCACTTGCTATCCATAGTCTCCTCCCCAAATCCTTGAAAAACTATATTTATTGAGATGATAAAATGGCCATATACTTTGAGTAGTCAAATCCCTAAGTAAACCACTGTAATATCTAGCACAGTATGAAGTGTATTTAAGTAATATAGTGCAGTGGTTTAGAGGAAAACTAACCTCAGAAGTCAAACACATCTGCCTTAGAAATCTACCTCCATCACTTAGTTGTTAAAAGAATGGCACACTTATTAATCCTCGAGAGCCTCACTTATCTTGACTGCAAGATAGACATGTATTGTTGCCATGAACAGAGAACGACTCTGGTTCACTTAGGAGAAAAACGAATTTATGAGAAGGATAACAGATCACAGGATAACCGTTTGATCAGGTAGCTGAATGAATCCGGGGACATCTTGGAGAGCCAGGCAGGAATGGAGGACAGTTGGGTGTTAGAATTATGGCCAAGATGTGAGCAGAGAAACCTGGTCAGGCTGACACAGCTCTGTGGCAGGCACTGAGCTGGACGCTGGATAATGCTGAAGGCACTGCCATGATTACACACTGCTCTGGCATGACTGCCAATGGATACTTGATGCCACCACTGCTGAAAGGCTCCCTCCCTCTCCTCTTCTTTGTGGTATTTGTTCTGCATTCAAAATCCCTGCACAGACATTTCACTGAGCTTCAACAACCAAATTTCAAAGAGTTTACTATCAAGGACACTGTCTTTCTTGCAAGATGTTTGTATGACTATGCACAAACATAGCATGATATTTGTAGTTGTTACCATTTTTAAGTTGCTTAAAACTTCCACCAGAGCAGTACTGAGCGTCTAAGCAGCCCTTGGTGGTAGACTGAGTCGACAGGTGAAGCCAGTTATGGCAGCAGCAGAGAATTTTCTATTTAGTCGATAATTAAATCAACACCCACATTCAAGAGATAGCTTTCTTCTTTACTTGCTATTAAGCCAGATGTAAGAACCTTAGGGCCTTTGAACTGTAGCCATTTTAGAATTTTCCACAGGGTTTTCAGACTGATTCAGAAATGTGAACCACAGTCCTCAGGGAATAGTTTTGTTTGGTAGTCTGGAAACCTCCTGCATTACATTAGTGTACTGATGTCATGTAAAGCAGAGAGAGGTAGGATGACGGAAAGACAATGTAGTCAGTCTTTGAGAGGTGAATGAAGGTATGACAAAATAATTGTGACAACAAATGAGAATACTCTTATTTACCATGTGTGCTCCAAAAAAAGGCTACGATTCCTTAAAATAATCCTTAAATTTGTTCTTCAGATCTGCTCTACAGCCTTCCTTTTTCATCTTGTGCCTATGGAAACTCACCTCTGTGAACTCTATCAGTGGGCTTTCTTGGTGGCTCATTTCCTGCTAGGTTGTATTGGGCTATTGATAAGAAATTTGCTGGAAATCCAAGCCATCTCTATGGGCTGAATCACCCAACCAAAGGCCTTATCTCCTATTAGGAACCTGCCCACACGGCTGCCTCTGCCTCCTTCCAATAATAGGTTTTTCTGTTCCTTCTACTTGAAGATCTAGAGGTACTGAAGAGCAATCCTTAATATCTCTTAGACTCTACACTAATGTTTGTCATTCCTTGACAGCTTCCACCTGTGTGTATTGTCTAATTCTATTTAAGATGACCATTTCTTTCTTTCTGGGACCCTCAGCCTGAGATATATAGAATACAAATTGACCCACTTCAATAGACCATTTTATCTCCTGGGAGTTCCTGCTAACATGTAAATAAAGTACCTTACATTGACTTGAAGTTGTAAATCTAGCATTTGCCTTGGTTTCACACACACACACACACACACACACACACACACACACACACACACACACACACATCCTTTTGATATCCCTGTCCACATTTGTTTCAAGTCTACTCTTTCTTCCCAACTACATGCTTGTAACTATCTAGTCTCCCTTGGATAGCATCAGAGGTTCCAAGTGTGTTTCCACTTATGTGCTTATGTGCTTTCAAAATGGCCCCAGACTGTAGGCTGTCTTCCCAGGGAAACTCCTAAGCTGGTTAAGCTTGCCCATGTCTCTGAGCCATTAATAGGCCTTGATCCCATTGTTCTGGTTTCTGTCAAGGTTATCACTTGTTTACTACCTTTGTTTTTGGTACATCTGCTTTGCTTCTAATACCACATTTCATTGTCTTTCTTTTCTGGAGCACTGGTTCCTTAGGCTAGCATGTTACTAAGAAATGAAATCAACTTCCTTCAACCCCCTTAATAAACCTAAACATTCACCAACTATCATAAGAAGTATTGGAGAAAAAAATATGACATCCAGTTATCTGACTAGCAGTATAAACTTATAGCTGACAACCTTAACAATATGTTCTCCTACTCTCTAGAATGCTTGTTTTAAAATTTCCTAGACTTTGCCTTTTACCTTTTTTGTGTGTATATGTGTGTGAAAGAGAGTACTGTTATGCTAGCTTTTAAAAGTTGGGATGTTTTAATGGCTAACTCTAATAATTCCTTGCCTTATATACTTTCCTTTTAGATTTTATTAGTCATTTTGATGTTTTCAATTGCATTGCTTTCATTGCTATTTAAGTGAAGTTCTTACTGAGACACACACAATATGCATGGTCACACAGGATTAAACTCATGCAGGAGTTTAATCCCCAAAAGCATATGTAATGATATTAAGAAAGTGGAAATATAATCCAACTGTGGTGTCCAGAGGTGACACCTTTAGGAAGTGATTGGGATTAAAGAAAACCATTAGAATGCAGCCTCCATTACAGTATCTGGGTGGTTTCATAAGTAGAAAGAAATAGACAAACAAATAGACCTAAATAAGGTATCATCTCAGTCTCTTGCTATATGATATCTTGGGACTCTTCATGCAAGAAGGTTATCAGCCCAATTGAGCAGATACCAGGCCCTCAAACCTCCAAAACTATGAGTTTAATAAAACCGCTTTTCTTTATAATATAACTTGTCTTGGGTATTTCATTACAGTGATGAAGAACTGACAAATACAGTCTTTGAATCATATTGTTCACTCTAGGCTTCCCATAATTGCTCAGATGTCAGGCTTATGCCACTACATCTAGCTTCCTTCCATGAAGAGGGAATCCACAGACATCTCTGTCAAGGCTAACCTGACACCCTCATCCTTCAGATATCAGCTTCCCGCAAAGCTTGGGATGACGGGCATGTACCACTCTATCCAGCTGTGTGTTAAAAAGAAAAGTTTGAACTTTTCTGCCTGAGCTAGTCTCAAACTGCAATCCTCCCATGTTCAGCCTCCCAAGTAGCTAAGATTACAGGTATGAGCCACTGGCATCTGGCTGAGATTAATTTTTATGATTTTTTTCCTTTTTATATCTTGAGCCTGAATGACATTGTAGATTATTTTTAAAGTGGAAGAGATGTGACACTGCTTTTGATCACTATGCTTTGAGCATTCATGAACAACAGTTCAGCACCATCTGCCACCCACTGTTAGTGTGAGATGATGCATGCCTTCCAGTCAATTAGGCTAGTGTGAGAGCTGAGTACCACCAGCAGGGCATTAACTATTATAAATGGCAGCATGGATGTAAACGATGAGGTTAACCAGGAGGACAGACTCTACTGAGACCTTCTATGTCATATCAAAGAGAATGGCAGATATTTGTACGCGATGAGAAGCCACTGAGGCTGTTAAGCAGAGAGTAGAGGATCACAAGACACAGTCCTGGAGAAGATATAGGAGATTATGACTGTGATCTAGAGAAATGTTGAGAAAGAAGTTGGGTGGCCTGCTATGAGCGTGAGGATAAGGAATGATCAATTCAAGGGCTATTTAGTTGTTAAACTCTGTAGGGATTGGAATGGTGAATCCAAGTGATGGAGAAGAGTCCAAACGAGGCAGATTCACATTATTTTTTGAGAGCTAGAGAGTGGTGGGCTTCAATCAAAAGGTCAGGAAATCTGTACCTCAGGGAATAGCATTCGTTGCATAAGGCATCTGGTATTGTCCTTCTGCCACTGTCTTAAAAGGGATTCTGAAGGGATTTTCTTTCCCTTGTTCCTCCAGCCCTGCACTTGCATTACTAGCCTAAGTGGATCCTCACCAGCTGGCTGTGTCCATCATTCCAGCCAAGTCTGAGAATTCCTGATTATACTTAGAGCCTGTGGAGCTGCTGACACGAACAGTCATTAGCAGACGGACCTACTGTAACAACTATGCTTTAAAATGTAAACTGTGGGGCGTTTTCCCCATCTAGAACCAACTTTCTCCTGTGTGAGTCTGGATTAATCATGAGAGAGCTCGTCCACATTCCACTGGTACAGATTCTCACTCTGGTTGCCTTCAGTGGGACTGAGAAACTTCCAAAAGGTTAGTCTGAGGGATCTTCTCTCCTTATGATCTTCTTTTGGTCCTAAGTTTTGTGTGTGTGTGTGTGTGTGTGTGTGTGTGTGTGTGTGTTTCATGACAACTGATTCACAGTATGGTAGACTTAGGTTTTACCTGGTGCGATAGAGGTGAAGTGTAAAATAAAGGGGAATGTATCTGTATAAGTAGTTGGTAGATGAACTCTTCTCTGTCAATATTTCCCTCTTAAGTTCTACAAAACTCACAAATAAGCTGAGCCTTGCTGTACATACAGAGTTCTCTCTTCTAGAAGAGATGTTAGTGGGTTAGTGCTAGTTATCCAAGTCTGTTTTATGTGTATTTCCGATCTGAAGGTGGTCTAAGTGGATGATGAAAATGTATGACACCAAGTATGCCAGGTGTAAAACCCACTCCAATTCCAGATATCTGAACAAAAGTCATTACTTTTTGGTTTCAGTTTTACCAAACGCTACATGAATATTTAGTTACCAAAAATCAGAAAGAGAGAAAGATGTCCACAAGACACCAATGCAATGAAAGCTTAAAGATAATGTGTTGTCAATAACTTTGAGGCTGAAAGACAATGTGTTGTCAATAACTTTGAGGCTGAAAGACAATGTGTTGTCAATAACTTTGAGGCTGGCGTTGTGATTTGGCTTGGCAAGAGTGCAGAAGTTTTTTTCTCAGAGCCTTTGGAATGTACCGGAAATAACACCACCTCAGGGGAAAGGAAAGCAACTTAAGAAACTGACAAACACCTGTTGCAGTAGCAAGAATGTCCATAGCGATATGGTTTCTGGCTAGGGTATTTCAAAACCAATGTGTGTCAAGTCAGGAAGAGTGGAAAGTCTGTGATTTGTAAAGTGACTGAGGGCTTCATAGAAATATGTTTTTTAATGAAGTCATGTGAAAGCAGCCTGAATGGTATCATTTAATGAATTTCATATGAAATGAATCAAAATGGAGTGAAAGGGGTTTGGTGTTTTAGGACACATCCAGATTATTTGTCCTTATCTTATTTTAGAGAAGTACTGAAAAGTTCGTATGGGGTAGTAAGCAAAGGTAACATTTCTTTGTAAGTAGATGGGAAATGTTATCTTTAGATTTTGTGACTCAACATTTTTGAGTCATAATGTCAAAGTTCACATGCAAATAAGGTGTGACTTTTTCCCAATCTCAGTTTATAGATTTTTTTTGTCTTGTTTTTGCTTTTCTGTTTTCATTTTACTTGAGCAGAAGAGTATCCTCAGATGTATTAAAACACTTTCCAACAGATACTTCAGATAAAAGAGAATCTAGATCTTTTCCACCAGCTAATAATAGCCAGAAAGCCTTAACATTGGTTTCAGATTATGTTAATACTTCCTGATCATACAGCGGATGTCCGCTACGACAGCACCTGAATGTTTCTGAACTGTGGATTGTAGTAGGTCTCATCTGTGTCTTTCTATACCATGTCCATACATAAAAGAGCCATGGCGAAAGATGAAAAGCTACTAAAATCCAGTTTGGTAAGGAGCAGAACAATAGATTTTGATAGTCCAAATGAGAATTCAGTGTATGAAACAGAGTCCCCAAATGTCTCTGTAGAAATAACTCCTAATTTATATTCTAGAAAGAAATGCTTTCAGTGCCTAAATTATACAACAGTCCTATCTGAAATGTAACACTATTTCCATTTTGAAAGTTTCAAAATAGTGACGTTAAGATAAAAATGCCAAGTATCTTGGCTTTTAAATAAAATAACCAGACTATTAAATCAACTTTGTTACCTATCACTTATTTGCTGCTGTAATTAGGGTTTAGAATTTAAAACAATTTTTTCTCAATCTGCTTTGTAAAATCTAAATCAATGTGGGTTTAATAATAACTTTCATCTGAAACACCACACCTAGAAGAACAAATAGCCACTTAATAAACAGAAGAGTTTTGGAAGCAAATAACAGCATGAAAACAATCTAAAATTTTAAGCGCTGAAATGTTTGGAATATGTTGGTTGAAAAGAATCATGTGGATACTATCAAAATAAGAGTGAATTCTCCATCTAAATTCTCATAGTCATTTTCTGTTTGCCAAATGTAATAACAAGAAGAGTTTTTAAAGTGACTTCCTTTTTCTTAAGTACTTTATCCTGATTGAAATCAAGGTATCTGCGTGATAGCATATGACATAATAAAATAAATGTATCTTAAATGAATATATATATATTTTTTATTTTTTTATTTTTTTATTTATTTTTATTTTTTATTTTTGCTTATGTGGTGCTGAGGAATCGAACCCAGGGCCTCTGGCATGCAAGGCAAGCGCTCTACCACTGAGCCAACTTCCCAGCCCCTTAAATGAATATACTTTAAACAAGGACATTTAAGGCTTGGAAAAATAGCCAGAAGATTCTTTTCTAATTCTTTGCTTATCATTTCCTTAATTAAATCAATATCCAGCTTTATAGAATTAATAGTTTATTGGCTTCATTTTAATTTAACTGAGGCTCCTAATAGTTAAAGACAATGAGGACACTCAATATCTTTCTGAATCATTTCAACTAATGAGACTTTTAATAATGAGCCATTTCATAACCACAAGAAGGATAATTTTATAAACTGTCATGTAAGAAAGTAGCCAGAGCTGTATTGGCTATCTGCCTCAACTATACACTTTTAACATTTACTGCTGAATCAGGAGTATGAAGCATATGGTAGGATATAAAATTCTACAGGACACAGAGTTCATGCAACTGCATTTGTATAATATGCAAAAGGATCTCCTGTCAAAATCCAATGACCCCATTTACTACCATATATAGAATCCAATTTATATAGTGTCTAAGTGATTTATCTTTAGATATATTGGAGTAACCTTCCCTTTTAAATCATATGCACCCAGGGATAGAATTCACAGATTTGACATATGACTGAGTCAGTACAGGACGCAGCTGCCAGTGAAATAAATCCAGGACAGCAAGTTCTGGATAAATGGTTTTACAAGGATGTGTGTTGTAAGAGTTACTCACTGTGTGTTTAGGGAAACACAGTTGCTTTGAGTATTACCAACCTTAAAGAAAAGAAAGGAAGAGAAGAAATGTTAGGATTTCTTTCCTCTCTACCTTATTTCCAATGGTGAAGTGGGTAACTCCTCAGTGAAACAGGACCTGAGGTCATTGGGGGAGAGTTTGTCAGTGAAGGAACCGGAAACAAGGAGTACATTCAGGAAAGATGGCAAGGATTTCCCAGGCCTGATGGAAAATCCAGTTAGGGCTGGAGACCGAAACTTTACAGTGCCCCTGTCCAATAATGTGATAAGTATATATGATAGCAAGGACAAACAAATTAATTCAGGATTGGTGCTTTCCCAGGTCAGTGCTGCTATTAATACCTACAGGGCAAATCGATTATGGTTATATAACAGAACTGTGTAGTAGAGGTTAAATAGCAGAACAAGGAACAAGGACGCTTAAAGCTTGGACGAGAATGTTGAGATCAGGTTTCCTTTTCCTGCTCCCCAACACTTTTCTGATGTTTTTTAGGGAAAGCATACAGACACTGTAAGACCTACTTTCCTCTTAAAATGAAGAGCTACCATAATGCGGTTTCATGCTAAGATTATTGGTAACTAATAACCACCCCTGGATAATGTGTAAGCCTGTTTTAAATGGATCCTCATGAGACCGTGGATTAACCCCACCAAAGGCAATTTCAGAAATCCTAACAGGCTGGGCAGAACTGCCTGTGCCTAATGCCATCCCCAGAAGGAGAAGCTAGGAGTGTGTTCTTTTGCAAGAATTAATAACATGGCATTAATAATTATTTTTTATCAAAAACCTTATGAGTTACAATTTAATCCTACAATAAAAATAACTTTCACTTTATTACATCTTCTCTGAAGATATGTCAGTATCTAATATTCTCTTTGGGGAATCTGAAATAGTCCTAGAACTACTGTTTTCTTATACTGAAAAGAAAAAACAAAAAAGCTAACCATGCAATGGTGGCTCATACCTATAAGCCTAGCTACTCAGAAGGCTGAAATGAAAGTTCCAGTTTCAAGATGAAAGTTCAAAGCCAACCTGGGCAGAAAAGTCCACAAGGCTCTTATGTCCAATTAACCAGAAAAAGTATCTGGACATGGAGGTGTAGCTCAAGTGGTAGAGTGCCAGCCTTGAGAAAAAAAACTAAAGCTCAGCAACCAGGCTCTGAGTCAAGCCCCAGTACTGGCGCGCGCGCGCGCACACACATGCGCGCACACACACACACACACACACACACTTTCAGGATGTTGAGAAGCATGAATCTTTTCCAAGGTCTCAGCTCTGATTTCATGAAACAGAAGTGAGCAAATACACTGGCTTTTTGGTGTAGTAAATTGTTCTGACATGTCCAGCAGCAGCTCTTCAATCAGACGCTGGCAGTGTCAAGGAAGTACCATATTGTGTCCAAGTCATCCAGTTCAAGGTCTTTAGGTCTTTAGGTCTACAAAAGTGTTCATTTTTGTGTTTGTTCTCAACAGTGTCCTCGGAGAGGGAAAGAGCCTCCTACTTTACACAGACCCCAGCTGTGATAAAAGCTCGGTAGCAGCATGAAAGGAAACATTTGCTACCTCCACAAATACCATTAAATGCAACTATACGATTGTGCCAGATAAATTTTGATAGCAAATTTGGATAATTTCAGAATATGGGCAAAGCAGATTTAACTAATTATATTCTGCCTGTAAAAATAATGGTATAATAGAAATGGTTACCTGTGGGCAACCACTACGGCAAAGTACTATCTATTTTTGAATTATGAGATAGGAATTTTAAGTCAACCTGAACACTGAAGTTCACTCTATTGCTTTGTACTTTATATAAGTGATTTAACTATTAGTTTTGTTGTTGTTGTTTTGGTGTTGTTGTTTTGGTGCTTGTCCTGGGGCTTGAATTTAGGGCCTGGGTGCTGTCCCTGAGCTTTTTTTTGCTCAAGGTTAGTACTCTACCACTAGAGCCACAACTCCATTTCTGGATTGTTGGTGGTTAATTGGAAATAAAGAATCTCACAAAATTTCCTGCCTGGGCAAACTTCAAACCCCGATCCTCAGATCACAGCCTCTTGAATAACTAGGAATAGGTATGAGCCACCAGCATCTAGCTAACGTTTATTTTTTATAACAGTCATAGACGGTATTTAAAATTTATTTTGAAAGTTGGGTGTGATGATACGTGCCTGTAATTCCAGGTATGCAGGGGATTGTGAGACTAAGGCCAGGACAGTCATAGGTAGCAAGCACTAACCTCCAAAACAAAATGAATAAAAAGACTAATTGCATAGCTCAAGTGATAAAGTATTTGCTTGGCAGGCCCAAGGCCCTGAATTCAATTCCTTAATATCATGGGAGGGAAAAAACATTTATTTTTAAAACATACACACAAATATAAAACAAAAATTCACTATTATATATATATATCCATCAGAGAAGTGGGATAATAATATTGTTTCTATGATTCTGTGTTCTGTCATTTTTTACCTAGCACATAAGCATATTCTTTATCAATTAATTTTCTTTAAAACATTAATTGCAGTGTTTGTATAATGTCTTGCTAGGTAACATTTCACTGATATATATGGAATGGCTACTTCTCTGCGAAAAAAAGACCCCTATTTGTTATACTTCTTGATTTCTGCAGTATAAATACTCCAAACCATTAACTACAGCAATGTCAAGTTACAACAAATACTGAAGACTGAATTGGGAAGTAGCTCCTGTAGACCGTCCTTTATGTACTGTGCTATCATACAGATATATTTGATGAAAATGACCTTAAGAACATAGATAATAACATACTGAAGTTAAACAGGAATTGATACATTTTGAGAATTCTTAGTTGTAGTTTTCGTTTTTATTTTATAGTGCTGGGGATTGATCCAGGACCTTGCGCCTGCTAGGCAAGTACTCTTAACAATTCTGCCTTACCTCAGCCTTCTTATCTTTATTGTGAGACAGGGTCTTGCCACTTTCTCTGCTGACTTGTGACCCTCCTGTCTCTGAGTAACTGAGATTACAGACATGTGCCACCATGCCTGACTTAGTTTTTAAGATAACTTATTTACTAATAAATTTATATAATTTGGCTTTCATAACATCTATATTTAATTATCTCACAGCATTCACAAAAGTGAACAACTGTCTTTTGTAGGACAGTACAAGACTATTCCAACAGACATAGTACCTAGCTTTCCTCTTATTTTTATTACAACCAGTACAATTTAGCACAATTAATTTGTTTAGTGCAGTGAAAGTCATCTATGTGTCTACTGTACGTGAGATTACTTATTTGGGATAGATTCTAAGGGAAGACAGTAACAGCAAATTTGAATGTAACCCACAGACCAGGGTACAATAACAGAGTCTGGGTTCTGTTTCTAAATGACAGAATAAATTAATATACAGTGCTCCATGCTTTGAAAACACCTGCAAGGGCTCACTCTAGAAGTCTTTTCTGCTTGAGTATACCTGGTCTTTATATGGACTAAAGTCTCTTTCATATAGGAAATAGAGTGGCCAAGTTAAATGTTTAGTGTCAGATGATGGCTTGGAATTGCAGGAGGATATCTAGCAACTAAGCATGGTATGGTAACAGGTAATATTTGACCACTTGCCAAGCAATGATGACCTTTTGGATCCGATGTGGAGTCTACAATGTCAGTAGCTGCTCCCTGGTTACTTTTTCTGCCTCTTTAACAGGCAAGTTGAGGGATCAGGTCTTAAACATACTATCTGATTGTCTAGAGAAGTAAACCAGTGCCCTTCTTAAGGAACCCAGCATCTGTTTCAACACACTGGCTGTGATCTTGCCTTTCCTGCACAACTACATCAAAGAACTAATGCAGGGACATTCATTACAAGCCTCTTGAGTTTATTAAAGGCTCGATTGCATTGTCCATCCCATTTTGTCCTTGTAGCCTGTCATACAAGGACATTGCAGCAGAAATATCTCTTACACTGGAATCCTCACAGTGGCTTCCTCATTTTTTTAGGAGGAAGGGGGATAAGAGGGGATGAACTAGCTCATAAAGGCTAATTTTCTTTCAGGGGCAGTGGGGGGAGTATACTGTCCTTGGTAGATTATCAAACCAAATATTTCACCATTTCTTTAGATGCTTATGTATTTTCCTTGGAGATCTGATAGTGCTCTTCTGCCAAAACCAGGAAAATCTTTACTGGTTAGTTATTTATCTGAGACCTCCTTAGAAGGGCTTGCAATCAGTACATCGTTTATATATTGTAGCAAGGTTCCATTTTTTTCCCCAGCCTTAGTTCTCTAAAGCCTTTGCTCAAGATTTTTTCCAAAATCACAAAGAGATCTTTTTAATGCATCTCTGGGTCCTCCCATTTGAAGGCAAATAGCTCTTGGGACCCAGAGTACATTGGGATATGGAAAATAATGTCCTGTGTATCCAAAACTATATAGTACTCACTAACCCCAGGCAAGTTAGCTAATAAAGTATAGGAATTAGGAACTATAGGACTCATATCTTGTATAATTTTATTTATTTGCCTTAGATCATATACAAATTCTCTCTTAGTGTATATTAACTGTACAATGGGGTTTTAATGTAGTTCTGTGTACATGTACACACACACAGACACAATTGTCCTTGAGTTAGATTGACCTCTTTCTCTTTTTTTGAAGAACCAATAGAATCTTTTCCACAGTAGTCATACCATTCTTCCCCCACCCTGACCATTTCCAATCTCTCTCAAGTTCTTAGCAACGTTTTTTACTTTTCTTTATAGCCATCCTACTGGGTGTAAAGTGGTATCCTGTGGTTTTGATTTTCATTTCCTTATTGATGCGTGATGTTGATCTTCTTTTCATTTATTGGCCTTCTGCATATTCTCTTTGGAGAGATGCCTATTTGGGTTCTTTGCTCTTTATTTTACATTTGGGCTACTGTCCATTTCTACTCTGGCTTCTTTCAGACTCATTTATATTCATATTGATTAGTATTGAGGTGGATGTAGAAATCTTTATATTTTTCTTTAAAGAAGCACTTAAATTATATAACACTAGGCATCACAAGATCTTGAATCTGCTCCTATTTATATGTAATGAAGTCTATACCTCTCTCTCCTGAAAGCCTCTCTTTGGATTATCAAATAACTCATATGGAAGTAGAGATGTACATAATTCTCTACATAAAATCTTTACTTTTGGAAAAATTTTGCTCTGGGGAAATACAACTCTCATTCAGCTATGTGATGGCTTCTGGATGCCTAAGGACAGGTTAACAAATAACATTCTGGAATGTTCTCTGATGTCTCCTCACCTTTCAGCACCAGTTATTACCACCCCTCTGGAAACAGTGGATGCCTTAGTTGAAGAAGTGGCTACTTTCATGTGTGCAGTAGAATCCTATCCCCAGCCTGAAATTTCTTGGACCAGAAATAAAATCCTCATTAAGTAAGTATTATACTTTATTTTAGTAAGACTGTCCCTGCTGCCCGACATGTTATCTTTGACATAAATGCAACAGCAGCTTTCCATTATATTCAAGTTCAGCTTCCAAAATACATCAGTGTAACTTTCTCCGTTGTATAAATGTAAGATCTGAAGTTCAGTAAGTTAGGAGAATTTCCCAAAGAAAAACAGTGATTTACCTGACGTGAAGAAAATGTTGCCATAGCCAGGAAGACGCTTCACAGTAACTATGAGACACCAGGCGATCACACATCTCCAAGCACATGTTCCAGGATACTCCAAGATAATGGGGACCAGCCTTACATCTGGCACCTCCAGTATCCTACTAGCGGAAAGCCAATGGCTCACGCCTGTTATCTTAACTACTCAAGAAGCTGAGATTTGAGGATAGTGGTTGGAGTCAGCCTGTGCAGGAAAGTCTGTGAGACTCTTTTTTAAAAAAACTTTTTTATTTTATTTTTTATCGTGAAAATAGTGTACAGAGGGATTACAATTACATGAGCAAGGTAATGAGTAAATTTCTTATCAAGCATTGTTGCCTCCTTCTTTGTTTCCCCTTCCCTTCCCTTCCCATCTCCCCTCCCCTGTCCCCCCCTCCCTACCAAAGTTCTAAAGTTCGTTTTTCGACATAACATCTTGTATATCTCATTGTTGCAATGGGTCCACCTGTATCCCAATTTTTTTTTCCTTCCTCTCCACAAATTATACCAACATCAAATACGGTGAAAGCAGGGGTTATACCATGGGGGAGGGACATACAAAGCAACAAAGAAATATCTAATAAATATGTTAGAAACAATCGCATGGAAGAAAAACATTTGAATACATATCTTAGGTTTCATTTCCCTAATATCAACATATCTGACCTTTCTGCTTGTCTCAGACATATACTAGTTATTGCAAATAAGGGAAACCATGGGACCTATGTTTCTTTGGGACTGGCTTACTTCATGTAATATAATTTTTTCCAAGTCTTTCCATTTCCTAACAAATGGGGCAATGTCATTCTTTCTGATGGAGGCATAGAATTCCATTGTGTACATATACATTTTCTTGATCCATTCATCTACTGAGGGGCATTTATATCTTAGCTATGGTAAATAATGCTGCAATAAATATAGTTGTACTCATAGCTTTAGTATGGTCTTGTTTGTGATCATTCGGGTAAATGCTGAGATTGCTGGGTCAGAGCTTCTGCATGGCAAAGGACATAGCTAGCAAGATCAATAGAAAGGCCACGGATTGGGAGAAGATCTTCAATAGCCATACGACAAGGGTCTCATATCTAAAATATACCTTGAACTCAAAAAATTAAATCCCCCAACAACAAATCCTCAAAGAAACAACTGCCCAATAAATAAGTGAACTAATGACTTACAGAGAAAATTCTCTGAAGGGGAAAGAAGGATGGCCAATAGACACATGGAGAAATGCTCAACCTCCCTAGCCATAAAAGAAATGCAAATCAAAACAATGTTGAGATACCACCTCATCCCTGTTAGGATGGCTATAATCAAGAACTCTAATAACAGATGTTGGAGGGGATGTGGACAGAAGGGAACCCTACTGCATTGTTGGTAAGAGTGTAAACTTGTTCAACCACTTTGGAAAGTAGTATGGAGGTTCCTCAAAAGACTCCACATAGAGCTCCCCTATGACCCAGAAATCTGTGAGACTCTTATCTCCAATTAACCACCAAAAAGCCAGAAGTATAATTGTGGTTTAAGTGGTAGAGCATTAGCCTTGAGCAAAAGAGCGTAGGGACAGTGCCCTATTCTTGATTTCAAGCCCCAAGACCAGCACAGAGAGAGAAAGAGAGAGAGAGAAAAAAAAGACAGACAGAGAGCTAGAGAGACAGACAGAGAAACAGAGAGACAGAGACACAGAGAGAGAGAGAGACAGAGAGGGAGGGAGGGAGAGAGAGATAGAGAGAGACAGAGAGACAGAGAAAGTTTTTTCTAGGAATCAGATCTCTCTATTACCATCATTTTTTACTCCCCACACAGAATGGGACACACTCTCAAACATGAAATTCCCATTCAGCAGCTAAAGGTTCTATCTTATTCTTACTACAATAATTATCTGATCAAGAAATGTTCTTTTAAAAGTCTGTAACAAAAAAACCACAGGCAATGTAGCTTGCATTAAGACTGAATGCTCTTAGTCCATTTAGGTTACTATGAAAAAATATCTTAGAGTAACTTATAAATATAATAAAACTACTTCTCTTTCTAGAAGCTGAGAAGTCCAAGTTCAAAAGTCAGCAGACTTGAGTCTCTGGTGAGGGTCTATCTTTTAGTTTAGAGGTGGCCATTATTCCATTATGTCTTCAGATGAGGCCAGAGATGAGTAAACTCTTCCCCAGTCTCCTTTATAGAGGTATTAGTCTGTTCTGCTTATGACCTAATCATGTTCTTAAGCACCAACCCTCAAGTGCTATCATATTTGGGGGATCAAGTTTCAGCACATGAACTTGAGGTGGGGGACATAAATCTTCAGTCCATACCAAGTGCTTAAACTGGCACCAGGGTCCTTGAACTTGGATGAAAAAAAAAATGATCCTCATTATTCATAACCTCTAACTGAAACGTCATGTTTCTTTCTATGCTATTTGTTCTAATGCAGGAAAATGACCCTGCGCTGTGAGAAACTGCCTTATGCTTTTAGACTTCAAGCACTTTATCAGCAAGATGTCCCAGAAGTTTTGGAATAGGAAGACTCAGCTGAGCAAATTAAAATATTTGAAATAGTTTTTAGCAACTTTTAGTTAAGCTCTCTGTTTACAAATTCTCAAGCAAGGATTCCTTTCTTGCTTGCTTGTTTTTAACATCCATATTTATACCAACAGTCAGTTTACAATAATTAAGTATTGTCTAAGATGATTTAGATTTTTCCTGCCATGCTTCTCACTTCCTTCTGAGCCCTCAGTAGCAGATTCTTTAGCATACATATTCTACTGATGGTCTCGTCAAGAAATGTAAGCTTTTTAGTATCTTAGTCCTTGAATTTCTCCCAGTTCTACCTATTCCCCAATTTCAAAGCTACATCTCCACGTTCATGTACTTGTGGTAGCAGTAGCACCCCTCCAAGTTACCAGAAATCTGTATTTATTTCCTATTTTTGCAATAACAAATTAACACAAACTTAGTGACTTAGTATAGTGTAAATATTATCTTAGAAGGTTGTGAGTATAAAATAATCTTACTAGGTCAAAATCAAAGTGTTCGCCAAGCTGAGTTCCCTCTGAAAGTTCTAAGGGAGATTTTAATTTCATGCCTTGTCCAACTTTTAGAAATCCATCTATGTCCTTTTCTCCTTTTCTTCCATTCTAAAGCTAGCAACTGTGTCTCTCTGACCCTCGCCTCCATTGTAACACCACTGTTCCTCCTCCCTCTGCCATCTTTTAAAGACCCTGACTATTATATTATACTTACATTGATGAGTTGATTCCAGAATATGCCACTTTACAACTTTTAATGTGCAAAATCCCTCTTGCCATAGAAGGTAACATGTTCATGGGTTCTGTCTATAAAGAAATGAACCTTTGAGCATTGTCATTCTTTTTAACACACAACGTTGTTACCAAAAAAACTCTTGCTTGATAAATTCCAAACAGCACAACAAAAAGTTTATTTTTATCTTGATGATTTGCCTCACATTTTTTACTGTTGCTCTAATTGCTTTCTCAATGGAAAGTTTGCATGCAATGATCTCTCTCTCTCTCTTTATATATATATATATATATATATATATATATATATATATATATATATATATATATATGTTTATATCATACATCTTTACAACATGAAGCTGTTTTACCTCCTGATATCTCAGTAACCAGACTCTGCCTGGCACTCATTAGATACTCATTAAGAATAGGTTTAATGAGAGAATGACCATTCAACTAACAGCTACTTCTGTAAATGATTTACTTTCTTCTCATCACATACATATGCCAATGTTCATTTTCAAGCTACTTCCTCCCAGTAATTACGGGGGAAGAGTTGGTTCTGATACAATTTCTTAAGTAAAACAGAATACATACTTGGTCTCTGCAGCAGCCACACCATTCCAAAGCATTTTTGTAGGACTTGGTAATGCTTTGATAATTATAGAGTCCAGGAAAGATTACATACAACATAGTTTTATGTTAATGTGCCAAGTAAGACATTTTTATTACTATTACTATTATTATTATTATTATGCAGAACTCATTCAAATTTCCTCTCTCCTTTTTTTTTTTTTTTTTTTAACAATTTCTCACTGACAAATCATTGATTGGTCAGTCAAAGCCAACGAATCATGATGATGCACTCATCTGTCATTTTCTCTATGACCTGCAGGCTCTTTGATACCCGGTACAGCATTCGGGAGAACGGGCAGCTCCTCACCATCCTGAGTGTAGAAGACAGCGATGATGGCATTTACTGCTGCATAGCCAACAATGGTGTGGGAGGAGCTGCAGAGAGTTGTGGAGCCCTGCAAGTGAAGATGAGTGAGTGCAAAAGAGAATCACCTGTTGATTTTAAAGTTGCCTCCACACAATCTGAAAAAGAGTTTCACTCATATCTGGAGTCTCAATAGCAAGTCAAGTTCAAGTGCAAATTACAACCTTTCGTGGAGTTAATTCCACACCTCTCATTCCTGCCATCTGCTTCCATGCTACAGAATGCTGTTATCTTGGCTTCCTGTTGTCTCCCATTTTCTTGCTTTTACATTACTTCTTTATTTCTGTATCCATCTTTCTAAAATCTTTATCAGGCATCTGAAATACATAATTCCATTAAAACCAAACACTCTTTGAATATGCAACTTCTTTTTTATATTTGATTGTCAAGGTAATGTATAGAGGGGTTACAGTTACATATGTAAGGTAGTGAATACATTACTTGTCGAACTTGTTACTCCCTCCCTCATTTTTCTCCCATTTTCCCTCCCACCCAATCCCCGCTACCAAGTTGTACAGGTCATTTCCAACATATCATCTTGTGAGTATCACTGTCGCCTTGGTTTGCCCTTTTTCATTTGTCTCACCCTTTTTGTGTTCCCCTTCCCTCCCCTAATTCAGATAAACATATATACAATACCCAGGGCACCAAAATCAAATACAGTGTAAACTTATAAAACTTGTAAACACTGAAAAGCAGTGTATAGGTTCCTCAAAAGACTACACATAGAGCTCCCCTATGATCCAGCAATCCCACTTCTGGGCATTTACCCCAATGACCACAATCAAGACCATACTAAAGCTACCAGCACAACCATGTTTATTACTGCATTATTTACCATAGCTAAGATATGGAACCAACCCAGATGCCCTTCAGTAGATGAATGGATCAAGAAAATGTGGTATATATTCTATGCTTCCATCAGAAAGAATGACATCTCCCCATTCATAAGGAAATGGAAAGACTCGGAAAAAAATATGCAACTTCTTTATATGTACTTCTACCCTTTCTCCTCTTTCAAACTTAATTTATGCTTGCATAGAGAATGTTCAGTTTTTCTATCTCATGTCCACAAGTGTTGATGGCTAATTTCCTAACTCTCATTGCTAATTGCTATTTTTAAGTCATTCTACTTGTATTTCTATGCAATATCTTTCTTCTCATGAGGACTTACGCCATTCAGATCATTCTCTTTTCTCTGTCTGTTCACTGTGTCATCTACTCATTCCTAGATACTCATCCAGATTTATCAAAGACTCTAATTCTAGATTCATTACCTTTCAGTCCTCTCATCCTGCGATCATCCTAAAGCATTTTAAAGCCATGAAAAAGAACCATCAGCTACTTCATCCTAACAACTCTGAAACAAATTCACTCTTTTATCAGCTAATCAACAGCACCATACCTCATCTTGCTACCCATTGGAAATGAACTACATTAAAAATCATAAGGTCTAATAACTCACTTTGATTATGAACACTTTATTAGCAGCCTTGTTGGATGAGGTAGACAGTTTACCACATTCATGACTATTCTTTAAGTAAGTGTTCATTGCTTGTTCTCAGGAAGAATGGGATCTGAATCCCCCATTCTCTTGCTGCCATGACACACCACCGCTCACATGCACCCACATTCTATTGTCCTGACTTCTCCCTTGTCTTGTCCCTTATTCTTCTCTTCTTTCCACTGACCCCCATACCAACTGGGATTTGATTTCCATTCATACTTAGTTATCTCTTCTACCTAGTGTATTATCTCACATCAGCATTCTTGAGTCTCATGACCTCCAGGAGACATTCATCTGCTGCTTGCAAACTGTGGAACTTGTGCTAAGACTTCCTTTAACCCTCTCTCCTCTGACACTAATTGAGGAAATTGCAGAAATACCACCATACACACAGGTGGACTACCTTGGCCTTCATCCCTATTTCTTACTTTTTGTTGTCATCGTTTAAGTATAAAAATTCAGTGTGAGCATCTAGGATATTTTCTGAATCTTTTCATGACTGAAAGTTTTCATTCTGCCTTTCCTTTGGGATAATAATTTTTCTAGATGCAGAGTTTAAGATATCTTTTCCCTAAGGTTTGGCAGAAAATTCTACATTGACATGTGATATCCTATGTTTCAGGTGAGAAGTTTTTCCCCATTTTTATCTGTTTACATTTCTTAAAAGTTGGAGGATTTTTTGTTTTTATTTCTAGAAATCATAAATATTAAAAAATAGTCCAGAATATGTTTGGAGCTTATTTGCCTTAATATAAAAATTTTGGATGTAAAAGTGAGATGTTTTTGTTATTTCTCTTTTCATTCTTTCTATTCCCTTATTGTTAAACTCTAAACACAAAACACATCCTATTTTCAATTATTTATGACCTTAATTTTTTTCCCTCATATTTTCTACATCTCTTTATAGTTTCCCTTCTTGGAGATCTCTAGCTTTTCCTTCCATATCATAAATTTTGTCTTCTGTATGACCATATTACCAATTTTTTTTAATCTTAAAATATTTTTAATGGGCTTGGGGCTTGAAGTTAGGGCCTCATATTTCCTAGACAGGGACTCAATCACTGAGTCACATTTCCAGCTCTTTTTTACACTGATTATTTTTGAGACAGCATCTTGTTTCCTGCCTGGGTGCACACTTAGACTACATCCTATATTTTGCTTTCCACTGTAATGGAATAAGAGGTGTGCACCACCACATCCATCTCCTTCCATGAAGATGGAAATATTGTGAACATTTCTGGCCAGGCTAGCTAGCCTCAAACCCCAATCCTCCTGATCTCAGTCTTCCAAGTAGCTACTATTACTGGCATGAGCCACTGGCACTTGGCAAAAACTGTATTTTTAATTTCTAGGAATACTTTTTTTCTGACTGCTCTTTATTTTTCATAACAAATTCTACTTTTTGTATGATTCTCTATTCAATGAAGCTTCTCTCAGCATAACACTAATGATTTTTTTTAAAGAAACATTCTTTAAAAGAAACATACTTTTACTTTCTTTAGTTACCTTCAGGATGCATTTTGCTTTTATTTGGTTCTTTTCTTTTATGTTTGTATTGTTTTTTCAATTGTGTATTACTCTTATATTGTT
Source organism: Dipodomys spectabilis (assembly GCF_019054845.1). Lineage (NCBI taxonomy): Eukaryota > Metazoa > Chordata > Mammalia > Rodentia > Heteromyidae > Dipodomys > Dipodomys spectabilis. Next base: position 19,747,361 of record NW_024870683.1, read on the forward strand.
TGATCTAAGTATAAGTGAGTCCTCAATTAATTAGTATGGGGACATGGTGGGAATATGGGGTTTTGATGGACAATTGATTTAGTAGCCATCATGAGAAAATAGGTGGGGATGTGCTCACAATCAAGTAAAAAGGGGAGGATGGGTTCATTTGCAAAATACCAAAGGCTTGATTCTGGAGGCATGAAGCACAGTTAGATATCTCTTACTGGTTTATGGGGATGCATTCATTTGAATGCTTTCATTTTATCTCTAGCCCTAGTAGTCTTGATCTTGATTATATACAAAAGACTTTTTTCTCATCCCTTCTTTATCCACTCTCATCTTAGGAGAGTTCACTGATGCGGGTATATGCTAGTAGGGCCATCTCATTTGTTGTATTTTAGAAATGAGTTCACATTGCTTAGAAAACTTTTAAATCAATTTTTGTTTGATATCCAGTGTGAACTTGATGTATCATTTGATGAATTTTGTAACAGGCCTAAAATGATTCTACACAGGCCTAAACTATTCTCAAGTGAACATTTAGAATTAGCTGGAAGTTAAAACTCTTAAGTTCACTGCAAACATATTGTCTTTTTTAATTCTGAATTTTCACTTTCCTGTAGAACCTAAAATAACTCGTCCTCCTATAAACTTAAAGATCATAGAAGGATTAAAGGCAGTTCTACCATGTACAACCATGGGCAACCCCAAACCAGCAGTATCCTGGATTAAGGGAGACAGCACTCTCAGGGTAAGTGACCACTGTGTCAAAAATGTATGCAAGAGGAGCTGGGAAGATGGCTCAGTGGTAGAGTGCTTGCCTTTCATGCCTGAGGCCCTGGGTTCGATTCCTCAGCACCACATAAGCAAAAAGAAAAAAGGCTGGAGGTGGCGCTGTGGCTCAAGTGGTAGAGCGCTAGCCTTGAGCTGAAGAACTGAGGGACAGTGCCCAGGCCCAGAGTTCAGGCCCCACGACCGGACCCCTCCCCAAAAAATGTATACAAGATATGCACTTTAAAATACAAACATCTCTTCAACTCTCAAATTATGTGCTTACAAATGTTCAGTACAAATTTTCTTCCATATATTTAAACAAAACCTATATATTTCAATTTTTATTTATGTAAACTCTGTAGCATTCTACTTGAAACTGGCTAGCGGGGAAAGGTGATAGAAATGAGCAGCGTCAGAATGAAAAAGAAAGCAAAGCCAAAGTAAGGCTAGTCTCTTTTTTGTTGGTTGTTTTTTTTTATTGAATCTTTTTAACATCCAATATTTGAATATTAGAGGGTAAAGCAGATGAAACTTCCTATTTTACCCCAACCTTTTCTGGCTAATTATTATACTGCAACATGTTTGCTTCTTCCTACCATGACTGACCTAAAAATAAGAAAAGAGCCTCTATTTCCATCCAATCACGCCCAACACATTCCATGGGAAATGAAAAGGTATCAACATATGTCAATTAATTGAAATAAACTACAAAACTGATTAGAGTTGTTTTATTTAAAGTAAATGGCAGCTGTTTTCAATCATACTGTGCGCAGTTCTCTAATTTTCCTTTTGTTTTAAGTTTCATTATATTTCCTTAATGCCTATAATCCTAGCTACTCTGAAGGCTGAGATCTGAGGATTTTGGTTCCAAGTCAGCCCAGACAGATACCTCCAAGAGACTCTTCTCTCCAATTTATCAGCAAAAAGCCAGAGATGAACTTAGGACTCAAGTGGTAGCATGCCAGCCTTGAGTAAAACAGCCAAGTGAAAGCACAACCGGAGTTCAAAACAAACAACAACAAAAGTGGGCTCTTTATATGTTCCTTAATTTCAAGTCTTAAAAAGAAAAAAAATTGTCATAATTTAACTCCAAAGAGTAGTTTTCATATTGTTTGTGGAATTTTCCAATATTTTGAAGGAAATATATTCTCATAAGGATACAATGTAAGGTGTATAGTAAGTATGATAGTTAAAAATAATACTTTTATTATTTAAGTATTTTTTATTTTTTTGTTTGGTAGAGATTTTGAGATTTGGATCTGTCTGACTTTCGTGGGGGTAATCTGTTATTTAGGATTTTGTTTATTTATTTGTTAATGAGAATTGAACCCAGGGTCTTCTGAATGCTAAGAATATACTCTACCACTGAGCTCCATTCTGAGCACATAAAAGCAATGCTTTTAATTAAACCTAATGGGACATGACTTTTAGGAAGTTAAGATAGCCCTCCTGTTTTCATGAGAAAATATTTTTAAAAAGTAATATTATCTTGCTTGGTTCTAGTGGCTCATGCTTGCAATCCTAGCTACTCAGGAGACTGAGATCTGAGAGTCGAGGTTTGAAGTCAGCCTAGGCAGGAAAGTCCATGAGATTCTTAACTCCAATAAGCTACCAAAAAGCTGAAACTGGAGCTGTGGCTGAAGTGGTAGAGCACTAACTTTAAGCAAAACAAGATCAGTGAGAGTACGCAAACTCTGAGTTCAAGCTCCAGAACTGGCACACTTATATATAAAAAAAGATATATTATCTCATGAGATCATTGTGCTCATTAATTTAGGTAATCTTTCACAATCTCAGTATTGTATGTTAGATATAACAAAGGCTCAATCTAACCAAGGTTACCGTTTTGATAACAGTAATTAATGGTGATGAGTTGACGAGCTATGGCAAATGTATCCTCTGTCACAGATATTCTCCATTGCATATTCTTGTCTCTGGCAGGAGAATTCCCGCATTGCAATTCTTGAATCTGGGAGTTTAAGGATTCACAATGTGCAAAAAGAAGATGCAGGACAGTATCGATGTGTGGCAAAGAACAGCCTGGGGACAGCCTATTCCAAATTGGTGAAGCTGGAAATTGAGGGTAAGAACCTGTGTGCCTTCCTATTCCATGTGATCAGGGCCTTGTACTTTACCGGGAAAGCTCTATTAGGGCCTAAGAGAAGTGTTAAGGAAAGACATTTCCACGAGCATAGAAATCATATTCTCTATGTTGCCCACAATTACTGGTAGCTTTCATCATCAATACACTAAATTTAGTATAATATTAAAACAACAGAACAGAACTTCTTCCTGGCTTGGATAATTATCTCTCATTTGCAAATTTGAGGATAACAATTTTATCTGTTTTCCACACAAAAATGTAGGGAAGAAAAAATGTATTATTTTTCAGGTTGTGTTCTGTCATAAGGAATGGAGAAAACTGAAATGATGCATTCAAAACATAGAGCAATGAGAGGGGACTTGGATCAATATCCATTGTGTACATAAATGTGAATACTAAAACAAAGCACCTTTCTACAACTAATTAGAGGTCATAAGAGCTCATATAAAAAATGGTTCTAGGCTGGGTATTGGTGGCTTATACCTGTAACCCTAGCTATTCCAGGAGGCTGAGAGCTCATGATCACAGTTCAAAGTCAGCCTGGAAAGACAAATCTGTGGAACTCTCATCTCTAATTAACCAGCAAAAAAGTGAGCTATATCTCCTCCAATGCAAAAAAAAAAAGGTAAATGAGAGAGAGACCTAGTACTAGCATGCGTGCACACATGCACACACACACACACACACACACACAAATAAGTTGTCAAAATGTCTTTTAGTCAATTGATTCAATAATTTGATGTGAAGTTTCTTGGTTGAGGAATCAAAATTCAGCTAGCTCTAAGTGTTTTATTCATGGGTTCATAGAATTTTTTTCCTATTTTACTAAAACAAGAATAGAAACTATCAACATACTTACACTTGTAGCATAATCTAAGAATAAAGTCCTCCCCAAGTTTTAACATTTGTGGCTCTCACTTTTCTCATTTGTAAAATGGGGTTTCTTGGACTTAATGATTGAGTCTTTACAAAGACTCAATCAACCCTGGCTATAGGAATTGCCACCTTTTTCCTGCTTTTTTTTATCTGATTGATAAAATGATAGACTATCATCACATGTCAGCACAGACAGCAGGTCAAGCAGAAAAGGCTTCACTGATTCTCCAGAATGTTTGATCCATCCCACTCACTTTTCTGCCCAAATTTATACTTTCTTGCACCTTCTCCTTCTCACCCCTGCAGTTTACTAATTGCTCTAATAGGTGAATTTTATTTCTTGAAAGAACTGTCCTTTTTCTTACAAGCCTTCATCATCTCATTTCCCACATTTTCCTCTAATTGAAGCAATTTTTTAGTTATATTATTGCATCAACTGTTGATTAAAATTTCTATTAACCTTCCATGGTAAAGAATAAAACTGGTGGCACCAGAAATCAACAAATACAAAAAGATCTGTCGTTGAGTGCTACTGGCTCATGCCACTTTAGATCTCAGGAGTCTTGAGATCTAAGGATTGCAGTTTGAAGTCAGCCCAAGCTGGAAATTTTGTATGATTCTTATCTTCAACTAATCACCCAAAATAGCTGGAGGTAAAGCTCTGGCTCAAAAGGTAGAGTGCTAGTTGGACAGTGCCCAGACCCTGAGTTCAAGCTTCAGTACCAACGTACAAAAAAAGATCTATTGTCAGCATAGTTGCTATAATTATCAATGCTACTTAGAAGATTAAGAAATATAAACTACTATAATTTAATCACAATTAGTTGTGATTAAAACATAAAAAATTCAAAAAAAATGGGAAGGGAGGTGAAGGGTAAACAAAGGAGGAGGCTGCAATGCTTGGTAAGAAATGTATGCATTATCCTGCCCATGTAATTGTAACCCCTCTGTACAGTATGTTCTCAAATAAAATAAAATAAAATTAATTAAAAAAAAAGAAACAGTTGAGAAATTCCTATAAAATAAAATGCAGATATGATTTAAAGAAAGGGCTACTTCAAACTATCACACACAAAAGGTGAAAATATAATAAAGAAATGATTAGGAAACCCCAAAATGCCTTCAAATGCCTGCTGGCTTGGCAGCGGTGGGAGCAGAAGGGGAGATGTACCGTGGTCAGTCAGGGCAGCTGCATTTATACCATAGTGTAACGCGGCAAATTACTTACAAGATGAATGTTTTTCATCAGAACTCCATAATGCTGCTTCACTCTGTACTATGTGCATTACATATGGATATGCCGGGACAGACAGGGCTTTGCCAATGACAGTCTCTCACAAAGATAAACACGCCAGGCATGCTACCACCCTGGTACACGATGTTAACTAACTACTCTTAGCTGTCATAACAAATATGAAACCAGAAACACCCTGTCCCAGGGGAATTAGACTCCTTTCCTACATACTATCCGCAGGCTTCTCTTTCTCTTTGAATAACAATATAAAGATCTTTTACCCTTCTCTCTGGCCTCAAAAATTCCCACTGTGACATACAGAGCTCCTAATGGAACCACCTAACTGAAGATGGCCCAACATGAATGGCTTTCTATAAGGAAATGCTAATCTTTGCTAGCGATTGGCTAACAATTAAAATGTTATTGATGCTACATGGTTTATTTCATTTAATCAGTCAGCAACCACTTTATAAAACCAAGGAAGAGAGAGAACAGCTAACTTCCACCAGGCCACAGAGATAACGATACCTAAGAAACTGAAATACTCTACATTGATGGCTGCCTCTTCTATTAAAGAACAAAACAGTCCTGTGTGACATTGTCAAGAACGGAAGTGAGCCCAGCACTGGTGGTTCACACGTGTAATCCTAGCTACTCATAAGCTGAGATTTGAGGATCACAGTGTGAAGCCAGCCCATATAAGAAAGTCTGTGAGACTCTTATATCCAATTAACCACCACAAAGCTAGAAGTGGAGCTGTGGCTCAAGTGGTAGAGTGCTAGCCTTGAACAAAAAAGCTTAAGGACAGGACCCAGGACTGAATTCAAGCCCCAAAACTGGTACCCACTCCCCCCCCCCAAAAAAAAGAGAACGGAAATGAGGGAAGAAATGTGAATTCTGTAAATGAGGAAAAGAATGATTGCTGAGAGGAGAGCGAGCGAAAGGGAAAAAGAAAAAGAGAGAGAGAAATAGACAGAGAGAGAGAACACAGACACAAGATTTTCAATAAACTTTACAGAGAAGGGACAAGAATCAACAAGGAAATTGTTTTAAAAAATAACTGAAGATGTTGAAACTTTAATGAGAAGGAAAACTTGGCCATACAGGAGAGCATAAAAACATGAAAGAGAATGTGGGTGGTGATTTAGTACATGCAAGGGTGCTTCCAGAGGCCAGATGGAACCATAAACTTTATGTGCAGGGTGACCACATGTTCTGATTTTCCCAGGACATTCTGCTTTACACCTGTTGTCCTGGAATAATTATTAATAGAATCCTTCTTTTACTTGCAAAAGTATCAAGCTTTCCATGATAAATTATATGGTTACTTAGACAGGAGAGATTATTCTTCCTTGTAATGGGAAAAAGGGAGAAGGCACATTTTCCAGTATGAACCAGTTCATAAACTGGGTGAATGGAATTTGAGAAAGCTCTGTTCTCATGGTCTCTATTTCCTCTAGGAAGTAGAAAGCAGGATTATCTTCTGTAAATACTTCTGTAAGGGGGCCATGGGAGGAGGGCAGGGATAAAGGGAGTGGAAATGGTTTTAAAATAGCTGTGGGATGGGAGAGATGACTCACAAGAGAAGTAGGATTGTGAAGCAATGTTAAGGTCTTAGTAGAGTCAAGATCATGAATATGGAGGGACATTGATCTGTATGGTAGATCTCTGCCAACACATCTTGCTCTTACTCTTTAGAAAGAGTAGCAATCTAAATAGAAAGACAAGAGATAAGGGTTAGAGTTTTACCAGAAAGTAAAGTAAGGCAAAGGAGACTATTGCAAGGGACTGAAACAATCAATCATGGGATTTTTTTTAAGATACCAAAACCACTTAAGAATTAAATATCACACAGATACATACATATATATAATATGGGTTTAAGTTTCTGACTAAACACTACAGTTCTGATGTTATGACAGACATGATAATATGAAAGACTGCCTACTTATGAAATAAATATGTGTTAACATCTAAAAACATTCACCATATCTGTGATATGACTCTGGTTCACTGCTCTGAGCCTCTCTAACCAGTTGTTTCCCCATCTCTAACTAGAGATAAAAGTAACACCCATATCTTAGGTTGTTATGATTGCTAGTTAATACAGGATATAGTAACATTATAGAATTGTTTGCAGCTTTTAGTCCATGTACTTCATTCAGTAAGTACTTGTTTGGGGGCTTACCATGTGCAAGATCCTATTCTAAATGGTTTAGAAACACTGATTACCAATATAATAGGTCCATAATAAAAACCAATTTGAAGAACAGCATATGAAATACATTAGGGTATATACTTGACAGGAAGGTCTCTGTTGTTTCCCAAATCTATAGTCATCTAGAATGACAAACTTTCTTCCAAAAAGGTTCTCTATCTTACAACCTGGGGGCTCTTTCTCTGGATAATGAGCTACTGCCTCAGGTAGTTCTGGGGAAAGAACTTCATACAGGATGTGACTAGACACACGTTTTTTGTCTGATGTGCCAGAAAAACTTGCATGACAGATTTCAGATTCTAAGGTGCTTGTTTTCTCCTCTTTCATCGTATCTATAATCACTGCATGGAACCATTAGTTTCTCAAAATCAACACTTGGTCCTTAATTGTACTTTTCAATATCTCTAAAATTGAGATTTGTCTTGCAGGTGCTAAAGGCCCCATACCTGGTTTGTGGCTTCCACACTTTAGTTAGGATCATTCTTTAAATGTGTCTTAATAGAATGAATATAGAATGGTAAAACGATAATGAACCAAACATATTAGCGAATAAGCCTTCTGAATTTATCCAGAAATATTCCTTTGGCTTGTGTCTATTTTTTAAATTAGGTACCCACAGAAAAGAAAGCACCATTTTCAGTAGGATGACTCCAACCACACTTTTTCCACCTCCAAGGATTATATTAGCCACATACTAGTTTTGCTAGGTTGAAAACAGAGACTAAGTTGCTTTCCAGAGCTTTATAGTAGAAATTTTCTTCCAAGGGACAGTCTTGACTTTCTCCACTGTACTCTACATTTTATTTTAGGCATGGTGCGTATCTAAAGTGTTTCACTTATATATCTGAAACAGTTTTCTCCTGAATACCTTTAAAAACCAGGATGGAGCCGGGCGCTGGTAGCTCACGCCTGTAATCTAGCTACTCAGGAGGCTGAGATCTGAGGATCGCGGTTCAAAGCCAGCCCGGGCAGGAGAGACCGTGAGACTCCTATCTCCAATAAACCACCAGAAAACCGCAAGTGGCGCTGTAGCTCAAGTGGTAGAGCACTCGCCTTGAGCTGAAGAGCTGAGGGACAGCGCCCAGGCCCAGAGTTCAAGCCCCACGACCGACAAAAAAAAAAAAATAATAAAAAAATAAAAACCAGGATGGCTGATACTCAGTGCTGAGGGAGATAATCATGGAATGTACAGGCATAAAGGGGAAGGAAGGCTGGGTTTTTCACTGAGAGACTGCTATGGTGGTTGCTTTAGACAACCTCAGAAGTGTAAGATTGATTTTGTGTTTCTGTGATTTACTAGTGGCATAAGCCCCTCTGCAAATACATGTTTAATGAACACTAATACCACAAAACAAATTGCTTTTCTATTAGGGGTCTTTGTTATAAGTTTTTTGAATCATTAGAAAAGATTCATTTACCATGTTCAAACAAATATCTATTTTTTTCTTTGTGTTTTTTTTTTTTTTTACTTAGACTAACAGAATTGTGTTTATTTGGGGCTGAACATGGAGCTTACCACATTCTGTAAATATCATGTTAAGATGAAAGACTAGTTGATAATAGAAACTAGTTGAATGTAGATTTCATAAAACCTAAATTAAAATAGATTGATGTTGCTCTCTTTTAATGGCATTTTCTGCTATGACCTTGTTTAACCTTGGGGTTTTAAGCCATTGAGAAAAGGTTGGAGCCAGGTGAGGGTCATCTATCACCCCTCACCAGTGAGAAGTGATAGCTTTCATTCATACCAAGTGATAAATAAGAGCAGAATGGGCCTAGAAGCAGAACAAAAAAGAGAATAGAGTCATTCTAGGTTGCATTGCTGTAGGCTTTCTTAGTGTTATATAAAAGTCCTGGTCATGGAGACTTTGAAAAGTGGCATCCAGCCTCAACAAATAGGAAAGGAGTTTGGAGAGGGAGGAGGGAAGGCAGGCCATGTACAAAATTCAAGCGGCCTCAGTATATGAGACTCCATTGTTCATTAGGGTACCTGAGCGCTGGCGGATCCTTTTCTTTGCAGTCTGAAAGGCATCGCCATACCCTCTTATAGCTGACCATATCTATTAAGAAGCTTATTTTCTGAAGATCTGTGAACCTATGTGGCATATATGACAACTAGACTTCCAAAAAAGGCAACAATGAAGCACAATATCTATCTATCTATCTATCTATCTATCTATCTATCTATCTATCTATCTATCTATCTATATCATTTCTCAGAAGGAATGTGCCCACATGACTAAAAACATCATTACTGTTTCAAAATGATAGTCTTCTGGCAGTCTTCTGCCCTAGAGATTAAATTTTCTTGTTGCATCTACAAAAGTAGGGGCAAACATGTCATGTTTACACCACATTTTATTTGTTTTTCCCCCCTTTGTTTGTGCTGCAGCTCTTAATATGACAAATGCCACAGAGCGAGGTATTTAAACCCCCACGTGTGCTGTGATGTAGCTTTAATACATTTGCAGTGGTCCTGTTCCCGGCATCAGTCCTTCTTGCTTGATGCCACTAACAGGTTTGACTTGTTATGAATACATTGTGTATTTTAAACCAAGAGAAAAACTTGTGAACCTCTGATATCCCTAGAGGCTATCACTGGGAAACCTAAATCTGCATGGTTTGATAGCCTGCATGCTCTAAAAGAGTTTGACCCCTTGGCTTTGATTGCAGGGGACATTTTATTGTGGTTTCACCTACAAAGTTCTGGAACACTTTCAGGGAAGAATGTTTAAGAGGTCTTTTCAGTTGAAGACTTGCCACTCAAGTCTCCTTGGAAACAAAAAGTAATATAATAATTATAATACTAAGGAGATAATCCTTTGGGGTCAAGAGAGAATTAGAATCTCTTAAAGGCAGTGTTGAAGAAGTGTGCCGGACAGTCCTTCATGGCTTAGTAAAATGTTGACGTGTTATTGTTTGAAATGAAAAGGGTTTTGTTTTTGCTTTGAATTTCTTTTTTTAAATTGTTATTGTAAAGGTGGTGTACAGAGGGGTTACAGTTACAGAAGTCAGGTAATGAGTATATTTCTTTTTGAACAGTGTCACCCCTTCCCTCGCTCTCTCCCAGTTTTTCCTCCTGCCTCCCACCCGAGTAGTGTAGTGCATTTTCCACAGTGTCTAGTGAGTGTCACTGCTGCCTTTGCTTACCCACCATTTCTGTGCTCCCCACTCTCCTTCCCCCAAAAGATAAACTTACAAACAAGATAAAAGGTACAAAACAAAACAAAAACAGCCACAAAGGAAAAAACCCTCGTTTCCATTTCTTGGAGTTCATTTTGATAACTATAATTTTATATGATCTTATGTTCATAGCCATTGAGCATTTGTGATCCTCTCCTAAGAATATCCTCCTTTAGTTCACTGTGTGAATGTCTAGAGACCTGTATAATTTATCATGTCTAAATGTATTTTTTGTCTTTTACCATCCAGTGTGTTTACTTACAGATTTATAGGTACATTCTAGTTACTAAAAATGAGAGAAACCATGCAACTTCTGTTTCTTTGAATGAAAAGTTATTGTGGCTTGAAACAGACATACTCTCACTGGAGGAAAATTTTAATTTCATTTTTCAAATATTTAAATAACATGTACATACATACTCAAATAAAGAAGTTTCTCTTCTTTTTTTCTCTGTAATGAATTAATTTATCCCAAGAAGATGCTCTGAGCAATGCTCTAGGCAATAAAAGGCAGAAAATGCCAAATTTGTCTTCACTGGGCCTAATTTCAAGATGTAAATTTCATGTACTCAGACTCATGCAAATGGTTTGGAAAGCTATTTAAAATCTGTGGCAATGGGGATTTAAAATACTTTTACATTCAGTTATTTACTTCAAATCTCAAGTACATAACCTGGAGACTTGAATTTGTCTATTTCCACAAACAAAAACTATGCAAAACATGATTTGGTAGGGGAATTGAAGGTACTGGTTAATGACCTGAATTCTAGACCTTTAAGAAAACACCATGGGCTCTTGAGTCTGGAATTAACTTTGTAAATCTTGGCTCTTCTACCTCATACTTTTAGGAGATTACTTAATCACTTTGTGCAACAGTTTCCCAATTTACACGTTGAATTATTTACCTCACCTTACAATTTGAATTATCTACCTCAAAATTATTGAATGATAAGCTTAGATAATACATTATGGCTCTTGCAAGACTCATCAGCACAAGAAAAAAACATTCAAATAATGATCATCAATATTATTTCTAGGGCCCAATCTAACTTCTGTGACATAGGAACAGTGATAGAAGAATTAGTCAAGGCAATTATAGCTCCCTTTTTTAGTTATCATCTTTAGCTTGGAGGCAGAAGCAATAAAGTCCAATGGAAAGAAAAACTAAATTTTTTGTACATTTTTTATTGTAAAAATACTGTACAGAGGGGTTACAGTGGATGGTAGGGGAAAAACTAAATTTTTATCTAAAAATAGAATGTACTTTTTTGGTGTGTGTTAGTACAGGGGCTTGATACCAGGGCTTCAAATTCCTACTTGACTTTTAATCATGGTTGGTATTCAACCACTTAAGCCACAGAAAAATCTCTGAGACTTCCAGCGTTTTGCTATTTATTTGGAGATAAGAGTCTCAGTCTCTTGTGCTGGAAAGGTGGCTCAGTGGTAGAATGCTTGCCTTGCATGCATGAGGCCCTGGGTTCAATTCCTCAGCACCACATAAGCAGAAAAAGCCAGAAGCGGCACTGTGGCTCAAGTGGTACAGCACTAGACTTGGGCTCAAGAGCTGAGGATCAGTGCCCAGGCCCAGAGTTCAGGCCCTACGACCGACAAAAAAAAAAGAAAGAAAAAAAAAGTCTCAAGGATTTTTTTTTAATGCTCAAGCTGGCTTTGAGCTATGATCCTCAAATCTCAGCTCCTGAATAGACAAGATTATGGGTATGAGCCAACAGCACCCAGCTAGAAATCATTTTTATTAACTATCAAAAGAATCTGGTGTAGCCGGGCACCAGTGGCTCACGCCTGTAATCCTAGCTACTCAGGAGGCTGAGATCTGAGGATCCTGGTTCAAAGCCAGCCGGGGCAGGAAAGTCCATGAAACTCTTATCTCCAATAAACCACCAGAAAACCAGAAGTGGTGCTGTAGCTCAAGTGGTAGAGCACTTGCCTTGAGCTGAAGAGCTGAGGGACAGCACTCATGCCCAGAGTTCAAGCCCCAGGACCAACAAAAAAAAAAAAAAAAAAAAAAAGAATCTGGTGTAGAGCCTCATTTATTTTGTGAGTAAGGAAACTTGAGACCAGACAAATAATTGCGCAAGTTAGCACAAGAGCTTGGATGTATTGATTTCTATGCCAGGCATCTTCCACTTATTCATTCTTAATTGTTTCCTTTTCAATTGTGTAAATCAGTGCTCTGGAGAACTCACATGCATTATGGGCATTAATTAGACCTGGTATTGATCCTAGTCATGCCCATTACTAGTTAACACAAGGTTGGATAGATTTATTTGACCTCCTTTATTTGACCTCTGTTTCCTCCTTTCTGAACTGCAGGCAGTATTTCTGAGAGCATAGGGTTCTTAAAATGGACTGAGCATACCTACAGCATCTACATCATAGCTCTTTGATAAACATTGGGCGATGGTATTACTGACTGTAGTTTACCTTGTTATAAAGCTGATGACTTCTATTCAAAGACTACTAGCGGTTAGGTTTCTCAGATTTCATAAACAGAATGTCAGCATTACCAACTGCTCCTCTAGTTTCCAAAGCACATAAATCTACCCTCAATCAACAATGCTCTGTACTTACATTCTTGGTACTTGTTAGAGATTACAACTTAAGTTTGGCCCCAGAGTGACAAATGAAATAGGGAAGTGTATGCAAGGGCTCATATGAAAATGTAAGTGTATCTCTAGTGAAAAACAGGAAAAGAAGCTATTTGGGGGCATCCTGTGCAGGAAATAATGACATACATACAACAACTTAAGCATGAAAACCACTTAACTATATATCCTGAACTTAAATCATTGCAGCACTATTTTCTGAAATTTTTGTTAGAAATATTGATCATTCTATCATTTACTGCTCCTCAATAAACCCTAAGTGAGAAACCGCTTTAGAAAGGATGGCTTTCCTTTAACATTTGCCTACTTCTTGAATTGAGTATTGTAGACCTCACTTTCTTATACTCTTATTTTCCCCTTTCTCTTCCTGTTGTGTATCCCAGCGTTAAATCTGAAGCATAGTTGTAGTCTTGGTTACACTAAACTGACCAGAGTAGCCTTGTCTCATGATCATATTACTGATTACACCCATGTTGAAACCTCTATAGAAGGAGACTGAATTATCTAATTGATAGATGAATGGAACTCATTCTTCAAGTGGTTCTCAAATATTAGTGTGTATCACAAACATCTATAGATTCCCGCCCCCCCCCCCCTTATTGTGCTGGTACTGGGGCTTGAACTCAGGGCCTCATGCTCTTCCTTAGCTTTTTTTTTGCATCATGTAGATGCTCTACCACTTGAGCTTCACTTCTACTTCTGGCCTTTTGCTAGTTAACTGTAAATAATCTCTTAAATTTGTCTGTCCAGGATGACTGTCCACAGTCCTCAGGTCTCAGCCTCCTAAGTAGGTAGGATTCTAGACACGAGTTACTAGGGACTAGCAGATCTTAAAAGACATGACTTCAGGATGTATTTCCCAGAAATTCAGGTTCTATAGGACTGTGTTAGCAGTGTTCAGAAATACTGCAAATTATCCTTCAAGGAAGTTAACTGTACTTTGAGAAGCATTCACCTAAAATGTCTACTTGTAATGTTTTTATTCTATATGAATCTCAATAATCTAAACAGTTTATCCACAGATAGTAAGACATAACTGTTAAGATAATTTTGAATTTATTTATTTGTAGAGTACCCATTATGTTCCATTAAATGAATTAACTCTTAAACATACATAGAAAATATAAGTCAGCTTTCTATTACTATGCCAAAATCCCTGTGGTTATCAACTTAAAAAGAGGAAAGGTTTATTTTGACTCAAAGCTTCAGAGGTTTCAGTGGACAGTCACTTGGCCCTGTCACCTCGGGCATGTGTCAGACCATTACACCATAGAGGGAGCATGCGGTAGAGGAGGCTGCTGACATCACAGCAACCTGGCTGTTCACCCCAGGGTAGTCTGGAAGCAAACAGCATTCAAGATATCCTCCAAATTTAAAAGGGGTTTCCCAATTTAGTAAGGTGATAGACATGCAAACAACTAGTTTCAATAGTTGAAGTGTTATATATTTGCAAAGACAGAGGTTTTGGTGAGGTATACACAGGACAGAGGAGGGGGCAGCCTTCAAGAAGTGAGGGCTAATAGTGCTTTGATGAAGATCTGCTTATGACATGAATCCAATGCCAAGGCAAGAGGAAATAGAAATTCATTATGTGCACAGACAGACTAACACTAACTTGTAGCCAAGAAGACAAAAGAAACTATGGAGTTTTGAACACTATCTTTTAGTCAATGATCTGTGACTTGACTCACAGACTAATTTTGAGAATCTCTTCAATGGTATCCTTTCTTCCATACCAATGGACAGAAAGATAGCTCTAATCATGTCAGCATAGGAACCTATAGTTGGGAAGTATGTGATGTTATAGAATTCAGAATCTCATCTGAAAATGTTCTCAAACCCAGGATGGAGTTCCTAGGTGTTCATGCCTATGATCTTTTATCAGCGAGATACTGATATCAGGGGGATCATTGTTCCAGGCCATCCCAGGCAAAGAGTTCATAAGATCCCCATCTCAACCAATAAAAGATGGGCATCTTGTGCATATTTGTCATCCCAACTGTGGGAAGTATAAACAGAAGAAGAGCAGTTAGGCTTGGCTCTGGTGGCTCAAGCCTATAATCCTAGCTACTCAGAAGGCTGAGATCTGAAGATCGTGATCTGAGGATCAAAGCCAGCCCAGGCAGCAAAGTCCACGAGACTCTTATCTCCAATACACCATTCAGAAAACAGGAAGTGGTGCTGTGGCTCAAGTGGTAGAGCACTAGCCTTGAGCTGAAGAGCTCAGGGGCAGCGCCCAGGCTCAAAGTTCAAGCTCTATGACCAACAGAAAAATAAAAATAATAGCAGTTCAGGACAGCCTAGATATAAATATGAATCTATGAAAAACAATCAAAGCAAAAGATATGGCTTAAATGGAAAAGCACCTACCTGGTAAACATAAGGCTCTGATTCAAACCACATGAATGAATGAATGAACAAAATAAAACCAATGTTTCACACCCAAGTTACTTTTTGACAGCCCTTGAGATTATAATTACTGTTTCTTTCTTCAACTAAAATTTCTGGTTAGCTTAAAAAAAGAAAGGTTTAGTTTCTTGAATGTTGTCAGGACACAGCTACCTTCTTGAGCTTAGGTCAAAAAGATTATTTTGACAAATATCATAAGGTGTTAGTATATATACCTCAATTATATAAAACTAGAGTTTGGTGAATAGTACTTTGGTGAATAGGACTTTCTATACTAGCTTCGTAATTCCTTTGTAAATCTAAAACTATTTCCAAAAAAAAAAGAAAGAGGAAAGAAAGAAAGAAAGAAAGAAAGAAAGAAAGAAAGAAAGAAAGAAAGAAAGAAAGAAAGAAAGAAAGAAAGAAAGAAAGAAAGAAAGAAAGAAAGAAAGGAAGGAAGGAAGGAAGAAAGAAAGAAAAGAAAAGGAGAAAAATAGGAGAAAGAGAGGAAGAAAGGAAGAGGGGGAGAAAGGATGGGAAGGAGAGAGGAAGAGGACGGTGTTAGGAGAGAGGGAGGAAGGGAGGAAGGAAGGAAGGCAGGCAGGGTTAGAAAGACTTCAAGACTTCAGTCCTAGTAATTAAGTAGTTTTAGCATCTCCTCCCATCAAAACAAGCAGATGGATTTTTTTTAAAGAATGAAAAAGTGATCCAGAGCTAAAGTCCACCTTTTTATTAGCTAATCATTAAACTTAAGTTTTCAGAATCAATTTCATAAAACTATTCTTACTAGTTGCTGTCTCCACAGCTCAGATGAAAGAAAGAAAGAAAAGAAAGAAAGAAAGAAAGAAAGAAAGAAAGAAAGAAAGAAAGAAAGAAAGAAAGAAAGAAAGAAAGAAAGAAAGAAAGAAAGAAAGAAAGAAAGAAAGAAAGAAAGAAAAGAAAGAAAGAAAGAAAGAAAGAAAGAAAGAGAAAAGAAAGGAAGAAAAAATAAAACCTAGGGAACTTTGGGAGACCCTAGTCTGACTCTGACTTACTTGGTAAACATTTCTTGCTCATACTCATTAGTCACCAACCTATTTACAAGCTAGAAAAATGTTATTATGTCAAAGGCCACAGAAATGTTTCTAACCCAAGCCACTTTAGAGAATCATGATCTCATGCAAGCTGTGGTCTTTCCTTTGAGGAGTCCAGAGAGTTCTGCTTTTGAGGGGCATGTGTCTGTGTTCTGTAAGAGTCTTTGCCTTCAGATCCTTCCAGAGCAGAGCCACAGTAGGTAAACCGCCCCATGCCCAGCTCTGCTTCAAAGGGGACAGAAATGTAAACAGTGACAACACACCAGGATCCAGTTTCTTTGCTTTAGCTGCCAAGAGTTAGGAAAGAGAAGCCAGGTATTTATTTAGATTGCTCATTATTACTGTCTTATTATCTTTTAGTGACTGGAAAACAAAAGAAGAATCTGTTCCAAAATCAAATGCCTCATCTGGTCACTTTTCCAATCTTTCCTGTCACCTTTTTCCTTAAATAAATAATAAAAAAATACACACACAACAATTTAAAGGATTCTTTTTGCTGTGAATAGTGCTTGTCTAATTACAAGCATCTACTACTCAACAATTTTTAAAAAATACAATGCTAAAAGTGATCATCTGCTTAAGAACCTATTCAAATAATAGAGATTAACATCTCTGATTTACCAACATGATCTGAAGAAGAAATTTATCTTTTTTCTGAGTAATTGCTATCTTTGACCATTCAGTTTAAGACTGGAGTTGGCTACATGCTTTTAACACCTAGAAAAAGGGCATTTGACATGTTCAGCATCTTAAGTTGTAGAGAGTGATGGTAGATTGACATTGAAAAAATAAATAAAATAAAATGAGAGGGCTGGGAAGGTGGCTCAGTGGTAGAGTGCTTGCCTTGCATGACTGAGGCCCTGGGTTCGATTCCTCAGCACCACATAAGCAGAAAAAGCTGGAAATGGTGCTGTGGTTCACATGGTAGAGCGCTAACCTTGAGCTGAAGAGCTGAGGGGCAGCACCCAGGCTCAAAGTTCAGGCCCCATATCAAAATAAAATATGAAATGAAATAAAATAAAACCATATCCTTCTGCAGTCAGTTGAAGGAACAGTTTTCATGGGTCAGAAAGATATATCCTAGAGACCAAAATAGGTCTGTGTGTGTATGCAAAGAGAGAAAGAGAGAGAGAGAAAGGGAGAAAGAGAATTTTCCTCCAGTGTTTGTTTGGGTTTTGTAAACTGCTTTACCTAAATCATATAATTTAATCTTCCCAGTTCTGTGATTTAGGGGTTAATAACTATATTTTTGGAATGAAAAAGCTGAAGTTTAGAGAGGTTGGGAAACAACATAAATCAAAAAGCTAGTTAGCAGTAAAGCTGGAATTAAAACATAGATCTACCACCTAGATAGTTAAGAGTGTTACATATAAATGCAAAGAAGTACCTTATTAATAAGATTTAATATTCCAATTAGTGAGTTTGTCCTAAGAAAAAATCCTGGAGCACCAGACAATACAGTTTCCCTTTAAGATATTATAAGGAAAATTCTAAATAATTAGTGAAATGATAAATAAAATAATCTTTAGAAAATTTTAAAAGGCATAAAAAACTTCTTCAGAATGTTTTATATACACGAAATAATTTTCTTACCTTGATATATATACTTCATTTTAGGAATTTTTAGAAGTCAGCTGAATCTTTAATACCATCACTAAATGAATTCTCACAAAGTAATAAAAAACTAAGAACACTGATATTCAAAAGTAGACCCAAGGCCAACTTAAACTGAGAAGCACTCATGCCTTTCTATTTTGAGAAGTTATTTTGTATCACTTATAAACGTTCTATTTTAATTTTCTATTTCAGTAAGTTTATACTGTGGAAGAAAACTAAATTACATTTATAATTACAGTCAAGAGTAAGAAAAAAGAGCATTTTTCTTCTTTATTCATATTTTTAATTATGACCTTTCTTTTTGAATATTGGCCCTCTTAGCAGAAATAGCCCACAATCAACTCTCCAGAGGCTCAACTTGGTATTAGCTTTATTTTCTAATGACTTCTTTAACTTTGTCAGTTTGTCCTCGTGTGTGTGTGTGTGTGTGTGTGTGTGTGTGTGTGTGTGTGTGTGTGTGTGTGTATGAGAGAGAGAGAGAGAGAGATACTAGAGCTGGACTAGAACTTAAACCTACAAGTTCTCTAACAGCTCTGATTATGTGTGAGATAGAATTTCACTTTTTTATGCAGGTCAGCCTATACCATGATCCTCCTGCATCCTGCTACAGTATACTCGTCACCATGCTCAGCCTTTTTTCAATTAATTTAGGTTCTCCCAAACTTTTTTTTCCTGGTTGGCCTGGAACCTTAGCACTCCAAGCTGCCTCCTGCATAGCAGGAGAACACATATGCACCACCACACACGACTTGGTTAAAATGGAGTCTCGCAGACCTAGAGTCACATTCTCAGTCAGAGCCTCCTGTATAACCAGAATTATAGGCATGAGCCACTGGCACCCAACTCAATGTGGGCTTTATGTGATTTTGAAATTATATTGTCTGGTGCATATACATTAATTATTGTTGTGGAACTTCCTTTCAATCTTTGAGCAATGTTATCTTCTGATTAATACTTTTATCATAAATTCTTATTCATTTGACATTAATATTGCTGCTACATTTTATTTAGACATTTCCCATTATTTTTCTTTCCTTTTAGCCTTTTAGAATACAGCTTTGTTTTTAGTAAATAAATATAGTAAATAGGTCTTTATACTTGCTCATAAAACTTGTGGGTTTTTTTAAAATAGAACTTTCTATTGTTTTTTTTTATCACATGTTCTATTTATCATGGTATTTCTTTTCTTTGCTTCCCTTTCTGTTTCTTTTTAGCTTTCTAGTGGGTGAATTTAATTTTTTTAGATTTTACAATTTATCTCACTTAGATTTTGCCAATTTTGAAATAGTAGGTCATAATGCTATATTTTGAACATGACTTTACATTTTTTTAATTTTAATTTTAATTTTTTGTGAACATACTGTACAGAGGGGTTACAATTACATGGGCAAGATAATGCGTACATTTATCAAGCATTGCAGCCTCCTCCTTTGTTTACCTTTCATATCCCTTCCCAGCCTCCCCCCCCCCCTCCCCCCAATCCTCCCACCGCCCCACCTCATCCATTTTCAACATGACAACATGACTTTACATTTTTAATACACAGATGATAATCTAATTCTAATAAAGTTTAAAAGCATGTAGTATCTTCTCTAGTATTCTCAATGAAAGCAAGAATCTTATTCTGTATTGTCTCATCTAACATCACCTCCCATCAGTCCTGGTCATTCAGTACTACCTAGCAGGAGATTAACAGGATTTTAAATTGAGGCTAGATTGGGCAAAATATCTCTCAGAAAAAATACTGAGTGTGATGCTGTTTACTTATAATCCTAGATGTGCTGGAGAGGCATAGGTAGGAGGAGGTAGTCTGAGGCCAACCCAAATGAATGACTCTGCCCAAAACTAACTAAAGTAAAAAGGGGTGGGACATGCGTCAAGTGGGACAGTACCAGCCTAGCGAGCCTATGCCTCTGCTCACACTACCAACAAAGATTTAAAAATAAAAAAGCGATGTTTTACCCATCTAGAAAACATCTATCTCAAAAGTAGTTCACCAAACATGATGACTGCATAATGAATAGTTTCTTCTACATACATAGGCAAGCCAATGTGTACACATGTAAACACCTTGCTTATGTAGAAGAAATTCCGTAGTATGATTTATGCAGAACTTCTAACCAAGCAGCATAGAATTCAGAGCTTATTTTCCTAACCTTTATACTATTTGACATTACATAATAACTGACTTGCTCCCAATTATTGTGATAGATGAACCTAGTTTACCTGAAAACTCTCTGATATGCTCATATTCCTACATACTTCTCCAAAATATTATTCTAACATTCTTCCAAGTTAGGAATAGCCAGATCATATTTGGCTTCACCACTAAGTTCTGTTTGATTTATTTGCATATTTTTTTCTCATAATTCCATTACCTGAAAAAAAGAAGTCTTGATATCACTAACAAACAACAAAGGTGTGATTCCAACTTCCTCCATCTACATAGCTAAATTCTAACTATTTTTTCTTGGTGCCCTGGCCCCAACACTTTTCCTCTTCTTTCTTCTCCCCTTCTCCCCTGACTCAACCCTTCAATCTTCCATTCACCCATTTCCTGGTTCTGATTTTGTTAGGCCTTGGCCTAGTCTTTCTAAAAATTTATATTATTTTGAGCTCTTCATAGTCAAGGTTACAGTAAAGAAACCAACACAACTATTCAGCACTATTCAACATAACCAAGATATGGAATCAGCCCAGATGCCCCTTAGTGGACAATTAGATCAAGAAAATGTGCTATATATACACAATGGAATGTTACTCATCCATTAGAAAGAATGACATTGTATCGTTTATAAGAAAATGGAAAGACTTGAAAAAAAATTACATTAAGTGAAGTAAGCCAGATTCAGAGAAACAAAGGTTGCATGGTTTCCCTTTTCTGTGGTAGATCATAGATGCAGTAGATAGAATGTACCTATAAATCTGTAAGTAAACACATTGGGTTGTATGCAAGAGGTTACAAATATATTCCATTTCTATCAGGAATTTTTGATAGCTCCACTTTTTACTCTATAGCAGTGCATGTCCTTTCTGTTCTCCAATCAACTATTCTAGTCAATTGGATAGGAAACACTTTCTTTTTGACCTTTCTTAGAATTAAGTATTTGTCTCTCTCTCTCTCCCTCCCTCTATCTCTCTCTTTCTCTCTCTCTCTCTCTCTCACTCACACACACACACACACACATACCATGCACAGTAAAATTTGGGGAGCCAAACCACCATAAGAGCAAAATGGATAAATATGAGTGTTGCAAATTCCCAATTTTAAGTAGGAACAATGAGCTAGTTAGTATTACCAGGAATTTAGGGCAGCTAAGTTGAACTTGGTCCTTGCATATGGTGAGAGAGAACTCAGACAAGACTCAAACACAGTAAAGTCAACAGGAAAGTTTATTACTAAAGGAATATGGCAGACAAAGAGAGCACGTGGCGTACACATTCTGCAACAAGACAGCACTTGAGCCCATCTAAACGTCATACACAATCTTCAGGGTAACAGAGGTGGGCCCTGGGTTAAAAAAGGAGAATTGGAGTGCTTGCAGAAGGCTTTCTGATTGGCAGATCTCCTTTCTGTTCCCTTAAGGTCATAGTACCAAAGATTTAGTGCCCTGACTTCCCTCATTTTTTTGTAGCCCCCTTTATCCATTTGTTGTCAGGCACGTTTTATCAGCTTCTTCTGCCATCTGCAGGCCATATAGGCTGCAATTCCTTAATTGGCTGTTTTTCTACTAGCTCCCATCACTAGCTGACAGAACTGCAAGTAAAAACTTTTGTAAATTTATTTTCTCGGAAGCATTTAGAAACAGTCAGATTTATTACACTTAATGAATGTATGAGTTTTCATTCTGTGTACAATGGGAACTTGTAAGTTCCAAAGTCAGTAATCAAGCTGGGGAAGTGCAGCTATCAAGTCTGGAAACATGAAACTATTTCTCAGATTTTCATTCCTTCACAGTACACAATAGGAAATAGGTTTCATCAGTAGTATTTATGAGGAGACTAGTTTTAGTTTGTTTTGATTTAAAAATTATAAGAATATTACCTTTTTTATTCCTTTTTAAAGAACTGATCAAAATACGCTGCTATAATTATAGTCAGCTTCCCATCAGTAAAAATATTTAATAAAATGGTGGATTACTAAGTCACATGAGCAATAAAATCAACAGATTGTAACATCAAGTGTATCTATTGGTTCTACCTCTCCTACTGGGCCATCTTAAGAAAACAAGAGGAAAATGCATTACTATTCCCAATGGTAGAGAACTTTAAATACTAACCCCAAGATGGCTCCATCCTTACCCCACTAAAGAAGATTTACAATGAATCTGGTAGACAAGGCCAGTACATGGCATTTAAAGTAGTTAAAAGAGAATTTAATGATAAACTGGGACTAAAGACCCCATGAAATCTGGAGGCATCTCAGCGTGAGACAAGGGGGACACATGGAAAAGTTAAGGACTCCAGTGACTCTGAATGGACCAACAAGCTGGCCCACTGAAGGAATATACCAAGCTTAAGTAGATTTTCCAGGTTATTCCACTGGCATTTTCTCTAAGTTTAAGTAACATTGAGTGTGTACGTATGCATGTACATGTATGTTTATAAATTCATTAGCATCCAAAATATGTATGTATATATTTGCATTTACGCATAGACACATTTTTTTTTTAGTACTGGAGATCAAACCCAAAGCCTTGCAAACTCTACCACTTGAGCTACACACCCAACTCATTTGCCTTTATTCCATTTTTAGTGAGAGATGGTCTTGCTAACTTTGTCTGGGTTGACCTCTTCCTCACATCCTCCTGCCTCTGCTTCTTGAGTAGCTGGGATAACAGGCATGGAGCACCATGCCCGGCTTCATGTATTTCTTCTGATTAAGGTCTAGGCTATCAACAGGTAGCCTTGCCAGGTGCAGTGGAACATGTTTACAATCCCAGCACTCCACAGAGGTATACACAGGAGGATCATGAATTTGAGGTCAGCTTAGACCTCAAATTCCAGGTCAGCCTGGAAACCCTGTCTTATACAACAATAACAACAAAAGCAAAACTCTGAAGTTTCCAAATGTCTAGAATTCTTAAGAAATGAATCCTTCCTTACCTAATACCTATTTTTCATTAGGCACTGTAGAGTATGTTGTTAAACAACCCAAATTTCTTGATTTAGAGGTTAGAGACATTTAAAACTTCTAACTGAGCACTTACAGTTAGGAGGATGTTTAGAGATTGTCAAATGAACCGCTAAATCAAGAAATTTGTTGGTTTTTTTTTACAAGAATATGCCAATGAGTATAAATTCATTTAAATTTGGGAGGGTTAAGTGTTAGAGAGAGAAAGAAAGAGAGAGAGAGAGGGGAGAGAGAGAGAGAGAGAGGAGAGGGAGAGAGAGAGAGAGAGACTTCTCTAATAACACTATCTTGGAGAAAAGGCTCCAAGTCTGGAAAGGAGGTCAAATTTCTAATTCTTCCCAGGGGATGAATCTTGAATCTCAAGTTCCTCGTCTGGAGAATGGACTGTCTTGTTTCAATTATATTCACTCACAGCATTCAATAAGATGATGGATACTTTCTGTGAAAATATCTATCATCTATGAAGAAGTGTGTAAGTGTCTTCTTATACAAAAAACGTGGCTCACAACAGCATCATCATTTCTTACTTTTAAACAAATAGTACCAGTGGCATGTCATTAACTCAAAAGAAGGGCTTTGACTTGAATAAATAAACCTTCATGCAAAAAAAAAAAAAAAAGAGTTCACATACAGTCTACGAGTGATATGGTTATACTAAACATCTTGAAACAATTAATTTGATCCTTGTCTCTCCTCATCTAGGATTTTTTAAGTTTATAAATTCTCAATCCTTTTTATCTAAGACTTTTTGGTTTCTTTTGCATTTTCCTCTGTGGCACACTTCTCTCTTCTCTCAGATCTGTCTCTGGCCATTAGAGCTGCAGATCTCCGTTGGTGGTAGTCTTCTCTGATTCTGCAGAAACCCCCTAATCCTCTGTTTACCACAACACCAGTCTATTGCCATAGAAATGATAACTGAGCTCTCACACTCAGCATCAGTGACTTCACAGCAGGGCCTTGTAAGAGGAGAAGTCAAGCTAGGAGGGGAACAGAATTTATGAGAAGAGTAGGGACTCTGTTGCCTTGAAAGAAAGGGGATTGTCCACATTAAGATAAAAATGCATGAATGAGCTATGTTGTTGGGTACACTGAAGTTTATTTTGTGTATAATGCTGCCTAGATGGTCATTTGGAATCTTATGTCATTTAATCCTTTGCTTTGAAAAGGTCAGCACTTTCCCTTGATTGCATTTGTTTCCTATTAAAATAAGAGGCAAGCAGATTCTAATTAATCTGTTGCATAATTGATATGCTACGATCAAAGATTTTCCTTTTCATGATGTATTGTTTTGTTTGTGTGTTCATCATGTGTGTTTGTTTCGTCTTGTTTCTATTAATAGAAGAAAGTGAACCTGAGCAGGATACTAAAGGTATATTTTTAAATTTTTCTGCTGCACTGCTCCTTTTAAAATGCATGGCTCCTCTCAATGGTTTATTTTGTCTGACCATTGAAACAATTCTCAGTGGCATTGTTTTAAGAAACAAGTGACCTATGGGGATATGAAATCAGAGTATCTAACAGAGGATGAGTAGATAGGTTACTTTGTTATCTAACCTGCTTATTGACCATTTGCATTTCTTAAGAAAAGCCTGGGCCAACAGAATGTTCAAGTTTACTGTCCCAAAATGGAAGCATAAGTAAAATGAAAGGAAATAAATTAGCAAAGGAGTATAAATTCCATACAGGTGCTAAGCAAAGTTGCTTCTTTTCTAGGTGAGTAGGAAAGTTGTTGGGGCTAAAATTTTGGAGAATTGTTAAAATGTCATGGTTCCAATTTATGCTTTTAATTTTTTGAAGTATTTCATAGGACAAGGAGTTTTAGGCAATTGCTCCAAATCAATAAAAATTATGTTATTTCATTTTAATCTCACACAGATGTGTGTATTTTCTGGAATATGTTTAAAAGAAAATAACTGGAAATCAAATTTGTCTTGGAAAACCCCTCCTGTAGAGTAAGAGTTGCAATCACAAAAAGTACCTCATAAGCTGGGTGCCAGTAGCTCATACCTATAATCCTAGCTATTCAGGGGCTGAGATCTGAAAATTGTGGTTGGAAGCCAGTCCAGGCACGAAAGTCTATGAGACTTTCATCTCCAATAAACTACTCAGAAAAAGCTGGAAGTGATACTGTGAGTCAAGTGGTAGAGCTTTAGCCTTGAGCACAAATTGGCTCAGGGACAGCCTGGCCCTATGTTCAAACTCCAGTACTGGCACCAAAAACAAAACAAAACAAAACAAAAAAAGTACTTCCATCCTGAGCAAGGCCCATGCTTTGTGCTCTCCAGCCTACATATTGATATTTTGGGGATGAAACTCAAATTCTCATGCAATATAGTTTACCTCTCTATGATTTAATCTAGTGCTAATTTTAGTTTAAATAGTGGCTATTTATGTTATAGTCAAGTGTTTGTTACCCAAAATGCTTGGGACCAGAAAATTTTATACTATTTATATAAACCTCTCCAGTTGAGCATGCCTACTCTAAAACTCCAAACTCTAAAATGCTCTAAAATGGAAACTTCTTGGTACCTGTCAGTACTTAAAACCTTTCAGACTTCAGATTACTTCAGATTTTGGACTTTCAGATTAGAGATGTCCAACTATATTTGAATATTTTTCCTTTTTTATTCTTTTTAAATTATGAGATTACTTACAACTAAAGTCATGTGGAAACATTCTAAGTGATCTCTGATTTTTTAAAACGAGGTTTTTTTTTACCCCGTTTATTCCTTTAAGTCATTGTTGGTTTGAATCAACTGAAATCTTCTTTAAAAAAGAAATGCTTAAGAGAAAACAAAGTTTATGTCAGCTAGTTATGTCTTTTGAAATAATTGCTTGGAAATAGAAGTTGAGAAGAGACTGAAGTATTCATCTGGCAGTGCTCCCTTACCAAGGAAATAGATGTAATTCATCTTAGGCCAAAGTGCTTGTTACTTCAGGACTTAATTTGGGTTCTTTGAGTTCCATTACACCACAGGGCAATTTCAGAGTAAATGGTGGCCTTATGTCATTAATATGCACTATCCCTTAAAATGAAAACCACTAATAAGACTGATGATGTGTCTGAAAATTGTATTTTAATGAACTTTGGAATTGCTGGTTGTTTACTCACAAATTTGAATGCAGAATTCTCAGCCCATAGATGGCTTTACAAATCTGCCCCATAAAAATAATCTCCAAATTCATCAATGGATTCCATGAGAGAAGCTAGGGATCAATAGATTGCTGGTATCTATTGTTCATGGTACAGAAGAACAATAACTTTTGTGTGCCCATGGGAAAATAAATAGGAAATAACTCAGTGAATTGGAGAGTGATAGATTAGAATACATTCACCAAGAGTAGGTATACAAGTTCTCAAAAAAGTTTTTTTGTCAGCTGTGGGGCTTGAAACGTCTTCAAAAATTTGTATTAAAACAATTACAAACTTTTCTCAAATCATTAGTTTTATATCCTTTCTATTAAGCAGTTTAGCTACTTAGAGAAACAGAAATACACACTTTCTCTTTCATGCAAGTAAGTACAAATAAGGTTATTTGATATATATCTTATTTGATAAGAAACATCACATTGTGTTTTAAATTGATGACCTATAATGTATTTTCAACTTGTGGCTACCACTAATAATCCATCATATTACTATTAATCTACATCATTATAGATGTGTTATTACACATGGAGGTTACTCTGGCATTATTTGTAATTGTAACTGACTTCACTGCAAATATTAGATGTGTTGAAATCTTCATCTTTTATATGTAGAACTAGAAAGGTATATAGATAGGTAATAATGCATGTGCTTTATTAGACAGGTAATAATACATGTGCTTTATTACTAATAAAGCTGGATTGAAAAAAATAAAGCCTTCTATTCTACTGCATAATTAGAATAATACAACTTCTGTTCTTTCCCCTTTCTTACCCTCCGGGCACTCTTTCTCATTTCACTCCTGTGGTTGATGGAGAAGCCCCAGCCTAATGAACTTACTTCCATGCACCCCACCCCACTACCTTCAGATATTCAGGAGGGTGGAGGGAACAGAGACCAGAGGAAGACTGAGACACACCTTCCCACTGTCACATCAGAAAAGTCATTCATTTATCCACTCACTCATTCCCTCTTTAATTGTTCATCTGCTTTACAAATATATATACATATATACACACATGTTGAGAGAGAGAGAGAGAGAGAGAGAGAGAGAGAGAGCACACTTACCAGGTACCATCCAGGAACTGGACATTGGATAGACAAATATATAGATAGACAGATTGGTGAGCTTGCATTAATGAATAATATAAACTCTGATCTTGTGATGCTTATATTCCAGAGAGAAGACATGAAATTAATTAGTTAATTCATCAGCATTCATAAAATTACAATAAGCACTATGAAGAAACCCAAATAGGACTAAGGACTAAGGGAATGAAGATGAGAAAGCATTATGATAGTGAGATACTTGA
Source organism: Dipodomys spectabilis (assembly GCF_019054845.1). Classification (NCBI taxonomy): domain Eukaryota; kingdom Metazoa; phylum Chordata; class Mammalia; order Rodentia; family Heteromyidae; genus Dipodomys; species Dipodomys spectabilis. The sequence goes on from NW_024870683.1 coordinate 19,775,029, forward strand.
ATGGAAACCCAAAGGACATTTGGAAGTCCCTTTGAGAACAGAGGGAAGGTGAAAGGAAAGGTAGAAATTAAGTTTCATACTGACGACTGAGTGTTTTATTTTCTGGAGAGAATGTGAGTGTAGAAGAGAGAGTAGCATTCCCCAGCTAGCCATGGTCTTTTTCTTTTTTCTTACCACAGTATATCTGATAACCAACCATGATCAGGCATAGTATCTGAACTTCAGGAAGAACAGTTCATCAGCAAAGATTCATGTTCATAAAGCTACCTGCAACGCCAATAGTATTATTCTCTCCTTGTGTGTCCCTACTAGAGCTCCCAGAAAGGTCTGACATGGAGTAGAGATGCGTATGAATTAAATTAACTCCAACATGATGAACTAGAGAATAGGAATGGACTTGGACTAATTTACTGTCTCGCATTATGCTTAGCTGTCTTGTGCAATATGGATCAGCAGACATTTTGGAATGAGCCCAAATGATATTCCAAATAAATCAATGCTGGCTAAAGAAAAAATGAAAAGCTATAAATTAGGGCAAAATGAACCCTCCCAAATTACTAAATTTCCAGGAAAAATCTTAAGTCCCTCAAATGAAAACTTTTGTCTTTGTAAATCAAAACAGAAGAAAAAAATCTAGATTTCGTTCTTTTTCATTTTTTTAAATTGTGCTCATCTTCAGCCAGAAGGCTCTTATTCAAGTTGAGAGGTACAGCCAATGCCATTAGAACAAGTTTCTAACACTTATCAGATTGAAATGGCCCAACTCAAATCTCTCATGGTCTCCTTTCTTATATTCTCAGAGTCAACAGAACCTGTAAGATGTTAATTGTAGTAAACTCATACTAAAAACTGTAAACTAACCCCTACATGAATTACTTCAGCCTCAAATTCATTGTGCTGTTTAGGTCTACATTATTGTTGATAAAAAGCATTTAAAAAATAGTACCCAGGGTTGAGAATGTGGCTTAGTGGTAGAGTGCTTGCCTAGCATGAATGAAGCCCTGGGTTCTATTCCTCAATACTACATAAACAGAAGAAGCAGAAAGTGGCGCTGTGGTTCAAGTAGAACACTAGCCTTGAGCAGAGAGAGGCTCAGGGACAGAGCCCAGGCCCTGAGTTCAAGCCCCAGGACCAGCAGAAAAAAAAATAGTGCCTACATGATAAGAACCTGGTCAGTGTAAGTTGTCAAAAGTCTACATACAGGGTACAAGCTTAGGCTAAATAGAGTAAGAATCTCCAGAGAGGCTAGGAGATGCACATCTCTGCAATCTCAGGGATCCCAAGGTTGGCGGTCAGCCTGGACAAAATTTAGTGACTCTCTCGAAAACAAAATTAAAAACTGAAAGGCTAGGGTGTTCAGCTAGGGTATATAGTTAGGCTAGGGTGTAAGAGGTGCAGTGGTTGCCTACCAAGCATGGGGACCTGGATTTAATCACCAGTACCACCATAATAGAAAAACTATCCAAAGAGAGCTATACATTGCATTTAGCTGATTTATCTCCTATTCTTTTTTCCCTCTTGTTGCCATTTATTTATTAAGGGAATCAAGTAACTTGCCCTTGTAAATTTCATGCATTCTACATTGCAGAAATGCATGACTATGGTATTGTACAATGTGCTCCTGATTTGCTACTTATTGTTGATTGGTAAATAGACCCCCAGAACTTACATCAGGTACATCTGGCTGTGTTTTAGTTTTGAGGGAGTAGATTCAGCTACATTTAACCATTAGATTTTTTTTAACTCCTTGTTGCCCTTGAAGTCAGCATTTTATTGCTTTATTTTTCCTCTGGCTTGTGGATCCAACATATACATATGTGTGTTATATACATACATAACATATAATAATAGAATATAATATTATATGCTAATATATGTGAGTAGGTATATATAATATATACAAATAGATATATAAATTTCTAACAATCTCTGTGCTTGATCTATGATTATTCTTTCTATGCATAACAGTCTAGCATATACTGTCTCTCCATTCCTTTGGAATTCAACTCCATAAATTTCAACTAACTAGAACTAAGCATCAAAGCACCAATCTGCTTAGTCAATTGATTTACTACCATTTGTTATTGTTTATTGTTTTATTACTACTTATTATTATTTAATTAATTTCTGTTAATTGGGAATACATACTCTAATGTCATGTTCTATGGGTAAGTCCTAAAAAAGGCATAGTAAGATAAAAATACTATATTTTTGCATTATAACAGGAAATAAAAAGATTGCATAATAGTTTAAAAGAACACTGGATTTGAAGTGACAAGTCATAAGACCAGATTTCTTACCATTACATTCATTCATTCACAAAAGAAAATTAATGAGGTTTTGATTTCCACATCTATAAAATCAGAGCAAGAATCTAGTTTATCTTTGACATATCTTCCAAGTTCAATAATTCTGTGATTTTACTAATTATCCTTCAATTGATTGTACATTCTGAGCCTTGGTCTAGCCATCAGTTAAAGAGAAAATTGTCACATCAGAAGAATTTTCTCTAATCAGTGGAGATTAAGTATGAGATGACTCATATTATCTAATGAGATGACTCTCTTTCTCCAAAAATTATGACAGATTTTTGCCTGTCTTTCTACTATGGTAGCATTGAGGAAATAAAGTATTTATGACTCATTTATTTTTTATGAATCTTTTCTTATTTCTTTTTATTGTGCTGGTACTGGGCTTGGGGTCAGGGTCTTATACTCTCCCTCAACTTTCTGACTCACACTGCTGGTTGTCTACCACTTGAGCCACAGCACTAGTTTGACATTGTGCTAATCAAGTAGACAGGGAGTCTCAAAGACTTTTCTTCCAGGTTGCCTTTGAACCAAGACCTTCCTGCTATCACGTAACTGATAGGAATCACTAGTGCCTGGCAATCATTTCTTTAATTCCCTAAAATACTGTCCTGTACTTACTTTGGTCAGGGACTTTTCTAGGTACTGAATACACAGTGAGAGAAATGGGCCAAGATTTTGGTGTTAGGCAATCGAAGGAAGAAATTAACAGACAATTTAAAAAAAGGGAGATACTACTCAATTACAGTACATCCATAAAGAAAATAAAATAGAATGATGGAATGAGTGAAAGAAGGGTTACACTGTAGGGTAACCAAGGAGGATTTTTTTTCTGAGAAAACATCATTTAAATAGAGGTGAATTACATATACAGAGAACCTCTCATGCAAAGACATGAGGAATAAGTGTCATAGACTGAAGAATAGCAAACTCAGTGTGTCCTGAGATAACGAGATAGTTAAGGACATAAAGGACTCAGAGGAAGAATCATAACCTTGGGAACTGTCCTTAAGACAGAAGAACACAGGTAGGATCTCAAATGGAAAAACCATAGTCTAATTTGCATTTTTAAAGACCACACTAACTGAGTCATTCACTCACCACTCTGTCTTCCTAACAGTTTTTGCCAGAATCCTGCGGGCTCCTGAATCCCACAATGTCACCTTCGGTTCCTTTGTGACCTTACGCTGTACAGCAACAGGAATCCCTGTTCCAACCATCAGCTGGATTGAAAATGGAAATGCTGTGAGTGCCATGTGGAGATTCACTTGGGGCAGACCCACTAGTGGTAAATTTGAGGCTAGAGCCCATATTCATAGAATTACCTTGATTGTGTCATTAGTCCTCCTTGAACCATTTTTAGAAACCTTTCAATGTCTTTGTCCTAGAAACCACTGCCATATACACTATAATCTAGGAGACTACTTCTAATCTTATATCATGGGGGAATAGTAGAAAACCAAATACTTCCTTTGTGTCTTTGTATAAAAGGGATTTATGGTTATAATTATTTCCCACAAGTTAAATAATTATAATAAATTACATCTGTGAAAGATTAGTTCATAACTGGAGGCAACTTTCATTTTTTAAAAAAATCCAGAATTAGAAGTCACGTGTACTTGTTCAACCTTCTTTCCTTTCCCCGCCCCCTTTTTTTTGTTGTTGAACTCAGCCTGGGTACTATCTCTGAGCTCTTTTTGCTAAAGGCTAGCACTCTACCACTTTGAGCCACAGTGCCACTTCCAGTTTTCTGGTGGTTAACTAGAGATAAGAGTTTCACGGACTTTCCTGCCCTGGCTGGATTCAAACCACAATCCTCAGATTTTACTCTCCTGAGTAGCTAAGATTATAGGCTTGAGCCACCAGTGCCTGGTTCTCTTCTTTATTTTTAAGAGTAATGGTAGCAGGCCAGTACCAGTGGCTTATGCCTATAATCCCAGCTACTCCAGAAGCTGAGATCTGAGGATCAAACTAGAAAGCCAGCCCAGGCAGGAGAGTCAGTGAAACTCACATTCCAATTAACTACCAAAAACAGTTGGAAGTGAAGCTGTGGCTCAAGTGGCAGAATGCTAGCCTTGAGCACAAAAGCCCAGGGACAGCGACCAGGCCAGGAGTTAAAGCAACAGAACTGGCATGTACACACACAAAAAGAATAACAGTAGCTAATGTGTATTAGATGTCTATTTTGAGCCAAGTCCTGCTACAAGCACTTTACATATAATCATTTATTTATTTACTCTACAAATGTACGTTGAACATCTGAGTATCAAGCACTACTCTAGGCCTTGTGGAAACAGGAGCAAACAAAATAAAATTCCCTTCCTTTAGAGACCTTGCATGCTGATAGGGGAAGACACATGATAAAATAAACAAATAAGATAATCTATATTGCATGTGGAATGTAACTGTTACAAAAATAAATATGCTGGAAACAGAATTGGAAAGCTTGAATTTAGGAGAAAGATCTGTTTTCAACAGAGCAGTTAAGTCTCTTTAAGGCAAAGCTATTTATTTGGGCAAAGAGCTAGAGAGATGAAGGAGGAGACAATGTAGTCCCAGAAAGGCCAACTGGACAGTCTCTGAGATAAATATGCATCTTCTACATCAGAGGGACAGCAAGGTGACTAGTATGGCCACAGGTGAGTGAGCAAAGATCAGAGAGGTGAGGGCTGTGTGTAGGCACTGTAGGACAGAAAGCTTGTGGAAATCACTAATATAACTTCCACTTTTATTTGTGAGTGGTAAAACACCATTGTGAGTCTGTTTCTGTTTTCTGTTTGCTGGCTGACTTGTTCATTGTCCTTTGCTTCCTTGTGTTCTTAATTTACTTTCTTGTGAAAAGTTAAAATGTCAGGAATGAAATGTTAAAGGCGAAATAGATCTGTCAGCTCTGATTCTAAAACAGGAACAAAATAAACCAGCAGTGACTTTCCTCCAGGAAGAAGGCAAAGCTGCAGCCGCAGTTCTTATGGTCAGAGAACGCGCCTTGCTCTTACAGCCAAGTTCTTGGTAATTCTAGCCAAGTTCAAAACGAAATCAAGATACTTTGGCCTAGGCTGACATAAGTCACCGGAAACAGAGGCAATTTCAGACACAGGGTAGCAAAAAAAGTAGCAAAGCAGAAATTCCATTGAAGAGAACCTAAAGGAGCCCCTACCTCTGATCTCATTTTAGAAGAGTACTGGAAAAAACTAGTACAGAGCAAGGAGAGATTTGACACAAAATAAAGCAGAGTTTGATCTGTAGTTTTTTACCAACCTGAGTGAACTACAAGTAACCTCCTAACATGCTACCATGTCCACAGCCCTCTAAGAGGTAAAAATGATTCCTTTTCCCTTTCTGTGCCCATGCCAACAAACTAAAACTCCACAGAGAGCTGAAGAGTTGGAAGAAGTAAAGAAACGGGGGTCAAAGGCATTCCGAAATGATTTCCATTCTTCCTAAGGAAATGCCATTGGTTTCCATGGAAATGTGCAGTCCTCGGTAAACCTCACAATATTAGACATAGTGATTAGAGATGGCTAGAGCAGAGTTAGCTTTTTACAAGGAAAATCCCATGTTTTTGTTCTTACAACCAGATTTATTTAAACACTTACTGGTGATATCTCTATTATTCAGGCACTGGAAAAACATTTGGAAAAACTGTCTCTCTAGCTTTTCCCAATAAATATAACTTCTCAAATGTTTCAAATATATAATTTTTTTTTGGCTGATCCTGGGGCTTGAAGTCAGAGCCTGTGCACTGTTCCTGAGCTTCTTTTGCCCCAAGCCACAGCAGTATTTCCAGGATGTTATTTTTTGTTTTGTTTTGGAGGGATTTTTTTTTTTTTTTGTAATTTGTTAAGAGTAAGAGTCTTAAGAACTGTCCTGCCCAGGTTGGTTTTGAACCACAATCCTCAGATCTCAGTCTCCTGAGTAGGTAGGATTACAAATGTGATTACACTGGTGCTTGGCTAAAATAAAAAGCATTTATTAAAATTAAGTAATTTTAATTAGACCATTAAATTTAATAATTATTTGATTACTGAAATTTCATTTATTTAAATGCATTGAGTCAACTTATTTTGATAATTTATTAAACTTTTAAAAAGAAATAACCAAATATATATTGAAAATTGAGTTTTTGAATACCTTTTTTCAATCTCTCACTTAAAAAGATCTGTAGGTAGTTGTACAAAGGGGTTTCAATTCAACATGTCAGTTTATAAGCACAATGCATCTTGATCAGTGAGACCCTTTCATAATTCACCTTCATCTCTCCCAACCCCACTCATTCCTTTATTTTTCTAGTTCCACCTTCACAAATATATATTGAACATTCTTAAAAAGAGATTTATCTGCATTTTATCAGATTTTTAAAAGATAGTATTTTTGGTTTAAGTATGTAAGCATGGGAGTCTTACTAGCTGGTAGACCAAAAAATTACATATAAAAAGTATTTTTCAGAGTAACTGAACAGCTAGTTTCAAAGAAGTCAACACATATAACTGTGGGTCAAAACCAACATGGACATCTCTCTCAATCTATCTATTTTCTATAATGTATAGAAATTATTGATGTCTAGAAATTAAAACTACATGAAAATGTGCCCTCTTGGGTCACACTCTAACCATTCCACAAGGTATTCTCAACCAGCTAGAACTATTCACAAGACAGGGCCATTGAAGCCAGTAGGCCTTTCATAGCTCAACCTGTGCTAAGACCAATTCATAAAAGTACAATATTATCCATAGCTGTGGGAAGAATCTCTCAAGGCAGTGTTATTAGATATTATTAGTATATTACTGATATACAAAATATATTATATAGGTCTATACTGCTTAACTACCTTCAAAGAGTTTTTATATGTATTACCTTACTATGGGTGACTATAACTAAATAGTTAATTATTTTTACTGCATACACTTGAGATATGGGGCATGATGTTTAATATGCATATATTCAAGAAAATGATTGCTACACACAAGCAAATTAATATATTATCTCTTTACAAAGCCATCAGTAGCTCAGGAATTACAAATACCATGCCCAGAGTAGTTTACGTGGTTCCTTCAGGTTAGTGAAAATAATGTACCAACGGGAAATTCTAGATGCAGTCACTTCAGTTACCAGTCACCCTCAGTAACCAGGGAGTATTGATTTCATGACCTTGTAGATAAGAAAACTCTGCATGCTCAAGTCCCTTGTATAAAATGTGTAATGTTTGCATATAACATTTTCACATCCTCTATCAGCCTTTATATTATCCCTAGATTATTTTTAATACCTACTATCATATAAATGTTGTATAGTTCTTATTGCTGTTTTGTTTGGGGAATAATGACTAGGAAAAAGTCTGTATATGCTCCATATGGACACATTTTTTAAAAATATTTTGACTACAGTTGGTTTAACACACAACCCACACATATGGAGGGCCAACGAAATTCTTCTCACACATATTAGTAAAAGCTCAGAGTAATAACCTGATCCTTACTCCTTTGATATTTCAAACCTGAAGTGGGGGGTCAAAGATCTAAGTGGAGAACAGAGGGTTGTGTTTATTTTTAGATCATCCAAAATACTAAACTGTTGGTCAGGATGATCCATGAAGATAGAAAAACAAATTCAAACTATGACTAACAAGGCCTGCTGGGTGTGAGTCACCGACCAAATGGAGCAAGGCCTCTAGACCCAAAGGAACAGTCAAGTAGAGAGCTGTGTAATGCATTGGTCTCCTCACACTATTTCAACACCCAGATGACGTCCAGGAGAGTGTTCAGACAGCTCCAAATGGCTTCTCTTTCCTATGAAGGATGCTTTCAGTGACCTTGAGGAGGTTTTTAGAAATACTGGCTTCAGTGCAAACATGAAAATAGTGGGAGTCTAGGCAGCATAGGGCTATGGCTTGATCTAACTTGTCTTCAGGCCTTACACAGCTTTGCTTCTTGACTGAAGTGGCTTTGCAAACAGAGGAAGCATCTGCCCTATGGGTTTCACTTATGTAAACTGGAAAGAAACACTATATAAAATTCAAGATAGCACAAAACGTGTCAACTGAACATATAAATTTGTAGTCTTCTGTCTCTCTTTTCCTTATTGCTGCTTAGTATGAAAAGCCAAGGAGGGCCCAAAGTTCTACTTAAAACTGTTTAGTCCTTTGGAACTAAACACTCATATCTCATATCCGTAAGATACTGCAACTCTGACAAATACAATGATATTTTCAATTGGACTTTACATCTGAGTGTAATATCTCTCTTTTTTGGTTAATTTTCCATAAAGAATGGACTATTTATCTGGTGAATATGCCCACACTACTTGATCTGACCTAAGAACTTTCCCCAGTTAAGATAAATTGATAATCATGTAAACCAGTTCCCATTATAGCAGTTGAGATAGCAGTGAAGACAGATAATAAAGAGATGAAGACAAAGATGAAGTACAAACTCTCATTACCCAATTGCTACAGAAAGCACTTGGTGCCAGGTATAGCCCACCACGTGGCAGCTGGAAGAGAGCTGGTCTCACTTCAGGACTTCTGCCTTCCTTGCTACCCTGTGAAAATCCTCTCTCATGCAAAACAGGAGACTAGCTGGCTCCAATCTTGTCATACTTGGCCACATTCACTGACATTGGACAGAAGAATCTTCCACAGCAGCTAAGCTCAGGTCACCACGGTCCCTACTTCTGCTCCCCCAAAATAAAGTAAAGGCATGCCATGGGCTGATTCCATCATTGTCATTTCACTCAAGATCTCCCCCGCTGGTATCATTTTTCCTTCACATAGTTAGTAATAGTTAAATAATAATTATTGGAAAAAATGACATAGTGCTCAAGAAGACAATGAAAAAAGGACCATTAATGTAAAAAGTGTCACCATCTTGATGATACTTAGATGCCAGACGCTGAGTTGGTTCATAGTTGATAGATTTGTGAAGGCTGTTGTGTCGCTTTCTGTTACTGTGACAAAATATCTAAGAAAACTAACTTAAAATAAAGATTTATTTTGGTTCATGTTTCAGAAATGTAAGTCCATGGTCACTTGGGTCCACGGCTTCGGACGTAGGTAGTACAGGGCAGGATGATGGTTGGGAGCATGGTAGAATAGGCTGCTCAGCTCATGGCAGCCAGAAAAAAAAGAGAAAAGAGGGGGACAGGGGACTTAACTTCCTTCAACAAGGTCCCATTTAACTGGTTATGAAATCCTTAGTGCATGAAACTGTAGAGGGCATTGAAGATCTAAACTATAAGACTTATTGTTGCTATTGCACTTGTATTTTGTATGTATGTGTTTGTTTAGTGGCTTGTTTGTTTCAGTCAGTGCTCCCTATCTAGCTAGGCTCGTCTTGAACTCATTGTATAGCTAATGCTGACCTCAAACTCACAATACTTCTGCTTCAGCCTTCTGAAGTCCTAGGATCACAAGTGTCTGGCACCAGGGCTAACTTGTTCTTGTTTTCTAATGACTTCTCATTCATCCTCAATTCAAGGATTAAGGAGGGACTAGGGGACTGGGTAGTCATCTATCTAGATGATAAGCATTATGGAGAACTAGGGGTTATGGGAATAAAACCCAAAGACTAAAACATCTCATACTTGGATGTCCTTATTTTAGAACATAAGGGACACATCTTGGAGCATTTACACGGTGTGTCTTCCCTAACTTTTATTAGTCATCAGTTGCCCAAAGCTTAATGACTTAAATTAATAACCACTTATGAACTCATGATGGTTACCAGTCTGAGGATCATTGGATCCTTGGCTTATGTGAAACAGGATTTGAACCAACCTTGGTGGGCCTGGCTCCTATCACTGGCAGGTTGTATGCTGGTTGGTCCAGAAGAGCCTTCTTCATATGTTTGATGGTTTTCATTGGATTCGGCACGATGCAGTAGGAATAAATGGACTGCGTGTGAGTTATCCTCAAGCTGGCTCTAACTGGTTCACAAGGAGCCAGAGAAATTTACAAGTCTCCATGAAGACATCCCAAAACACGACACAAGCTAAATTAGATTAAAAGTGTGAAGAAAGAGGCACCTTCTTGGGGGAAGACCCACCAGTTCACACTGCAAGGGCATAGGCACGGGGTTGGGATTTTTTTTTCCACTACTTTGGCAATTCTTTTCCATGTACCTATTGATCTTGCTCCTAATGCTTTTATCTTCTGGTCTACTAGTTGCAGCAGTATATTGGGAAATCCACAATCTGGTTCTATCTTATATTTTTCCGTACTCTGTTAGGTTTCTTCTGGGTCCATTCAAGAGAGTGTGAAAGACCGAGTGATTGACTCAAGACTGCAGCTGTTTATCACCAAGCCAGGACTCTATACGTGCATAGCTACCAATAAGCACGGAGAGAAATTCAGCACTGCAAAGGCGGCAGCCACCATTAGTATAGCAGGTAGGATTGCCCTGAGCGTCTGCATTGCTCCAGGAGAAAATGAAGTTGGCACTATTCCATGCTCTATGGAAATAGGGGAATTCTCCTTTTCTTTTCTCTTTTACTCCAGTCTCATTTGGGCTATTTTCCCCTCCATAAGGACATTCTAAAGTGATCTAGACATGGACTTTTTATGATTTTTGCCTCACAAACTAAATCTTCAAATATTTGTTAAAGTGTTGGATAGCAACTTAACAGAAGCTCAGTTTCCTTTCTTTCTTTCTTTTTTAATTGAATTTTTTTATTGTGAAAATGCCATACAGAGGGGTTACAATTACATGGGCAAGGTAATGAGTACATTTCTTATCAAGCATTGTTGCCTCCTCCTTTGTTTCCCCTTACCATCCCTTCCAATCTCTGCCCCCCAGCTCAGTTCTTTCTATTTCTTGTTTTCCTCCTATTCCTCTTCCTTCTTTCCCTCCTTTCTTTCCCCCCTTTGTCTTTTGTCTCTTTTTCTGTATCTGTCTGTCTGTCTGCCTGCCTCTTTTTCGTCTCTCAAAGAGCAGCTGGCAGACACTTAACATGGTTGAGCCGATTTCCGCATATCTATTTCTCAAAGCCATTCTTACCTACAAGCAAGACTCTTGTAGGTTTTTTTTTCTTTCCTGTTTTATGTAAACAACGGCAAGCCTTACAGGTATTTTCAAGGAAAATTGCTGACACATGTGTTTTCTGGGATATTTGTGTTGCATTATACAGGTTTATTTTTAAAATTCAAATGTCCCCAAGGCTTCTGAGAACATTTATGGAATTCCTCGAGATGGAAATAATCCATGTATCAGGAAATACCAGGCATGTTATATTCATAGCAGGTCTACTGTTCAAGGATCAGCCAAAAGGTGACTGGCCTGACATGTAAAGCAAGCTCTGCATCCGATGCCAGCTCTCAAAGCCCACTGCTTCTTATTACAGTCTGACTTTTTTGATCTCCTCTGGTGGGGAACTTTCCAGTAATGTCTGGAATTTTTAATTTGAGTTGAGTGAGACCTCAGAGAACTACATGGGGAGCACTGAACAAGAATGGACCTCTACCCAGTGGGCAGAAGACCCCCCCGCAAACTAAGCTCCCTTTACCATGTTCTTGGGGATACATCTGTCTAGAGAGTCTAGAGGCATCATATCAGCCATCAGAAATTATTTATCCTGGAGAATGACAAGAGTCTTTAAATTCAAGTCAATTTAACAAGTAATAAAATAATTACTGTTTACATTGCCCTTGCTGTTTTTATGTAAAAGGACTTTATGTGAAGAGAAAGAGTAATACAGAGAGAGTGAGATACTATGTGTGTGTGTGTGTGTGAGAGAGAGAGAGAGAGAGGGGGGGGAGAAAAAAGAACGAGGGAGAACATTTATCTCTAAGTACTGAAATCTAACCAAATGTTCTGATTAAGTTTATCCTACAAAATTTCATTTCTGGTAATTTTCAGTCATTCATGATAATCCCCCATTTCATGTCTCCTACCATCTCTTTTCCTGTACAGAGAAGAAAAGAAGACTTACATTTAGGGAGTAAATACAATGGTAGGGAAACATGCAACTTCATCTCTTGTCTTGGTTGGAACCCAGAGGACCTCCCTGGCGGACCCCTAGGTCATCACAGGCCTTAGTATCTCAGTCAGATCTATTATCAAGCCCATATTTATGAGTCTCCCCTGCAACCTCAACAGTGAAGTCCCCCCTTTGTCCCCACTGTGCCCCTGAATCATAACTCAGGACCCCCCATTATTTCTCATGCAGCCTGAAGCAACTTCTGGACCATTTTCAAGGCATACAAAAATCAAAGGAAAATTCAGAAGGGCTCACTCAGTTCTTCTGCATGTTCAGTCTTGTCACGCTATTATGGTCACCCTCCTGTGACCATCCTATGTCAGGGTAAAAACATCCCTATAGGGTATATTCCTTCCAGGATTCCCAATAAGAAGTTAAAAAAATTCTTCCTTTTCTATTGGCTTTTTCCTTAATCAATATACCTCTAATCCAAGATTTCAACCCAGAAAAGGAATTGAGAAAATCTATATCTATTAAAATCTATTCATGTTACTAACCTTCCTCGTTTCCACACCATACCAACAAGCTGGACAGGCCAGTCAGGGCTCAGGGATACTTCTTTTAGTGTGGTAGCCGTCAGTGTCCAAAAGTACAGAGATCAGAGAGGCAATACCTTGACTACTATGAGGAAACTTAATAAATGATTCTAGCTACACCATACAAAGGCACATCTATCCTTTGGTGTAATTTGTTTGTTGGTTCATTTTTGTTTTTGTGCTGCTACTGGATTTTGAACTTAAGGCCTAGGGTGTTGTCCCTGAGCTTTGTTGCTTACAGCTAGCACTCTACCACTTGAGCCACAGTTCCATGTCCAGCTTTTTGATGATTAATTGAAGATAAAACCTCACAGACTCTTCTGCCCAAGCTGACCTCAAGCTGCGATCCTCCGATCTCAGCCTCCTATGTAGCTAGCATTACAGGTGTGAGTTTGTAATTGCCCCCCCCCCTCCCCCCCCCCCCCCCCCCCCCCCCCCCCCCCCCCCCCCGCCTACCCCAGGGTATAATCTTTAAGACACTGAAAGACCACAGACATGATTACCTCCATATTATATAGAGAAAAAATTATCTCTCTCACCCTGTCCTTGCCCAAATAATGATCCTATTCCATTAATAAGTACAGTAAACTAACAGAGAAATCAGCATCTTCAAAAGATAACAATATCATCTGGTGATTGAAAAAGAGTCTTGAGGTATGAGACAGGTGGCACTGAAAGGCAATATCTCAGGTGAAGGATGAGGACAATGAGCCGTAGAGCAGGGTGAAGGTGGTAGTGGTACAGGAGGTGACAAGCATCAACAGAGGAGCAGAGGACAAACAGCAGTCACCTCGGTAGGTGCGATGGTTATACAGTCCAGTATCAGCAAACCCAGTCACAAAGTGGCATAGAAGTCAGTTTTAGAGGTGGAGGGAACATGGAGGCCCCAGAGCTGATCCTTTAAACTGTTGTGGGAAAAGGTATCTTTACAGTAGCTGCTAAGGCATCATCAAGGAACTTGGGTAGAGTACCCAGCAGAAGGAAAGGATTTACCTATAACTGTGATCTCAGATTTTACGCTTTCAGGAACTTCATGAGTAGCAACAAAAGCTGTCCACATATAGGACACAATATTCCACGATAGTGGGGATCAAGTAGGAAAAAAAATATCCCAAAACTTCAGTGTAAAACTGGAAAAGAAAAAAAAAACAGGCAGGAGATCTGGAGTGGGTACAATCAGAAACAGGCCTATGAGCTGGAAAATTGCTATCTATAAAGTGTTACTCTCTTCTCTAATTTAGGAAAGAAAAAAAAAGCCCTCTAAGACTCTTCTGTTTAGCTCTTCTTCTCCTTCTCTTGTTAATTGTTACTAACCATTAGGGGACCTGAGCCTCCTCCACTTTATCCAGAATATCCCCAAATATTCCCCGGCAGATCTAGTGAGGTTTTTTCAAGTGCAGTTGACTAAGTCCTCCAAACCACAAAGGGTATCTGCCATTCATTCTTTCTCCCTTTGACCTGTTCTTGTCGGTTAAACCTGACAGTTAAACCTCATGAAGAATCCTCTGGACCCCCTGAGGAAATTTCTCCTATCCATCAGGTGCTCCCTAGACCAATACTCCAGGAACATCAGGCCACTTTAATGAAAAAGGGATCCTTAGAGCCATTTTAATTCAGGGACATTTCCCACAAACTGGGCCTTAGACTTCCCAAATCTACTGGAGCTTGGGCACTTGCTTTTTTTTTTTTTTTTTCCATTTCTGCTTTTGGTCCTTCTTTCCTGAGGTCTCTAGAGGCTTCCAGAAGTCCAGAGCTCCAGTCAGACATAACACTTCTCTTGCCATTCTGCCAACACTTTCTTACTCTGAATCCTGCTGTTTCTCACTTCAGCCTCTCCATCCTCTTCTCCTGTTCTGTAGTCAGTGGCTCTCTCTGTCACTGCTCTTTTTACACTTGGAAGCTTTTCTTCCATCTATTTATTTACTCATCCCAATAGGAAATCTGGAAATAGAAAGAGCTGGTCTAGTATTTAGGGTTATGTCTAATGATATTTCTAGGGTTTGAAAGACAACAGGAAAGGAAGGTCTTCCCAGTATCCTTCCATGTGCATGCTTAGATACATGTGCATTGTTTGAGAAATATGATATACTTCTTTCACAGTGATTTACATTTGCTGTTAATCATCAAAGGGATCAGGAAAACTTTTGGAATGCCTCCTGATGAACCAGGAAGCTGCATTTCCCTTCAATCACAACTCCTAAAGGCTCAGATTGCAATTTACACTCATCAGGATGCTAAGCATTTGGACAGATGCCTTCTCTTTGTCACCAGAGCCCTCAATTCAAGGGCAGAGATCAGCAAGACAGTCTATGACTCCCTGGAATGAGTATTGTACTGGATCAGCCAGAGGTCACCAAAATATATACATGGGTTCCCAAGAGGAATCAACTGTATTTCCTATTTTTAGTGGCAGGAGCAGGTCCTTCCCCAAACAGTGAGGTCCAAAGTTCTAAGCCTGCTTATGCAGTGTAGGGTTGCATCCAACCTCTCTGAGTAGCCATCTTGTTCTATCAACATTGCTGGCAACGTCCCTTCTTTGTACTGACTTTCAGGTCTAGGACTTTTGACTTGTAAATTTGCAACTCTATGAATTTCCAACTCATATGGATTTGTATAGTATCACCACAAATGAGTAATGAGGAGAAGTCTGATGTGGCAGTACTGGAATATTCCTCCTGGTAATGGGTCATACAAGTTTACATTCTGTATTTTAAAAGAGATGATGTCATATCTTGAATTTCACAGCAAAATTACCATAGATGACTGAATGTACTGCTGTCTCTCACAACCTTGATTTATCCCAGTGTTGGAGACAATTTACAGGCATATAAAGAATAGAAAAGATCACATGAACTGCTTTAACAATCGGTATTTTTAGGCATCACAGGGTAAGCATATTTTTATTAACAAAACAGATACTATACCTGGCAAATTCATGGTGGCTTTAAAGTGACACAAAGTGTTTTGTTTTTCTTTTAATAAAAGGAAAAAGAATAAATGAGCAACAGCCAGTAGCCACACTAAATTGTTACCAGATGTGTTACAGTTAGGCATAAAAGGTAAGCAATCTTTTAGAATCAGGCATCTTACTTGAATTATGGTAGGTGCATGTTTCAAAAGGCAGACAAAGTCTTACTGATCTTTCCCAGTAATTCAAAACATTTTATAAATATGGATGACTGTTGGAAATTT
The DNA here is from genome assembly GCF_019054845.1 of Dipodomys spectabilis. Classification (NCBI taxonomy): domain Eukaryota; kingdom Metazoa; phylum Chordata; class Mammalia; order Rodentia; family Heteromyidae; genus Dipodomys; species Dipodomys spectabilis. The sequence goes on from NW_024870683.1 coordinate 19,791,035, forward strand.
TTGGAATTAAAAAAGTATCTAGGTTGTTTTGTTTGGAGCAGCTATATTTATTTATGCAAGAATTAATTTTTATATTTATATTATCTTTAAGTAGATGTATAAAGGAATTTCCATTCAACAAAGCAGTTTATGAATACAATGCATTTTAATGTCACCTCTTTCAACATTCTTACCTATTGCTCGCAACCCACGCTTTCCCTCACTTTTCTTAATTTTGTTGGATTTTTTTGGCTACAAACCTAGTATTGATGTAAAATATTTGTTTAGTATTTGGCTCCTTCTCTGTCCCCTTACCTCCCACTGCCAGAAGGAAGGAAAGAAGGAAGGAAGGAAGGAAGGAAGGAAGGAAGGAAGGAAGGAAGGAAGGAAGGAAGGAAGGAAGGAAGGAAGGAAGGGAGGGAGGGAGGCGGGGAGGGAAGGGAAGGGAAGGGAATAAAAAGAGAAAGAAAAAACTAGACATTAGACATTGTGGCTCATGTCTGTGATTCCATTCTATCTCCTGGATAGAATAAGTTGGAATGCAGTTCAAGACCAGCCTGAGGAAAAAAAATAAATGAGAGTCTCATCCCAACCAACAAGCTGGGCTTTGTGGTTCACATCTGTGATCTAGGATACACAGGAAGCATAGGTGGGAAGATCACAGTGTGAGGCTGGCCCTAACAAGAGAAAAAAACAAAAGCAAAAATTGGAAATCAAGAACTCTAACAACAGATGCTGGAGGGGATGTGGACAGAAAGGAACCTTACTTCATTGTTGGTGGGAATGTAAACTTGTTCAACCACTTTGGAAAGCAGTATGGAGGTTCCTCAAAAGACTTCACATAGAACTCCCCTATGACTCAGCAATCCCACTTTTGGGCATTTACCCAAATGTTTACAAACAAGACCACACTAAAGCTACCAGCACAACTATGTTTATTGCAGCATTATTTACCATAGCTAAGATATGGAACCAACCCAGATGCCCCTCAGTAGATGAATGGATCAAGAAAATGTGGTATCTATACACAATGGAATTCTATGCCTCCATCAGAAAGAATGACATTGCCCCATTTGTTAGGAAATGGAAAAACTTGGAAAAAATTATATTAAGTGAAGTAAGCCAGGCCCAAAGAAACATAGGTCCCATGGTTTCCCTTATTTGTAATATCTAGTATATGTATGAGTCAAGCGGAAAAGGTCAGATAATGTGATGTCAGGAAAATGAACCCTTAGATGTGTATTTTAATGTTTTTTTCTTTCATGCATGTGTTTCTAACACATTTATAAGATTATCTCTTTGTTGCTTTGTATATCCCTCCCCCACAGTATAACCCCTGCTTTCACTATATTTGATGTCAGTATAACTTGTGGAGGAGATGGGGAAAAACCAGTTGTTTAAGGATACAGGTGGACCTGTTGCAACAATGAGAAGTACAAGTTGTCATGTCCAAAACGAGCTTTACAACGTTGGTGCGGGGGGGGGGGGGGGGGGGGGTGGTGGAGGAGAAGGATTGGGATTAGGGGGGGAGGGGGGAGGCTGGGAAGGGATGTGAAGGGTAAACAAAGGAGGAGGCTGCAATGCTTCATAAGAAATGTACGCATTATCCTGCCCATGTAACTGTAACTCCTCTGTACAGTATGTTCACAAATAAAATTAAATTAAATTAAAAAAAAAAAAAAAAAGCAAAAATTGGCTGAGGTGTAGATGAGAGTCAAGGGATCTACTCTAGTGAGCATGAGGCCCTGAGATCAAACTCCAGTACTGCCAACAATTAGAAACAGGAAGAGAAGGAGAAGGAGGAAGTGGAGGAGGAACTAAGGTGGGAGAACAGGTGGAAGATGAGTAAGAGGAGGAGAAAATGGAGGAGGAGGAAGAAGGAGGAGTAGAAAAAGGAGGTGGGAGGAGGAAAAACTAGATTTCCTCTAAGAAACACAAATCCAATGAAGGAGGGTATATTCTGGCTCTCTTAGTATAAATCTAGAAATTACCATTCATTAGCTTCACTTATCTTCATGTATTTGCCCTTGAAATAAAGTCTAAGTAGTTCATTTCTTCTGAGGCACTGTGGCTGGATTCTCTTTGGCACTGATTCATCCTCATGATGTTGAATTCTCCTTTTGCATCTTTTTACATATGTGGAAAGATAAGTTCCATCTGTGGCACTAGATCTCTCATTTCAGCTGCTATTAGAATCTGCCTTTACTCCTTCAAATTGCAGACTTTTTCCAGAACTTCCTAATATCTCCTTCTATCTGTTCTTCCTGCACAAGGGGAGATTTGCCCAGAGGTCTGGTCTATGTACATGCCAATGTCCCCAGAAATCCACAGTGATATAGAGCTCCATTTATCCCATGGCATTATCTGTTGTTCATTCTGATTGGCTAAGGAATCCTTGTAGGTCTCTCCCCAATTCAATCATAATTTAAATTCTTATTTCAAGTTACAATTTTCCATTTAGCATTATTATTATCTCTTAGATGCTTAAAATGATAGTCCTAAAGACTAACCTCCCTATTTTAACAAAAGAGAGAGAACATCCTAGATTTTTTTTTTCAGAATATAAATAGGTATTAGGTTAGCTATTGTCCAATGACTCCTCTGGTGGTTGGATTATTGCAAATCTTGGACTTACCCTGATACCTAATTTACAGTCACACTTGAATGTGTGATTTCTTATATCTGAATGTACTTCGGGTTATCACAAATGAATGGGCTTCTGTCCTTAAGCAGAAGAGGGACTAAACTTTTGAACTAATTATTGGGTAAAATCATGATTTGTATTGAAAGCATTTTTAAGTCCACTGTGGATTGCATTCGCTCTGAATAACTCAAATTCAATAGGAACCAGTGTTAACGAAGACTCAAGATTACTTGTGTAATTAGTATATTGAGCAATTGAAACTTGACAAGAACACATAGGAAACAGTGTTATTTTTCTCCAACCATGAGGACTAAGGATTAAGCTTTTTAGAATCTTATTCCCTAGGAGATCAAATCCATGCAAGCTCTTAAGCAGATTTTATAATTTTCAGGTAAAGTTTAAAGGCTGAAAATCACAAACTAATCTATTTTAAAGCTCTTATCTCCAATCCAGTTTAAACATCACTTCTTTCCTCTGCCCAATGCCAGCCAATCTGTCACTCAAGAAAATTAAATGTGGTCTGCTGCTATTGCTCTCCCTCTCCTTCCTTCTACTTTTCTGGCACATGGAAAGAGAAGAGGATTTATAGGGAAGAGGGAATATGTCTTTTCCTGAACAAAAAATGTTTTAGTTCTTTCTCTATTGGTTATTAACACTAATAATGTTAGTGATTATGAAGTATATCCTGAATACTAGATCAATATGCGTGCATATTCTCATAATTTGATTAGAAATATACTTTCATTATCTTCATTTTACTATAAGAAAATTAAAGCTCAGAAAGTTATGTTCAAGGTTCTTAGCAAATAAATGTCAGAGCCAGTATTACAACCTAGAAGGTGCAGTGCAGTAGCCAAGGCTTGTAATGCCATGGTGGGACATGACTATTTCTGTTCTGATGACCTTCTAAGGGTCATATGAGTCTTGGGGAAGCGTCCTTTATAGGCCAATACATCACATGCTACCTTTATATGAAAGATTCTGCATAATCCCCAGTTCTTCATCTCAGTCTCCACAGGGGCAACCTATTGTTTCTTGTTATTATCATCCTTTTATTTGGTGGCCAGCCTTCTTGGTACCCTAATTCCTTTCCATAGTGTCCACTGGTCTCAGAGTAAAAGCAGCATCCCTGCTGTTGAAGTGGTGGCAAACACTCCAGTGGGTCCTTCCTTTCTTCCCTCAGGCCCAGGTGGTTGTGATTCTTTCTAGAAAGTAACTTCTAGTTACTTCTAGTTGCCTCTAGAAAGCAATAGACTTTAAAGAAAGACTTCAAGGCTTACATACAGTTGAAAAGAGTCGACTATACATTTTATGCTTATATACCCACAAAAACCATTCAAGATTAGATTTGGAAAAATATTTCATTTCATTATCTCTTATTTTTACTGGGATTCTCTCCTAACTTCATTTGAAGGCTGAGATCCAAAGCTGTTGATCTCAGTACAGGCTCTACTCAACAGAACAAAGAATGGGAAGATTGATCTTTCTGAATATCTAGTTGTATGCATATGTTTACGTATAAGTTTACATAGTTTCTAAAACAATTAACCTTAGATATTGGGAGCTTTTTACCAGTTAACAACCAGTAAGAAAATTTAAAGAAGTATATTGGGATACATACTGTGACTGTCTGGATTGGAGATGCCAGCATTTTGATGGAATAAATACCATGCATTTATAGTAGACTAGTTCAACCAAAGTCAACGCACTTAAAACCAGTTTACATAAATTCTATTTGCCTAATTTGATAGCTCCATGACTACTATTCCAAACGTTTTCTAAATATTATCATAGACTATTTCTGGCTTATTTTTATACTAGTAATAATTATATTAGAGTTTGTTAGATATCATTGTCTTTTTTTATTTTACTTAATTTTGAAATCTTTCAGAATTCATTAGCCAATTTGCCAAAAATGTGTATTTCTTGACATTTTTGCAAAAAGAAAAATTTGGTTGTTTTTAAATACATAAAGGCAGAAAGTTCACATGACCTTGGGGTTACAAAAATCATGTATTTTTCCCTGGACCTATAAAGGAAATAATCAGGAATACAAATTCATTATATTTCAAGGAGACGACTTCGCCAAGAAATTCATTGTAGAATCCTTAAAAATGTCAAAAGAATAGCAGCTAAATTGAGCTAAAACTTTCATGGTTTAGATGAAAACTTAGGTCTTGACACTTAGAGAAATTCTAATGCAGCAATTGGTGTTACCTAGAGCATATATGCCTTACTTTTACCTCTGTCATGAGAAAAAGCCATAGTCTCCACTGAGCCCTGAGTTTTTACTTCTGTGGGCACAAGTGGCTTCTGAATTTGCAGAGACCATTTCAAAATAAAAATTCTCAAGGCACTTAAGTGTTTCAAGACTAACAGCAGAACATTAGAGCAACCACAAGGCCTTGTATGACTCAATGCCTAAGCTACACATCCATTAAGCCAGCCCGGTCTAGAGGGAAAACAGTTCCTAACCTCTCCTCTACCTACTTCCCTCTTGAAAGAAGTCTCAGCCATGTTTTAGCTTCTTAAAGGCAAAGTTTCCTGATGGCTAATCAGGGAACTTCCGAGTTGAGACACTATTTTAGGCGATGATGGCCAAGACTCCCTTGTTTGAAAACTGCCTGCCCATATAGTATCGGGATTCCTGGTGGAAGCAGAGAGCATTACAGAATATTGGACATTAGTTCTGTCAAAGCTTTCTTTCCAATCACAAGATGCAAATGTATTAACTTTCTTTTTAATTTTTTCCCCTTCTTTTTTCAAACTGATTTCCTCTGGGAATGTCCTATCCTGTTCATAGAATGGAGGTAAGAAGCTATCTTTAGTCCAGTGTTTTGTGTATGTGTTTCTACTTAACTCATCATTAATTGTCTGCTACTTGTAACCTTTGTAACCATTGTAACCTTTTGGGAAGTTTCTGATGTCTAAGCCTTCAATACTCTTACAAGGTAATGATGATATCGAAGATAGGTAGTACTACTGAACCTTACTGGCTATCAGGCACTGTGGTAAGAGCTTTACAATGATTATTTAAATATGTCCTCAGCACAGCACTATGAAATAGGGCTATGATCATCAATATTTTTTTTTTAACTAAGGCTACTGGAGAGTTACACAACTAGTAAATAATGCTGTTGGTGATAGAATCCAGGACCAACTTCAAAACCTTCCTTCACAGATAAGATAGAGTACCATCTTGTAATATTAGGTAAACTATAGTGTTGAACATGCAGTTCTAATCAAAATTGACTATCATAAAAACTCTATAAAGTGTGCCAGAATTTCCAACTAATTTTACAACTGAATCAAATCAGAACAACTAATAATTATAATTATGATGGTGACAATTGCAATTAAGTTTCATGGTACCTTTTATTTTTTAACTATGGGCCTGGGTGCTATCTCTGAACTTCTGCTCAAGGCTAGAGCTCTACCACTTGAGCCACAGTGCCACTTCCAGCTTTTTCTGCAATTTACTGGAGATAAGAGTTTGAACCACAATCAGATCTCAGTCTTCTGAGCCTAGGATTATGGTGTGAGCCACCAGTGCTCAACTTCATGGTACTTTTACGAGCACCATTTTTCTTATTTTGACATTTCAGTGTCAAACAATTCCCATTCCCATTTTTCACAGGGGAGACTGGATGCACCAAGAATTGCCCACACCACATAGATAGGCAACCCACAAACTATACCTGAGCTCAGGTACAGAGACTCCAGAACTCAGATCTGTAACTACTGCTCTCAGCCATCTACCACAGAAAATGAGCAAGTGTACAACTCCAGCCACTGATTTGAGTTCTATGGAATAAAATAATGTATTATATAACAAAGTTTGATTTGTTCTAAATCTTGTTCCAACTCATACAGCTTTGATGCATTTATTTACTCTAAAAAGTTACTAACTTATGCTTTAAGAGACAAAGTACTGACTCCTAAGAATTCCACACTGAATCTGAAGAACCATGTGGCCTGACCATGGTAAAAGTTAAAATACAATGTTGGCCATTTGATAGTGAGTGCCATATGTATGGGACTCACTGTGCAGTTTTAAACTAATTATTCTAATCCTGACACTCTATTAGAAATGGAGACATAAAACCAGCTTGTCTTTCCTACACCTGAGGAATTGATATTTTACTAGGGCACACATACAGATTAATTACAAAACAACATAATAGGGGGAGTTCTCAAGATGGCAACGGGGCAGTAGGGAAACGCCACAGCTCTCTCCAACCAAAAAGAGAGTTCGAGTTCCAACCTTTAATCTCCCCAAGAGACCGACAACAACAAAAAGACGAACACTCAGAGAAAAACCAGAGGTGGAAAATAACAAAAAAAGAAAGAGAGGAAAAGAAGAATTTCAGAACAGAGAAGAGCGAAGACCCCTCCCCCAACCTTTACTGGCCGCGCGGCAGTGCGCCAAGCCGCCGGCCAGCCGGCCCGGCGGGGGCTGCCGGAGCCCCAGAGACACAGGGGGCTGCTTGCAGATCACCAGGTACCGGATTGCAGAACAGCGGATCGCCAGGAACAGAGAAACCTACCAGCCGGGAGTCTCCAGGAGGATCCCACCCCACCCATCACTCTCCACCGGAGCGGAGAGGCTCCATCCCGCCAAAGCCGCCCGGCACCAGCAGCGCCACAAAGGGACCTGTCCGCAGAACACCCGCCCAATCGCGATCGCAACGACCCGGCGGGGGGCCGCCCAACCCAGCCCGCAACCACCCCAACTGAACTCGGACTGCAACAACAACTGACGGACTGCAACAACAACTGACGACCTACAGGGTGAGTACCCATCAGGGGACAGGGAATCCATCAAGGGAGACCAGAGCTGGAGGGAATCCCCAGACCCTGACCTAGACTCCCTACCCCAACACCCGGACCACAGGACCCACTAAAACTGGGAACTGTTCGAGAGCCCCACCAGCCGGTGGAGCACACTCTGCTGGCCAGGCCAGAGCAAGAGCGCCCCGGGAAGGGAGCTTAAATGCTCAAGCCAGGAACAGTGCCCCTGGGTCAAGACTACCAACAGTAGAAGAAATTTGAACTGTGTCCTCCAGGCTGCATAACCAAGGTGGTATACACATTAGCACAGGCCTAACGAGCGCGCTCCAGGCTGGGGCCGGAACCAGGCCAGGGGACCGGCGCCTGAACAAAGCAAAAAGGGTCAGAAGTGGGGCTGTGGCTCAAATGGTAGGGTGCCAGCCCTGAGCTGAAGAGCTGAGGGACAGCACCCAAACCTAGAGTTCAAGCCCACAACCAGCCCAAAACAAACAAACAAAAACACATCAGGAGCCCATAGCAGACTCCAGTATTTGGGAGAGTGCATCCAGAGCATCTGATCTTCCCAAGAGCACCCGCAGGAGCAAACACAAGCAGTCTAGGCTGCTCAACCCTTCCAAAGGCGGGAATTGCTACAGCAGAGAGCTGAGAATCCTAAGTGAATAGCAGCTGGAAATAGGCTCCCAACAGAATCCAGATCAGGCACAGACTCTCTCTACCAATAGAGAATCAGCAACCAAGCAAAGACAGACACACCAAAACAAGATTGAAGAGCAGTCTCCTGAACCCCCATGCGAAAATCACAGAGAAAAATCACAAGGTTTACCACTACCCAGGACAGCAAGCTCACCTCAAAAGCCAGCAGCCACGCAGGGGAGAGCCCCAGTGGGAGCAAAGCAGGAATGGAAGACAAAAACTACATCCAAGGGTTGCTGGAGGCAATGACTCAAGAAATAAAGCGAGAAATGGATCAGAAATTGAAAGAGCACAAGGATGAACTATCAAAAGATATACAGGATATCAAACAAAAATTGGATGCAAAAATAGAAGCTGCACAAACCTCAGTAAGAAGTGAGATAAACGCCAAATTAGAGGTAATGCATACTGATATCACCTCATTGAGAGGTGAGATCAGTACTCTGAGAACCAACATTGAATCCATAAAGGGATCCATTTCCACCATGCAAACCACAATAGAAGCCACGGTCAACAGAGTGAATGAAATGGAAGGTAGAGTGTCAGATACAGAAGACAGAATACACCAACTGGACCAAAAAGTGACAGATATGGAAAAATCACTCAAATTAAACCAAAGGGAAATTCAAGAGCAAGCAGATAATGCTAAAAAATTTAACCTTCGCATAATCGGAGTGGACGAAGGTGAGGAATTCCAGAGCAAGGGAATGCAACACCTATTTAACAAGATAGTCAATGAAAATTTTCCCCACCTCAAAAACGACCATCTTAACTACATCACAAAAGCTTATCGAACACCCAACAAGCAAGATCCCAGGAGAAACACTTCGAGGCACATAATAGTAACAATGATGGATCTGAATAATAAGGAAACAATCCTGCATGCAGCAAAAATGAAGAAGGAGCTATACTACAACGGGAAAAAAATTAGAATCACTGCAGATCTCTCCACACAAACAATGAATGCAAGAAAAGCCTGGGAAAGCACCATACGAGCCCTGAGAGCCAATAACTGCCAACCCAGACTGATATACCCGGCAAAGCTAGCATTCACATTCGATGGAGAACTGAAAACTTTTAATAGCAAAGAAAAACTAAATGAATACATAAACATTAAGCCAGCATTACAAAGAATTCTAAGAGGGGGGACACAACCTGAAGAAAGCAACCAGGAACTGGGACCTGCCCCAAACAGGCATTACTCAAAGTCTAACTGAGCAAGCACAGGAGGAAAGGAAAGAAGAAAAACTTAGGAAAACGGAATGGCAGGGACAACAATGCATCTCTCTATACTTTCTCTTAATATAAATGGGCTGAATTCGCCAATTAAAAGAAAACGAACTGAGGACTGGATCAGAAAACAAGACCCATCCATCTGTTGCCTTCAGGAGACCCACCTCTCAGCCAAACATACAAACAAACTCAGAGTGAAGGGGTGGAAAAGGATCTACCAATCAAATTCCCCCAATAAGAAAGCAGGTGTAGCTATCCTGATATCTGACAAAATAAACTTTTCATTAAAATCAGTACAGAAAGACAAGGACGGACACTACGTATTAATAAAGGGAACAATCCAAGAGGAGGATATAACCATCATCAACTTATATGCCCCAAATATCGGTGCACCCAGATATGTTAAACAAATGCTCTCAAACTTACAGAATAAAATAGATCCCAATACGATAATACTAGGAGACTTTAACACGCCACTCTCACCAAAGGACAGGTCTACCAACCAGAGGATTGGCAAAGAAGCTACCGAATTAAGTGAGGCCATACTTCAAGCGGAATTAACTGACATCTACCGAGTATTTCACCCTAAAACAACACAGTACACATTCTTCTCAGCAGCTCATGGAACTTTCTCCAAAATAGACCATATCATAGTTCATTCAAGGAACTTAAGCAAATACAAAGGGATCGACATAATCCCCTGTATCCTATCTGACCACAGTGGAATCAAGCTAGCTCTCAATAACAAAGCATACCGCAGAAATTTCTCTAATACATGGAAATTGAACAGCACACTCCTTAACAAGGCCTGGGTAACAGAAGAGATCAGAGAAGAAATAAAGCATTTCCTAGAACTCAATGAAAATGAAAACACCTCACAAAGAAACTTGTGGGACACAGCAAAAGCAGTCCTGAGGGGCAAATTTATTGCCCTCAGTGCCCACATCAAGAGAATGGAGACAGACCAAGTAAATAATCTCATGTTGCAACTAAAACAGCTAGAAAAACAAGAAAAAATGGGACCTAAAGCTACTAGACGAAGCCAGATAACCAAATTGAGAGCAGAGATTAACCAATTAGAAAATCAGAAAACCATAACCAAAATAAACCAAACAAAAAGCTGGTTCTTTGAAAAAATAAACAAAATTGATGGCCCGTTGGCAAGATTAATTAAAAAAAGAAGAGAGGAAACCCATATTAATAGGATTAGGGATGCCACGGGAAACATCACAACACGTACCCAAGATATCCAAACAATTCTAACAGACTACTTTCAAAAGCTATACTCTCTAAAGGAAGAAAATCTGGCGGAAATGGATGCATTTTTAGAGAAATACAAGTTACCCAAACTGAGCAAAGAAGAAGTTAACCAATTAAATAAGCCAATATCCTATAATGAGATACAGGAAGCTATCAAAAGTCTTCCAACAAAAAAAAGCCCAGGACCAGATGGATTCACAGCAGAATTCTATAAGACCTTTAAAGAAGAACTAATACCCATACTCCTCAAGCTCTTCAGAGAAACAGAGAAGGAGGGAGCTATCCCAAACTCATTCTACGAAGCCAATATCACACTCATCCCCAAACCAGGCAAAGACCCAACCAAAAAGGAGAATTACAGGCCAATCTCCTTGATGAACACAGATGCAAAGATCCTTAACAAGATTCTAGCTAACAGAATCCAGAAACACATAAAAAAAATAATACACTATGATCAGGTAGGCTTCATCCCAGAGACACAGGGATGGTTTAACATACGTAAGTCAATAAATGTAATCCAGCATATCAACAGAGCCAAGGTCAAGAATCACATGATTATCGCCACAGATGCAGAAAAGGCCTTTGATAAAATTCAACATTCATTCATGCTAAAAGCTCTGGAGAAAATAGGAATAGAAGGAACATTTCTAAAAACAATAAAAGCCATTTATGACAGACCAATAGCCAATATTATACTTAATGGGGAAAAGCTACAACCAATCCTCCTAAAAACAGGAACAAGGCAAGGATGTCCACTGTCTCCACTCCTCTTCAACATAGTCCTAGAACCCTTAGCCAGGGCAATAAGGCAAGAAAAAGACATTAAAGGGATCCGCATAGGGAAAGAAGAAGTGAAACTATCCCTTTTTGCAGACGACATGATACTATACCTCCACGATCCCAAAAACTCCATCCCCAAACTTTTAGAAATCATAAGTCACTTCGGCAAAATAGCAGGATACAAAATAAACCCACAAAAATCAGTTGCCTTCCTATACACTGATAACGCACAGGAAGAGAGGGAAATAAAGGGAGCAACCCCATTCACAATAACCTCCCAAAAAATAAAATATTTAGGAATTAACCTAACCAAAGATGTAAAAGAACTATTTAATGAGAACTATAAAAAGTTAAAGAAAGAAATTGCAGAAGACACTAGGAAATGGAAAGACCTCCCATGCTCCTGGATAGGCCGACTTAATATAGTAAAGATGGTGATACTTCCAAAATTAATATACAAATTCAATGCAATTCCTATTAAAATCCCAATGACGTACATCACTGAAATACAGAAAACAGTCCAAAAATTTATATGGAACAACAAAAGACCTAGAATAGCCAAAACAATTCTAGGGGATAAAGACAATATGGGAGGGCTATCCATGCCGAACTTCAAACTCTACTACAGAGCTATAATCACAAAGACAGCATGGTACTGGCACAAAAACAGACCCGAAGACCAAAACAACATAATAATAGAAACATACAAATTCCAGTGAACAGACATAGATCATCCACATGCAAGTAAACTCAAGCAAGGAAGTTAAAACTTCTATTAGTCACTAAATAAATGCTAATTAAAGAATAGTCTTATGTAAGGAATAGTGATGAATGCCTGCAATTTCAGCACTTGGGAGGCTGAGGAGAAGTCTAGCCTTGGTTACATAAAAAGTCTGAGGCCAGGCTGGGTTATGTAGCAAAACCTGTCTCAAAAGTGAAACAAAGGGGCTGGGAAGGTGGCTCAGTGGTAGAGTGCTTGCCTTGCATGCATGAGGCCCGTGGTTCAATTCCTCAGCACCACATAAGCAGAAAAAAGCTGGAAGTGGTGCTGTGGCTCAAGTGGTAGAGCATTAGCCTTGAGCTAAAGAGCTGAGGGACAGCACCCAAGCCCAGAGTTCAGGCCCCATGACCAACAAAAAAAAAAAAAGGAAAAAAAAAAGTGAAACAAAGCAATTTTTGTTCCATTTTCTTTTTACTTGCAATTAACATGTACTCTCAAACTCTGCTAGTAAAAAGAATATTGCTACAACTTCTTCAATTTTGAGTTGGCTACTTTTATGAACCATAAAATGGTTATATTAATTACTGAATAAATCCACTTTTAGTAAGATATCCTGAGGGAACAAAAGTATGAATAACTATTTTAAGTCACCTTATACTTATTGATATAATGTATAAACAATAAATAAACTGATACAAGTGGTTAATAACAATGCTTCTGAAACATAACTAATGGCATAGGCAATACAAATATTATAATGCTAAGTAAATTTCTAGGTTACAAGAATGTACTGTGTATTTCAGAGTTCATTTTGCATGTTCACTGATTATATCTCCATGTACACAAATATGCCTACATGAAATCCTAATATATTTGCTTACTATAATTTTGAAATTAAATTTTTTGTTTCTTCTCTGTACCACTTTTTATTTTACATAATAAGTGAGTATTAACTTTAGTCAGAAGAAATACATGTGGGTTTTTTGAAAATAAGGTCATGTCTTTCTTGCTGAGGACATTGCATCAGGCATTCTGAAAATGATATTTGATCTGAATTTTCAAGCAGAAGTTGGCAGACATTTCCTGTAAAGGGCCAGGTATTTACTCAGGAAGGCAGACCTGATTTCCCCGGCTTCACTTTGCTGATATAGCAAAGTGAAGTCCCACACACTGCACAGAAAGGTGGAAATGGTTCTGATCCAATAAATGTCACCTATGGGCGTGAAATCTGAATTCCATTTAGTTTTCATGTGTCATTCAATAATTTTATTTTTGAGTTTTTGCAGCCATTTAAAAAGCAAATACTATTCTTAGCTCTCAGGAAAACACAAAGACACTTAAAATAAATACATATGTTTAAAATGAGATCTAAACTAGCTCAAAAGCAAGGAGTAGGAAATTTCAGTTCAATAGTAGAAATGAGTTCAGGAGCTCTGTTTTACACTGTGGGGACTCCAGTTACTAACAACATATTATGCTCTTGAAAAGTCACTAGGAATAGGTTTTAAATGTTCCCACCACAAAAAAATGTATGTGAGAGAGCATATCTATGAATTAGTATAATTTAGCTGGTCCACAGTGTATGAATATTTCAAAACATCTTGTTGTATATGATAAATAATATGTATATAATATCTGTCAATTAAAGTTAAAAAGTTGAACATTTTACTTTTGACAAGACTTAAGAAATACTGTATATATACCCAGTCATGAAAATTAGTGTTGATCATGATTTAGATTATGGAAAAATTTAAACTAGCTTTGATTATGTGTGACCATGATTTGTCATAATTGACCAAATTCTAGTATTTAAACATTGTACCATAACTTATTAGTTCAATACTTAATCTGAGTATTGCTAAAAGAATTTTTATCCATATACTGTATTTGTCCACCTCTGGCTTAGCAAATGGATCATGTACAGAGACACTAGGCATAAAAAAATAAATATAGTTCCAGCTGTTTTGGAAGAAGCATCACAGAATCCTGACAATACCTTTGTTAGGAAAGTTCAAGGGCAAAGAAGGTAGCTACTAGGTAAGGGAGGATTTATCTATACCAGAAGAGAGGTGGGGCTGTCAATTGTAATTCCACCAAACAGGAAGGAGACAATGTGTAGCCACACTAGAGTAGGGGGTTGTCATAGCCCAAACAGGGCATGGCTGGTCATCTTGACAAACACTTGACGTGGTATTATGTGTTGCCTTCATATGAACTGGAAGGTAGCCCTGTAAAGTGTTCTATTGAAGGTGATGCTTATATGTTGAAGAAAAGAGAAAGAGGGGTATGCGGTATAATGAGAATCCTTTCAGAGTTCATTTGACTGCATAGGGGTGAAAGGGGGTTATGAGACCAAGCAAAGATCCATTATTACTTTTACAGAAAGATGACAGGTTTAGTTTGTCAGGAGGCAAAACAGAAACAAGCTCCATGTGCAATATTAACTAGAATTGTAAAGAGATCATCTTGGCAAGGTATTCCAGAATAATCAGCATTTTGATTCACAGGTCACTGACTCACTGGTCCAATGAGCAGTGGGACCAGCTGGTTCTAGGGTTGCCCCTATAGCAGTCTTAAGAACTAAGGTAGAGAAACACATCTGGGCTGGTTGTGGAGAGATTGAAGGACATGGAAAAGACCACAGGAAACACCAGTGAAAAGTGTGCGCTCATCTCATTCTCCAGTTGTTGCTAAGAGCTCCTTCTTAATTTTTTTAAATGATGAGTTCAGGAAACTGAGGGACAAAATGGCCCAATGTTCCTCCATTTCATGCATCTAACATTTAATTACCACATAAAATTTGAGGTTTGTAAGTCTCTGGAAAATAGGGGGGGAAATGAAGTAGCTAAAACACTGAAAGTAGATAGACAAAGATAGATCGATGATAGTAGATTAAAAAGTAATAAATAGGGCTGGGAAGGTGACTCAGTGGTAGAGTGCTTGCCTTGCATGCATGAGGCCCTGGGTTCAATTCCTCAGCACCACATAAGCAAAAAGAAAAAAAGCCGGAAGTAGCACTGTGGCTCAAGCGGTAGAGCGCTAGCCTTGAGCTGAAGAGCTGAGGGGCAGTGCCCAGGCCCAGAGTTCAGGCCCCATGACTGGACCCAAAAAAAATTTTTTTAAGGTAATAAATAGATAATTAGCATGCAGTTGTGTGGGGGGAAGGGAGAAGGAGAGGGAGAGGGGAGGAAAGGTACTGTGTATGTTAGTTTCTATATATCTACCCATATGCTTGAATTGTGAAGCTAATTCAAGCAGATACGTTGCCCCAAGTCAAGTGCTCATGACCCCAGGAACAGCGCAGATATATGGAAAACTAAGAGTGACTCATGTACTTTGTATCTGTGGTTTTGTCCAACAGGCAAGAGAGTTTTACAAGATTGTGCTCTTTACCAAAGAAACCCAAAATAATAGATCTAATTTTTATTCAAAATCTGTCATGTTTTCCCTTTTTCTTTTTCACATCTCCTTGGTTACATAGCTAAATCTTAAAACTGATTGAGGATTCAATTTTATTTAGCCACCCTGAGGTTGTTCCAACCTTTCTTTTATTAATAGAAGAAACAGAAACTCAGAGAGACAGAGACTGATATTAATTACTTGGTAAGAGTCTTTTACTCTGAGGCTATCTTCATTAACTTTTCTTAAGAACTTTTCTTGGTTTTATTTTCTTTTACAAAGAAGCTGCATTTTGTTTCAATCATGAATATGTTTTTGGCATTTATGGAAAAATCATTTAGCAATTAGCACATGACATCAAAACCCAAAAGAATAATTGAGTGCAGAGACATGGAGAGAATATTTTGCTCTTACCCAATGTACTTGTCCTTTTAAGCCATATCCTTCCCCTATTTACCTTTCCTTTTTCTCAAGCTATTACATATTATCTTTCCATCCTAAGTTGTTCTAAGAGAGGTCTTTAACCCTTTTTTCCTACTAGCATTACAGAATTTATGGTGTTTTCATCACATATTATTCATTGACAAACAATAATCTGAGTTTATTTTTTTTGTCGGTCATGGGGCTTGAACTCTGGGCTTGGGCGCTGTCCCTCAGCTCTTCAGCTCAAGGTGAGCACTCTACCACTTGAGCCACAGCGCCACTTCCAGTTTTCTGGTGGTTTATTGGAGATAAGAGCCTCACAGACTTTCCTACCCAGGCTGGCTTTGAACTGAGATCCTCAGATCTCAGCCTCTTGAGTAGCTAGGATTACAGGCATGAGCCACTGGCACCTGGTTATTTTTTTTTAATAATAAGGTTTTTTTTATTGTGAAAATACCACACAGAGGGGTTACAATGACATGAGCAAGGTATGAGTACATTTCTTGTCAAACATTGCTGCCTCCTCCTTTGTTTCCCCCTTACCATCCCTGCCTTCCCATCTCACTCCCCAATCTAAGCTTAGAATAGTTGTTTACATCATTCTGTAGAGAAGGACCTTTCGGGCTCAATGACCTAGGGGCTTCCTCCAACACACAATGAGAACACAACAGAGCTGAAGATGCTGCTTAGCACCTCCTGAAGGCCATACCATTCTCCTCCATTCATGTCTTTTTTCCTTAGTGAAATTCTAGGGAGATGTGTGAGTGAGAGAGGCCAGGTGTGGAAGGTATGATAAAGATGTAAGTTCTCTACAAGTTAAGAATTTAACTATCACAACAAATAAACAATCTATCTTCTTAAAGCTGCAAGCATTTTGGATCAGATTACTTAGTATGCTCCATCATTTGTTAACCATCAAGATGATCATGTTTTGCAGACGGATTTTTTTTCTCTTTGTAAGAAGCATATGAACTGACTCAACTAAGTGCAGAAGAATTTTATCTAGAAGTCAAATAACAAAAATACCTAATCTATTTAGCCCATGACTGTTTTTAAAGCTTCTTATACCCTTTAGCACATTTGGCCTCCATAAAAGCACGTGGAGGTAGATAAAGATGGTATAATTACAGCTGGAAATAAAGATAATCTTCAAATGGAATGCTCCTACCAATTTGCTAGTACACAGAACCAGCTTGGTTCTGTGATGCAGATGTAAGAGTAGAAAAAGAAATATAGGATGCATGCCAAGGAATAATAGCACATGAGTGAGAATGTTGACTGTTGCTTCTTTCAGTAAACCACAGAAAGATAACAAAGGCTACTGTACCCAGTACAGAGGGGAGGTATGCGACACAGTCCTGGCAAAAGATGCTTTTGTGTTTTTCAACACCTCCTACGCGGACCCAGAGGAAGCCCAAGAGCTACTGGTCCACACTGCCTGGAATGAACTGAAGGCAGTGAGCCCGTTCTGCCGGCCAGCTGCTGAGGCTTTGCTGTGCAACCATGTCTTCCAAGAGTGCATCCCTGGAGTGGTCCCTACTCCCAGCCCCATTTGCAGGTAAAGCTTTCTATAGTAGTAAAAGATAACATTCCATTGTCCTGACTGCAAATCAGAAAAGTTTACAAAAATGTCCTTGTGAGCAGTAGTAAAGGCAAACAAACTCTGGCTTTAACCAAAAGAGGAAGGAATCTCTGTAATCACTGATGGCAACCTACAACATCAAAAACTATTCTATTATTCATGTTAGCGTTGTTATCATAATCAAATCCCTTACATCAATATCCCAGCTGCGTACCAAATAGATATTCTGAACAAGCCTGGACTTCACTAATAGGCCAAGACAAAGAAAAATAAAGAGGACACCACAAGTTGGCATTATCATTATTTGTCAATAAATGGAATCATTCAAAATACTATTATCAAGTTAAATGCATGCCACCTTATATTCTAAGTACTGACAGTCTTTTCTCATTTGGGAAGGAGGTTACGAACAGATATTTAAAATTTCCATATCCCTTAGAAATTGAAATCCACACATTTATGTTCCTTAGAATTATTCTTTCCTTTATTTTTCTTCTTTTATGTAAAATAGAAGAATTGCCTTGGCTTTTGAATCCAGTAGAAGAAGCCAATTCTCCTTTCTAGATGTATTCATATATATTTTGGCTTACATTTCAGTTTCCTCATTAGTGCAACAAAGTTTAAAAGATTAAAGGATCAGTCACCTGCATGGGATACATAGAAACTGGATAGATAGCCTTTCCTAAATGTTTTTTAAGAAAACACACAACACAGCACATTTCCACCTCTATTGTTTTTCTTGGTGGTAGTGGTGGTTTTTTGTTTTTTGTTTTTGTTTTTGCCAGTCCTGAGCCTTGAACTCAGGGCCTGGACACTGCCCTTGAGTTTTTCTGCTCTTTACCACTTCAGTACTTTACTACTTCAGCCACAGCCTACTTCCAACTTTTGGTAGCTATCTAGAGATAAGAGTCTCATTGATTTGCCTGCTTTTCAAAGCTGGCTTTGAACCTTGATCCTCAGATCTCAGCCTCCTGAATAGTTAAGATTACAGAAGTGAGCCACTGGTACCCAACTCCATGTCTGTTTTGATAAAAACTAAGAACTATTTTAAATTTATCTGATGTTAAGGCACTTTAGAAAAAGATAACAATAAGGTCATTAAATAGACATTACAAAGTTTGAGGGTTATTGGCACTGTAGGAATAATAGAATTTTTATCATCTAAGAAGATTGTATTACAATCAGGCTTGGCATCTAAAACTTTCTGGTGTTGAGAAAATTCTCTCATTAATAACAGGGACAAGAGGGAGAAGCTAGACTTATGGCTAAAAAGAAAATGAGAAAAGGCAGGTGAGAAGTAAAAATTGTCTTACTAAAAGTTAGGAAATACAGATAGTTTCAAACATTCTTGCAGTTATTTGAAGAAATAATGCCTCTGTTGAATACTATATTTTTTAGTTAGGATTTCTGTTTCTTGGTCTTCTTCATAGGATCATCAAAACTGTAAATTGGAGATGCTGGTCAATAGTTAAATCCTTTAACTGGAAAGTAGCACATTTGTAATAGATAAAACAGTATAAGCAGCAAAGGAATGTTACAGTAGATTCTGTCAGCCTTCTCCTGAGCACTAGTAACTTAATTTGTGGTGACCACTAGGATAATATCTTGTTCACACCGTTGATACAGTTTAACACTGTGGACTAAGCTTAAAACAAATAACAATTAGATTAAAAATACGTTTCTCTCTTATGATAGTCATTGTGTTCTTTTTAAATTACAAAACCACATGACCCCATAAAAAACATATAAGAGTAGGAGCTGTGGCTCACGTGGTAGAATGCTTACCTCATAAGCATAAGGCTTGGATTCAAACCCCAATGCCATAAAAAAAGAAGACATAAAGAGAAAAAGAAAGATCTTAAGTGTACTTGGCAATGTAAAACAAAATTTAACTTTTTTCTTCTCTTTATAATCTTTTCCCATTTTCCCACTAGAGTGCTCAATCATTTCTAATAAAATTGGAAGAAATAATTACTTGAATACTTTGACTCACTTTTCACAATGCAAAATAAATCTGTGATTTCTTTTAAAATTATGGACTTGTTCATATCTGTGCAAAAGCAGAGATCATAGTACAATGAATGGAAATATAATTAACACTCAACTGAAAAAGCTAGGTGTGATGGCTCATGTCTGTCATCCCACCTACAGGACATAAAAAGGTGGGTCATGGTCTAGGCTAGCCAGGGCTAAAAGTGGGATCCTATATCAAATCAAAACCAGAGCAAAAGGAACTGGAGCCATAGCTCAAGTGGCAAAATTTAAGCTCCAGTGCAAATTTGCCTTTCAGATGTCATGATTCATCATTAAGTTTTGTTCTACATTCAATACTTTAGGGAATATTGCTTAGCAGTAAAGGAGCTCTTCTGTGCAAAAGAATGGCTTTTGATGGAAGAAAAGAGCCACCGAGGACCCCCTGGATCTGGGACACACCTCCTCTCCATGCTAGACTGCAGTAAGCTTCCCAGCATGCACTGGGATCCCATGGCGTGCACCAGGCTGCCATATTTAGGTAACAATGTGTTTCCCCCAAGATTTTGAAAATTAAGAGAAATTTACTATGTTTAATAAATAATGGTGAACTTAAGGTTTCTGATACTTTGGGCTTTACTAAATGTTGTTTTGCTTTGTTTTTCTCTCATACCTAATAACAAAATCTTAATGCTATACTAAGGGCACAGGTTAGCATGAAGACATATTCTATTTGTTCTAAAGTAAATTTGCAGGTATTTCTAACTGCTGCTTGGATGTCATCTTAGTTCATAGGGGACTTTTTAGCTTATAATATTTTCGGGAATGCGCAGAAAAGTGGCTAAGAAACACCTCTAGTTTGTCTTAAGAGTAGGATAAAGGAATAAAGTTGTCTTTCGTAGCCAGTCAAGCAGCTTTTATGCATGAACAAATAAAGCATATTTTTGCAAATGCTGAGCTACAAAACAGAACAGAATTGCTGCATGTTGCTTTAATGTGCTTCCTCCGTAAGGAACAATGTTGTCAGCCTTAACCGCTGGTTTAATTTCAAAAACACAATTTTCATATTTGAATGCAAAGAATGTTTTCCAATTATCTCTTAAGAAGCTGAAAGAGAAGTCACATTTCTTACACTCTCACTGAATTCACAAGGTATCCATACGCTCACTTAAAACAAATTTTTATCCTTTCCCCTTTAGATTATAAAAAAGAAAACCTAACAAGTAAGTAATTCTGTTTGTGCCTTTGAAACCTTATGTGTATGTATTGAATTTATGCATGCATATTTACACTCATACTTTATGACAGTCAGAACAGAATACTTAGCGCCTCTCGGCCTCTCAAAGAGGTTATTTCCACCATAACTCACTGAAAGTGGAGCATGAAGGAAGCTTACATCTTCTGTTTAGGTCATGAAAAATACTCATCCCAATAAAAGATATGAGTAATATCCTCAACCTCAAGTTTCTTAGCTATTCTATGTCTCATATGCCTATAAGACAAGCCAACTGCAAAATGTTGCCTTCTGATTTTGCATTTATGATTTTGCGTTATTTAATGACATACAGATGAAGACACTCATTTCTTCAGTGAGCTAATTCATGATCTTTATTTGGACAAATTATTTTTGGGAGATAGGTACTCTGAATTTTGACAGAGTGAGTTCTTAATATTGATTGCTGAGTATTTTTATAATAATTCCATAGTTTTTTTCTAGATAACACAAAAAATTAACAAGAAGAAAACTCAAATATAATCCTACCTTTTCCAAAAATGTTTCCTACTTCTAGAATTAGTCATACTAATTTTTTTTTTGGTCCTGTTCCTAAGCTTGAATTCAGGGCCTGGGCACTATTGCTGAGCTTTTTGAACAAGGTTAGCACTTTACCACTTAATCACAGCTCCATTTCCACTTTTGTGTGTGTGTGTGTGTGTGTGTGTGTGTGTGTGTGTGTGTGTGTGTGGTTAATTAAAGAGTCTCACAGACAGTCCTGCCTGGGCAGGCTTCAAGTCATAATCATCAGATCTCAGCCTCCTAAGTAGCTAGAATTACAGGCATGAGCCACCAGCACCCAGGTAGCCATAGTACTAACAAGTAGGAATTTTTTAATGAGATATCATTTTTCTGTAACATACTAGTTGTTAAATTGAATGAGTTTCCATTTCTGCTTTTCTGTCTTTCTTTTCTTCCTTCCTTCTTTCTGTCTTTCTTCCTTTCTCTCTCTCTCTCTCTCTCTCTTGCTTTCTTTCTGCTTTTTTATTTTTTTGCAGTGCTGGGAATCAAACCTAGGCCTTGAAATATGAACTCAGGGTCTCATGCTTGCTAACAGGTACTCCTGAGGCATCCATTGAGCTACCACTCCATTTCCTTTTTGTGCGTTAGTTATAAAGTACAGGCTCTGTTTATGCCTAGGCTAGGCTGGATTGTGATCCACCTTTCTAAGCTTCCCTTTTTCTCTGGGATGGCAAGTGCTCACTATTACATCATTGTGCTTTCTCCACACCTGAAGATTAACAGGCATATTCCACCACACCCAGCCATTGGCTGAGATAAAGTCTCATGAACTTTTATGATCAGGCTGGGCTCAAACTATGATCCCCAGATTTCTACCTTTCAAGTAGTAGCTAGGATTATAGACTGAGCCACTAGGCCAGGCCAGACCCTACTTTGAGTGAGAGAGAGAGAGAGAGAGAAAGAGAGAGAGAGAGAGAGAGAGAGAGAGAGAGAGAGAGAGAGAGAGAGAGAGAGAGAGAGACTCTCTATATCACTCAGGCTAGCCTAGAATTCACTGTGAAGCCCAAACTGGGCTTGAATTCATGATTATGCTGCTTCTGCTTCCTAAATCCTGGGATTACATATATATGCCACCATGCCTGGCTCCATGTAGCTCTTCACATAGTCTACACATTGAAATCAACTGGAAAGCTTTAAAAGTATGGTTTCCTGAGTCACACATATATTCTGATGAATCTGGTCTGGGGTACAACTTGGAATTGAGGGGTTTAGTTCTTGAGCACAAGAACTAAATTTCCACACTTTCGAGATTTGAAGCTTCTTTGTCTTTAGGATCATGTAATGCCTTTGTCCTATTTATATTAGAAATGCAAAATCGGCTAAGTGTTCTGTTTGTCTCTTCTGTGGGATTTCACATATTTTACAGAAGCACTCAGCCCTGAATCATCTTCTGTTTCAAAGATTCAGTGGCAAAAGAACTATAATCTGGCTTGTTCTTGTAATGATTTGCTTTTTTCTCTGATTCTTTCTTCCCTTTCATCTTTATTCTCCCCACATGTACATGGGGAGTTAATAACTATGCTTGGCAAACCCATCACTGTGCTAGGCTAATTACCTCTCCTAGTATACCCAACCATCCCTATGAAATGAAGTCCTATGAATGTAATCCATCCTACATATTTCTCTATATGAGAAAGCAAACTAAGCAACTTGCCCAAATTGACTCCTTTGGTATGAGAATGAGCCAGGGTTTGAACTCAAATATTTCTGATTCTGGCTCTGTCTTCAGAGCCTAGGTTTGTACCTGCTACACTTGGCTTTTCTTCCCTATCAGTTTTCTTCCCCAGGACCTCCAGTATAATAAGGTTTATCTGATTGTTTAACTGATTCCTTCTTGAATAGCTGTCACTACCTTTTCACATTCTATTGTAATTGATGACTTCTAAGGAGGTTCATTTACTTCATTTTCTCCATTTATTGCTGATCAATGTTTGTATCACTTAGATTGGCATGCAAGACCTTTTGTGACCTGAACCTTGTATTTGTAGCCTGTAGATACACCCTAACTCAAACGATAAAATTGTTAGGTGTACTGCAGGAACATACCATTAACAGCTTGGTTGAATCCATCTTCACACTATTTCTTTGGTGTAGACACCATCTCCCCATCCTGAACCTATCCCATTCCCTAGCACCATCATCCATTTAACCCCTTACATATAATACTTTCATCTCAGACTGTGCTGGATACTATACCAAGACACCATAGAGCAGGTGGCTTATAAACAACTGTAATTCATTTCTCAGAGTTCTGGAGACCGGATATCCAAGATCAAGGCACTGGAAAGTTTAGTGTCAGGTGAAGGCCACAGACACAGATGTCACAGACATAGCTGTGAACATAGCTGTCTTCTCACTTCCACCTCCACGCACAAGGGGAAAAGATTTGTCTAGGTCCACATTTATAAGTGAATGAATCCCATCAATGAGGACTTTTCTTCCTCAACTTTTCAAGGGACACAACATTTAGACAATAGCACCTTTCATCTGGTTACTACTTGCTCATTCCTTACAACTTAAATTTACTTTAGAAAACCTACCCTGTATGCCTAAATCTGATTGGATACTGCCCCGTGTGTTCATGAGCATCCTGTTCTCACTACCCTTATAACGAACTCCTACATTTTATTGAAATGATCTATCTGGACCTTTTTTCCCATCACAAAGACTTGGCACCACCATCACAGTATTTCTGGCACCTTACTAACAATACCGATTTAATGAATGCATTAAGTTGTGGGCGAATGACTGAATATACTTCCTCAGTGTTTGGAGGGAAAAAATGAGAGATAACATGAATCAGAGAAGAGAAAGATACAAAGGAAAAGAAAAATGGTAAAAAGTCAAGTGAACAGAAATCCAAACTAATTGTTTAGACCCAAAGAAATAAGTAGCACAGTGCTAGGGAAGACCATAGCAAACAGATCTGAAGTAATTATTTTAAGAAATAACAGCAAAACTATTCTAAAAGGATCAAGTATTTAAATCTATACAGACAGCAAGTTGTTTTCAAAGCATGTCACATTTAAAAAATGAATCTTAGAATTGGGAAAGTCACTTAAGTTCTAGAGCCTTTGCCTAAAAAAATAAACCTTACTGAGCCATCACAGATTTTTCTTTCAACATGTCATTAAAATGTACTTTGATGTTTTTGTAAAAACATATCCTAACACTTATAAAGGAGATTACACTGCTAACCTCACACATTACATTGCTTTCTCCCACATGCTACACATGGAAGGAACTGTTCTGTAAAATCCATGTAGGAAAAAATAGCGATTTCTCCCTTTTAGTAGTTAATCCCACTTTATTCTCAACAGGAAGCAAATTCACTCATTTAAGGCCCCACCCCTCCTATACTGAGAAATCTAGGGGTGACTCGGTCTAGAGAATCAGACCACTTCTGAGGCAATCCTAGCAGAACCTGGGATGTGTATGCTCTGGGCTAGATGAGGCCTCCTCCTATGCACCAATGTTTTACTGCTGTGCTGATGCTATTGGAATCCCCAGTAGCTGCCTGAGTCACAGCAGTGATCAAACTTGACCTCTACAGGCTTCAAAACCAGTTACTAATCCAATGGTGGGTAGGGCTTAATCCTGTGTCCACTCCTAGACTAAGAAATTTTACCTAAGTATCCTAAATGTCTGCTGTCACAAGTGTCCTGTCCCAAATGCTTTCAGGCCTCTGCTGCAACAAAATTTATCTTTTGACTTTGAAATATATTAATTCATCCCCAAATACTTAATCACTATTTTCTTACTATACCAAAGTCAACGGCTAAGTCTATGTTGCATAGTCTACATTGCCAGGTTATGTCATTAGTATTATTAACTTCTTAAAAGAACTTCAAAGTAATTTCCTCTTACTGGAACACCTTAAAACATGGAAATTTTACCTCTTGGAAGACTGAAGGATTATATTAATAATTCTACGATAATTCTTGCTTACGGCTCTATCCACACTTTCTTATTCACCAATTTGGTAACTAATATGTGTTAGGTTTTTAAAAAGAGGTAGCCAAGTAAGAACAGCACCACGCACGTGGTATTCAGGTAAGGGGTAGGTTTATTCATTGTTCCGGCTGGCACCAGGCCATCTTGGTCCTTCACATGGTGGGGAAAGAGAGCTGGGAGAGCTGGGAAAGAGAAAGAGAGCTGGGAAAGAGAGAGCTAGGAAAGAGAGAGAAAAGAGCTAGAAAAGAGGGCATCTGGGCCTGGGCTAGGCCTTATGTAAGGTATGGGTGGAGAAAGGTATGGCCACATCAAATTCAGATGTGAACTCAGCAGATGCAGATGTGACCTCTTCCAGGTGTGCCAGTTGCCTAGGTAACACAGGTACTGGGCGGAGACTTTGCTGCGAGGAGGGTGGAGTCTGCTTGCCATCCAGGAGCGGATCTTACAATATGTTCCTATCATTTTCCTTAAGATTAATAAATGTAATTACTAATTATATACTATTTTGTTTTTCTTGATCTTGGATATGTTGTGGTAACTTGTTTATCACTCCTGATTTCTACCTTTCTTGTCTTTCTAAAATTAAAATTCAACTGATTAAACCACTGTACGTATGTTTATAAAACTGACTTGACCTATTTTTCAGTTCTACCATTTTTTGTATGTGTATTCTAACTTATTAACTTCTGCTTGCATATAGCTATTACTTTTACTACATGCTTTCTTTTATTCTTTTTCTTCATATTTAAGAGATGATAAAACTATGAGTTTACCAGTGATCACAGTTTTGGCCCCTCTTCACACACAATTTTAAGCATTTTTTTCTAATCTGTAACAATGGCTAGAAAACCTTTGGGGTTGGGGAGATGGGAGGGCAGGATGATAAGGGAAAACAAAGGAGGAGGCAACAATGCTTGATAAAAATATACTCAAAGTTTGCACCCTACCACTTGGGCCACAGCTCCATTTGGAGATAAGAGTCTCAAACTTTCCTGTCTGAGCTGGCTTTGAACAGAGATACTCAACTACCAAGTAGCTAGGATTTCAGGTGTGAGCCACTAGTTCCTGGCTTAATGTTAACTTTCTAAGAAAAAAAATAAGTCTTTTGTCTTTTATTTATATTCCTGTTGGATTAAAAAAATCTAATAATAAATTCATTTTGGTCAAAAAGTAGTTCTGCATAATTTCTTCTTTTGAGATATTGACATAGATCATGTATGTCAGTATTTCACAAATATTTGAAAAGAAGGCTTATTCTCTCTTTTTAGGCTACCATGTTCACTGTTGGCCATGAAAATACTCTTATTAGTTGTTAAATATTCTATATTCATGTTTTTGTCTTTACTCAATGTACTAAGAGGATTCAAAGTATATTTAACAAGGTTGTTTTAATACATACACAATAGAATATGTCCTATGGTAGAAACATGACATCTTTTGATTGCCAGAACTAATGAAGACTTTACTTGTTTTAAAATTATATTGATTGTTTACAATCAAGGTTGAGTTCAAGTTTTAGATGAGTTCTATTCATTTGTATCGTATTTTCAATTGATTCCATTATATGTATGTAAAAGCTCAGTTCTGATAATACTGACATCAACTCTAATTATCTGAAAATATTTTGTCTAATAATTTCTATGACTATTGTCAGTTACAGGCGTTGTGATACTGTATTGAGAGCAGTAGCAAAGACCTATACTTCCCTTGAAAATATATAAGACTTGCAAAGTCTGATCTTTACAATCCTATGATTCCCTAAACTGGATTTTCCTACAACTGCACTTTGCAGAATTCTTACAATTAGACTTTATAGCTATATAACTAGAGAGAACTCATGACATAAACATATTCTTAACATGAAACTCCATTTACTAATTACTTGAATAAAGAAAGAAAATGTTTCTTGAAGCTCTGAGAAGAAATTAAAAGAATGATTGTTTACTTACAGCATTCCCACCAATGACATCATCAAAGCCAAGTGTGGACATTCCAAACCTGACTTCTTCCTCCTCTTCCTCCTTCCCTGTCTCTCCTACTTACTCCATGACTATAATCATCGCCATCATGTCCAGCTTTGCTGGGTTTGTTCTTCTCATCATAAGCACTCTATATTGTTGCCGACGAAGGAAAGAATGGAAAAACAAGAAGAGGTGAGATATGAGTTGAAGATAATCACATAATGAAATATTTAAAAATATTCAAAAATAATGAATCATAGAACTGGCAACGCAAAGAGAATTACACATATAAAATTTACCATTTTCTTTAAAAAATTTGTCTTGTGCTCTTGTTTGGCTTTTTGTACACAAGACTAGTGGTGCTCTCCCACTTGAGTCACACCCCCACTTTCAGGTTTTTGCTGGTTAATTGGAGATAAGAGTCTCATGGATTTTTCTTCCCAGGCTGATTTTGAACTGTGATCCTCAGCTCTCAGCTCCTGAGTAACTAGGATTACAGGCATGAACCACTGGTGCCTGGCAACACCAACATTTTCCAAATGACATCCAGAGCCCTTATTTAGTTAAGTATCCATATCATGATCTTTAAAAATATCAGTGTGGGTTTTTTCCAGGCGATACCATGTCCTAAATTTAATTTTTTTTCAATAGAGCTTAAACTCAGGTCTAGGTGCTATCTCTGAGCTTTTATGCTCAAGGTAAGAGATCGACCACTTGAGCCATAGCTCCACTTCTAGCTTTTTTGGTAGTTAATTGGAGCTAAGCGTCTCATGGACTTCTCCTGCCCCTGGGTGCCTTTGAACCAGGACCCTCATATCTCAGTCTCCTGAGTAGGTAGGATTACAGGCATAAGCCACTAGTGCCTGCCTGGCTGTAATATGTTTTATTTACTTCAAAATGCCACATTTTTCCCTAGGTCTGAGCACAAGTATTTTATCTTGTCCTGAGTTCTTTATTGATCTTGTCTGTCTTACTCGCAGAGAATCAGCTGCAGTTACCCTCACAACACTGCCTTCTGAGCTCTTGCTAGATAGGCTCCATCCTAATCCCATGTACCAGAGGATGCCCCTTCTGCTGAATCCCAAGTTGCTCAGTTTGGAGTATCCAAGAAATAACATTGAATATGTGAGAGATATTGGTGAGGGAGCATTTGGAAGAGTCTTTCAAGCAAGGTAATGTGACCCATAAAACTATAAGCACTCTATTGAAATGTTATATCTGAAAACTACCAGACCATTAATTTAATGTAAATATATGATCTAGAATGGTTATTATCAAATTAGTCCATTTTTTTGCTTCTTTGCATTTTATGCTATTAAATTAAATCTTAATAATTTTCCCATTTTGCTGAAAAAAATTAGTATTCCTGGAAAGGATACATTTTATTGTATTCAAGAGGAGTAATTTATAGGAAACCTAAATATATCTTCATTTTTATAGTGCTCAAAGAAATCGCTAATACTTCAATTGTATTTCCTTTAGACAAAAGAATTTCTGTACTGAACCATAATTTTGTACATTGACCTTAGTGAACAATTCTCAGATTTAATTGTCTTGTTTTCTCTTGCTGTTATCTTTGTTTCATTTAAAGCTTACTTTGAATTTATGTTTTAAGAATGCAAAGTTTGGTATGTGTAGACAGATATCAAGTATATATTTATGGAATAGCAAAATAGCATAGGAAAATAATGTAAAGATTCAGAAAAATAATGAGCTCAAGAAAGAAGTAGTTACAAATCCAGTATTAGCTCAATGTTTGTACTGTATAAAATAGAATAAAAGATGCTCTCTGCATGGGTACAGCTCCGCAGACACACAGCTGGGTCAGAGAAGGTAGACTTGGTCACTGTTGATCTTGGGCAAGACACAATTTTGCTTCTACTTATAGTTGTTCTGGTATTGAGATTACATGAATAGTAAGCATTTTACAAATATTTATTGGAAACCAATAGTTACAATTTAGGGATCTATGGAAAACATGAGGACAAGTAAACCATAGTCCCTGATTTCAAGGACTTTACATTTTAACTAAAGATTAAGGGATTTGAATGGCAGTGATACTGGGAGGCAGAGATGGAAGATTGTAACTGAAGCCTGACCTGGAAAAAAAAAATTAGCAAGAACCTGTAATAACAAATAAACCAGATGTAAAGGGGCACAACTGTGATCCTGGCTAGGCAAGAGAAACAGGAGGATCACAGTCTAAAGGTGGCCTCAGACAAAAGCACAGGATCCTATCTGAAAAACAACTACAACTAAAAGATCTGTGGCTGTGGCTCAAGCAGCTGAATACTTGCTAGGCAAGAATGAGGCCCTGAGAGACACAGAGAGAGCAGGTGGACAGGCAGGCAGGTAGGTAGGTAGGTAGGTAGGTAGGTAGGTAGATAGATGGACAGATAGACAGACAGACAGACAGATAACAGAATCACACTGTAGAATCACTAATTAATAAATAATGCATTTTCTTTCAAATTTAATCTATGTTGAGAATAACCCCATTTAATTTTCTTAATAGGAGTCAAGGAAATTTAAAGTATAACTATTGTTGTCATCTTCTTTTGATTTTGTCTGTAGAAAAGGCGGGGGATGTGTATAAACACGGCAAACACACCAAGGATATGTATAATCTCCCTGATCTTCGGCTCTTTTCCTCCTATTTCCCAGGGCCCCTGGCTTGCTTCCTTATGAACCTTTCACCATGGTGGCAGTAAAGATGCTCAAGGAGGAAGCCTCTGCTGATATGCAAGCCGACTTTCAGAGGGAGGCAGCCCTCATGGCGGAATTTGACAACCCCAACATTGTGAAACTCTTAGGTATGAAACTCTAAGAAATTGACTTAATCAGAAAACGAAGGCTTTCTGAGCCTCTTCTTTTATATTTCACTTAGTTATGCTTTCGCTTCCCTCTGATTAGTAAGCTGTCTCTATTCCTTTTCTAACTTAAATGCTTCACCTAGGTTCTATGTTCATTCTGTGCCAACCCTGGAAGATGTGTGGTGCTTTCCACATCATTGCTTCCATTCTTTTCTGTTTTTGTTGCTTCCTGCCTATGCAAGAAAGCATTTAAAATATTATCCCCCATACAGATATAGACACTGCCTTTCTATCACACAATTTATTAATGCCTCATAGTCTGCATCTTATACTTTGTAGTTTTATTTATTCTCTCTTCCCCCACTGGAATGCCATGGGGGCAATCACTTATAATTTTTGCTCATCTTAGTGTTGTCATTTATTAAGGCTCAGAAATTTACAAACATTAAATAACTAGCTTGTATAGTTTTATAAAAGCAAACCTCCAGAACTCCCTTCTCATCTCTCATGGAGCTTCTATTCTTATTCTGGGGAGACAGATAAGAAAAACAAATTCACAAAATGTGGTATGCTGGAAATTAATATGTAAAGACATTTTTGTGATATTCTGGGTTTTGTACTCAGGGCCTTGCACTTGTGAGATAAGAATGCTACTACTTGAGCCTTGCTTCCAGACCTAACATCTACAAACTTAAAAAAATTCAAAGCAAAAAGCTTTTTGGAATATGAGTTAAAATTTGTGACAGAATGTGATATGCATGTAAAGGTCTGACAACATTGAGACACTGGAAAAGAGCAAGAAGAAGCATTGCAAGAATTTACAAATGTGGCAAGAGTACCTGGTATGCTCAAAGAATGTGGGGATAGCTGGAGAAGAATGAGAGAGAAGAGTTATCAATGACAACATCAGAGTGGTATTATGATAGAGAGGTAGAAAGAGCCAATTATGCCTCCTTAAAAACTGGCTTGGACTCTGAGCAAAGTAGAAAGCAAGAGGAAAATTTAATTTAAGAAGTGACATAACACAACATGATACGTGTGACTCATAGCTTTCTAGACCTTCTCTCTCTCTCTAAAATAACTAGCAAAAAACAGAGTTGGAGGTGTGGCTCAAGTCATAGTTTCAGCTAAGCAAGCAATCTGAGTGAGTGTAAGGCTCTGAGTTCAAACCCCAGGACTGCCAAAAATGGGAAGGGAGCATGGAGAGTTCTAATGTTTATGGCTGCATGGCTGAAAGAATGAAGGATCCATTGATTGAGTTGTGTGAAACCCAGAAGTAGATTTACTTATGTTTTTAAAATCATTTTATTTAGTTTTTGTTTCGTTTATGTGGCACCAAGGAATCAAACCCAGGGCCACATGTATGCTAGGCAAGGACTCTACCACTAAGCCACATTTCCAGCCCTGTAGGTTTACTTTTGTAGAGGAAATGAGACTACTTTCTCAGATACATTTGTTCAAGATGGTTATTCAATTTCCAGAGAGTTAATGAGTTAAGTAGACATGAAGTTCAGTAAACAGCCTGATTTAGATATAAATCTGAGATCACTGGAGAACACAGAGTATTTAATCCGTGAAGCTAAGTTAAGACACAACATTTAGAATAGGAAAAGATATGAATACAAAAATGGATTAAAATATATAAAATATATTAAAAATAAAATTAACAAGAATGTAAATAAATTTCAATGAGACCTCAATTTTTTTCCTAAGGAGAATAATCTAATGATCTGTTTTTAATGCTGATATTTTGCCCAGTTGACTTAATTATCACAAGTTCACAAGTTTCCTACTTAATATAGCAAGATATTCTGCAGATTTTCAAATGCCCTTCTGGCATTAAATATACATCTCCACTTACATTAACATCATTTTGTTTGTAGAATGAAGATCAATAGTAAAATACAGCCTAAACTGTAGCACGTTTTACTGCTGCCATCTAAATATTTCATCTAAGGATCTTGGATTGTTTTTGTTGTTCTTTCCAAACTTGATACGTCTTCTTGGTTGTCATTCTTCAGAGAAGTAAACACAAACTGAGTGGTTAAGCCATGCACGTGGAGCAGATATCCATTCATGAATCTACTCATTAAACATTACTGAACACCAGGACTGGGAAGGTGGCTCAGTGGTAGAGTGCTTGCCTTGCATGCATGAGGCCTCAGGTTCGATTCCTCAGCACCACATAAGCAGAAAAAGCCAGAAGTGGTGTTGTGGCTCAAGTGGTAGAGTGCTAGCCTTGAGATGAAGAGCTGAGGGACAGCGCCCAGGCCCAGAGTTCAGATCCCAAGACCAAAAACAAAACAAAAGCATTATTGAACACCTACTTGTGGTATATTGTGGTCATGGGAAATTTAAAGAGGAATAACATATAATCTCATCTTTCAAAGTGCAAAGATATTGGAGAGAAAACACGGATAAATGGAATGTTTGTAAAAAATAAAATAGTCACTGGGTAAAAGGACAATAGAAAGGAAAGCTAACTGTATTGGAAAGGTCAGGAGCTGGGGCACCCCAAGAAGAATACAAATAAACTGAACCTCGGAAGGTAATAGGAGATGCTTAGACAAAGAAATGGGTCAGAGTTTCACTAAGATGTTGTCAGCAAAACCTGGACCCCTTGTTTTCTGATCTGCTCATTGCCTGTTGGAGTGCTCGTTCCCTGTGTTGTTTTAGAGAATCGGTCTAATAGAGGTTGTTATTTTGGTTCCAGGCGTGTGTGCTGTTGGGAAACCCATGTGTCTGCTCTTTGAATACATGGCCTATGGTGACCTCAATGAGTTCCTCCGCAGTATGTCCCCTCACACCGTGTGCAGCCTCAGCCACAGCGACTTGTCCATGAGGGCTCGGGTCTCCAGCCCAGGACCTCCACCTCTGTCCTGTGCAGAGCAACTCTGCATTGCCAGACAGGTGGCAGCTGGCATGGCTTATCTCTCTGAGCGCAAGTTTGTCCACCGAGATTTAGCCACCAGGAACTGCCTAGTAGGGGAGAACATGGTGGTAAAAATCGCAGACTTTGGCCTCTCCAGAAACATCTACTCAGCAGACTACTACAAAGCTAATGAAAATGATGCCATCCCTATTCGGTGGATGCCACCAGAGTCTATTTTCTACAACCGCTACACCACAGAGTCTGATGTGTGGGCCTATGGGGTGGTCCTCTGGGAGATCTTCTCTTATGGTCTGCAGCCCTACTACGGGATGGCCCACGAGGAGGTCATATACTATGTGCGAGATGGCAACATCCTCTCCTGCCCTGAGAACTGCCCCCTGGAGCTGTACAATCTAATGCGCCTGTGTTGGAGCAAGCTACCTGCAGACAGGCCCAGTTTCCCCAGCATCCACCGAATTCTGGAACGCATGTGCGAGAGGGCAGAGGGAGCTGTGGGTGTCTAAGGTTGAAGATAGAAGCTCAAAAAGAAAAATAGTACAGTCTGCTCTCAGACTCCTTGAGCCAGAGAAACCCTATACTCCAGGCTCCAATAGGAAAGAATGACAGGAGAAACCAGGGGACTATGTTTGTTTGCCATGTGATCATCAGACTCAGTGCAAGCAGTGACTGGACATGTAGGTTAGCAAATGTGCCAGACCAAAACGAGAACCCTCCTTCATCCCAGGGAAAGTCTACAACACACACTCCACAAGAACATATGTCATTCTGTTCAGTTTCTGGATTAGCAGGCAGCAGAATAATAGTCGGTTGTGTTAAATTTTATTAAGAACTGAATTCAAAGCTTAATCCCTGTCCACTGTGTAAGTAGCATGTGCTCACACTAGAAATTCAGATCAAGTATAGACAACTAAAAAGCGAAATCAAAGATTCCTACAGGCTATTAGAGTTTGTCATTGCTGTTTTTGACATTTTTTTGCATTTAATGCACAATTTTGGGTTTTTTTTATTATGGAGTTGGGGTTATACTTTTTTGGTAGAGGGTCCTAAGGGTTGAAATGGGAGATCAGCCACACTATGTTCTCACTGTGGATCTATCCCTTTTCTGCTGTCCTTGTTGGGAGTATAAT
This sequence comes from Dipodomys spectabilis, assembly GCF_019054845.1. Classification (NCBI taxonomy): domain Eukaryota; kingdom Metazoa; phylum Chordata; class Mammalia; order Rodentia; family Heteromyidae; genus Dipodomys; species Dipodomys spectabilis. Next base: position 19,825,054 of record NW_024870683.1, read on the forward strand.
CTTCTGTTTGATTCCTACAACTTTTTTCTACAAAGAAATTAGCATTGTCTCATGCTGTTTCTTTAAAAATTTTATTGGCAACATTTTCTTTGTCTTCATCTTTATTTCTTCCTTATTCTACAACCCTATCATTTTGTGATTGATTGTTTAATCAAATTTTGTGCCTTTTATTTCATATAGATACTAAACACCCAGACAGAAAAAATGATGTCAAACATAACATTGGAGATTGATACAACTATACCTGTGGTCAGATATCAGCTTTTTCTTCTGTATGTGCCTTTGAAGCCACAACTTACTTTCTTTCCTTCATTCCTTCCTTCCTTCCTCCTTCCTTTCTTCATCTGGCTTTTTGGAGATAAAATTCTCTTAAATTTGTCTGTCTGGGATGGCTTTGAAAAGGGATCATACTATCTCAGCCTCTTAAATAACTAAGATTACAGGCATAAGCCACACCTTTCTAATTTGTCAACTATTATTTTTATCAGTGTAGTCTCTTGTCTCTTTAACCATGGTGTACAATATGAGTGCTCTTAGGCCTTATTTCAACATTGATGTTTTTGTGTATTCTGAGTTTTTTTTCTTTTAGAAACCCATTCTATTGGCCAAAAAGTTAGTATAGCATTGCTTAGTAACTTCTTCACTGTACATGAATATAAAATCTTGTTACATAGTATGATTTTTTTCACTTCTGTAATTCAGATACCTGGTGGTAAAGATTTCTTAGTGGAATCCTACTCATATTTATCTGACACAAATGACAAGAGATTTTCCTGTCATAGCATGAACCCCATTTCTCCTGAGAAGCAAACAAATAGAAAAGGGAAAATAGCAATCTACTCCATACAAAGTATGCTTTAATTCAAACTCATTGGCAATTTGACAAACTCATTGGAAATTTGGCCAATGAAGGAATGGTCTGAATTCTTAAAAGTGGATTTTTTTTTCAACTATCTGTTGGAAAACTCCACTTGAAAATTCCCACATCTGCCTAATGCAACTACTCAACATCTTCTTTATTCATTGTCTGTCTTTATTCATCGTCTAGGCAACCAAAACAAAAATGTGGAATTTAACCTAGACTTGGCCCTCTTCTTCATTTCTACTTTTTTTTATATCCATTTTACTTCCCAAACTTCTCCTCTTACAACCTCTTCCCTTCCTTTCAACAGTTAGTTACTCAAGTTCTCTTACTCCCCCCACCTGTCCATGAACTGACTTCCTGCCATTTCAAGTCTGATCAGATTCCCTGAGCTATGATATGGCAAAGAGATACTTAACAGTTCTGATTCAAAAAAGGGGGGTTGGGAGGGGTGATTGAATTTAGGATTGAGACCAAGTCTTTAAAGTCATGATCACAAGTCCAAAATTAATGGGTGTTCAAAAGGTTGAATAAAGTTAAAGCATGAATGCAAAACAGGCCAAAAAGCCAACGAAGTAGGAAATTAGAGAGAATTCCTAGGAAGTGTCCATCAACTTTAGAAGGGGAGGACGTTTACTGTACATTTTATATAGTTCACCTACATGGATCACATATGTCTGCAAATTGTGAAGATACCTTTAGGGTTTCCTCAGCTTTTATACTTTCATTGTAAAGTCTTGGAAGTCAGGCCAATAGGAAAAGCTAATTTCCAGAATAGCAACTTATGAGCAATCACTCATAAATATTATGAAAGCCATTCAATTCTCAATATTTAAAGGAACTGAAAATTAAAATAAAGAGAAGAGCTCATCATTATAGTAATCCTAGTAATAAACTTTTTTGAAAGCTTAGCATATATATTCTAAAGCCTTTAAATATATTAATTTAATTCTCATAATATCTCTGTGGCATTGGTATTATCTTTACAACCACTTTTAGGTGAGGAAACTGGTGCAAGAGCCCAGTTAACAATCAGAGCAGGACAAATTCTTCGGCACAGTAAGGAGAAAGCTGAATACTGAAAAATGAGTGATAAGCTTTGTACAGCTTCAAAACCCATGCTATAACCCTCATGGGTTTAATTTCCTATCCAAGTCTTTTGAATGAAAAGGAAAAAGTATATTTTAGCATTGTCAATTTAAGGCAATCAAAGCATGTAATAGGTGGCATGTTTATTTTTTCATGATTTTGAATTGCATTTTCAAGGTCACTAACTCATTTCCTTAAGTGCTTGCATTAACTCTTTAGATGCATCATTTACTGATATTGCTTTCTTTTTCTTCCCATGATAAAATCATGGGAAATACAAAACTAAAACTTAGGATATCAGAGAAAGACACAGTGCCATTTCTATCAACTGTCAAGACAGACATTAGCCAGGCACCAGAAAGTCTTCTTCAGTGATCACATATAAAACTTGGTGAAAGCACAAGGTCCTTTTGCATAACACACACACACACACACACACACACACATTCTTTAATATGTACATGAAGCAGAAAAAGAATAGTCTCTTTCTATTTTCCAGAATATTTTGTATTTTTTCCTTCATTAAGTGCGCTTCTAAACACTCAATTTGATTTCTAAGTAATATTCTATTTCATAGATATACAATAACAAACAATTTGATATTCTTTTAACTTTTGCTATTTTATAATTCTTACCATTACACATAATATTCAAATGATCACCCACAGTTGCACATGTCTATGTCCATAGCTATCTCTTTAAGTCTCTCGCTATTTGTGTGTGTAACAGTATTAGACTTGGAGTTCAGGGCCTTGTATTCGCTAGACAGTTGCTCTACTGCTGGGCCACAATCCATCCCAGCAACTGTCTCTTGCTAGAAATCTGAGAGACTGTCTAGTCAACAAGGCACATATAATGTCAAGAACTTTGTTACATATGATCACATCCTTAAAATCTCATTTTCATCTCTGCCTTGTATATGAGATGTCATGTCCCTAAACATTCTCTGCCACAGACAATTAATGCTCTCTTTTTGATGAACCTTTTGTTTATCTGGTCATAGAAAAAGAGTATCTAACTTCAATTTTATTTTTTGAACTATTACTGAGGTTGAACTTTTCTTGTTCCGAGGTCATGCATAGTTTTTATTTTGGTAACTGTCTGTTGTTGTGCTCATTTTGTAATTAAGATGAAAGAAATATTTTATACTTTTGTCATGTATTACATAAAAGACTACCATATTTATGTAATTTACCTTAAAATAACATTTTTCTCTTTTCTTGTAAAAGCAAATCCTTATTTTAAAAGAAAAAATATAAGCAATATGCACAATGGTAATACAATACCCAATAATACTAAACTATAATGAAAGTGTGAAAACATCAGTAGGCAGTTATTAACATTAACATCATGAAAAATGTGCTTTCAGGGTTTTTTAGACAGGTAAGTGATAGATTGATGGATAGATAGATGATACCAGGTTGACAGATGACAGATGGATGATGACTGATAGATGACTGATAGACACAAAGGTTGATTTTAAGTAGACCCAAGTCATATTGCAACATTCAAATTTCGCTTTTATTACTTATTATATCTTAGACAACTTCTCCATCAACAAGTATTTCTATACAACACCTTTTCTGTTTTTATTGGTGTATGTCAGTCCTAAGGCTTGAACTCAGGGCCTAGTCACTGCCCCTGAGCTTTGAACCACAGTTCCACTTCTGGCTTTTTGGTGGTTAACTGGAAATAAGAGTTCACAGACTATGCTGCCTAGGCTGGCTTTGAATTACTATCCTCAGATCTCACCATTTAAGTAGCTAGGATTATAGGGAGGAGCCATGAATGCCTAGCTGAAACATTATTTTTAATGTTTGAATAATATTCTTTTATATGGATTTGTCATAATTTTATAACTAATCATCTATTTTGAATATTTAAGTATGCTCACTATAAAAATGTGATTTCTCAAAATTCTTGTTGCTAAATTTTGTGAACATTTCTCTTAAGTGACTTGTTTAGATGTAATTATGAGAAACAATTTCTAGATTACATGATATACTTTTAATGCTTTTTAATATATTGAAAATTATCTTTCTTATTTTGTCATGTACACATCCCCAAAGCACTGTTTTCAACTTCACCAATACTGAGCATATTTGTATTTTAATCATTTGCAATGTAATAGCTTGATTTTTTTGTTTTGTAGCTTATATGTTTCTTCAACTGCTGATTTTGTTGAACATTTTCAATATTTTAGAGACAACTGACTTGTCAATTGTCTTTCTAGTTATTTTTGTAGAGTGTATCTTTCGCTTGTTGCTTAAACTTTGTCATACCTGTTTCAGTCAATTCTTAATGTTGAAAATATATGCACTAGACTTCCATGTATCTTTTACTGTACATTTTTTTAATCAAAAAAGAATGGTGAATTTTCAATCTGGACAAATGATTATTTTTCTGTAAGTGTTAATATGTTAATATGTGCAATTGTGTGAACTGATTTCCTAAATATTGAGACATCTTTGCTAGGAATAAGCTCTCTTTGGGTGTGTCACATCACTCTATTTAACTGCCAAAATTTACTTATTCACATTTCTTTGCATCTGTACTTGCTAGTTCATAAAACAAAAGGTTTATCATTTTCTCTGTTAATGAAAACTTCATAAACTTGAGAGGTTTTTTTTTTTTATTTGTTTGTTTTCTGAATGATCCTGGTTAGTGCTACAGTTTGGCTATGACTGGGGAGAGTCTCCTAAAAGATCAGGGGCTGGAAGGTTGGTTCCCAGCAAGGCAGTGTTGAGAAGAACATTTAAAAGGTAGAGAAAGGGGGTAGCTGATTAGGTCACTTCAGGCATCAGTCTTTTAAAAGATTAATGCTAGTCTTGTAGATAGTTGTTTTTCACAAAAGAGACTGTTATAGAGTGAAGCCAAACTCTTGTACTTGACTCGTTCCTTTATTTCAATAAAGGTTTATTTGGCTCATAGTTCTGATGGCTAAAAGCTCCAAACAGTGTGGCACTGGCCCACTAGCTGCACTGCAAGCTAGCAGGAAAATAAAAGAGGAATTGGCCCTAGGATTGCAAATTTGAGGTTAGCCTGGGCAAAGAAAACAGCAAGACCCTAGCTGAAAAATAAAATAGAAGCAAAGAACTCAAATTCATGAGGCCTTAGGTTTAATCCTCAGTACCTAAAAAAAAAAAAAAAAAGCAAGGAGTAACAAATGAATTAACTAAAGTGTAAAAGTGTAATAGACTCTATGGAGAGCACAGATAGTATAATTTTTTTTTAAGACTAAGTCAAAGCTCAACAAAATAAGCACCTGGAAATGGGTATTTGCAAGAGGGGAGGAGTGGGACTAAGGGGGGAGGGGTAGAAGAATGAAGGGAGGGAGGAAGCGAATGCATGTAAGAATTCATTGTACATAATACAGAACTGAGAAATTTAAGGGAAAGGGTTAGATGACGTGGGGGGCGGTGAAGAAGACACAGATCAATATGCGTTGTACATATAAATTGCTCTTTCAAATGGCAAAAAAACATAACCTAAAAATTAAGATATGTAAGGGATAAGAAAGGGTGGATTGGGAGAAGTGGTTGACAATGTTGCAAGGAGTGGCTTTGATCAAGACGCACCGTGTTCATAAACCACTTGGGGGAATGTCCACTACTTTGTGTGACTACTTAAACATAATAAAGATATTAAAAATAAATAAAAAGCATTAAAATACAAAAATGTAGGTAATATAAAAGATGAGCAGTTAGCTTAGAGTGCTTTTACTCAAATACCTTCTAAACATGATTAAAAAATAAAAATACACCTACGATTAGTACAATTAGGTGATCACATAAATATTTATGCATTGCCAAGCAAAGAATACTACTTTATAATTTTAACTTGATGATATATATTTAATTATTTTACTGTCTTTATTTTATGACTGAAATGGGATTTAAAATATCATGGGATCTTTAAATGGTCTTCTGTTCCTTACATTAGTTTTTTCTTGTTTCCCTTCTTCTCTGCTATCATTTTCCTCACAGAGTCTAGTGATCTTTTATTTATATAATTTCAAAGGGGGAGTTGTCTTGACTCATATGTATTGCAGAAGTGAGGGTGCTTTGCACTTGTGTTGGTATATTTACCCAGCATGACTCCTGGTTACCTGTGGGTTTGGCACATGTGGTCAGTGGAGAGGGTACAGGCAGCCCAGGCCAGAAACCTCCACATTCCTGAAGTGATGAATCTACTTTGAAGATGAAAAGCTTTAGTGTATTTCATGACTGACGGGAGCTGCTATGCATTCACTACTTCCGTTCCCCAGGACAATCTGCTATTGTCTACCCTGCTTTCCTACCCAGATCCACCATCCTTACCAAGGGCCTGCTAAGACTCATCTTCCATTCTATTTTAGAGTTCACAGAGATCCAGGTAGCTGTGAAGCCTCTTGGTCCACTTGCTCTATATGTAATTGTCTCGTTGAGCATCTTGATTGACAGCTTCTGGCTCAGAGCATAAAGCCCTGCACATAAGAAAGTACCTACACCTGTCCTATGTGTACTATAACTATAGTCTACTGTTTCCTATGTCCTACATTGTCAATGGTTCAGAACATCAAGATATTTTTCTGCTTGCCAAGGACCAGAGTCATCAAGGTATATGCACTTACAAATCTTTATTTTGATATAGATCACCATAGAAACCATACACTACTCAAGTAGTTTGGGGTACTGAGTCATTTATATACTGAAAAAGTTAAAATCTACTCCAAGAGGAAACACTTATAGGTCTGAGAGTCTGATTAAAAAACAAAGACTTCACCAATGCAATTCTTACTACCATAAAGAAACAGACGTGAAAAAGGTAAAATGTTTTGTGTTGTGACAGTACAAGAGCTTGAACTCAGGACCTTGTACTCTCACTTGGCTTTCTGTTGGTGCTTTAGAATGTGAACTGCCACGCCACTTCCAGAGGGGGATGAGAGAAAATGATGGAAGGGGTGACATTGATTAAGATGCACTGTACTCAAAAACTGACGTGTTGAATCAAAATCCCTTTGCACAACTACTTAAAGACAATTTAAAAAGACAACTTTTCATTTAAAAAAAAGATATAAGCTGGGCACTGGTGGCTCACACCAACAATCCTAGCTACTCAGGAGGCTGAGATCTAAGAATTATGGCTTGAAGGCAGCCAGTAATGTCTATGAGACTTATCTACAATTAACCACCAAAAAAGCTGGAAGTGAAGCTGTGACTCAAGTGGTAGAGCTCTAGCCTTGAGCACAAAAGCTCAGGAACAGAGCCCAGGCCCTGAGTTCAAGCCCCAGGACCCCTCCTCCCTCCCCCCACCCCACCACATGCACATTTACATACATACACACACACACACACACACACACACACACACACACAAAGATACAGATCAGTCCAGATGTTTGCCTTGACTTCTAAAAGTTATGTTATCCAATTATGAAACAAAATAAACATGAAGGAAAATGTGGAGTTAATTTCTAAATGAAGTCCATATTTACTATGGTCTTAATTAATATGGACTTAATAACAAATTCGTTATTTTCTAAAGCAATGTTAAGCAACATGAATTCTCAACCTTTGTATGTCTTTCTTACTGAGTTTCTTGTAACTAAAAACTTCTGAGAGATTTGACCAAGATAGTTTTTCTTATAATCTTTATCATTATACCTGTAATTATGCAAGTGGAAAGCATACACTATATTTAGAAATCTGCGCAGAAGAGGAGAAACCACCTGCACAGTCTAAGGTTATGTCAGAAAGCTGTCAACCACAGAAAAAACCAGGCTGAGGTATACACTGTCATTTTCTGGGGTGTGTTCATGCCTATTTAGAGCTGTGATTAAAATTAGAAGTGTTGAAATAACACTGCTTTCTGATTTTTTTAAAAAAAGGCAATGTTGGCAATATGGTGGTTAGGATGATGCTTAACCCAAGTATGTGTGAAACATGATTTAAAGTCATCTTCACATTTGTGCTTTTGATTGTTGTTGTTGTTGTTTAAATTAATGGGATGTATTGGTCTTAGGATCTTAGGAAAGTCCATTGAGGGTCATAAATTCATTTTATCTTCACTCATTCTTCTGACTCAGAGATCACCTTTGCAAGGACTCACAATGATTCATTTCTGTGCTCAAGTTTCTTTGATAAAGGAGTCACCTTAAACTTCGGCTCCTCCACTCCTCAAGTTCCTCTCAAAAGTGAAATCAGTAAGAATAAAGAAATTGAAGGTGAGATCAACTGGCAGAAGCAAAGCCTTGGGGGAAAAAAACAAACAGAAAGCCAGTCCTAGAAGAGGATCACAATAGCTCAATAGCTGTGTACATCTGACCATATAAGATGATGCTAAGTGAAAGGAACTCCAAGATATGGAAAAAAGAGATTTTTTTTTGCTGTTGTTTTAAATGTACTATGTGAAGTAATTTCTTTTCTCTTTCATTTTTCTATGGTTTATCTCTTGTTATCACTGTATTTGATTTTGGTGTCCTAGGTCTTGTATTTACATTTATCTGAATTAGGGAAGGAAAGGGCAACAACAAAACGGTAAGACAAACGACAAAGGGCAAATGAATGCAACAGCGATACTCACAATGCAATATGTTGGAATTGAACTTTACAACTTGCAGGGGATGACTGGAGGGAGGGGGAGTGGAGGAAAAATGAGAGCGGGGGAAACAATGTTCAACAAGAAATGTACTCACTACCTTTCATATGTAACATATGTACACCACCTTGACAATAAAATTAAATTTAAAAAAATGGAAAGCTACAAGGGAATTCTATTTCTGGCAAGAAGGCAAAGACTGGGGCATCATTGAGAAAATGTCTTTTTTAGATAGTTTTAAGCAGTAAGTCTAATATTTTAGGGGAAATGACTATATCCTGGTTTCGATAGCTCATCATCCCAATATATAATCATGAGATGAACTTTGCAAAGTTTAGTCTTCCTTTTTCACTTATGGCTGGGATTCTATCAACTCAAGCCACAACTCCACCTCTGGCTTTTTTATTCACTGTTAATTGGAGATAAGAGTCTTTCAGATTTATTTGCCTGGGCTGGCTCCAAACCTCAATCTTCAGATTTCAGTCTCCTGAGTAGTTAGAATGATAGGTATGAGCTACTGATACCCAGCTCACTTGGATTTCTTGCTCACAGGTGGCACTATACTACCTGAAAAATGCCTCTAGCCTAGCTTTTTGCTAAATATTTATAAGATGGAATAGAATCTCATAGACTTTCCTGTACAGACTGGCTTCACATCTTGACCCTTCAAATCTTAGACTTCTAAGTAGCTTGGATTTCATGTGTGAGCTAGTAGTGATATTCTCTAAATTTAAAAATGAACAATGCATGTTATGAGTCTGGATTTCATTGTTTACTCTCATTGTTTTAATTTTTATATAGTTTTCTTCTGAGATAATGGACATATTTAATCTGATTTTATAATTTCTTATGTTTCTTACCTAAGACATTCACATTACTTTTTACTGTCTTCATTACAGTATTCAGATTTTAATTTGTTTTAAGAGGCAATATATTCCCTTGGGTCAACAGTCAGCAATCACAGAAGTCTATTCAACAGGTTTCTCCTTTTAGGGAGTTGGAGAAGATACTTTATTCTAATTTTCCCACTAAACACAACAAAATCACTGAACATCACATGTAAAACAATGTGAAGAGGAGAGAGGTGGAGAGAAGGCAGTAACAAGGTCTAAGAAAAAGACCCAAGGAATGACATACTGGTGAGTTCTCTGGGTTTTCTTTTTGCCTTAAATATTTCAGACTTGGCCATAAAGAATCTGTCAAGATAGTCGGTCCAGTGGAGTATGGACTAAAAATTCCCAGTGAAAGCCTGCTATCTTTAGTTAAAGCACTACGAAAAAGAAAACTTAGTAAGACAGAAAACTTTTAGGCAAAATTGCTCTCCTTTAGCTAAACAGCACAGGAAAGAAAAAGAGCCTTGCCTCCGCCCATGCTAGCAAAGCTCCTGTGGAGCCCTAGATTTCTCCCTTACAAGGCTGCAACTCTTACAAGGCTGCTCCTCTTCAGGAGCTTAGACTTCTGTCTCCACTGGGCACCAAACATGCAAAGAAGAAATACTTCAGGCAATCGTAATATAACCTGGGTACACTAAAGAAAGTAATATCTGCACTTGATATGAGCTGGTAAAAAGTCAACTCCATATGTAGCTTGGTAAGCTACATATATATATATGCATATATATATATAATGTAATAGTATATAAGTAGACTCACCAATAGCAAAGCAATACAAAAGAAATATACCTAAAAACATGACACATAAATAAATCAAAAGAGTTTTAAAATGTTAAAGTAGCTCACAGGAATGCAGGAAAAAGAAGAAACAAGAAAATAGAGAAACAAAATACAGAACGATCAGAAAGCAAATAAAATAAGCAGCCTTAAGCCCAACCCTAGTGATACACTAAGGACAATGATTTCAAGATTTTAAATGCTTAGATAGGCTTCTAGTTCAAGGTGGAATGAGAGCTCATATGCTTGCTTTACCCCCTGAGGGCTTAAGGACTAGAGCTCTGAGCACATTTCTCTAAGATGGAAAACAGACAGAAACACGCTGACAGAAAGCAGAGCACAGGGGTGGGGGTGGGGAAGGAGTACAGAGGGTGTAGACCATTCTTTTTAATTAAACCCTTGAGAGACTAGAGCTGGTTTTCTTAGATCTACTAAGGTACATAAATAGCAGGGGGACTCCAGATGGTGACCTTTCTGTTGCCAGTTTGGACCATATCCATAAATACTGTGATCGCCAAAACCAATCTTCTTTTCAGTGATTCCTTTTCTTGATACCGTCCGTGAGTTTCTGATTCGTTTACTTGACCAATAGCACTTGTTAGCTACTAAAACTAATCATTGTCTGTCATAGGTGCTGGGGAAATATTCGTGAAAAGATACACATTTGCATCTTGCATTTGGTCATTTCAATTTTAGTGGAGAACAAACAAAACACCACACAGACAGAAACAGAAACAAGATCATTTCAAATAGTACTGAGTGTGGCTAAGTCATGATTACCACACAAATTAGTTCATGTCTCTCTACCTGCTCACCATAAATAAATTTGTTAGTAGGTGAAGGGCTACCTACCCCAAGTGATGAGCTGCTCAATGCCATCAGTGAGAGACCTGACTCCAGAATCCCATCTTTAAAGGATGCTTCTGAGGAGTACTCCTGGGATGCTCTCTCAAGCCAGGTTTCCTAGAAGCCAAGACTCAGAAAAGGAATCCTGTGTACATGATTGACGAAGGCATAGACTTAGCTTAACTTGTACCAAGAGGTTGTCCTGCCCAGAGGTGATAGAAACTGAACAGTTATTCCTCTGCTTATGCTTTGAGTGTGAGACCTCCCCCGCAACCCCAGGTGGGTATGGGAGATGGTGGAGGTAGGTCCTATCTCAGGCAGCTCAACACAGGACAACCCCTGTCATTCAAGAGTAATCCTATTGAGAAGTGTGTTGCTGTGAACTCTTACTGCTAAAACCTATAGCAGCTTAAGGATGAGCTTCCAGGCCTGGGCAAGATTCTGGGCAGGGCAATTAAAGAATCTGACATGCCACTCTGGTCTTATCCTCATCTTTGACATTCAGTTTGAGAGAATTCAGCCAGACTTTCCCATCTGCTTGTTAGACAACCTTCTTTCATGTGTCCCAGATACAGATTGATCTTCTACGTTAACAATAGCAACAACAAAAATCCTCAAAATTTCCAACAACTTTATGGCATCCTTCTGTAGCGTTCAATTCACAGTGTTCCCTCTTACTGGGGATCCTGAATGATTCCACTGATATTTAGAATGAGAAAAGAGTTAAAGGGCTAAGTATATAGAAATTAATGACTTAAATTCAAAGCCTTGAATTTCTTGATTTCCAACCTTTTGATTTGAAAATATTCTTATCTGCCTTATGTCAATAACTGATATTCTATTAACAAGCAGTGGTACAGTAGCCTTGTACCTTGAAGATACTCCCCCTTAATATTGCTACCAGATCCAGCATACATTATATTCACAAAATTCATTTCTTTTGGTTGTTTAGGACCCTCTCTTCTTTTCTTGTTGGAGAAGCCGTTTGAACTCAAGAGGAAGAAGCAGATTTTGCAAGAATTTGGTTATAAACTTTCTATTTTACTTTTTTTCCCCATTCAATAAGGGTATGTGTTTTAACTCATTAAGTCTTTGCTTTACTATAAGAAACCCACTACTGATCTAGTGATGGATAATGGATTATGTTCATTTCTCAAAGGCTTTTGGAATCCTCAAAGTGTTATAAATGCTTAGGACAGACAAGGAAAGAAGATGGAGGAGAGCAAGCGGTAAGAAGAGGAGGAGGAGGCAGCAAATAATCTTCTATCCCCTTAAGAATAATTTCCAAAATACGGTACATCCCTACTTTCTCTCATGGTTGTAATCTAGGCTGGCAGCGTTTAAGATGAAATTGAGGTTTTTCTCTAACTCTAATGAAGGGCATTCCTGGGGGGTTATGCCTCTACGTGCTGGAAATGCAAAGGGGGAAGTGTTCCAGTTAAGAGTTTGGTAAACCATAATTCTTTCTGTTGTCAAGGATTTCACATCTTTGCCCTCACTTGGGAAAGTTCTCAAAACACATTTAACAGTATTTCCCAAACACTCCAAAATATTTGTTTAGCAAAGAAAATCCCAAGCTTGGCACTAAAGAATGTAATCTTTCAACTGGCACCAGCATGTTTCAATTGGTAGGAAGGCACATGTTTTTTTTTTTTTTTTTTTTTTTTCTCAGCAGTACTGGGGTTTAAATGCAGGGATTCCCATTTGCTATGCAGATGCTCCACTTTAACCACAAACCAGCCCTTTCTTGCTTTAGTTATTTTTCATATAGGGTCTCCTATATTTTCCCAGGATTGCCTTGGATGACAACTATCTTACCTACAGCTTCCTACCTAACTAAGCAAATGCCACCATGCCAGGCTTAGTGCTTGAGATGATGTTGGTTTTAAACTGGGAACTTCTCAATCTCTTCACTCAAAGAGCTGGGATTGTAGGTGAGGGTCATTGTGTCCAGCCTCGTAAAGAGACACTTTAGAGTCTCTAGGAACAACACCAACAAGAAGGGGGTCTAAGGTAGACACTGGGATTACAAAGACTCTACTCACGTTCTTCCCCAACCAGAATCTTCCTCATAGGGTGAAAAGCCCAAGGGAAAAAGAGGACATGGTGAACTGGTGCCTATATCCTTCCTTTTAAGCAATGTTAAAGGTATCAATAACCCTCAAATCTCAGTTCTGGGAAAGGCCCTTTCCTGAGTCTCTCTACTCAAGAGTAGAATGTGCCTCTTGTGCACATGCCTAGGCCAGAGGTTGCCCAGGCAACTGTTAGGAAGAGAATGAGCATGAATGTGGACACAATGTGGGCAAATACAGGATGGGAAAGGAAATAAGGAGGGTTGTGATACAGAGTTCATTTCTTTCCACATCTTAGCAAAGAACTTGTGTGTGTATGTGTGTGTGTGTGTGTGTACGCACACATGTGCATGCACCTATGTGCTGTATGTAACAGTATTCAGTTCAAATAATACTAGAGTTCTTGTGTGAAAGACACTATCACAAGATATATGTCTGGATATATTTTTTTCTTATAATTTTATGTGATATCTGCTTAGCACAAAGTTAAATAACCTGCAGCAGCTCCTATAGTAGGTGGTGGGCCCAAGATCTGAGCTTATGCAACATGGTTCCAAAATCTGTACTTTTAACCAGCTCACTGTTCAAATTCAAGGGTGTATCCCTTTGTGAGTTTCCACTTGAGATAAATTGACATGCATCAGAATTTCCAGTGGAATCTGGTTTTTAAAAATCAAGATCTTGCCAGGTCCAGTGGCTCACTCCTGTAATCCTAGATACTCTAGAGGCTGAGATATGAGGATCACAGTTCAAAGTCAATTTGGGAAGGCAAGTCCATCAGACTCTTATCTTCAATAACTCATCAAAAAAGAAAGCAAGAAAACAAGAAAGCAAGAAAACAAGAAAGCAAGAAAGAGAGGGAGGAAGGGAGGGAAGGAGAGAAGGAAGGAGGAAGGAAGGAAGGAAGGAAGGAAGGAAGGAAGGAAGGAAGGAAGGAAGGAAGGAAGGAAGGAAGGAAGGAAGGAAGAGCTATGGCCAAGTGGTAGAGAGCACCAACCTTGAGCAAAAAAGCGAGGGCAAGTCCCAGTACCAGCACACACACACACACACAAAATTTAGCTGGGCAAGTCCCAGTACCAGCACACACACACACACACAAAATTTAGCTGGGCAAGTCCCAGTACCAGCGCACACACACACACACACACACACACACACACACACACACAATTTAGCTGGGCACCATTAGCTCATGTTACTACTACTTCTCTACTTTTGGTCATCCTGGGGACAGCAGCATTCCAGCTGATGGGCTGATTCCTTCTTTCAGTTACCCATCTCTTTTAGCAGAGCTAGATCCTTTTGGCAATAGAGGTCCTTGGACAACTGACAGAATTCAAGAGGAAGGATATGTAGGAGAAATCCCCTACATATGTAGTAATTGGGAAAATGAGAAGTGTCAACATCTTGTTTTCCCAAGCTGAAGAAACAGGTCATTAGATACACAGATTATTGAGTCACAGATTTACTCTCAACCAGAGAAAGTATAGTAAAAGTTGCTTCCTTATTGTTTTTCCTAGCATTCCTACCTATTGTATTAAGAGGAAATCCATTATTAGTTTACCACTATAAACTTGGTTCAATAACATTGTTGAAACAGTTCCCTTACAAACTCAGTCATTTCATGTGATACCTTGTGGCTCTCACATTCCATCTTGTTTCTCAAGATGGGATCTGGGCAAGTAGTGACAGATCACCTGATCTCATGAAATCAGAGACCAAGGTTTCAGGATGATATGTGATGCCCCTGGATCCTTCCTGATCCCTATAACAGAAGCTCTGAGGCATACCAATGTATATAGCCTAAGTTGGCAGTCCAAGTCATGTGGCTCCATCCTAAAGCCTCTATTTCCTACATATCACAGAAAAATTAAAGGAAATGAAGTAGTTTAATTCACAAAAGTTTAGACATATTTAGGGTACAAAAATGCAGTGTTAAAATGTTCATATGAAGGCTTCATGGATTTAGCAGGTATTTGTTTCCAGTACATACTAACTGAAGTTAAGATTCTAAAACAACTCAAACTATTTTCTTTTTATGGTATTTAGATTATGTTATACACCTCTCATGACTTGATAATCAAATGAAATTCCAGAGATAAATTCTCCATTGTCTTGGAAAAAGAAACATGCTATCATAAATGTATTGACAGACTTTAACAATGGCATTGTGAAAATCATGTCAAGAAGTGCTTTTCATTTCTCCAAGCCTGCGAGTAATGAAGAGGAGGAAGCCTCCTACCAAAACGTCAAAGCAAGGGAATGAAAGAATTTCTCAGCCTCCCTGAATTGTAAACTCACTGATGAGGGCAATTCAGAGCTTTTGTTATTGGACAACTCCTGGCTACAGACCAGCAGTGTAGCATGGGTAATTTGCCTGAGGTAGTTGGGAGCCTGGAATCTCTTGGGTAGAACCATTGGCTTGTGAACCACTTGTTTCCAGGAAATGCCTTTGCTGGAAGCAGATGGAGGGATTGGGGGAGGAGAGGTCTCAAATGACCCCGTCATCCATATCTAAGTATGTCTTTCTCAAACAGATCACAGAAGCTTATAAAAGCTCTAGAACAATTTTAAGGGCAAAAGGGTACACCTAAAGTTACGTTAAACCTATGACTCATGAGAAATAGGCTTCTGGAGTACTTAGCACCAAACAGGCAACTGCGAGTGAGTTTAATGAATAGGTATCTTTTGAAAGAAATCCCCAAATTAAATATTTTTGCTACAAAAGATACTTTTAATAAAACAACAGTATAATAAGATGCCATGTAAAATGGACAGTGTTAAATATAAGTTGATCACCTTATAGTCATAAGCTTGAGAATGGCATGTTTGGTCATCTTCCTGTGGGAGTGATTTACTGTGGGGCTTTACATTTTACATGAGCTTTTACTTCAAGACAGAAGAGGGAACACACACATTTCTCTCATCACCCAAGGACTCGTCAATTGACCACAGATTTGATGTAAAGTAGATAGTGTCAAGCTGTTAGATAACACAAGCACAGAAAACAAGAACAGGATTCAGTCCAGGTGCAAATCACTTTCTGGCTCAACCTTAAGAGATTTCTGGCCAGGCAGAGCAGGTATCAAATGGGAAGGGAAGGAGAAACAAGGCTATCTGTCACCAACATCATAGCTATTCCTCTCAGCCATCCACTCCATTCCATTCCCAGGACCTGACCTGATGAGCAGGCCCTGTGTTTAACCTCCAATAGAAGCTATTTCTCTAAATTAGTTTTTTTTAAATTATGTATCTGGATGGAACAGGATGGATCCAAATAGCCCTTGCAGATGTTGGTGCCGCCAATCAAAACAATCCTTATAGCCAGGCGATGGTGGTTCATCCCTCTACCTCATAGGGCAGCTATGTAGTGTTCAGTAGAATAGTAATAAAGTTCTATAAACTGGATAGACACATCAAATGACTCATTTGTGAGTGCAGAGAATCATTGCTGTTCCCAAACCAATCATTGCTGTTGTTAGATCTCATGTCCTTGTATCTGAGGCTATGTAAAATGAAGATTGATCAACGTGAATGTCAAACTCTCAGTCATCGTTCTTTCTTGGTGGGCTGCAAACATTTAAGGAAAGGAATAAGATCACTCACCCTGCCTGAAGACTGAGGGATGCTCTGAGTTTTCCACTGCTCCCACCCACACTGCTCTGAAGTCACAGTGGCACTACTTCTGCTTGGCAACCGAGAAGCTGCCCTCTCTTATTTCCCAATGTCCCCCTTCAATGCCAAGATAATTTTTCCCAAACAGGGATATTCAAGAGAAATAAAAGTCTCCAAAATGGGGAGGAAAGGAGGGAAATCACATAGAAAAAGGCCCTGGCAGTATTCAGTCAAATGATTCAGTGTTTGGCTAGGGACCAGCTGCTGACATACATATAAGAAGATTAAGAGTGTGTGTGTAATGAATAGCTCACCAAAGCAAAAAAACAACAACAACAAAAAAAAACACAAAAACCTTAAGATTTTATACTAGGGGTAAGAATAAAGCAATTAATTTTCTATACACAATATCTATTAACCACAACTGGTAAGTTCTTTCATAAGCAAAGTAACCAACACAATTAAATTTTACTTGCCTGTTAATCAGAACCTATTTTCTAGGAAGGTGGTGGTTTATTTCCCTAAATGGCTTTCTGCATTAACAAAAAAGGGTAACTATGAACAGTTTTGGAAAACAACTATCAAAAATAAATGAAAATATGTTTTTGGGGGGCAGGGCAGTAGTGAGGGGACACATGAATGGAGGAAACAAGGGTAAACAAAGGCAGTCATTACATTCAACGTCCATAATGTAAAACTGAACTGGTAACTTGAGGGTAGGGATAGAAGAAAGAAAATGGGGAAGAATGATGGAAGGGGAGACATTGATTAACACGGATTAAGATGCGTGGTATTCTCTTGTTTGTTTTCTGATCCTGGGGCTTGAACTCAGGGCCTGGGCACTGTCTCTGAGCTTCTTTTCTTCAATGCTAGCACTCTTCCACTTGAGCCACAGTGCCACTTCCAGCTTTTATGAGTAGTTTATTGGAGATAAGAGTCAGACTTTCCTGCCCTCGATGCTTTCAAACTGTGATCCTCAGATCTCAGTCTCCTGAGTAATCAGGATTACAGTTGTGAGCCATGGTGCCTGGCTGCATTGTATTCTTTTTTTTTTTTTCTGCATTGTATTCTTAACATGACTTATAGAATTATAACCTCTCTATACAACTACTTCATAATAAAGAGGAGAAGAATGAGAAACATTTTAATGGCATAAGATTATTGCTATTGTTACTTCTAATACGCTTAAAATTAGATTATTATCACTACATTAGATCTTTTCTGTGCTAAAATTAAAAACATAAGTTCATGAAATGGTATGACATTAAAATAAAAAATAGGTTGGACATTAATTAAGTTTACCATTTTTAGCAAAACAGCGGCATTGTCCCAGGATGGCTAGACGTGCATAGCTCATAACTTGTACCTCCAACTGCCAAAGGAAAGTTAGATATTCTAAATAGAGAGTAACTACATGAAAAAAAATGTCCTGGTTGCCAATGGAATAGAACTGAAAACCCAGAAATGAACCTACAGACCTATAGCCATCTAATCTTCGATAAGGGAGCTAAAACAATACAATGGAAGAAAGACAGCCTCTTCAGTAAATGGTGCTGGCAAAATTGGTTAACTACATGTAGAAAACTAAAGCTAGATCTTTATATATCACCCTGCACCAGAATCAACTCCAAATGGATCAAAGACCTTGAACTCAAAGCAGACACTCTGAAAACATTACAGGATGGAATAGGAGAAACCCTAGATCTCCTTGGCTCAGGCCGAAATTTTCTGAATAGAGACCCGGAAACACAACAAATCAAAGAAAGGTTGGACAAATGGGATTGCATAAAGTTGCAGAGCTTCTGCAGGGCAAATGACATAGCTAGCAAGATCAATAGAAAGCCCACGGATTGGGAGAAGATCTTTACTAGCCATACAACGGACAAGGGTCTCATATCTAAAATATACTTGGAACTCAAAAAATTAAACCCCCCAACAACAAATCCTCAAAGAAACAACTGCCCAATAAATAAGTGGGCGAAAGACTTAAAGAGAAACTTCTCTGAAGAAGAAAGAAGGATGGCCAATAGACACATGAAGAAATGTTCAACATCCCTAGCCATAAAAGAAATGCAAATCCAAACAACATTGAGATATCACCTCACCCCAGTTAGAACGGCAAAAATCAAGAACTCTAACAACAACAGATGCTGGAGGGGATGTGGACAGAAAGGAACCTTACTTCATTGTTGGTGGGAATGTAAACTTGTTCAACCACTTTGGAAAGCAGTATGGAGGTTCCTCAAAAGACTTCACATAGAGCTCCCCTATGACCCAGCAACCCCACTTTTGGGCATTTACCCAAATGTTTACAAACAAGACCACACTAAAGCTACCAGCACAACAATGTTTATTGCAGCATTATTTACCATAGCTAAGATATGGAACCAACCCAGATGCCCCTCAGTAGATGAATGGTGGTATCTATACACAATGGAATTCTATGCCTCCATCAGAAAGAATGACATTGCCCCATTTGTTAGGAAATGGAAAAACTTGGAAAAAATTATATTAAGTGAAGTAAGCCAGGCCCAAAGAAACATAGGTCCATGGTTTCCCTTATTTGCAATATCTAGTATATGTATGAGTCAAGCGGAAAAGGTCAGATAATGTGATGTCAGGAAAATGAACCCTTAGATATGTATTTTAATGTTTTTTTCTTTCATGCATGTGTTTCTAATGCATTTATAAGATTATCTCTTTGTTGCTTTGTATGTCCCTCCTCCACAGTATAACCCCTGCTTTCACTATATTTGATGTCAGTATAACTTGTGGAGGAGGTGGGGAAAAACCAGTTGTTTAAGGATACAGGTGGACCTGTTGCAACAATGAGAAGTACAAGTTGTCATGTCCAAAACGAGCTTCACAACGTCGGTGCAGGGGGGGAGGAAGGAGGGGGAAGGAGAAGGATTGGGATTGGGGGGAGGGGGGAGGCTGGGAAGGGATGTGAAGGGTAAACCAAAGGAGGAGGC
The DNA here is from genome assembly GCF_019054845.1 of Dipodomys spectabilis. Taxonomy (NCBI): domain Eukaryota; kingdom Metazoa; phylum Chordata; class Mammalia; order Rodentia; family Heteromyidae; genus Dipodomys; species Dipodomys spectabilis. Next base: position 19,844,759 of record NW_024870683.1, read on the forward strand.
TGCAATGCTTGGTAAGAAATGTACGCATTATCCTGCCCATGTAATTGTAACCCCTCTGTACAGTATGTTCAAAAATAAAATTAAATTAAAAAATTAAAAAAAAATTAAAAAAAAAATGTCCTGGTTGGAGGTGTGGTTCAGCAACAGAGGGTCTGCCTAGCAAGCATGAGGCCCTGAGTTCAAAACTCAGTACCACCAAAAAGAAAAGAAAAGTTCCTTCTGACTAATGGGGCAAGTATTTCAAGACTCATCCAGACCAAAGAGGTATCTCAGCCCTCCCTAATCCCTACAGCTTCAGTAATTCTTTTTGATGGTACTTTGTTTCTAGAACTATTAATACTGCAGAACATAGTCCAGCCCTTCCTATAGTTCACAGGTAGCATAAAACAACCCCTCTGAAGCCAGCATAATGGGGAAAAGTAATGAAATTATATAGTCATAGCAAAAACTACCCTACAGACTAAAGCTGTTCTGCTACAAACCAGGAAATTCTGTGAAGTCATTCTATATTATCTAGAATCAGGAAGTCATTGACCTGGGATATTCTATGAGCCACATTGTTCAGGAAAGACCTGCCCAAGAGTGATCCCCATAGATTCAAGATTTAATCCATCACTTCATGATAATGACAGATAATTAACTGGAGAGCCACACCATGGATATACATATCTATGAAAAAGTGGGAAGGAGCCCGAGGTGATCAAGCTTAGTAAATTTACTCCTTAATCTAGGTTGACTCACTGTTTTATAAAATCCCAAGCTGAGTCATTTCAGTTATAAGCCAAGAAAGCTGAAATGAGAGATGCAGTTGGCTCTGGGCTACCTGTCAGGCAGAGAACAGTAGCCCCAAATTGGAATGAACAAGTCCGAGTTCTATTTAAAGCGGACCCCAAGCCAAAACCAACACAGAAATTCTCAATCTTACCCTATGTGTAGAAGAGGTCAGTATTTTGTTAAGAATCAACATATAATAGGGGGTAAAGTGCTAAAAGTGTGAAATACTATATTGGAATAGGAAATCTAGACATTTAACTTAGTCCTAAAATTTTAGAAATTACTTATTTGCAAAGCCAGCAGGAGCAAAGCACTGCCTGGAAGGTGATGGACAATAGGGCAACAGGTACACAGTGAGTAAAAGATGGAAGCAAAGTCCCAAATTAAATGCTCAGATAATAAATCCTCACCAGACTTGTTACTAAGGAAGGGGATGAACTATGGGGAATCTCTTCACTTGCCAACTGCCATACAAAAAAAAATCACAGAAACTTAAGATCTGAAACAAAAAGCATTTCAAGAGGCTTCACAAAAGATGGAAGCTCACAAAATGGAAGTTTAACAAGAATTTATCAAGCAAAATAGGATAAAGTGGGGAGACATTTAAAAAACGAAAAGAGAGTAGGGCAATGGTAATCCCAGCTACTCAGAATGAGATCTGAGGATCGAGGTTCCAAGCCTGCTGGGGCAGAGAATACCTCCATGAGACTCTTATCTCCAACTAACCACTGAAAAACCAGAAGCTTGACAGGCTGAAATGGGGAGCAAGGAAGACTCAGAGTAGAGGTTCTTGTCTGTGTTCTTTAAATGGGAGACTTCACGAACACTCATCTAGACATAGGGTCACCTTACCTAGCACACCTAATCATTTTTGTTTCCAAGCCTGAAGACAGTGGGTTCAGAATGGGTCTGTTACCTAATACAAGACTTACACAGCTCTTACCATTACTTAAAACTGGAGACAGGAGATCTGGGGTAAGCTTGTTATCATTTAAAACATGGAGACAATGTACAACCTTTAGGACATCCATTTGCTAAACATGCTTGTTTACTTTCAGTCTCTAACTCCAAGGGGCATAAACACTAGAATCATGAGGAGCCTGAGAGCTCAAGGACAAAGAGTTGGGAGGAATGATTGCTCGGTACTAGAAGTCACACACTGTAAGGACTGCAGAGAACCAAACTCTTCTGGGATATACCCGTAAAAGAAGGTAAAAGAGGAACACAGAGAGATAAGAACTCAAAAACTGAGCTCCTCACGTCTCTCACATCCTTGTTCTAACACCATTTTCACCTCAGCAGCAGCTCTTCCTTTGGAGGGCCTCCAGACCTTCATCATTATTATTATAGGAAACTCCCTAATCCCTTTGCTGTAAGTCAAATGGCTTCCTGTCACTTTTAACCAAAGAATTTTGACTAACATGGCATAAGAACATTATAAAGATTGCCAAGTTGTTCTCCAGAAAGCTCATGGATTAATTTACCCAATAACAGAAGCCGGTTTTTCCCCACTCTTATTAACTCTGGATACTTCCATTCTTTCAAATCTTTACAAAATCTCCCTTCTATTCCAATGGGTGGTGAACTAGGAAATAATTTTTGCATAGTATAGTTTTGCCACAGAAATACTGAACAAATGGCTATCAGGAAAAGATCTGGACTCAGAGAACAGAGGGTCCTATTGATATAAACTTGGGTTGTTTTCCACTGGGAAAATGATGAGATAATTTGTGGCTAAATGTTGACTAGTAAGATCTTGCTAAGCAAAAGGATCTTTGAATGGCTGTCAAGGGTGGGTGAGTACTCCAGGTCAGGGGAATGAAACACTGTAGAAACTCGTTGGCTCTCGAACAAACTTCCCAGCCCACAAGGATTCCTCTTCTTATAATGTGGCCTATGCTCAAAGCTGATCAGTCAAACAGATATCTCATCAAACCATACCATAGTAATTATACATTCACACAATACGATGAGTCATAAGTATTACAAAGGAAAACATTTAACAGATAATGATAAAGATAAATAACAGTCTATGAGAACATGTATAGTTAAAAATAAAATGATAAATGTATCATAGATAACACTGATTAAAATACATTATAGATTATATCCCTCTCAAAATCACAAAAAAAAATAAAATACTTAGGAACTGACATGAAAATAATTGTGTAAGGTGTATATAAACAGCAATAATACTGACCACAAACACCCTAAATTATATTCATGAAAATGAAATGTTTAAAGATGACCAGTAGTACTATAAGATGTAAATTAACTCCTGAATTAAATTAAAGCTTAGTGAAGATGTATTCAGAATTTGGCAAGAGCGTAAATCTAGAAGAAAAGCTATGTGGTCCATAAGGTTTTACATTAATTTGTTGGGTAAAAGAGCATTTATCCAAATATATACTAAAAATTACCGTAAAGCTATAGTAACCAAAAGTGTTGCATTAACAGTAGAATAAATAAGAAAATTCTAAATAAAATAACTGAAGTATGAATAAAGATTCAGTATACAGTAAAGGTTATATAATAAAGGTTATATTTTAAATCAGTAGGAAGAGGATAAACTAGTTAGCGAGTTACACTTAAAATTCCAGTAGTTTGTTTAGCAAATTTAACAGAAGAGAACTTATTGCATGTTACCCAATGGCTTTCAAAGTCATTAAAAAGACTGGAGGTGGAAAAAGATGATAATACAGCCAGGAATGACTTTCAAAACCATATGGCAAGTCTGGGCCAAGAAAGTCAGCGCCAAATTGTTAAGCTGCTTCTATATTTGCCAGATCTACAACCGTGCTGCCTTTGTTAGTTTCTGCCTCAAAAATAGATAGCATTGCTTGGGCACTGGTAGCTCATGCCTATAATCCTAGCTACTCAGGAGGCTGAAATCTGAGAATCATCTGGTTTGAAGTCAGCCTGGAGAGCAAAGTCTATGAGACTCTTATCTCCAATTAACCACCAAAAAACTGCAAGTGGAGTTCTGGCTCAAAGTAGTACTGTGGGAGACTTGAGCAAAAAAGCTCAGGGATAGCACCCAGACCCTGAGTTCAAATTTCATGACTGACAAAGAGGTAGCATTTTACTTTGTCTTCATATCATCCTTGCAGAATCAAGTTCCACTTAAGTGTATCTAACCAACAAAACTGAATATGAAAAGATGTGTGAGGTACAGATTTTAACTTTCAGTCTGGGCGGTGCAAGGGAGGGCATTGGTGGTGAGCAGACCAATGCACATGACTCAAAATAACGCATCAGACAATTCACATAGAAATATCCCAGTGGTAAAGTATAACAAAATAGTCTAAATTGAGTATGCTATCTCCTACAGACCTGATGTTATGCATATGAATTGTTTTAAGTCCTTGCTGGTACATCATATATACTGTCATGTACCTATTAAAATGGTTAGGGGATACTAATGATAAGAAAAGATGTTTGAGTCATCAAATTTGAAAGTCAAAATATTTAGTATGAAGATTATAATCCCATTATGTGAATTATTGCTGCTATGTTATATGCAGTGTTCACTAACATCTTACATGCATATTTAACATACTAAATATACTAGATATATTCTTAATTTATATAACAAAACATATACATATATCTATGTAGAATAAAAAAGAAGGGGAAAAGGTTGTGTGTCAAATTGATTTAAATGACTATTTCAGAACAATGGGCTCATAGGTTCATTTCATTTTTATTTTTTTCCTGCTTATAATTTTATGGAGGGAATAGCAGTACTGGGATTTGAACTTGGAGCCTCATGCTCTTGCTCAGTTTGCTTATTCCGCTCTTGCTCTACCACTTGAGCCATACCTTTAAGCCTTGCTTTTTGGGGAATGGATTCTCATGGATTTAAATTTTTTTTCCTTGTAAAGATGCTGTACAGAGAGGTTCCAGTTATGTCAGTAAGGTGATGAGTACATTTCTTGTTGAGCATTGTTATCCCCTCCTTTGGATTCTATGGACTTTTCTGCCCTGACTAGCTTTGGAACACAATCTTTCAGATCTCAGCCTACTGAGTAGGTGAGATTACATGCAAGAACCACCAGGGCTGACCTTGCTTATAATTTTTTTTTTTTTTAATTTAATTTTATTTTATTTGTGAACATACTGTACAGAGGAGTTACAGTTACATGGGCAGGATAATGTGTACATTTCTTACCAAGCATTGCAGCCTCCTCCTTTGTTTATCCTTCACATCCCTTCCCAGCCTCCCCCCTCCCCCCCTCCTTGCTTATAATTTTTAAGTAGATATAGAGTAACAGAATATGTCTTCCATTACAAAAGAAACTTATTTTTAAAAGAAAACTAAAGGAAGCACAATGAGCAACTATAAGTTTGTGTGTTTGCCAGTACTGGGATTTGAACTTTGGGCCTGGGAACTATCTCTTAACTTTTTTTTTTTCAAGGCTCACATTCTACCACTTGAGCCACACCTTCATTTCTGGCTTTTTAGTGGTCAACTGGAATAGAGTATCATGGACTTCCTGCCCACTGGCATTGAACTGCAATTCAAGTTGAACCAACCTAATTTACCAGTCCTAAATAATTTGCCAACATTTTAATGAAAAGTTAATATTTACTGGGGACTTGCTGTGTGAGACACTATCCTTAACATTTTAAATGTATTAGTACTTTTGTTTTCTATGAACATCCCAAGAAATAAACACCATTATTGTTTTCCCTCTACACTAAAGGAATGATGACACATGGAAGGTTAAGCAACTTACCTGATGCCACATAACTAACAGGTGTGAAACTCAAACACTTACTGATATTCATATCATTCATATTAGTTAACATTTTTAATGTTTAGTTAACATTTTAATAGAGTATAATACTATAAAATTCAGTGGCTTTTCCTATATTCACAGAATTGTGCAATAATCATCATCAATTCTGGAACGTTTTTATAACCCTAAAAGGAAGTTCTACTCCCTTGTCTACTCCCTAAAAGGAAGTTTCACTTCCCTCACTATAGGCACCATACTAATACCCCTTGTACAATCTATTTATACTTATAACAGCAGCTAATACCTCCATATGTGGATGCGGAAAACAAAGTAGAGAGAGTTCAAGGAATTTGTCCAAGCAGTAGAACTGGAATTTCAATGTAGGCAGTCTGCCCTTGGAACAGAAACTCTAAATGATTGCCACGCTATTTCCATATGGTATCATAAAAATGAAAACCTATGAGTAGGTAGGGATTAATCTAAGAATGTAAGGATGGTTCAATTTCAAGAAATCTAGTAATGTTTAATGTCATATTTTCATTTTAAAAGTTATATGGCAGAGGCATTTAATTACATAGCTATTTCTAAGAGGACAGAAATGATTGATAAAAATCCCCTTAGTAACATAGAACAGAAGAACCTTATATCAAGTAGTTCCAACACTTAATAGTGATGCAAAGAAGACATGGCTTATTCTACCTTAAGCTACTATAGTGTTAGACAATAAGTCAATTTAAAAAAAGAAGCTTCTCTTGGAAAAGAAAATATAAAATAATGATTTCTTAGATTATACAAACAGAAAAATCAACTTAGAACATTTTTTGATAATACTGAAGTTCAGTAATCCAGGAAACTGAAAGTCTCTGAGAAAAAAAAATCAAGAAGATAAGTACATGTAGATATAAATGCCACTAAGAAGAGATGGGAGTGGGAGGTTAGAGCTGAAATCTGTCTTTCAGGCTGAATGGTCCCCATAAACTGGAAATCGTTAAGTCCTGCTTCATCTCCCAAAAATGCCGACCAGTTAAAATTCTTGACATTCTTTCCCTATGCCTGTTTTGCTTGAAAAAAAAATACGTTTGAAACCACAATGTTGGACTCATAGTTTATTTTTATATGTCAGTATTTTAACTGGAAGGAAGAGAGGATTTTTCATGGATCTTTAGGTTATGGTGATTTGACATTTATTAGTTACAGAATTTATCACCCATGCAGAGAAAGGGAAAACTTTTGCAAGAAAGTGGAAAAGCTCAGAGCCAATGTTTTATATTCCCCTTTTACTTGACATGCTACTTCAAACATCCGGTTGTGTGGAGTAAGCAAAAGGACCTCAGAAGCCTTTGAAGCCTGTGTGGCTTCGAGGAAATTACAGAGTGACACTGTGAGGGAGCATCTGTGTACTGCTGAGGTCACCAGGGACCAGGCAGAAGGGAATCCACAGCTTTGCAAGAACCCAAATAGATCTGTTCAACTAGGGCTTACTCATGTATGCTACAGATTTGACTTAATGAACTTACCAAATAAATTTTGACAAATCATCCACTTACGCACCTTTACTCTCCCTTCTTGTATAGAGGCTTTGGTGGCTAAGATGTGATCTGACAGATTAATTTATCTTTAGAAGCAGACCAACATCTGGAATGTGACCAATAAAAACCAATTTGAAGTCAGAACCTCTTGTCTGAGACCCAAATTAACCCAATATCTGTATTCTTAATCCTAACTCTTGCATCTAGGATCCATCTCCAGCTTCATTTATTTGAGTTTAAGTCACTCTCCCAGCCAAGTGTAATGTCTCACTACTGTAATCTTAGCTACACAGGAGGCAAGATTTGAGGATTACAGTTTGAAGGCAGCCTCTACAAGAAAATCTGTGAGACTCTCATTTTCAATGAACCACCAAAAAAGCAATAAATAGATCTGTGATGGCTCAAGTGGTAGGGCACTAGTCTTGAATGGAAAAAGCTAAGGGAGAGTGCACAGGCTCTGAGATCAAGCCCTACTAGTACTGGCACCAACAATAACAACAAAAAATCATTTCCCCTATGTACTTTCATTCATATTCATAGATTTATGCCCCCAGATATTAATCCTGAGACTCAAAGCTACACACTGGGCATCTCCACCTGAACAAAAACCATAAAGATGTAGTGCAACTGGGTACAAGCTGAAGTAACCTCTACCTCTAATGTTGTCCAGACTGTCTACATCAGAAAACTAATTTCTCAGATGCTACTGGTCTATGAATGACACTTTAGTAACAAATCTAGGAAGCAAGGATTCTTTTTATAACCTCTACAACTAGATCAAGTCCCATGGGTTCTGTCTTATTTGTAAATCACTTGTTCCTCATCATCCCACCTCCACTGTCTGAATTCCAGATTATATGACTCTTCCTTCTCTAGTCTCTCCAATCTATCTACTGATCCCCACACCACCTTTCTTGGCCATACTATATTTTTTTTGGGGGGGGGGTCCGGTCACAGGGCCTGAACTCTGGGCCTGGGCTCTGTCCCTCAGCTCTTCAGCTCAAGGCTAGCGCTCTACCACTTGAGCCACAGCACCACTTCCAGCTTTTTTCTTTTTGCTTATGTGGTGCTGAGGAATCGAACCCAGGGCCTCAGGCATGCAAGGCAAGCGCTCTACCACTGAGCCAACTTCCCAGCCCGCCATACTATTTTTTCATTATATAGTCCTCCACAACCGTCTTTTATCAAAGGCAAACCTGAGACTTGCCATGCCTCTAAATTATTTAAGCTCTGTTCTTGGTGCCCAAGGCTCATCATGATCTGGCTCATCCTACCTTAGTGGTACTTACGTCTTCAATCTCTTCCCAACATACCTTTACCTCATTACTACTCCTCTGTTCTCACACACCTCGTGCTGTTCCATGTACCTTGTCCTCCTACTCTCTGTTGCTTCAGTTGGAATGTTATTCTAGTCTAAGGCCAAGTCTTCCTCCTTTCTCATCCTCTTGGGATCTGTCTATTTGTCCTTTTCACAAGAACATTTACAAAGTCCTCATCTTGATCAAAGTCTTTTTCCTTGTACTGAACTTTAAGGTTGGCCTTGGCTCTTTGACCAGTAGGATAAAAGCAGGGATGGTAATGTGCCAGTTGCAAACCCCTTTACACAAGCTTCTATCATCATTAGGAGAACATTCCAGAAGGAGCATCTGGAGCAGAATGAGCTGACCTGAGTCCAGCTTTGACCAGCTATATATATACCTATATATACCTATACATATATACCTATATATATATATATATATATATATATCTTTTATGGGTTTTCATATATATATATATATATATATATATATATATAAAATGGGTTTTCATATATATACCTATATATGTTATGGGCTTTCATATATATATATATATATATATATATATACACACACACACACACACACCTATATATACCTATATATTCCTATATATATACATATATTATATATATATATACCTATTTATATACCCATAAAAGATAGATAGACAGATAGATAGATAGATAGATAGATATGCTAAATGCTCACTGTTACATGAACTTGAGTTTTGTGGCTGCTTGGTATTTGGTCTACAGTAACAGTAGATTAACTGATGTGTCCAGTGTGGTGTATTTGTCCTGCCTATCTCCTTCTTTAGCATTCTTACAGTCTCCTGTCTAGCGTCTCTCCAAGACAAGTTAGAAAGCAAAGCTGGTGATTTGAACAGCTGCCATTATTACTGAGCACTTGGCATAATTCAAGCTGAGGACTGAACTTTGAATTCTAAGACAGCCTGCCAAGCATTACTCTCTCCCTAGTAAATGGAATTTGAGCCCTTTCCTTTAAGTAGTTAATTCCCTAACTAAAACTATTTTTAGACTTAAATTTGTTATCATTTTACAAGACCAGTGCCTACAACATCCTTTGCGTATGGACACATCAACCATGGGAAGATATAGCTGATTTTCTACCATGATTAAACTAGCTTTAGCTTTAGTTATTCAAAGACCCTTGAAATCTGGAGGACTTTGGACAAGTAAAAAGACTTTGGTTTTCTCAAAATTTGTGTCTGCATTTTTCTTTGCCCTTAATAAAGAAAATTAGGTTCCACGAAGAGTTTAGTATTCCAAAAGCTGGTGCACAAAATTATGGCAAGCCAGGGATTTGTTAGAAGAGAATAAATCTGCCAGGCACTGTCTTGGGAAGATGCTAGACTTAAAAGATTGCTCACAGTCTAAGTGCATTGCAAGCCCAAAAGAATATGTAGCAGAGAATCTTGATATGAATCCAGAGAAAGGCAACTTTGGTACCCCAATGTTCTCATTAATAAGAAAGTATTGTTGCAGTTGTTTAGAGAGCCAGATACACAACCAATAGGTGAGAAGCAGCCATGCCTGTACTGGCAACATTTTTACATGGTGATACAGAAATATTGTATTTAACTCTTCCATGTTAATGAATTTATAACAAGTTTTGTGATGGTTATACACACACACTACAAATGGTGGCTGTGATCACCAAATGGTGGCTGTGATCACGATGGATCTATCTAGAATGTGTTTGTTGTACCATGTTAAATGGGGGGAAAACAGGAAGCAAAATTATTTATATGCTATCAATAGATGCCACATTCCTAGAAAAGAGATGAACAGGAAAGATACACCAAAAGTAGTTATTTGGTAAGTGAAATTACGAGATACTTTTTAAATGTTTCTACTTTTTCAAAAGATTTCATGCAAAAATATAACTTTATGATGAAAATGACCATCTCACATTAAATGAAGTATACATACAGAACCTAGAAATTGAAAATGAAGGCCTTCCTAGTGAACAGTGAGCCAAAACTACACAGTGAGCAAACCTCACAATCCACACAGAGCTTGCTGCAAGAAGGCCCAATTCCCTTATAGACAATCAGTGTGCCCTCTCCAAACTGGCTAGAGAGAGACAAACCATTCTCCACTGTACATTTCTAGACCTCACCCAGACTACTCGCCTTCTCATTCATGACAATTGAGAATGGTTCCTGGAAGTCACATTCAAAAAGATACAATTTTTTGTTTTCATTTTTGTTTTTGTTTTGTCAGTCATTTTTTTGTCAGTCAGTTTTTGAACTCTGAGCTTGGGTGCTATCCCTTTGCTCTTCAGCTCATGGCAAGCTCTCTACCACCTGAGTCACAGCACCACTTTTGGTTTCCTAGTAGTTTATTGGAGATAAGAGTCTCACGGACTTTTCTGCCCAGGCTGGCTTTGAACCGTGATCCTCAGATCTCAGCCTCCTGAGTTAGCTAGGATTACAGGCATGAGCCACCAGTGCCGGGCTCAGTTATTTTTTTTTTGTTTTTTTTGTTTTGTTTTGTTTTTTGGGGTCTGGTCGTGGGGCCTGAACTCTGGGCCTGGACGCTGTCCCTCAGCTCTTCAGCTCAAGGCTAGCGCTTTACCACTTGAGCCACAGCGCCACTTCCGGCTTTTTTCTTTTTGCTTATGTGGTGCTGAGGAATCAAACCCAGGGCCTCAGGCATGCAAGGCAAGCACTCTACCACTGAGCCACCTTTGTTTATTTAAAAAAAAAAAAGCAAAGAAGATTTAGTCTAAACATACAACCCTGAAAACAACAATACATGGTACCCAATTCAAAACTCTTATCTTCCTTCTGAGTTAGTACAGGAACTCATTTCATACCTACCCCTGTCTCCACTCATCCATCCTCCTCAGGTCTTTCTTTGCCCTTCCACTATTTCCAGGAGTCAGTAAGGCAGAGAGAGCTGTTCCACAGAGGGGAGTGGGGAAGGAAAGCCAAGCTGGGAGAGGGAGGACACTGAAATTATGTAGATAGATTATTTTTTTCTCTTATGTCCTGTGACCCTCTTGTCAAAATTACAACTCATCACACACAACTCTCATATACACCCAAGAAAATTCTTACAGGCAGAAATCCCAGAAACAATTATTTATGGTCTAACTTCTCCGTTTTACTGGAGATACTTTTAATTGCTTTTTAAATCATGTCTCTGCATAGCTTCCAAGTGGGTAACCACAGTGCCTCCTTACTAAAAATGGAAGTTGATAGATGGTCAAACTCCTAGGAAGTATTTCAATATTTATTCTGCTGTCAAGGCAGGAGCTTCTAGGTTTTGTTAAATTGAGGTTAAAAGTCCTCCTGGTTGCAAACTACCACTAGATGTCCCTCTTCCCCTCAACCTAAATCAAGGAAGTGCCTCCACACTACCTAAGGGTCTGCCAGTTGTTGGGCAAATGAACACTTGAGTGGGCAGAGACCTAGTTTTATGGTTTGAACTTAGGGCCTGGGCACTGTCCCTGAGCTTTTGCTCAAGGCTAGCGCTCTACCGCTTGAGCCACAGTTCCACTTCTGGCTTTTTTGGTGGTTCATTGGAAATGAGAGTCTCACAGACTTGACTGCCTGGGCTGGCCTCAAACCATGATCTTCAGAGCTCAACCTGATGAGTCGCTAGGATTATAGACATGAGCCACAAGCACCCAGTGCTGAGAAAACTTTTAATATTGATTTATTTTTCTTCTGAATCCTGTTTTGCTTCTCCAATGGAGTTTTCACAATAGACCAATTCCTGAGTGCAAGTTGACACAGCAGGAATTTAGTTTCATTCACTTGCCCCTTGAAAGAAAGCCTTTGACAGTATGAACAGAAAGACATATCGTGGACCCTCTACCATCATCAAAAATTATTACAAATCAGCTCATGAGACTTAATCATTTTCTATGCTGGTCAAAGGCAACAAGGGTTTCTTCTCATTGGAAGACTGAGTCCCTGATCATTTCAGTCAGGAGGGGCAACAGACCCTCGTCCAAAAAGCACATGGATTTGACTTCCTTTATGCCTGTCTGCGGCATACTAACCACAACCACTTGAGGTATGCTGTCATACCTCAAGCTTTTGGAGGCAACTTGCCAAAACAAAATGTGTCTAAAGCCTGCTAAACTGCAAGTCCCATGGGACCCACAAAGTCCCTGTGTAGTGTTAATAAACAGGGAAGGAGGACAAGTCTAACTTTCTAGTAAAGACAGGAAAAAGCTTTGAACTAATCAAGGTAGATCCAATTCTGAATTCCTCTCATGGTGACTCACTGAAAAAGACCTTTTGATGGGTGAGTTCTTTGTGGTCCATTAGGAAAATATACTATCATAATTACTAAGTTTGAATCATAATGAAAGCAGTTAACAATAGAAGAGCTAGAGCAGAAAAAATCCTGAATCCCAACAATCAAGACGCATGCAAAAATACAAGTATAGTCTCTAAAGTTTTCCTGGGCATGCTTTTCATTATTTCTTCCAAGTTTTATATGGTTTCAAGGAAAGGAAGAAATCATTGTATCTCCTGAAGTCTAGAGTCCAAGAAGACTGATCTGAAGCTGCCTATAAAAGCAAAGGAAAGATACAAGAATGTGCAGCAGTATATCCATGAAGATTTGCATTGAGAACATCCCATGGTCTAAATAAGAGCTGTCTGACCATCTCAGAGCAGCCATAAAGTTCAACAATGCCTGGTGTTAATCAACATAGAAGCTCACTATCCAAGAAGTTTGCCACGGTAAAAAGCTCTGCTGACTTAACCTGAAAAGCAGAAGATTCTGAGAAAATGTCAGAACTGACAAGTTCAGAGTACATGATTTCCACTAAAGAGTAGTGTTTGCCAGTCCTGGTGGCCGATACCTGTATACCTGTAATCCTAGACACTGGGAAGGAAGGCTAAGTGTGGGAGGATTATGGCTCGTGGCCACTCTAGGCAAAAAGTTCATAGTGTGCTCATCTTAACCAATAAAAAGTTGGGTGTATGCATACCATGCCAGCTACATAAGAGTTTTAAATAGGAGGAGTAAAGCCTAGACCTACCAGAAGACCTTATTCAAACAAATAATGAAAGGAAAAAGGGCTGGGGTAAGGCTCAAGTGAGAGAGTGCCTTTCTAGCAAGGTTCTGAATTTGAACCTTAGTATCAGCACCAAAAAGAAGCAGAAGAAGGCGGAGGCAATAAGGAAAAGGAGGAGAAGAAGGAAAAAGAAAGAAAGAAAGAAAGAAAGAAAGAAGGAAGGAAGGAAGGAAGGAAGGAAGGAAGGAAGGAAGGAAGGAAGGAAGGAAGGAAGGAAGGGGAGTTGCAAAGTGTGGTGGTGCAGGCCTATAATCCCAGTACTCAGGAGGTTGAGGTTGAGATAATAGAATCAAAGTGTTTGAAACTAACTTAGGCTGTAGAGACCCTGTCAAAAAACAAAATTCAAATACTAAGAGTAGAGCTGGATTAGAAGTCCCAAGAGTCTCCAGAGAATTGGCAATAGTGACCCTTGGATGAAAACCAGTGTTTGGGAACTTGACAGCTCCACTGCCAGGTTGTAGCCAGGAAAGAAAAGGAAGCCATTTCTCTGTGTGGTTATTGTTTTAATGTCTTTTTTTTAACTCACACAATATCTTAATATTGACAACTAGTGGGACAGAACTGTGTGGCTACAAGACTTCTCAATTTTTTCTCTAGTTGCTACTTTGCCCTCTTTGTCACCCATTACAGTACCTCATCAGACTGAGCCACACAGAGCATACCAAAGTGACATATATACGTCATTGCTGAAGGACTCAGATCAGTTCTAATACAGATCAAGCTCTTCCTTCACTGGTTTTTATTAAAAGTTCAGCAAAAGTATCCTGAAACAAAGAGGATCCTCACTGGGCGCTGGTGGCTCACGCCTGTAATCCTAGCTACGCAGGAGGCTGAGATCTGAGATCACAGTTCAAAGCCAACCTGGACAGGCAAGTCCATGAGACTCTTATCTCCAATTAACCATCACAAAACTGGAAGCAGCACTCTGGCTTAAGTGGTAGAGTGTTCGCCTTGAGCTAAAGAGCTGAGGGACAGTGCCCAAACCCATAGTTCAAGCTCCACAACTGGAAAAAAAAATACAATAAAGAGGATCCTGGCTTTGTGTCAAAGCTGCTTCTCTCAGAGAAACACTTAAGAGCAAAAATAGGGAAAAATATTTTTAAAAGTCATGATGCACATCAAGTGCTGGTGACTTACACCTGTAATGCTAGCTACTCAAGAAACTCAGATCTGAGAATCAAGGTTCAGAGCCACCCCACACAGAAAAGTCATGAGAAACTTGTTTCCCATTAGTCAGCAAAAGTCCAGAAGTGTAGGTATGGCTCAAGTAGCTGTGGCTTAAGTGGTAGAGTGCCAGTTTTAAGTGTAAAAGTCAAGTGAAAGTCAGAGGCCCTGAATTCAACTTCCAGTACTGGTGCACTCTCATGAGAACGTGCGTGCACACACACATGCATATGCATACACATAAACCATAATGTGTATTTTCAGTGAAATTTTACAAGCTGTATGGATGTGTAAAACTATCACAGGCTGCTATAGGAAGAGGGGCCAAGAACAAGAATGGGTGGGTTGTTATGAAAAACAGGTTTATAACATTAAAAATAAAAAGACTTGTAATAACAGAATGAATGGTAGACTATTGAAAAACATCAGAATAGAATAGCACCACAGGAATTCATCAGCCATTCCAGGAAATATTACTTAGGCACCTCTTTTTGTCTGGCTTATATCCAGGACCAAGATATTAAACAAGAAGTACATTCATCCATGGTCTCCTAATGCTTCTATTCAACTGGAAAATACTACAGAATCCAGAGCAAACAAGGACAATTAATATAAGTGATAAGAAATCTGTAATTAATATAAACATGATGATCCAGTATGAAGATGATGCAGTATCTATAAAATGATGTCCTGCAGAAGGAGACTAAAGAACACATTCAAGAAACAGTAGAAGAAAATTTCTGTGAGCTGACTGAGGTCTACATCAGGACTCAGAAGTCCTCAGAAGAAATGATAGCTATAATAGTATAGAATTTAGAACTTTTAACTAAAATAAACATTGTTAGAACTAGCAAAGGCCACTACTTAATGACACTAAATTTAACGTAATAAGAAGACAAGTTTAAACATGGATATACCTAATAAAACAGCTTCAAAATATATGATTCAGGTTTCTTCCACGAGTAAAAAAAATCCCAAGTATCCCATCCAAATAGGCAATCTCACTGTATCTTTTTCAGCTGATAAGAGAAAAGCAGAAAACAAAGAAAATGGCAAAGATTCTGAAACATAATTGACACACTTGATAGAATGAAAACAGAATTTTGCATTCATCCATGGAAAATGTTCATCTTTCTCAAGTATACCAGAGACATTTGGAAGTCAGAGAGCAAGGTGGAGTTCCAAAATAAAGATGAAATCCTAGGCTATGATAATATACCAGCGCATCATCCACTTGTGCGCCTGAAACACTTACTCTAAAGGCAATGTTTACTATTGTCTAAGAAAAATATTACCCAAGAACTATAAAATCAGCCAAAATTGTTCCTGTCAGAAAAAAGAGAAAAAAAAAAAACGTTTTCTTCACACATTCAAAGTATGCTTCATGAGGGAAAGGAGGATGGATATCATTTATGGAAGCTGAAAAAAAAAAGTGATTTGGCCTAACGTGGGGAAAAGAGATGTGAGGCTTAAAATGAGCAAATGAGCAGCTGAGTAAGCAACATACCAAGCAAAGTACAGCTACCTCTGGAGCCCCTGACAGATGAAGCGAAGAACCTTCACAGAGTCACTGTGTTGTAAGAAACCAGGATCTGGAAATAAATATGCAAAATTTTTTAATATATCAAGGATTTGGGGGAAATAAGGTCAGAGGGAAGTACTCTGTGGCAGATTTCTGAAGTAGAAAAACACATATATTTTCATTAGTGACAGAGGTTAAAATGGTTTCAAAAACATTTTTTAAGTATATGACTTCTAAGTAACTAGAAAATGATTTCAAGATGGGAAGATAGGACAAAAGAAAATAAGGATGCATAAAAGAATAGTAGAGAGAATCAGCTACATAATGCTATTGTACAAAGCCCCAGGAAATGGATGGTAAAGCAAAAAAAAAAAGATATTGCTGCATATTAGCTATAATTAGATAGATACTGCAAACACAATTATAGAGTTAGAAAATTAATCAAGAGGCTAAGCCAGGTGTGGGTAGCTCACATCTATAATCCTAGATACTCAGGCTGTAGAGATCTGAGGATCACAGTTTGAAACCAGCCTGGGAAGGGAAGTCTGTGTCTCCAAGTGGTAGAATGCTGGCCTTGAACAAAAAGAGCTCAAGGACAGCGCCAAGGCCCTGAGTTCAAGCCCCACAACTGACAAAAAAAAAAAAATTAAAAGTGAGAAATAAACAGTACCAAGTACAGCTCAAGTGGTAGAGTATTTGGCTAGCAGCCTGAATCCCTGAGTTCAATAACCACAGAATAAAAAAAAAAAAAAGAAATAACCACATACCAATTTGGTTAAGTCAAAGGATTGTTTCTAATCAACAGTACAGAAACAAATCAAACAACCTTGAAAGCACATTTTAACCAACAATTTCACTTTTAGGACTTTATCTTAGGGAAATAATTATAATGACATAAGATCCTTATCCCACACAAAATAGATGCTATTGAACTCAATAGAATATCATGCAGCAGCTTAAAAACTGAGATATACCAATCTGTCTCTGCAGGAAAAGTTAATAGAAATGTGTTTTATAAAATTAGCAACAGACAAAGAAATAAAAATAGATTACAATGTAATCTACGTGTGCTCGATGGATACATAGACAGACAGATAGATATGTATCAGCATCCAAGCTTGCTTTATGTGGTTGAAATCTCTAGTCACATTTAGAAGGTGCAAAAATGTTCCGATCTTTGGATCTGGTCTGCCAGGGCATGCCTGTAATCTCAGCTCCTTATCACCTTAGAGAATAATCATGGTTTAAGACCGGCCCCAGGTGAAATTGCATGACCCCATCTAAAAAGTAAACAAACAAACAAACAAATAAATAGAGTTGTAGTTCAAGTGACAGAACACTAAGTTCTAGCCATTCAGTGGAAGGTGAAAAATTAATTTGACTCCTACAAGTGAAAAATTCTGCTGTAACAGACTGAGGTAAATTTACATGAAGTGAATCATTAGGATACTTTATAATGATTATTCTTTCCCCCACAGTGAAATCTGCTCATTTAATTTGTCCACCTATTTCTGTGTGTGAATAAATTAAACCAAAATCAGACACTAAAAAGAACAGCTATCATTAGCAGACAGTAAGGTTATCAGCCGAAAACCTTAGTGTAGATATTAGCAAACATTTTTCTGTTGTTACCAGACAGTGTCCGGTCTTCTTGAAGTCACTTAAACAACCACTTTGTTCCTCTGAGTAATCACTGTTAAATGAATCCCTGCCCCACCCTGCCCTCCTCCAGCCCAGACTTTAGCTGTGACCTAAAACAGATTATAATACAAGCTAAGTTTAAGCAGGAAGTCAAAGAGACCAAAACTTCTGAGAATCTATTTATTTCAGCAAGGACATTCTGACCAGATTGCTTCTGTTAGAAGAAAAGTCTTCTCATTACTGCTTCAAAGTCCACTTCCTACTAGTTTGCAAAACTAATTTTGAATAGTCAACCTCAAAACAAAACAAAAATGTCTAAAATGTAACTGAAAGACCTTAAAATTGTGAATACAGAAAGAAATATACCATTTATTTGGATATCAATTCCATTTTCCAGTTATGCTACTATTAATTCCAACAAGAGCTGCTTTCTACCTGCAAAGATGACCATTTCTCCATGGTTGTTTTATTGGCCTCTATTTCTCCTCATTCTGGAGCTCTCTCTGGGAAATCTAAAGAATGTTTCTATTTCTAGAGCCATCAATGTACCAGTAAATTTCAAGTTGTGATTTCTGGCCAACTCTTTTCATCAAAGACCAACTTCAGATGTAGCCTTTCCTACTATCTTCTTCTGGAACTGAGCTTCTTTCTTCTTCTTATCTACCCTCACTCCCAATGTGTTGGTCCTTGGTCTAATTTGCTACCTTATTAAATGACTGCACTACTTTAACTTGAAACAAAAAAGAACTTTCCTTATCATTTCACCTTGGAAGCAATATCTGAGCAGTCACTAAATCTTGGCTGGTTCTACCTCTTAAAGTATACAACACATGCCCACTGCTTTTCATCCAGGCCCCTCAACAAAGCTAATGCTATCTTTCACCTCAGATACATTAGTGACATTGCATTGTTCTCCATTAATTCACTCCTGATCCATCAATACCATCATCCAACCAGCAAGTTTTGTAACCGCCTATCTTTTCATCAACTCCCCAGTCCAGAAGTACTCATTCCTTAGAATAAAGAAAAAAACCTTTAGCATGAATCATAGGGTTCTTCCTTATGTAGCTCCTAACAATTATTCTCATGCCAGCCTGTTATTCATGCTCTATGTGTATATGTAATCTTTCAGGCCTTAACTACAGGTTTTTAAATGTTTATCTGATGAAACATTGTATTCCATCAGTTTTCTTACATAATGTGATTCACCTAGATCATGTCCACAGTTTTCAGCTGTAAACTTTAAAGTCACTTTCTCCAATAAGCCTTGTTTGTAAAACCCTTGACCACTTATATAATGTCTTCTTCCAATGGCTCACCTCCATTCTAGAGGATTATAAGGATAGAAGCCCTGTCTTTCTTATCATTCTTTCCTAAATATGTAGAAGATGTTTAATAGGTCATATGCTTACAAAAGGTTTCAGAAGGGGTAAAGTGGCTCATGCCTGTAATCCTAGCTACTCAGGAGGCTAAGATCTGAGGATCACAGTTCAAAGCCAGCCCGGGCAGGAAAGTCCATGAGACTCTTATCTCCAATTAACCACTCAAAAAACCGGAAGTGGCTCTCTAGGGGTAGAACTCTAGCCTTGAGCTGAGGGATGGTGTTCAGGCCCATAGTTCAAGTCCCATGACCAACAAAAAAAAATAAAAAAGATTGCACAAGGAAGAAATGGGGAAAGAGGAAAAGAGGAAGTGAGCCTTTTTGTGTGAGTTTTAAAGACTGAGTCTCAAGAAATTGGCCTACTTAATAGATTCTCAGAGTTGTAGACAAAGCTCCTGTCCATGGAAACTATACTACTCTCTCCTCTTCCTCTCTTCCTCTTTCCCTACTTTCTTTCTCCCTCTCTTCCTCCCTTTATCCTCCCTTCCTCCCTTTCTTTCTTCCTTCCTTACATCCTCCTTTCTTTCCTTCCTTTCTTCCTGATATTGGGGTTTAAATTCAAGATCTTATACCCCCAGCCCTTTTTGCTTGTTATTTTTCAAATAGGATCCCAAATTTATGTCCAGGCCAGCTTGGACTATGATTTTCCTGTTCATGCTTCCCACTGTAACTGTGGTGACAAGCACACACTACCAGACCAGCTTTATTGGTTGAGATGATGTCTCAGGTACTTTTTGTCTAGGTTAAAACCCTGAGAAGGTTGACCTGCAATCCTCCTAAACTATGTCTCCCAACTAGCCAAGATTACAGGCATGAGTCACTGCACCTTCCCTATTCCTCCTTAGCTGGAAGTCTATCCATTTCATTGATCTACTCAAAGAGCCAGTTTTGTTTTCATTGACTGTTGATTTCTTACTTTTTGTTTCACTGAGGTATGCTCTTATTTTCATTATGATAACACCCTCTACTAAAATTTAAATTTTAAATGTACATTTCCTATAATCCAGGAAAGGCAAGGAACAGAAAGGACCTTAATGTTCATCAAAAAGGTAATAGCATAAGACACTGGTGGCTTGCGCCTGCAATCCTAGCTACTTGGAGGGTGAGATCTGAGGATAGCGGTTCAAAGCCATCCTGGGCAAGAAAATCCATGAGACTTTTATGTCAATTAAGCACACACACACACACACACAAGCCGAGAGGGAGCTGTTGCTCAAGTGGTAGTGCACTAGCCTTGAACAAAACTAATTAAGGGACAGTACCCAGGCCCTGAGTTCAAGAACCAGTACCAGCAAACAACAGCAAACAAAAACTACAAAAAGTGAGTACTCAGGAAGAATCAAGATGGCAGAGTAGTGACAGGAGTTAACCCAAGCTCCCTCTGATCAAACAGAGAAGCAGACCCTCTAGTATGGAACTCCTCTCCAAGACAACCAGCGAACAAACTAGAAACAATCAAGAGTTTGGCACCAACCAAGCAAATTCAAATTGAAGCATCTACAAGAGAGGAAACACAACATGGAGAAACCCAAGCGGGCGCCCAGCTAGGCTGCCAGCAACCACAGGCTTCAGCTGGAGAGCCATCCCTATTTTCCTTCCTTTCTCTCCTCTCCCCTTCGCTACCCCCTTGACACCCTTCCCACCCCCCACCCCCCCAACCTCACCAGCAGGCCGCAAGGACATACCTGGGATCCAGAACCTCAGACCAGCAGCCACTGGGGTGCGCAGCAGGAGCGCCATTCCCGGAGTCAGGCAGGTCCCCTGGGCGCTGGAAGGGGCTCGCCTGGCCCACCAAGCCCGCCCCTTAATGGTGGAGCCTCTAACCCCACAAATGGTCTTGGCCTGACCTCTTACCCGAAAGGACTCGCCAGGGCTTTAACCACTGGCCTGACCTCTTAACCCGGAAGGGCTTGCCAGGACCCTGACACTGGTAAGCTTTACGATGGGCCTCCAACTTCCCTCTGGCTTTCTTGCTTGTGGCTGGGGCGCTCCCACTTGAGCATGGGCATACCGGGGCTTCTAAAAGCCCACACTTGCATCCCCACGTGGGAAGCTGCCAGCACCCCGCAGGGGAGGGGGGGTCCTCACCCACCGAGCCCGCCTGTGTATCCCCAAGAGGGACGGCGCCCATCACCCGCAGCACCCAGGGTCTGGGCTCTGCTGGGCCCCAAGGCCCACTATTGGTGCCATGCACCGGCCGCCTGCAGGGCCAAGTTGGGGAATCTGCACATAGCCGGACCCCACAGCCCTGGCATATAAGTCCCGGCCCACCACGTCTAGGGTTGCACCCAGGCAGCCTCAAAAAGCCTTCTGGGGTGTCCCTATGTGGGATGCCCCTGCCCATAGCGCCTAGGGTCTGGGCCAAGCTGACCCCCAAAATCCATCAGTTGCTTTGATGCATGGGACGCCCTCACCCACAGCAGAGCCGGCCCCAGAAGCCCCTCTGATCCAGACTAGTGTGGGGTGCTGCTGACAGCCCTCGTCCCCCCCCCCCCCCTCCAGCGCCATGGTTCATGCCTATCAAGGCACAAAAGCCTTTCCACCTAATACCTACCTAATGCCTAATACCTACGACCCTGAACCCAGATGCATACATCACAGCAGAAGATCACACAAAGAAGCAATGCCTACATGCCACTTTATGTTGATGTATAGAAAAAAGACCACAAAATTCATAAACAATGAAGACAACCTGCCACTCTCAAAAACCAACAACTCCAGGGAGGACTGGAGTGAGTGTAAAGCAGAGAAGGAAAACAAAAGCACCAGTCAAGCAATGATGAGAAAATTGGCCGATGAAATAAAAGGGCAGTTCCACAAACAAATAGAAGAACATAGGGAAAGTGAAGAAAAAATACAGAACATTCAAGATGACATCAACAAAAAGAAACTTTACATGCCTCATGTAGGAAATGGAAGGTGAAATTAATAAGGAGATAAACACCATGAAACCTGACATCAACAAAGAGCTTGGAAAGTATAGAAATGGAAACAAGTTTTTTTTTTTGTCATACTATTTTCTTTTCTTTTGGTTTATTCCCTTTTGTCACTGTTTTTTATTTCTGTACCCTTTGTTGTGTGGGCAAGGAGAAGCACAGAAAATGGGAAAAAGGGTGAACCAATTCAGCAATTCAGCAGTGCCATTCACTAGACACTATGTTGGAAATGAACTATACAAGTTAGGGGGAGGGGTCAGCAGGGGAAAAACTGGGAGAAAATCAAGGAGGGGGTGACACTGCTCAAAAAGAAATGTACTTGACTTAATAACTGTAACCCCACTGGACGTCACCTTTACAATAAAATTTAAATTAAAAAAAAGTACTATTTCTTAACCAGGATAAGTTAGACCGCAGTAACAAATGAACCACAAAATCTTACTTGAAACAGAAAAATGCATGTTTCTTGGTCAAGAATTCATTCAGCATGAGGTGGTAAGGGTTTTATTCTACCAGCGGATGAGTCTTGCCTCACAGGGAATTGGGGAGTGGAAGGCATGGGAAGTAGCAAAGGACTTGTTACTTCATCAGCTTAGAAATGCTACTGCACACCATTCACAGTCCACCAGCCATTATTAGTCACATGAACCTGCCAACACAACTGTACTTTCCCCAGAGTCCAGGAAAGGGGGTAAACAAAAGGCAAAATATTGGTGAGCAATAATCATTAATCATCTACATTTAAATTCACAACAAAGTGGTACATGTTTACCTTGGATATATTTCTGTAATGTATTATCAAATTTAAAAGGGTCTAATATGTTGTACACAAATGCCCTTACTTTGGGGGAAAGTTGCACCTTCACATTTCTGGAAAGTGTATTCAGATATTAAGTCTATCTTCTAGTTTTCCTTTTACTTCATTCCTGTCAAGTAGACTAGAGACTCTGTGAAGAAAACAGCAAAATGTTGGCAGAAAACTGAACAACCAAAAGACTTCACCAATGTAACTCTTTACTCCACAGATACCTTCTGAGCCCCACATCTTAGCCAGTTAGTTCCCTAGTGCAAAATTCTTCTTTCTTTCCTGGATACTTGCTCTTAATCAAGGTAGGCTCATCTCAACATATTTCCGTCCCCCGTGCATTCAGAGTTCAAGTTCATGATGTCTTGGGTAAACCTCCTAATGCAAGCAATCAACAGCTCCCAAATACCTCGCTATCCATCCATCCATCCACCATCCAACCATATCTTTCTGCACCTCCACTCCATCTTTCATCTTAGTTCAGGTGGCAGCTTCTGATCTAGACTTCTTTATTCTTAAATGTAAACCAGACTGCTTCTTGACTTAAATCCATTAACTCATTCCTCACCATTCTAAGGATAAAATGACTTCCCAAATCACTCTAGTCATCAAGCCTGCTCTTCTGCCTTTCAAGCTTCCCTGGCACAGCCTGTACTTACGCTTCTTTCCCAAATGACTTGCTTTCAGTAAGCTTCTTCATAGCTTGTTGGAAATTCCTATGTGCTTACATCAGACCTATGCCCATTTTTTTTCTAATGGGTTGTTTGATGTGAACTAATTACCAGATTGGGTACAAGTTCAAAAGCTTGACAAAACCATACCTCCGTGCAATTCCAGCTCAAGATGAAAGGTTTACAGAGGGACAGTTCCCATTCTAACATAAGCTTTCCTGACTACTCCTTTGAAGTCGTTCCTCTCGCTGCCTTCGTCCATCCTTTTGGTCTTTCAATTTCTCTGTCATAACATTATTGTCTTCCTAACTTTTAATACAATTTGTAATTATTTTTTTCCTTTTGTCTGTCAGTACTGAGCCTTGAACTCAGAGCCTTGCACACTTGCTTAGTTTTTTCACTCAAGGCTGGTGCTCTATCACTGGAGCTACAACTCCACTTCCAGCTTACTGGTTAAGAGATAAGAGTCTCTCCTTTTTGTCTACTTTGGCTGGCTTTGAACTGGGATCTTCAGATCTCAGCTTCCAGAGTAGCTAGGATTACAAGTGTAAGCCACTGGTGCTCAGTATGATTTTTTTAAATTTAAATCAATTTTTTGTGCTGGGGCTGAGGCCTGAACTCAAGTCTGGGCATTGTCCCTTGGCTTTTTCTGCCGAAGGATATCACTTTACCACTTGACCCAGAGCTCCACTTCCAATGTTTTGCTGGTTAGAGATAAGAGTCTCCTGGACTTTTCTACCCTGGTTGGCTTCAAACCACAATCCTCAGATCTTAGGTTCCTGAATAGCTAGGATTACAGGCCTGACCCACCAGTGCCTAGTTGAGTAATTTTATTTTTAACTATTTTTTTTCTGACAACATTACTAAATCCTAGTCTTCATCAAGGATCTTGCTTGCAATATTCACAGTAATATAAGAATGTTGTACATTGGTAATGATCTCTCAAGACATTGTAAATGGATCAGTTAAATGATAATGGTGATAGAAGCAATTTACAACTCCTTATGATCTTATCATTTTCACCCAAGAATAATTTTAGTAGATAGCACCATTTTTCTACTTTCATTCTATCCATTTACAATGCTGGTAACTTACCTTGCACTTAAAAGAACTTAGTAATCTATCTTTGTTTCTAACGTCTTATTTTCTTCTTTATACTTACAGTTTTCCCTCTGAGTTCCAATTTCCTCATGTATAAATAGTTGTTGGAAGGGCAGTAAAACAATTTAAATTAGTGATTTCTGGAAGCTGTGGCTCCCACCATAAATGCAACATGGTAGTAAGATTTGAAAAAAAAAAAAAAAAGATTAAAAGACTGATCAAAATCAAAGAGAGCAGGCTGGGAAGGTGGCTCCGTGGTAGAGTGCTTGCCTTGCATGCATGAGGCCCTTGGTTTGATTCCTCAGCACCACATAAGCAGAGAAAGCCGAAAGTGGGGCTGAGGCACAAGTGGTAGAGCTCTAGTCTACAGCTGAAGAGCTGAGGGACAGTGCCCAGGCCCAGAGTTCAGGCCCCATGACAAAAAAAAAAAAAAATCAAAGAGGGCTCAAAGAGATGAAAACATATGATCTGGGACTTATGCTTTGAAGACTGTTATTGGACAACTTGGTGAAACTTGAATGTGATCTTAGATTCAATGTTAGATTCTATATTGCTGTTAATTTCCTAACTGAAACAGTTGTATTGAGATTTCTTCTCTAGAAATTATGAACTATGTAGGGCATACTTACAAAGGGCTGATGAATGCTTAACATATTCAGAATTTCATGATTTGGTAAGCTGTTCTGTTAAGTCTGATATGGTTTCAAATTGAACATCATCGCTAATACAAAGATTCAAGTGAGAATTGTCTCTGAAGGATTATGGGATCTTGTGAAAAATTTGCCCTTTGTCTCTTTTGAATGTTCATAAATGAATTTAGTATAATTAGAAACTGGAATCCTCTAAATGAAGGACTTGAAAATTTGGCATTCCTGGTTTTATTCTTTACAGGGGAGACAGAAAATATGTCAGGTTTCAAGAGCCAGGCAGTCTCCATGGTAACTACGGAATGCTGCCATTATTGTATGTATATATGTAGTCATAATACCACATCTAATAATAGATGGCTGTACTCTAATACAATTATATTTATGGACACTGAAATCGGAATCCCATGGAATTCTTTATGTCACAAAATATGTTCATAATCATTTTAAAATATAAAACCTGACCTCCAACCTAGGTCATATAAAACTTGGAGGATTTGGCTAATGGGCCTTGGAGTGTGCATTCTTGTTTCATTGTTTTAAGAGCTATTACACTGATTACTATCAAATAATCTGTGAATATGAAGCATAGGACATTACGAAAATTATGAGCCCGGTGTATAAATGCTAGAATGTGAATGGACATTAGGTAGACTCATGACAGATTTTGCCCCTAAGTAATACACATGTTTTCTGTCAGATAGTATCCAAAATGCACTACAGGTGTAAGCTACCAACACCTAGCCAGGTGTTTTTTGTTTTGTTTTGCTTGTTTAAATAAACTCACTTGTATAGTTATTCTGTTGAGGGAAGAAACATGATCTCTCCTTTTATGGGACAGACACCACCATCTCTTAGACATAGAAGGACTGATTGCCCTAAGATTGATGCCTTAGATTGAACAGACTAGATCTGGGATGAAGGGAAGAGGAAAGGGGAGGGAAAGGGATGGCAAGGTAGGTGTTTTCTTCACCTCAGAGTTTAGCAATCTTGTGGCAGAAATAAAAAGCAGGTGACCCAGGAAAAATACCAAAAAAATGCAAGCCAGAAGGCTCTCAAACAAGAGCAACAGCAGTGATTAGAACCACACATTAGCAAACACAGATTGAGAATGATTTATTAAGTCCAATTAGGATGCTTTTCATTTCAAATAGTCCACAGCTCCCCCATCAAAATAGGCACCTCCGTTAAGGTCCAAGTTCATTTCCTATACTTCCAGTCTAAAATGCTCTGTGTTTTGTGTAACATTCACGCAGACACCTTTCTGCCAACGGGTTCCCACATTCTCATCCCTGGAAGTGCTCTACAAAGCAACCCTTTCCATTCAAATGCCGGCCACACACTGATTTCCTCCTTCCTAGACGGCCATTCTTCTTCAGTTCTTCCTCTGAGACTTCCTCCTCACTTCCCCATACCTGCTTCAAGACTGCATTACTTTCTAGTTTCTCTTTACCACAAACTGAAACACTCCAGAGTTTGCCTGGACAATGCATTATTACATAGATGTCACCTAATGTGGCAGCCGCCCATGTGGGCAGTTTCTGGAGAACACACGGTAACCAGTCCCATACCCAGTCATGCCATCCCCTTGCTAGAGAAGAGCCCCTAGCTAATTAATTCATTGATCATTCATTCACATGGCATGTTTGATTTCTTTGTATTATATTACATTACAGTCGTGGCTACCAAAAGTGGGGATCATTCCCTGCAAAACAAAAATTGAAATGGCTAGAGTGTTCTGTTAACTGAGACTGTTGACTTTCAAATCCATCCTGTTATATTCAAAGAAAGTCACTCTCAACTAAAGTAACCACTTTCTTTCTTTTGTAAAAAAAAAAAAAAAGGAATTTTAACTGGTTTTCCTCACAACTGCCACCAAAGCAGTTAAAAAGTAGGAAATCCTTATTTATAAAAAGTACAGGTATAAGAAGATAGTTCACATTTAAAAAAGAATCCTTCATGGGAATACAACCTAAGTAATTGATTCTATGGTCAATGTTTTACATATACAACATATTTTTGAAATTTTATAGCAGTAAAAATTTGAAATAACCTCAAGAGTCAATTGTATGGCAATGGTTAAATGAAATGAGTTGGAGCTATTAAATGGAATATGACATAGCTACTAAAATTATTTCTGTAAAAATTTTAATACCATAAAAAATCTGGCAATTCTGTAATAAAAAACTAGTTATAAAGTTGTTTATAGCATTATCCCAATCATGTAAGAAAGTATATAATATGCTTACAGGCATACATGGAAGGAGACCACTAATGATGGTTATTTCTGGGTTGTGATATTATTGGTAATTATCTTTTACTTTTTATACATATCTCTGCAATCTTCAAGTTTTCTACAGTAAGTATTATTGCATAACTCAGAAAACCACAGGCTATTAAAGTTTTTCTCTCACATATGAGCAAAAAGAACATACTTGGGGTTTCAAATATGTAGAAACAATATTACTGTGTTTTGTCCTCTATGATTTTTTAGAGTATATCTTTTGGTGATAAGTTCATATTCCCTATTCCCTTTACACTTGTTACAACACTTTAATTTAAACAGGTAATATTGTGATTAAAGCATTATTTCTTTCAGAGCCTAAACAAAGACTATTTTTCATAACTAGAACTTCTCTGTCCTAGAAATCTTAAAATTAGTATTCTTTTATCTTTTTAAGTAAAGCATACTGTATACATACATTACATGCATGCTTTCTAGGCAAAAAATAATAATAATTCTAATTTACAGTTTTCTTATACAAGGACAAAAAGAAAACCATGGTAGCTTAACAGTCTATAGTCTTACCCATCACAATCCTGCCAAAAGGTATACACATGTTTATTAAAGGAAATGTATTCTTGAAAAATAAAAACCAAAGGGAAACCTGTATGTAAAAAAGAAGTTGTAGCCTCAATTGGTCAGAATTTCTTCTGACCTGCACCAAATCACACAGGATCTTCTAAAGTCTAGTTAGTTAGTGTAGTCTATCTTACTGGACACTCCAGTTTATTTCTGAATTCCATGGCGAGAACTCCCACTTTCTACTTTCAAAAGGTTGGGGACAAGGGTGGTCACATAACCTAATTCTCACCATCTATCAAGTCTCCTGGGGGCCTGGGAACAAATACTGCCATTGGTTAGTGTTTAAGTACACGAGTTTCTTTTGTTCTGTCCACTCCCTCTCCCCACTTTGCCCAGTAAGCAGGTAGAGGAGAGGTAGGTGGTCTCTGCCTCCAGCGAAGTCAGCGAGCTTCTCATCTGAGTTTTCTTCCTAAACCACAGAATGGTCATTGCTATGGACTCCAGCGAGGATGGTGTGGTTGAGGGAGGATGCTGAGCGGTCAGAGCCCTCGGTAGGGCCATTGGTGCTCTCACTGCGCTGGCAGCAGAGGATCTGCCTGAAGGTGGCGCTCATCTCCTTGTCGCGGTAGGAGTAGATGATGGGGTTCATGGCAGAGTTGAATTCAGCCAGGAGGAGGAAGAATTTCTCATAGGCCAGAACATCACACTGTGGGCAGCATACATCTAGCAGTAACAACACCAGTCCCGGAGTCCAGCAGATGATAAAGGCACCTGAACAACAGGGTAGGGTTTGGAAGGATTTCAAAGAGAAAGAATGCAAAAGCATCATTATTAAATATGCAACCAGAAAGTGCAATGATTTCAGTTTATTATAAAACCCCTAGAAATGGTTCATGCCTATAATACCAGCTATTCAGCA
This sequence comes from Dipodomys spectabilis, assembly GCF_019054845.1. NCBI lineage: Eukaryota > Metazoa > Chordata > Mammalia > Rodentia > Heteromyidae > Dipodomys > Dipodomys spectabilis. The sequence goes on from NW_024870683.1 coordinate 19,873,765, forward strand.
GGCTGAGATCTGAGAATTGTTCAAAAGCAGCCTAGGTAGGAAAGTCCATAGAACTCTTAACTCCAATTGACCACCAAAAAGCGAAAAGTGGGGCTATGGCTCAAGTGGTAAAGCACCAGCCTTGAGAAAAAATTTAAAAACTAAGGGACAGAAACAAGGAATTGAGTTCAAACTCCAGGACTGGCACAAACAAAAACAAAAACAAAAACAAAAAAATCCTAGCACTTCAAACCACATACCATTATGGTAAATAAAGTATCCCTTTTCTAGAATAAGCTGAAGATAGTAATGATATAACATTATATTATATATAATATTAATAATCATCAATTCAGACATTACTAAAATCAAATATTTATTAGTTGAAAAAATCACAAGAGTTTGCTAAGCAATTTAGACATGTAAAAGTGCATTCTGAATATACACTTCATACATTTTCTTCAAAAAAATCTCATAAATATAGTGCTCAGGCAAAAGATAAACAATAAATATCATTTGATAGCTAAGGCACAGTTTGTAGTTTCAGTTTGTCATGGCTCAAATCCCTAATTACCTTTTTTTTTTTTTTTGTCGGTCGTGGGGCTTGAACTCTGGGCCTGGGCGCTGTCCCTCAGCTCTTCAGCTCAAGGCGAGCGCTCTACCACTTGAGCTACAGCGCCACTTCCAGTTTTCTAGTGGTTTATTGGAGATAGGAGTCTCATGGTCTTTCCTGCCCGGGCTGGCTTTGAACCACGATCCTCAGATCTCAGCCTCCTGAGTAGCTAGGATTACAGGCGTGAGCCACCAGCGCCCAGCTCCTAATTACCTTTTTTTTAACCCCAGTTTTCTCATCTGAAAAATGGACATGATTACATTCACCTCATGAAGTTAGTTGTAAGGATTAAGTGAATTTAGGGGAAAAAAAACTCACCTAGATAGTAATAGTAACAATAACAATATTGTTATGATCTGCTCTGTAGCATGATCTATTGGGGAAAAGCAGAGGGATTTTGTTTTTGATTTGTTTAGGCTTTGTTGTTGTTGTTGTTGTTGTTAATACTGGAGCTTGAACTCAGGGTGCTGTTCCTGAGCTTTTTCACTCAAAGCCAGCATTCTATTACTTGAGCCACAGCTCCATTTCTAGCTTTTTTGCTGGTTAATTGGAAATAGGAGTCTCATGAACTTTCTTATCTGGGCTGGCCTTTGAAACTTGATACTCACATCTCAGCCTCTTGAGTAGCTAGGATTGTATGTGTGAGCCACTGGCACTGGACTAAGATTTGACTGTAATTTTAGAAGGAAGAGAGATATAGATTCTATTCTTAATTCAATTTCATTTCTGAAGTGGCTTCTCATTTGGGTTTTATGGAAAGTGAAAGTTGTAAGGTGTATTAAACTTATTACTGTGTTTGCTCCCTTAGGGTCTGCTGGGGATTCTCAACTAAAGGGATGTGAGCTAATGGGATCCGTGGGTCTCTTGTGTGCATTTCAACAACCTAATGGAGCCTGCATGGACGATCAGGATACACAATGAGCAAAGGAGTGGTAAGAGTGACCCCAGAAGTAACTTTGAATCTTTAGATTTAAATGGTAGTCCTGGCATAAACTGGCCTTGGACTAGCCCCAAGGGATGAGTTTCACAAAATGTCAACAAATGAGATTTCATCCCCAAACGGTCCAGTTTTGAATATGAGCTTTCCTTTTTTAAAGCCCTTTCAGCAGGGAAATGAAAATAAAGTGAGGAGAGGGAAAATGCCTCCATAAATCTCTTTGTTCTGTAACACCAGTGTATATTAGTTTTAAACTGCTGTTCACTTTGAAGACTGTCCAATGTGTTTCATTTTCTAATAAATGCAACACCTTAGACTCTCCTTAGAGAGAAAAAATAATAATATTCCAAATATCAGGAGATAATAGCCAAGGCGCTATCTGAACTTCAATAAAAATGTTAATACAGCATTCATTCCAAAGTCCTTGAATTTCCTTTATTGAAAATCGCTCAGAAAGCTAAATAGAAAAGGAAAATCAAAGGATGCCTCTTGGGTTTCAGAAATAATGCATTATTCATCGAGAAGCCAGGAAGGTAATTATTCCTGGGGATGGAAAATGCACAGTCCCACTATTCAGTTACTTGGAAACTCAAAACACACACATACACGCCCCTCATGAATGGGAGCGTATACTTTCAAGCCTCCTTTCCCCTTTCTTTTATCTGAGCTTTCATGGAGTTCAAGTTCAGAGTCTGATTTGATAGAAGCAAACACAGATCTTCCTTCCAGGGAGCAGAGGGAATATTCCTTATTCTTAGGTAGCTACTCAGTTGGCTTGACTTGGCTCAGAAGTAACAGAATTCAGATGGAATCATTATTGATTATGATTTCTTCTAATGTTAAGATTTGAGAAAATTAAAATCTTTCTTTAAAAAAAGGGGGGGGTGGTCTTAGAAACTAGCCTACAGGCCTTGTCCTTACTTTTAAACAACAACAAAAAGATGTAAGGTGCTCTGCTAGATTGGACATAGTGTTTGGGAAACAGCCCAGGCTGAGAAGAGTAGATACTATTAAAAAATGTAAGAATTTTCTCCCTTGTCCAGAGAAGAACTGGTTCGGTTTTGTTTTCTATGAAGATTAGACCCAACCACACTGTTTAAATCTTCAAGTCTCAATCAAATATTTCAGTGACTCAGTATAGGCTCAGCAGGCAGTCAGGCTCCAGTGGCTCATGCCTGTAATCCTAGCTACTTACGAGGATCGTGGTTTGAGGTCAACTCAGAAAAGTTCCTGAAACTCTTATTGCCAGTTAACCATCAAAAAGCTGGAAGCAGAGGTATGGTTTAAGTGGTAAAGTGCCAGCCTTGAGCAAAAAAGCCAAGTGAGAACATGAAAACTTGATTTCAAGCCCCAGTAACAACACCAAAAAAAAAATCCAACAAAAAACTCAGTAACAATAAAAAATTTGCAGTATTTTTTCTACTTATTGCCCTTCTTTTTCCTAGTGGTATTGAGAATTAAAATGACCAAAAAAATGAGGATGCACTACAGAGGGGAGGAAGGGACTGGAAAATGATTAAGGTAGCAAGCAAATTATTCTAAAATCAAATTTATTCAGATTATGGATTTTCCCCTAGAGTGCTAAAAACAAAATAAAATGCTTTAATGAGAATTAGCCAGCTGGATGCTACTGGCTTATGTATCCTGGCTACATAGTGGCTTATGCCTGTAACCCAGGCTACTTAGGAGGCTGAGATCTAAGGATCCCAGTTTGAGGCCGGCAGAGCGGAAATGTTTGTGTGACTCCATCTCTAAATAACCAGTAAAATGCTAGATGGGAGGCATGGCTCAAATGGTAGAACACCAATGATGAGCTTTTAGAAAAAGCTAAGTGAGAGGCCTTAAATTCAAGCTCTATTGTTGCACATTTAAAAAAAAGTTAAGTAAAATAATAATGGGGCAGCTGGTGGCTGACATTTTCAATCTAAGCTACTGGAGAGGCTGAAATTGGAAGATCAGGGTTCAAAGCCAGTCTAGGCAGAAAAGTTCTGAGGGAGGTCTGAACATAGTAATGTGTACCTGTTAACTATGGTGAGGCAGGTGATCACACCCAGGCATACACCTGGGTATGAAGGGAGACCCTATCTTAAAAGCTATCAGCAGAAAATAGTTCTGGTGGCATGGCTCAGTAGTAAGAGCACCCACCTAGGCAAGCACAGGGCCAGAGGTAAAGCCCCATTACGAGGGGCAGAAGCCTCCCTGGCAGCATCCGAAACGCAGAGAAGTGCTAACTCTCTGCCTCTGTGGCCCATAGAGCATCTTGCTGATTCCAGAGAGGTGCAAGTCGTAAGAGTCCTCTTTAAATTAAGCATTCTCCTGACTACCAGTAGTGCTGGCCATTGGAGAGGGTGCGTGTGGAACAGCAGCGGAGAAGGCAGATTTCTCCAAGGCAGATTAGGAAAGCCTGGTTGGAACCATAAAGACATGATATTTCATAAAACTCAGACACTATATCATTTTGATTATGGTAGTCCAAGGACTTCCAGTTGAGTGCTGGGGTTTGGGGGGGGGGGGGGAATAAGGGAGGAAAAGGGAGAAGAGATACAAGGAAGCATCAGCTTGTTCTGGAAAGTCTGAAAAATCACTACACCACCACCCAAGCTGGGGAATAGTATGGTATGGTACTTGGGACATTCCTTTTAATAGTATGTATATTTTGGGCATATTTCTGATGGAGTTTCTGGCATAAAACAAAGGAATGATAGGTAACTGTAGAAAGGTCAAAGGAAGTTATGATCATTTATCATGGAGTTGGAAGGAGAAGTAGTAGAAAATAAGATATCTAACATCATGAAAGGCCTTATGAATCTGGCTAAGACATTCAAGAATTTTCTAGTCCAGTCCAGGTTCTCACCCCTGATTACACATAATGATAAACCATGTGAGGGATTATTAGAAATGATGACCTTCATGTTTGTGTGTGTGTTCCATTACTAAAACTTGAACTCAGGGCCTGAATACTGTCTCTTTGCTTTGTTGCTCAAGGCTAGGTTCCACCACTTTCCACTTTTTTGGTGGTTCATTAGAGATAGAAGTCTCATATTGTGCTGGGTGCCGGTGGCTCACACCTATAATCCTAGCTACTCAGGAGCCTGAGATCTGAGGATTGTGGTTCAAAACCAGCCCAGGCATGAAAGTCTGTGAGACTCTTATCTCCAATAAACCACCAGAAAACCAGAAGTGGCACTGTGGCTCAAGTGGTACAGTGCTAGCCTTGAGCTGAAGAGCTGAGGGACAGTGCCCAGGCCCAGAGTTCAAACCCTATGACCGACAAAAAAAAAAAAAGTCTCACACTGTGATTCTCAAATCTCAGCTTTCTGAATAGCTAGGATGTGAGCCACTGATGCCTGGCTCAAGAACCTTTATTTTAATCTCACTCACTTTACTGGTCAGATTTTCATTTAAGATATAGCATTAGTGCCAGAGTAGAATAAGCATGATCAAGATAAGGAAAAAGGAAATAAATCCACTTTTTTTCCCCCTAATTCCTGAAAGAGAAACAATGCCAGCATGAGTCAGAGCAGTAGTGTAGAGAAAGACGCAGCCAGACTGAAAAGATGTTTAGGAAGGAGGCAGACTACCTGAGTTGATGAAAAAGTCCCAGATGACTTCTAGGTTTTCAGTTAGGGGAAAAGAAGGTGACCCATGGTACCCTAGGCTGAGGGAGGAAATGGGAGAAAGTACTGATTGGTGCTTTTGTGAGGTTTGCTGAGCACAGGGGGTAGATGGCATTGACTTTGTATATTTAGTCTATGGGATCTGTAAGACATCAGATGAAGAAGATGTCCAGTTGCCATTGGCTCATGGAGGGCAGAGTCCTGGGAAACTCATCTGTCAGGCAGATACTTTGCCTGGTTGGCCAGTGTTAGAAGGCAGATGGGGAAGAGGCTACTCAAAGCATGTCTGTGGGTTGCTCTTCCCTGAATAAGCTTTGTTCCTTTCTTTTGACACCTATAAAAGGAATATGGGAGTTACCCCAACGCCCACAAAAATGGAGTGAGAGGTACTGGAATGTAGTCACCCCAGGCAAGATGGGAGGAAGCTGTTTTAGAGCAACAGGTCACAGAGGCAAACCAAGATCCTATTACCATACCTTCCTTCAAATCTATGCAACCCATTGGCTGTATAATGCTTACCATCTGGACTCACAATCAGTTGTCTTTGGTCCCCTCTCCAGTGTCTTTTTCCTAACTAGCTGAACTTTGCTTCTATGCTTACATATGGAACTTTCAAAACCAAAACTAAAAGGAAAAAAAAGGGGCGGGGGGGGGGGGGGAATGGGGGAAGGGGGAGGGGGAGGGAGGAACCTTGCCCGAGAAGATCTCTAGGGAAGGCACTCAAGACTTACAGTCTGGCTGGCAAAAATTGTGTGTGTGAGTGTGTGTGTGTGGGGGGGGGGGGGTATTTAGCCACAATAATAAAACATCAAACATCCCAAAGTTGTGAAACAAGTGAAGGGAATCAATTCTATAGCAGTCCTACACACAGGCGAACCACTCCAGGCCCTCACTCTCTGTCTCTCAAATAAAGATATCAGCCAGAAACATCCTTCTCCATCTCAGAAGCCTGTGGTGGGGATAAAAGGAGGAAACAGGGTTCCCAATGTCAGGTCATCTCTGTATTATATTGTGGGTTCTGCTAGAAAGATGCATGGTTATGGGGCTGGGAATGTAGCTTAGTGGTAGAGTGCTTGCCTCGCATGCATGAAGCCCTGGGTTCAATTCCTCAGTACCACATAAACAGAAAAAGCCAGAAGTGGTGCTGTGGCTCAAGTGGTAGGGTGCTAGCTTTCAGCAAAAAAGCAGCTCAGGGACAGTGCCCAAGCCCTGAGTTCAAGCCCCAGGACTGGAAAAAAAAAAAAGAAAAAGGAAAAAAAAGGTGCTTAGTTAGCTAGGAAATCCTTCTGTGATATATAACTTTCAACAAGCAAGAAGTCCATTGCATTGAGGCTAGGCAATAGAGATAATTAGATTAAGACGTGACTTTTGAACGGCTTTTTGTTTTCCCTTGAACTTCTAATTGACTTTTTCATTCTCTCTTTCTCTCTCTCTCTTTCTGTTTCACTTTGTCTGTCTCTGTCTCCCCCGCCCCCCATTATAGTCAGTAGAAACACAAGGGTTATCTCAGTGTGACAGTAAAAAAGCATGCCATTGATATACTCCTAAGTTTTTAAATTATAAAGTTTCTCTATAAACTCCCATTACCACAAAAAAGATAAAGAGAAATGAAAGGAAAGGTAAACTCTTTCTGGGATAACAGAAAGGAAAGGTAAAATTTCTCTGGGAAGATAATCTGTGAAGTCTTCTGATTTACTATGCAAACAGAACCAACTGGTTTCTAGAACCACTCAATTTCTTTGGAGATTGCTCCTTTTTGCATAACTAGGGGTATATTGTTTCATTAAACCTATATATTTCTTTTTTTTTTAGAAGCTCTTTTCCTTTTATCCCCTATTTTCTTTTCTTTTCTTTTTTTTTTTTTGGGGTCCGGTCGGGGGGCCTGAACTCTGGGCCTGGGCGCTGTCCCTCAGCTCTTCAGCTCAAGGCTAGTGCTCTACCACTTGAGTCACAGTGCCACTTCCGGCTTTTTTCTTTTTGCTTATGTGGTGCTGAGGAATCAAACTCAGGGCCTCAGGCATGCAAGGCAAGCGCTCTACCACTGAGCCACCTTCCCAGCCCTTATCCCCTATTTTCTAAAGTGTATATATACAAAAGCATTCTAGCTAGAAAGTATATATAATCTCAAAATCATCCTCTCTAAGAATGTTGTCTTGTAATTTATCACTACTTAAAGTGATTTGAAAGCAAACACTCCTCTTTGTTTTAAAAATAATAAATCTTAGATCATACAAAAAAAAATCAATGTCACCAATTGTAGACCAACACCATCTAACTTAGAAAGTAATATTAAACTTATTGCATGATGATGACCCAGCTGTTACCAAGGTGACTTGAATAATATTTATGTCTTTAAATGGATAAATGAAATTTCCCCCAGAATCTTTCCCTAGCAAAAAGTTCAACATGTAACAGGAAGTTTATAATTAGTTTTGCAACCCACTTAATGTTCCAGCTCTGAATTAAGGTTCTTCCAAAATGATCTATATCCAAACAAGTGCTCAAATCTGGCCACAATGCTCTTAGGATTCAGCAGATACAAAATACGGTAGATTTTATTCTTTGCATTTCATGAACCACCAGCATTGATCAACAAGATAATGTATTACTCAGAAGATAAGGAGAGAGAAATGTAGTGGAAATGTCGTCTACAATTCAGTCTCCTATTGCTAACAGAGGGGAAAATAAAAACGTAATCCAAAAGTAAACAGAAAATTTTGTGAAATATTTTTTGCATCCTAAAAGTATTTGTTTTTATGTCCAAAAGACATGAAAAGAAGAATGGCAAAAATTGTATGTGCAATCATTCTTTTAAAGAACAGTTAGGTCTTTTAGCTGCCAAGTGTCCTGGCTTGATCTTTAGAAAGCCCAGATTCTCAACAAAGTACTGTCTGTTCTGCTATGATATGATAGCTGTGAACCTAAGATATCTCCAATTATCAAAGGATTTTTAAGTTGTGTGTGTGGGGGGGGGGGGGTGTGTGTGCGCGCCTCCATGCACAGGCACTAGTACTGAGTCTTGAATTCAGGGTCTGTGTATTTTCCCTTCACTTTTTCATTCAAAGCTACTGCTCTACCACTTGAGCCACAGCTGCACTTCCAGCTTTTTGGGTGATTCATTGGAAGTAAAGAATCTCATGGACTTTTCTGCCTGTACTGGCTTCCAACCTTGTTCCTCAAATCTCAGTCTCCTGCATGGCTTGGATTTTAGATGTGAGCCACTATAGCCAAGCTAAGCTTTGTTGTTGTTAATAAAAACTTTCTTATTTGCATACACTAGTTGTACAAGTAGCTTCACTGTAACATTTCCACACATGTGAGCAAGGTATCCTGATCAGCCTCCTTCCTTATCCTTCTTTTCACTCCCCCTCACCCATGCTCCCTTCATAAAACAATTTCAACAGGTTTCATTGTTCTGTTTTCATATATGTAAATAAACGACTTCCATCATAATCATCCTCATCCATATCTACCTTCTTCCTTAGTCTGACTCCCCTCCCACTGGTGTCCACCTTCCATCTAAGCCTATTAAACAAAACTTCTGTTGGTACTGGTGTTTGAAGTCAGGGCATCACATTTGCTGGGCCGGCACTCTACCAACATAAGTCAGACCTTCAGCTCTTAAAACCTTTAAAGAGATGGGCTCTAGTGGCTCATGCCTGTAATCCTAGCTACTCAGGGGGTTGAGATCTGAGGATTACAGCTCAAAGCCAGCCTGAACAGCAAAGCCATGAGACTCTTATTTCTGATAAACCACCAGAATACCAGAAGTGGTGTTGTGGCTCAAAGTGGTAGCACGCTAGCCTTGAGCAAAAAGGCTCAGGGATACCACTCTGGCCCTAAGTTCAAGCCCTACAATCGGCCAAAAAAAAAAAAGTTATGGAGAGATTCTGTCTTTACTGATACCAAATGATCTCCAAGTTATATTGTTATATTAGGAGGCAAAAAATGAAAAAAAGAATTTACACTACTAATTACGCTTTGAAAATAAAAAGCCACACCAAAGAAAACTACACACACATTTACAATAGATGCCCTATGATAAACCCCAATTGAGGTTAATTGTCAATTTATTTTAGAAATATGTAGAACAAGAAATCATTTTTAAAATGATACATTAGACTTGTTATTTGACTTAAAAAATAAATCTGTATTCAGTTGCCAATTCTTTGATATAGAAACCAAAGCCTTTTATTTGCACACGGGTCTCTTGACTAAAATTCTATGCCATTTTCCAAGCAAAGCCACACACCAATTAAGCGTCACACACCACTGCCAGTTTGGCTCCCTTGATATGGAGTCAGAACTTAACATTCTTGCAATGTTATTTGAGTGCAAAAGCCTTGGAGATTTTTCATGGTTTCTACAAATTTTGAGAGTTGTTTTCTCCAGCTATTTTTAAAGCAATTTCAGTTTTTGTAACATGTCCTCATGGAATATAACAAAGCATTTACCTAATTTTCTCTGAAACACACTTTCTGCTTTGCACTCATTTTTAGTTGATTAGATAAGACAATTATTTAAACAGCTATATAATGGTGATAACCTGGAATATACATACAGTTTGGGGGCCAAAATAATTGGGTTTTGATAATAGTCAGAACTAAATAATTAGCTTTCAAGGCTATATACTACATTAACTTTTTTCAAAAAAAATCATTTAAACATGTAACTATTATATTTCAGGTGCTATTCTAGGTACCAGATATACAGCAGTGAATCAAAGAGAAAAAGAATCTCTCCTTTCATTGTGCTTAGGTTCTGGAGAGATGAAGAAAAGCACATAACATGCTAATAAGCACAGTGAGAGAGATAATGCCCAGCACTGGTGTTCACATCGGTAATCCTAGCTACTCTAGCTGAGATCTGAAGATCATGGTTTGAAACCAGCCTGGGTGGAAAAAAGTCTGAGAGACTCTTTATCTCCACTTAACTAGAGGGAGACATGTGCGCAGAGAGGGCAAGAACAGACATAAGGATAAGGAGAACCTCTGGCAACTCATGCAATCATCCACACAAAAGGTTTTAGGGGGACTGAACCTGAGAAGGCACTGACTTCACATGTATTTTGATGTTGTAGGTGATATAAGCTGCTAACTAGATTTGGGGGAGGAGAGAACCAAAGGGGAGCCTGAAAACAAGGGGAAACATCGATTTAGTGAGAGAAGGTCACGGATGAAAGCGATGCAGAGTTGTTAAGATAGAAGCCTGATTGGAAGAGGTTCAGAAAGAACAGGAAGAAACTGTCTAGTGCAAGTCAAGGTGAGTCCTTGAAGATGCTTTACTGTGAAAGGAAGAAGAGACAGAGGTTGTGGGCAGAAATTATTATGTTTTAAAAAGCTATGGGTAACCTATGAAGTTGGGGAGAAAAAGGTTAAGAATGGATGCATGTGCAATGCATGAACACAACACATACCTTTGCTCAAAGAACATCTTCATATGCACACACACACATGAAAACCTCATATGCAAATATACCCATACCCTACACATCCCACTTCTCATATACAAATACACACATATCCTTCTGAATCAGACATCCTCATACACAAATTCACACATTCCCTTACTCATCCTACATCCTCATAGACAAATACTCACATACCCTTACTCACCTAAACCCTCATATACAAATACACACATACTCTTACATACCCTTCATCCTTATATACATAGAAAACATTGTAAATGCTATGAGAAATTAGTTATTGTCATAGCTGAGAATTGAGGTGTGACAGGTTATTTATTAAGCATTTTCATATTAGCATTTATTTACAAGCTATTATTTAAAAATAGATTATAAAATCATATATAAAGTTTAAGCTTCCAGCATTAAACTTAATGGTAATATCTATTTGAGCGAATAAATATTTAATACAACTTGTATTTAATACAACTTGTATCTAACAGTAAAAAATCTTCAAAAGGGAATGTAGAAGAGGGAGAGGCCCAGAAAAAGGAACAGAGGGAACAAATTTAATTGACGTACATTCTATGCATGTATGTAAGTGTATCAATGAAACTCCCTTGTAGAATTAAATTATGTTAATAAAAATAAATGAGAATTTCAATATAGCTTTAAGTTCATTTACATACAAACATCATTATGAAATCATCAATTAGAGCTCTAATAATAAAAACCATGTATCCTAATAGACTACATTATACTCCAGTCAAAGTTCAATTAATAGTAGCAATGTCAGTAATAGTCTTGAAATTCCTTAAATTAACTCCCCAAGACAATTTTGCACTCAAGACACTGGCATACATTTACATATAAATATAAATAATTTTAAGAGTAAAGAATGCATTTAATTGAGGCGTTTAGGGGAAGGATTTGCCCCAGGAGAAAGAAACTAAAATATAAATGTCACTAAAGTAGAAAATCAAAATTAATTTGGTTAAGGTTTCCTTCTCATTCCTCACAGGGAAACAGGAAACCTTTCTGGACTTTACTGAGTTTTCTATTATTGCTACTCTATTTCTTAGGTTAAGAAAAAATCTTTAGCCAACGTTGTTCTATAAGAAACGTTCTTGTTCTGGCACTTTGCTAGAAGCTTAACGGGTTTTAAGAATGAGATACACACAAACACATACACCTCTCTCTCTCTCTCTTTCACATACACACACTATAGATAGATAGATAGATAGATATAGATATATCACAAAAAAACAAAACCAAAGAATGAGGCATGTGTCAGTGGCTCACACCTCTAATCCTAACTACTCAGGAGGCTGAGTTCTGAGGATTGTATTTCAAAGCCAGCCCGGGAAGTGGTGGCTCACACTGAGAGTGGTACCTTTGAACAAAAGAAGCTCAGGGACAGTGCCCAGGCCCTGAGTTCAAGTCTTAGGACTGGAAAAAAAAAAGAAGAAAAGAAAATGAATGAGATCTAATATTATGGAGGTGGCTGGAGTGCATCCAATTGTGAACACCCAGTGCTCTGTGCTTATGCTGTTTAAGCCCATTACTTCCTCCCCAGATGAAGCCAGTGAAACACAGATGCAAGGTTCCCTTAGGACATTCCTTCTCTGCCTTATCTATTCTCCTCAAACAGATCCACAGATCCACTCAGCAAGGGAAGTGGATTGCCGGGGGAGGGGGAGTAAGGGGGTGCAGAAGGAGGGGGGGGGAGGAATGAGAAGGCAACTTTAGGACCTGCCTGGACATTTATCTTGTTTTTTTGGCTACACTGACCCACAACTTTTATGTCTTCCTCTCTCCCCCTCTCTCCCTCTCTCCTCCCTCCTTTCCTCTGTCCTTTTTCCCTCATCTCCTCCCTCTCTTCTTCCCTTCCCCTCCCTCCTCTCTTTCTTCATTGGCTCCCACTATGTAATCTGGCCTCCCAAATTGTGGTCCTATTGCGTCTGCCTCTTTAGTGCTAGGATTACAGGCATGTACCACACTAGGCCCATCCTATATCCATTTCTATTTCTTAACTCAAGATCTTAATCAGATTAAACTCACAGAAAATTATTTGTTAGGGAAAGTATAAACTTTGCCAATAAATTTGCTAGTTTGACTTACTTTATTTACCCTTAGCTCCAAGCTGTTAGCAAAACATCTGCTTCCAGTTTAAACCGGAGGGAGGAATGGCCTTTCTTAATTTGGACATCTTATGCTAATGAAAAGCCTCAAGTCTATCATTTAATTAGTCCCCTTACCACTAAAAGTGCAAATCAAATGCTGTTAATACTTTCTAGGGCCCTCATTCTGTTTCAAAAAGCTGCTGATAATTTCTTTTTAATTAATCATTATTCTTCAAGCATCTGTTATTTTACCGGGCCTATTACAGTTTGAAGATGTTAATATCTTTTAAATGCATTTTTCATTATATCTCTTACAATACCTAGTGCAATTCATTGAGGATGACCCTTAGAAGACTTAAAAGATAGTTCAGAATGTGAAATTTAATTGCATAGTCTGATTATTCAACTACAATTCATTTGACGCTTGAGTATTTTGTTATTCTATTCTTATATTCCAAGAAACAATCTGGAAAGTAGCCCTACTTATGTAGGTAAGAAAAATAATGCAGAGAACCAAAAAAGAATCATAGATTAAAATTGGATCTAGAGTGGGATTTCTAGATTGAAATCTTCTGGGGTAAGGTACTGCAGGAGCATTTAAAAACATACACTGCAATGTGGCTTACGATTTTGGAGGCAGTGGTTCAGAACATCGTAATAGCTCCCAGGTGACAATGACCTTTGCAGTTCCTATACTTGGGGTAGCCAAAGTCTAGAAGACTGGCACTACCAGAAAGAACTTCCTTCAATAAGGGAAATGTTCTATATCAGAACCATCTGATACACGAGTCACTAGGTCTATGTGGCTGGCAAGGACTTGAAATACAATGAGGACAACTAAGAAACTGAGCTTCTAAATGTATTTACCTTTAACAAGTGCAAATTTAAGTGGCCACATCTATGTAGTAGCCACTCTGTTTGCCACTGGAGAACTAGACCATGCAAATGATTTTGGAGCAAGTTTCATGGCAGACCTCATCGTCCTGCAAATTTGAGTACACACATCAAGTTCATTGAGTATTTCTCAATGGTACTAATGACATTTGGGGATGGGTATTACTTTCTTGTGGGGTCTGGCCTTTCCATTCTAAGATTTAGCAGAAACCTTGGCCTCTGTCCACCATATGCCAATGAGTTGTGAAAATCAAAGATGTCCTAAGACATTGCCAAATGATCTCCTGGGGGAAATTAGTGATTTAGAGAATACTTTTCCATATAAAATTATAGGAGGTAACCAATATTAATACCTTTCCAATAACTTGAGTACGTGCTGTAGTTTTCCATTACTGTCATACAAACCATCACATACACAGAGCTTTAGATCACCAAAAATTGACTATCTGGAGGTAAGAAGTCTGGCCTGGGTGTCATGAGGTGAAAATTGTATTGGCAGGGCTCTGGAGCAGAAAAAAAATTCTGTTTCCTTGGCTTTCCCAGAGGCTGCCACACTCCACTGTTTGTGACCCCTCCTCCATCTCCAAAGCCAACAATTCTGCACATGCTCCCTATCTCAGGCTCCTTCCTCCTATCTGCAAAGGCTCTGCAGCTATGCAAGGTTTATATTTACAGGCTCAAGGGATAAGGGATGTGGTTATCTTTGGGTTTTCATTTTTCTCACTCCTATAATAGTAAAATAAAACTGAAACAATACATTTCAGTCCTACAGTAATTTAGGAGACAGTTTCCCCTAAAAGTCCTAGAGGGTTATAATTTAATCCTATGCCGTATTTCCCAATCTGAGAATGTTTTATAGCCTTTCCATTAACATGTCAATCCATCTAAAAGAAGAATCAGGATTTTCTAACTTGAATTGCAGTTCTCTGGCCTTGCCATGATGATTCATCAGCCCCCCATGAGGTTGCTAGTTTAAAATTACATTATAGGCCAGGTATGGTGGCACACCCCTGGAACATCAACACTTAGAAGGCCGAGGCAGTTTTCTTTATTTCCCTTAAAAGTGAAGAGGGTATCTATTCATCTGAACTCTCTCACTCAAATCCTTCCTCAGGAACTTCCCCGTGTTTTGTAGATTCTCGCTCACACATGTTCAAGGCTGGGGCATCTTAAGTCATAGAACACTTAACGATCTTAACTGAATATAATTATAGCTCTAAAACCACTTTTTCCCTCAATCTGGTCTTATAAACTGCTCTTTAGAGTAAGAGCCTATATATGCTGAACTGCTTCTGAAAAGGAGATTGACTTCCATGTATGAGGTTATAGGTTCAATCCCCAGTTTCAAAAATTAAGAAAGAGAGGGAGAGAAGACGTGAGAGGACAGAAGAAGGAAGGGAATGGGAGAGAAGGAGAGAGAGAAGGCATTGATGCTTTTTGTTTTGTTGGTCATGGGGCTTGAACTCTGGGCCTGGGTGCTGTTCCTTAGCTCTTCAACTCAAGGCAAGCACTTAACCACTTGAGTCACAATGCCATTTCCGGGTTTCTGATGGTTAACTGGAGATGAGAGTCTCAAGGAGTTTCCTGCCAGGGCTGACTCAGATCTCAGTCTCCTGAGTAGCTAGGATTACAAGCATGAGCCACTGGTGCCAGGCCATTTATGCTTTTATACTTAAGAGTTTCTTTCTCTCCTTGAGTTTGATGTATAAGATCTAAATAAATCTAAATCATATTTTCCCAGGCTTGGGAAGTTAAGTATGGTAAGGCTGATAAGCAGCTTCAAAGGAAGGCAGAAGGAGAAGTAGCTGACTCAAGTTCCCTCAGAAACGGGAGTGGTAAACCGAAACTGACTTTCATTTAACCCTTCTCCACTCCAAAAAGTGAGAAGTAAGACCGTGATGATTGCTTAGGGGCAGGAAGTAGGAGAGGTAGAGTGTGTTTCCATGATGTTCACAGGGATCCACGAGAGGTAGAGTGTAAAGGTCAAGTATCATTTTTGTTGCTAAATTCCCCCCCACTAACCAAATGCTTTTAAAAATTCTATTATGGGTATTCTTTGCTTATTGTCTTTGTGCTGGTAATAGAGCTTAAACTCAGGGCCTAGAATACTCTCTCTTAGCATTTTCATCCACTTGAGTGATGGCTCCATTTCTGGTTTTTCAGTGGTTAACTGGAGATAAAAGTCTTACAAACTTTCCTGCCTAGGCTGGCTTTGAATTACAATAATCAGATCTCAGCCTCTGGGGATTATATGATTATAGGTGTGAGCCCAGCTTATTATGGTTATTCTTAATAGTTCCTGCACTCTCTCTTTAAAAAAAAGTCCCTGAGTAAGATTTCCAGTCTAGACAAAACAGTATCAACTTTGTCCTAGTTCTTCTCAGTCAAGTATAAATTCAAACCCTGGAAAACAAAACGGAACAGAACAGAATACAAGAGACCACCAAAGAAAACGTGAGTGTAAGGAAGAAGGTGGACTGGTTAGGTAGCAGGTATCCCAGGGCTGTTGGAGCACCTCAGTGATGAGGTGTCTTATAACCTGACACCACAGAAGACCTGCCTAGCCCATTATTTCCAAATCTCCAACCTCAACACAGTAGGCAGTCCAGGTAGGCTTATTTACCCTCAAGCAGCACACTAGCCAGAGGAATGGATCAGGAGCCTTGAGTCAGTAAGAGGCTAATGGCCAGGCTGGAGGCAGGTGGTAGGCTTATTTACCCTCAAGCAGCACACTAGCCAGAGGAATGGATCAGGAGCCTTGAGTCAGTAAGAGGCTAATGGCCAGGCTGGAGGCAGGTGGGGGAAGGGGAGGTGGAGGATTCATTCTTCTTATCCAATGAACCTTCAAGATTCTTCTTTCCATGAGAGACAGAGGTGGCTGGCCACACTAGGAAAAAGGATTCTTCTGTTTTTTTTAATTTTTTATTGTAAAGATACTATACAGAGGGTTATAGTTACGGAAAAGGGATTCTGAGGCAGACAAAGGCTCCACTTGGAAAGTGTTGTCCTTTGGGACAAGTACAAGTGCCTGTCTCTAGGAAATTCTCATGTCCTCCCTTTTGTCCTACCCAGGGAACTCACCCCACTCACCCACCCAAAGTAGTACCAGCAAGGGCCAATAGGAGCTCTACCAAGCCCTGAAAAACAAAGCAGGCCACAATAGCAAGACACAGACTCTGAAAATGAGGTTGGTACCAGATGCATGCGCCACAAAATTAGGTGAAGTCCTTCAGGCCTAAAAGGATAACCATCGGCTAAGAGGAAAGATTTAAGTGGAACTCTAAGTCTTCTCATGATAGCTAAATGTTCAGAAGCCAATGAAAAATAGCTCACTGTACCAAAATGTAAGAAAATCACAATTTATATTGAGAAATTACAGACGACAGACACTAACCAGATTAAACCTCACAAACCAGATGATGTAATTATTGACAAGATTTTAAAGGACCCAGCATAAAAATGTCTGACAAGTAATTGCAAATTCTCTAGAAACAAATAAAACAGTAGACAACCTCAGCAAAGAATTATTAGAAGTTACATTAAAAAGTGGAAATTATAACACTAAAAAAATAGCAACAGAGCTGGGAAGGTGGCTCAGTGGTAGAGTACTTGCATTGCATGCATGAGGCTCTAGGTTTGACACCACATAAGCAGAAAAGGTTGAAAGTGGTGCTGTGGCAAGTGGTAGAGCACTAGCCTTGAGCTGAAGAGCTGAGGGACAGCGCCCAGGCCCAGAGTTCAAGCCCTGAGACAAAAAAACCAAAAACCAAAAAACAAGCAACAAAAATAAGTTCAGTGAGTGCCATAGTGAAATGTCAGTGACAGAAGACATAAGCATTGAACAAGGAGAGATAAGAAAAATTTACTCAACCTGAACAACAGAGAAAAAAAATTACAAGCTAGTGAAATACACCCTCAGGGACTTGTGACACAACCACAAAATAGCCAACATCCATATCATCAGTGGCCCCAAAAGTGAGGAAAAATAGGAATAGAAATGACTTAAAAATTTTCAAATTTGTCAAAGAGCACAAGCCTAATACAAGTTCACTTCAGTTCTTAAGATTAATTATGAAATGTCCCTGGTGCTCATTTTATTGGATGTCTCCTACTTGCGATTCATAAAATGGCATGTTGAATCGAAACTCCTTTGTGCAACTAAAGACAATAAAAACAAAGAAAATAAAATTATAAAACTATGGACAAGATAGATAGGATCTAGCCTCAAAGACAAAGTTCCTGTGCTTGGGTTGAGACTTTAAGATCACTGAGACTCTGAGATCAACCACACATCCTCTACTCTCTCCAAAAGGAGAGTTAGATTCTCCCACCAGAGGTATAATGTATTCTGTAAACAGAGTAAGATCTTTCTTCTCTATTTGTAACTACAACACAGTGATTTTCTTCAAAAAATATTTTTTAATAAAACAATTTTTTCAAGCTGTATGTTTTTTTTTAATTGTGAAAATACCATACAGAGGGGTTACAATTACATGGGCAAGATAATGAGTACATTTCTTATCAAGCATTGTTGCCCCCTCCTTTGTTTCCCCTTCCTATCCCTTCCCATCTCCCGCACCCCCGCCCTTCCCAGCCAAAGTTGTAAAGTTCGTTTTTCGACATAATGACTTGTACTCAAGCTGTATGTTTTTTACTTTAGGAGAAAACTTATGCATAAAGAGAGGTGATTAATCATTAAGAAAATCATCTGTAATTTGGCCTGAGTTAGAAATGCAAGATAACTTGTTCTTTCTTAACACTAACACAACATATGCCAAAATGGTCACCTCAAAATATTATCTAATAAAAGTACACATTCCAATCATTCTGTGGTAGAATATTTTCATATTTAAATATTTCTCTTGGGTTTGACTCCTACAGTCAGGAAAATAAAATGTTTCACAGCAACAAGTCTATTTGAGTTGATAATGCACTATCAAAAAACATTAAGAAACAACTATTGTTTTTTCCAGGTCTCTTCAAGAAAAGGAATTTTTTTGAATTTTTTAAATTTTTTTTTAAATTTAAAACTTCTTAAATTTGGATATTTTTCTGTGTAAAACATGCCATAACCAATCTATCCTTGAAGTATATGAATTACATGTCTGATGTGTAAAAGCAAAGTTTTTATAGTGATATCAGATGCCATGTAATGGAAAACTTAAAAATAACTGGGATGGAACTCGCACTTGCCTCATACATGCAAGCTCTGTGTTCAATCACTCCCTTTGCAAGGCGGAAGTTTCTTAAGAAGTTTCTAAAGAACACTAAGCAGTTTCTAAAGAAGTTTGTAAGAACTGGATTATACAGAAATCCTTGAATCATATAAAATGAATTCAGGTTAATATTTTAATTTTATAATAAAAATTCTGGAATACATACATTTTTATGAATGTCTGTACATTTTCTGGCATTTCAATGTGGCTACGTCGCTACAAAAGTTAACAAGTAGTTAGAAATGCTAAGATCTGAATAGGTCATCACCTTTAACAAAGAGGAAAAGGCCTCATGCTGGTGGTTCACCCCTATAATCCTAGTTATTCAGGAGGCTGAGATCTGAAGGACTCAGTTTGAAGCCATTCCAGGAAGACAAATCCAAGAGATTCTTTAAAACAAAATTTTTTAAATTATCTTTAAGTAGTGTGCAAAGGAGTTGCCGTTCACCAAAGCAGTTTATGAATACAGTGCATCTTGATCAATGTCACACCTTTCAACCTTCTCACCCCCCCCAACCCCTTTCCTTAATTTTTAGGTTATGTATTGAAATTTTTGCCATTTAACAAAGCAGTTTATGTATACAGTGCATCTTGATCTATGTCATCTCACTTCAACAAATTTCACCGCCCCCCTTGATTCACCCCAAATCTGAGAGATTCTTATCTCCATTGTTTTTTGCTCATTAAAAAGCAAAAAGCCAGATGTGGAGGTAAGGCTCCAATAGTAGAGTATCAGTCTTGTACAGAAAAAGCTAAGGACCTGAGTTCAAACTCCAGTACTGGTATGCATTCTCTCTCTGTCTGTCTCTGTCTGTCTCTTTCTGTCTCTGTCTGTCTGTCTCTGTCTCTGTCTCTGTCTCTGTCTCTCTCTCTCTCTCACACACACACACACACACACACACACACACACACGGACAAGGAGAGGGAACAATGATGAACGATAAAGGGATAAGCTTTACTTAAGAATTTGATGGTTGATTTCATATCTTGGAAATTCAGAATACTGCTGCAATAAATACTGCAGTATACACACAATAAATATTACAGTTTATATGTTTATATTTTAATGGAATAGTATTCATCCACAAAAGGAATGAAACCCTATGGTTTGCAGCAACATAGATGGAACTGGAAATCATTATGTTAAATGAGACAATCCACACACAGAAAGACAAACATCACATGCTCTCATTCATTTGTGGAAACAAACAGTTGAGCTCATATAGAATGAGGACAGTAACACTAGACAGAGGGAAGGGCAGTGGGGAGGAAGAGTGTAAATAAGTAAGATGCACCAAAAGACAGAGAGGAAGAATTAGTCTTGGAGTTCTACAGCACAGCAGGGTAACTATAACCCACAACAACATGTGATATATTGCAGAACAATTAGAATATTATAAGCACAGAAATGAATGACCTTCTAGGAGACAGAAGGGCTTCTTAGACTAATTTTACCACTACATATTACATGTGTTGAATTTTCCATATGATGCCTCATATATTTGTACAAACCATATATCTCAATTAAATAAGAAAGAAAATTATACTACTGAAGACTGAGACTAACTAAGGCTCTTTCCCAATTCAAATAATTTAGCTTATCATCAATTACTCTTTTCTTTTCCCTGGGAAATAAATGGTCAATATATTTTTCTCATTTTCTTTTCTTCCCTTATGCATATTTTAGGAATATTTTTTCACTTCAGTAAGGAATTAAATTATTAAAAATAGATTTATTTAAATATTTAGAAATAGTAAGCACTTATAATTTTTCAACTTTAAAAAAATCAAGGCAT
This sequence comes from Dipodomys spectabilis, assembly GCF_019054845.1. Classification (NCBI taxonomy): domain Eukaryota; kingdom Metazoa; phylum Chordata; class Mammalia; order Rodentia; family Heteromyidae; genus Dipodomys; species Dipodomys spectabilis. The sequence continues at coordinate 19,894,347 of NW_024870683.1, forward strand.
TAAGTAACTTTAAAATAATCCTTAACGGAAATTTTTAGTAAGTGTCTAGATGACTATTTTTACTAAGATTTAGCTACAGTAAAGCATAATATTTTAGCTTTCATTATTAAAGTACTGAATCTAAAACTTCCTATTTTAATGTTTTATCATGTAATATCTTTGAATGCGAAATAGAAATAAAAAGTGAATACCAACTTTAGTGAACAAACATATTTTTAGTAATGGCACTCAGTGGAACATTCTAGTCTGTCCAAAATCATTCACTAGATAATGTTGCTAACTAGATGCTATGAAGAAATCCCTCTTCCTCCCTGTACCTGAAATTCCTTCACATGAGCACAACTCCCTGAAAGGTCTTGGAAGCTACCAGAAGTGCTAGGTAGTCAATGGCACTGGGAAGAACTATGTTGAAGGAGGAAGCAAATGTCCTGGGGTGTTATGATTTGAAAATGAAGTATTCCTAAAAAAAGGCTTGTGTTCAAACATTGCTCTCAAGCTGGTGGTGGATCTAATCACTGATTTTCGGATCACAAAGGCACTCACCTAATCAACAAATTAATGCAACAGATTTGTTATCTGGTGACACTATTGAGAGGTGATAAAAACTAGAAGTGGTGCCTTTTTGGAGGAAGTAGGTCATAGGAGTGGGGGGCACAGCTTTGAAGAGTAATCTTGTCCTCGGTTCTGTCCTGTCTCTCTCTGCTTCCTTAGCACTATGAGGTAAGCAGCATTTCTCTGTCATGAACTTCCCCCATGACATACTCCTCACCACATACCCAAAAACACAGAGTTCTGTCACTATGGATTGACACCTCTGAAACAAATACATTTTTTCTCCTTTAAATTATGTGTCTCAGGTAGAATATCATATACATATATCCATATACTCACACACATAAGCTAACACACTTGGCATCTTTTACACATAGCAAAACCTTCAATGAGATTTTGGCTTTCTGTTTCAAAATGGATAAGAGAGTTGGGTGCTGATGGCTCACCCCTGTAATCCTAGCTACTCAGGAGGCTGAGATCTGAGGATCACAGTTCAAAGCCAGCCTGGGCAGAAAAGTCCATGAGACTCTTATCTCCAATTAACCACCAGAACACTGGACATGGCATGCTGTGGCTCAAATGGTAGAGTGCTAGCCTTGAGCTGAAGAGCTGAGGGACAGTGCTCAGGCCCAGAGTTCAACATGACCCATGTTGACCCATGTTGGCCCATTACCAAAAAAAAAAGAGAGAGAGAGAGAGAGAATTACCAGTGAGACACTAGGGTAGTGAAGATTTGTATGTTTCTGACACCTTCTTGTGCCTTCTCCATATCCTTATTATCTGTTTCAACTGTTTCTTAGTTGATGTCTGGATTAAACACTTATAAGTAGAATGGCTGAGTGATTATTTTAAGGAAAAGATATAAAACAGAAGGCTCCAGACTACACCCAACCTAACAGGTAGCAAGTCTTGAGTAATGGAGTAGGTGAAAAGGAGAAAGAAGAGCACAGGAGGAATGCAGAAACAAAGGCAGAAATCAAAGCTCTTAAATACTTGATGAAAGTGGAAAGTAAAACATGACTTCTTTCCAAACACACCCTTCTTTTGACCACCCAGAAGGCCAGGTCTCTTCATTATGACTCTCTTCGTTGCAAACATGATTCCTACTTCCCATCACAGAGCCTTAGATAAAATCTGGGTTGTCCATACCAGAATCTCCACTCCTCAAAAGCAATTCTGAACTCTACAAATGCAAAAATCTGACCCCTGAACTCAGGGTTTAGAAAATAAAATGTGAAAACTTCATCTTTTAATGATAGTTTTTTAAAATGAGATTTACTTGGGGACAAAATCCTTTCTGTTAGCTTTAAAGAATTTTTATTTAGTTTTTTTTTCTCTTTTCAGAAAGACAAGAACCTTTCCTTTCACAATAAAACCCATCTTTAGATGTTTATCATTCCAAATATTGAGGTATTATTAATAGTGTTTGGATATTCAGGCCTTTATCCACTACAGAAGTGGGTACAGCCTAAATTTAAACCAATTATTAAAATATCGTCTTAAGCCTCTGATGGAAAACCTCTTGGCATCACATGGCTTTGTGTCATTTTTTTTATTCTAACTATGTGAAGAAGGGCTAGAGATATCTCTCTAAATGTCACAGAATACTCTGTCCTTCCTCTTATCCTCCCCATGAGACAAGATGATGCTGATCTTGCCTCTCCCTTGGGCTGATCCCAATGGATAAAGGAACTGGTCTCAGATGGATTGAGTAACTGGTCAACCAGGAAAAGTCAGGTTTTCAACACCAGGAAGTTGTGACATAGCAAGGAGGAAAGGATGTGAACAGCAAATGAGACCCCATGACATTTGTCCTTTACCGCACAACATCTACAGGAAGGCCAGTACGACTTCCTAGGTAAAGAACTTAAAACCATAGTCAGCTGATTTGTCAAGCTATCATTCAAACTTCATTCTATGTTCAAATCTAGGTCTTCTATCATAGTTTCAGATCTAGAAAGTTGTCTGATACATAATCATTAGACACAGAAATATTTGAATTTCCAGGTTAAACCTCTACATAAGTGCTGGTAGAAGGTATGTCTTTTCTTTTGTACATTTGTACATACACACACATTTTAGTAAGTATATCCACCTTTAACTTTATACATTACAAAAACTATGTAATAACCAGTATAGACCAACATATAAACCTATGAGATGGCCAAGGAACAACAAGGCCATTTGCAATGGAAAAAAGCAAGTGGAATGGAATTATAGGAAATATGGCTGAAGGACAGCCTTCAAACATGTGAAGATAGATATTAGGAGAACTCAGCTTTCCTTCTTTAAATAAGTAATCTATTTAAATTACTTAGCAGGAAGATCAAAATGACTATTTTATAGGTTGTGGGACAAGGCTGGGATGCTGAAAATGGAGAGAATGGCTAAGCTTAACTGTATATCGGTGACATTTCTCCACAGCAAGGCTGATAAGTAGATGGTACTACCAAGATATATCCAAACTTGAGAAGTATCGGGGCCATTACCTCTTGAAGGAGATGTGGGACATAAAGAAGTCCTCTACTGTTTCTTCTTTTTAAAAAATATCTTGATTCTTTCCCAGCAAAGATGCTAGCCTCTCATCCCAAGGAAAGTAAATTCTAGACCAAGAACTCACTCAGTCCTAGTCTTTTTTTGTCTCCCAGTGCCTTCTGAGGTAGCTGTCTAACATTCAAACAGCTTTTTCACTGTCCACACAAATTTCTTTAATAAATGCATTCTAAAAGCTTCTAAATCAACCCTAGTTGCAAGAATAACCCATTGTTTCCTTCTTGTCCAGTCTAGCTGCCCTTGAAATAGAGGCAGGGTATTCCTACATACATGAACAGCGCCTAATATAGTATGCACAGGGGGACTTCCCTTTATCTCTTTACACTTCCTTTGTTTCTTTAAGACCCAGAAAAAAAAATCTTAAAATTTGTTTGCTGAGATGGTACTTCCTGGTTTCACTTCTCCATAAAAATGTTTTAGTTCTCAAGCTAATCCTATCCTCAAAAGTAGAATCTATCCTTAGTTCCAACCATCTGGCTTTAAAGGAAGATGAGGGGGAAAAAAACGACAAAATTCAGTGATCAGGCCCCTTTGAGCAAGCTATAGTCACTAGCAATACAGGTATCTATTTAAAATGTGAATATTATCTTCAAGAATACTTTAGATTGTTTTCAAATTCCCTATGAAATGATTTGGAAACTTTCTTTACTTTTTTCATTTTAAAAACAGTATATAAATGGAAAACATAACAAAAATTTATAATTGCACCTTTGGACTCATTTATGGACATCTTGTATAAATATATATTATATAGAAGTGTACATATGTACAGCCACATGTCCCTCTTTATATGTGTTTTTTCTTTAAAAATTCTAAGAATGCAAAGATATGAGGATACATGAACACCTTAAACTCTTTAGATAGATATACTACCTTTTTTTATACTTATTGTCAGAAATAAAACAGAAAGTAACTTCCTTGAGAAAGAAGATAAATTAAACACATTTATCTTCTTTACCTCTCCTGCTTATTTCTCTTAAGTAGCTGTCAATATAATAATTGAATAAATTATCAAATTAACAATTTTAAATCATAGTAACATAATGACCAAAATCAAACAAGTGGGTCAATATAGACTGAAGTTAGATTATAAACTTAAAGGACAAAGGAAGACACATTTTCATATCAATTTCACTGTATTAATATAAACATATTTAAGTGTAAGTGTTCACACATATAATAACCAGCATCCCTTGAAGGTATACTGCACGCCTTGCACCATGCTAAGAACACTGAATATGCTTTTCCTACAGTCTTCTCAAGAATCTGATAAGATTGGAACTCCTGACAACTCTATTTGACTAATGAGGAAAACTGAGTTCACTTTGTATTTTTCAGGGTTTTTTTTTGTATTTTATAAAACAATAATATAGGATATGATTTACTTTTGTAATCTGGAATAAATGAGTGAATCATAAACAAATATCACACACAGGACTTGTGACTCAGAGCCAGGAGACCTTGTTCTACAGGACACAAATTATTCTTTTGTCCCAATTCTTAGGTCAGCCATGTTTTTGTCTCCTCTCTCTCCCTTCACACAACTGAAGCAGAATGAACTTCTAATGCTGCAGATGTCTTATCTACCCTCCCAAAAATTAACAAACAAAAAACCTCTCCTGACTTCAAACATTTTATACATAATTCTAAATTACTTTCAATAAGTGTATCCAGATGCTATCAATAAAGATGATCTAGGGAAAATAAGTTAGAGAAATAATGATAATATAATACATATGGTGAGCTGGATTAATTCTTTCAAATAAGCTAAAAATAATAGCTTTTAAAATAAAAAGACCACTGTGGGATGTTATCGCAAAATGATTAGTGCTGGGTGTTCATTTTCACTATTACAACAACTTTCTAGTTGGAAGATACAAAGCAACTTGTAATCAAGTAATAATTTTATTTACTGATTTATGTATTTATATATATATGTATGCATGTACTTTATTTAATGTTGGTTCTGGGACTTGAACTCAGGGCCTGGACACTGTCCTTGAGGTGTTTTGTTGTTTTTTATTTGCTCAAGTCTAGCACTCTACCACCTGAACCACAACTCTACTTTTGGCTATTCTGAGTAATTCATTGGAGATCAGAATCTCATGGGCTCTCGGGCTCAGACTGGCTTCTAGCCATAATCCCCAAATTTCAGCTTCCTGAGTAGCTATGATGACAGGTGTGAGTCACCAACACCCAGCATCAAGTCATAATTTTTTAAACAAAACTGTTCTTAAAATTTTGAGGAGGGCAAGCAATGTTTTACAAAGACTGAGAAACACTGTACTAAACTTGATTCCTGTCCGAGACAATCAATATTCCAGTATCAGAAAGTTAAATGAATAGGCTGCATTGTTGAAATATTTTTTACTCACAGGCCATCAACCTTCACTGACAAGTAAGAAATGACCTACAGGACTTGGCTGACATGTTTTCTGAAGAATGCCGAATTGCTCAGTACATCACACCTAAGCAATCTGGCCACCACAGAGGAATGAATCCCATGGGGGAATGAATGTCTCTTTGGACTCTGAACAGAGAAGGATAATTTCTCCTGATTTTACTTTGTGGCCAGCAAGTAATGAGACTTAATTGTGTTTAGATCAGCATTTATGGCTAGAAAGGATGTCTTTGCTTGGTTCCATATTATCTTCTTACATGTATTTTCTCCTAGTTTTTTCCTTATTTTTAATTCAACATTATCCTATGAACTCCATGAACCTTTTAAAGCTGTCTTAAATCCTTTTGAAATACAAAGTTAATTATATACAAACACAAACATATTATCTGCATGTATATATAAAACTGTTTATGTAGTATTGTTATTATTTTTTAAAGTCACCCCTGTAATAATGAGACCATCGTGTCTCCTATAGACCAAAAAGATTTCATTTCTAGTTCACTAGTGAGATGCAGATAGTCTCAAATCTGTCGCCCATGAGCCATTCTTCAGGCACTCAGACCCCAGCAGATGTGCTGGCTTATATCTGCAGGTCACAAGTAGATTGAGATTCTGTTTCCACACCACAGAACTCAGGAAGTAAGTAGCCTGGTATGAGTAAGTCTCCAACATCTTTGAGCTTGGTGGATGAAGGGAACTGTCAGGTTAGAAATGTGGCATTTCCAAAACAAACAAATGGGAATTGGAGGAAGTGCAAGTGAAAGAATGGGTCAAGAGATAGGAGAATGGAAAGCAATTCCTCAGAAGCCTAAACAGGAGAATGGGAAGGAATGCCTCAGAAGCCTAAACAGGAGAATGGGAAGGAATGCCTCAGGAGCCAAAAGAAGACAAAAACTCAAGGAAAACATGTTAAGTAAGGGAAGACATTCCTGGTGCAACCTCCTTTTAAAAACATAATAAACATATACTGAAATAGACCATAGCCCATCCTTCAGTTTTCAACCAGATAAGAATGGCATGTTTCAAAAACTAATTTTTTCTTCCATCTGTGCTTTCTAAAGTGGAAACACTTTCAATGACCCACACTGAGTCACACCCTCAGTAGCAAACCCAATTTGCTTCCTTTTTTCTTTTTTTTTCCCCCCAAAACTGGGGATCCAAAACCCACAGCCTTACACATGTTTGTAACTTGCTTCTGACACAGAGAATATGGCAGTGGTTATAGGCTAGCCTTCTCTTGATGAGGTTCTGTGAAATAGTAGAGATGAAGGGGTTTTACAGATGTAGTTAAATTGACCTTAAATTGATCAAAGGAAAGATTATCCTGGATCCATGGGACCTAAGTAAATGAGCACTTAAAAAAAAAAAAAAAACAGTTAAAGGCCAGAGACTAGAAGCAACAGACTGATTCTTCATTGCTCACTTTTAAAGGAAAAAAAATCCATAAATGCTACAGACACAAGGAAATAAATTCTGCTAATAACTCGAGAGACCTTAGAAGCTGATCCTTCCTTGGTTAGATCAGACAGGAACACAAATCAACCAATGTATTAATTTCAGCCTGAGATCATGAGCACAGATGTAGGCAAATCCATGATTGCATCTCTAACCTACAGAAACTGCAAAATACTCAAAACTATACTTAAAATAGAATCTAAAGCACATTTAAACAGCAATAAAAAACAGCATCAAAAGGGAAAGACCAGCAGGGCACCGGTTACTCACACCTATAATCCTAGCTATTCAGGAGGCTGAGATCTGAGGATTGGGATTCAAAGCCAGACTAGGCAGGAAAGTCCATGAGACTCTTATTTCCAATTAACCACCAGAAAACCAGAAATGGAGCTGTGTCTCAAGTAGTAGAGCACTCACCTTGAGCTGAAGAGCTGAGAGACAGCACCCAGGCCCAGAGTTCAAGCCCCATTACCAACCAGAGAGAGAGAGAGAGAAAGAGAAAGAGAAAACAGAGAGAAGGAGAGAGAGAGAGAGACCAACTTGCAGTCAAACTGCCTTGTACTGATAAGCAAGAAGAAATGTATCTAGAGCTCAAATTCTTTTTTGGACCTTTCTATGCCACATGTGGCCAAGTTTACTCATGTGAGATATTCCCAATACTTAAACTAAAGTAACCCCTGACTCTCCCCCCAGCCCAATCCGTGATCCTTCCCTGGAGGACAACCACCATGTCACGAAGGAGTTTCAGTATTTTCTTGCCCAAAGAAATCTGCCTCAATACACCAGTCAATGTTGAACCTAGTCAGCTTGATCACCACCAGCGTCAAGCAATACTAACAATCTATAGTTAAAAGGCCAGGAATTCAAGACAAGGCTTTCGATCCCAAAGTCATATGACTACTGGTCCTTCCTTCAACCTTAATGTGGGTAGGGAAAAATCACCAAATAAGCTCTAAAACAAGGTCTTACAAATCTGATATGAGGAAGCATTGTTTCATTTCCATTATGACATGGAGATCTAAACACAGTCAAAGGCTGCCAGGCTAGTTAGCTAAGGTCCCATTCTATAATAGCATGTTCTCCATGCTCTATACAAAATTATACCCTGATGTTGTATTTCCATGCCACTGTGCCCAGAAAGTGGTTAGACAGTAAAAACACTAGCATGGAGAAAAGAGTTAAGCAGGTCAACATTTAGGGAAAAAAGAAGAATGGGAGAAAGGAATGATGGTCTCCTTATCAGAGGATTTTTGTTTTCCTATCAACTCCAATTTAAACTTTGACATGGGAGAAACAGAAAATTTCCACTGTTGAGAAAAATCAAAGAGAACAATCTTTTCCTTCCTCACCTCTTCCTTTCTTGGTTCCTTTGCCTTGCACTTTTAACTTGAACTTTTACTCTTAAAATACTAAAGGCAGTAATGTAGCAAGGAAGAAATGCCAGCCATGAAATGACAAATCCTGGGTTAGGATGTGGGATGCCATGAATACTGAATTATCTCTAGCAAGTCACATTGTCTCTCTGACATTCAATTTGATCATCTCTAAATTCAGCAAAATAATACTTGTACTAACACACTTATAGTTTCTCAAAACTTGTAAGAGATTATATGTCTGTGAAGGTATGTTAGTATATATAAGCCAAATATGATATGAATGTGGTTTCATTTTGATATGTATGGCTTTCTTTCCTAAACTGGCAAAGATAGATATATAATTTTGGTGATAATGGGGATTAAGCTCAGGGCCACAAACTCCACCACTTGTGCTATACTTTTAGTCCTTTTGCTCTTTGTTTTTCCAATAGGGTCTCACATTTTTACCTAGGCCAATCTATGATCCTCCTACTTCTGCCTCTTAAGTAACTAGGATTAAGGGCATGTACCATGCCCCGTCTAGATATAAAACTTTAAAAATGACTGTGGATTTTTACTTTATTTATAAAATAAAGGACAAATCTCAAATTTATAGCTGGAATAAAATCATATGTAACAATTATGACTTAAGTGCTTAGTGCATGGCCTTGTGATGAGGGGTCATAAACTTTCTTGTTTCATTTTTCACATAAAATAAGATTTAATATTATCTCTATTCACCAGTTGAAGAATCTGGAGTTGCAGATAAGTAAGCAAGAGGTGGTGAATCTAGGACACAAAATCAAGCAGCTTGATCCATGGGTCACTTGAATATTTCTCTCTGGGGTTGAAACTCAAAGAAACAGGAGGAATCAGGTGTGATCTGGGTACACAAATTGTCTTTACTGCTATAAAATACTGTCCCTGGAAAGCTAGGAGACCTAGTGTGGAAGGCTCACCTACCTTCCACACAGATGCAGATGCCACAGATTCAAATCATGGGCATGCCTCTAAGGAAGCATGCAGAGGAAAAGATGCACCCTGTGGTCCTGAACCAAAGAAGTCCTATAGGAATTGCAACACATTGATTGACTTACAAACTACATGTGGGATACAGCCTGGAACTTTGAATGTCAACACAAAGGCTCAGAAATGGCCCTTGGAAGTGTTTGCTGCTTGGTGGTGACTAGGTAGAAAAAAGGCCCTGGGCAAAGGGGAAGGAAACTAGACAGCCAGAACCAAGAAATAAACAAAAACAGGAACTAGAGAGCAAGAGGAATCAATAGGCCTAAAGAAAATAAAACTGAAGTAAGCCAGCATGATCACCAGGCTCTGGTTCCTGAACTATTCTCCAATGCTAAAACAGTAAATTCAGAGGAGCACTGACAGGTATCTTAAATTTCAAGGAAAGTGACATGACATTTGTCTGATACCCTCTGAACTACTAGCTTGAGGTAACTCACAACTTCAACATTTGATGGCATTACATTTCTTCTATGACATCATGTCTTTACAAGATGATGTCAGCTGTAATTTTAAAAAGTATTATGGCAACTATAGAACAGGAATTGTAGATAATGGAGTCAGATCTGAATCCAAATCTTATGGTGCTGTACATTACCCAGTGGGCACACTGAATCAGACAAAAACCTATTTTGAATTTATGTGATTCTGCTTCATTTTACAAAATTGCAATTCACTGATTAACACTGATACAGTTAATCAACTTAATCTAACTGTTTAACAAATGAAACTGAGAAGTCCAATTTCTTGTCAACCAGGGACACTAAAAGATTATTGAGATAATAACAACCCTGAACTGGAGATCATAGGAACATTAATTGGGGGTTTAGTTGTGTAGGTAAGATAAGAAGTAAAGGCTCTTAGAAGTGAGCTGCATATCTACCTTCAGAGTCCCAAGATCCTCTGACACAGAACATCTAGTCAAAGAGCTCTGTGCCAGTGGTCCTAGCAGTGAGACTGCTCCTACCCTTCTAAACTGTTTCTATTTAAGATATACTGAAGATTTACCCAGGTAATGAATAAGTCAAGGACATGGGGCTTCAGCAGAGCAATATGACCATTTGATTAAAAAAAAACAACAAGTTACACATTATGTAGTTCACAATAGCATCTACCAAGTACCAACATACTTGACATCTCGTACAATAATCTTTCTTAATCTTTTGATATCTTGCTGTTCCTGCTCTGCCTCTCATTTTACAGACAAGGAAACTGAAATTTGGAACAACTGAATGAATCCATTGCCCATGTTGACTTCATTGGTATGCAGTAGTATCAGGATTCAAATCCAGGAAATACACAGTTAACCAATCACTGCACTGTACTGTTCAGCTGTCCTGCTGTTGGGTTTCTAATGAAATAAATATAGACCTTTACATGGTAGAAAGTACTTCAAAGTAGTATATATATTTAAACATGACCAATTGCCTTCCTATTATTTATTCTTAGCTTCTAAATCCCAAAGGAGTGTCCATCACTTTTTGTGGGTTTTCTAGTCTTTAATATCATGATTAAAAATAATGTAAATGGTTTCAGTATAGCACCATTGAGATACTGACATGAATGCAATAAACTATGCATTCTCTGTGCTAAAGAGAACAAGCTTACAAAAGAACATTGAGCAATTAAGTAACCAAATTCACAATGCCACTTTATTAGACATGTATCTCAATGTTATTTCTAATTAAAAAAAAACAAGAGATGACTATAATTATACTACAGATACACTAAACCTTGTGTAAAAATATCAGGCTTCCAAGGGGTGATGAACAGCATAATAAAATGCTTCTTGCTATTTTTGAAATACCACACTATAAAATTGCATACTGTGATGATCTCAAATTGTAACTATTAGCCCAAATAACTAGAGAGGAACAGTATATTCACTTTAATATTCTGGCTTAGCTACAAAAATAAGCTTCTAAATTATATTCAATTTTCTTGCTTTTCCTTTTTCTGTCCAGAGTCAATATGAAATTACTTGAGTAATTTTTTAAAAAGTGATAGATACTAAGATATGGTTCAGTAGTTGGGGAATAAATGTGATGTGATAGATAGGTACTCAAACATTACCTGTAGCTCAATGCCCAAGTCAAAAACTAAGATTATCAAATTTGCCTATTCTATCACTGCCCAGCTATCCTCTCTAAATTCCCAGACAACTTCCCCTGATCTCCTTTTATGGTGCCTTTGTCACTTCTTACCTTTCATTAATCATTAGTCATTCACATGTGATACCTTTCCTAGGTAGGGTTATAATTTGCTTCATAAATTATATCTGCCATAGCCTTACTTCCATTCAGCCTCATAGTTTCTTACATTTGTAAATGAAGAAGCTTTATACATTTTCGTATTTATTTTCCACACACAGAAGAGGCAATATATGTCACTTGAACTGAACTGATAGACATAATTGCAATGTTCTTCACAGCACTAAGTAGAAAAGAACCAGATCTGACGGGGGCTGGTGGCCCACACCTGTAATCCTAGCTACTCAGGAGGCTGAGATCTGCAGTTGGAAAGCAACTTGAGAAGGAAAGTCCATGAGATTCTTATTTCTAATCACCAAAAAGCTGGAAGTAGAGTGTTAAATCAAGCAGTAGAGCACTAGCCTTGAGCAAAAAAGCTTAGGGACAGTGCCCAGGCCCTCAGTTCAAGCTTTAGAACCAGCACACACACACACACACACACACACACACACACACACACACCAAAAAATAGGAGGAGGAGGAGAAGGAGGAGGAGGAGGAGGAGGAAGAAAAGAACCAGATCCAGCAGGTGGCACCTCAGAATACAACTCTTCTCTTGACGTTTACATATACAGTACATTACATATACATGTGTATATATACATATGTAATAGTCCATCTATCTGAAGATAGCTCGACTTCTCTATATATGTGCACATTCATACACATTATAACACATCTGAACATATAAACATCCTTGTGAAAGGGGGATAAAATTGTTTCTTGCATCCAGGATGTCTGAGCAGATGGCTTTATGTAAAACACCACAACATTCATCATTGCCTAGCTACTCATCATTGCATAGACCATGCAAGCCTGACACTGGAAGTGGTGTGAACACTGAAATCCTGATAGTTTCATACTAACATTGAGTTACTAGGATTCTACATTCCTTAGTTAAATGAATGATGGATGGAATAAAGATATGAATATACTGAATCTCTAATATAGAACCTTCAGACAGTAGGAAAATGCCACTCATATACAGTCCTATGAAAGAAGCTAGATGGCCGCAAGGATTGACCATCCTAGATAACAGTTGTAACCACTAATTGTAGCTGGCAATAGGTGGTACTTTAACATATGCAAGGGCTAGGAAGGCATGGAAGGTAGGAGAAGGTCACATTTGCCTCAACACATACTAGTGAGCATCCTTAGCATTTTCACAATCATCTCATTTAGGAGAAAGTGCATTCCCCAATTATAGATGGAAACAGGCAGATTGAATACATTGCCTAAGGTCGCATAGCTAAAGTATTAGCATCATTTGGATGTTTAAACTTACCCAGAACATTTGAGTTCAAATCCCTAATGCTCTAGGTTTCCTGTTCTCAAGAGGAAAAGGAGCTGGGCACCAGTGGCTCACACTTATTATCCTACCTACTCAGGAGGCTGAGATCTGAATATCACAGTTCAAAGACAGCCCAGGCAGGAAACTCCATGAGAGGAAAAAGAAGAGGAGAAGGAAGAGGAGGAGGAGGAGGAGGAGAAGGAGGAGGAGGAGAGAAGGAGGTAGAGGAGGAGGAAAAGGAGGAGGAGGAGGAGGAGGAGGAGGAGGAGGAGGAGGAGGAGGAGGAAGAGGAGGAAGAGGAAGAGGAGGAGAAAGAGGAAGAAGAAGAGGAAGAAGAGGAAGAAGAGGAAGAAGAAGAAGAAGGAGAAGGAGAAGGAGAAGGAGGAGAAATGGGGCAATATTTCTTAACTATCTATGAGCAAGTAAATGGTTTTCTTTTCCCTGAAAACATGCAATTATTAACAGGTTAATGAAAAATAAACATTTTTGCCCCACCTCTTCTGTTGGAAGAAATAGAGGGTTTCTCTTGAGAACTGTACTGCTGCTAGTTCTCCAATTTGGGCAGGCCTAGGAAATGCCAGGCAAGGTAGGAATGGCAGCTGACCGAGCTTTATTCACAAGTTCTCCTGTTACAGACTGAGCAACAGCAGCACACAGATAATGGCACAACAGCCCAGTGTCCTCTGGCCCCTTGCAGCATAGACTCATAGACTCTGTACCAGCAGCACCCTTGTTCTGTCTACAGATTCACATTCTATCCACCAGTAGCCTGATTAGCCATGGTGTGTCTCTGTGACTGAGGTATGAATGCTGGGGTACCAATATGAAGATGCTAGACAGATCTGGATGGAAGCTCTGAATTCAGTCTGCTTAGCAAGCATCCCAGGTGATTCAGATGGTGGTGGTCCTTGGATCATACTTGGATCACATTGGACTGATGGGAGTGTAGGCCTTCATGATTCAGAGAAGGAAGTGGCCTTAGAAGTCAAGTGGACTGCCCAAAGCCACACCAACCAGTAAACAGAGAATCTGGAACTAGAGTACAGTTAATAACCTTGCATTCTATATCACATTTCTTACTTATCATTCCAAACATATTTCTTTGTTAATTTGGGTCACTGTCCCCTAAGCAACAGCTGTAAAAGCATTCACAAGTTTCCATTTGCATGGTGCTTCCTATAAAAAGAACTTTCACATTCATTATTATGTATAATCCTCAAACTATTTTCTGTATTTATTACCGAAGGGACTGATGTTCTGGCAGTTTATAATTGTTCCCAAATATACTCTATTTGGGACATAATACCACTTAATTAGCTATGATGATTAGTAAAGCATTTCAACTTTTTAGAAATTCTTAACACTAAAAATATTAACCCAGGGAGAGCTCAAATTGGTAGGAAAGAAAATGAAAATGAAATGTCCTTAAAGTCTAATGAAAACAAATTAATCCCAGAAGAGGTAAAGTCTGATTTAGTACATTGCATATATATATATATATATATATATATATATATATATATATATATGGACATGTTAGAATGAAAATCCCTTGTACAATTCTTTATGCTAATAAAAAATATGCCACTATCTCAATAAAGTACCTGGGAACAAAATTACATATACCATTATCATTAAAATTATAAATGAGTAATGACAAGGAACACACTGAACACAGGACTGCAGCAAATTATTTACTAAAATATTATAGGCAGACCAATGCATACAAATGCGAATGTCTTTCCTATTCTTTTTTCTAATCTTAATATTATTTTAAAATTATGAACGCTTTGGTGGTAGACTTATTCCTTGTTAAAAGGTAGAATTTATTCAGATGAAACTAAAATATTAAGAAATTTTATTACAGATTTAAACCAATCTTACCATCTTACTCCATTAATATAGCAATACATATTACTGCTAGCCTTATTAATCAGATTTGCTCCTTACAGCATTTTCATCCACTCTAAATAAAATTACTTTCATGTATGAGTGACTCTAAATACTCTAGAATATATGCGCAGGGCCTTAGAACTTGTGTTTTTAATTAAAACATCTTCATTTCTCCCCTAAAATATTAGAAATTGCAAAATCAAATAAAGCTAATGCTTTAATATCTAACACACACACAATACACACACACATACATAAACACTTGTAAAAGAATGTCTAAATACAGACTCTCCTGGTTTTATTCAGAAATTCACTGATTATAGCTCCTCAATTTATAGCCTGGCTTTTTCTTTGGAACTGAGCCACTGTATAAAAGAACAGTGCTGAACACCAAGTGGTCAGCCAAGTTAGCAGAGTCATGTCTTCAGTATAAAGCAATGAGTCACTGAGGGCTACATAGATGGTTCTAAACTTTTCACTTCACCAGGTCCTTTAAGGCTAGGTTCCTACACAGCTTTTTCCTCTCTCCCAAGAGAAAGAAAAATAACTTCGGCAAATGGATTCATGCCTGCCACATGAAGAGAGGCCTTCTCTTCTCAAGTATAGAAATGTGCCCATGCAGAATGAACTCATGGAAAACCCTGCTTAAAATGCAATGTGCCTTGTGTCAATAAAAGTCTACTTCAGCAGGATAAATAGGTAAAACCATGAATTTCCAAGCTCCCAACGCCAGATTAAATCCCACTTCTTCAAAAAAGACCCTGTCATTGCTGGGTCACTCTTTTAGACCTTCATATTTGTTTTGGATCATTACAATAAATCCTCTATTGGTAGAGGAGACCTGCCAGGGTTTCAGTGAAGCTATGACCACATTCAGTCTAGACACTATCATCTTCACTCAAATACATGATTTAAAAGTTGCTTCTCAGAGGCACAAAGCTATAATTTAGACCTGAAAATATCAAACGTACAAACACAAGAAAAAAATAAATATGCCTATATGGGGGGGGGGGGCGGGGGGACTAAACTGTACTAAAATGCTTTTGTCAAGGGGTATGACAAAGAATATGTAGAAGAAGAAAAGTTTTAACCTAGATACTTATAATATTACCTATTCCTAGACAAGCATAGTTTGGGAGAAACAAATGTAAGATTCTATAAACTGGATATGACCCTTTATCTCCAGAGTAAAGGGAAATCCCAATGGACTTAATAATCTCTCTAGGACAAAGTGAAAGATTATAAGAAGAAAAACTATGTAACAGTTGATTCCTTTTTAACATGCTTCATTTCTCAGCCAATGACGTATGTGCATCTTAGAGTCGCCAAATAAAATACAGTATCACCAGATACATATGAATAAATAACAAATACTATTTTTTTTAGTATATCATATGTTTTGACTAACGATAAACTGCATACACTAGAGTAGTCTCACAAGATTATATTGCCTGGTGATGTCATGGCTGCCTTAGTTTAAATGTTCTCTGTTTGCATAATGATGAAGCAGTCTAACGTATCACAACATGCCAGAACACATACCCACTGCTTAACAACACATGACTGTAGAATGTCTTCACAATTACGTGTAGGGTGCTGAGTTTGGCAATTTTTTATATATGCTAGGAGATACATATATATATATATATGTGTGTGTATGTATATATATGTGTGTGTATATATATGTATATGTATTTGTATATACACACATATATCTATGCTCATTCACATTTTGTCCATCTATATCAGAGACTAAGAAAAGATGCTTAGAATCCAGGAACTGGTGGCCCATGCCACCATCTCAGGAAACTGAGATCTGAGGATTGCAGTTCAAAGCAAGCCAGGACAGGAAGTCTATGAGATTTCTTATATCCAATTAAGCACTAAAAAGCTGGAAATACAGAACAGTGGTGGAGTGTTAATCTTGAGCAAAAAAGCTACACAAGAATGTGAGACCCTGAGTTGAAGCTCTAGCACCAACACAAATAAGTAAATAAATGAATAAAGTGTAAAGAAATGATTTCAAAAGTCCAAAGAATGTAAATCTCAAGACTAGAATCATTTCTAGATACAACAGCTGGCTTTGTATTCTGTTGCTATAACAATAACAAGAAAAATCAACCACAGACATTCTTACAAGACTATTATAGACTGAAAGATAATATAGAAAATCACATTCCAATTATACTTTAGAAGTGAGTGTCATCTTTTTCTGGTCATGATCTTTCAGGTCCGGAAACACACACATGTCACTCTAGACTCCTTATTTTTTCATAAGATACTAGTTTACACATATACAAAGCCATCCTATTCCTTATGTTAGTAACCATTCCAAATCCATTTACCTCATGACTAATTTTATGATGCTAATCATTACTGATAGTCAACTTTTAAAAAATAAGGTATTATGCCAGTGGGAAAATATAGGCAAAATAATTAATAAATAGCATGTGAAAATTAAAGAAGATGCCCTTTTTACCCCCAGGAATGTAGATAGGATTTGTATACCTACTAGAAATTGTTATCATATGTAACTACATAAATAACTTCAGTATAAAAAAGTGATTGAATATTTCACTACATTCAATATATAAAGACTATCTAGCAAATAATTCCTTTGCCTGGGTACATTTGGCTAACCCCTATCCATTATTCAACATGTAATTCCAATATCACTTTTACCTTCAAATACTGTATATTCACCTGTAGAGTTAGTAGATCAAAACTGCCCTGTCCTATAGTCTAATAGGACTTTTCCTACATAGAACAGGTTCAACAAGTGAAGTCTGGGCAATGCTATAATAAGGACATAGCTTCATGAAAGCATAGGACATTTCAGAATGAAATTTACTGCTTACTATTAGAGCCTGTGGCTAGACCACAACACTACTTTTGTATTACATCACAGATACTGCAAAAATAAAGCCCAACCAGGATACACAATAGTGGATCTGGTGACAAAAAGAAAAAAAAAAAAAAGGGTAGAGAGCTTCAGGGTAAGACCTGATAGTCGTAAGGCCTGGTTCCCTTCTGTAGGTGTTCTCAGTAAGCCAGATACTGAGCTACCTACTTTACATAAATTAATTCATCTAATACTCATAACCACTTGATGAGAAAGGTCTTGCTCTTCTTATTTTATTATTTCTGAAACTGAGTTTCACAAAGGTTGAAGTCGTTTTTTTCCCCAGGGCCATGGTTGTGAGGAGACCTGTCTACCTGGTTATCTAACTCCAAACCTAAGACCTCAGCATCTCGTAGGCAATGCTTATCCCCAGTACACCCCCATCTCCAAATTAAAGAGTCTCCACATCATTTATTCCCTTTAAAAACAAGCACAAGTATTCAGAGTCTCATTTGAACAAGGTCTGAATCACTTTTAATATATCTAAAATAAGAAAGAGCCTCATGTCCTGGGGCCCTCTGTCCATACCTCAAAAGGAACTCTGTTAGGTTCATGTGGTTTTCTGGATTTTGTTTCTGTTAAATGCTTCTTCTGAGGAAAAATATTTGAATGAGGATGGGTAACCAGAGGGTATACAGAACTGGTGTTTGAAAGTTGTTTTCTCTTTTGACCTGAGCTTGGGGTTTGGGGTCTGGGCAGAACTGTGGGAGCTTTGCAGGGTGTCTCTTCTGACGACTATACACAGTGCCAAGCCAGACCACTGGCTGGCCAAACAATCAAGGCTGTCATGAATATTCTCTCAGGTTCTTCCTCAAAGAAGCCTTCATAGGGACACCATGGGGACCCAAGGAGACTTGAGGTAGCTTGAACTCGTTTTCAGAGCAACAGGATGTGTAACTTGGTTACCTGTGGCCAGGGAATAAGAGACATTGTGTTCACTCTCTTCCCCTAGCAACAAGACCAACTGGGAGGTTTTCTTTTCCTGCCACAGAGCACTTCACAGAAAAAAAGGCCCCAAATGTCACTTCTTTTGAGACAATCTCTGATAAACGCATCCAGCCCCTTGAGTGAAACAGTGTTTGTACAAGTGAACAAGTGAGCAAAGCACCATTTATAGAAAGGAAATATTGCCTTTTGCTTTTACTTCATTTCCACTTCTAAGTTTTCTATTAGTAAACTCTGCATGGTTGGTACATAGTAGTTACTCTCCTAACTCTCTATTGATAGAATAGATACTGTCTATTTATAGAATAACTATAACATCAACTATCTTGTAAATCAAATTGGCTAACTTCCTCTTAGAGATAGAGACACAGAGAAATCAATGCAGAAAGTAACTTGACCAGAATCGTTCGAAAGCGCGGAAAACACACACACACACACACACACACACACACACACACACACACACACACACACACACACACACACACACACACACACACACACACACACACACACACACACACACACACAATAAAGGCCAAATTTAATTTTGGAAAAGAACCAGCTAAATAAAGACATTAATACCGGGCTGGGAAGTTGGCTCAGTGGTAGAGCGCTTGCATGCATGAGGCCCTGGGTTCGATTCCTCAGCACCACATAAGCAAAAAGAAAAAAGCCGGAAGTGGCGCTGTGGCTCAAGTGGTAGAGCGCTAGCCTTGAGCTGAAGAGCTGAGGGACAGCGCTCAGGCCCAGAGTTCAGGCCTCAGACCCCCCCACCCCCCAAAAAAAAGACATTAATACCACATTGTTATTAAGAAAGCTACCATGCTGCTAATATGTATAAAAGCTATGCAATATGGAAACAACTCAGTGTCAATTGCATTTTGTCAAAGCTTCCTTTTCAGAGATTACCAGCTGGTTATACGTAATCAAACTCAAAAAGACCCTTTGTATGGGATCCAGTTACCTTTATAGCCACAATGTTTACCATAAGCCTGGCTAGCCAAATAAATCCATGTTGGTATTTAGAAGAAAGAAAGTTATGGAAAGTGTGGATGGAAATAAATAGGAGGGAAGCCTTGGAGCAGTAAAAATAGAACCTTAGTGACAGTCAGGAAACCCCTGGGTCCTGGTTTAGATCATGAGCTAACTCAAGACATAAGTTTCTCAGCTAACTTGGGAACTTTAGTCTCTTGTAACATGAAGAAATAAAAGTGATTTTTCGGGGCTGGAAAGGTGGCTCAGTGGTAGAGTGCTTGCCTTGCATGCATGAGGCCCTGGGTTCGATTCCTCAGCACCACATAAGCAAAAAGAAAAAAGCCGGAAGTGGCACTGTGGCTCAAGTGGTAGAGCGTTAGCCTTGAGCTGAAGAGCTGAGGGACAGCGCCCAGGCCCAGAGTTCAGGCCCCATGATCAGACCCTCCCCCTCCCCCCAAAAAAGTGATTTTTCTTTCTTTATTTTTGGTGCCAGTACTGGTGATTGAACTCAGGATATGAGTGCTGTTGCTTAGCATTTTTACTCAAGGCTGGTGCTCCATTACTTAAGCTATACCTCTTCTTCTGGCTAATTGTTAGCTAATTGGAGATAAAAGTTGCACAGACTTTTCTGTCCTGGCTGACTTTAAACTTTGATCCTTAGATATCAGCCTCTTGAGCAGCTAGGATAACTGGCATGAGCCACCCAACTTATTTGCCTTTTTACCCCTTAGCACGTAACTAGTACTGCTAGTGTACCTGCTGAATTACACTGAAAACAGAAGCACCAGACGATCAATGTCATGGTCAAAGGACATGGTCTATAAGATTCCTACAGCTGCATCCAAGTTCTGGCACTTACAACAAGAATGACAAGAATGCTCAGGCTAGGCACCAATAACTCATGCCTGTAATCCTAGCTACTTGGGAGGCTGAAATCTGAGGACTGAGGTTCAAAGCCAGCCCGGGGAAGGAAAGCCATGAGACTCTTATCTCCATTTAGCCACCAAAAAGCCAGAAATGGAGCTGTGGCTCAAGTGGTAGGCCACAGGTTTGAGCAAAAAAGCTAAGGGACAGTGAGCCCCAATATTAGCACATAGCACGCATGTGAGCGCCCCCCCCCACAAAATCATCTTTATAGACACATAACTTACCCTATCATAATGCAAGGACTTAAATATAAAATGAGGAAAATGCAAGTGTCTTTGGTTCAAGGTACAGATACACAAATGGTGCCAAATACCTACTCTGGCATGAGAACAGGGGTAATAAAGTATAATTTAGCTCTGGTGGTGACCATTTCTAGGCCAAATCGATTAAAGTAGAAAAACAAGTGTCTCCCTCTTTTTCCTGAAAGGAAGAAGCCCCACCCAGATTGATTTTACTTCATGCCCATCCCAAGGCCCCAAAACAAAAACCACACGTTCATGAGGATTTTCTCTTTCCAAATTCTGGTTCTCTTCCAATGATCCCAACGAAACTGTCACCATCAAGAATAGAGCTGGAAAGAGAAAGAACTTACATCTCAAGGCAGCCTGTGGTCAAATAAGGAAGAGTGCCTTCACTGGTACAGACTCAACTGCGGAACAGATGCAAAAGGAATTCTTGGTAAAATGTCAAGTGGGGAGAAATCCAGCCTGGGGAAGGGTGATGTGACTTCACATGAGGACAATGAACTTTGAGTTAAGTACACCTTGAACAAAATATTCCCTCAGTGAGAAGCAAGTGGGTTGCTGGGACTGCAAATGCCCAACAATGGAAAAGGGCAACTGAAATGGGAGCCTTAGCATCACCAGAAACAAAAGAGACAAAGGAAGTCTCCCTTAAAGCTTTCTCTGCTCAAGGACACAAAGTGCAGGGAAAGACAGCATCAATGGGTTCGCAGACTTTCAGGTTAACAGCACACTTACTCTGCAAGCTTCATTTCAAAATAAAGCCTTTGTTGGTAGTTTTCCCACATGAACTGTGGAACTCCTAAGTCTGAGTTTGAATCCTTGCTCCTTATACTTACTGGACTATGTAGCCTTGGGCAAGTTACCTAGCCTCTCTGTGCCTCTGTTTTTACCACCTAGGAAATAAGGATAAGAAATCAAATTGGTACCTATGTGCCACAGGGTTGCTATTTGCGAATACAAATTTCTAAGGTAGGCTAACACTGGGCATGTGATAAATACTGCATAGGTAGTGAACAAGTGAAAATAATTATTAAGTACTCATTCAAAAGTAGCTTAACTACAAGCTTATGTTTACCAGTTGATATTGCCATCATAAACCTCAAATTTTTGTGGTATGTGTGGGGAGGGGGATACTGGGGTATGCACTCAGAGCCTGGGTGCTGTCCCTTAGCTTATTACACTCAAGGCTAGTGTTCTGCCACTGAAACCACAGCTTTACTTCCAGCTTTTAGGTGGTTAATTGGAGATAAGAGTCACAGACTTTCCTGCCCTGGCTGGCTTCAAACCACAATCCTCAGATCTCAGGCTCCTGAGAATCTAGGATTAGAGGCATGAGCCACTGGAACCCAACTAAGATGCTTTTATTTTTAAGTTGGCTCTTAGGAATTTAGCTGTTGACCAGCAAACTTTTCTCTTGGTCAAAAAGAGCACATTTAAAACCCATAGATCATTTAGACATAGTGAAAATCAAAACCAGAGGCTTTCTATACACAGTGATCAAGTTATAGTGAACCCCAGAATAAATGAAAGTGAAGCACTCTTGTTGACAGCACACATTGTAGCCAGTCATTTTCCAAGCTACTGTATTTTAATTAGCAGTCACAGAACATAAACCAGGCATAGTGGCTTATGCCTGTAATCTCAGAACTCAGCTAAAGCAGGATGATTGACAGGATGAAAGCCAGTCTGGACTAGATGATGAGACCCTATCTCAAAAAAAAAATTAAATTAAAGACATTCCAGAACTTCAGTAGAGCTCCAGAAATCCTAGCTAGAGCAACAAGGCAATAAAAAGATATAAAAGGAAATCACATAGGGAAAAAAGAAATTAAAGTATCTCTATTTCCTGATGACATGATTTTATATCTAAAGGATTCAAAAGACTCCTGGAGCTTGTTGATAAATCTGGCAAAGTATCAGGATACAAAATTAACCAATAAAAATTACTAGCCTTTCTGTATGACAACAATGCACAAGCAGAGAGGGAAATCAGGAAAACACCTCCATTAGCAGTAGCCTCAAGAAAATTGGGGAATAAACTTAATCAAAGAGGCAAAAGACCTTTATAGCAAAAACTATAAAAATTTGAAGAACAAAATCAAACATGCCAACAGGAATGGAAAAATCTTCCATATCCATGAATAGGAAAAATTAACATTGTAAAAATGGCCATAACTAACAAAAAGTAGCTATGAATTTAATGCAATCCCATCAAAATCCCAATGAAATTTTTTACTTAGAGAAACGGTCAAAAAATTCACATGGCAAAACAAAAGACCTTGAATAGCCAAGGCAATTCTATTTAAAAAAAGTAATGATTGTTGTATCACAATCCCAGACCTCAAGCTCTACCGCAGAGGTATGGTATCAAAAACATCTTGGAACTCGTACAAAAATAGACCTGAAGATCAATGCAACAGACTAGAAGACCTGGAAATAAAACCATGTACTTACAGTTATTTGATATTTGGTGCAGAAACCAAAGATATACAGTGAATAAAAGATAGCCTCTTCAATAATTGGTGTTGGGAAAACTGAGCATCCATATGCAGAAAACTAAAAGTAGATCTTTTTTTGTCACCATACACAAATATCAACTCAAAGTGAATCAAAGACTTCAACATCAGACCAGATCTTTTAAACTACTACAAGGAGCAGGAGAAACTTTAGAATAGGCAGAAACTTTTTGAAAAAGAGTCCCAGGGGTATGGCAGAGAGAGGACTTGATAAATAGGATTACAGCAAATTAAAATGTTTCTGCACAGAAAAAGGACATAGTTACTAAACTAGAAAGATAAGCCAACAGACTGGGAGAAGATCTTTACCATCCATACATCAAACAAAGGCCTAATAATCAAAATATACAAGGATCTCAAGAAACTAACCTCTCCCAAAGCTAATAAACCAATCCTAAATGGGAGAGACTTCTTAGAAGAAGAGGTAGGAATGGCAAAGAAACACATGAAGAAATACTTATCATCCCTGTCTATAGAGGAAATGCAAATCAAAACAACTCTGAGATTACACCTCACCCAAGTTAGACTGGCCAACTAACCTTATTGCACTGTTGAGAATATAAACCATTCTGGACAGCAGTCTGGAGGTTCTTCAAAACACTAAATATAGATCTTAACTCTGACTCAGCCATACCACTCCTGGACATCTACCCAGAACATCACAAGCCAGGGTATCATAAAGACACTGGTACAGCTATGTTCACTGCTGCACTATTGATAATAGCTAAGTTGTAGAAACAGCCCAGATGCCCTACAATAGATGAGTGGATGAAAAAAAATGAGGTACCTATACAAATGTAATTTTACACAGCCATTAGACAGAATAATATTATGTCATTTGCAGGGAAATGAATGGACCTAGAACAAGTCATGTTAAGTGAGGTAAGCCAAGCTCAGAGATACAAACAGCGTATTTTCTCTCATATGTGGAAGCTAGATCTAAAATACACTGCAACATAATAAATTACACAGCTCTCTATGCATTCATACACAGTAAAACCAAAGGAAGACACTTAGGAGAAGATCAGAAACATACAATGCCTTTGTGCATCTGATCATACAAAATAATATTTATTCAAATGAACTCCAGGAAATGGAAACAGGAAGATTTTTTTCTTTTTTCTATTTTGTTTTCTTTTCTTTATGTCTTGTTTGTCTGTCTTTGGGAGTATAAAGGAAGGCACAGAAATGGAGGAACAAAGGGTAAACAAATGCAGCAAAGGTTCTAACTGGACACTATATTGAAAATGAACTACACAGCTTGTGGATGAGATGGGATGGAAAAATTGGTAGAAAGCTAGGGAAGGGGTGACCTTGTCCAAAAGGAACTGTATTTTTTGCCTGACTTAGGTAACTATAACCCATCCATTTTTAGCCTTTCCAAATAAAAATAAGGGAAAAAATAAACCATGGAACCTAATAGAAGTGTAGTAAGGTTTGGCTCCCTACCAACCAAATAAATTATCATTTACCGCAATTAATTTGCTGTGGCTCACTCTAGCATCCCATTCTGAAGGCTCAGAAATTTGTTTTTTCCTCCACTTTCATTCAGTCAATAATTATTCATTGAGCACCTACTTTGTGCCTGACAACAGTTATAGGCATGTAGAGAAAACAGAAAAGAAAGCACTATAACCCCTGCCTGCCTGCCCTCAGCAAACTGACACCCTAGGAGACAGATTCGATCTTAGAAAACAAATGTGCCCAAGCCAGAATGAAAAATAAATAAATAATAAAATAAAAGTCAATAGACTATAATGAGATGTGCTTTGGATAGACCACAACTCACTTCTCTGAGATCAAACCATCCCTCCCTTATAGTCATGTATGTAGAGGCACAGACAATTCACACAGGCCATACACTGCAAGTATAGTATTCAGCCTCCTGTTGACAAATATCTGGCATTCAGAACTGAATTCTCTAAGCTAATCTTTCCAAATATCCTATCATATATACCCATTCTCTGATCCTTACTGCTTTTCTCAAAAAGTGCATTTATTTAATTTCTTCTTTCTCTACTACAATCACATCCTTCACCTATCTATCATCTTGGAGTTCTCTGTGTTCTATGACTATAGAAATTATGATATTTATTCTGCAGAAAGGCAACGGTATTAATCTTTGTGATGTTTGCTTGCTGAAATCTCTGAAAGCAACACTATTTCTGCTAGATTCAAGTGTGAGGTTTGGAGTTATGGCAGGGAAAGGGATAGTTAGAGAAGGTATACACTGAAATTGTAGCTCAATAAAATCTCAAAATAATTGGCTCAACTTGCAAAACAACCCATGAAGCACAAAAGTTAATTGTATATGAATCATTAAGTATAGTGTATGATGAAAGGTACTAATATTGTACAAAGGTCAAACATAAAACAACAGCCTGGCAGGTTCATAGTCCAGGCTTAGTAGTCATTTACTGAAAGTAGTTCCATAAAGGAGAAACAGTTCTTGAAGTTATACTAGCAAAAAGCACACACATCTGAACAGTGCCAAGTGACATTTAGAGATCATCAGCAAATCAACAGCTGCATATACACAATAAAACCTCATGTTATTTTGTTTTATACAAAAATAGCACCCGTGGTAATTAAGATGTGCTTTCTCTACATCATGGAAAATATATGTTTGGGGAGTATAGAAAAGTTTACTGTCTCCTTGATAATTAATGTACAAGGAGTCAGACTCTTATGGCTCATGCCTATAATCCTAGCTACTCAGGAGACTGAGATTTGAGGATCCTCATTTGAAGCTAATTGAAACAGGAAAGCCTGTGACTCTTATCTCCAATTAACCACCCAAAAGCCAGAAGTAGAACTGTAACTCAAGGGATAGAGCACCAGCCTCGAGTGACAAAGCTGAGATAGTGCCCAAACCCTGAGTTTAAGCCTAACTACTAGCACCACACACACACACACACACACACACACACACACACACGAAAAATATCCTTGTACTCCCACTATGCTTTGTTGAGTAGTATAAGATCATCTCATGACTGAGGGGATGGGGTCACCAGTAGCAAAATTGCCTAATTGATCAATAAATAAGAAAAAAATAAATGTCATATATAGAAGCTAAATCTAAAATATCCAGAGATATGATAAAATATACAGGACTCTAGGCATTCACACATAGTGCAACCAAAGGAGGGTACTCTTAGGAGAGGAACACAGAGGCCTAATGCCTATGTGCATCTGATCATATAAAATAATATTGAAATAAACTCCAGGAAGTGAAACAGAGAGAATGAAAGAGAGAGAGAGAGAAAGTCCTGGATCTCATACTTGAAGGTCTACAAGCAAGTCACCTCAATACAGCCAGAGATGATTTCCAATGTGTCTCTGCCCTAAGCAAAACAGAATGGGGTCAATGCACCAACCACAATGTTAATTTATTTAATGATAGTTAGAGTTCTGTCTCCTTTTAGGGTACACAGAAGACATATCCCAAATTACATTCCTCTGTTCTGCTTTATGAAGAACAAAATTACAAGAATTTTCCACTGAATATCTGTAGGAAAAGATGAAATAATTAGGTTTCTGCTATTCTTGCTTTGTTTTGTGCGATACTAGGATTGAACCACAAAGATGCTAGGCAAGCACTCTACTACTGAACAACATCCTCAGTCTCTAAAAGGTTCTGTTTAAAAACTTAAACATACGTCAGCTGTTGGTGGCTCACGTCTGTAAATCCTAGGTATTCAGGAGGCTGACATCTGAGGATGAAGGTTTGAAGCCAACCCAGGTAGACAAACCTGAGAGACTCTTATCTGAAATTAACCCACAAAAAGTCAAAAGTGGAGGTGTGGCTCAAATAGCAGAACATCAGCTTTGAGTGAAAAATCTGAGAGTACAAGGCCTAGAGTTTAAGCCTCAGTACTGGCAGAAAAAGAAGAAAAGGAGAGGAAAGGAAAATAAAGGCAAGGCAAGGCAAGGAAGAAGATAAACTATAAATCTCAATATATCTATGGAGAAAATGAAATTCAAGTCAATAATGATTTAAACCAATTTTCCACTAAAGAAATATTCTATGTCTATTCTTTGGGTGAATGTATTTCCACAGGCCAGTCAGAACCTAGAACTTACTCATCTTCTTTAACTATTTTGTACATACATAAGTATATGAATATATTATTTCCAATCACTACCAAGAATTTTTTCATCCAGCAAAAATAATTTAAATTTACATTTGCTTTAAATTTAAAGGCAAAAGTTATTAGAGTCTATAAAAACAATAAAATCTTGGTCTTCCCCTCAAAATCAGAACTGATTTCTGTTACTACAGAGAGAAAATTAATTCTAAAAGAGAATTTTTGTGAAGACTAGTAGCACAGAATATCACTAATTCACAATTTGTTACATAAATCTATATAATACCTTTATATACTTGCCTCCAGTATAGTAACAATTATAAAATACAAAGACTAACTTAGAAATAGACTGCAATGAAATAACCATAATAAAAGAATACTTATAGTATACAAAGCATCTTCTATTTAGCTGAGCACTGGTAGCTCACCTGGGTAATCCCAGTTCCTCAGAAGATGAGATCCAGAAGACTGAAATTTATAGGTTACATAAAAGTTTGCTTGGGCTGGGAAGGTGGCTCAGTGGTAGAGCACTTGCCTTGCATGCATGAGGCCCTGAGTTCTATTCCTGAGCACCACATAAGCAAAAATTAAAAAGCTGGAAATGGCACTGTGGCTCAAGTGGTAGAGCGCTAGCCTTGAGTTGAAGAGCTGAGGAAGAGTGTCCAGGCCCAGAGTTCAGGCCCCACAATCGGACCCCCCCCCAAAAAAAAAAAAAGTTTGCTAGACTACATTTCAAAATATAAGCAGCAAAAAAGCAGGGCCTAGAGGCTTGGCTCAGATGATAGAGAACCAACAAAAATTATATATATATATATATATTATATCATATATATACTAAGTATATATATGATATAATATATGATATATATATTATATCATATATATACTTAGTATATATATGATATAATCATACATTGTATTAGAATATAAGCTTATATATATGATTATTGATTTCAAAGCTAACAGAGAAGTTAGCTTAAAACCATGGTCAATACTGAAAAAAAGATGAAGTCACACACTCCTTACATATATTAGGAAACCTTTCCAAAGCTAAATGAATTTGATGGGTTTTTGGTGTTTTCTTTCTCCTGTTTTCCCAACCATAGTAGTACTGGGATGGAGCCCTGGGCCTTACATATTATAGTGTTTCCCATTTTAGAGAGTCATCTTCAATCACGCCTTTCATATGGCCATCATGAAAGACCACTATTTAGCTGATTCTGTAATAGTAGAGTTGGTAAGCTGAATTTTCCACTTGCCTTTCATATGAAGTTTCCTTATCCCCTCTACATTCTGCATAGAGATGTAGTAAATATTCATATTGATGCTTACCACTATCATGCAATAAGACACTGACAGAGTCCGTATAGTAAGGTACATTGGGACACGAAACTCACCAAGCACAATGACCACAGTCTTCAGAAGACTCATCATGGTATCCCGATTGCGTCGTGGTCCAGAGCTATGCCGAGACATTCTCATAGTCCTCTGACGAACATAGCCAAAGATGTGAGCATAGAGAACCACCATTACCACAAAGGTCACCAAGTTGAAAATGGCCCAGAAAACTAAGTATGAGTCACTGTATAGGGGTGCCATGTTTGAACAATTTTCAATATCACAGATACAGTTCCAGCCCACACTGGGAATGGCCCCCATCACAATGGCCATAGTCCAGATGACCACAATGACCACCACCACCCGCCGGTTGCTCATCCGTGTGTGCAACTGCATGCGGAAGACCGTAATATGCCTCTCGATTGCAATAGCCAGTAAATTGGCCACAGATGCTGTCAGGCTGGTGTCAATGAGGCCCTGACGGAGAAGCCATGTGCTAACAGTCAATCTCCGAGTATTGGGTCCTGTGTTGAACATTAGGTAGAAGTAGGCTAACCCAGCAAAGAAGTCTGCAGCAGCCAGATTAGCCATTAAGTAATAAATAGGAAAGTGGAAGCGACGGTTGACGTAGATTGCCACCATGACCAGAAGGTTGGCCAGCATGATAAAGATACAGACGGTGATTCCAAGGCCCATCACCAGCTTACTGACTGTGTTCCATTCTGTGGCAAGATACTTCCCACTCCGGTTGTAAAAGAAAGCAATGGACTCATTGTAGAAGCACTGTGGGTCATTCATGGCTGTGAACTAGAAGAGAAAGGAGGAAAGATGGTGAAAAATAGTTTAAAAAGAGAAACCACATAGCCAACTTTTTGCATAATAATACTCTATAATTATACTAACCTAAGTTTTCTAACAGTGCTCAAGATTAAAGACACTTGGTGATATATAAATGCCAAGGTCTCTGCTTGGTGGCTGCATGTCATTGAAGTCTACTAGAAAAAGCCACACGGCCCAGAAACCTTGCTTAAAATACATGAGACAGACAAAAATTTTACAGAAACTTGCAATTGGATTATTTAACAGAATAAAATTTATTTGGACCTGTTATTTAGGGAATCTGTAAACACACATTGTTTATCGATCGGATATCATTGTCCTATTCTGCACTCTTACGCTCACATAATACGCTCAATCTGTGACAGATGATTTGTACTCATCAGTGCTAACATTTCAAAGAGGTCAGAATGCATTGAAAGCTCCTTGGCCAAAGCCAGCATTTGCTGTTGAACATTCCTGTGGTCAGCGCAGCCTACCCCCACAGCTCCTCAACTCCAGAATAGCATCCATCAACCAACCCATGACTTTTTCTTTGAGGAGGACCTAATATAACCTCCAAAGGACAGTTGATACTTGACACTGCTCACAGAAGTAAAATATATTTAGATGAGATGAGATATATTCTTTTCAACATGGAGTACATCCTTCCTAACACAGTTACCTATTTTTCAATGATTAGAATATATTTGCTTATCATTTATACTAATACTTGAATCCGAAAAGGATTGAGGCATATAAGACAATAAAAACAAAAGTAGAAAATAAAAAGTCACAAAGAAGAAACTAGACAATTAACATCTCACAATTAACATCTTTCTGAAACTAAGTTTGTGAGGCTTCTAAAATTAGAAAAAACTTCTTGAAGGCAGTTCATATTCTTTTTATCTTGTCATGCTTCTAATACACTACTTAATAAATATGACAGATTTAAGCACTATTTTTTAATATTCTACTGAATTTCCATAGGCTGTATACAAATTTTAACAAATACTAGAAATTCCAAAAAGTATGAAATACTGAAGTGTTAGTGTTCTAACATGTCTGGATATTGAAGTCTCCTTCCTTATCTAGACTATAACAGCTCTTAGATCACAATATTAACATTACATACTGTTTGCTGTATAAAAACTTACCTCTTAATTTTTCTGTTTATTAAACAACTAGTACATCTCTTGCCATCTTAGATACATATTGCAGTGCCTTCCTCATTAAAAATCAGAGAACTTGGCACATAGTGTTTTATTCCACTCCAAATCTTGTCGTTACTCTGGGTCATTCATCTACCTTTCTTGCTTTTGCTTTCCTGACCTCATCTGTAATGATTGCATTACAACAGTTGCCTACACCCATGGTCACACCCTGGACTTCACTACCATCCACAACTTTCTCCCTTGAAAACACTAGTGACATTCTAAGTATTCATTTCAACTTCCCAGTCTTCAGATTTTATTCAGTACTGATTTCTAGTACCGTAGTTTGTGTGTGTGTGTGTGAGAGAGAGAGAGACAGAGAGAGAGAGTGAGAGTGTGTGTGTGTGTGTGTGTGTGTGTGTGTGTGTGTTAGGGTAGCAACTTCCTTGACTCTCAGCTTTAATCCCATTGGAATACCCTTCCCATCTTCCCTTTTTCTCTCATCCAGCTAAAGATTTTACAGAAATACAGTCTCTCCTTGAAGGCATTAGAATCATCAGAAGCCCTTCAGGAATTCAGATTTGTATTTCCTCTTGTTTGAAGAACAGCTCTACAGTGACGATTCAGTATATAACATCACCAGCAAAGTTTCTGGTAGACCATAATCACATTTTAATTTGTGACACAAAACATAGGAACACATATATTGTTTGATAAGTAAAATCTATATAATAGTCTCACATAAACTTTTTCAGTTTCTGCCACTAAGTGAATAATGACAAACCTTTATGGTTTCTTGATTTTTGAAACTTAGATAAGAGGACAGAGAGCTTTCTCATTTAACCTCTCTGCTACACTGTACTTTCAAGACAATATAGTAAAATAACATCAGTTTCTCATGTACTAAAAGCTCCTAAGAAGGCTTAGAGAAAATCCACACTGATACCAGTGTTAAGTTCATGGTTTTTCTTTTCAACTGGGACTTTAGTGCCCACAACAATCTGGTTTTTTCCCTAATTGTTACTCTACATATTCAATGTAGACTAGTAACTATTTTAAGCTTATCTACTGTTCTCAAACTTTTGAGCCCTGTCTTCCCCCTTTAGCAGCAGTTGCCAGAAAAACATACAAATTTTCTGATGGGGGGGGGGGGGGGCATGGGAAGGAATGGGAAGGGGAAACAAAGGAGGAAGCAACAATGCTTGATAAGAAATGTACTCATTACTTTGCCCATGTAATTGTAACCACTCTGTACAGTATTTACACAATAAAAAAAATTTTCTGATGGAAACTCCCTCAACTTTTCTACCACAAAAAAGGTAAAATTACTTGTCTAATACTCTATTCCTTCCCCCTCTTCCATTACAACAGAAGAGGTATGATCTTAGCCTTCCAAGTACCCTGAGTCTCACTTCTTCCTACAATTTGAAGAACCTTCCATCATCAATTGCTTTCTTTCTTCCAGTCACGTTTCCTTCTTTCCCCAGCTCTAGGCAAATCATTGGCTTGTCTATGGATTACCTCTCTTGATTCTTCTGTGATTCATAATCTTCCTTATAATCCTCAAAAGGTTTTTCCTGTAAATAGTCTCTATCCCAAAGGCTGTTAGTTTGGACAACTCAGTATGTCCAAGTAGCCTGAGTACTAAACTTGAGAATTCCACCTTTCTTCTTCATCTTCATCGTTTGAATCAATGATACTGAATCTCAATTCTCCTTTTCAAATATCTGCTGAACCTGTTTATTCTACTCCACCCTTAGAATCATCACTTGTATTACCACACTGGCCTCCTAAGCCAATCTCTTCATTTGTGGTCTTTCTTTTTTTTAATTTTTTTTTTTTTTTTTTTTTTGTCGGTCATGGGGCTTGAACTCGGGGCTTGAACTCGGGGCTTGAACTCTGGGCCTGGGCGTTGTCCCTCAGCTCTTCAGCTCAAGGCGAGCGCTCTACCACTTGAGCTACAGCGCCACTTCCGGTTTTCTGGTGGTTTATTGGAGATAGGAGTCTCATGGTCTCTCCTGCCCGGGCTGGCTTTGAACCGCGATCCTCAGATCTCAGCCTCCTGAGTAGCTAGGATTACAGGCGTGAGCCACCAGAGCCCGGCTTCTTTTTTTTAAATTTTTTATTGTTATTATAGAGGAGGAGAGAGAGGGGGAGAAGGAGGGATAGAGAGAGGGAAAGAGGGAGAGAGGGAGAGAGGAAGGAAGGGAGAGGGAGAGACTAAGTGATTCCCATACTTGTGGAATAGAATTCCTACAGACAACAATCCGAATCTCTACTATATGGATAAAATGTTTGAGATCAAATTTATTTCATAGCAAACTCTACTGATGTTCTCACATGAAGAACACTATCAGACATATACATCATCCAGGTTTTCCTTCCTAAAGACAATCTCTATAGTGCTTGCCTACCAAGAATAAGGCTCTGCATTCAAACCACAGTACTTCCTGGAAGACATGTAGAAAGGGAAGAAGACAGGAAGGTAGGGACCTAGGGAAGGATGGAGGGAGAGACCTAGCAAGGGAGTTCTAACTAACCTGTAACAGTATGTCATGAGAAAGGCAAAAGAAACAAAACAACAAAAAGCAACAAATAAGAAGAGGGATGTCAAGGGAAGAGGAGAAGATGAATAAAGAGAAGGGGGTAATGCAGTCAATAATTCAATGTATATAATAAAAAATTCAAAAGAGGAAGGGAAGGGATGGGAGGTGAGAATGTTAAAAGTAGTGACATTGACCTAGATGCATTGTATTCATAAGCTGCTTTGCTAAATGGAAACTCCTTTGTACAAGTACTTAAAGATAATTTTTAAAAATAAACAAAATAAAGATAAATTGCTAAAATGAAAAAATAAAAAGCAGCAAAGCAAAACAAGAATAAGAATACAAGAACCAAAATATGGGTAAAGTAAGACCCATAAGGCATCACTTTTCACAGTTATAAAATTAAAGCAAATATCTAACAATTCTTAAATGAGATTATAGTTATAAAAATAATAATAATCTGGGGTCAAAGATCACTTACTTGTACCAGTAAGAACTTGAACTGGGAAAGCATTAAAATATATGTAAAATTATCTTATTATTCAACTAAGAAGCAAAGCATATTCAACTGTGGCAATTAAAAAAAAGTTGAGTTTAAGCCAGGCACTGGTGGCTCACGCCTGTAATCCTAGCTACTCAGGAGGCTGAGATCTGAGGATGATGGTTCAAAGACAGCCCAGGCAAGAAAGTCCATGAGACTCTTATCTCCAATAAAGCACTACAAAACCAGAAGTGGTGCTGTGGCTCAAGTGGTAGAGCATTAGCCTTGAGTTGAAGAGCTGAGAAACAGTGCCTAGGCCCAGAGCTCAACCCCATGACCGGCCAAAAAAAAAAAAAAAAAGAAAGTTTAAATATGCTGGTTCAAAACCCACCAATTAAGAGGAGAGGGAAGGTCAAGGGGAGAAAATTAGAGGAGTGGAGAGAGGAAAGGTGAGTGAATATCGTTATAATAGTCAATGTACATATGTGAAAATGGAATCAGGTAATTTGAAGGAGGAGAACAATGGAAGGAGTTACATTGACCAAGATGCATTGTACTCATAAATGAACATGATAAATTGAAACCCTGTAGTAAACTACTTTAAAAAAATAAAAACTGAAAATAATTTCAAAACCCACAAATTACAAAAATGTTAGATGATGAAGACTTTTCATATTACTGAAAAAAAGAAAAGATGTGGACAAAAGATGAACATTGCATAGAATAAAAAAAACTAAAGTTTTTACAGGTAAGATTATAAAGGACCTGCTTTCACTATATTTGATGTCGGTATAATTTGTGGAGGTGATGGGGAAAACAAGTCGTTTAAGGATACAGGTGGACCCGTTGCAACTACGAGAAGTACAAGTTGTCATGTCGAAAACGAACTTTACAACTTGGGGGGTGGGGGGCTGGGTGGGCGGGCAGGGGAGGCTGGGAAGGGATGTGAAGGGTAAACAAAGGAGGAGGCTGCAATGCTTGATAAGAAATGTACTCATTATCTTGCCCATGTAATTGTAACCCCTCTGTACAGTATGTTCACAAAAAATTAAAATTAAAATTAAAAAAAAAAGATTATAAAGGATTTTTGTCCCATCTTTATGAAAGTATATCCTGTTGCAAAACAAATAGAGGAAACACAGTAATTTTTTTAGAAAATTACTCTAAAATAAAAAACTACTACAATTAGAAATGCCTCTGCAATAAAAAAGATTACCAAATTTGCCATTCCCAACAAAGATACAGTTAAGGTAGAATTGTTTAAAATTACATTGTCCTCAGTGGCTGAAAGCCCACATGCATGCCATTTTCTCTTTCAATAATTCTAAATCTCAGAGAGGTGGGAGCAGGCCTCAGTGGCTCCTGTGTAGAGCAGATCTTCTAAATCTCAGAGGTTTGTATCAACCTGTCTGGGATTTCATCAGTCATCACAAATGTGCCAAGCCCGAACTCTAAAGAGGCACGTACACACGGAGTTCATCATCCCTGTGCTCTGCATGCATTCACTCACAAGCATTTAGGGAATGCCAGGTATGGACCAGGCATTGGTCCTTATACCTGGAAGGGCATCAAAATGATACACTTGAGTGCCAGTTCCAAGCACCTGATGTTGTAGTCTTTAATATCTTGCAAGACAATTATGTGTTCATTAGCCAAGACAAAAAGGGAACACCTGGCATAAACTCACAGACTAGTAATTAAACCTATGTGATTTACTAAGTATTCAGGTAAGAATGCAAGCATGTACTCTACTGGAATACATGAAGAGATTTTAATCTACACTAGCTAGGCAGCCAGCAACAAAATACAAGTAAAGCCAATGTGGTTCCCACTTTTATTGTAGTCCAATGATAGAGAAGGTGAGGAGCTCATGGACCCTCTTCACTAACCAGGTCTCTACCTGAATTTGATTTCCACCAAATACTCTGGTCTCCACTAAGTTCTATTACTGCTCTATGCCTCAATTTTCCCATTTTAAAATTAAAGTATGAAGGATTTCTTTTCTTTTTTTTTTTTGGTCCAGTCATGGGGTCTGAACTCTGGGCCTGGTGCTGTCCCTCAGCTCTTCAGCTCAAGGCTAGCGCTCTAACACTTGAGCCACAACGCCACTTCCGGCTTTTTTTTTTTGCTTATGTGGTGCTAGGAATCGAACCCAGGGCCTCAGGCATGCAAGGCAAGCGCTCTACCACTGAGCAACCTTCCCAGCCCCAGTATGAAGGATTTCTAAGACCAAATTCTCAACTCTAGTCCTTAAATCTAAAATAATCACTTTAACCAATGAAAATTAGAAAAGAGGTAGCAGAGAATTTATTTACATGCCATTAAGTTAACCACGAGAAAAATAGCTCTCTCCTTTCTTTGAGCCTAAAATTAGAAATAAACAACAAAAAAAGAAAGACCAAGTTTGGTAGCACATGAATTGTAATCCTAGCACTCTGCAGGCTGAGATTTGAGGATTATGAGTTCTAGGCCAGCCTGAACTACACAGTAATACACTAGTTCAAAAAGAGAGAGGAAAAAAAAAGTAAATTTCCTCCTAGAAGTAGAGAGCCACAAAACAATGCCAACACAACTGAGTTCTTCACCTATTTTTTTAGTTTTACTGAATGTGCAACTAATAAATTATAAACAATTTGCCTAAAAAGGCCCATTTATGTTAAATATTAATTCAGAAAGGAATCTGCAATAATGTATAAATTGCTGGTGACTTACTCCTATAATCCTTGTTACTCAAGAGGCTGATATTTGAGAATTGTTGTTCAAAGCCAGCCCAGACAGGCAAGTCTTATCTCCAATTAACTCTTATCTCCAATTAACTACCAAAAAAGCCAGAAGTAGGGCTGGGCATGTGGCTCAGTGGTACAGTGCTTGCCTACTATGCACTAAGCCCTGGGTTCAATTCTACAGTACCACATAAACAGAAAAAAGCCTGAAGTGGTGCTGTGGCTCAAGTGGTAGAACACTAGCCTTCAGCCAAAAAAGCTCAGAGACAGTGCCCCTTCATGGCAGAGCACCAGCCCTCAACAGAAAAAGCCAAGTGAGAGTGCTAGGCCCCAAGTTCAAATCCCCATACTGGCACAAGGGAAAAGCAGAAGAAGAAGAAGGAAGGGGGCGGAGGGGGAGGAGGAGGAAGAGGAGGAGGAGGAGGAAGAAAAGGAGGAGGAGGAGCAGCAGGAGCAGGAGCAGGAGCAGTAGGAGAGGAAGGAAAAGAAACTATAGGAAACAATAAATGTTAAGTCAATAAAAATATTTAATCTGCTGAAGTTCCTTTCTACCAGGCTGAGAAAATGTGCATTGTCATACTTGGAAAATTTTCAAAGAATTTTGAATGGTCCCTAAGAAAAGGAAGGGTAAAAGCCACCGATTCACTAAGATGACTAGTAAAATACAATATAGTTTTTAGAAACATCACTGTGCTAAAAGAGAACTGTAAACTACGTTAAGAGGCTATCTTGGCAAGAGATTATAAAAACAGATGAAGACTGCGTTTTAAATACCACTGAGAAAAAAAAATGAGTTCTGGCCTTGGCAGAGGCAATGCCTTAGAACCAAAACCCACTCATTAAGCAAGGAATCCTGACAACAACTTCCATATCAGTGAAAGAGTAGACCACATACAAAAGAGTAATCATTTCTATTTGCACTGCAGGGACCAAGGAGGAGGTCTTTTTCAGCTTAGAGTCCAATTTGGGAAATAAACTAAAAGAGCCTTTTTTTTTGGTTGGGGGGTCATGGGGCTTGAACTCAGCCTGGGTGCTGTCCTTCAGCTCTACAGTTCAAGGATAGCACTCTACCACTTGAGCCACAACACTACTTCAGCTTTTTTTCTGTTTATGTGGTGCTGAGGAATCGAACCCAGGGCCTCATGCATGCGAGGCAAGCACACTACCACTGAGCCACCTTCCCAGCCCCCTAAAAGATTCTTAAGAAGTCATAAAGCCAGGAGTGGTGGTGCTTTTCTGTCATCTCAGCCCTCTGAAGGCTTGAAGCAATAATATTTTAAGTTCAAGGACAGCCTGGGCCATATAGACATACCCTGTCTTCAAAAAGAAAAGTAAACAAGAAATCCTGACCCCCAGTATATCACAAATGATTGTAATCTGATGAAGTTGGACTACTATCAATTCTGAGAAGAAACAAACATAAACCATAGGTGTGAATTCCTGATATTCTCACTGCTTGCACATGACAGCTACACAGGAGTCTCTCAGGTGAGCCCCAGTGAACGTGAACTGGTCATCCCAAAGAATAAAATCCCAGGAAGGACAGCATGTGCTCAAAGCAGCAGAACAGTTGGCCTCAGGGGTAGACCTGAAAGTGTCAGATGAACTAACTAGCCCAAACTGGACTATTTGTATTCACCCTGCCTTTCCATTGGTTCCGTAGTTACACTCTCCATCTCCATTTCTAATTGTTGTTTTTTCTGGGGGAGGGAGAGGTCACATAGGGAGTCCTCCGATATTATCCAGGCTAGCCTTGAATTCATTTCATGTTCACAATCTTCCTGATTCCATATCCCAAGGGCTTAGAAATCACATCAAATTTACAAATCAAGTGGGGCACCAGTGGCTCATGAGTATAATCTTAGCTACTCAGGAAGGTGAGATCTAAGGATTGCAGTTCAAAGCCAGCCAGGCAGAAAAGTCTGTGAGATTCTTATCTCCAATGAACTACAAAAAAAGCCAGAAGTGAAGCTGTGGCTCAAGTAATAGAGCACTAGCCTTGAGCAAAAAGGAGCTCAGGGAAAACATCCAGGTCTTGAGTTCAAGTCCCTGGACCAGCACACACACACAAAAAGTTTACAAATCATAACTGCTCAAAAACTTAAAACTTCAGTGTACAACTTTATGAGTGAATAGAAAAGTTACTGGTTAATACCGAAAAAAAGCTTTTCAATACACATAAAGATCTTCTTTATAATAATGTGCAAAAATTTCTTGCAAATCAAAAAGAGATAAGCCAAAGGGTCCAATAGAAAAATGGGCAAACATGAAAACAGGAAATTCACAGAAGAGAAACCCTTAGTGGCCCATAATCATGTGGAAAGAAAATCACTCTGACAAGGGGTCAGAGGAACAAGGAGTCAGAGATAGGCAACAATCAGCAAGTTTGAGTTGGTAAGGAGAATCACACCACACCTGGTGAAAATAAAACTCAGCACAACTTTGAAATAGGGTTTGGCAAAAACAACAAGAAGTCATACAGCAATTTTTCCATTTCCACTTTTTTATAAACCAAACTAGTAGATGCAGCATAAATATTCATCAACTGGAAAATAAATAAATTACACCATGAGTTTCTGTTTTTTTTAATTTACTAAACTGCAGTCAAACAAAGCTGGGTGCTGGTGGCTCACACCTGTAATCTTAACTACTCAGGAAGCTGAGATCTATGGATCACAATTCTAAGCCAGACTGGGGCAGACAAATCCATAAGACTCTTATCTTCAGTTAGTCAGTAAAAATATCCAGAAGTGGAACTGTGACTCAAGTGGTAGAACACCAACCTACAGTAAAAAAAAAAGCTAAGAAAGAGCACAAGGCCCTGAGTTTGAGTCTCAGCACAGGCACAGAAAAACAATGGAAAATTCAGATTAAATGTTCATTCCTGATGCATTGTTTGAAAGAGCAAAGTACTATGGTGTGGCTGAAGACTGTAATTCTCTTGTCTTATGGGAGTCCCCATGATTTACCCTGTTTCTTCAGCCTCTTTCTCCATTGCCATAGGGCTGAATTCCAATGTGGAAACACAGTGGAATCCTTGTGCTTCAAGCTATTCTTCAAAGGCACAATGGAATGGGCTGGTCAGCAGCTGAGTCGCTCCATCTGGACAAGTCTCCCAGAAGGAGGTTCTGTGTTATCACCATATACCCCAACATGTCCACCAGAGGTAAGCTCTGAACCTGTGCCACTGAATCATGGGCTCTAATACTCGACAGGTCCTCCCCTCCAGTGTTTGTGCCAGGCTACTTGGTAACCTCACCAACCATAATCAAGGATATGTTAAGCACACAAAGCCTTGGAAGTTGGGGTTCAAACTTGAATCTAGAGGACCAACTCTTCCTTCCTGGCTTGAACTAAGGCTCAGAATCTCCACATGCTAGCTGGTGGCTGTTCATCTAAGTACAAATGATTGGAAATCTCTTGCTGGCCATCCTGACCTTGGAATTATGCCATCAACCATTCCCTGCTTTTCTTCTTGTAGGCCCCACTTCTTGCTACTGAAGGCTTCCAGCATCTCTGAAAACTGCTTCATTGTCAGCCTAGTCCAGAAAGTAATCTACTCCATGATCATTTCTGATGGACACTGAGGAGCTAGCATTAACATGCTTTCATATCTTTCTCACCCTGAGTTCCTCTAGAACAATCAGTTGTAACCAGAAGAAATTTAATTTAAGGAACGTGTTTAAGTGACACTATGCATTACCAAATGGTAGCCACATCACACAGCAAGTCAGGCTAATTGTTTTTTGTGTGTTTGGGTGTGTGTTTTGTTACTGAGGCTTGAATTTAGTGCTCGGGCACTCTTCCTCAGTTTTCTTACTCAAGGTTGGTGCTCTACCACTTGAGTCACACTTCTACTTCTGCTTTTTTAGTAGTAAATTGGATATAAGAGCCTCAAAGAGTTTCCTGCCTGGCCTGGCTTTGAACTACAATCCTTAGATCTCAGCCTCATTAGTGGCTAGGATTACAGATGTGAGCCATCAGCACCTGGGCCAGGTTGATTTTTTTTCTTAATTTTTTATTATTACTATGTTTAAGTAGTTGTACAAAGGGGTTGCCATTTAACAAAATAGCTTATGAATACAATATATCAATGTCACCCCTTTTAATATGCACATCTATTCTTCTCCTACTCACCCTTTTCCTCAGCCTTCTTAATTCTGTAGGATGTTCACTGGATTCTTGACTGCACTCTCCCTCTCTTAACAACAGTCTTATGAGAACAATGTACAGATCTCAAAAACAAAAACAAAAAACAGCTATCCCCTAGACTTTGTGATTATAGAAGAAACTGCAGGTCATTTTCCCACCTTAAGTTTGTTTATGGAAAATCTATTACAGAGTTCAAAGACAAGAAATCAGAGATCTCATAGAAGAATAGACAAACCTATACCATTGTGGTACAAAGAGAAAGCCATACACCCATTGAGAGATAAAAGAGGAGCTCCTGGCCAGGCACTGGTGGCTCTCGCCAATAATCCTAGCTATTCAGGAGGCTGAGATCTGAGGAAAGTCTGTGAGACTCTTATCTCCAATAAACCATCAGAAAACCAGAAGTGGTGCTGTGGCAGAGCGCTCACCTTGAGCTGAAGAGCTCAGGGACAGCGTCCAGGCCCAGTTAAAGCCCAACCAACAACAACAACAACAAAAAGAGGAGCTCCTAATCATTGAAGATAGATTAGACAACTGAGCACTGGTGGTTCATGCCTGTAATGCTAGCTACTCAGGAGGTTGAATACAGAGGATAGTGGTTCAAAGCCAGCTTAGGCAGAAAAGTTTCTGTGAGACTCTTATCTCCAGTTAACCACTTAAAAACTGGAAGTGGTGCTATGGCTCAAGTGGTAGAGTGTTGGTCTTGAGCACAAAGAGGCTCAGGGACAATGCCCAGGCCCTGAGTTCAAGCTCCAAGTCTGACAAAGAAAAAAAAGATATATTAAAAAGAAAAATAAACAAATATGGAAGGTATTATCTGTGGTTTACCCTAAGTGCCCCTGTACAATTTATCTTATGAAAAGTAAATACAAAATGTGCTCTCAGATTCCAAAATAAGATATCCTCTCAAAATTTATCAGTACTTATAAACACAAAAGGAGCATAAATGAATTTAAATGGCAATCGGAGAACAAATGTCTAATAGAAACAGGTTTTAAGAGACGGAATAAGTAAAAAAATCTCAGTGTTTATCTCCACATGCATTTATTCCTGGCAGCACACTGGAGCTTTCTGTAGAATGTTTATCTAACTTGGCTTTCATCTGATGAGTCTTCTAGCATAACACATATGCACAGCATATACACAGACCATATGCAGCAGAAACCATTTTCTCCCTGTAAGAAAACTCCCTGAATAATTATGGGTAAAATGGAAAGAACTAACGTAGGCCTGGGCTTGATTTAAGGGTCATACTACAGTAGAAAGCAGTTGGCAGACCCTTTTTTTTTTTCCATTTACACTGGTGTACTATGCATATTATTTTAAGTCTACAGCTAAATATTAAGCTAAAATATTAAGCAGAGAAATACCTCTATTGAAAGACTGCCTAACTATTGTGAATAGTATTTTAGATTTGAACCAAAATGCACTCAGACTGTGTACTCTCAACTGCATGTCAGGCAAGATCTGACATAGTGAAGACTCTATCTTGTGTAACACTGGGAACTTCATACTGTTATGAATAATATTTCATGCTGCAATTAAATACTCACACTTCAATCTAAGAGAAAGTACTATCAAGAAGATATCCATGATTTCTTACTTCAGAGACTGAGCCATCTGTTAAGTCTCTGAAAATCTACATAAATTCACAGCTTTAATGATAGCATCACTTACAAGGATCAAAATACCTTTCAGTCCTTGGCTTAAAAACCAAAATGGTCATTTAGCACATGGGAGACAGAAAGAAATAGCTGGTAAAGCAAAATGGAAAGCTTCCTTCCCTCACTGGACTCATAGGGATGGAAGCTAAATACCTTGTAAGTTCTCAAAATCTATTCTGGTCTCTAGTATCAATCTTGGGTTTGAGAGAAGCCAAATAACATACTCAGTTTTTAAACTAATGACTCCATTAAAAATAAAAACTTCAATTCAAATTCTATCCACAGTAATCTGATCAAACCTTCATAAGGGATTGCTTAATAAGAGTCCTAGAAACAGAAAAAGAACTATTTTAAGAATATCAGGATTTTTTATTATTATTTCCTATGCCATCCTCACCCTACCTTCTCAATATCCACACATAAACTTAAACCAATGATGAGCAGGTTCCTTTCCAATCTGCCAGTGCATCCTTGTGAGCTTTTGGATAGGAAGCTCATTATCAGCATTGGAAAAGCAAGACTATCAATCAACTACAAACAGAAATATCCTGTGCCTGCTAGTCTCCATCTTGGGATCATCTAGCTTTGTGGAAACTGGGTATGCACTCTCTCTCTCTCTCTCTTTCTCTTTCTTTCTCTCTCTCTTTCTCTTTCTTTCTCTCTCTCTTTCTCTTTGAGAAAACAAAAACCATCTTACAGTCCCAGCAGGAGTAAAACAGAGAATCAAAACTTGTTCCACTTCAAAGTACAAGACCTATCTTTCATTAACTAAACAGCCATCCCAGTTGGAGTGACAATGAAAGCTTTCTCCCTATTATTGTTTGAAACAATCACAGGCTATTTGCTCATATTAATTAGTTTAGAGCTAGTATTAGGCAGCCTTAACTAGAAAAATGTTCCTTGTTATTGAATGAATAGACAAACAAACAAAACCAAAAGCCTTTTTAAAAAAAATCCGTTGTTTGTGCCTTGTAAAAGGATTTTCAGGCCTTTCACACTGGATGGGAGTTTATCTTTACTCAGGCCCCTGAATTCACTTTAAAAGAATGCAGGTGGATGTGCCAGACAATACCAGACTAAGCTGATGTAGTGAATTGTTCATTAGTCTTTGACTAAGATGATGTTACATTTAAATAACTTTAACCTTCTCCAAACCTAGAGAATACAACCAGTAGGAGAGAAGATATCAATGCATAGCTCTGGAAGCAAGAGCAAGTAAGCTGTGAACTAAAATTTGACTGTACAAATTACATTGGAACAGCTAATCAGGAGGCCCATTACCAACTGGAGGAGCCTGTAACCATGTGATCAAGATGGTCTTCATCCCTCCTGAAAAAACAATCACCTCACCTTGTGACCCCAATACCCCAATTTATGGCTGATTCCTGTAGAGCAGCCTTAGTTTCCCATTTGAAAGTAACACTGTTCCATATAAATAATCAGAACAGTGAGACTCAGTTATCATGATTGACAATAAGAGACTGCTCAATAGAATGGTCAAAAGTCAGGGCATGAACCTAGACCTAAGACTCAAAAGCCTAGACAATCATTAAACTGCACAACTTCTGAAGGTTAATTTTAAATTCCCTGACATGGCTTACAATGCCCTACAAAATCTGGTAGTGTAAATACTCCACAGTGGCTACAGCATGAAGTCAATCAAATCATGAAGTTCTTGAAAATTCAACTATCAGCTCTTGTGAGCTAGTAGAAATGGCACTAGGGACATCAATGGTGACAGCCTCACATCATAGTACTGAGAATATCTTGAACTAAATTCTAACCTCTGTTCTCTCTCTCATCTTGGAGCATTAGACACTTATGCGTCTTACTTCTTCCATGCCAAAAATAACTCCTACTCATCCATTGGCTGCCGGTCTGCTGATCTTCTTTCAAG
This sequence comes from Dipodomys spectabilis, assembly GCF_019054845.1. Lineage (NCBI taxonomy): Eukaryota > Metazoa > Chordata > Mammalia > Rodentia > Heteromyidae > Dipodomys > Dipodomys spectabilis. The sequence goes on from NW_024870683.1 coordinate 19,938,494, forward strand.
AAGCTTCTCTGACCCTCAAATGTCTGATGGATGCTCTATTTGACAGGCAGAATATCCATTCATATGTGTCATAATATTTGTAATAAAGTATTATAATTTTGTTGTTTCTCTATCTGGATATCTCTCACTATATTTCTGAGCAATAGCAGGACAAAGGCCTATTTTTTTAATTTAATTTTATTTTATTTGTGAGCATACTGTACAGAGGGGTTACAATTACATGGGCAGGATAATGCGTACATTTCTTACCAAGCATTGCAGCCTCCTCCTTTGGTTTACCCTTCACATCCCTTCCCAGCCTCCCCCCTCCCCCCCAATCCCAATCCTTCTCCTTCCCCCCCTTACCCCCCCCCCCTGCACCGACATTGTAAAGCTCGTTTTGGACATGACAACTTGTACTTCTCATTGTTGCAACAGGTCCACCTGTATCCTTAAACAACTGGTTTTTCCCCATCTCCTCCACAAGTTATACTGACATCAAATATAGTGAAAGCAGGGGTTATAGTGTGGGGGAGGGACATACAAAGCAACAAAGAGATAATCTTATAAATGCATTAGAAACACATGCATGAAAGAAAAAAACATTAAAATACATATCTAAGGGTTTATTTTCCTGACATCACATTATCTGACCTTTTCCGCTTGACTCATACATATACTAGATATTGCAAATAAGGGAAACCATGGGACCTATGTTTCTTTGGGCCTGGCTTACTTCACTTAATATAATTTTTTCCAAGCCTTTCCATTTCCTAACAAATGGGGCAATGTCATTCTTTCTGATGGAGGCATAGAATTCCATTGTGTATAGATACCACATTTTCTTGATCCATTCATCTACTGAGGGGCATCTGGGTTGGTTCCAGATCTTAGCTATGGAAAATAATGCTGCAATAAACATAGTTGTGCTGGTAGCTTTAGTGTGGTCTTGTTTGTAAACATTTGGGTAAATGCCCAAAAGTGGGATTGCTGGGTCATAGGGGAGTTCTATGTGAAGTCTTTTGAGGAACCTCCATACTGCTTTCCAAAGTGGTTGAACAAGTTTACATTCTCACCAACAATGAAGTAAGGTTCCTTTCTGTCCACATCCCCCCCAGCATCTGTTGTTGTTAGAGTTCTTGATTTTTGCCGTTCTAACTGGGGTGAGGTGATATCTCAATGTTGTTTTGATTTGCATTTCTTTTATGGCTAGGGATGTTGAACATTTCTTCATGTATCTATTGGCCATCCTTCTTTCTTCTTCAGGGAAGTTTCTCTTTAAGTCTTTCGCCCACTTATTTATTGGGCAGTTGTTTCTTTGAGGATTTGTTGTTGGGGGGTTTAATTTTTTGAGTTCCAGACAAAGGCCTATTTATCTCATTTATTCTTGTAATCCCAGACCTGCTATGGCACTTGCTGAACAATAATAAGGCTTACAAATACAAATGGGCAATGTCTGTCAGACATGATTCTAAGTTTTATACCTATTTTGTCATGCCATCATTAAAACAACCCTGTGACTGGATTCATTATTGCTCTGTTCATTTGGAAGGTATGACTATCTTGCCCTCAGGCTCAGCTAATAAATGCTGGAGCCAAGCTTTTAGCTCAACCACTCTGACTAGAAGACTCCAGTGTTCCAGTGTTTCTTGACCCTTTTTGCTTTTCATTAATGAGGCTCAAGGAGAACATTTGCAATTAAGTTTAAGTTCATGAAAGAAGTTAAAGACAAATGAATCTGTGTGCTGGTGGCTCACTCTTGTAATCCTAGCTACTCAGGAGGCTGAGATCTGAGGATCATGGTTCAAAGCCAGCTTGGATAGGAAAGTTCATGAGACTCTTATCTCCAATAAACTGCTAGAAAACCGGAAGTGGCACTGTGACTCAAGCGGTAGAGCACTTGCTTTGAGCTGAAGAGCGCAGGGACAGCACCCAGGCCCAGAGTTCAAGCCCCACAGCCAACCAAAAAAATAAAATAAAATAAAGACAGATGAATGAGCTTTTGTTGGGTAGGATTAAGCTTTGGAGAGACTGCTCATCTTCCTAAGTCCAAGTCCAAGTCCAAGAATCATCATCCTGATAATGTATGTACTAGAATTTCCACTGTACATTTCCATTGATGTACCTAAAATCATACAATTTTGTTTTAATCATTTTAATGATATCTTCTTATAATAATTATTTTGTATCTTGTTTTCTTTCCCCTTCATAAAATCTCATAAGGCAAGCCAGGCACCTTCATAAAATATCTTAAGGTAAGCCTAACACTAGTGACTCACACCTATAATCCTAACTACTCAGAAGGTTGGGTTTGAGGATCACAGTTTGAAGGCAGCCCAGACAGGAATGTCTTTGAGATTCTCATCTCCAATTAACTACTGAAAAGGTAGAAGTAGAGCTATGGCTCATGTGCTAGAGTGTCAGCTTTGAGCGGAAAACAAAAATAAGGCCCTGAATTGAAGCTTCAGTTCTAGGGGGAAAAAAGGGGGTATTTTAGGGCAATATAGCTCTATGTTGATATGCTCAAATTTTTTTTTACTGATATGTTATTGAATATAAACCATATACTTCTGAACTTATTAAGTCTTCCACTACAGGATACTGAGAAACTTCTTACTGTTTGGCCTGTAACCAATGCCTCAATGAATATCTTTATATATTTATTCCACCCTGGTCTCAGATGAGCACATGTTTTTTTAACATAGACACCGAGAAGGAAACAGAACATGTGCAAAGATGAACAATTTTAATAGATACAGTCATTTTACCATAAAAAGTTTACACAGATACTCAGGATCACAGATACTCAGGAGTTAGAGATGAGGAAGGCTGCCGGTCAAGGCCAGCTAAGGTGGATATAATCCAGCCATGGTGAAGGCTGTAGGTGAGGGGATCCAGCATCCAGCCCCAAAAGCTGAAATCCTATCTAGTAACTAACTAAAGCAAACAGGTTAAAGGGATGGTGACTGCTTAGCAAGAACAAGTTTTCACTCAGGAGTGAAAACAGAAGTATAAACAAACAAACAAATAAGAAAGTGAAAAGGCTGGCGGGGGAGGGGGGGGAGGCCAGAGGGGGGAGGGAGAAAGGATAAAGAAAATTTATAAGAGTACACATTGCCAAGTGCTTATATTGACTCCTCTCTACCTCAGGCATTGTTAAATGTTTTAACTAAGTGACTTATTCTCACGTGTTTATATTGTTTGCCTGCTAACAGTTGCTTGTGTCAGAGGGGTAATGAGCAGGTAGGTTGATGCTGTTGGAAATGCTGACAAAGGACAGGGACAGTGGGATGAGGACATGTCTTGTCCAGAACCGAGCACCAAGGCCTCGCTTACTCTACAAAAGGCTCACATAGTGGCCACTAGGAACAGCTGCATTGGACTCTGACATGGTGACCTCGGATGACATGCACTAAGTCTCTTCAGTGATTCTCCAAGTTTCTCAGGTACCAAAAAACCCCACTGAGGTTACTAGTAACCAAACAGCCAAAGTAAATGAAGTATTGAATAGGCAATGATCCTTCTGGCAAAAGGAGAAATACACATGATAGAGGAAACACTAAATATTCTGGAAATAATACTAAAAGCATTGAAGAGCAGCATGCATTTTATCCATGTGACAAAATCTTCAGGTTGTTTTATTGATTTTTGGTTGTGATTCTGGGACCTGAGCTCTCACTCAGCTTTTTCCCATCATAGCTAGAACCCCACCAGTTAAACAAGGTCCCTGGTCCAACATTTTGCAAGTTAACTGGAGATCAAAGTCTCAAAGACTTCAAACAGAAATCCTCCAGATCTCAGTCTCCAAAATAGCTAAGATTACAGATACACCAAAGCCAGATCCTCAGGCCTTTTAATTTTTTGAGGGGTTTGGAGGAAAAGCACCCATAGGAAATAAAGTAAAAATGTCCTCTCCTCTTTTCTCCCTCATTTTCTTTATTCCTTCTTAAATGAAAAAAGAAAAGCAAGGTGAGTACCAAGTCTCAAGCATATAGTCCTAACTATATAGACAGCAGAGACTGAGGGATTATGGTTCAAGGCCAGCTCAGGCAATAAAAGTTGGCTAGACTCCACCTCAACAAACGGCTGGGTACAGGGGTATATGCCTATCATTCAAATCTACAAAGAAAACACAATTGGGAAACAGGAAAACTGGGTGTGATAGTACACATCTTGTTGTCCCAGCAACATGGGAGGATTGCTGTCCAGGGCTGGCCCTATCTCAAAAATAACAACCCCATAACAAGGACTAGAATTGTGGCTCAAGTGGAAGAGAACATGCCTAGCTAGTGAAAGACCTCAAGTTCAAGCCTCAGTATTGAGGCTTAGGGCCTGGACTCTGTCCCTCAGTTTTTTTCACTCAAGGCTGGTGCTCTACCACTTAAGCCACAGTTCCCTATCCAGATTTTTGGCAGTTAATTGGAGGTAAGTGTCTCATGAACTTTCCTTTCTAGGCTGGCTTTGACCTTGATTTCGAGAACTCAGCTTCCTGATTTGCTAGGATTACAGCCATGAGCTGCCCTCACGCATCTGGCTGACAAAATTTTAGCGTCTCGCAAAGTTATACTGAATAAAAAACATGGAGTAACATTCTATACCAAAAAAAAAGGAAATTCCAATCAACATGGCTCTTTATTATAGTTATACAGTTTGATTATCAAAACTGAAAGATCCTCCTCTTGAAGAGTAAAGATCAAGGAAGATGAAATGGGAGTAAACTACACTTACACTCGAGTTCCTTCTGCATGCTTTTCATGTGTTCTGTCATTTAATCCACAAAAAACATGCGAAGACCAAATGAGGGAAAGGAAATTGACAATGAGAGAGGGGACCATGACTCAGACTCTTTGTTCAACAGTCCAAGGTACAGGGCTGTCAACTGAAGCCTAATGACTCCAAAGTCTGTTCCTATTGTACCACACAGCCTGCTGAGCCCCACAGAGTCCAGTGAATACTCCAGAGAGCAGGTTGTACAACAATGTGAACAGAGACATCCCAGACAGCAAAAGTACTTCCTAGAAACTGTTCAAAGGTTTCTAGAATCAATTTTGTCTTCCAATTTCCTAGAAGAGGAAATACTAGTTACCAGAAGATGCTGAGGCAGCAGTGGGATATTTACCAGATTCAAGTTACCCTGAGATATTTCATTAAACAAGAACAACAACAACAACAACAACTGAGAAAGTTGAAAAGCAGCAAAATTTGCCACTGACTTGTCTTGATTTGGAATTCAGCATCCAGAATAAGAGTCAGGCATCCTAAGTGCTGAAAACCAAGGCCCTCTCCGAACAGAGGCCAGTTCACTAAAACCATTGTTCATTGTTCCAGCTGCTTCCTGAACTAAATGGTACCTGGTTCACAAAAGCACCATTTTCTAAGTACCCACAAAATTATAATAAGAGAACTATACATAATCCCTAGAGTAAAACACACCTTGTGAAAATCAATTTAAATATTTGACCAAGCTGTGATTAGTCCAAATGGATGCTGATCTGAATCACTTACCTGGGGCTGTGAAATTACAGGAGTGGAAGTAGAGATGGCAGCCATGATGGTGCTGTAGTTGGGGGCGATGATGAGGCCCCAGCTCCACAGTTGCCAGACACAGGAGGCAGGGCTCACGGTTACTGATCAGATTACAGTCATGCTAAGAGAAATAGGGTGCCTGTAAAAGGAAAGAAAACCCCACAGTTGGTATAAGAGGACTAGCACATGAGAGTGATGCACTGTTAATCAGAGGAAGAAAAGACCCTCATACCAAGTACCAAATACTAGCTTCATAAAAACAGGAACCTGGTAAGGAAGATCTAACATCTGAAAATCAAGACTTCCTTCTCACTTGTCCAAATGATGTAAAGAGGATGTATTTCCATAGGATAAATTCAACTCTGAGGGCCAGCTTAGAAGTTCTGGGGCGATAGCTTCAAGTTGCGGGGGAGGGGGGAATGAAGAGATAGGGAGAAGAAACCATCCTGTTAAAAGACATGTAAAGAGAAAGAAAGGGAGGGGAACAGGAAAGGGGGAAGGAAAGGTAAAAGGGGAAGGAGGGAGGGAGGCAAAAGAAAGAGAGAGCGAGCGTCCTGCACTGGTGGCTCATGCATGTAATGCTAGCTACTCAGGAGGCTGAGATCTGAGGATCACAATTCAAACCCAGCCCAGACAGGAAAGCCCATGAGACTCCAGAAAACCAAAAGTGGAGTTATGGCTCAAAGTGGCAGGCTAGCACCATGAGCAGAAAAGCTTAGGGACAGCTCCCAAGCCCTGCTGAGTTCAAGCCCATGACCAACAAAAAAAGAAGAAGATAAGAAAGAAAGAAATTCGTATTTTGAGGTAACAGTTTGCATCTAAAGAGTAAGGGGAACAAGGGAAACAGGGAGATGACCCAGTTCAGCACTACCCCAATGTGGATGAGAAAACTGAGAAGAGTCTAGAATCACACATTTCAGTCAATGGAAGAACCAGAATTAGTGCAACCACAATTCCCACTCCAATAAGAAATATAAAATGCATATTTATATTTCTTCAAGAAAAAGAAGGGTAAAACACCCCAACATCATAGGAGGAAATTACAGAGTAAGGCAGCTATTCAGATAGGTGTCGGGTAGGGGGCTTCCTAAATGAAAATTTCACGAGTGAGGAAGAGTGCATTTCTAACATCATTTTGATAGCCTCAAAGAGAGGATGATAAATAAACACAAAGTATAACTATTTTCTTATTAATATATCATTTAAGAAAACTCAAAAAGCAACTGGACACAGTGGCTCATACCTGTAATCCCAGCCATCTGGAAGCAGAGACTCGGAGGACTGTGGTTCAAAGGCTGGGCCATAAAGGTATCTAGAAATCTCATCTCAATTAATGTTGTGGTGACATGCACCTATGATCCTTGCTAGGTGGAAGGTAAAGCTGGGAGGCTATGGGTCTGAGTACAGTCCCCTGAAAAAAATGTAAGGTCTTACATGAAAAATAACTAAAAACACCAAAAGGGCTAGGGGAATGGCTCAGACAGTAGAGTGCTTGCCTAGCAATGTGTGAACTAGGTATGGGAAGAAATCTCAGCACTCGGGAGGCTAAGGCCAGTTTGAAGCCAGCCTAATCAGGAAAGTCAGTATGATTCTTATCTCCAATTAACCATCAAAAAGCCAGAAATGGAGTTATGGCTCAAGTGGTAGAGCATTAGCCTTGAGCTAACAAACTAAGAGATAGCATCCAGGCCCTGAGTTCAAGCACCAGGACCAACAAAGAAGAAAAAGAAAAAAGAAAACTTCAGAAAGCTGCCATATTTCTGCCAGAAGAGCCTGGTCCTAGTTCTATAGTTTGGTCCAGAAGAAGAAAAAATTTTGCATTAAGAAATTAAGAAAACACTTTGATTTTGAAAATATTTTCATTTTTAGATAGTTTTCATCCCATGAAAGAATCTCCTTATGTTGAATCAAAAGTTATTTATTAAATTGAACATGATGGTACACATCTATAGTCCCAGCACAGGGGAGGCAGAAACAGGAGGATTGCCAGTTTGAGGCCAGCCTGGAACAAAGCAAAATCCTGGCTCTAAAGAAAACAAAAATTATTGTATTTCATCTTATGGCTGGTCCTGGGGCTTGAACTCTGGGCTTAGGCACTGTCCCTGAGCTGCTTCTGCTCAAGTGTTCTACCACTTGAGCCAACAGTACCACTTCTGGCTTTTTCTGAGTAGTTTATTGGAGATAAGACTTCCTGGGCTGGATTCAAACTGCAATCCTTAGATCTTACCTCCTCAGTAGCCAGGCAACTGATTATAGGCATGAGCCACCAGTGCCTAGCTAAGAAAAATAAAATTTTAAAGATATTTATTGAAAATCTGTAGAAAACTCAGGGCATAGTGAATAAGAGTTAAAAATATGTTCTAGCTTCCCAAACATACAAGCTAAGGCCTAATACTTTTCAACTCTTGGAGAGTATTTCCCATACAGTAAAAAGTAATGAATCAGAGCTCATAAAGATCCAGGCCTTCTGTAGTAGGAATAGTAAAGTTGGACAGTTAATCTCAGTCCTTTGATCTCAAATCTTATGGTGCTTCTCTATGCTAATACCACCAGGCAGGCAAACCACAAGCTCAGAAGAGCAGATTTTACAATAAATGACTTAAGATAGGCAGCAATTTCTACAAACTTTAAATTGTCATTTTTATTTTTTTTTCTTATATTTTATTTTTTATTCTTCATACTATATTCCATCACTATAGGTTTTACTCATTTTAAATAGTGGAACTTTTCAATTCTCTTCTGCTAGAGTGATTATTTTTATTAACCAAATAAATAGTGAAGTTCTCCAGCTATTTATCCTAGCACAACAATTAACACTAAATTCCACATCTGCCCTGAGACAATACCAATGTTCTCTTCAGTTCTACTTCTAGAAGGGCAAAGAGTCCCGTTGTTTATACACTGTGAATTGAAATGAATGGTCCAGGGAAAAGGCCATGTGTACAGGGATACCTCTCTTTTCATGACAAAGGTTCACCCTAAGTAAGTTACAGGAACCCAGGAGGCACTGCTTTATGCTGAGTATATTCCTGGCATCATTTTGTGACTGCCATGCTCTTATTTCTCCTTTCTCTTTTTTATATATGAATTATAAATTCTATTAATTATATAAATTACATTGCTCTATGTAGAATCGACAGATGAATGTATAAATAGCCTGATAACAGAAATAATTAAAAACAGGCCAATGAGATTTCATTCCTAAAGACTCATAGTATATAGGGGCTTGGGCACTATCCTTGAAATTCTTTTGCTCAAGGTTAGCATGCTCAAGGTTACCTCTTGAGCCACAGCTCCACTTCCAGCTTTTTGTGGTTAATTAGAGATGAGTCTCACAGACGGGGCTGGGAAGGTGGCTCAGTGGTAGAGCGCTTGCCTTGTATTCATGAGGCCCTGGGTTCAATTCCTCAGCACCACATAACCAAAAAGAAAACAAAAAAAAAAGCTGGAGGTGGCGCTGTGGCTCAAGTGGTAGAGCACTAGCCTTGAGCTGAAGAGCTGAGGGATAGCACCCAGGCCCAGAGTTCAGGCCCCATGACCGGAACCAAAAAAAAAAAAAAAGAGTCTCACAGACTTCCTTACAAGGGCTGCCTTTGAACTGTGATCTTCACATCTCGGTTTTCTGAGTAGCTAAGATTACAGGTGTAAGCTATCAATACCCTGCTATGAAAACAATTTCTGATATAAAAATACATAGTGTAAAATTATATTTAGACTATCACTAAAATATTAAAGAAAATTGAGCAAATGAAGATGTGCTAGTAAGGCTCAAGAACAATTAAAATTGTAAGTTGAGGGAAGAAAATACAATTTCCAAATAAAAAATCACATAGGCTCAGTCCTCTATGCTAGGTAACCAGAGAAATGGCCAACTGATTACAAGAATGGGAACTATCCTGTTAGGCACAGCGGTACATACCTGGCAAACACTCAGGAGGCAGAGGGAGGAGGATCATGAGTTTGAAGCCAGTCTACTTACATAGCAAGGCCTAGTCACAAAAATAACAATTAACATCAAACAAACAGAAATTATCCTGACTCGGTCCTAGAAACTACACAGTGCTTTCAACTATTGCTTAAACCTCCACAAATATGTACTTGGATAAATCAACTCAGGAAGTTGACAAAGGACTAAGGCTCAATACCCTCCTCATGAGAAACTGCAATTGCACATGCAGAAAAGAAGCAAACAAAAGCCCTACAGACCTGGACTAGTGCCCTTAGTTCAGCAGGATGAAGGCTGTAGGGAATTAAGTCTGGGAGAGAGCTTGGTGTATTTAAAATACACTAAGTCCTTAAAAAGGACTCCTGGCTCCAGAGGCCAACCCAGCAAGTAATCTCTGGCTGAGTAGTTACTGCTGACTTACATATTACTATGAAGAATGCACCAAAGATCTGTGAGAAAAGAATTCTAGTAGCCAGCCTCGGAGGAGAGCAGCCATGCCAAGTGACAATGACCTTGCTAATTACTAAGTGCCACACCAAATACCTGAAAGCAAGTGTTTGGTTTGAGGCAAACTTCTATTTGATTACTTCTAGAGTTGATGCTGGCTCCTTCCCCAGGCCTCACAGGAAGATAAATTTCTAATTGGTAAATTAATCTACTTCAAACCTAACCCTTTTCCTTATTCTGGACTTCAGTCAAGCAATGACTCATTTAAGTCTCTTAATAGATCTCCAGCATAATGGGAGAACAAACAACAGAGCAGTATCTAATTCTGAACATGCATAGGATTCTGTCTTCAAGGGAGCAATAGAGAAAAATCCAAACCATTAAGCCAAGAAAATATATTATTATAGTTCAAAATGAAGGACTAATCTAGAATTAGAACAAATACTTGCTTAAAAAATAAGTATACTGCTTAAAGGAAAAATTTTCTTAAAATTCTCAAGAACATAGCAGTATCTTTGAACATGGAAGGCCATGGAAAGAAATATAGGGATCAGAAAAGAGTTTCCATTAGCCAAAAAGGTAAAAAGAAATGAAAATATGAATTATGAACTTGAAAGAAACTTCATAACCCCAAAACTAGAAACTCAAGATGAGATAGAGGCAGGCCAGATCCCTCACTTGACTTCATTAGTATCTGTCCCCCTATAGAGAGAACTAACATCTTACTCCAGGCTTATATACAGTTAAGGCATAAGATGGTTAGATTTTCCTCTCTGGAGTCTAAGCAAATGAGAAGATTTTGCAATAGTTAGCATGAAGAAAAAGATGCTGCTCTCACTGAAAGAAAAACAGGATGCTTAAAACGAATAACTCAAAATTTAGAAGGGCTGGAATGTGAATTTAAGAACTCAGCCCAAAATATAAAATAAAAAACAAAGTGAAGAAAAAAAATATAGTCCAGAAGGTCTAAGAGCCAAAGAGGAGGAATTCCAGAATGAAGGAGTAAAGGAAAATAGGGGGAAGGGAGAGGAAATGTCTCAAAGCATTGCCATCAGCAGAGGCTCACCTGTTTGTTGAGTGTAAGAGCCCACTGTGCACCTTCCAACCCAGATTTTAGCAGATCCACACTAAGCATGTATCTGGCTTATGATAATATGATTGGTTTTTTTTTTAACTGTACAGATTTCAAAAGATCCCATTAAAAATTAGAAGGCCCTGGGGATAGTTCAGTGACACAGAATTTGTTTAACATGTGTGAGGCTCTGGGTTTAAGGAAGCACTACAAAAATCAATCAATAGACAACTATTTTTTAAATTCAAAACAGTGATCATTTAAATCAAAAATCCTATAAGACATCACGAGATGAGTTGGGAAACTCAAACAAGGATGAGGAATCAAAGTCTTTGACCGCCTCAGTAGCAACCCTGGAAGCTAGAAGACAATGGAGCAATCACTAGGAATATAATTTACAACCTAGAATTCAAGGGGAGGATATTCTTTCAGAGACATGGCAAGGAAGATAAGGAGAAGGAAGGTGTGTAATGTCTGGAAGTAGGAGATCAATACAGAAGAAAAACAAAGGGAATTCCTGGCATAATTGTGAAAAGAGAACCCTGAATAACAGATAAGAGACTCAAAAAGCAGTCCTCATAGACTATCCATCTAGATATATCACTTTTCTAGACTAGAGAATTTGGTTTTAAATAAGTAATATAAATACAGAAAATAAAGAAAGCATGATAAAATGATTAACTTAAATGAGATAAAAATATTCCAAATGAGTGAAAGGATTCATAGAATCCTACATGGCTCAGGTCTGAATGACATTTCAAGGTCATCACCACATTCATCATGAATACTAGCTACATTAGTTACTTTTACTGACCAAAATATTTTACAGAAACAACAAAAGGAATGAAGGATTTATTTTAGCCCATATGTTCAGAAGGTTTGTGCCATCATGATAGGCAGGGCAGTTCACACCATGGTGGCCAAGAAACAGAGAAGGAAAACACAGGAAGAGGTAGATAGAGCCCCCAGTATGACCTCAATGACCTACTTTCTCCAACTAGGCCGCATTTCATATACCTTTCACTACCTTTCCCAACAAAGGCATCATTGAATTCATCAAGGGATTAATGCATTGATTAGTTCAGAGCCTTTATGATTTAATTGTCTCTTAGAATATCATCATAGACACACTCCAAGGTATGCTCTACTAACCAATACAATCAAGTTGACAACCAAAATTAACAGCACCAACCTAGTCAAAATCCTGCCCAAACCTACTGGAATGATGAGGGATGGGCTGGGAAGTAGTGTAATGGCATCCTTTCACCTAGGAATTTCTAAAGATTTACAACTTAGCAATCAAAAAGTAGAAGAAAAAGAATCTCAGAATTCCACATATCTGAAAATAATATATCATATGCCATTAAAAATATTTTAAAGAGGTAAAAGTTCTAGGGAGCAAATCAAACATAAAAACCCAAAATTGATAATGGTAGCCTTGGGTGAGGCAAACTGGTAAGGGAGAAGTGGGAACTGCTTTTTTTTTGCAAGCGTCACAGAGCTATCTCATTTACCTGATGCTTAAAGTTACAAGCACTTATAACAGGTAAAAAAATTAAATTACAAAATGAAATATAGAACAAATACAGAGCAAATACTACATTACTGTTAAGCTAAGTTTTCAACTACTAAAACCAAAAGTGTCACTAAGTTGTTGCCATAAATGTAGAGAAACAAAGGCACATATATTTGTAATAATGAAATACATTGGGTCAATTAAAAATTACAGATTCAGAACATAGAAAATAAAGTTTCAACATAAGAATGATTAGCACATAGGAGAAAAACACATGAAACACAAATTATCTAGCAACAGAACTTTCCTATCTTCTGCTTTTAAAACAAACAAAATGATAATAAAGTATAGTCATAGAATGGGCAAAGAACTTGAGTAGGAATTTCTTCAAAGAAGCTATAGAAATGGCCAACAAACAGTATTTTCACAATAAAAAAAAAAGAAATGGCCAACAAAAAAAAAAAAAAGAAAAGCAACAAAAAATAGGTGTTAATGTGATGTGAAGAAACTAGAAACCTTGTGCACTGTGGGCAGGATGATAAAATGGTGTAACCATTATGGAAAACAGTATGGAGGCTGCTCAAAAGACTAAAAATAGATATGATCCAGCAATCTAACTAGTGGATCTATTTCCAAAAGAAAATCATAATGTTGGAAAGCTATTTGCATACCCATACTCAAACAACATTATTTATAGTAGCCAAAAGGTAGAAGAAACCTAAGTGTCCAATGATAGAAGAAGACATCTTAAAAAAATGTAGTACAGGCGTTCAATGATATATTTTTATGCCTTTAAAGATAAGGAAATCCTGATACAAACTATGACATAAGTGAACCCTGATAATATTATACAAAATGAAATAAGCCAGTCACACGAAGATAGAGCTATATGATTCCAGTTAGTTATGAGGTACCTAGAACAGTCAAATTCATAGATGGAAGATACAATACGGGTTGCCTGGACTTGATGAAGGGAAGAAAGTTTTCAGTTTATAAGATTTTGAAAGAAATCTGGAGACTGGTTGCACGCTATGGTTTAAATGTGTTTGTGTGTGAATGCAACCAAGTGTGAAGTCAGCAGTGCAAGCAGAAAAGTCTGTGATTTTCTATCTCAAATAAATAGGCAAAATAGCCAGGTTGGATGAATGCTCAAGTGGTAGAGCATCAGCCATGAGTAAAAACGCTGAACAAGAGAGAAAAAAAAAACAAACAAGAGTATGAGCTCTGGGCATACAAGAGTCCCATGCCCAGCACACATACATACATATATAAGGAATGATTAAAGTTCTATATTCAATCAAGCTGTCATTTACTTGCAATGACAAGAAAAAAAGCACTTTTAAATATAAGATTAACAGAATATATCTCACCCTGTGTCATGGTTTGAACATAAAATATGCTTGCTTAACAGCTGATAGGTTTGAGGGAAGTTACTGGATCATGAGGGCTCTGAGCTCACTGATAGACTCATAGCTGAAAAGGACTATTCGGAAGAGGTGGTGTCTAGTGTGCGAGGCAGGCAGGCCTGATTGAAGAAGATGAATGCCTTTGACTGGTAGAACATGTCCTTGGTCACTTCCTGTCAGTCTCTCTGCTTCCTGGCCACCAGGAGGTGAGTAGTTTAGCTACTCCTTGCCATCCTCCACCTAGATGTTCTGCTTCAGCACAAGCCTGTAGCAATGGAGCTAATGGACCAGGGAATGTAACCTTGGGAACCATGAGCCAAAATATAATCTTTCCTCAAGTTGCTTTTCTCAGATCTTTCGTCACAGGTATAAAAAATGACTAATACACTCTGAAACATTCACTCAGTGTCATCACACAACTATCAAGATGACAAATCACAATAACATGCTCAGGAGAGCTTTGGTCTAAATGGATTGTCAATCCACATATCCACAGATGATAGATGATATGTGATGATAATGGTAACCAAAATTGCAGTTATAACAACTGAGGGAAAAATTTTTATAATCAAAATATATACAACTAATGAGCTAAGATTTAAAAAAAAAAAAACCCTCAAGGCAAAGAGCCTTTGGGAAAGGCTTAGGTTTCATTTAAGTCTTTACCTTTTGGGAAATCAATACTATTTTATTTCTAAAGTTGAAACAATCAAATGGAAATGGAAACCAAAAAGGAAATGGAAGGAGAAAACAGGTTTGGGGAGGAAAGGCTATGTTGACCCTCTCATCCAGATTCCCCATTCTGTCTCCTGGAATATTGGGGGGGGGGGGAGTGGTTGGCAACAGCCCAGCAAGGATGGAAGAGGAATGATCAGTCCATTGTGCTTTACATGCAGAGTCAGAGCAAAGATTAGAAACCACATGAGAATTCAAGTACATTTCTCATGTTTTGTTGTAAAATACCATTTCTACCTGGATACCTCTGAGTATCCAGCCTAAAATATTGCTTCAATATCTTCACTGAAGTCAATATATTTTGTGCTCCTAACTCCTTTTGTTGTTGGTGGTGGTGGTGGTCATGGGGCTTGAACTTGGGGCCTGGGCACTATCCCTGAGCTCTTTTGCTCAAGGCTAGTGCTCTACCACTTTGAGCCATAGCTCCATTTCCAGTTTTCTGTTGATTAATTGGAGGTAAGAGTCTCATGGAATTTCTAGACCAAGCTGGGTTTGAACTGTGATCTTCAGATCTCAACCTCTTGAGTAGCTAAGATTAGAGTTGTAAGCCACAAGCACCCACAGCTTTTAATTTCATTTTTTTAAACCACTTATGTGGACAGATCTCCAGAAACTTCTGACCTTCCTAGCTTAAAAGTTGATTATCCTTTCTATATGGTACTACATTCAAGGAACTGAGCCAGCTTACCCTGCCAATGCTGTCTGCACAACAAGAAATACAGCTACTAATCTGCACAATCTCACATGGATCTTTTCAGTTCAGAGTCCAGCACTGTACAAACTAGAGAAGTAGGCCAAAAATTATAAAAATAAGTTCACTGTCCTGACTTCAAAACTGATGGACAACCACACAGTTTTTACTTCAGAAGTGTTCCAGATTGGAAGAAATGCTGTCCTTCAGAAATTCGTCAAAATGACTAAATGAACTGTAAAAGAAACAATTTATGTAATAAATCCAAAACAGTGGTCACTACAAAGGCAAAGGGTATGTTGGTCAAATACAGAGATTTTAATCTAAGGATCCAGCTTGTTTACGTTATTATGCTTAAAAAGTAGGAGTGCTACTCCTAATGAGTGCTACTCCTATTAGGACTTTTAGATCAGGAATAATCTAGAACTACATATTTCTGAGTTATGGAAGAATAGGCCAAAAGAATGTTATCAGCCAACAAGGAAGGGCAGAAGAAGAAAAAGAATGGGTCTTCTTCTTGAAAAAAACAGGAAGACAAGAAAGAAGATTGAGGAAATGTTAATGAAAGGTAGAAAAATTAGAAGAATTCTTCCTTGGGTAAAAGACTTCATACTATCCTGTTCCTTCCCATAGCCAGGGGCACAAGGTCTACATCTCTGATCTTAACACCTGCATGCTTCTTTCCCTTCGGATTTCTACCTAACGTTACAAGTATCCTAGTAGATATTGTAGATGCCTTTTTATCATGGAATGTGTAAGAAGTGAGCCATGGATCCAGAGACACACTGGTCCATAGTTGTCAGGACAAGGAGAATGACAACTTCATTAACCAATCCTCAGACAAGCTTGATTCTTCTAATCACAGTTAATCCCTTTAGAAGATTTTTTTTAACATCATAACATAAAATAAAGGGCATATGACTATATAGGCTTACAGTGGTGGAAGTGAGGAGAAAGAGGAAAGAAGAGAGGTCACATGGGGGTGGGGAAAGCATACAAACTGGAGAAGTAGGCTAAAATTTATATAAATAAAGTCACTGTCCTATGAGCATGTCAAAAACCTAATGACAATATCGATATCTGAGGCTGTAGCTACATCCATGATTTACCCAGAATAACAGTTTTTCAAAAGCAGAGACAGCTTCCATGTTTAAGATTTAAAATAACTTCAAATGCATGCACCTCTGGGAGAATGCATCAAAATTAATTTGGAATGCTTGAATAAAAAAGTGACTAAATCTGTACCTCAACATCAGAAAGTTAAGCCTGAAAGAATTTTCTAGTAGGTTGGTACACAGTATAGGAAAATAACTACTTAAAAATATTGTCAACATAGAAGCAAAAATTGTTATAAATTTTCTGGAATGCATTGTAGACATGCATAAATTTTATATGATGTACATCAAGACCCTAAAACATAGCCAGAGGCTTTGAAACATGCTATATAAAGAATGTTAAGGATGTTTAAGGCAGTATTACATATGACAAAAAAATCTAAACATTCAAGATATATTAACTTCCAAATGAGTTATTAAAACTGTATTTACATGTGAATCAGTATTATCTAGCCAACAAATTAAACTGTATCCAAATATCTATCTCCTATTTGAGAAAACAGCATACATACAAGAAGAATATACATTTATGCTTTATTCTGAGGTGGTATGGGCTTAACAATTTCTTATTTTAAAAGAATGTACAAAGTTAATATGAATATGGACTAAATACAACTGCCTTTCTAAACAACTAAAAATAATAACAAGATAAAATATGCAAAGAAATATACACTGAGGAACAAAAGACATTGACCCTTGAAACATGGGGAAAGAAGAGGGTGGCCTTACAATCACACTGGATTTTTTGCCTTAAGAGAATCCAGACCATGTTGTAGAAGAAATTTAGGTGGAAACCAAAGAACTTGCAGAATTGAAGAGAAAAAATGGGAGAATTCAAGGAGCTCAAAGAATCTAGATTTCATACAACAAATTACCAGGAAGAAGAGAGATAGAAAGATTAAAACAATCCTCTAGAAATCTACAAAATAGATTTTGGGTAGCCAACAAGAAAATTCATCAGAGAATACACGTAAGAAAATGTTTAGAGACCACAGAACCATCCAGCTATCTAAATGGATGATAGGCAATAGTAGCTGGTACTCATTCAGAGTTGGAATCCATCTCTGTTCCTATCAGCAAGATGGAAAACCTCAGAATTCCTGGGATATTGAGTAGAATACTCAGTAGTATCTTGCCTCACTAGAGATCCTAGACTAAAAATTGACCTGATGATGTCTAACAAATCTTAAAAGGAAGTAAATCTTAAAATCTTAATAGGAACTAAAAACAAGGCAAATTGTTTCCAGGTAATTAACTATCACTCAGAACAAACCTTGAGATTATTTATAGGAACATAAAGTTATCAGCATCCAATGATGGAAAATTTACATACTCTGGTATCCAGTCAGTGATCCCTGGCCATAAAAAGAGACAGGAATATAAGACCCACAATGATGAAAAAAATCACTCAGTTCAAATAGGCACAAACTGACACACAGTTGTTAGAACTGACAAGCACATTAAAAGGTATTACAACTATATCCCAAATACTCTAAAAGTTAAAGACAGACATAAGAAGTATTAAGATCTAAAGCAAACTTTTTAGAGACAAAACAATGCAATGTATAAGATTAATCCCATTTTCACTCATTGTCTCCCTCTTCCTCTCTTTGCATTTCATCTCTAATACCATCCAGACACTAAAAGGTTTTTGTAACCATGGTATAATGGGTCCTAGCTATGACTTAAACTGGTTTCCAACTTTTGCTTCATACACATCATATTGTTTTTCCAGACATGCAGAATGTAATAGTTATGGAGTCATAGAGGCTTTCACTGAGATTTCAAAGGAAGGCCTAGAGACCAGGCAAGGTTTGGAGGATCAGATTCCCTGTGGATAGTGCTTGAAGAGAACGGAGCTGAAGCTATGGAAGAGATGCTGAAGTGGTGGTGGAGACCACAGGAAGTTAGGCATGTCAAAAACTTGGAACATCTGCAAGGAGCTGCAGGGAGAGAACAACATCAGCCCAGAAGAGAGGCCATGTAGGCTGGTGCTGGCTTGATCATACAGAAAGGGCTGTCATGATGCTGAACATGGAGCTTCTGGATTTAATGTTTATCCTTCTGAGTTTCAGTCTTGCTTTGGTCCAATTCCTCCTTTCTAGTTTCCTATTCCTCCTTTTGGATGGGAATACTTATTGTATGTCTATCCCACAACAGAACACTGGAAGCATGTAATGTGATTTTATTGTTATTTGTTATTATTATTATTGTTTACAGAAACTCATGCTTAAATTTACCTTGAGTTTAAGAGGAAACTTTGAACTTGGACTTTGGTGCTATACTAGAACTGTTAAAACTCCAGGAAATCTTAAAGATGGTCTATATACACTAGGCATTATGAGATAGACACAAGGCCTTTGGGTGCCAGAGGAAGAATGTTAGGGTTTAGATACAAACTATTCTCCAAATGGCTCATGTGTTGAAGCTGGCAGTGTTATTGATGGGTGACTGGATTATGAGGGTGCTAATCTCATGGATGGATTTATCAATGAATTGATGAGCTCACAGAGGAATGGGATCCTAGGGTTTCATTTATGGGAGTGGATCATTTCAGTACATCTTGTCCTCAGATCTTCCTCTCTTTTTCTCTACTTCCCATCACCATGAGGTGGACAGCTTCTTTCCACCATGTGCCCCCTGCCAAAATGTTCTTCCTCACATGGTCCAGGAAAAAACAGCCAATTGACTATTGACTGGAAAATTTGAAACTGTGAGGTAAAATAACCCTTTCTTCTTATAAGTTGTTTTGCTCAGGGATTTTTGTCACAGAAAAGATTAGTAGATGGGTCTTCTATCTGTTCCATTGGTCATCAAGCAAATTCTTGTGCCAGTACAAAGCTGTTTTTATTGCTATGGCCTTGTAATAGAGTTTAAAGTTTGGTATTAATATTCCACCAACACTGTACTTCCTGCTAAGGATTGTTTTTGCTATTCAAGGTCTTTTATTATTCCATATGAATTTTTGGACTGCCTTTTCTATTTCATTGAAGACTGCTGTTGGGATTTTGATAGGTTATTGCATTGAATGTGTAAACTGTTTTAGACAGTATTGCCATTTTCACCATGTTAATTCTTCCAATCCAGGAGCATGGTTTTTTCATTTCCTTAAATCTGCTTCAATTTCTTCTTTCAGATTTTTAAAGTTTTAAAGTTTTTCACAATACAGGTCCTTTACATCTTCGGTTAACTCCTAGGTATTTTTTTAGGCTATTACAAATGCAGTTGCTTTCTTGATTTCAGTCTTGATCCTAGAAATGAATTCACAGACATATAACCACCTAATATGTGATAAGAGAGCAAAAAACACATGTTGGAACAAGATAGCTTCGTCAACAAATAGTGCTGCCAAAACTGGCTATCCACATGCAGAAAACAGAAGCTAGATCCTTATATATCACCCTGCACTAGAATTGACTCAAAATGGATCAAAGACTTCAATGTAAGGCCAGATACAATGAAAACATGAAAGGGGTAGGGGAAACACTAGTGCTCCTAAGCATAGATTGACACTTTCTTAATAAAGACCCAGAATTACAACAAACTAAAGAAAAACTAGATAAATCAGATTGCATCAAACTGAAGAATTTCTGCATGGCAAAGGGCACAGCTAACAAGATAAACAGAAAACCTACAAGATAGGAGAAGATTTTTTCCAGCTATGCATCAGACATGGGCTTCATATCTAAAATATACTTAGAGCTTAAAAAATTACCCCCTAACAACAAACCCTCAAATAAACAACAATCAATTTAAAAATGGGCTAAAGATTTAGACTTCTCAGAAGTAAGAATGGTCAATAGACACATGAAGAAATGTTCAACACTTCTGGTCATAAAAGAAATGCAAATCAAAACAACATTGAGATTCCACCTCACCCCAGTTAGAATATCCATTATCAAGAAAATTGACACTAACAAATGTAGCCAAAAGGGAACTTTATTACACTTTTGGTGGGAATTTCAACTTGTCCAACCACTCTGGAAATAAAGGTTCCTCCAAAGACTAAACATAGAGGCTTCCCTATGACCTCGCAATTCCACCCTGGGCATTTATGCAATAGACCACAAACAAGGCCACACTAAAGTTACCAGCACAACCATGTTCACTGCAGAATTGTTTACCATAGCCAAGATATGCAGTCAACCCAGATGCCTCTCAGGGGACCAATAGATCAAGAAAATGTTGTATATATACACAATGAAATTCTATTCGTCCATGATACTTTACCATTTGTAAGGGAATGGAAAGCCTACTCATTCATGATACCGTTTTCATTTGTTATGGAAAGACTACTTATCTGTGATACCCTTACTATTTGTAAGGGAATGGAAAGACTTGGAAAAAAATGAAAGCCAGACACAAAGAAACATAGATTACATGGTATCCTTCATTGGTGGTAACTAGAATGTGCCTATAAATGTATAAGTAAACACATTGGATAGTTAAATATATATATATACTGGAACATGATATATAGGTCTCTAGGCAATCACATAAAGTGAGATCTTCTCCCCTTAAGAGAGAATAACAAAGGTGCAATAGCTATGTGCATCTGATCATATAAAATAACATTTTTCAAAATGAACTCCATGAAATGGAATCAGGATTTTTTTCTTTGTTATTGTTTTTGTTTTCTTTTCTTTTTGTCTTATTTGTTTGTTTATCTGTCTGGGAGAGTAAGGGAGGGACACAGAAATGGTGGGACAAAGGGTGAACAAATGCAGCAGTAGTATTCACTAGACATGATGTTGAAAATAAACTATCCAACTTATGCATGGGAAGGGGAGGGAAAAAACTGGGACAGAGTGAGGGAAGGGGTGACATTGTTCAAAAAGAAATATACTCCTTATCTGACTTATGTAACAAAAAATGCAAAAAAGAAAAAAAAAGATTAGCAGACTGACATACATTACAGAGTAAAGACAGTGAAGACAATACTCAAAGAATCATGGGAACACCTTAACAGGAGAAGATAACTTGCTGGAAAATCAACTACCAGATTAATTATTTATAACACTAAAAAAACATAGGAATCCACGAGTGCATTGTAGCGTAAAATTTGATTAATAAAATGAATATTAAAACAGACTCAAAAGCTTTCCCATATATTAGGGCTGGGAAGGTGGCTCAGTGGTAGAGCGCTTGCCTTGCATGCCTGAGACCCTGGGTTCGATTCCTCAGCACCACATAAGCAAAAAGAAAAAAGCCGGAAGTGGCGCTGTGGCTCAAGTGGTAGAGCACTAGCCTTGAGCTGAAGAGCGGAGGGACAGTGCCCAGGCCCAGGGTTCAGGCCCCACGACTGGACCCCCCCCCAAAAAAAAAGCTTTCCCATATAATAGTTACTAATTATAAGCAGTAAAATAATTCCAGGCAATGGTAGTGCACACCTATAATGGTAGCTGCTTAGGAGGCTGGAATCTAAAGATCTCCCTTCAAAGTCAACCAGGTTAGCAAAGTCCATGAGACTTTTATCTCTAAATAACCACCTAAAGGCCATAAGTGGAGATGTATCTCAAGTGGAAGAACACCAGCCTTGAGTGAAAAAGTTAAATGACAGCACCCAGGCTCTGAATTTAAGCCCCAGCACCACAAAGGTGATAGTTACTGTGCGCCAGCTGACAGGATGCAAGGAAAATTTACCTCTGTGATCCTGTGCCAAAGTTTCAAATCTAAACTTAAAACAAAGGAGGAGGCTACAATGCTTGATAAGAAATGTACTCATTATCTTGCCCATGTAATTGTAACCCCTCTGTACAGTATTTTCACAATAAAAAATAAATTAATTAATTTAAAAAAATCTAAACATAATCCAGAGAAAACATGAGACAACCAAAAACTGAGAAAATGTAGAAAATCATCAAAAGATCAAAATCACAAAAGCAAAAACAAATGTATTTCATATTAAAGTATTAAGGTATTTCATATTAAAGAGGACTAAGAAGAGATAGGACAGATAACAAGATTCTGAACTGAATTATGGGCTATCTAGGATGTGGTTGTCACAATCTGAGAAAACCTGAATAGCATCTGAAAATCAAGTAACAGTAAATAAAACAATGCTAATTTACAGTTTGTGATAGTGATTTCTAAGCACTCATAGAGAACCATCCTTGTTTGTGCGATACATAATGCAAAGATGTTAGGATATATATGTGAACTATTCGATATACTTGCAACTTTTCTGTAAGAAGAGGTGGAATGAGAAGAAGAGCCATATGGAGGAAAGATACTTCTCAAATAAAGTGTCTGTGAATGGAAGAAAGTGCTCACAAGTCACTACTAAGCCACAAGAACAGGCATGCCCAAGAATAAATTTAATTTCTAAAAAAAATCAAATCTGGATAGAAGTTCCTATTACAAATTACATTACTATCCCAGACACACATATGCCTACTTTGAGAGAAGACAGCAAAAGACATCTGAGATAAATCACAAATAGGCATGTTGCCAAGAGTCAAATAGATCTTTTGAAAAAGAAGTCTGGACTATAGTGAGAGCCTCAAGAAGCATCATACCACCGAGTCTGGCTACATTTTCAAAAGCCACATAAATATTACACTATTGGATATATATTTACATTTAATAAAAACAAAGAAGGAGGAAGATGATACAGTAATGTGACCAGAAAATTTTCTGTTTCCAGAGTACAGAAATGTGACAAGGTGCCCATGTTCTTTGAAGACAAGTAGATTATGAAATTTCTTCTGCCGACCAGTGAGAATAATCTTTTCCAGATGTTGTTTGGCCCACAATGTGCTATTCAGAAATATGAAAGTTGTGTTTATTTTCAAAGTTCAAGATCCAAATAAGAAGCCTAGTTTCCCTCACTAACCTCTAATTAAGCTTGGAGATAAAACTTAGCTTATAGACAAAGACAGTAAACAACTGAAGTGTAGACTTATATATCCTGCCCAAACTTTAAAGGGGGAGAAAAACAAATAAGGATTGAATACAATGGTAGCATCTACTTTTCTGCAGGGAGAAAATAATGAGGTACTTAATTTTATATCCTATCCAGCTACCAGTACCCACCATTCTTCCCCAGAAAATTCCCTAGTGGCAAAACTACTTTAACCCAGTAAGGGCAGAAAGAAATCTAAAGAAAACTAGCATTGTTCTAGGAGCTGAATGGATGATATATAAATACTTGGGTTTCCTGTGAATTTACATAACATAGTTTTAAAACTTGAGGGGTCAGAAAGAAGAAACTGGTGCTCTCTTTAATAGAATAATCCTGGGGTCTACATTTCAAACCTTACCATTCTGCTGAAGAATAAGGAAGGTGACTCAGAGAAAATTAAGTGGCCATTCTCTTTCACAATTATTTGGTAACTATGAAAACAAAGGGGGAAAGGGCACTCAACTTTCATGAACGGTATCCTCCTATTTTCCAATTATGAAAGGATTTTAAATATCACAGTGGATATTCTTTTAAAATGTGTTTATCAAAAAGGAAGAAAAATGGAAGGGAAAAGGAACCAATTTTTTTTCTTTAATAAACAGTGAAGAAACAGTAAAAACCCAAATTAGCCAGAGTCCTATTCTTGAGATATGACCTAGAAACCAACTGAGACCTAAAAAAAGCTGTGAGGCCCATAGCAAAGACTTCTCACCATCTAGCCATCAGCCTGAAAGATGCCACCACACACATACAGAAAAACATGGGGACATTCCAAGCATGCAGAGAATGAATGTCTATAGAAAATGTCTAAACTTGCAACGTGTATAGGAAGTTGAAGACCACTGCAAGGAAGAAAAACAGACTAAAACAGCTGAGATGGTATGAGAGAAATCTGAAAAAAAAGGGGGAAATGTTTTACTAAACTGATAATACTTTTTTAAAAAGAGAAAAAAAGTAAATAAAAAATCAAATTAAATAATACATTAAAAAAAATAAACAGAAGAAACAACCTAACAGGCCTTCCCAGTGACTACAGTTTCTACCCAACTAAGATTTTCAGGCCTGTGAAAGAAGTCACGTGCTACAGGGCCAGGGTTAATATGAATGTTCCTTCAGTTTTCAGCCAAGTCAGAGAGAGAAATAGAGCCAGGTGCCAGTGGCTCATGCCTATAATCCTAGCTATTCAGGAGGCTGAGGTCTGAGAATCACAGTTCAAAGCTAGCCTGGGCAGGAAAGTGCATGAAACTTTTATCTCCAAAAAACAAAAACAAAAAAAAAGCCAGGGGTTGGGAATGTGGCTTCGTGGTAGAGAGCTCACTTAGCATGCACAAAGCTCCAGGTTCTATTCCTCTGTTCCACATAAACAGAAAAAGCCAGAAGTGGCTAGTGCTAGAGTGCTAGCCTTGAGCAAAAGAAGCTTGGGGGCAGCACCCGGGCCCTGAGTTCAAGCTCTAAGCCTGGCAAAAAAATAAAAATAAATAAGCAGGAAAGAAATGTATAAATCCTTTGTATTTCCTGATGTCTCCCATATTACACCGCTGTCATTCTGGGCTGCAATAGAAAAACATGGTGTGTTCAATCCATGTCCTCAAAGAGATGTCCTCTTTGAGGAACACTCCTGCTTCTTTGGGTGGTAGCTGTGAAGATGACCAGGATGACATGCACAGCCCCTCCTCCTGCTGGGGTCCGATAGCTCTGCTGTGGATCCTGCTCTCAGATCCATGTTACATGAACTCTTCTCAGCTGGAGTTCACCAGCGCCTACTGTGAGAATAATCTTGGCCCTGAGCCTGCATCACAGCTGTTTATACTTATTTGAGGTATGGTGTATTTTGAAACAAAATGAACCAGATTTTCCCCACTGCCTATGTCAATGTCTGATAGAAACATTAACTCTTTCACGGTCAGGCAACCACTAATACCAGTGCATCCATCAAATGGAAGAAGATAGATCAGACATTGGCATAGAACTGTGCTGGATTCTCCAGACAAGCAGCCCATTTCAAAAACAAATGCAGATATTTTCATCATATTTGTAGTTTCTGGACCTCACCCCTAAAAAAACTTCAACCAGATTATAGGAAATTGTTTGAAAAGAAAACCATTAAGTAAAATGAGCAAGAGAAAAGGTATGTTAAAACTGAGTGTACAATTTTATTCTGATTTCTCTGGTAACTAAAGCAAAAGAGAAAACAGTAAGTTGCATATTAATAAGAGAGAAAAATGGAGGGGGGATTATACTTTTACTAATTTTTGGTAAAAGTTATCATATGGGCAATTTTCTTCTACCAATCCTCAATTGAAATTGAAGATATGAGTACATGATTTCCAAAGGGTAGATCACCCATGGAAACTTAAACACAAAACAAACTTAGACTTACCTATAATTTAACCACCGATTTCAATAAAGTAGAACCTAAATGCCTATACTCACTTAAATCTCCCTAATTCGAAAACAAATCTTTTATTATACACCATTATCTTAAAATCAAAATTATTTAAAGACATCTGTATGAAAACAAATCCTTATTATTATATGTTACATCTGGCACTACAGGGGATACAAGGTAAATGCAGAGCAAGCTTTGCCACAGAACATAAAAATCACTGATTCCTGGAACCTATCCAAAGCCTGCTGAAGCAGACTCTGTGTGGGTGGGAATCTGTATTTCAACAAGTGCCCAAAGTAAGGCTAGGTTAAAAACCAGGTGCAGTAACTATTGCTTTATACCAGTTCTCAGACTGCAGAAAGCAGTACCCAAACTCAATAGAACACTTGTTCAAATATAAGACAGTTGAGCCCTAACCCACTGAGCTTCTGACTCAGTAGGTCTCAGGTGGGCCCTAAATCTACACTTCATAACAAGTTCTCTTATGATGATGGTGCTGCTGGTCCTGGGGCCACACTTTAACACCCACCACTTATTGGACTGCTCATCTAGGTGTATCAGTAGCCTCAAATGGCTCCTGATGGAACTGGAAAGTAAATATTCAAGACTGAAGTTTCTGACAAATGTCAAGAATGTTAATGACTTAAAAGAAGAAAAAAAAAGAAAAAAGATAGAGTTGGCTTTTTTTTTTTGTCAGTTGTGGGGCCTGAGCTCTGGGCCTAGACGCTGTCCCTCAGCTTTTCAGCTCAAGGCTACCATTTGAGCCACAGCACCACTTCCAGCTTTTTCTGTGTATGTGGTGCTGAGGAATCAAACTTGGGGCCTCATCCATACAAAGTAAGCACTCTACCACCGAGCCACCTTCCCAGCCCCTTGGCATTTTCTTTGAAAAACTAAAATAAATCAGACTTCTATTCAAACTGAAGATCATTTCACCTGTTCAATTGTAAGGATTGCCAAAAAAAAAAATCAGGAGAAAACTTTTGAATTATGAAATAGCAACTTCAACTGAAACTCTATAGACTAATGCAAAACAGATGAGAGCAGGTGATACTGTTTAGAAATTGTGGACACCACACACACACACACACACACACACACACAGCATGTGTTTTTTTGGAGGAGGGTTGTTTTTGTGGGGATTGGATTTTTGTGGTGGTGGTAGTGTCGTAGTAAGGCTTAAACTCAGGGCCTGGGTACTGTCCCTGAGCTCTTTTTGCTCATGGCTGGCACTCTACCACTTTGAGCTACAGCAACACTTTTGATTTTCCAGTGGTTAATTTGAACTATGTTCCTCAGATCTCAGCCTCCTGAGTAGCTAGAATTATAGGCATGAGCCACTGGTACCCAGCAGCACGTTGTTTTTCAAGAGAACTTCATCCCAACATGGGCCCACAAGAATAAAAAAATCTTCAAAATGCATCTACCACAACATTATATGAGTTGACTTATAGAATGAAGCCTATTCAATACAGACTGCATGAATATTAGCGAATGTTGTCAAAAGCAATAGCTTTAGTTTGGAAAAAGTCAATAGAAAACTCTCCGTTAAGACAAGGACCAGGGTGAGGTTTTCTAAATTCATTGCCTGCTTATGAGCTTAAGATCCTACTATAGCTGCAGTGAAAGGCAATCTTTAATTTACAAAAAGGGCTTTGAAAGTTATTAAACTATAATAAGACAGTAAAGTGATATGAATAGCAGTAGGTTTTATATAATTTGCAAGTGGAATTTGAGCTATCAAAAGATGGTTCCAGCATTGGCTGTCAAAACCTTTTTAAAAATAATTAAGTCTAAAAGATCTTTGATATTAGTACAACCCAGAAATATTCCATTCAGATCAAAAGCTGTGGTTTGATAAAGAAATTCTTAATTGGTCATAAACTGACTTCTGAATAAAGATAATATCAGCCTAAATTTTCCATGTCCCAACCCATTTTCTAGTAAAAATACAGATAAAGAGCTGGCTAGGCACCAGTGGCTTATGCCTATAATCCTAGCTACTCAAGTGGCTGAGGTCAGAGGATCACAGTTTGAAGCCATCCCAGAAAGAAAAAGTCTGCGTGACTTCATCTCCAGAATAATAATAATCACAACAACAACAATAAAAAAAAAAACCTGGGCTAGGGATGTGGCTCAGGGGGCAGAGAGCATACAAGCCAAGTGAAACCACAAAGCCCTAAATTCAAGTCCCAGTACTGATACACACACACACACACACACACACACCAGATAAAGGCAAAAAAAGACAAAAATCTCAAAATGACTCTGAAACCAAGAATAACCAGCCATTTGTAAGAATGGAACTAATTAGAAGTGTCTATATTTGCTAGGCATTGGTGGCTCATTCCTGTAATCCTAGCTGGTTAGGGGGCTGAGATCTGAGAATCATGGTTCAAGGACAGTACTTTACCTCCAATTAAGCACACAAGAAAACTGGAAGTGGACCTGTAGCTCAAGTGTAAGAGTGCTAGCCTTGAACAAAAAAGCTCAGGGAGAGCACCCAGCCCCTTAGTTCAAAGGGCAGGACCAGTACCCCCTCCAAAAAAAATCATCCATATTCACTGAATTTTATTGTAAGAACTAGAAGTTAGAAGTGTTAGATCTCCTGCACTCTACCACATTCACCAGAATTTAGGGACAAAAGAAAGCAACAAGAATCACCAGCAGCAACATCCTGGGAAGATCTGCTTTCTGAAAGAATCTATAGCTATCTACTAGCTTGAGTCAGTTTGGACTGCTGTGATAATCAGTGTCAACCATGTGGCTTAAACAACAAATATTTATTTCTCACAGTTCTTCAGCTAGGAGTCCTAGACCACTATACCAGGAAAGCTGAGTTCTGGTAAGGGTCTTCCTTTTGGTTGTAGGCTGAAATCTTTGTTGTAACTGTACAGGTAAAGTGAAGGACAGAGAGCTCTCTGGACTCTCTTCTACAATGGCACTAACTCCATTGATGAGGGCACTGCCTTCCTGCTATAATCTTGGGGATTGGGATTTCAAGTTATCAATTCTAGAGGGGACACAAACATTAGTCCATAACACAGTGTTCCTCCTTTCTCTCATCACTATCAGAAGCTCTGTAGAAAGAAATTTTATCACAAAGTATAATCAATCTGTAACCACAATAAATAATAGACTGGTTGGTTTGGTTTCCTGAATATGAGAGAAGTCTGATTCTTGAAGATAGGAGTATAGCAAAAATTCCAATAGGAAGAACTTCCTTCTTACTAGCTAAGTCTCTTAGCATTGACTTGTAATTCAGAGAACAATAGGCCCCACATTGATTAGAGGACTTCTTTGAGGAACGGGCCAGGGTTGTCTCTTGTTTTCAGCCTCTGTATGGGCCATCCTCCTTGTCAAGAGTGCTGGCTTATCAGCCTAAGTGGGAAAGCCAGGTGGCAAGCCAGCAAGGGCTTTAGCTCTATGGGTGCCTGAAGGTAGAGCTGTGTCTTCCCAAAAGAATGGGGCTTCTGAAACTAGCTAGCAGCTCTACTGCTTAGAAATAGCATGTGGGTTTAGTTCCAAAGTCTAAGTCTGCACTATGCAATATGATAGTGAGCTATGTGGACATTAGAGAACTAGAATATTTTCTATTAGACATCACTGGAATATAGTTCCATAAAAATTGTGGATGCAATGCTCAGTAGTAGAATGCTTACCTAGCATGGGCAGGACCCTGGGTTCAATCTCTAGCACTACAAAAGTAAAATATGAAGTGGAAGAAAGCTTTGTTTTTTTCTTCTTTTTTTTCATTTTAAAGGGAAATACTATTATCTGTCCCACAGAATGTAATATTAAGAGTATTGTCATTTGGAGTAAAAATTAATTCTAACAAAAGCGATCTAGAACAATGTGAACTTTATTAAAACAGTAAGCAAGCTCACAATGAACCATTTTAATGAATCATTTTGATATGTTAAAACTCAACACAGAACAATATTTTTTTTAAAAAATAGGTTTCTTAATAGAAATATTTTTCCATTAATGTCAAAAATAACAAGAATCCCACTTTTGCCCCTACTGGGCAACAAAGTCCTGACAGCCTAGTTGATTCATTCAGATAAGACAACAAATAACATGTGAGGGCTTCCTTGGGAAACCCATTCCCTTGGGAAATCAATTGCATATCTCCCTCAGCACACAAATAATATGTGTATGCATTCTAGCTATCGTGGGGCACAATAATCATTTAAATTTTACCACATAATTTGTGGGTTTCTGTCGTTCATCACATGAAATCAGAAATAGGAGCCAATATGAATGTTTCTGAAAGAACTCGCCTTTTTAAAACTGGAAAAGTTCTCACATAATGTAACTAACTAATGGTAGAAACTGTACAGACAAACATGCTACAACGTCCATTGCTCTTTGAGAGCCAGTAAGTGGATATTAACTTATACCGACTCCACAGGACTAAGTTAATAGAACAAAGCAAAGAAAACTGTTTGTAAATAAAGGCCAGGCCCCAAAAAGCTGTGTCTAAAATACTAAGGGAGTGTGACTTCTCTCTAAACTAATTGGGTTGGTTACAGGAAGCCGAATTTGCATACCCTGATGAAGAACTGAGTCCAGGCTGGTCATGAGATGCCATGGGGAATCCCTTGTTCTGGGGAGTCACTAGCAAAGTACTTAAACCTCAGATACTCAGTCTCAGCAGAGAAGGAAAGATTCTCTGCAGCTTAGCAAACAAGCCAGAATACTCCAAGGTAAGCTAGAATGCACAGGTGCACATGTACATATCAAGTAGAGGCTGGCAGGAGTGAGGCCAGTGGGTGGCACACAAATCATTTTATACCTCTTTCCTGTGGACACCTCATGTAATGTGCTTAATAGAAGGAACCACATATTGAAAGAGAAAAGAGTATGTTTGGTACTATGAAAAATGGTACTGAAAAGTACCATTGGTATTAAAGAGTTATAAAACATAGGCATCTCTCAGGAGGCCTTCAAGAGTTTTCCTATTTGGAAGGAAAACTCCTTCCAAAGGAAGAAGGAGGATGAGTACAATGGACAACACTTCGAGTTTCAGAGACTAAACACAATAGCAGTCCTATGGAATGGGCAGAGTCACCCAAGGGCCAATGCAATGTGGCAGAGTCAAGCGTTTCTTCCTTCCACAGAGATGGAAAACTAAAGCAATCTTCTTGTGGGCCTGAAAAGGGGATGTTGGAACCACATACCTGAGGAATTCTTTGGCTATCTCACATACATATGGCTCATGGAGACAAAGCCAGGTCCCCGGTGGCTCAGGCCTGTAATCCTAGCTATTCAGAAGTCTGAGATCTGAGAATCACAGTTCAAAGCAAGCCAGGCAGGAAAGTTCATGAGACTCTTACCTCCAATTAACCAACAAAAAATCAGTGGTACTGTGCCTCAAAGTGGTAGAAAATCAGTCTTGAGAGAAAAGTCTAAAGAATAGTGCTCAGATCCTGAATTCAAGCCCCAATAAGAGCAAGAATTAGGTTAAGCAGTAATTTTAGTAGTTTTAACCATTGTTCTAAATGACCTGTAATTACTATTAACACTATCACAGTCACATTAGTAATTTTAATAAAAACTTATCCCCATAATTCAGACTTATGGGAAAACGTGCACTAATTGTTCCATAAGGCTATAATCAAAGCTCGAGTATTTACTCAGAGGGCAGGTACTATAGCACCTGGTGCCCATAAATATTCGTGAAATGACTCAAAAAACCTAGATCATTCCATGATAGTCACAGCCACCCAAATTGGCCAACATGGACTCAACAGAACATTTCTTCCACCCAAACTAATCCTCTTCTGGCCCTATCTATTTTTCAACTACAATTTACTTCATTCATTCTTCTGTAACTTCAGTTTTGTTTATCCCTCAATTCCCAGCCCTCAGAACAAAAGCATGCTAAAATTCCTATTCACAAATGGAAATACCCCTTGACCTCAACTTCTTTTTCTTCCTCCTCTCTCTGTCCCTGTTCTCCATCCTCTGTTTCAAAGCCAAGAACATTGAAAAAAACTGTTTTTACTGCTTTTTTTTTTTTTTACCCTTGCACAGATTCCCTGGCTTCTGCCCCCATCCCCCAATACTTTGGGAAAAGATCACTTTCCTTTAAATAAGAACATTTTTCTGTCCTCAGTCCTTATCTTACTTGGCCCATCAGTGGCATTGTACATTGTTAATCATTCTTTTTTAAACTTGCCCTACTTGTGACACCATGTTCCCTTGATTCTTATCCAACTCCCTAATAGATCTTTCTCAGGCATCTTAGGGGGGTGGGGAGAGGAGGGTTCTTCCTCCAGTGATTAGATGTGTGATGAGCTGGGAAGGTGGTAGAGTGCCTGCCTAGGATGCATGAAGCCCTGGGTTCGATTCCTCAGGACTACGTAAACAGAAAAAGGCAGAAGTGGTGCTATGGCTCAAGTGGTAGAGTGCTATCCTTGAGCAAAAGCAACTCAGGGAGAGTTCCAGGCCCTGAGTTCAAGCCCCAGGACTAGCAAAAAAGAAAAGAAAAAAAGAAGTATGAGTCTATGCCTGCCTCCGCTGAAATCCTGCCTCCCCCGAACATCTCCCATCCCCGGAGTCCTTTGCTTTCTCTTTCCTGTTCTGCTTATCTTTGCTCATTCTCCCTGGGCCAATCTTTTATTTTATTTTATTTTTATTTTGTGGAAGAAGAAGGAGTATTTGGTAGTATTGTTTCTTGTTTTTGTTTTTTGGGGTTTTTTGGTTGTTTGGGGTGGGGGGCAGTTCTGGGCTTCAACTCTTGCTGGGGCCTTGTACTCTTGTTTAGCTTTTCAACTAAGATGGGTGTTTTACCACTTGAGCCACATCCTCACTTCTACCATTTTGTAGGTTACTTGAAGTTAAAAAGTCTTTTGGATTTGTTTGTCCAGACTGGCTTCAAGCTGGGATTCTCAGATCTTAGTCTTCTGAGTAGCTAGGATCCCAAGCATGAGCCACTGGCAACTGGCTAGTACTTGGGCTTGAACTCAGGGCCTTGTACTTGCTGGGTATATGCTCTACCACTTGGGTTATATCCTAGCCCTTCCTAATTATTTTTCTAATTGGGTCTCATGTTTTTACCCTAAACAAGACCTAGACCTTGATTCTCTTATTTATACTTTCTGGGCAGCAGGAATCATAACCCCAAACCACTGTGCCCAGCTTTTATTGATGCCACAAGTTTTCTCCTTAGGCTGGCCTCAAACTGCTATCTTCCCATCTCAGCCTCCCAACTAGGTAGGACGGTAGATATAAGCCACCATGCGAGGCTTCTAGTCCAATCTTAAACATGTCAATATATTCCACAGACACTGCCAGCTGATGATTCTTTTGGTACTAAGGCTTCTTTTCAAGAAGTCTTTTCTAGACTGGTGCCCTACCACTTGAGACAGGGTTCCATTTCCAACTTTTGGTGGTTGATTGGAAATAAGAGTCTCACAGACTTTTTCTACCTGGGCTAGCTTCCAACTATGATCCTCAGCTCTCAGCCTTCTAAGCAGCTAGGCTTACAGGCTTAAGCTACCAATGTCCAATGGGTTGATGTATCTTAGCTATGCAATTTAGCTTAAGGACTCAGATGTAGAGACTTCAAAGTAAAAAAGAAAATCTCCAATCCAACTTGTTATTTTTCTGTATCAAATATATCATTAAATCCTGCTGATTATGCTTTTCAGTTGGATTCAAATCTATTCTCTCCCCTCCAGCCTCCACTATCATTTGCTTAGTTCAGGTCATCTCTCCTGGACAATTGCACGGGTCTTTAATCTTATTTCATTTCTCTGTCTCTCTCCAATTTAACCTCCCATGGTGATCTAACAGAGGACTGTGGAAATCCTCTCCATTGTTAAGAATGAGGGGGAGGAGGCAAGCATTAAGCTCCTTTCCTCTGATCTCGCCTGTGTCTCATCCACTAGCAAATCATCAACCATCATAAGTACTTGGAGTTCCTAGAAAACACCAAGCTACATCATGCCTTTCCATCTTCAATTTTCATTAGCTGGAATGCCGGCTTCCACTCCCCAGCCACAAGGTGAACTCCTCATTGACTTCAATCCTCAAATGTCCCACTGATGTCTCA
Organism: Dipodomys spectabilis; assembly: GCF_019054845.1. Lineage (NCBI taxonomy): Eukaryota > Metazoa > Chordata > Mammalia > Rodentia > Heteromyidae > Dipodomys > Dipodomys spectabilis. The sequence continues at coordinate 19,972,282 of NW_024870683.1, forward strand.
CAGACCCCTCATTGCCACATTCACCATCCCTATCAGCAGGGAGCTGGAGGTGGCCTCCTCTATGCCATCATCTCTGCACCTTCCAAGTAAATGACAACATTCACCACAATACACTCTGTTTATGAGGCAACTATTGGACTTTGAACCTCTTGAGTACAAAGTCAGCACCATAATTACCCTTTTATCTAATGATCCATGTCAACAATGCTCAGACAAGATTTGTTGACTAACAAAAGGAGGAATGAAGACACATAACCATAAGGAATGAAAAATGAAGTAAACAATTGGCTAACTCCACAGCCTAAGTATTTAAACAGAACTATTTCCTGACCAGTGAATTTCCATTCATTCATGCATGCAAAAAGCTAGACTCCTCACAACACAAAGTGCTAGTAATAGTCTTTTCAGCTTTCTCAAGTCACTGCAAACGCTGATAATCCAAGAGCCCAGTCAATTCTACATGCTCTATTCCCAACGGCCATTAGGAAGAACAAGAAACACATGAATTGGTGGAAAAGAGGACCCTCAAATAGTAAGGCATTGTAGTTTAGCCTTCTGCTTTAGCACATACTTTAATTCACTTCCTCTTCTGTAATATATACTTCTGTGCTTTTTTCCCCCCATTTTGGAGCTCAACGTTGCCTTTATAAACATTTTAATTATGGAATTTCCATGGATAAAATGAACCCCCCACACACACACATACAATCTAGCTTTATCTAAATCACATCACCAAAAAGGCACAGAAGAAAGCAATTAGAATAAATGCACAGTGGTATGCAGTCAGATAAACCTTTACAAAGCATAAGTGAACTTCCTGTACACTAGAACTAGATAGGAAAGTTAAAGTATTAGGACTGGGAGTGTGACAGAAGAAATAGAGCTTGCCTAGTATTTTGGAAGTTCTTCTAGGGTCAATGCAGTATTACCAAAAAAAAAAAAAAACAGGGAAAGGTCTAAGAAATCTAATACATAATCTGAGAATGGGAAAGGCTCAGAGCTAACTACCTAAACAATTAAATTTTCTCCACATTAAAAAATAAATAAATAGGGGCTGGGAATGTGGTTTAGATTGGTTGGCTAGCATACATGAAGCCCTGGGTTCAATTCCTCAGTAACACATAAACAGAAAAAGCCAGAAGTGGCACTATGGCTCAAGTGGTAGAGTGCTAGCCTTGAGCAAAAAAGAGAAGCTCAAGAACAGAGCCCAGGCCCTGAGTTCAAGCCCCAGGACTGGCAAAATTAAATAAATAAGTAAATAAATAAAGCACAAATGGAAAAAAATAGTGATTAAACTATAAGTATCTCAAGTTTTAAAATAATTAACATATGAATTAAATGTTTAGATCAAGTAAAAATAAACTTAAATTGGTTGACTAAAGAAATCTAAATTGTGTAAGTACTTTTTCCTGAACATTTGAGAATATTTCTAAATTCATAACATTTGGTGTTCATGAAGTGGTAGTACTTTCCATGCTGACCCAATGCTAGCATTTCTTCAGACTGATTCTGGCATTGGTTATCCAGAAACAGTCAAGCATACTTTTTGACCTAGCAATTCTGCTGCAGGATCTATACTGTGGGGAGATAATCAGCAATCTATGTTAAAGTATCTCTCAGATGGCATCCACTGCAAACTTGTTTGTAAAAGAGAAACTGAAAGCAAAAGTATTACAAAGAAAGGAACTAGGGGCTGGAATGTGGTTTAGTGGTAGAGTGCTTGCCTTGCATGCAGGAAAGCCTGAGTTTGATTTCTCAGTGCCACATAAACAGAAAAAGCAAGAGGTGGTACTATGACTCAGGTGTTAGAGTGCTAACCTTGAAAAAAGAAGCTCAGAGACAGTGCCAAGGCCTGGAGTTCAAACCCCAAGAATGGCAAAAAAAAAAAAAAAAAAAGGGAATTATTTAAATAAACTACATAGAGATATGTGTATGTATGTATGTATGTATAGATAGATAGATAGATAGGTAGATAATTTTTTTTACAGGTGAAGTATGTCCTGCTTTTTTTTATTCTACTTTTTTTAAATGGGAATACCAATAGCAAAATACTCTTGAAAATTCTTCCAAAATGGAAGTGTCTAAAACTGATAGGTGAATATGAATACACAAACATATAACACAAGGATACACATTTCTACTCCAAAAATGCTCAACTAAGTTAGCAAAGGTAATGAACCTACCAGAAAGCAAAGTACATCAAGAAGTCAAGACTGGTAAAAGAGGATTGAATGTGACCAATGTTAATATCTCAATCCCTGGTCACTTTGAGTTTTGGTGTTCGTAGGTAGAAATCAGAAGGACAGAAGTTAGATCAAAATCTCTGGAAAAAGAAAATCTGGTGTAGTGAACAGACAAACTATGGAAGAAAATACTGACCTATGTCACAAAAGGAAGAAGGAAGGAAATTTAACTGAATCAAGGTAGAATCAGTCTTGAATCAAGGTAGAAAAGAACATCCTCTATGGATTTGCAACCAGACTCCTGCCCTTAACAAATCATAGAATTCATATTATTCACACGGCCTGCCTCCCTCCACCCAAAAAAAAAAAAAATATCTCAATATGTGACTATGGATTAAAGCAGAATCAAAGATAAGTTCCTTCTGAACCAAGCTGGTTTACCATAAGTTCTCCAAGACTTCCCAAAGGAAAAGTTCTCAACAAGTTGGTATTGTGGAAGGAGGAAGGAAACATGAACACAAAATATTTGGAAACAAACAAATATCAAAAACAACAAATGGGCTTGGGTGCCAGTGGCTCACACGTGAAATCCTAGCTATTCAAAGGCTGACAAAAGAGGACCATGGTTCAAAGTCAGTACAGGCAGGTAAGTCCATGAGACTCATATCTCCAATGAACCACCAAAAAAACAGAAGTAGAGCTGTAGCTCAAGTGGTAGAGGGCTAGCTCTGCTAGCTAGTTCAGGGACAACACCCAGGCCCTGAGTTCAAGACCTCAGACTGGCACAAAACAAACAAACAAATAGAAAAAAAAAAGCAGCTGAAAAGAGAATGTGTAAGCTGGACCATTACTGCAAAGAAATTACACAGAATGGAAAACAGGGACAGAGAGAAAGTTGAGAGTGAATATGTATACTCTTTTTCAGTGCAAGAGCTGGAATCCCAGATCTCACACATGTTAGGCAAGCACTTTATCACTAAGCTATATCCTCAGTCCCATGCATCACTTTCATAATAGAACAAGTTGTTTAAGACCAGAAAATTATCATAAATATTCAATGTACATATGTAAAAATGGAACCAGGTAACTTGAGGGGAGAGAAGGGGTTGGGAGAGATAAGGCAGAATGATAAAAGGTATAACATTGACCAAGATGTATTGTATTCATAAACTGACATGTTGAAGTGAAACCACTTTGTACACAACTTGAAGATAATTTTAAAAATAGAAAACAATACTAAGTACATACACATCTGCATGTAAGAAAGGGCACATACCAAGAATGTTAATAGCTAATATTTCTATCTTGTGAAAGTTTGGATGATTCTACACTTAAATATTTTCTAATCAATGGACAATACATATAAAAGTGGGTTTTATTATAGTTGCGAGGTTACAAAATGATTTAAATATTTTGTTTTACAAATATGCATTTGTTATCCCTACTGTTTATGTAGTTTATATTTTTATATACTTTTATTTGTTATTTCATAATTTGGAATATATTTATATATATATGTGTGTGTTTATATATGTATGTGTATGTATACATGTGTGCATTTATGTATATGTGTATACATGTGCACTGTGTATATATGTATATATGCACATGTACATATAAGGCACGTGGTTGTTGGCCATAAAATATGGATGAAACTTTATGCAAGATATCTTCACTTTAAAATGGAATTTATTTCAAAACTGGAAGTACATCTACATACTTAACATGATGTGAAGGGAAAACATGCAGTGTTCATGCATGCACATGTTATAAAGAACCTACAGGGGAAGAGCATACAGATATTACAGGAGAATGGCTATCCCTACTGTCCAAGTTTTCTTCTTGTATCAATATATGGGGAGAGAGAGAACAAGATAGCCAGTCAGGGTTTCCTGACTTTGACACACAAATGGCCTTAATTTTCATTCCCTAGGACCCTCAGCAGTGGAAGCAAAAGGACTGGGGAAATAAGATAGAAGTTAAATCCACCTGTGTTGAAGCACATTGATACTTACAATCACTGGCAATTAGAGCAGAAACATCACTACCTATTGTGGCTTTTCACAATAAGGGAAAAACCACCAATATCACCAAAAAAAAGGGGAGTGGGACAAAGCTGACCGTGTTTGACTGATGCCACGTTTCAAAGAAATCAAAACCCACAGCAGATATGGCCCTTGAACTAGCTTATTTAGGAGTCCGAATTCAAAAGGCAACACACTTTCATGTTTCTTGAAATATGTATTATTCACTAATGACAGGAAACTTTCATAGTGCCTACTTGAGCTCCCACAAAATATCATGGCTTTCTCTCTCCTCTGAAGGCAAATCCTAGCCCAAGAATATGAATACCAAATACCAGGAGAAATTTTACTTTATCTTTAGTTCCTCTGATCTTTAAAGGAAAGATTTTGTAGTACTTTCCAGACTCTCAACAGTCACAATGTAAAAACCGATCATCAAAGACTGCTGAAGAGCACTTTACTTCTAGAAACACAACCAAAACGTAAGAGCGTCTACACCTGCAAACAATAAACTTCAAAGGCAACCTAAAACTATACTGACATTTATCATCTGTGCACATACGTGCGTATTGTGGCTGTGTGTCTGTATTTGTTTTAAGTAATCTATCGACCAACTATAGTTTAGTCTTATTTTAGGTTGGATTTTTTTTAGTGTCCTATTTTTCGGATGGTGTTTAAAAACTTACAGGATTTCTTGATTGGAAGGCAACTTCTGAGGTTGTCTAGTTCCATCTCTTATTAAATGCTTTAATCCCTGCAGAAATCTCTGTTCTATAGCACCCTGGTGTATCACTTCAATAACAGGAAGCTCACTACCTTCTCCAAAGCCAGACATGTCAAAGGCTACACATTTTTCTCCTAAATATGATTTTGAATCATGCAAATAAAAAAGGCCATCAAGGACACCCAGCTGCTCCTCTGTAGCCAATCTAAATCTATCAAACACTTCAAGGTTTATGAAGTTGCTAAAGACAGGGATGGGATCAACTGTTTCTTTTTCTTCCTCTTTCCCAATGATTCCTTCTTTTTCCAGGTTAGAAGTCTTTAGAGAATACACTATAATGAAATCAAGTCTATAGTCTAATGTAAAGACCATCTCACATCGACAACTCTGAAAAATGCTTCCAGACGTGGTATTACCACATGATTCCAGCTATACAAAAAGCTGTAAATAAAAGTACACAGGAGAATCATAGTCTAGGCTAGTCCAGGCAAAAGCTCTACATCCTACCTGAGAAAAAACAATGGCAAAAACAGGCAAGAATTGTAGCTCAATTAGTAGAGAACTGCTGATGAAGCATGAGGCTCTAGTTCAAACTTAAGTACCACAAAGGAAAATAATGCTGTTATCTTGAGAAACATAATTATAAAAATGGATGTTCCCAAATCTAGTATTTCTCAAGGACACTATGGCCCTCCAGTATTCTGCTAAAAATGTGTTGTCTTGGATCCTTCCCATATCAGTTGAATGAAAAACTATATGCGCCACTTAGCACTGTACATACACGTATCTCTGGAGGTTCTGATACACAGTATCTGTTGAGAATAAATGCTTGCTAAACTGTTCATGTTTTTACAACACAAATGCAACATGTGAGCCAGGTACTGGTGGCTCATCTGTAATCCTAACTACTCAAGAGCTGAGATCTGAAGATCATGGTTTTAAGAGTCCATGAGTCTCTTATCTCCAAGTTATCAACAGAAAACTGGAAGTAGAGCTGTGGCTCAAAGTGGTAGAGTGCCATTCTTGAGCAAAAGAGCTCAAGGAAAGCACCCAGGCCCCTGAGTTCAAGCCCCAAGACAAAAAAATAAGCAACATGCCCATGTGCACAGACATCCACAAACACATCCAATCTACTGACAGTCCACAAAGGAAGAAATTAGGTAACTAAAACAATCCAGTGGTTACATCTGATCTTGCAGCCAAGATGAGAACAAAGCACTGGTATTTTCCTATCTTTAAATTACAGTCCAAACTGTCTACAAAGTATTCAGATGTGGCAGGATAAGAGGGACAGTATATTAGATGGAGTTGAATTTGGAAAAGAAAATCACTCAAAGTGTTTATCCACTCCCACTTGATCCTTTCATACCTTTCATACTTGACACTTTCACACTGAATCATTTCAGGTAATGGTTAAAAAACTAATAGAGCCAGGCACTGGTGGCCGGTAATCCTTGCTACTCAGGAGGCTAAGATCTAAGGATCATAGTTCCAAGTCAGTGTGGGCAGGAAAGTCCATTAGACTCTTTTCTCCAATGAACCACCAAAAAGCCAGAAGTGGAGCTGTGGCTCAAGTTGGTGGAGCGCTAGCATTGAGCAAAAAGGTTCAGGGACAAGTTCAAACACCATAACCAACAAAATAAAAAAGAGAAAGACACCATTAGAGGAACCTGTCAAAATAGAGGGAAAGAGAAGAGAAAGAAGGATGGAAGAAAACCTCAAACAAGAGAAAAGGAAATTCCTCTGACTACTCAAGGCAGACCAGTGGATTTAGGCTGTGGCTTTATGAAAGTTCTAGAATGTCACTCTTAGAAGTTCCATTTTCAAATTTTCTTGTACCAATACTAAGCTTTGCGTCATGTAGAAACATTCTCCAATTATCAAACTGAAAATCAAAGTTGCTTTTGCTGCAGCAAGAACAATAAACAATTAAAGGATTATTTTTCTATTTTCTAGAATAAGGATTTATCTCCTTATACAATCCTTTCCACTTAGGGGGAATTTGTTTTTTGTTTTTTGTTGTTTTCAACAGGCAACTTCATCTCAGTTCCAAATACAGATTCAAACTTCAGACAAAACATCCTACCACAAAACTAAATCTGAAATGCCCAGGACTAACCAATCCACAATAAAGAGTTTAAATGCCAAACCAAAATGGTACATGTAATAACCATGACCCTTACCATGCGGTAAAAGATGAATCCAATTAATGTTACCTTAAAAAAAGAACTGAAGCAATGCCTGTCCTTCCTGTCCTAATTGCCCATTATAGGCCTCAGAAGCCAGCTGTGTGGTGGAGACACTGGCAGACGGAAATGCATGTTTGACCATTGTACTCCTTGACCCTGAGTGAACTGGATAAAACATGCATGGATGCACGCTCAAGGCATGTAAAGAGGCTATAATCTGTCAAACATTTACAATTACAAGAAGATCAATAAAAATGGGATTGCTGTGCACACTAGTTGGATCTTGGAGTTGAGGTCACCAGGTGACCTGTGAGTGTTCAAAGTGTAGTGAGTATACTACACAAGGGGCCAGTTTTCACTGACAATCCATCCTGACCCAGTGAAGAGAAGCTTGGGAGTGACCCCGGCAACAAGCATACTGGGCCCACCTAACAGCTGTAAGGTTTGAAAAATGGTCTGTGTTGTCAGTCTTTCTTTAGATTTCTTGCTATAGTTAGCCTTCTCTGACACTACTGGGGCTATTTTCAGGCCAGCTTGGTACCATATAAAATGATGAGTTGGCCAGGCGCTGGTAGCTCATGCCTGTAATCCTAGCTATTCAGGAAGCTGAGAGCTGAGGATCGCAATTTGAAGCCGGCCAGGGCAGGAAACCAACCAACAAACAAGAGAGGGAAGTGGGGAGGCACTTGAGCTGTGGCTCAAGTGGTAGAGCACTAGCCTTGAGCAAAAAAACCCTCAGGGGCAGCAACCAGGTCCTGAGTTCAATCCCCAGAACTGACACACATAAATAAATAAACAAACAAACAAATAGGAAGGAGGAAAGGAACAGTAAGCCCTCAAGAAAACGACATTTTGGGGGCTGGGAAAGTGGCTCAGTGGTAGAGCGCTTGCCTTGCATGCATTGAGGCCCTGGGTTCGATTCCTCAGCACCACATAAGCAAAAAGAAAAAAGCCGGAAGTGGCGCTGTGGCTCAAGTGGTAGGGCGCTAGCCTTGAGCTGAAGAGCTGAGGGACAGTGCCCAGGCCCAGAGTTCAGGTCCCATGACTGGACCCCCCCCCCCCCAAAAAAAAAAAGAAAAGAAAATGACATTTTGTTAAATCATGGGGCTGAAAGGAACCTCCCAAGTATTCTAGTCAATGTCCTTACCCTCCAAACAGCTCAGTCATTAAGCAAGTCAGAATCAAGAACAATTTTAACACATCTAAATATGTCTTCCCACTTATTTCTTCATCTGACAACTCCACTTAGGCCTTTATCACCAGCATTTCCCAATGCCACTTCAAAATCCCCCTTTCTGGCTGAAATGTACATCTATACAGCTGTTTGCACTCATGAAGATTATACTACCCTTGGACAGTGAATTATGCAGCTTCCTGTCCTGTTCCTGCTGAGAAGCAGATCTCTTCTTTCCACCTCAGTTCTCATAGTACTCAGCCCCAATACCATGCTCAGCCCCCTGAGCTACCATAACAGCCTGGAACCTCCACACTCCTTTCTACCAACCTGCCCTTTGACATTTCACCCCGATTAAGATCCAGACTGGTCTGTTCTGCTTCCGTTCACAGCCTGCAGAGGCCCCAGGGAGAAAACCAAAGATATAGCAGTCACTATGCATCAGTGCATTCTAATCCCAATTGTGCCCACAATAACAGGTATGCTTGCTCATTCCTCTCTGCTCCTTTTCATTCCTCCCATCATGTCTTCCATCAAAGAAACCCCAGTTTGCATGTCCATCACAGACTAGTTTTCATGTCCATCACAAAGATGGCAGAGGATGTCAGGCACAACAGACAGAGGGGAAGGCCCGCCCCTCTGTCTCTCTCCTACCATTCCTCTGAGTGTCCCCGCTAACTTCCACACCATTCACCTTGGACCCTGGACACACATTAGAATCACTACATGGCTGCCCTAGCCTCTCTCTCAAATACTGAATCAAATGGTCTGAAGTAGGGCTCCTGTACATGTTATGTTACAAAGGCAAGCTCCAAGTAATTCAGGAAATAAGCAAAGGTTGGATATTACTGGCAAGGCAATCTTACTTCGTTGTTTTAAACACCAAATGTGGAGTTCTTTACTGGGCAGTGTTCTGACATATCCAAAGACATTCTAGAATCACCTTCCTGTATATCCTTCACATTCGATGTGTCCCAAACTCCTCACTTCACTGCCATTATGGTCCCAACCTTATTCCCCAGAAATGTACATATGGAAGCCCAAACACTTCAGACCTCAGAATGTGACCATCCTTGAACATTCATCTTTAAAGTCATTTCAGAATACTAACCTTCCACTTTTCTCATTCCTGTATCTTTCTTTTAACTTCATAAATGTATCTTTTGTGGAGAACATAAATTTTATACTTGGAAAACCATACGTAGAAAGATGCTTTTATAAACAGCCTACACAAGAAAAAAATTACAGCCCCTTCCAACTACAATCGTTCCTTTTGGCTCTGTAGTGAATAATGCTCCTGAAGCAGAAGTCTACTGGGGCAATGAACTGTTTTAGAATTTTTCATGGTTCTCCACTGCCACAGACTTACAGCAAACAATACTATTAGAAAGAAAGAAAAAAACTACACTGTTACATTTCTAAAGATTGTGTTTGGAGACACTGGCCATCACTTTAAAATATTTACTGTCTAACTAGATACCAGTGGCTCATACCTATAATCCTAGCCACTAAGGAGGCTGAGATGTGAAGATCAAGGCTCAAAACCAGCCCAATAGGAGAGTCTGGGAGCCTCTTAGCTCCAGTTAACCAATAGAAAGCTAGAAGCGGAGGTGCAGCTCAAGAGGTTGCATGACAACCTTGAGTAAAAATGTCAAGGGACAACAGGAGATCCTGAGATCAAGCGCCAGTACTAGCACTACTTCTTCTTTCCTCCTCCTCCTCCTCCTTCTTCTTCTTCTCCGTCTCCTTCTTCTCCTTCTCCTTCATATCTTCTCCTCCTCTTCTCCTTCTCTTCCTCCTTCTTTCTCCTCCTCCTCTTCCTCCCCTTCCCCCATCATCATCATCATCATCATCATCATCATATCATCATCATATCATCATCATCAATCTCTTTGACAAACCATCGATGACATCCTCTCTCCTTCTAGCTCTATGAAGGGCCATGCACCCTGGTTAGTCCTTAATCCCATGGACTCTCTGGATCACACAATGATTGACCCTTCTTCTTTGAAAAGACAGCCAACTGTGTGGCCCATTTATTTATTTATTTATTTATTTGCCAGTCATGGGGCCTGAACTCTGAGCCTGGGCGCTGTCCCTCAGCTCTTCAGCTCAAGGCTAGCTAGCGCCCTACCACTGGAGCCAAGCACCACTTCCAGCTTTTTCTGCTTATGTGGTGCTGAGGAATCGAACCCAAGGCCTCATGCATGCAAGGCAAGCGCTCTACCACTGAGCTACCTTCCCAGCCCCTTTGTGGCCCTTTTCTAACACATGGCTAGTACCCTGGAATGGACCTTCAGTCTTGGTCTCTTTCAAAATTCTCACTCCTATTTCCTCTTTCCACATTTCCTTCCTGAACTCATCAAATTTCATTTCATTCCATAGGAAACTAAACAAAAACCTAAATTCTAGCATCATGTATTGCATAGCATTGTCATTTAGTTCCCAGTCCTAGGGTTGTTTAGTTTCTTAGTTCATCTTATCCAATTATATTCCTAAGGTCTAACAAATGATTAGATTAGTAATTAAATGTCATAATTGGAAGTGGCCCTGTGGCCCAAGTGGTAGAGCACTAGCCTTGAGCTGACAGCGCCCAGAGTTCAAGCTCCATGACCAACAAAAAGAAGTCATAACTTAACTGTATTGCATGTGACTTTTAGTGATGGATAAATGAAACCTCTTAAGGAAGCTCATTTTATTTCCCTAAAGACAAAAGTGGTTCTTGGCTATAATACCAATGACACTTAGGAACTAAAAAAAAAAGGCTACAGGGACTGATACAACATATACCCATGAAAGAAGTACAGGTGTAAATATATTTTAGTTTTTAATTCTTTGTTATCAATTTTTAAAGTGCGTGCTCCATTTTCTAGTAGTTAACCCATTATCTCACAGACTCATACTCATTCCCAAGAATATTATTTCATCGGCTTAAAAGTGAATGCATCTAGGGCTAGGAATGTGGCTTAGTGGTAGAGTACTTGCCTTGCATGCCTGAAACCTTGGGTTTGATTCTTCAGTACCACAGAAACATAAAAAGTCAGAAGTGGTGCTGTGGCTCAAGTAGTAGGAAGCTAGCCTTAAGCAAAAAAAGCAGCTCAGAGACAGTGCCCAGGCCCTGAGTTCAAGCCCCCAGGACTGGCCAAAAAAAAAAAAAATGAATGAAACTAAAAAAAACGAAGGTTTTGTGGTTGGAAACATGGCTTATGTGGTAGAGTAGAAGCCAAGGAGTGAAAGCAGCAGAGACTGAGTTCAAATCACAGTCTTGGGAAGAAAAATAAATAACTATGGTGGCAAATTAAAGTCTGTGTTCAAAAAGGCAGAGCACCAAGAGAAGCTTGAGAGAGATCAAGCCAGAATGCAAAAGCAGATGAGTGCAGAGCATGACCACAGCAGAAAACTAGCCAACAAGGACATCCAGGCATCTCCACCTACTTCAGCATTTTTCTGAGTTCTACCCACATTTCACTCATACTAATTTCTACCTTTACATTCTTCTCAAACCCTGATGTATGAAACACTAACACTGTTTTGGAAATCTATTTCTTATCACTAGTCATTAAAAAACAAACCCTCTTTGCTGCTTAAGGCAGCAAATTCTGTCACTGGGAATGTACTCTACGGAAATCACCTGAAATTCAGAAAAAGCCTTGCACACAAAGGTGTTCAGTGCAGCAAGGCACACCTACTGAAAGGAACTAAGGTCACCTATAGGTATGGTGTGCCACTGAGAGCAAGGACAGGACCATAGCTGTACTTAATGGGCTCTCAGCTAGAGAAAATGCATGGGAAAGGCTACAAGTAAATAAGACTATCTCTAGGTGGACATTATGGCTCCTTTTTATGTTTATATTTTCATTTCCATAATCAATAGGTTTTGTAAGTTAAAAATGTTTAAGAAGCAGGGCACTAGCTGCTCAGGAGGCTGAGATCTAAAGATCTCAATTTGAAGCCAGCCTGGACAAGAAAGACTAAGACCAGAAATAGAGCAATGGCTCAAGTGGTAGAGTGCTAGTCTTGAGCAAAAAAGCTCAGGGACAGCACCCAGGCTCTGAGTTCAAACCCCAGGAGACACACACACACACACACATGCATACGAAGTTCAAGAACCTTTGTAAAATCCAAATGAAACTACTCTCAAATTAGTGAATCAATTCTTTGATACTGTAAAAATAAATTACATGAAAAGCTGTGGGTGAAATGTTTTTGTTTAAGCTAGCAAGGAAATGGATTAAAATTCAATGTCTAAAAATAGGACAATGGTTGAATGAACAGTTTAATAACTTAAAGGATTATTACTAGGCTATTAAAAATGATTCAGAATATGTTGCCACATTTAAGGGTAGGTTTTAAAAATGGACCATAGAAACAAAACCACAAATTTGTTACCTCTAGCAAAAAGCAAACCATAAAACAGTCCATAATGGAAATAAGCCATAAAACTAATAGGATTAAATGAAAAATGTATTCATTAGATAACTGTAAATAGGAATGGTCTTATTTAAGTATTGTCATAATATGCTTTCAAAAACAATTTTTAAAACTACATTTAACAGTACATTAAACAGAAAGTCAGATGAGGTAATACAGACCTATAATCCCTGAATGTAATAGGTTGGGGCAGAAAGAGCATGAGTCTGAGTCCAGTCTGGGTTACCCAGACCTTGTCTCAAAAAAGGGGTAAAATCTAGGCACTGGTGTCTCACACCTGTAATCCTAGCTACTCAGGAGGTTGAAACCTGATGACTGCAGTTCAAACCAGCCCAGCCAAGAACGTCTTACCTCCAGTTAACCACCAAAAATCCAGTAGTGGAACTATGGCTTAAGTGGTAGAGTGTACCTTAAGAATTTTGTTTTGTTTTGTTTTGTTTAAAAAAAAAAAAGCTAATGGACAGTGTCTAGGCTCTGTGTTCAACACCCAGCACAGAAAGGGGAGAGGAAGAGGAAAGGGTTTAGAAACAAAACAACAACAGCAGCAACAACAAAACAGGAGCATGTTAAGCAGTATTTCACATAAAAACAAACAGTGTTTAAAAGTTCAATAATTTTTACATACTTTAAGAACATTTCAGAAAAATTTTTGCCCACTGAGTTATTCATGCCATTCAAACAGGATGAAGAGAGAAAAAGAAAGAGATAGAAGAAGAAGCCACTAGCATCTGCCTGAAACAGTTACTGGCCACTACAAATTAATTCTGCTTTTCTTTCTGGCTGAAATGAATGGAATACTGTAGCATCTTAGACTAAGTTGCATGGTTTACATGATGTACATTTATTTTCCCACAGTTCTACTTCTCACTAGATGATCACATGGTCTTTCCTCCACGCATGTGAATGGAGAAAGCTACCTCAGTTTATAAGACCACAATCCTATTGGATTAGAGACTAATCCAATTGACTAATGTCAATTACCCTATCTCTAAACATAGATATATTGGGGGGTTAGGGCTTCACTATATTAGTATTAGTGGGGGCATGATTTAATCCATAGCAAAGGTGAAATACATTCATAATAAATCTCTTGCAGAAAGACCCTACTTGAGCATGAAACATGGGCTGATTCCTAATGAAATGATATTCCATAATGTGCTATCCCATATCTGAATGAGATGTGAATTCAGTGTTGATTTGTGGATTCTACTCTGAAATAGTCAAATCTTGAGTAGGAATTGAAACTCATCCCAAAAGTTAAATGTGCCAAAGCCCTGACTGAGGGGTGAGATGTCCTTGGAGAAGCAGACAAACTCAGCTGTTGCTTCCAATTCTGAAAATAAAGTTTTGCCAGGTCAACAATCTGGAGTCCTGGCTAGTTCCATACAGTAATCAGCCTAAGAAGAAGTTAAATAAAGATGATGAATCAATGCCAAAATACGTGAAATAAAATCTCCACAGGCCAAGCACCAGTGGCTCACACCTGTAAGTCTAGCTAACTTAGGAAGCTGAGAATTAAAGATTGAGGCTCAAAGCCAGCCCAGGAGAGTCCATTAAGACTCTTATCTCCAATTAATCACCAAAAAGGTGGAAGTGAAACTGTGGCTCCAGTGGTAGAACACTAGCCTTGAGCAAAAAAAGCTCAGGGACAGCACTCAGACCCTGAGTTCAAGTCCTAGAACTGCCATTTAAAAAAAGAAAAGAAAAGAAATACCACACCTATCTGAACTTCCAAGTATGAACTATGAAAACTATGAAACTATGAAAACAAGGAATTCAAGTAGAAAAGGCATACATCTTATTTTCCCACCTCAATTTCTAAACAAAAATAACAAGAACAATTCTAATGAATAGTTCACATTACAATAAAAGTAATGTTTCCCAGTGAAAAAGTTCTTTAAGCCCAATCCAACTAAATATTGCTTTGCAGCAAATATATGATCAACAATGACATCAGTTTAAAATCAAATGGATAAATGAAGTCATTTGAGAGAAGAAAAGCGAACTGGCAACATTAATATCAGGACAAAAAAAATCACAGAGGGTTATTTTATATTATTTCATACTGTTATTTAACATAGAAAGTATTACAAAGAAATTGACATTTGGGTCCAAGCACCAGGGGGAAAAAAGGAAAGAAGAAACAAAGAAATAGACAGAAGCCCAACCTACTCATAGAGAAGCACCAAAGGAGCACTATTGTCCTCTAACAGTTCAAGCAGACAAACAGGGCCAAGAGCATGTGAATAGTATTAATGTAGTAGCTGAACTAATGAATAGAAATCATACTTGTCACCTGTAGAAAACCATGCTCTTTTCAAGCACTCAGGAAACAGAAACCCTTAATCAACAAGAAATAAAAACGCTAAAATCCATTCACTTATCAGAACAAACAAAAACAATAAATGAATGCCAAAGTTTCATGTACAAATGCCTATACTAAGACAGAACAGTCACAATGAATCATGAGTGGCATTCCCAATGAAAGCTGTTCTTTACAAGGACATTTACTTGCCCTATATTGTTTTCAATCCTACAAGTGATTGGTATTAGCATAAACCAGAGAATCTGGGCTGGGGATATAGTTCGGGCATGCTCAAGGTCCTGGGTTCTATCCCCTGCAAGGCTAGTTTTTATTATATACATTGCCACTTTCAGATGGAAAAGGCCTGACAACCACAGCCTCTGTGTTGATAAGCTCCTAGTGGAGATTATTTAAGATAATTATAACTAGAAACCTCTGCTCCTAAATATGGGAAGAGAAGCCCAGGTCTTCTGAGAAGCAAGAACAGACAGGAGTTAATGAATTTAACTGTGACTATGATGTAATGATCAGACATTTAAAATGAAAAAAATTTAATGGCATGTATACAGATACAAAGTAGGATGCTATTAAATATTCACACAGAATAAATATTTTAATAATTGCAAAGAAAGTATCCACAAATGGTATGAGTGGCCGAAGTCTCCCATGTATTCCAAACCTTCCAAAAAGAGCTTGTATCATTTTTGCTATGAAATGGAAATGAGAATAAAGTTGATGAATCATGCTGACTTAAAAAGAGGGGAAAAATAATGAATCTCTTGGTTCTACCTTGTAAGAAGGTGTATGCCAATACAGTTACTTGAAATGGAAATAAATTCTTTACTAGAAAAAGCTTTCCTTTAACCAGGTAAGATACAAAGTTGTACTTCTGAAAACCTAGTATTTACCCAAGTTTTTTTTAAAAATAAAAAACCTGAAAACCTTGTTGGAGTTTCTCAAAATGAGGTCTTCAGACTATGAGAATTTCCAAACTTCTTCTAAGGGGTGTATTTATCATTGTGTTGTTGTTCGTTTATTTTCAGTAATGACAGCAATGACACACCGCTGCTAGATCCACAGTAAATTAAAACTATATTTGCAGCTCCTGTTAGCTTCCAAATTACCATGAGTCTCTCAACAACCTTAAAGATGTTTTCCGGTTGCCAGTAGCTAAAATGGATAGTCTCAGGATTTGTGTTCAGCCCTGAGAACATTATACTGAAATTCACACCACTCCAGAATCCCATCATCAAGAAAAGCCAAATAGATGTCCAATGAATACCTGACAACTCATAAAACTATGTGAATCATCTGCTTAAGAAAAATAACCTAAAGAAACAAACTGTCTTGTTCATGTAAAAATGTTGAACCTATCCCCCTCCTTACTCTGAAAGTTCTCTCCAGTTTGCCACTCCCACTCTTACATAACAATTGTTCAACATATAACAATTAATACTGCTGGGTACTAGGGGTTCTCACCTCTAATACTAGTTACTCAGGAGGCTGAGAACTGAGGATCGCAGTTCAAAGCCAGCTGGGGAAGAAAAGTCCATGAAACTCTTACTTCCAATTAGTCACTAAAGGCCTGAAGTGGCTCAAGTAGTAGAAGGCCAGCCTTAAGCTTAAAAGCAAAGGAACAGTGGCCAGGCCCTAAGTTCCAACCCCAGAACTAGTGCGCGCACACACACACACACACACACACACACACACACACACACACACACACGCACACACCCGCGCGCGCACACACACACACGTTACTGCTGACTGAACCTTGCAAGATGGGACTTCTCAGCTAAGCTCAGACTCAAGTTTCCAGCAATCTGCCGAACAACTCTGCCAGAGTGGTTTTAGTTGAGTCTAAAACTAACAAACTCCCTGTACCAATCTTTATACCTTCATGTCCCATCTGTAAATGGCATCAACATGCCCTTTTTGACCCCCAACCATCTCCAGAACCTTCCTCAACCTTCACATGCACACCACCACTCTACCTGAAACCAGAAATTCCAGACTGAACCTGTCACTCACGTGCATGCCCTGTCTTTCCTAACGATACTTTCTGAAAGGAATGAACTTCTCCATGGACCAGAAACCAGCCCCTTGCTGTCATGCAAATCATTCTTCTGGTCCAAGGAATACGTACCAACCCATTCATTCAGACACATGCAGCTTGATAAACTTTGGTTTGCAGCATTTATCCCTGGCTTCCTGATCTTTAGTCATCTGTGTCTATGTCCCTCTTTGTTAAATAAGCTACTCAGAGCATGATCCATAGTTTGTAGCTATTTTATACCCCCCTCCCTCTCCTTCCCTCCACCCCCCTCTCTGTCCACCAAAAATTGCTCCATGATATCAGCTGCATGAAACTCAATGGTCAGGATCTCAGATAAAGCGACTGGAAAACAGATCCTGCTGAATCCTGCTGGAAAAGCCAGCCATCCGGTCCTAGCCTTTGAACCTTTCCATCTCTGGGACTACTCAGAAAGTAAAGAAAGCAGTCCTCTATGGAACTACATTATAGATAGCGAGAACAAGACAAATGCCTCATTTTCTTGACATAACCATAATCCTTCTTCCAACAAATCACAGTTCAAGAGGGCAAAGTAGCCCCTTAGCAAAAGGCAATTCTGTTTCAGCTCTTACTTCCTCAGTAAAAACACACCATTCTTATCATCAGCAGATTACAGACTTTTTAACAGGAGTGGGGGTGAAGGTCCTTTGTTTAGTGTTCCCACAATGACTCGAGAAGTGGCGATAGGTTTCCACTGGTGCCTTGTTTGGGGACACACGTGCTCCAGAATGCCCTTGTCTCCTCTTGCCTGAGACCCAGATGCAGCAGAGTCCTCGTGGGAATAACAGGCTCTACAGTGATATTTATCATCTTGATTGTCACACAGCTGGAAATAGTTTCATTTCCCATTCATAACTGCTAGACATCCATATCACTCTGACAAGAACTCTTAATTGTGTAATGTCATGCTGTAACAGTTCCAGTAAAATGCTGTGCAGGATCTTCTGGCTTGCTTCAGACTTGTCATCTTCAGTGCTAGCCTCGGGTACAACCTCTTTAAAAGGTTGAAAGAGAACAGAGGGAAAAGAAACAGGTACAGACACATGCACATGAGTATGTAGGAGTATATAAAAACTTCATACACACACACACACAGACCCATAGTTTCCTACAGGCGAATAAAAAAGGGGCAAGAATGGAAGGTTTACCATTTGCTTGTCCAAATAATAACAAAGCAGTAGTATCAGATTGGTAAGGCTGAAGTGGTAACTTCAGGCATATCAATACTGTTTGAATCACTGCCCTCCCCCCACTCCACCTCACCCCCGCCCAAAATGTGTATCTTTATAAGTGTATGCAGTTCTTTTCTTCTGATTAGAATGCTTTGCTGTGGTGTTTGTATTCCTGAGTGGCTTCAACAAATACTTAAGTAAAAAAGCATCACGCTAGCATGACCTCAAGTAAGTCTCACTTCCCATAAACACCAGATGCCCAGTTTTCTAGGAAACAAGCCATAAGTTGCACAGGAAAACTCAAACACGAGTTGGGTCCAAAATGAGATGGAAGCCAGCCAGAGCTACAGATAAGACCCGGCTGTGTCTGCCTCTGGAACGTTCCAATGAGCAGGTAAATCTTGGCAGAACATTTCAAGTTCATAAACTCTATCTCCTTCCCTAAGGGGGGAGAAGCTATCTGACCGTAAAACACTAAGATATTTTGAAGAAAAGCGTTCCTAAAAATGAAGAACTAGAAAGAAAAAAGACACCCATGTGTGAAGGTAAATCCAAACTTTAGTTATACACAAAATATGACAGCAGGCAGGCTTCCTGACAAGAGGGGGGTTGGTCTCCTTCCCCACTGTCCTCCAGGATAGATTGAGTATTCAACAAATGAATGTTCAAAGACAAATGAATGAGTAATGTAAAGAATTAAGCCCAGGAACACAGAAAAGAAAACCAGATTTGGCAAGTGGATAATCAGTGCATATCTCTATTTTACCAGTAAAAGGGGAAGCATTTTGATTAAACCAGTCACAACTAAACAAAGTAGAAATCTTCCTAGGCCCTCCTCCTTAGATTCCTTTCTTCCTCCTCTAGGCTCAGTTTATCTCCCAGAGTGCCACCAGAAAATAATCTCCCAGGATCCCTCCATCCCTCCTTGACCTTCCTCCTTACCACCTCCACTATCTTGACCACTAAAGGTCAGCCACACCCCTCTTCTCTCCTTCCTCTCCCCTCCTACCCCAGTGAGGATCCCATAGTACCAGAGCTTATCAGTCTCAAAACCTTGATACATTGAATTGTAATTGTCGGTTACCGGACTGCGTGCTTCTCATGGAGGGTAGAAATCCTGCCTTCTTCATCCTCACCCACCCCTGAGACCTAGCACAAGGCCCATTTGCAACAGTTAATTGCATATACCTGAACTGTATTCAACTCAGAGTTGAACAGAACTTGATTCCTCGGCCCAAGATCCAGTTCTTCATTGAAGAGTTTGAAATACCCTTCCCTTAGGGCAAAATTTCAATAAAGGTGGTGAGAGTTTAGTCACAGAACACCAAGAAGAGAACTGGGTGTAGTAGATTGACCCAAAATCTCATCTCGTCATTGTGTCAGTATTTACATGATGAATTAAGAGAATCTTGCCAAGGATAAGGCTCACAGCAGCCCTTGCCCAGTGAGTTTTAAACCTTTAAAATCCTAGGCAATCCAAACCATCATAATGAACAGAGTTCCTTTAACTAAGAAATTACAACCTTGGAAATCCCACCCTACAATAGAGATCTCAGACCAAGTGTCATTAGTCAAATTTTCTTTTTCTCTTTTAGAAAAAAAAAGGGAGGGCTGGTTTTGAAGTCGTTTCCCTTTATTCCCATAATACAATGAACCCAGCCTGATTGCCTCTCTCAGGCTTGTACATGTTTGTTTTAGCACTGGACTAAAGTTAAGACTCTGCCCTGTCATTATATCACTTTTTAAAAACAGTACCACAAAAAGAAAATAAATTATAACCTAAATCCATGAATGCAGTGATATAGTCCCC
Organism: Dipodomys spectabilis; assembly: GCF_019054845.1. Taxonomy (NCBI): domain Eukaryota; kingdom Metazoa; phylum Chordata; class Mammalia; order Rodentia; family Heteromyidae; genus Dipodomys; species Dipodomys spectabilis. The sequence continues at coordinate 19,992,368 of NW_024870683.1, forward strand.
TTTCATTTTTTTTTTCTTTTGGTGGGAAAGACTGAATTTTACATGAACTTGAAGGGTTAGCATTTGTATAGCACTGGTCAGATGACAATTATTAATATAATATCCTTTGGTCTGTACCAACAGGTCAATAATATAATAATAACAGGACTTCAAAATCATACTAATTTACTAAACAGTATCTCAAGGCATTTAAATGCCACCCCCATTCCCAACACACACACACACACACACAGTGGCACTAAAAAAGTGCCCTTTTGAGCTCCTGAGAAATAAAATACACTAACTTTGGGCTCCTTCAACTCAGCTAGCTTAATTTACTAAACATTCCAAAACCCCAGTCTCTTTGCAGAAGGTAAAAAATACTGCTGAGAAGGTCATTCACTCAAATTGTATCCTGAAGATAGTAAAAAGAAGCTAATCAAATCTCTTATCTTTCTTTTTAGTAGTCTAGCCACTTCAAGTTCAAGGGTAATTCTAAACCTTTACTGAAAGCAGCTCTACCTTTGACCTATGGCTGAAAAAAAAAAATCTATCCAATGTGGTGGGGGAGGTTCAACACCTCTTCTTAATGGATCCCATAAAGATTCTACCAGAGACATAAGAAAGTGCTAGCAATTAAAAAGAAAATATTAAGACCTTAAATAATAATCTACAGAACTTGAATGAGCTATTTCTATCAAAATACATTCTTCATTTTAAAAAAAGCCTCCACATTCCATACAGCCTGTCCTCATTCTTTACAAGGGTATTAACCCCATTTCTAAGCTAATAATAATTGTTTCTCTTCTGTGCTGCAAATATGGGACTGCTGTGGTTGAATACTATGTATAACATAAACAAGGTCAAGAATGCCAGTTGCCAGAGTCATGTTTAAATTATCATTAAACAGCAGGCCCTTCCCTAAACAAAGAAAAACAAAAATGTCCCCATGGTCATCAGTTCCATGCTGAAAAAGCCCAAGGCCCAGCTGTAAACCAATAACCTCATCCGTTTTTACTAAGTTCCTCAAAAAGTACAAAGAACACTATCAATCTGGAAGGAGTGAGAGAGAAGCCACATACTAGTTTATTCTAAAAATTTTATACAGTAAAACTAATAAACTGGTGACAGTATCCTAAAATTTACTAGCCACAAATTACAAGGGAGTCTACCATCATCATAAAATCTCAGTCATTAGGTGTTACTAGAAAGTAGAGAACTGAAGCCCTGGGTGGTAGTGAACATCTGTAATCCCAGTAATTGGGAGGCTGAAGGAGGAGGATAAGGATTCAAAGCCAGTCATATAGGTAAGACCTTAAGAAGAAAAAAAGTAGAAAACAGTAATTTATTTCCTACCTAAGACTTGTAAGTAAGCATTTTGGACAAGGGATTTTTTGGGGATCAGTTGTAAGGCTTGAACTCAGGGCCTGAGTGCTGTCCCTGAGCCTCTTTGTACTCAAGGCTAGCATTCTACCACTTGAGCCACAGCACCACTTTCAGTTTTTGAGTGGTTAATTGGAGATAAGAGTCTCACAGGACTTTTCTGCCTGGACTGGCTTCCAATCATGATCCCCAGATCTCAGCCTCCTAAGTACAGTAGCTAGGATTGCAGGCATGAGCCACTGGGCAACTGGCTTGAGATCATTTTTGATATTAAACTTTCATGATTCTATTCTGATAAATGACAGAATCTCCTACATGAATAAATATTTGTATTTGTTATTTAAATCTAGGGAGGAAGATGGCTAGCTACATGTTCTGGGATGATTAAGAAATGGGAAGAGTAGACATTTTTACTGAAAATGGCTATGCTATTCTAAATATGAACAAAAAATATTTTAGGTGATTTGAATAATTTGGGTATTTGGTTTAAATCTGAATTGTTGCCAAATGTTTTTGCTTTTTTGCTAATGTAATTGTTCCTAAAGGTTTTACATGGTTGGAAGTTCTACCTTTTAATTTTAAGAGGTTCAGAAGTTTTGCCTAATACATGTTTTGAACTCCTAAGAACTTTATGTTTCTGCATTGACTTTTGTACCAAATTTTGGCTAAGGCTCCAATGAAAGGTAGTTAATGTCTTAAAATTAAAAAAAAAAAAAAACTTAGTACCCTGGTATCTTTTCACCCTTCACCTTTCACTAGACCCCTAAAATGTGTTACTCAGTGTTTTCATGTAGCTTGGGGTTAAATAAGACTTTTGTAAGTAGCACGACTCGTTAAAATAACATCCCAGCTTCCCATAATGCACTGCTTTTACCTTTCAGCATTTGTCACTAGGGACTTCAACTACACTGGCTCAGGATAACAGATCTTTGCTCTCCCCACTTCATCCTTTAAAAGGCACATCATCCTTCAAGCTTGACTTGTGAAGTCCTTGCCAGAGTCAGAATTTAATTTTCCATCTGCCGGTATGCCAAGCTTTACAGACCCCAGAGCTATTACACAGCCAAGCCAAATAACACTCATACACCTATTCAGTCTATACTCTGCTTTGCTCCTCTTTCTAGCTCTTTTCTTCTCATCATACAAGTTCAATGTTTGCTTACTGAATTCAAATTTTCTCCCTTTCTCCCAATGATCTAAGAGATTTCTTAAAAATTTAACTCTCTCTACAAGATAGTTAAATAATAATACAATATTATCTTTAAAGTATTGTTACTTTGGGGGTAACATAATAGACAAAAGAAACCCAACTGTAATAGCAAGACCAGAGAATATTTTCAGATTTTAAACTAAGACCTTCTTTTAGTTTTTTTTTTACTATATTACACTTCACTTTTAAAGTGAATCATGTTCTTTAAGTGTACAGTACATTGATAACCATAAATAGTGAATAAATAAAAGCATGACAGGCTTCATACATCAAACACAGACATTTAAAAACTTGAACTCCAAATACATTTCTAAAGTCCTGTTACTGGGATGAAATGATACAGTGTATTCTGCTCAGATTACAGCTTTCCTTACTAAGCATTTAAATGATCCTTTGCCCTAAAATAATTTACTAATTTCAGACTGAATGTCATATGTATCAAAAAGACTCCACAATGGAGATTTACATTTCCCTTGAATGTTCTAATAACTCAAACAGAAGAGAGACAGTAAAAGCTCACAGTCTTTGATACAATTTGGGGATAAAAAAATCAACTTAACATTTTGAAGAAGATTAATTTTGAGTATAAGTAAAAGTTTCAAAAGGGCCACCACTTCCATTCCCACTACTGTTAATCTTTCTCTCCACCCCACTTTCTCTCCCCCTCCTTCTAATCTCCCCCACCACCTCCACTGTGAGAGCCATGCTGAATGCCCACAGCCCTGGGCAATTACTCTTCCCTGGGACAATCAATGCTGACTGACGGCAAGTTGGTCCACTGACACCTAGCAGAAATAAGTCAGACAACAAGGATCACATTGGCCTTGTCAATTTTAAGGCTAAGCAGCTTCCAGTTTTAAATGACAAAGACTTGGAGCTTAAGGGGGAAACAGCATTACGGACTCCCTTCTGGAAATGGAAAAGGAAAAAAAAAAAGTAGAGAAAATCAACTGTCCACTGAAAATTCAGGCCCTTCCAGGCATCCCCTAGTATTGGTTTTCTTCCATCCTACCCTCCTTAGTTTTGTTGCCTTCCCAATCATCTCCCCATTTTAGCCTTTCCTCTCTTCCTACTATTCTGCTATGGGTTGACAATCTACCAGTCTCTAGTTATTGGGTTGCTGGAAGAAGTGGCAAAGACCACCAAACCCTTTGATTTTCCAAATGAGGAGATGGAGATGAGGAGCTGACCTGGCCGGCTAGGGTCATGCCACTAGGGGACGCCATGCACCAGTAGGCTAGGATCATGACACCCAGTCCTCCAGCCTGTCCCTCAGCCTTCCAGCCTCATTCCTTCTTGTGCTATTAGGGTTCTTTATGCTCAACAGTCAAGAAAAGAAACACAGCCCTAATATACTTATAAGCTGAGGATTGTCGCTCATAATGCTGCCTTTGGAGAGCCAAAGACAGAAATAAGTAGGTGACACACAATGCTTTGGTGTGTTAATGAAGCTGCATGAGTCTAGTGAAACAAACCTCTTTTTTCCTTGGTATTCACCCTGTGTGACAAAGGAGTAACTTCTTGGAGGAATTCAACAGTTTTCCAAGTGTCTGTTGAGTCAGTCCCTCTTCAGCCAGAACTGCAGACTGAATTGCAGACTTCTGACTTCCCAATTGTGCTGGCTGAGCAAGGGATGCTTACGCAAATGGATGAAAAACAGACTTAAAGCCTGAAGGAATAGAGAATTTTGTTTTACATTTTCCATGTTTACAACTGCCAATGGCTTTCCTCTTGGAATAAGAAAGAAGATATTCTCAGTGAAACTTTCACAAGCCAACGCTGTGTGGAAACCAACATTTACCAAAACTCCATAGGTTTCATGGAACATGGAGGTGTGTGTGTGGAGAGAGAGAGAGAGAGAGAGAGAGAGAGAGAGAGAGAGAGAGAGAGAGAGAACAGCATAACATTCTCAGGTCCCAGACAGTCACAATTCCTGGACGCTCTCACTCTTAACACATCAAAGGCCAAATGAACAAGCAAAGAAAAAAAACCAAGCATAAACTTTAAATCCATTCACAACAAACTCATCCCACCCAAGCCAAAAGAGCCGAAAGATGTTTTTTAAAAGCCATTCACCGAAAGTCAGATCCTTCCTTTGCCTGGCCATTTCTTAGTTCCTGGCATAGCACACTTGCAAGGCGGCTGCACCAAAACCTACACCAAGCGTGCAGAGCCGGTGAGGACCGGCATGGACGGTGCCACCCGCGCAGCGCTGCAGGATCCGAGCCGCCCCGGCATCTAGGTCCCCGGTGCCCCCGGAGGCAACTCGGAGCGGCCCGGCCTCAGCCCTCCCCGGTCCCCACCCCCAAAGCCCCCTCTGCGTGTCCCTTGGATGGACCCCCTTCTCCCCCCGGACGCACTGACCTGGCCATGGGATGGGAGCCATGGGCGGCCCGGGTGGCAGCGACTACTTCCCTCCCCGGGCTGGGTTAACTGGTTGGGGCGAGAGGCGATGTTCCCGTCGCCTCCTGCAGGCCGCCGGGCACGCGCGCGCGCGCGCACCCACTCACACCCGGCCTGGGAGCGCGCACACTGGGGCGCACTCACACTCACACCTGGCTCCGGAGTGTATGTGTGTGTGCGCGTAACTACACTCACACCCGGCCCCTCGGGCGCGCGCGCGCGCGCACTCACACTCATACCCAGCCGGGGGGACGCGAGGAGGGGGCGCACTCATACTCACACCCGGCCCGGGAGCGCGCGCACTCACACTCGCGTGCACCACCAGAGCCGTCCTCGGTGGGACCCGCGGGACCCAGCGCGCCCGGCCAGAGCCGAGGCCGCCCGGGGACTCCGCGCACAGGGGGCGCTGTCCCCGCCCCTTTTACCTGCCGGGGCCGCCAGGAATCCGGTTCCCACCGCCCCGAGGCTGCCTTCGGGCGGCTCCACCAAGTCCCAGTGTCCGGTGCTCAGTGCTCGGCCCGCTCGGCCCCGGGACACCCAAGTGCCAGCGGCCGCGCTGGGCCAGGGGGACGAGGAAGTCACCAGCCGGGGAGCTGGCGGCGGTGCCGAGGGAGGGCCGGCCTCCGGCCCTCCTCCTTCTTTTCTTTTCTCCACGTAGCACCAGTCAACAACTCCCCGCACCCCCAGACGCCCTGTCCCAGTTGGTTCTTCCCCCCCCCCCCTCCCCGCACTCCCTTATACCTCGGTGGTGTCTCCTGCGCCCCTGACTTCTGCCATCCAATTCACCCCATTCATTCGCCCAACTTCCCGCGCCCCGCTCGCTCTCCTGCAGGTCTGCTGACTGGAGGGGGGGCGGGGAGCCTAAGCCTGCCATTCATTATCTCACCAAGCCTCTGCCCCCCTCTACACCTCCCGCCCTCCCCCCCCCAGCCCTGGTGCGGACACGCCCACCTCCCCCTGCACGCCGGGCCACCCGCGCCTCGACCCCTCCCGCACTCACCCGAGCGCCCCGGGACAGCCTGCAGGACTCCGCCGTGCTCTCTGCACCGTGAATCCGCTCGTCCATCCCCACGTGGAAAGCTCTGGAAAACATCCTGCGCCCCCCCACCACCACCCCTTCCCGCAAAATCCCGGGTGTCAGGCCTCACTCTCTCCCGGCGCCCGTTTCTAATCTTTCCGGAAGGCGCAAAGTTTCTCCGCGCTCAGCCCTGGCTGCAGGCGGCCACACAGAGTGGACTTTGCTCGAAGAAAGGCGGCTGAAGCTTCTGCCTCGGATTTTTTTTTTTATGTCCCCCAGACTCCAGACCAAAAACAACTGCTGCCTTCTGCAATCTTCGTTTTCCAGACCCAGGAATATACATTTCTCTTCCCCCTTCCCTCGCGGAATTAACTTTGCCAGGGCAAACCATCAATTTTCCCTAAGAGTAATGTAAGGGTGGGGACGGCACACCTGGAGGTGTGGGCGGGAGCTGCCTGCCGGTCCTACGCGAGGCCTCGGGACGCTCAGCGGAGAGGGCCAGCTCCTGGAGCCTATCCTGGTGCTTTGAGAGCACCCAGCCGATGGGAGGAGGTGGTTCTCTGGCCATACCATCCTAACCACCTCCCTCCCTCCTCTGGCTTGCCAGGGTGCCTGGAGTCATCCCAATTCTCTGCCTCCCGTGTGCCACCAGGGTTGCCTCATCAATTGTAGCTGCTTTGGGAACAAAAGCTTCATCAGCTCAGGCATGGTATGGCACAGGGCACTGCCCACGCCTCAGGACTGTTTCAGCCCACTGTGTCTCCGACAGCCAGGGAGTGCTGCTGTCTTGGTTGTAATCCTGGACTCTGAGGCTGAGGGCACCACCAACCCTGGAGCTAGAGTTGGAGGGGCAGGGGGGGGGGAGGGTACCTTAAGTCTTCTTGCAGCAGATGGAAACTTCTCAAGCCACCAGTGAGTGACGGGTTGAAGGCATCATGATCATTTCACACCATTCACTGCTGAGAACCTTGACCCAACTCAGGATGCTCAAAGCTGAGTCCTGACTATTGATCACTTACTTCCCAAAGCTGAGTCCTGGCTATTGATCACTTACAGCCCAAAGCTGAGTCTTTTCTAAAACCATTGTTCTGGTTTCTTTTTGAAGATCAGCTTTTTAAAGACTCTGCTTTCTCTCTTTTCCTACCAATTTATGATTCTTTTCACAATAATTGACTTCGAATGTGAATCATTAATTTTTGATACATGCATAGTGCTAATATTTGTGTACAGCCTCAGAAATGCATATAAAAGCATACACATATAAATATTAAAAACCACTCACTTACCTTGCAAATAAATATAAAATAAAATATAACTATAGAATCACTCCTTATCTTACAAATAATGACAGGGGTTGAGCTTAAACTCTAAGGGATATTATAGTAAGATGAATAGAAAAATGTTCAATGTAAACCTAAAAAAAGTATATATTGGTTATATGAAAAAGGTTTTTTACTTTAACTAGAAAAGTCCCTTATTTGCTATTTTTTCCCATGCTTCACTTTTTTACATGCTTCACTTACTAGCTTTTTCAATATCAATACTTCTATGGCTAATGAAGAGAAAAAATGTTTTAAAATTATTTCCATGGTTAGTCTTTCCCCAACTATCAAAGACACAATGCAAATGTAATTTCTGCTTGAGTTTCTTTCTTCCTTTCCTTTCTTAATAGTACTGGATTTGAACTCAGAACCTTGTTCTTGTTGGGGAGGTGTTCTACCACTTGACCTACACTCCCAGCCCTTTTTGCTTTCATTAGTTCTCAAATAGGGCCTCAATTTTCACCTAGACTTAGGTTCTCCTGTTTATATTTCCTGTGTAGCTGGAATGACAGCTGTGTATCACTTGGGATGGGGTCTCAAAACCTGGTCAGATAGATGCAGATAAGGGCTCAACTTTTTGCCAGGGATAGCCTCAAAAGATGAAGTGAGTAGCTAGGATTACAGATGTGAGCTAATGTGCCTGGCTACAAATGAGATTTTTAGCACTAGGCTTGCATATTTAAAAATATAGTGATTTTTATGCCCTGTATTCCTAAGGAATGCAATGGCTTCCACGCCACATATATTTTAACTACTATGCAGTCTTTTCTAGCTACAAGCAGGATCATCTGTCCTAACAGGGTATGAGTATTCAGGAGTATGTTAGAGGATGTCAGTGTACCTAAATGGTAGAACTCTTGTCTAGCATGTCAAGGCCCTTGGTTCTTATCAGCACTGAAAGAAAGAAAGAGGAGGGAAGGAGGAGGAGGGAGAGGGGGAGGGAGAAAGGGAGGAGGGAAAGGAGAGTCAAGAAGAAAGAGAACATTATTTGCTGTGAAACATTTTATCTCTTATTTATTTTGCTCTGCCATGGCCTAAATGAACTGGAGAACACAAACTCAAAGGTCAGCCTGGCTAGACTTGTATTTCTGACAAGCATAGGCCTGTCTCAGGGAGACTGCCTCCACAGCTTGCTTTAGGTCAATAACTTTACAATCAAAAGTAGATCATTGTGTGTGCAGTATAAAAGGGGAAAATGAGATACAATACAAAACTGCACACAGACTAACCCATCTACACTAGTGTCATGTTCTCAGTGAAGTTGCTTTCTAGTCTGTAAAAATGGGGCTACACTCATACAATCTAATTTATAGGGCTCCAGGTTGTCTTTATCAAAGTGAGATAAAGTATTTGAATAGGTTCCTTAAATCACTAACCTGGAGGAAGTTATTTTAAGGGAAATAAAAAAGGGGACTCACCTTGATTCACTTGATTCATGTTTTCTCCTGTCCAGAATCTTCTTTTGGTCATTCAAATTTATTCCTTGGAGAGTCATCCTAATGTTTTCTGTCCTAAACTTTCTCTCCTGTTCTCTGCTAAGGTGCATTTCTCAAGATCTGTTTCTGTAAATAGTTTCAACATAGCTAAAAAGCAATTGGTGTCATCAAGCATGAGAGAGAGAAAAAAGTATATAAATATATATATGTGTGTGTGTGTGTGTGTGTCCAGAGAAAATGTTTGATGATGGACATACTAGCAGCATTTTTATATTCATATATTAAAGAATACTGTAGACTCTGTCAGATTATTGATATTAATCAGGAACATTTCCTTTGGATTGAAAAATTAGCTATCACTGCCCGTGGCACTATTATTTGTTCAAAAGGGTTTGCCAAGTCTCCCAATTGTCTTTTTCTTCCCTATGTTCCCTTCCCTATGACAAAAATAAAATAAAATAAACAATAAAAATTAAATAAAAAATAAACCTAGAGAGTAACAAAAACCATCATCACAGAGACCAGTTGAAAACTTTCCCTCCGGTCTATTAAATAGAGATTGGTTCAAAAAATACACTTTTGATATATTCAAAGAATATATTTTAGTGAGACAATATGCTGAGAGAATTCAGTCTCCTAGAGAAAAGGTTCAGTTCCCCAGGTACAGGTTCTGTTCTTCTTCAAGCTGGGTATTAGAATCTCCTGAGTTTCTCCCAGTGTTTAAAACCATTTTCCTTAGAAAACCTTTCTATTTTAAAAGGCCAAAGATAGTGGTGGGCAGGACAGCCCAATTTAGACTTAAAAAGCAACAACACTCTCTTTAGGGAAGAAACCACAAAGGAGACTGCAGAAACAGGGACTCGAAGTTAGAGCTATGTGCACACCAGCCTGGCAGCTACCATGTGGTCAGGGCCCCCATAAGCTGTTTCAGAAACAGTGACTGGGTACTCACCTTTGTGATCTCATATATTTGCATAAATAACGCAGGTAATGTTTGAAATAGACCAGAGCTAACAAATCCTTTCTCTGCTGTCTCCTTTATCCAAGTAAAAAGGTTTAGCTCTGAAAGCAAGGAAGAGGAAAAGAATTTAGAAAAATAAATAAAAGTAATTGTAACCCCTCTGTACAGTATTTTCACAATAAAAATAATAAAAAAGAAAAATAAATAAAATTATATATACAACTTGAACATTAAAAGTAGACCAAGATACAAAGAAATGATAGAAAGGGTGAACCAAACAAACTGCTAGGTGTTTTTTGCTCTGTTTTCTTTTGTTTTTGTGCCAGTCTTGGGGCTTGAACTCAGGGCCTGGGCACTGTCCCTGACCTTTTTTTGCTCAAGGCTAGCATTCTACCACTTGAGTCACAGCTCCATTTCTGGCTTTTTGGTGGTTGACTGAAGGTAAGAATCTTAAAAACTTTTCCTGCCCAGGCAGGCTTTAAACCATGAACTTCAGATCTCAGCTTTTGAGTATCGCTAATTAGAGGCATAAGCTACCAGCACTGAGGGAAATGCTAGTTTTATAAAAAAATAAAATAAAATAAAAACACTGGTAAAATAGATCAATTTCTATAAAGCCAACAGTGACAATAGAGAAAAGAAATAAGACTTTTTTTTTCAAGTGCTGGAGGTTTAGTAACCATGATCAGAGCCAGAGGGGGTGGGATCATACCAAGGATAGAAGGGTGGCCCTTTGGCAGGCTCAAGCCGGAAGGAGCTAGTTCTGCTTTTTAGGGTAGAAACTAAACCTTAGTGGACATAGATATTTTAAATAATAAGCAAGTACTATAAAACATACAGATTTTTTTAAATGATGAAGGTGAACATAATTTAAACTATTATTGAATTTGAAAGTTGTATGGGTTTTTTATGGTTTGTTTGGGTTTTTTTTTTTTTTTTTTTTTTGGTGTTTTGAGATGGAGTCTTACTGTGTAACCCAGCCTGGAGGGCTTCTTTCCTCTTCTTCCCAAGTGCAGGGATTACAAGTTTGTATGACCCTGCTTAGCTTTTCTTTCTTTTTTTTAAAGACAATCTTGCTGTATTATTCTTTTTTGTATGTTTTTTATTATAAAAAATACTGTACAGAGGGGTTACAGTTACATGAACAAGGTAATGAGTACACTGGAACTCTCTGTTAGCTATCTTTGGTTTGGAGACTCACCTGTATTCAACTCTGACTACTAGGATTACAAGTTTATGCCACCATTTCCATTCTACAAGCATTATTCTTAATGTTAATTCAATAGACACTTCCTTTTAAAGTTAATAAAACAAAAAATAGCTTTGGTCGTATATACTCCACAGTGTAGTGAAGCCCTTGCCAACATAATAAAAGAAGAATAAAAAGAATCTATACAGTTTAAGAATTAAGAGAAAAGAAAAATATGATTTATGAAATGCAAGCAAATTTAATAAAGGATTATGTTAAATATAAGAACTGAGCAACATTCTTGAATAGAAGATCAATATGTAAAAAAAAAGTCCCAGCTTTTATTCTAAAAAAGCCCTACTTACAATAGCAACATGTCATATCATAACTTGGGTAAAAGACTAGTGTCTGTGTGAAGAAAATTAGGCCATTTTATTAATATACATAATAAAAAGATACACCAAATTTGTGGGTGAAAGAATTCTGTATATAAAATACACTGGGGGGGCTGGGAAGGTGGCTCAGTGGTAGAGCGCTTGCCTTGCATGCCTGAGGCCCTGGGTTCAATTCCTCAGCACCACATAAGCAAAAAGAAAAAAGCCGGAAGTGGTGCTGTGGCTTGAGTGGTAGAGCGCTAGCCTTGAGCTGAAGAGCTGAGGGACAGCGCCCAGGCCCAGAATTCAGGCCCCACAACTGGACCAAAACAAAAAACAAAAAATAAATAAATAAAATAAAATACACTGGGGCAGAGTGCTTGCCTAGCATGCATGAAGCCCTGGGTTCCATTCCTCAATACCACATAAACAGAAAAGGCCACTGTGGCTCAAGTGGTAGCTAGCCTTGAGCAAAAGAAGCTCAGGGATAGTACCCAGGCCCTGAGTTCAAGCCCCAAGACTAGCAGGCAAACAAACAAACAACAAAAAACCACTAGGCCAGGTGCTGGTGGTTCACACCTGTAATCCTAGCTACTCAGGAGGCTGAGGTCTGAGGATCATGGTTCATAGCCAGTCCAGGCAAGAAAATATGTGAGACTCTTCTCTCCACTTAACCACCAGAAAATGGAAGTGTTGCTGTGGCTTAAAGGGGTAGAGTGCTAGCCTTGAGCTGAAGAGCTCAGGGACAGCACACAGGCCCAGAGTTCAAGCCCAAGGACAAAAACAAACAAACAAAACAAAACACTGTACTTTGCATTGCAATAATTTCACAAACCTGGATAAAGTAACTCTAAAATCTATGTAGAAGGGGAGAGACTAGGAATAACCAAGGGAATTCTTTTTTTTTTTTTGCCAGTCCTGGGGTTTGAACTCAGGGTCTGGGCACTGTCCCTGAGTTTCTTTTGCTCAAGGCTAGCACTCTACCACTTGAGCCACAGCTCCACTGCCAGCTTTTCCTGTTTATGTGGCACTGCATGCTAGGCAAGCACTCTACCACTAAGCCACATTCTCATTCCTAGCCCAAAGGAATTCTTAAAGACTACAACTGGCTTGAGGACAAATAATATAATGAAAGATTCAGAAGCAGAACTACATATAAGTGACCAATGACCAATGAGTTGATGAAAACTGATATGGCAAGCATGTTTCATTTAATGATGCTGAGAGGATTGACACATATGTAGAAAAAAATCAGATCCTTACCTCACACCATTTTAGGGGTTTTTAATGAGTTGAAAACATTAATTTTTTAAGTAAAATTTTCACATATTTAGAATATCTGCATCCTTTCAGAACAGAGAAGAATTCTGTACACAATGTGCAAAAAATTATCTGTTCCTTTCTTTCATATAAAATATGACTTGTTGAAGAAGAGGTTTTGTGAGATGTTGTAACCGACAGGTCGTCTGCCTCAAGCGATGCAATGAGTAATTGAAGGATTGTGAACAGTATTGTCCATGCTATACAAGATTGAGGAAGAGACATTTTCTGCAATGTGTGATTTATTGTCATTCCTGTTGTTTTGCTTCCATGGCCCTTGATACCTTCCAGAACAAAGCAGAACAAGTAGGGGCTAATGTTCCTTCATCAGGAGGCTCTGAATTTTCCCTTTGAGAAGGTAAGCAAAGTTATGAAACTGTTACACAGACATACAGAGTATTTATATTCTGGAAGAGGCATCTAGCTGTCCTATCTGTTCTGACATACTTGGGCACTAACTAGTTTACATTCACTCACATTTTTAAAATGTAATCACAAGGGTTCAGCAGTGTTCTTTATCTGTGACTGTATGGATCAGACAAAAGAATTCAAATGATCCACTCTACAGCATTAGAGAGCGTTAGCAAGTTAGGGAGATGTCAAACCTTTGCACACACTCTGCTGGATTAAGCACTGATTATATCTAAGCAAATATCTCTGACAACCCTCACCCCCCCCCCCCACATTTCTCTGCAAAGAGCAGAGAGAATAAATTCCAAAAGCAACACACACACACACACACACACACACGTACACACACATACACGGACACACATAGACTAGTCAGCAACATTTGAGAGCAAATTACCAATATACTCACAATACATGAAATTCTAAGTGCTGGTGGCTCACACATGTAATTCTAGCTACTTAGGAGGTTGAGATTTGAGTATCAAGGCCCAAAGATAACCCAGGCCCATGAGAGTTTTATCTCCAATTAACCAGCAAAATGCTGGAAGTGTGGCTCAAGTGGTAGAGCACTATCAAGAACACAAGGCCCTGAGTTTGAGCCCCTGTTCTGTCATGTGCATGCACACACACACACACACACACACACACACACGTACACCTACACACATGCGTGTGCATCTTTCAGAGATGCAGTGGGGGCAGAATAAAGGAAGAGGATAACAAATTAACCTTGATAAAATATGTTGATGAGCTTAATATCTCTGATCTCTAAAAAAATGAAAGAGAGAAAGAAAAGAAGCAAGGGAAGGAAGGAGGGATAGGCAGAGAGAGAGAGGAAGGAAGGGAAGAAGGACAAGGAAGGAAAGAAAGAAGGAAGGAAGGAAGGAAGGAAGGAAGGAAGGAAGGAAGGAAGGAAGGAAGGAATCGAAAAGTATGAAAAATTATATTTACAGCTCTTTAGAGGGACTTAAAGTTCTTGAAAGATTGACAGTGAAAATAAGTAGACTTCTTTCCAGAGATAGATCTGCACTGACTTGTAGAAATTTAGACTCAGAAAGCATGGACTTCACCCATTAGGGACAAGTTTTGGCAAGTACAAATTAAACTGAATATCATAATCAATTCCAAAATGAACTTGAATGAACATGATCCTCCCCTTCATAGCTCTTCAACTATAAAGGATAGATAAGAGATCGAATTCCTGTTCATTTCCATAGCAGGAATGCTGAGCCAGTCTTTATCAGCAATGACATCATTAGACAATGAATGACGTGGCCCTCAGGAAGGCTGGGCCTGGGCATGACCACATAGACCTGTATTTAGAAAGCTCATCTGTCTAGTGTTACTTTTGAATATCTAAGGTGCCAGGGATAGAGAATAACTCTGAACCCCTAGTATGAACTAATCTTAAAGGAAACCAAATTGACCTGGTCAACTTGCCAAGTTTGGCTAGTTTGGGCTAGGTTGGGCCTCTTCCAACTTAGAAGGATTAACAGTCTGGATATATCATTACCTTTGGAATGTCTGATCCACAGGCCTAGAATCCTGTATAACATACAACCCAGGGCATTGTTTATAGGGAAATAAAGCCCATGTGATCTCAGCATATTTTCTACCATTCTGAAGCTTTCTGCTGAGAGATGGACCATCCTGATGAAAACAGAGCTGAAGTGCCAACTTGGAGAAGGCAAGGGTGGGAACTACCTTTCAGGATGTAATATTTGCACTGGGCCAGAGACTTTCATATAGTATTGTGTCTTCAACGAGGGGAAAAAAGGGCACATGAACCAAGAAGATAAAGGCAAAAATGGCCCCATTTGCCATCACTAGCACTGCGATGTTTGTCTTCTCTCTGTACCACTAGGGTTCTTTAGGGTTAGAGCTGCTACATTTTCCTTAAAGGACAACGCTAATGTCTTGGTGCCATAAGCTGTGATTGAATGTTGGGGTCCTTGTGTATAGAGACAGAAGTATGACCAACAACCTTTCTGGGATAATTCACTCTGATGATTACTAGGAGGAGAGAGAAATGCTGTTATTAAAATGGAAGCAGGGAAATATGTGTAAGACTCCTTTGGGCATGGCTTCAGTGTCTACTGATACTCCTTTAACCAATTGTGACTATGAATAGGAAAACACAGCAACTACAAAAATAAAGTACTGGTACCAAGGACACAGACTGCTGAGGAATAGGGGTTTCGGTCCAGCAGAAAGCCAAGTTATGAAGCCTGGCAAAGGTGTTTAACTGAGGGTTTGAGGGATCAGCATGCACAATAGGAGAGGAATAGGATGGGTACCAATTGTGTTCCTCGGACTAAGTGCACTAATGAAAACTGTCAATCCTACTACTAACCTTCTTCTAAGTTTTCCCTCCAGATTCCTGGGGGCGTTGCTTCCTCAACAAACTTAGAAACAGATCCATGTAGAGCAAAGGGTAAGATTATGGCAGACAGGGATATGTACTATTCTAATCTCCTTCAAGGGACCAGTCGGGGGAAAGTGTAGTTAGCTGATAGACTACAGTAGTTAGCACCTTCTCAGTCCTTTCTAGCTTTAGAGATGAGGTTGTATACTAACTGGACTATTCCTTCAGCCAGTGACTGGGCACCTAGTAAAAATCAAGAGTATTCTCTTCTCATGGCAACCAATGACTAATTAAAGTCGGGCCTAGCCATTTCTGTCCAATGATAAACATCTCTAATGAGCTACCTTTGCTCCCAAGATCCATCTTTGGCTAGCAAAGACTTTATAGGATCTACAACTTGCTCTGATGTTATTCCCTGCCCCATACTGCTTCTCCACCTTTTCCTTTCATAGATATTACTCTTCAACAACCCCACTATATTCCCTCTTTTTTTTTGTTTTTTCCCCCCGTATGCTGGTATTGGGTCTTGAAGTTAGAGTCTTGCGTTCTTGCCTGGCTTTTTCTTTTTCTTTTTTTTTTGTCGGTCGTGGGGTTTGAACTCTGGGCCTGGGCACTGTCTCTCAGCTCTTCAGCTCAAGGCGAGCGCTCTACCACTTGAGCTACAGTGCCACTTCCGGTTTTCTGGTGGTTTATTGGAGATAGGAGTCTCACGGTCTCTCCTGCCCGGGCTGGCTTTGAACCATGATCCTCAGATCTCAGCCTCCTGAGTAGCTAGGATTACAGGCGTGAGCCACCAGCGCCCGGCTTTGCCTGGCTTTTTCATTTAAGGCTTATACACTACCACTTGAGCCATGACTCCATTTCATCCTCTAAACTCTTAACTAGCCTCACTATTTGTTTCTTAGAGAAAACCAGACCTTTCCATGTATCTTCAATAGTTAATGTCCTACTTAAGTCATTCAATTATCTTTAAATACATTTTATTTAATAGTCTTTTGATTGAGATTTCCAAATGGCCTGACTTGGAATTGTTATAATATTTTCTTAAGTGTATCTTACCCTTTCATTTACCCTAATACTGTAGATTGTTTTTTGTAAACACAATTTGCTTTGCTAACGGTCATTTTCTAATCTCTAAACAAAGAAACAGATTTAAGATATATTAATCCTATTCACTCATTGCTGTGTAATCATTCATTGTTTTGTGCATGGTCAAATCCTTTATACTGATCTTAGGTTTACTGTCTTACTCTCTTTAGTTTCTGGTGCTGAATGCGTAACCAAGTTGGTTTTTTTTTTTTGATTTTTTAAAAAAATTATTTATTTATTTTTTATTGTGAGAATACTGTACAGAGGAGTTACAATTACATGGGCAAGATAACCAGTACATTTCTTATCAAGCGTTGTTGCCTCCTCTTTGTTTCCCCTTCCCATCCCTTCCAATACTCCCCCCAAGTTTATTTTCTTTTAAGCAATAAATAGTAAATGCTCTTAACTTGGTATATACCTCTAGCACTTGAGCTGTGGTCTGAATGCTTAGGTCCTCTTCAAATTCCCATGTTGAATTCTAATAATCAGGGTGATAGTATTAAAAGGTGGGGTGTTTGGGAGGTGATTCTGTCTATTCTCTTATGAACAGGACTAGTGGCCTTATTTAAGAGGCCTCAAAGAGCTATCCTGCCAGTTCTGCCATGTGAGAGCACCACAAGAAGACACTATCTGTGAACCAGGAAAAAGGCCTTCACCAGACACAATCTTTCAGTATTTTGACCTTAGACTTCCCAATCTCTAGAATTATGAGTAATATGTTCTTGTTGTTTAAAAGCCATCCACACCCATAAAATAAATGCAATTATTATTAGTCAATTAAAAACATATTTTGTAAGGCCTGGAAGGGCACATGCTAAGGAAGCACTCTACCGCTGAACCTTTAACATTTTTTATGCTACTGTTTAGTCCATTTTATTATGGAAACCCAAGTGGTCCAAGACATTAGTATATATTTAGTATTTACATATATTAGAAATTTTTGTTCTTTTTGAGAGAAAAGGAGTGCAGAAGGAAGAGGGGAAAAAAAGGAAGGAAGGAAAGAAGGAAGGAAGGGAGGGAGGGAAGAAGGAAAGAAGGAAGGAAGGAAGGGAGGGAAGGAAGGAAGGAGGTAGGGAAGGAAGGGAGGAAGGAAGGAAGGAGAGAAGGAGGGCCCTTGAAACCTTGATACCAACTAAAATAAACCTTTAACTATAGGTCATATTCCATAGTTAAGGGGAAAAGAAAATAAACTTATAAAATTGAGTTATGAGCTGGGCACTGGTGGCTCACGCCTGTAGTCCTAGCTACTCAGGAGGCTGAAATCTAAGCATCACTGTTCCAAGGCAGTTCAGACAGGAAAGTCCATCAGACTCTTATCTCCTAGAAACTACTCAAATAAAAGCTGGAAGTGGCACTGTGGCTCAAGTGGTAGAGTGCTAGCTTTGAATATTGAGAAGCTCAGGGACTGAGCCCAGGCCCTGAGTTCAAGCCCCATGACCAGCAAAAAAAAAAGACAGTTATGCAAAAACCTATGAAATGTTATTACTTTGTGTGGTTCAAGTTTTTTTTCCATTAAAGTTTTTAAAGTAAAACAAGAACTACCTAAATATCTCATTGCAATCCATTTAGAGGAGATCACTGCTTAGCATTAAGCCTATATCCAGCCTATGAAGCAGGACACTTCTTTTAAAAGATATTTTTTAAGATTTTCTTAACAAATTTCTTTCTGAAATACTAAAATTTCCTTCTACCTATTCTTTTTCCTTACAAATATATTTGAAGTTTCCTTCTTTATGTGTACTCATGGAAAAAAAAATAATAGACCTGAATTTGTAATTGTAACAAAGGAACTGGAGTGGGGGAAACCCTCTTCTGGTAATACTAATCAGCCACAAGTGCCCAGGGTAAAAACTTCCTGCATGAAAGCTTTGTGCCTGGAGGTGGGGTTGGGTCACTACGCCTGTACAATAACCACCCCCACAAACAACATATGAATGCCAGATGGTTGGAGCTGTTCCATTAAGAAACTGATGTTTTCATTGTTTGGAGCTTGATTTTGTAGCTCTCTCCGTATAGTGATGTGATTGCAGCTTTTAGAAACTTGGAAAGAGAGAGAGAGCTTTCCCATAAATTATTCCACCGTTGAATGTGGAAGTAGGGCGGGCTGATTAGCCTGTTTTTCCATTACTATGTCATTCCCACTTTCTTACTCACATGTGGATAATTTAGGCTGGGTTCATAAAAGAACATGTGGGCTTTGTGCTTCGGTTGTTTCTTCAAGGAACTTGCTACTGAATAATGCTTCTCTCCCTTTGTGCGCTGAATATTTATGTATGAATTTTCATGAAAAAAATGATCATCATCACTGAAGTAATTTTATATGTATATGGCCATTCTGTTACTTTTATAGCTCTTAAAATACTCTAAACATTTTTACACCTACTAACTCATCTAAGCATCACATCAATGCTGAGAGGCCAATATTATTATTATTTCCAATTTATAAATGGAGAAATTGATAGATAATGAAGTCAAGTTACTGATCTAATATCAAATAGATAGAGTAAGTCATAGAACTAAGATTTTTAACCCAGTCTGTGTTCTTAATCTCCTCCACATACATTGAATTAAGTTCCTCCTAATCTAACTTTGCTGCAAGATGACAATGTTAAAACTACAATCTCTGCTCCCTAACTAGTACCCATTAGTGATATCAGTCTTGCTATTATTTTGAGATATGCCTTGTCAGTTTCAAGCCCTGGAGAATATCTACCTATCAATAGGACTAATCTTAAATGAATCTTGGAAAGATCTGTTCAGTTATTGGGACAATTAAATGCTTGATTTCCTACAATTCTTTTACAAACTATTATTATAATGGATGATTTCCATTTATCTATGTCAATACATAACTTGTGTGTGTGTGTGTGTGTGTGTGTGTGTGCGCGCGCGCGCGCCAATTCTGTGGCTTGACTGAATTCAGGACCTCAGTTTTACTTGGCTTTTTCGGCTCAAAGCTGCTACTCTACCACTTGAGCCACACTCCACTTCCAGCTTTATTTTTGCCAGTACTGGAGCTTGAACTCTGGGCCCCTGAGATATCCCTGACCTCCTTTTTTGCTCCAGGCTAGCTCTCTACCACTTGAGTCACAGTTCCACTTCCGACTCTTTCTATGATTAATTGGAGATAAGAATATCACGGATTTTCTTACCTGGGCTTGCTTCAAACTATGATCCTCAGATCTCAGACTCCTGAGTAGCATAGGCACATGAACCTGTAAGGTATGCTGCTCGTTTCTTGCCAGCTGTTCAATGGTTAACTAGAGATAAGAACCCATGGACTTCTCTGCTCCTGCTGGCTTTGAACCATGATTCTCAGATCTTAGCCTTCTGTGAGTATGAGCCCCTAGTCCCTGGCCTATGATTTTCTAAGCATTTGCATTAGAAATAAAGTATGGGGTGAAGTTATAGAAAACGGAAACAGTCTGTAAAATCAAACTACAAGAAACAGCCTGGTAAATACTGTGATAGAATTCACTGTCACTAGGTCCTAGTGGGAAGATAGATGCTCGTCTGCAAGGGAAGGCCATGGAGATAGGATAACCACAAACATGTAGGCTATGACACTGCAAGAGGATGATTTGGGTAAATTAGTTGTTTGAAAGGTTTAAAGAATTTCCTTACTTAAAAGCAAGTATTTAAGAGTCATCCTAAAATTATTCAGAAGTATCAACTCCACAGGTCACTGGTTTAGCAGGCATTTGTGATTTTGTCACCTGATATCCTTGCTCCCTTTGGTCAATAGCACCATGTTTTTCTTTCTACTGTGTGGTGGGGTGTTAACCTTTTGCTCTGGATGCAGCATATAATGAGGTCCTGGTCATTCAGAGCACTCAACTCTGTAGTTGCACTGATTTATTTTAAGATGAGCAAGGGATGAGGCAAGGCAATGGAGCAATGATCTTGGATTCTTTTGTTGGTGGCGATAAGAAAGAGATTTGCTCTCCGTTAGGGCTGTAGTTAGAACTCTGAATCTGAAAGTTTGAAATGTTAGAAACTACTAGAATGAGGACTGGCAAAGGAGCAAGCCAACACCCGGAAAAGTAGCATTGACAAACATACTTTGATATCGTATTTGACCTCCTGGATCAAGCAGTATCATCTACAATGTGTCCCCTGGACTTTTATATTACATGAGCCAATGCATTCCTGTATTTATTTAACACTGTTATATTTTTCTCTCAGTATCCAAGACATTCTCAGAGGAGGAGAAAACTCAGAAGTCCTGGACCATTTGGAGAAAGATTATCTTGTGTTCTTTTGTGCAGTGGGGGATGGAGGGGGCAGAGCCTCTGAAGAAGGCCCAGGGTAGAACAAAAGGACTGAGATTTGAGGATAGCCCTGACTACAGCTCACCTTTTAGAACATAACTTAGATTTCCCCTTCTACAAAGGCAAAAAATAAAAAGCAAAAATATATAAAATAATCTCCATAGTTGATTCCAATAAGTAAAAAACAATGAAGTTTTCTGTTATTGTGTGAGGGGTCAAAGACTCCCTTTTGGCCTCTGAGCCATAGCTAACTTTAAGCTCTCAGGAAACCATGATTGAGTTGGATCTCCATACTTCTCAGGAGATTCATTTTCCTAGAGATGAGCATGGTGGGGAGGACTGCTAGCGGTCATCAGAAATCCTTTCTTCTCTTCTTTCCTGCTAATAGAATTTTAGTGGGGCCCCTGGATGTGCCGCCAGAGCCTCCATTTCTCAGCCAGTTGTGATCATGTGATTAATTCTCACCAACAGTGTGGAAGATTGTTGAGTGGAAGAGTATCATGCAACTTTCCATAAGATTTGACTGAAAAAAAATGTCTGTGATCTCTCTTTGACGTAATTCAAACATGGAGCAAAACACTCTAGGGATGGATAAAGCAACAAGAGGAACAATGTCCCTGAGTGACTAATTGAAATGGAAAGAGCTGCTCCACTCACCTGGACCAGTCAACAGTAGATTGTTCAATTGACAGAAATGTCTATATGATTTGAGCCCCTTCTGGGGGAGGGGGGGTCGGGAGGGAGGACAGGAGGAGCTTTTTTTAAAAACAGCACTGTAATGAATGCCTGTTATAAGGCCTTGATTTTGTACATCATTCCCCACAGCCTTCTCTATTTTTTTTTATAATAGATCATCTCCATTCCATAATGTTCCTATTTATTTATTTAGTGATATACTGGGGCTTAAACTCAGTGCCTGAGCACTTTCCCTTTGCTGTTTGTTCAAGGCTAGCACTTTACCACTTGGGCCATAGATCTACCTGTGTTTTTTTTTTGTTCAATTGAAGATAAGAGTCTCACAGACTTTTCTGCCCTGGTGGCTTCAAGCCATGATTCCCAGATCTCAGCCTCCTGAGTAGCTAGGATTACAGGCGTGAGCCACCAGTGCCCACTTCACCTTATCTTTTATAGTTTCAGTTATCTATGATCATATGAAATGTTACATGGGAAATTACAGAAATAATTCATAAGATTTAAATCTTATATTCTTATAACAGTTCTATGTTAGTTATTGTTCTTAGCCTTTTACTGTGCCTGATTTATAAAAATTAAACTTTATCATGGGTAGAAATCTACTACTATACTGAATATAAAATTTATTAAACTTGGGGATGGGAAGGTGGCTCAGTGGTAGAGTGCTTGCCTTGCATGCATGAGGCCTTGGGTTCGATTCCTCAGCACCACATAAGCAAAAAGAAAAAAAGCCGGAAGTGGCACTGGGGCTCAAGTGGTAGAGCGCTAGCCTTGAGCTGAAGAGCTGAGGGACAGCGCCCAGGCCCAGAGTTCAGGCCCCACAACTGGACCCAAAAAAAAACTTGTGACCTATATAGAGAGTGTTCAATTCTAGTGTTTGTTTTTAGAATTTGGTAAAGGCAGCTGAGATAATACAATGGACAAGTGTCTGTAGTTGAATTCGGAAGTAGGCAGTAGTGTGCAAAATTCCACTACTGGAATTTACCACCACAAAATCACATGAGGTAAAACAGCTTAGTTTATCAATAAAACCCTATTCTTGCTTTGTCACCATGGGAACCCCTTCCCACTTCCAAATGGCAGCTACATGTCTAATTGGACATTATTGTTCCTGAAATCCTATAAGCAAAGGTTATGTGAGTGTTCAAAGTTAAAAATCATTTAGACACTGAAGAGCAAACCGTAGAATTTCAAATGTTAAGATTTGTACCTGCTATATACCAGACAAGGGCCCAAAGTTGAAAATATAGGTAGTGCTCAAAAAAATTTAACCCCCCAAAAGGAAACCCTCAAAAACAAACAACAACCCATTTAATAAATGGGCTAATGACTTAAAGAGAGACTTCTCAGGATAAGAAGTGAAAATGGCCAGTAGACCCATGAAGAAAATGGTTAACATCTCTGGCCATAAAGGAAATTCAAATAAAAACAACACTGAGATTCCACCTTATCCCAGGTGCTGGGTATAGCGTTTATCAATCTGGTTAGCCTCACTTGGGAAATAACAGTATAAACTGAGTGGGGTCTTGGCAACCAAGAACTCACTGAAAGGGCAGTTCTGAAACTACAATTTAAGTCTGCTTTTGGCCTACACATTTTGAAAAGAAGTGAATTTTCTGTCCCAGTCCTAGGACAGTTACTTTGTCTAAAGATATAAGGATCCTTACATCTTCCTGGCCTATGCAAAGAGGGAAGGGAAGGATGTTCTCCATGTATTTTTTGTTACTGGTACAGGACCCCATAGATGGATGATTTTTAAACAATAGAGGTTTATTTGACCCATATTTCTGAGCACTGAAAAGTTCAAAAGCCTGGTGCTGACACGGACCTCCATGGTACCTCATAGCAAAGCTGTGAAGGAAGCAAGCCTGTATGAGAGAGAGAGGATGGGAGTGGGACTTGTCTTTTTATCAGGAACCCACTGCCTCATAACCAACTCACTTTAGCTAAAATCACATTAAACTGTTAGTGAGGTAGAGCCCTTAAGACCTAGTCACTTAAAAATACTTTTGTTATATATAAGTACTTATAGAGAGGAGTTGCCATTCACCAAAGCAGTTTATGAATACAGTGCATCTCGATCAATGTCACCCCTTTCAACATTCTCACCCACACCTCCCAAACCATGCCTTCTTTAATTTATCAGTTTATAAGTGCAATGTCATCACTTCAACATCTTCACCTCCCCTTCAACCCACATGGCCCTTATGTTTCTCAATTTTGTGGTATATACAATGAATTCTTGCCTGCATTCTCCTTCCTTCTACCCTTCATTCTTCTATTTCTCTCCCCTTGGCCTCACTTTCCCTTTTTGCAAGTACCCATTTCCTGGATATTTCCATTTTGGGGGGGGTTTGATTTAGTCTTTCTAAAGAATTACATTATTTGCAGTGTCCATCAAGCCTATTATCCTTCAGTTAATAAATTTATAACCCCTTGCTTACCATCCAGTGTGTTTACTTGTAGATTTATAGGCACATTTTAACTACCTCAAAAGAGAGGGAAACCATACAACCTATGTTTCTCTGGTAAATAATGCTGCAATGAACATGATTGTGTTGGTAGCTTTAGTGTGGCCTTGGTTGTATTCTAATGGATAAATGCCCAAGAGTGAAATTGTTGGGACACAGGGTAGCTCTATGTTGAGATTTTTGAGGAACCTCCATACTGCTTTTCAGAGTAGTTGACCAAGCATACATTCCCACCAACAATGTAATAGAGTTCCCTTTTGGCCACATATAGACCAGCAATTGTTATTAGCTTTCTTGATAGCAGCCATTCTAACTGGGATGAGGTGGAATCTCAGTGTTGTTTTTATTTGAATTTCCTTTATGGCCAGAGATGTTAATCATTTCTTCATGTGTGCACTGGCCAGTTTCACTTCTTATCCTGAGAAGTCTCGCTTTAAGTCATTAGTCCATTTATTAATTGGGTTGATGTTTCTTTGAGGGTTTCTTTTTTGGGGGTTTAATTTTTTTGAGCACTAAGTATATTTTCAATATTAGGCCCTTGTCTGATGTATAGCTGGTACAAATCTTAACATTTGAAAAAGGAAATTGAAGATTAAAGAAAATGGATAGACCATCCATGCTCCTGGATTGGAAGAATTAACATAATGAAAATGGCAATACTTCCCAAAGTAATTTACACATTTAAAGCAATACCCATAAAAATCCCAACAACATTCTTCAATGAAATAGAGAAAGCAATCCAATAATTCATATAAAATCACAAAAGATCTTGAATAACAAAAACAATCCTTAGTAGAAA
This sequence comes from Dipodomys spectabilis, assembly GCF_019054845.1. NCBI lineage: Eukaryota > Metazoa > Chordata > Mammalia > Rodentia > Heteromyidae > Dipodomys > Dipodomys spectabilis. The sequence continues at coordinate 20,017,062 of NW_024870683.1, forward strand.
AACAGTGTTGGAGGAATATCAATCCCAAATTTCAAACTCTATTACAAAGCCATAGTAATACAAACAGTAATACAAACATAGTAATGCAAACAGTTGGTACTGGCACAAGAATAGGCCTGTGGATCCCTGGAACATAATAGAAGACCCAGAAATGAACCCACAGACCTATAGCCACCTAATATGTGATAAGAGGCCCAAAAACTTAGGATAGAAGAAAGACAGACTCTTTAACAAATGATACTGGCAAAACTGGCTATCTACATGAAGAAAACGGAAACAAGATCCTTATATAATACCTTGCACGAGAATCATTTCAAAATGGATCAAAGACCTCAATGAAGGTGAGAAACCATAAAACTATTATAGGATGGTCAGGGAAAACACTAGTGTTTCTAGGCACAGATTAAAAACTTCCCAAGGAAAAATTCAGACTCACAACAAATCAAAGGAAGACTGGAAAATGGGAGTGCATCAAGCTTAAGTTTCTACATGGCAAGGGACATGGCAAACAAGCTAAATAGTAAGTCTAGTCACCTCTTAAAGGACCATCTTTTAATACTGTGCCAAGGAAATTAAATTTTACCATGTGTTTTAGAGAAGACATTCAAATTATATCTAGAAGAATAGAAGCCACCAAATGACATTTTACACAATCCAACAAGCTTATTAAGAAAGCACAGGCTGGCTATGGATGCTGTTATTCTAATGTTTTATTTAGACAAAACCACTACAGGAGAAGCAGTCACAGAAAGAAGAAAACCAAGAAATAATGTAATTGAGGAAATTAAATAGGACTTTAAAAAAAGTTCAAATTGCTATTTCCAAAGAGATATTTTCAATCTCATTAGATCTTTTAGGTTTTATTGGGAAAAGCAATTCAATACTAGATACAATAAAAACATGATTCCATGAGAATGTATTAGCAAAACAAGTATATAAAATTAATTTTGGAAGTTTAAATGTGACTTGTAATTTCATTCCTAAATCACCTCCAAAATTAGGTCAAAGAAGACAAAAGCAAGTCTTAATAAAGGCAGAAAAGTCTTATTTTAGGCTTTGGAACTATAGCAATGAACAAAACTAGCTCTCCCACAAGAGCTATGTTCTAAGCCAGTGGGAAGATCCAGGAAAACAACCAACAAACAAATAATATGTCAGGTATGAAGAAAATTAAAGAAATAGACATAAGTTAGATAAAAGTGTGGCAAATGACCTTTTAGAAAGATAAGTATTTGATAGACCTGGTAAAAGCAGACAACAGGGTGAGAAATGGGCAATGCTGTGTCTTCCAGAGAGAAGAGACGCAAAGGGCAGTGGTCCTAAGATGCTACTGGCATCCTTTAGTCAATGAACAGCAAGGAAGTAGAGCCAATATAGCCAAAGAAGAAAGACAGCTGAGAGAGAAAGTCAGGTGTGTGTGTGTGTGTGTGTGTGTGTGTGTGTGTGTGTGTGTGTGTGTGTGTGTGTGTGTGTGTGTGTGTGTGTGTGTGTGTGTGTGTGTGTACCATGCATACCCATTTACCAGGACTGAGGCTTGAACTCAGGGCCTTATGTTCTTGCTTGGCTTTTCACTCAAGACTGGTGCCTTGCTATTTGACTACACCTCTACTTCCAGCTTTTTGCCAGATAATTGAAGATAAGTTTCTTGGATTTGTCTACCCAGGCTGATGGGCTCAAAATGAGATTCTTCAGATCTCAGCCTCCTCAGTAGCTAAGATTACAGCGGCAAGCTAATGATGCCCAGCATAGATTCTGTTACACATTTTAAAGGAAGAGGTTTTCTTTCTTTCCTTTTCTTTTTCTTCCTTTCTTCCTTTCTTTCTTTCTTCCTTCCTTCCTTTCTTTCCTTTCTTTCTTTCTTTCTTTCTTTCTTTCTTTCTTTCTTTCTTTCTTTCTTTCTTTCTTTCTTTCTTTCTTTCTTTCTTTCTTTCTTTCTTTCTTTCTTTCCTTGTCAGTCATGGGGCTTGAACTCAGAACCTGGGTGCTATCCCTGAGCTCTTCTGCATAAGGCTAGTGCTCTACCACTTTGAAACATAGTGCCACTTTTGGTTTTCTGGTGGTTAATTGGAGATAAGAGTTTCATGGACTTTCCTGCCTGGCTTGGCTTTGAATCGCAGTTCAAATCTCAGCCTCCTGAGCAGCTAAGATTACAGCTGTGAGCCACTGGTACCCAACACAGATTCTGTATATGTTTTTATGTTTTAAATGGAAGAGTTTTGCTTTTAAGTGTGGAGATACTTTTTCTACCAAGGGGCTTTTGGATATTTACAGCAGCATTTGCAGGCCCTACCAAATTATCAACTCAGCAGACAACTGTGGGAAGCCAATGAGAAGCACATGAGTCTATCCTGGACTTACATATTCTGAGGGCCAGACATTCCCCACACCTGAATGAGTCCACTATGCTGACATACAAGAAAGACAGAAGAAAAGATGATGCCAAGGTTTAGCCCTGAGTAATAGGAAGAAAGGATATATCATTTACTAAGATAGGAAATATTACAGCAGTCATGTGTGAAATAATTGCCTATGTTCACACATAAAAGTATTAAAGAATATTGTGGATTTAAAATAATAATTTACCAGATACTGGTGACTATAGTTTTAACTACTCAGGACACTGAGATCTGATGATCATGTGTTGGGCAGAAAAGTCTGTGAGGCTCTTATCTCCAATTAACCAACAAAAATCCGGAAGTGGAAATGTGGCTCATGTGGTAGAGCACCTTGAACAAAAAGCCAAGAGAGGCTATGAAGTTCAAGTCCCAGTTCTGGCGTATGTGTGTGTGTGTGTGTGTGTGTGTGTGTGTGTGTGTGCATGCATGCACATGCACATACTAATAATAATTTTTCCTTGGAAATGGTTTGAAATAACATTAATGGAAAAAGAAAAACATAAAAAGAAAAAAACAAGGGCCAAGCATGGTAGTACACACCTCTTATCCCAGCTATTAGAGAGGCAGGAAGATGGTAGTTTGACGCTCGCCTGGGCAAAAGGGTGGTCATGTCTAAAATAAACTAAAGCAAAAAGGGCTGTGAAATGGTTCAACTGGAAGAGCACTTGCTTAGTAAGTAGGAGGCCCTGAGTTCAATCCCAGTACCAAAAGGAAAGGAGTTGAGAGAGAGTCTTACAGGTAGAGTTTGACTTTAAACTTCTGGGCAAGTTTTCCATTAGCTACTTTTAAATCCCAGCCTCCTTTCTAATAGCAGGTAGGTACCCTGGTAAAAAAAAAAGTAATGGAAATAAGTTCAGTAGAAAGAATTCACCATCTGGAAATAGGAGCAATTCATTTGCTTTGTTATTAATTTCCAGTAGAACTTTCTTATGTTTTCTCTAGTATTATGCAATAAGTATCTTACAGAGAAAGGTTGGGATATGAAACTCACCTAGTGATCTGAGAATTTAGACACAAGCAGGCTACTTTAATCTGTCTCCCTTCCCTCCATCCCACCTCTCTCTTTGGGCTGGTACTGGGGCTTGACCTCAGCACATCTCAGCTTTTCTACTCAAGGCCGGTGCTCTTCTCATTTGAGCCACACCTCCTCTTCCAGACTTTTGCTTGCTTTTTGGTGGAGATAGAGTCTCTTGAACCAGGTGCTAGCGGCTTACACATGTAAACTTACCTTACTGAGAAGGCTGAGATCTGAGGATCATGGATGGAAGCTAGTCCAGGCAGACAAGTCCCTGAGACTCTTATCTTCAATTAACCCCCAAGAAACCAGAAGTGGAGGTGTGGCTCAAAGTGGTAGAACACTAGCCTTGAATGAAAAAGCTCAGGGACAATTTCCCAGGCCCTGAGTTCAAGCCCCATGATTGACCGGAAAAAAAAAAAAAAAAAAGACTCTCACATTTGTCTGCCCAAACTGGCTTCAAACCTCAATCCTCACATCTCAGCCTCTTGAGCAACTAGAATTATGGGTGTAAGCCACTGGCATCTGACTATTTAATCCATTTCTTAGCTGCCACTTGGTAGTCTTCTATGTCTTGGTGGTCTTCAGACAAACCTACATGTTCTAAGCTCAAATGGATCTTGGTAGCTAGTCATGTCCTCTTGAACACATTAACATTACTTTTGTTCACTAGGCAAGTCCTCCTTCCATGTTATCACCCCCTAACTGGCTGGAAATGTTCATTCTCCTTTCTGTTTATGTGGCCTCCTCTTGGCATATAGCAGTACATACACCTGCCCATACTCAGGCAATCTCTCCAGGCTCCCAAGAGTGAGCTAGCATGACTATTAATGCTCTTGCTAAAATGACCATTCCTACGCTTCTAACCAGCCCAAACAAATGAGAAATTGTGAGTCCATTCTGGGATTCCACAGATTATAATCTTTCCAGATTATTACAATGTACATTAGCATTGAAGAACAATTGACCTAGAAAGGAAGTAAAAACTAAGGCCCTTCTGGCCAATTCATTTCTTAGTTCTTTACCTTCTTCCTTGTTTGCTTCCTTTTCTCATTCCTTCCTTGAAATTTAACAGAATATACTGAGTCACTTTCAAGTTTCTATTCATTTTTCTTTTCTTTCTCCTTCCCTCCTTTTCTTCCTTTCTTCTTTCCCTTCTTCCTTCCTTCCTTCCTTCTTTCTTTCCTTCCTTCCTTCCTTCCATCTGTTCTCTTCTTCTTTCCCATCGCCTTGGCCTGGTATTTAAGAGCTTCATGGCAATATGCTGAACATAACAAAAATATCTCAGATATTCTTTACTTAAAAAAAAAAAGAAAGGAAACTAGCTCGTGCAGGAGCTGCTGGTCAAACGCTCCCTTGAGCTTTGGACACAAAGACTACAGAATACAGAAGAGTAAAGAGCCAGGAAACACGAAAGTAAGCACAGCTGGGATCTATAAAGTCCCCTCCCCTCTTTAATTCGGGGAGAGACATTAAAACAGCTGACCTATTGCTCCAGCCTTTCTTTTCCATCATCTGGAATGTGTGATTCAATGTGGAAATTTTTTTATGTTCACATTGTCTTGCCTTCTTTCTCCTTCACTACAATTTCACTAACTCAAGATCTTTCCAGAAAGCTCCCATCCTATAGACTTCATGTAAAAAAGTTTTAATTATTGCACAAGATATCAAATTTCTTTGAGTAGAATATGAAGAACTTCCTTCAAGACATGTTGGCTGCAGAAGTTGGGAGTATAATCAAAGAACATAGTTGTTAGTTGTTGTTTCATGAAAAACAGAAAGTTAAAGTTTAGAACTTCAGTGCTTTTTGTTGAAAGCTATATTAATGAGAAGTTACATAATAATTATATTATGGTAAATGAAAGTAAATATAAACTTACATTCCCAGAGTCTATAATGTAAAGAAAACTTTTGGTCAGGTAATGAATTCTATTTGAGGTGCAACTATGGTTACTCTGTCTTATTTCCTAAGTTCATGTTAATCAGAAATCCATTTTCCTTAAAGTAGAAGAAATTTCTCGCTAAATACCTTTCTCTAAAGGCTGGAAAAACATAAATACTGCCAGGTGCCAGTGGCTCACACCTGTAGTCCTAACTACCCAAGAAGCTGAGATCTGGGATTGCAGTTCAAAGCTAGTCTGGGCAAGAAAGTCCACAAGACTATTATTTCCAATAGACTACTCAGAAGCAACCAGAAGTGGTGCTATGGCTAAGGTGGTAGAGTGCTAGCCTTGAGCCAAAGAAGCTCAGGGACAGTGCCCAGTCCCAGAGGCCAAACCCACAAGTGGCAAAAATAAAACAACAACAAAAACAATAACAAAAACAACAAATGCTGTTAATTATGTTTACAGTCTAGAGGGGAAAAAATGTTAGCCAGGAGTGGCGGCATAAAAAGTCTATAATCCCAGGACTCAGAAATGTGGAACAAGAAGATGACAAGTTAAAGGCCAATCCACGCGATGTAGAGACCCTGTCTCAACAAAATGAAACAAAACCCCTAACTGAATATTACAGTACAAAAACTTTATGCGGGAAGTTTAGTGGAAAATATTAGTTTCTTCTAAAAGAAGAAACTGGACTTCATGACCCAGAAACTGAAAACCTTTTTCACTTGAGATCTATTTTAATACCACCAGTTGGATTTTGGAATACAAAATTCCATTTTATTTGCAAATGTTCACAAAGAGACCTACTTGATTTGCTCTATTTAAACACTGTGTGGACAAAAAGCTTTCCTAGAGATAGAGAGGAAAGAAATGTGTCCACAGAAAATTATCTTCTAAACATCACCTCTAAGTCACTTCAAGATCTGGCAGACACAGTAATGAAATTGTCAGATCTCTGAATTAACCTCTCCCAGCCCACTGTCACTCAGAGCTTTCACAGAAGAATTAACACACTTTTCTTTTACCCAGCATTTCCCTTTTATTCTTCTCAAGCCACATTTCTAATGGCTTCTATGGATTTCCAGCTATATCTCCCTCATCTATACAAAACCACAACAGGAAACAAAGTCAAGGGGCTGACATTCGTAAGAGGGTAAAGTATGAAAAAAGAAAAAAAAGAAGAGACAGGGAAAGAAAGTACTAACTCCTGAATAGCTTCAATATGCCTATCCCAAATTTGATGAACGTCTCTTTCATATTAAATACTGGCTGCAAGTACTTTTACATAAAGGGGAGAAAAAGACCTTTTCATGAGTTTGAAAGGTGAGCACAAGATCAAAGCAGCCAGAATTGAAGTTCGTTGACTGGAATCCTACCAACACAGATGGAAAACTCATTTAAAATAAAAAAAAAATCAAATATATTCACAAATAAAAATAAGCCACTAGGTTTTAAGATCTCTGGCCTGTGTTCTATGGAACATCAGGAACTAATTAAATCTCCCTCTCCTTCTTGTTTATTCTAAATAATACAGTCCTTTCCCGTCTCTGATTAGACCAGCTTTACCTCTCTATACCCATGCTCTGTTCTTTCACTCTGTATTCAAATCTTTCCTCTAGAGCACAAAAGATCAAGAAAAAGATGGGTAAGCTTATATTTTGTCATGCTAAGGAAAAAAATAACTCAACATCTATCTTATAGCTTATATTTTTCTTTCACTCCCCAAAAGATAGCTTGGGTAAGTTGGTTAATGGCTGGGTACGTTGAATGTGAACCACAGTCCCTAGCCATTGACGATGGTTCTGTTTTTCATTTGCTTAAACTTTTCACCTCTTCTCCTGAGCTTATAATGAAACATAGTTCTTCATGTTCTGCTTTGAACGTTTTCCTTTTTTAGGCCTGGACCCATGGTTCTCGTTCTGAGAGGATAAAGAGCAAGGCTTAGTGCCTTATTTGAAATATGGACTATCAAATGGCATCAGACCAAGCTGCTGTCAGACAGCACAGCATTCAGCCTGTCTGTTTTCCATTTGCCCACTGAGACCACAGCCCGAGAAAGGGTACGATGGCTCATGTCTGTTCATAAGCAAATCGATGTAGATGCCCCTGGGATATATTCCTAGGAGCAGGGGAGAGATTACATGTTGGAAACAGTTACGAGTGAAGATCATATAACCACAAGTCACATGGCTCTTGATTTGTACAATATACAGAATCATCCCTGTATATGTGTCATAGAAAAAACAAAATAAGAAGAAAAAGAAGGAGTTTGAGCCAATGTCCATTTACTTCTGTCTAGAGTGACTAAGGCACTCAAACCCCAAAGTATATAGGTTAAGTGCACAGAATGGCCTCTCCCAAGACAATGGACTTTTCAAAGCTTCAGTTCTCCAACAATCCTACTCAGTGAGTGAGCTTCAAGTTGCATTCTGGTCTTGTGCATGTCCAGATGATTCTGCTAGAACATGACAGATGCCTATTATCTCAAAGTTGAAAAACAATTTTCACCCCATATCCACAGTGACCCAAAGGCTTAGTTCTATCACCCCAGTGGCTTGTCAGGAAAGACTTTCCTTAGCCAATACTCTCCATTCCACCATCTGCTGCTGTGCAATAATCTTAGTTCTTCCCTAATTCAGCCATCACATTCAGTTAGGCACCTACAGGGACAGCTGTTGGTCATCTGCCCTGCTATTCTCCATAACAAGGCTACTCTTTATGTATTTCTAGGCTCAAGAAAGGAATTGCTGTCTCTTGAGAAACAGTGTAGTCACTTAGAATTACTGCATATGTCCAAGTTTGTCATTCAGATATGAGGGGTGACAAAGTACAAAAAGGGGAAGAAAAACAGACCAGGGAAAGGAAGTCTCACTTTGAGTAAATCTTCACATCAAATTTGATTCTTAATCTCTAAGCATGGACATCCTAAATGATTAGAGAGAGTGGAAAATTAACATTCACATAGTAATTAGCAATGTTCTACACACTCCTGAGAACACTTTTTTCTTTCTCCACAAAGCAACACTTTCTCTGCTGGTGTTAGACAAAGAAATTTGGAATTCAAAGACTCTATTTACCCGGGGCGGGGGGGGGGGGGCAGAGAGACAGAGACAGAGACAGAGACAGAGAGACAGATTTAAGCCTCACTGATTTCAAAGTTAGCATCCCCTGAAAATGCATGTGATGGTGTCTTGTTTGACAGGTGAGCAAGAGTTGCTGTGTTCTATTTTCTCCTAAAGTCTCTTCTAGCCTTAAATTTTAAATTCCATTATAAATTCCAGGTTTCCATCTATTTATACACAATCTTCACTGCCTACTGAATTTCTCCTTTGTCTTAGAATCTTTGTTTCTCTCTAACTAAACTTCTTACCACCCTATTCTTACTCCAGTGTTGCCACAGCCCCATAACTAATACTAAGTTATGCCATACCTCTACAAATACTTATTAAATTCTAATGCTCCCTTTCTTTGTTTCTGTCTCTCCTTCTTTCATTCTCTCTCTTTTTCTTTCTTTTTTTCTGTGTGGTTACTGGAGCTTGAAATCAGGGCCTTGCACTCTTACTTAGCTTTTTGTTTTTGCTTATGACTGACACTTGATCACTTGAACTACACCTCCACCTCCAGATTTTTGCTGGATAATTAGCGAGAAGAGTCTTGCAGGCTTTTTTTGCCCTAGCTTACTTTGAACATCCAGCTTTAAATCTCAGCCTCTCGGGTAGCTAAGATGATAGGCATGAGCCACCAGCACCTAACATAATCTGTTTCTTCTTTGCCAAGAACTTTTGAAAGTTCAACTTTTCTTAGAGATCTTTAAAAAGAGTATTTTATTTTATTGTATATATTTATATTAAAGGAAAGTTTTTATATAATTGAAGGAATTTCCTCTTTTTACCTAGTAAATCACTGCTTTTCATTAAATAGATTATGGACAAATTTAAATATACAAAATGGTATATATACCATAATATATCACATGCATCATGTATTTTTACATTTTATATATACTATATACCATGTAAGACAATAGGTAACATACATAATATATATAATATTTAATATGTACCAAACCATATTTTAGTATATATGATACTAGTCCATATAGAATATGTGATTGTATATAGAATGGTATTATTTTATCTAGAAGTTCAGTATTTTATGTAAGCTATAGAATATCACTCTATATGTACTAGAGTACAACACATGTCTTCGTTTGAGTATAATTTGTTTATTTTGGTGGTACTGGGGTTTGACTCGCAGCCTCACACTTGCTAGGCAGGTGCATTACCACTTGAGCCATGCTCCTAGCCCTTTTTGCTTTCATCATTGTTTACACAGAGTCTTGTGTTTTGTCTCCAGGATTCTCTCAGACCATAATCATTCTACTTATGGCCTCTCATGTAGCTGGATTCTACTTCCTTCAACAACCTTTCAGCAAGAAATAACTATTAGGAAAGACCTTGGCCTGGGAAAAGGAATCAAATCTTCAGAGAGGGTTGCCAAACAACTCTCTATTCTTGGATAGCAAATCTCTTTTTCCCTGTTAAATTTATTCTCATATAAGGAAATTTATTTTTCCACAGGCTTATATCTTTATATTTTCCTAAACTTATTCAATGTTTAAGAAAAGTAACTTTCTCAGATTTGTCCTTAGTTTTGCTGCTATGCTGTTTTTAGTTTTGGATTTCCACATGTTTGCCAGGTACTAGGATGTGGTTTAAAAGAATTGGCAATTAAGTATAATGTTAGGTATCAGTTTGTCATACACAGCCTATATTGTATTAAGAAATGTTCCCTGGATTCCTAGCTTCTCTAGAGCTTTCATCATAAAGGGGTGCTGGATCTTGTCAAATGCTTTTTCTGTGCTACTGAGATAATCATGTGGTTCTTCTCCTTGATCTTGTTGATGCGATGTTTTACATTAATTGAGTTGCATATATTGTTTGATCATAGTATATGATTTTTTTTTAATTTTTTTTTTTGGGTCCGGTCACGGGGCCTGTACTCTGGGCCTGGGTGCTGTCCCTCAGCTCTTCAGCTCAAGGCTAGCGCTCTACCACTTGAGCCATAGCGCCACTTCCGGCTTTTTTCTTTTTGCTTATGTGGTGCTGAGGAATCGAACCCAGGGCCTCAGGCATGCAAGGCAAGCGCTCTACCACTGAGCCACCTTCCCAGCCCAGTATATGATTTTTTTTGATGACTTGTTTAAGTCGATTGGCCAGAATTTTGTTGAGAAAGTTTGCATCGATGTTCATCAAAGAAATGGGTCTCTAGTTCTCTTTCTTTGATGAGTCTCTGTCTGGTTGTGGGATGAGGGTGATGATGGCTTCATTGAAGGAGTTTGGTAGTAAACTTTCATTTTTAATTTCATTGAAGGGTTGGAGGAGTATTGGTGTGAGTTCTGCTTTCAAGGTCTTGTAGAATTCAGCAGTGAACCCATCTGGTCTTGGGCTTTTCTTGGATGGGAGGTCTCTTATTGCTGTTTCTATTTTGGTGCTAGATATAGGTGTTAAGTTTGTTTAACTCATCTTGGTTTAGTTTGGGCATATCCAATATTTGCTAGAAATTCTTCCATTTCATCCTGATTCTCAAACTTATTAGCATAAAGATTTGAGAAGTATTCCCTTATAATGTTCTGGATCTTGGTTGTTTCTGTGGTGATGTTTCCATTCTCATACAAGGCCATAGTAATCAAAATATCTTGGTACTGACACAAGAACAGACCTGAAGACCAATGGAATAAAACCAAAGACCCAGAAATGAACCCACATACATATAGCCACCTAATATTTGTTAAGGGAGCAAAAAAAAATAGATGAAAGAAAGACAGCCTCTTCAGTAAATACTGCTAACAAAATTGTTTAAACACCTGTTGAAAACTAAAATTCGATTCTTATATATCACCCTGCACCAGAATCAACTCCAAATGGATCAGACACCTCAAAGGAAAAGCAGACCAACACCTCAAAGGAAAAGCAGACACCCTGAAAACATTACAGGAAGGAATAGGAAAAACTATAGGTCTCCTTGGCACAGGCCAAAGTTTTCTTAATAAAGACTCAGAAACACAACAAATCAAAGAAAGGTTGAACAAATGGTATTGCATGAAACTGCAGAGCTTCTGCATGGCAAAGGACATAACTAGTAAGATCAATAGAAAGCCCACAGACTGGGAAAAGATCTTGACTAGCTGTACAATAGACAAGGGCCTCATATCTAAAATATACTTAGAACTCAAAAATATTAAATCTCCAAAAACAAATCCTCGAAGAAACAACTCTCCCATTAACCAGTGGGCTAAAGACTTAAAGAGGGACTTCTCTGAAGAGGAAGTAAGAATGGCCAATAGACACATGAAGAAATGCTCAACTTCTCTGGCCATAAAAGAAATGCAAATCAAAACAACATTGAGATTCTACCTCACCCCAGTTAGAATGGCTAGAATCAAGAACTCTAATAACAACAGATGCTGAAGGAGATGTGGACAGAAGGGAACCCTACTGCATTGTTGGTGGGAATGTAAACTTGTTCAACCACTTTGGAAAGCAGTATGGAGGTTCCTCAAAAGACTCCACATAGAACTCCTCTATGACCCAGCAATCCCATTTTTGGGCATTTACCCAAATGAAAACAAACAAGGCCATAGTAAAGCTACCAGCACAACTATGTTTATTGAAGCATTATTTACCACAGCTAAGATAAAGAACCAACCCAGATGCCCCTCAGTACATAAGTGGATTGAGAAAATGTGTGTGTGTGTGTGTGTGTGTGTGTGTGTGTGTGTGTGTGTGTGTGTGTGTGATGGAATTCTATGCTTCCATCAGAAAAGATGATACCAGCCCATTTGTTAGGAAATGGAAAGACTTAGAAAATATCATATTAAGTGAAGTAAGCCAGTCCCAAAGAAATTTAGGTCCCATGGTTTCCCCTATTTGCAATAAGTAGTATACATATAGGATAAACTTATCAGATGAGCTGAAAAGCTCAAAAGCTATGTACATATGACCATATCAGATGATGCTAAGTAAAATGGACCCCAAGAAGTCTGTCTTTGGTGTTGTTGTTTTAAATGTAGTATGTGATTTTTTTTTGTTTCCTTTGTATGTTCTTGCCCTATGGTATATCCCCTGTTGTCACTGTACTTGATTTTGGTACCCTGCATTTTGTATATACATTTGTTTTTTTTTTAAAAAAAAAAAAAAAGAAGAAAGAAAGAAAGAAAGAAAAAGAATTGGCAAGTACAAGTGAAAGCAGAAAACAAAACAAGACAAAACTTCTGATATTAGGATGGAAGAGAAATCCTGTAACAACCTCCTTTGACCTTTTCAGGAATTAAAGTCCCCCGCCCCGAAGATGTCGATTTTAGGCTATTTTTTTAACTTATTTTTAAGCAATCCAACTCCATTGCCCTAAGATAATTTTACATAAGAAATTTGAACACCTTAGCTAAAGAGAAATCTGGAATAAATCACTGTTTTTCTTTCCTTCTGTGCCTTCCTCTTCCCTGCCCATGGTGACAGGCCATTGAATAGAAGAAACTATCTCAGCACTAACTACATTCATGATCACAATGATTAATGAACTAGGAGCTCATTAAGTTGTGTGTGTGTGTGTGTGTGTGTGTGTGTGTGTGTGTGAATACGGGGCCTTGAATTCAGAACGTAAGTGCTGTCTGTTAGTTTTTTTGCTCAAGACTAACACTACCACTTGGGCCACAACTCCACTTTCAATTTATGGTTGGTTAATTGGAGACAAAATCCTGACAGACTTTCCAGCTTGACCTGGCTTCAAACCACAGTCCTCAGATCACAACCTCCTGAGTAGCTAGGATTATAGGAATGAGCCACTGAATCACAGCTCATTTTTCATGTACTTTTTGTTTTTGAATTGCTTTTGGTGCTAGGGAATGAATCTAAGCTCTTACACATACTAAGCCTATGCTTTATTCCCAATCTTCATCCTCATTCGGATTAAATTTTCGGAGTAAGCTATACTTCTCAGGCTAAGTGCAGAATCTGCTTCCTGAAATCAAACAACATACTAACTCACTGCTGAGAATGAAGCTAGTCCTCAATAGGTCCTCAATAGGTTTCTATCAAGTTCCTTGCTCCACGGAATAAAATTCCAATGTTCTCTTCCCCAGTCTTAGTCTCTCAAAGGACAGATCATAGTCAACTATTCAAGATTTTTGCTCTAGGGTGAAAAGTCAGCACACATCAAAGTCCTACTCATAGGAGATTCCCAGTGGAGCAGCAGATTAGCTGGATAGTTTTCAACTTCAGATACAATGGGAATCAGGGAAAACATTATTCAAGGTGACCAATATGGTCTCAGCTGGAACAGAACTATATACCCTCACACTCTACCCCCCCCCCCCCCCCCCCCCCCCGCCCCGCCCAGCACTAACACCCTTGCAGTGACTGATACAGCATGAAAATTAGTGCTCTTGGCCAAGGAAGAAGGAAAAAGTGGGAAGAACTGCAGGAACAGTCCAAAGCTATCTATAATAGGGAAAACATATATGGGGATCACATATGAAAAAGGTATTAGCCATCCCCAAAAGGTTTAGCTATGGACACCAGCCTCAGAAGAGAATCTTCACTCTGAAAGGGCAGCTACAAACCTGGTGGTTAGAATATTTGTGGAGACACATGGAAAAGCTATAGGAACAAGAAATTGAATTCGAATATGGTTGGAGTAACTAATTCAAGCAAAGAACAAGTAGTGCAGAAATGGATCATATGAATTTGCCCGTGGCTCCTAGAAAAGAGGGAAAGTTGATCTATTAATAACAATTTTGTAAAATCAGATGGAAAATGCCTACTCCATCGGTCTCCAGAGAGCCTCGGAAAGTTCTGTGTGACCTCTTTTGAGAAGGTGGTGACAGAGGGTGGTGATTTAGAAGGCGGGATGCTACTCTTAGGAGGATGTTCTGTGGGTCTCAAGCCAAGTCTGAAGTCACTTTGTCATACCAGCAGTCTTTCAGAAAAGAAGTCAGAAGAACAATCTTGGGGGTAGATGATTCCTGTGCCCCCACCCACCCCAACTCCCTAGAACATAAAGAGGCAGTGAGCCTGAGTGACTTGGCACAGATCTCTTTTTCAGGGCTAGATTTGTTGAAGTAGAAGTTGATGCCAAGGCAAGCCAAATGTGTGGATGGCTTTTTTTAATTGGTAAGTACCCAGTGGTCTGCTATTGATTAAAATGGAGGCAAGAGACCGAGCTCATAGAAGCCGCCATATGTGATCAACGGGAATTCCTCGGGGTTTGGTGAAAGAATTCTGGCAACTACTCTTCGAACCATACGGTTTCCTGAAAAGTTGTGTGTAGGGGGAGGGGGAACTCCTTAGTCCTGGATTCCTAAGAATCCAGATGAACTAGGGAATATTTTTATGATGAGAGGTGATTTTTTTCTTCATCTTTAAGTAGTTATATAAAGAGGTTACAATTCCATGAGTCAGATTGTAAGTATAATGCATTTTGATCAATGCCACCTCTTCTATCATTCTCCCCAACTTTTCCCCATTCTGTCCCTACCTTCAAGTTACATAGTTCAATTTTACCCAATGTACATTCCATATAGTGCCTGAATTTGCTCACCTTTCCTTGAGAGAAGATAATTTTATAGTCGAATAAAAACTCATTTAATGAATGGAGTCTGCATTTGGATAGTCAAATAGTTTTAGATTGTTTCAAAGTTGGTAGTGTGGTACACACTGTTCTACCTTATCAATAATTGTAATTATATCAAATTTCACATCCGTTTCTCCTTATCAATTATACTATTCAACACCTAGTGAATTATTGCTGGCCAATAACACATCTACCTCACATTTCTTCCATACAACTGCTGACGTTTGCAATGGAATTAGTTCATAGACTTTTTCAGCAAGCAAAGTAACTATGTTAAAGTGAATGAATTAAGATGCCTAGTTGTAACATGAACTTGCTTCATGACCTTGGAAAAGATCCTATTTAAAATTCATTTTATTATCTCAAAATGTATGTGGTTTGTCTTATCATCAAATTGTGATTATTTAAATGATCAAATTAAATCATTTATTTTTACTATTAGGAAAATGACAGTAGTACCTACCCAGGAGTGTTACTGTGAGAATTCAGGGAGAGGACAGCAATATACAACTGGCTTATAACAGCTGCTCCGTCTACATAGTTTCCCTCTGAAATATCTGGGTGGCAAAACTTTATGTGACTTCTGGTTCCCATTTGACACCCCCTGGACTGCCATCACTTGAATTTATTGTGTGACCCTCCCTAGTTCCTCAAGCCACTTTCTAACTCTTAGATCTAGAAACATACAATTATTCCTCCCCATTTCAGGTTCTTAAAACATTTGTTCCCTCTGTGTTGAACATCATTTCCCCAACTTCCTCTGTCTCCCAGCTCACTTCCTCCCATCTCCCCAACAGACAGTTTTTTCTAACAGTAATTAGAAAGATTCCCTCTTGGAGTCCCCACAAAAGAATGAGAACAACTACTAAGTTAGAAAAGTAACCCCTCTGTTCACAGGGGTTACTACCCTGGGTGACATGTTCTATTTCACCTCCTATCACATTTCATTGGCTTTCCGTCATCTAGTTTCTAGAAGAAGATGGGAAGTAGGCACTAGCTCTTAAGAGAGTATAAGTAAAGTAATTAATTAATGAAAAAAAGATGACCAGGAAACTCAAAAATAGTTTTCAGACTGGGAAAGCATCCACAATGTGGAGTTCATGGAGAACCAAGAAATCATTTTCATCCTTCACATTCTTCTCCAATTTGAGCTGCTCTGGTAAAGCAGCCCTTACTGATTTCTTTCTGATAGTCACAGTCTCTTCTGTAGATTATCTCATTGTATTTTTAGCGAATTCTGCAATAGGCACATTATCTTATTTGCTTCCTATGGATATGGGAAATCAAGCTTACGAAGATACACAGCCTATTAGTCTGGCTGTACCACCTAATCCCTTAACTACAGATTTCACTCAGTGATCAAGGCTACAATGGCTTCTAGCCAAAGAGAAGGTAAACATATCATCCAGCACCTTCTTCTAAGACTTTTGAACCCTGATTCTCTTCCTGATGCATTTGAAGGAACCTGAAGGAAAGGTCTCAGCAAGCATAAAAAGATTATCCATTGCTCTCAGAGAGCCAGAATTCTCCATGCTAATAAGGTAATAAAATAGTTCAGCTCCTTAATGGTGCCATACTAGAAATTTCCTTATATTACCCCCTTTAATTCTTAAAATAACTCTGCAGCCATCTTAATATCACCTTTATTTTGTAATTGAGACAACTGGGAGCTGACAGTAACTAACTAGCTGGGTGGGATTTAAGTCAGAGCTCTCAGATTCCAAAGCCCTCGTTCTTTCCAAGATAAAGTCGTCTAATTATTATTATTTTTTTGCTTTTAGAAGAAACACATATTGCAACCCTTCTTGCCTGTAGCTCATGACTTATGACCATCTTTAATTCTGCATGAAAAGATTAAAATGATAAAGAGATTAAAATGATTCCAGCAATCAATTTCTGATTATCTTAAATTTCCAAGTAAAGCTAACTTATCCTTGTGCGCCAAGACCTTTCACCAAGAAAAAGAATAAAACAAACACATTATTTTATCTTTCGTTATGTGGTTTGTGACTCCCAGAGAAAGGAGTTCAGCTGGAAAATTAAGAAACAGAAACCAAATGGTTTACAAAGAAGTTCTGGAATCTATTCTGTTTAACAGGTAAGAGACAGGGTGAGAGCCAAAAGCTGGGCTGAGGAACTGCAGGAATACTGTAATGATCAACTTTCATGGAAAGGACCTGGAGTTAGAGTTCTAGTCCTAATTTTTCTCAAAGTATGTACTTGAATCAAGTCACTATTTCCCTAAGATCCAGTTTCCTCAACCAATGGGGCCAACATCAGCCTTGCTTACTCATTAAATTGCTGAAAGAATTAAAACAAGGAGAGAGTTCATTAAATTGTTATCGAAGTTGTGGTCTTGTATATTTCTCTAACATCATCATCAGTGTTGGTATCAAAACTTTACCAAGTTAGATTAAATAAATTCCTGGAAGACATAAATTCCTACAACTGACAATTTGAAAATCTGAATCAGTTTCTATTAATTAATTAAATTCCTATTTTGTATGCATGTGCCAGTACTGGGGATTGAACTCAAGGCCTCATCTTGCCTATTTTTTTCTGCTCAAGACTGATGCTGTGCTACTTAAGCCACACGTCCACATCCAACTTTTTGCTGGTAAATTGGATATAAGAATCTCATGGATTTGCCCAAGGTGGCTTCAAACTGCAGTTCTCAGATCTCAGCCTCCTGAGTAGCTATGATGATAGGCATAAGTCACTGGTATCTGGCTTAAATTCCTAATTTAAAACTTAATTGTTAACAGTTGTTTAGCCATATGGAGTCTAAGATCTATAAGACAACCATATGCCTACATGAATTTGTACAAACCCACAGATACATACACTTTGCTAATACAAACATCCTGGTGAGGAGATTCTTTCATATCTCTCTGGGAAACTGGCCTCACTACTCTTGCTGGCAGGCAATAGTCAGTCTTTCTACTCTTCCTTGCTATATTCCTCTTTTCTCTCTAAAAAGAGATTATCTGTACTTAAGTGCAGGGACTTCTCCCATACATCTTCCTCCTCTGAAGGGAGTCCTACATAACAGGTAGCTAACACTGATTGCACAGGAAAGTAAATAAATAAACCCACTTAATCTTAATAATTATCCAGATAAGAGGCAAATGACTCAATTTTCTAAGACTGATTCTGAAAGATAAAAACAACAATTGAAAACAGGGTCATGCTACACAGCCCTGGCTGACCTCTAAGTTGGAATCCTCCTCTCTCCAGCTCAGTGCTGTGATTACAGGCAGGCAGGCACTACAGGGCTCCCCAACTGTCATTTTAACCCTCTTTATCTCCAGCATCACCTCTTCCCTATATTGCGTGTTAAAAGCAGAAGAAATAGGATAATACTTCCTAAATTCATCAAAATCGGATTATTTGAATTTGTATGTTCTTAATCGTGTCAATAGGACTTCAGTGAGAATTGTATGTACTGCCCATCTTCCCTTAAGAGAAATCATTTGGAAGCATACTATCTTATTCCTTTTAGGGCTTATAGTGCTGCAACCTTTAGCTCAAGATAAAAACATCACAGGACTCAGACATGTAAGGAAGTCAGGAACCTTGTAGGTTATATCTTTCACAACACAAATATCACTAGGGAAGATTTGCCTGGATAGCTGAGATAACATCAGGAGAAAAGCAACCAACCAGGTTCACTTAAAGCACTTAGGGGCTATTGGGAGTGATAGCACATACCAGTAATCCTAGCACTGTGGAGGTTGAGTCAGGAGGATTATGAGTTCAGAGTCAGTTGGAGATACATAGTGCTTTGAATCTGGCTCATAGATTGAAGCCTCGGTCCTCAATGCAGCCGTGTTCCTAGCAGGCCTTTGGAGATGTAACTGCATCATAAGGATTCTGGCCTCACAATTTAATGGCTATTCAGAAGTGATGGAAACACAGATAGTGGGCTCAAGCTATAGGACACAGGGCCTTGGGGATGTGCCTTTGGAGCCTATATTTTGTTCTGAATCCCAACCTCTCATGCTGCTTCCTGGCCACCATGAGATGAATAGCATCGTCTGCCTCATCCTCTGGCCACCATGATGCTCTGTTTCTCCACAGGCCTGAAAGCCATGGCACCATCTGACCATGGATCAATCACAACCTTGGAAAGCAGGAGCCAAAATAAATCTTCCCTCCTGTAAGTTGATTTGCTCAGATATTCTGTCATAGCAGTAGAAGCTAGCTAACGATGGAATCAGGACAGATGAAACTCTGTTTCTCCAAGGAGAATGGCAGTTGGCTATTAAGTTTTGCTCAACTAAATCGTCTCTCTTAATCTAGGTTGCCTGCAGTCCCATATCCCTGCATTGTCCTGCACCTGACCTCATTTCCCCCATATATTCTTTAAAAAAACCCTCAACCTATAAGAGAGGCTTGCTTACTCTCTACTTCTGTGCAGAAGGTCCCACTCAGGTTTGTTCTGAATAAGCCTGTTTTGGTTGTTGAGTTTATCTCTACTCTCCCTCTTCTGTCCCCTCTGCTCTAACAGCTAACATTTTGGCATCAGATGAGTCCCCTCTTAGTACACAGTGAGGAAAATGCAAAGGCCAAATGAAACAGTGCCGGTGAGAATTTATTTTTAGAATCTCTGATTTGTAAACCAAAATCTTCTGTTAGTTATTTCACAAAGGTGAAATGCATGTCCCGATGGAGTTAAACAGAGTGAGATGCTGAAATCCCTCTGTCTAACAGCCCCTACATGTCATCAGACCAATGCGCCAAACAACCAGATGGGATGCTCCCAGAAACTGACAAGCAAGAGCCATTTGAGAGTAGTGAGAGGCCCTTCCAGATAGTTTCTTGGCCAGTACCATTTAGTTTCTTGTCTCCATGTGCACCAAACTGTTTGTTTTAAACAGATCTCTTAAATCTTCTGGATTTCATGTCTTAGAAAGTCAGCAAAGTAATGTGACATGACAGAATCACCAAGCATGAAACTTCTCCTAATCATAATTGGAACTTGGGAACTTCAAGAACACAGGAGTACAAGGCAAGTGTGTGTGTTTGTGCATGTGTGCATGTGTGTATGTGAGTGTGTTTGTGGTGTGTAAATCTTAAGGGAGAACACAATACTTTTCCTATAAACCAAGTGAAACAAATCACTATTTTGAAAGTTCAGTGATATAGATTTTCTCACCCTCAGTTTAGAGATCAATCACTGTTTCTTTGAGCTTCTATGTGGTTAAAATGCCCTCTCTTCTTTGAGATTTATCATGCATTTATTGTTCCACTCTGCACTTGTTCCCAGCCCTTGCTATACATAAAAATCACCCAAGAAATTTAAAAAACAAAAAAAAGAGGAACCTGTGCTTAATTCTTCTCCCAAGAATTCTGGCAGATTTGTTTGAGTGCAGTCTGAGCATCAAGCTATTACACAGAATCAGCTCTGCAAAGAACATTTGATAAGAACCCTCTCATGCTTTGTTCTGCAGTCCTGAAAATTTGTTTTCACAGTACGAATTCCTGCCAAGCATGATGGTACATGTCTATAGTCACAGCACTCAGGAAGCAGAGACAAAAGGATTTCATGTTCAAGTCCAATGTGGTTCATAGTGAGATTCCATCTCAAAAAAAGAGAAATTACAACCTCTCAGGCAAGATCCAGTTGTAGATCCATAACCTCCATGTAAGTAAGATTCTCCAAGTGATCTATGTGTATATTAAATTGGAAATCATTGCTCTACTTCTTATCCTCCTTACATTCCATAGAAGAGTTGTTTTTCATTGTGACTGTAGATTCAAATTACCTGGTGAGAGTCTTTAAATAATACTGGTGACTAAGGTCTCTCTCTGATAATTCTGATTTAATTGGGCTCTAGTTTGGCTCATGAAAGGTTTTTAATATTTTCATAGCTCTCAAGGGGATCTTACTATAAACTTAGGGATGAGAACAATGGCTATGGAAAGACTATATCCTTCTTTTCATTTAATAGCTGTTAGTATAGAGTGATCATATCAGTTAGACATTTAACTTTCTTAGGAGAAACAACACACCATTTTTCTAATGTTGGTTATCAAACTTGAATGTACAAAGACAGCCTAGTGGTCTATATAAAATGCAGATTCCTAGTGTCTCACCTTCAGACCGTTTCCTTTGGGAAGCCTGGAATGGGGCCTAGAGCCTGCCTTTTTATAGCCCCATTTGGCATTCTGATGTGCAGGGTCTTTGTTTGAAAAATCACCATTTTAACATGACAGAATAGTAGACTTTGGACAGGTAGAGAGAATAAAAGAGAGAGCTCCCAGAGGAAAGTATTAGGGGTAGAAAGACATGGTATAGTGAAGCAAGATGGGGAGCCAAAGATTTCTGGAAGAAAGAAATAGCCTATATTGTGCAATTCTTTGAAAGGAGTGGTACAGCTCTAGTTCCATCCAGAGCAGACTACATCCTGTCTGACCAATTCCTAATTACCTAAGGGGCAGCCCTTGCCTTATCATATGCAGGGTGATCTTAGAAGTCCAGTGAAAGACATTTCAACCTTTAAATTAGTACTTCTCAAACTTCCTGAAGTTTTTTTTCTCTCCCTTGTTGTCCTATTGGATTAGAAATCAAAAGAAATGGAAGAACTCAGAAGAAATTCAAGTCTATCAAGATAACTTGTTTTGTGGACAAGATACATATAGAAAAATTATACATACAATTTGGGCAAGTCAAATGATATTTTTAGTGGGTACAGAATGGGAAAGGAGCTTATACTCTCTTTTAATCCCTTGATAATTCCTATTTTTTCTTAATAAAGGGCACATTTACATTTAATATTGAGTATTCATGGAATCCTTGTTGAACTAAATGAGAAGATGCATTTCAGACAGAAAGGCAGTTTCTCGTACATGATAAACAGTCCAAAACGCTTTTGAGTGACAGCAGTGTTTTAACTCAGGGCCTTCCTTGAACATGCTAGGCAAGTACTCTATCTCTTGAACCAAACTTCAGGACTTCATGTTTTATTTTTCAGATAAGACTTCTCACTTTTGCCCAGAGCTTACCCCAGATCATGATCTTTCTATCTCCATCACCCATAACTGGGATTACAGCCACTATACTCCCATTACCATGCCTCTCTTAAAATATTATATTTCTTTGACAATTTTTGGGGTATATGCTGGTACTATGACTTGAACTAAGTGCCTCACATTCTCATATGCTCACAGTGGGCATGCTACTGCATGAACCACACCTCCAATCCAGTATTTTGCTGGTTAACTAGAGATAAGAGTCTCATAGACTCTTCTGTCTGGACTGGCTTCAAACTATGATTCTCTGAATTCAGCTTCCTGAGTAGCTAGAATTACAGTCATGAGCCACCAGTACCTCCCTTTAAAAACAATGAGAGGAAGGCACAGAGATTTCTTTATAGTCCCTAAACCTGCATAATACATAATCTCCAAGACTACAAAAATCCCCACCTGAGTAGTAACCTTTGTTATACTAATGAGCCTACACTGAACCATCATAACCACCTATAGTGACTACTGAAGGAGGATCCCACACATCCATCCCAGGGGACCACGGAGGGGCAGGCAGGCACAGGAGAAAGATGATTATAAGGTTTATTAGAGGAGCCATATTTTCCCCACGATGGAGCACATGGCCTCCGTCCCCATCCAGGTAGCAGGAGGGTCTGGGGGTCGGAAGTGAGGTGGATGGGAGCCCAGGTGGATCTGGGCGGAGCGAGGGAGGGGCCAGCTGTATGGAGGGAACTCCAGGCATGGGAGGGGAGCCCAGTCTGGGTGGAGCTGAGGACCAAAGGTGAGCATAATACTAACAACTACAATTCACTCGTGGTGTTGTATTTGGGTTTAGACAAATAGACAGGGTTTGTGTCCACCTTTGGAATGTTGCAAACAAAAACAGAGGCTATTGCTTTGGAGTAGGTTCATATGTGAGGCCTCAGCAGACTGGGCTAAAAGTCAAAATAGAAGTACTAAGCCACTGATTTGAGCTGTCAGTATTAGAGATAATTACCAAGTTTCCCAAATCGGCCAGCATTAATTACTATGATACTGAAGTTTCTTCTGTCTGTCCCAGTTCCTACACAGAAAGGTAACCCAAAACAACCCAATGTTCACCAATCACTTATTTTTCTTCTGTTCTGTCCCACTGTGCTCCTCTTAAGTAGCTTTGAAATGACCAATCTGCTTTTCTCCCCTTGTTTTCTTTCTTTTTTTTTTTTTTGTCGGTCGTGGGGCTTGAACTCTGGGCCTGGGCACTGTCCCTCAGCTCTTCAGCTCAAGGCAAGCGCTCTACCACTTGAGCTATAGCGCCACTTCCAGTTTTCTGGTGGTTTATTGGAGATAGGCGTCTCACGGTCTCTCCTGCCCGGGCTGGCTTTGAACCACGATCCTCAGATCTCAGCCTCCTGAGTAGCTAGGATTACAGGCGTGAGCCACCAGCGCCCGGCTTCCCCTTGTTTTCTTTAACACTTTTCTGTCTATAAAGTCAACCTCTTCTGCTCAGCAGAATAATGGAATAATTATTCTATTTTATGGAATGAGGTGTCAGATTCTAGAATAATAAACTAAAGCTATTTAAGGCCATTAAACTAGATTGTTGTAATTTTGTCCTTTACTGATATTTATACGAAGTCTTTTCAATGCCCTTCAAATCTTCAGTGTTTTGATCTTATTTTTTACCATGATAATGTAATTTGTGACCTACAAAGATAGAGAGGGTTTATCTATCTGCACAGTTTACCTTAGGGATCAACAAAACCTATAGGAGTGTTAATAATATTTCCATCTGTTATCAATGAACTCACAGGTGAGAACATTGTTAGGCAAAGCCACAATCTGTCAATGATTGACCAAATGATAAGTTCTTGGACAACATTAGAGTAAAATCAGATTCCACTCTCCAGCATTTGGAAGAACAATAGTTAATTGTTTCCCTAACAGATCTGTTCATAAATCCTTTGGTTTTGTCACACAACAAGAACTTCCTATGCAATGGCATGGGCTTAAATCTCATTTAATCCCTAATTGTCATTTGCTCTACTTTACTGATGACAAAACGCCTCCCAAGTGTCAGAGTGGCTTCTTAAATCTGTCTGCATCTATCCAAAGCCGGAAAGTGTAACCACTCCATGCACTCTTCCACTCCATGTACTCTTCTTCCTCAGCAACTGTTACCACAACTTTGCTCAGTATCAAAATAAGCAAAGACAAAGCTTTCAGAAGGTGATGGGAATGTTAAAATGGGACTTCAACTGCTTGACACAATCTTAAATTACAAAATGTAAAGTTCTTTTCTTGAGAGCTCCAGACATGATGGAAAAAGTATTTGGGATTCATTCAAGAATTCAAGAAATCTCTAGAGTTACATAAGACTGATTTATTTCCTATGTATCTATGTACAGATGTATGCATTCCCTTTCTATGTATGTATGTATGTATGTGTGCATTATTTCCTCATTGGTTTTAAGATGGAGGTCTCACTATGTAGTCCAGGCTGATCTCAAACTCTTGAGCTCAAGTGCTCCTCCAGTTTCAGCCATAGCTGGGATTATTGGTGTGTACTACCACACTTGGCTCTATTTTATTTATAAAGTGCCATTTTTAATGATGAATCAGTATATCACTCAGGGGTAGATGGTAGTTATTTTCCCACTGGAGGCCTGCATTAAGGGTCTAAGTCTCTGTCCTACTCACTTGAACTCATTCTGAGTCTTGCCTTTCCTTCCAGACTTACACAACATGCCTGTCTGACCACAGGCACTTTATAGATTTTGCCCCTGCAGAGTTTGCTCTCGGAAGGGCATGCAGATGAGGTGCTTTGTTCATCATCTTAACCCAAATCCTGACTGACCCAATTTCACCCTTATTTCCTCTTATGCTCACCTGTACTTGCGGACACTCCTGGATGCCCATATTATGATGCTGGAATACTCAGAAGCTCTTCAGTGTTATTCCTTAGCTCTGCATTTTCTGCATGTGCCCTGACCACCTGAAATATCCCCCTGTATGCTACCCCACAGTCCCCTCTACTTAGGTTATCTCGGATATAGCTAGCAACAGCAGGATAGGACTTCCTTCTGTCTTAACTCTTAGCCCCACGCTCTTTCTGTATTTTCTGTACTTCCAGGCTTCACTTTGGAGGCCCCATCCCAGCAGGTGTTCCGCAATGCCTGGGGCTGATATATGGTGGGGATTTGCAACTAGAGTAGGACCCACAAGATGACATCAGCAGAACCTAGTAATCCAGCCCATAATTGTCTGGAGCTCTTTAGGAAGTGAAATCCCAGAGGACTTCTGATTTTCCTCTTTAATTAGCTTCCTCCATTCCTTTAGGCATTTGTTCACTTAGCAGGATCCCACCCCATAAACCTTCCTTTGTCCTGGCACACAGGTGTTAAGTAAATGCCTGGGAGCAATTGTCCGGGTTTCCAGAGCTGTTTTTAGTCCACAGGTTCTGCTAATGCTAATTGGAGTGTTAGTGTCACATTTTCTGTCTGGAGAGTAGGATTTCAATACCAGGGCCCTGCCTGCTCTCAGAATACTCAAAGACCTTTCCATATGCAAGCATTTGTTCCTAGTCATTGTGGAAAGGTTTAGCAGTTATTTATTTTATACAGGTAAAAGGACTTCTAGTCCCAGGATCTCAAGGTATTCTAAAAAGGAGAGGTCCAAGGACAAACTAGCAAAAACTACTAACCCTTTTGAAACTCACGTGAAGACAATTGGAAATCCTGATCAAATGGACCAATGTTAATAGCAAAGTTAAATGTTGTTGTTCTCATCACCAGGTTAAATGTAAAAATCCCATATAATAAGAAAATAACATAAAAATCCAGCAATGTGTAGAGTCACTCTGCTTTTATGTTAATAGTTTTACCTCCCAGAACCTTAATGGCTTCAGACCTACATTTGATCTTAGCCAAGAGACCATGAAGCACTTGCCAGGCCTGATCACTACATTAAATTATTTTTAAAGAAAAAAAATGGATAGTTGCTCTTTATGTCGATACAAGGAAACATGAATCACTTCTGTGGCTGAATTATGCTTCTGAATTGTACTACTCCAATTTGTGTTGGATGATGAAGTACAGAAAGCTACAGGTGAGACATAGATCTTTGTTCCCCTAATGAAGGATAAGGGTAGGAATATATTAATTCACTTGGTTGTTCAAACATCCAGTATGCACTAAGGTTACAGGCTCCGCTTGTCATCCTAGCTACGCAGGAGGCTGAGATCTGAGGATCAAGGTTTGAAACTAGCCCAGGCAAAGAAATCTGTAAGACTCTTATTTCTAATTAACCATTAAAAGGCCAGAAGTGGAGCTGTGGTCCAAATGGTAGAGTACCAGCCCTGAACAAAAAAGCTCAAGGACAGCACACAGGCCTTGATCTGAGTTCAGGTCCCAAGACCAATACACATGCACACACACGCACACACACGCACACACACACACACACACACACACACACACACACACACACACACACAAAGCTCCTTTATCATCTAAACAAGGACAATTTAAAGGATGAAAGGGCTGCTTATTACTACACCAAGCTTACAGTTTAACACTAGGACTATTCTGATCAAAATGAGAGGTAGGATCGCCTTAATTACTTTGTACTTTTTAAATACCAAGAATTATAACCACCTTATACAAAAACAAAGAGTATCTGCAGAGGAGAGATAAGATAACTCTTCCTTTCAAGATCCAGAATCAGTGTTCCTGCTGCTCAAAAAAAATACCAAAATGTTTTGTGAGCCTATTGACCACTCAGGTAAAATAAAAGCAGATTCTTGAGGAAGGGAGTATGATAGAAGGGGGTGTGAGACTGAAATATGTGGAGATGTAACAATGTAATCCTCTCCTTATATAACTAATACAAGCTAAGGAAAAAAAATAGTTGCTCAGATCATTCAACCACTGATTTTTCTAACGTGGCACAATTCTCTCCACCTAAGTTGGATAGTCTCTTCTCTGTGTTTGAGAATTGACTGAATTTTTTTTTTTTCCGTCAGTCATGAGGCTTGAACTTAGGGCCTGGGTACAGTCCCTGACCTCTTTTGCTCAAGGCTAGCGCTCTACCACTTTGAGCCACAGCTCTACTCCCAGTTTTTGAGTGGTTAATTGAAAATAAGAGCATCATAGAGACTTTTCTGCCCCCAGGCTGGCTTTGATCTCAGCCCCCTAAATAGCTAGGATTACAAGTATGAGCCACCAGTGCCCAGCTAGGCTGAATTTTTGAGAGGTAATATTATATTCTGTGGCACTGACACGTGATGAGTGGATCACTGAGACCTAGTCCTCCTCACAAAATTGCTCTACCTTGAAAATAAGAAAATCATGCTCTCATGACTCCAGGAAACATTACTCATGCTGGTAGAGATCTAATACAAATAGTCAACCAAAATAAAGCACAACGTAAGTCTTATATGAATCCAAATCAAACAAAGCATACTAAAAACTTTCCCATTGGACTGGTGGCATGGTTCATGTGGTAAAGCACCTGCCTGGAAAGCACAAGGCCCTGAGTAATCCCCCTAGTAATCCCTCTACTATCTCCTCTCTCTCTCTCTCTCTCTCTCTCTCTCGCGCGCGCGCACACACACACACACACACACACATACACACACACATACACTTTGTTCTATAAGAAAGTAAACACAGACTTTCAAACAATTTTCCTCTAACAAGCAGGATTATGTATGGGGTGGGAGGGAAACTTTCTTCCACGGCGTCAGTGCGATGACTTGTCACAGAGAGAGATGCACTGAGGGAAAAGAGCCATCATTCTAGCAACTCCATGGAGCTGACTTCTAATGTTTCTTTCCAATTCCAATCCACCCTCTGAGATCACACCAGTCCTTCGGCCTCTCCGTGTACTTCTGTCTAAACAAATAATAGCTTCAGTTTCCACCCAACCATGTTCTCATCCATTGCAAATATCAGATGTAGATGTCCCCATGGCCAGCAGTAAAGCCAAAGAATGACTGAAATTCCTATTTAGCTCTGGGAAACAGGCCACATATGAAGGAAGAGGGAGGAAAACTTCTCTGCATGTCCCACAGTGAAGTCACTTTTGGCTCTGCACAGATTCAATAAGTGTACTGAATGCCTTGATTTCACCATTTCAAGAAACAGTTGAGGACAGTGAATAGAGTTCAGAACTGCCCAAGATCTTGGGCAGTGTTAGGGATGAATTGTTCCTTTACTCCCAAAATTATATGGCAAAATCCTCATCTCCAGTGAACCTATGGAAAAGTAAGATCTGTAGTGTAATCAGTTAACACTTTTTTGTGCCAGTCCTGGAGTTTGAACTCAAGGCCTGGGCACTGTGCCTGATCTTCGTTTGTTCAAGGCTAGCACTCTACCACTTGAGCCACAGCACCACTTCCAGGGCTTCATGCATGCTAGGCAAGCACTCTACCACTAAGCCACATTCCCAGCCCTGTAGTATGTTCAGTTAAAATGGGGTCTTTGAAATCCAGCATTGGTGGCTCATGCCTATAATCCTAGTTACTGAGATCTGAGGATTATAATTCAGAAGGCAGCCTAGGGAAGGAAAGTCTATGAGACTCTTTTTTTTTATTTTTTGCTTATGTGGTGCTGAAGAATCGAACCCAGGGCCTCAGGCATGCAAAGCAAGCACTCTACCACTGAGCCACCCTCCCAGCCCATCTATGAGACTCTTATCTCCACTAAATTACCCAAAAAAAGCCAGGTGTGGAACTGTCGTGGCTCAAGTAGGAAAGCACTAGCCTTGAGCAAAAGTAGCTCAAGGACAGCACCCAGGCTCTGAGTTCAAGCTCCAGGACCCACACAAACAATAAATGAAATAAAGTGAACCCTATTCTACTTATAAGAAGCAGTTTCATAATAGACAGGCATGCTCACAGAGGGAAGATTGTGCAAATACAGAGAGATGGTGAAGAAATTCACCCTACTAACATCTTAATCTTAGACTTCTAGCATCTAGAACTAAGGAAACAAGCTCCTATAATTTTATTTTATTTTATTTTTTATTTATTTTTGCTGTAGGGCCTGAACTCTGGGCCTGGGCACTGTGCCTCAGCTCTTCAGCTCAAGGCTAGCATTCTACCACTTGAGCCACAGCACCACTTCCAGCTTTTTCTTTTTCTTTTTTTTTTTTTTTTTGTCGGTCGTGGGGCTTGAACTCTGGGCCTGGGTGCTGTCCTTCAGCTCTTCAGCTCAAGGCGAGCACTCTACCACTTGAACTACAGCGCCACTTCCGGTTTTCTGGTGGTTTATTGGAGATAGGAGTCTCACAGTCTTTCCTGCCCGGGCTGGCTTTCAACCGTGATCCTCAGATCTCAGCCTCCTGAGTAGCTAGGATTACAGGCGTGAGCCACCAGCGCCCGGCTCTTCCAGCTTTTTCTGCTTATGTGGTGCTGAGGAATCAAACCCAGGTCTTCATGCGTGCAAGGCAAGCACTCTACCACTAAGCCATCTTCCCAGCCCTCCTATAATTTTAATCCATTTTTTGTTATGGGAGCCTTAGCAAGCCAACTCAGGAAAATTTTAAGTGTCGTATAAAGTATGCACCAAGAGGAAATGAAGTAAAAAAACTTTTAAAAAATATATATATTTAAGGGCATTGATAATATCCTAGGATTCTCTAGGAATCTAACCACTCAGAAGAGAAGCAGTTGTCTAGATACTTGAGCTTTGTGTCTTTGCTACAAAGTTCACTGCTGAATAGGGTTCCACTTGGTGGCTCAGATGAGATTCAGCTCTTTTCCTGTTGTAGCTCAAGATACAATAAACTGCTTAAAGCAGATTATATTAACTTGAACCCACAAAACACTTAATGTTAGAAATGCCGGGTTCGATATACAAGAACTCCAAAAGGAGAAAGGAAAAGCTGAGAGAAGTATTGATATAGTGGTGGAAGTAAAGATGGAATATAATATTTGATTTGGATTGGATAGATTATGAATGATTTTAAGACATAAATGTAAGTGTGCTGTGGATAAGACTTCCCTGGTAACTAGCTATTTTAGCTAGTAACTGTAATTGGAACTCTGTAACCCTGTAATTCTGTAACTCCAACTCTGCTTCTGCTATTTTCTGAGCAATGCAAGCCCTAACCCAGCTGAACTATCACCAGCCTTTGTTCTATTCCCCTGCTTCCTGACAGCAAAACCTTGGCAGGAAATTTAAACTTAAGGTGCAAATTTCTTTTTTTTTCTTCTTTTTTTTTCATCTTTTTTTTCTTTCTTTTTGTCAGTCATGGGGCCTGAACTCTGGGTCTGGGTGCTGTCCCTCAGCTCTTCAGCTCAAGGCTAGTGCTCTACCACTTGAGCCACAGTGCCACTTCCAGCTTTTTCTGCTTATGTGGTGCTGAGGAATAGAACCCAGGGCCTCATGCATGCAAGGCAAGCACTCTACCACTGAGCTACCTTTCCAGCCCCTGCAAATTTCTTGTAGCAATCATTGGCTAAAACCAACACCCAGCCTCCCCCTTTCCCCGCCCTAGCCCAAAAGCTTAAAAGCCGATGTGGGCTGCCACTCGGGGCTGTTTCCTGGGATTCTAACTCCAGGTGCTGTCCTGGCACATCAGCACTTTTCGCTCAATGAAATCTTTTACATTTTTACTGTGGACTGAGTAGTCTCACTGCATTTCCCCACTACAGTATCTTTGCTTGTATCATTTTAAACTCTCCTTTCCTTACACAGTTGGTCACCAAGTCCCTTAGATAGGCCTTTGGAACTACCCTTACATCTGTTGACTCCACCAGTACAGATTGCCACTGCCTTAATACAAACCTGTATCATTCTAGCCAACTCTGTCATCTTCCTACTGCAGGACCTTGTCATGGGTTAGAAGGTCCAGCTTTGCCACTCAAGAACTGTGTACACTCACCCCAATTAAAGCTTCCAAATCTCCATAAATAAAATAAAGGGCCTCACAGCACCTCAGTTCAACTGGAGACTTAAGTACCAAGTAAACAGCATCTGGATTACTACATGGTCAGATATTCAGAAAATACTGGGTGTGTTATTATGAAAGTTTTTAAATCTACCATACTAAAATGTCTTATCATGTTTCCTTCTGCATGATTCCACCAACCACAATTTTTTGTGTTTACTTTCTTGTAGTTGATACTGTAAAATAATAGACAAGTTAGATTTTCCTTTCTCAAATATCACAGGCTTCTCCTTCTTAGGACTTTGAGGTACTCAGAATTGCTCCTCATGTGAAAGTTCCTATCTGTGTTACACAGCTCTCTGTGTAACAACTGGAAAGAAACAACTTATAAAGAGAAAAGGGTTATTTTGGCTCACATCTTTTGAAATTCCAAACCATGATCATTTGGCCTCATTGTTTCAGAGCCTGTGGACAGGTGGTACATCAGAACAAAGCAAAGTGCTTACCTCATGAACCAGGAAGGAAAGAGAAAGTAGGGGCATTCAGAGCCCCACAATTCCCTTCAGGGGTCTACCCACAATTCCCTTGAGGGGCTTACCCCCAATTACCTGACTGAGGACTTTCCACTAGGCTCCTCCCTCATAGGTTCCACTACTTCCTAACAGCAAACATTTAACCCATGGGCCTTTGAGAGACTATTCAACATCTAAACTGACATTTCTCCAGTTTCCTCCATTATTATTCATTCTCCTTACTATTCTCCACACTCCCGAATTCTTTTCACTAAAACACAGCCCTTCTGTGGCCTATTCTGACTTGTGAGACAGGCCTTCCATACAGCCTTTCTACGCAGTCCCTTTGTCAAGCTGATCCTCCAGCCCCGAGGCCCAGCACAGGGCCTATCAAACAGCAGTTTAGGGAACTGGTTTAGGGAAAAGAAAGCCTGGAAAATATGTGCTGGCTCAGTCTTGCTTCTCCTCCATCAGCATTGGCCTAATGTACTAGACTTACTAGTTTTCTAGGGTGGCTGTAAAAAATGACAAAAAAAAAAAAAAAAAACCTAAACAACAGAAACATATTCTCTTATAGAACTAGAGCCCAGAAGTATCAAAGTATTCAGAACCAAAGTATTGGCAGGCACATGTTCTCCAAAAGTGGTAGGGCAGAGTCCTTCCATGCTTTTTCCAGCTTCTAGTGGCTTCTGGTGTTGTTGACTTGTGGTTATACCACTCCAATCAATCTCTGCCTTCATCTTCACTGGCCTTCTTCCCTATGTCTCTTCTATATTTGTAACTTATTGTCTCTTTTCTTTTATAATAATGGCACTGGCCACTTAGGACTCATCCTTCAACCAGGATAATCACATCTGGGGATCTTTCACTAACTCATATCTGAAAAGTCTCTATTTCCAAATAAAGCTACAGTCACAGGCACCTGAGGCTCAGATGCATCTTCTTTGGGTATGCTGTTCAACTCACTTAACTATCAAGAGTCAGGGAAGCCAAGGGGTGAGGGACTTAGAAAGGAAACCACTTTTCCTTTCCCTGAGATACAGGATGAAATTAAGGCTATCTGATCAAGACTATGTGAGCAAGACTGTATGGAGGCTGAGCATGCACCTGCCAGCATCCCTTGACCAGCCTGGGATAGCAGGGAAATATGATTTTCTGCCCAGTTTTCACATTTGGGCACTAGTTATTTTTGGTTTTGGTTTTGTCTTATGAAAGATTATAATTTTTTTGGTGTCAGTACTGGGGATTGAACTCAGGGCTTGGACACTGTCCCTGAGCTTTTGTGCTCAAGGTTAGTGCTCTACCACTTTGATCCACAGAGCCATCTTCAGCTTTATTTTTTTTTTCATCTTCAGCTATTTGGTATTTAATTTGATAGAAGAGCCTCATAGACTTCCCTACCCAGTCTGGCTTGGAACTAAGAGCCTCAGATCTCAGCCTCCTGAATAGTTAGGATGATAGGCATGAACCATCAACACCTAGCTAAGATCACTTATTGATAAGGCAAAAAAAAAAATCACATAAATCTCATTACCTCCGTATCTTTTCCTTCCATATTTACGTTTTTATTTGTTGTTGTTGCTAATAAGGGGGCTTACACTAAATACACAACTTGCATTCTGATTTTCTCTTTTACCATGAAATCAAAATAACTTCTATTGTATTAATATAGCTTCTTTAAATATTTTAATGTATGTTGAATTTAGCTTTTACATTTTTCAAAATTATATCTGCACATAACTAAAAGGTCTTTCACCAGAACTCCCGCCCATTCTCTGCTTTTGTATGACAGTGCTTTTTATTCTTACAACTGATTCCTTCCATATTTACTTCATGTGTCTCAGGAGCATGTTTAGAGTCATATTTTTTATTGTCAAGGTGATGTTCAGAGGAGTTACAGTTACATAAGTAAGGTAATAAGTACATTTCTTGTCAAACTTGTTACCCCTTCCCTCATTTTTCTCCTACTTTCCCTTCCCCTACTCCCCCTCAAGTTGTACCGATCATTTCCAACATCTTGTCTTGTGTGTGTCACTGTTGCATTGGTTCCTGCCTTGTCCTTTGTCTCACCATTCTGTTGTTCCCCTTCTCTTCCCTAGTAGAGTCATATTTATTCATTTGTACCTTTTAGACATTATTTATTTGATGGCTACCCCCTTTATCTAGACTGCTTCTGTCTCTTTCCCATCTCAACCATCACTAAAGAAATTCACACACATACATGCACACATCCACATGCACCTGCTGTCACATCCATTTACATATGCCCACATACACAGATACCCACAAATACACATCCACACTCACCTTCTCATGCTACAGACATGGATGTGTGTCCAGACACATGCATACACATGCACACATCCACATTCACCCACTCATGTCATGTGTATGCACTCATGTCCACGTGTATACATGCATATGCACATATCCACAGTCACCCACTCCTGTTACATCCATGAACATATGCATGCATGCCTACATATATTCATACACATATGCATATACCCATATACCCACTTATATGCATGAATGCACACGTGTCCATGCTCACATGCATACATATTACATATCCTCACTCACCAACTCATGTCACATGCATGCACATACACACTCACAGACTCATGCACATATCACATATCAAGGCAAAATAAAACCTGATATTCCCCTCTCATCCAGTTCCTCTGAGCCGGGAAGAAGGTTGTTAGTTTTTTCAGGTATGGTCTCAGTTTCCATATTTTATTTCAAAGCTTTGTTTCTATTTACATTGCTAAAAAGCCAATCAATGACATAGAGAATTTTAAAAAGTGATTCTTTTATTGTTTAATAGAATTTTTAAAAGAAGCAACCATTTTAGAAATAATTCCTAAAATCATATTTTTAATCATCAGTGATTTTAAACATCCTTGTACATGTCCCAATTTAATGATTAAGAATTTAATTATTAGCCAGGCTTTCATGGCTCACACCTGTAATCATAGCTACTCAAGGAGGCTGAGATCTGAGGATCATGGTTCAAAGCCAGCCCAGGCAGGAAAGTCCATAAAATTCTTATCTCCAATAAACCACCAGAAAACCAGAAGTGGCCATATGGCTCAAGTGGTAGAGCGCTCGCCTTGAACTGAAGAGCTCAGAGACAGTGCCCAGGCTCAGAGATCAAGCCCCATGACCAAGACACACACATATACAAGAATTTAATTATTAACTTATCTTTTGTCTTTGTTTAAATATTCTGAAATGGTTATAAAATTATTCCAGAATATTTCAAAATAAATGAAGTATTTGAAAACCAGTGCTAATGTCCTAGGTATAGAGTGTTGCTTACTTCTAGTATACATCCTATGGATGTTTTACATAAAGAATCAAAGCAT
The DNA here is from genome assembly GCF_019054845.1 of Dipodomys spectabilis. NCBI lineage: Eukaryota > Metazoa > Chordata > Mammalia > Rodentia > Heteromyidae > Dipodomys > Dipodomys spectabilis. The sequence continues at coordinate 20,051,736 of NW_024870683.1, forward strand.
TGGGCTGGGAAGGTGGCTCAGTGGTAGAGCGCTTGCCTTGCATGCATGAGGCCCTGGGTTCGATTCCTCAGCACCACATAAACAAGAAGAAAAAGCCAGAAGTGGTGCTGTGGCTCAAGTGGTAGAGCGCTAGCCTTGAGCTGAAGAGCTGAGGGACAGCGCCCAGGCCCAGAGCTCAGGCCCCACGACCGGACCAAAAAAAAAAAAAAAGAATCAAAGCATTTACTGTCCTATAAAAGTCAAAATCCCTTGTATCCTTCAATTGTTATTATAGCTTCCACCTCACCTCAAAAGAAAGACCCAACAAATTTAAAAGAACAGGGGAATTCAGGGCTGGGACATTATATTGAAGGGATAGTCACAGAGCTTTGAGTTTCATCTTTATCTTTCCTGACTCCTAAGGGCTATAAAACAGAGGCTGCATTCTACAGAAGAACTCTGAACTCCCATGAAATAACTGAAATGTACCTAACCCAGAAGTCATATAAGAACTATAGGCAAGAGTCTGGCTGGGTGGTTCAAGTCTGCTAATCCTACCTACTCTACGGAAGAGTTTGAGAAGATTACAGATTTTAGGTCAGCCTCAGGGATGGAAGACTGGGGATAGTGAGGGAATTTATGAGATTTCATCTCAACCAATAAAAAGATGGGTGTGGTGCTGTGTCTGTTGTTCTAGCTACATAAAATGTTCAAAGTCCAGGCTCGTCTGGACTTTGAACATGTGCGACCTTAGTGGAAAAATAATTAAAACAAAAATGGTGGAGGATGTGGCTCAAGTGGTAGAGTGTTACCTGGCAAGCACAAGGCCTTGAGCTAAAAACCCAGTGCTTATGTACCTTGAGAATAGGGATGGGAGAGGGGAAAATGAGGGGAAATGATGGAAGGGATGAGATTGAGCAAGATGCATTGTACTTATAACCCAACTTACAGAAGTATAGTCTGTTTGTACAACTACTTAATGATAAAATTTTAAAAAATAGTACTACATCTAAAAATGTGGACAAACTTACACTACTCACTTCCATTTTATTTGGCTGAGTCTACAATACAATTTCAGCAAGAAATTAGCATTCATATAACATTAAATTCCCAAAGAAACTAGACAGTTTTACTTTTAAGTGAATAGGCATTTAGGGGAAAGAGACAGACAGACAGACAGAAAGACAGACAGAGAGAGACAGAGAGACAAAGAGGGAGAAAAAAGTTTCTCCAGACAGACAGAGGGTCAGGGGCTCACATTCAGTTGTCTTCAATTGCTTGGGAAACAGAAGAGCACATTTTACAGAGTGTCTCCAAGTATAATGTAAATTCCATGATTCAGGAAGCTTAATTCGACAACGGAGAAATGTCTTGTACTAATTTGTTTCGTCAGCAATTTCTCCAGTTACAGAGTCAAACTAATACAGCAGAAAAGCTTACGGGACTCAAAGTGTCTGGAAGTCTTTAAAGTTTCTTTTATTCCATTTCCTCCTTTAGTATCAATTTTTCCATACTTGATTAACTTTAACCAAAGAAAATATTTTAACATATCTCCCTCTTGAAATATAAAGTAACATGAATGTTTCTTTTTTTTCCAAGTAACTTTTTCCTTTTTCATTCTATAATATGAATTTCTCTTTTCTTCAAATCGGTTCAGAGTCTAGGACATCTGTTTTAAATATAATGCTCTGGGTAGATTTTCCTCCCACGTTTTTGTGAAGTAACACATCTGCCTATTGGCTCATCTTGAACTGCAGATGGAATGTGTGATTCTTTTAAATACAAAAATAAATATGAGGAAATTGCTACATTATTTACATTTAGAATACTATGTTTTGGGGTACGGGTATTGTGGTAAAAGATTTAAGATGTGTGATTTAAGACTTCAAGATCCTGGCAAGCTCCCCAGAAAGAAAGAGAAAAAACAACTAGATTCAGTTGGATCAGTAACATTTCATGTTTTTAATAGGGACAAAAAAACCTGAGCAACTATACTATAGTATCAACACCTAGTACATCTTGTATAGAGCACAGGAACTTGCAATCACCATAAGAATAAACACACAAAAAAAATCTCAGGAATAAAACCAATGCTACATTTGCAAGAAGTAGGAAGGTATAAAACATAAAAATCATAGATAAGGAAGAAAGTATTGTGGTCCAATAGAAAAAGATCTAGTTTTGAATCTTGATTATGTCACTTTATAGATACAAACTAGGACACGATACTGAACGTTCTGCACCTCAGTTTCTCAATTTATAAAAGGAATTCAATAAAACTAAATTCAGACGCTATAAAGAATATACATATAGAAAATCTGTATTGCTGGGCACCAGTGGCTCATGCTTGTAATTCTATCTGAGATCTCAGTATCATAGTTTGAGGTCAGCCCAAGCAGCAAAGTCTGTGAAACTGTTAATTCCAACTAATACTGAAGTAGAGCTGTGGCTCAAGAGTGCCAGTCTTGAATGAGAAAGGGGCAAGCTCTAAGTTCATACTGGCCCAAAAACAAATAAATAAAAATCAATAAATCATATTTAGAAGAATAATTATCTATTATTATCTAATTCCTGTGTAATCTATTTAGAATGAAAGTGAACTTATTAATAGGTAAGACTTAAAATTCACTTCCAAATTGATTTCTATATTTATTGGAATATGTTTTATTAAGTTCCCACAAGGATAATCCTAAGTAAAATAAAAGTCAGTAGCTACTGGGAGTGGAAGAGTGTCTGCTTAGCATGCACAAGGCACTGGGTCAATCCTCTCACCGAATAAATGCACAAATAAATAAAAAGCAAAAAGAGGCAAAGTAAGGAGGTACTCCTCTGAAAAGTAATTATAGAACAAAGGATCTGAAAACTGAGATAGATGAAAATGGAAAAATCAAGGTATATATTAAAGTCAACAAGGGGCAAAATTTTATATTATTAATTTTTATGGGGAAAAAAGGAACTCAATGAAACCATTTGACTAAGCAGAGAAGGGGGAAAAGGAAATTTAGTAACAAATATCTTTTCCTAATTCCTAAAGAGAAGTTAAGTACTCAAAGTTACACAGTTGACAAACAAGAGAACTGAACTTCAAAGTTAGGTTTTATTTCAATCTTTAATCTATACTTTCTATAGTCCTCAAAAGTACTCCTTTTCTGGATCTAATGCTGATCTATTCTCCTTCAAGATCAATTAAGTTATAGATATGTAAGTTATAGATACGTTTTCAGATTACCCAACAATAAACATGAACTCAGGGCCTGTTAAGAGTGTCAGCTATAAGTAAGCAGGCTGAGTGAAAAAGTAAACTCCTGACTTCAAGACTCCTACACTAGTACAAAAAAAAAGAAAGAAAAGGAAAGAAAATCATTCTAATAGTTTCTCCTAAATCCATTTCCAGAAAGTTCATTTAAATCGCTTTGTTGAATTCTACTCCTTTGTACAACTATTTAAAGATAAAGAGTAAGAAAAGGAGGATCATTTAATGTAATGTAAGAACTGGCCCTAGAAATTCAATTTAGGTGGTTTGTATGAAATGTGGTTCATTGAATGTGAGACTATCTGTTGCTCACTAGGGTTGATTCGGCTAATCTGACTGGCTAAGTGGATGTCCCCTTCCCTTATTCACTGGGCCCCTCCCAAATCTCTGACTTTGATTACAGATGATGACCTTCCCCTGTAAAGGACCATTCTTTTCTTTTCTTTTTCTTTCCTTTTTTTTTTTTTTTTCTTTTTTTGTTGTTGTGAGGCTTGAGCTCTGGGCCTGAGCGCTGTCCCTCAGCTCTTCAGCTCAAAACTAATGCTCTACCACTTGAGCCACAGTATCACTTCCAGTTTTCTGGTGGTTTATTGGAGATAAGAATCTTATGGACTTTCCTGCCTGGGCTGGCTTTGCACCACCATCCTCAGATCTCAGCCTCCCGAGTAACCAGAATTACAGGCATGAGCCACCAGCGCCTGGCTAGGACCATTCTTCACTGTGCTCCCCTGCTCGAACCTCCAAATAAGTGCCCAAGAAACATAGTATATTCCCATCCTGCCCCCAGAAAGGGTAACATGTCTGCCTAGTTACGAGGGAAGTGTTTGTTCTCCTTTTATTGCTCCCATAAAGCAGAGTGATCATTGTCTACAGCCCTTTGGTTTTACTGTTTATATTTGAGACACGATGCAATATTGAATAGAGAAGTCTCTGTCATACAGAGGAATGATTTGGATCATGAATGGTTATTTACAAATAAAGCTAGCTTACTCATCTGTGTTTTGTTTATGTTAATTATCAGAGCTAAATGAATCTTTTTGTTTAAACATCTCTTGAATCCAAGTCTCTTTCAGGCATACTTTTGAATACTTTTCACTATCACAAACAAATATTTAACCAAATTTCCAAACTATTGTATTATGATTCCTATTCGCTGTTCTTACCTTAATCTCATCAAATCAACATTAAAAATGAGGACATATTAAATTCACTAGACTAAACACTAGATATTTCATGTGCCAAGTCATGTGCTAGCCATTTGGTGTACATAAAATGAATACAGTTCCTTGTACATTTAGAAATGAAAGGAAACCAAGGGATCTACAAATACTGATCTGTACTGTTACAAAAACAAAAAATCAAGACAATTAAAAAGAATGGAAGGCAATGGGAAAGAGGAACAGATTCCAAGTACAGGACATGGTGGTAGGGAAAGGTAGGATCTTTCTACTAAAATGGAAGCTACCATTAATGAATATGCATGCCATGAGTAGACACATTGCTTTCCATAGTTTGACTTCTTTTTTTTTTTGGCTTGGGGCTTGAACTCAGGGACTGGACACTGTCCCTGAGCTTCTTTTGCTAGTACCCTACAACTTGATCATGGTGCCAATTGCAGCCTTTTTGTTTATATGGTGCTCAGGATTTGGACCCAGGGCCTCATGCATGCTAGGCAAGCACTCTACCACTAAGCCACATTCCCAGACCTTAGTTTAACTACTTATGGGGTAAAAACAGGCCTTGGAATGGGCACTATTCTTTTCACTTTAGAGGTTACATAAATGAGTTTCAGAAAACTTAAATTATTTTCCCCAAATCATATAACTGAGTAAATTATATAATCAGAACACAACCCACAACCTGTAAAGCAGATTGACCAGAAAGAAGAATGGCTATGTGGCAATATGAGCTATGTTTAGTTTAACATGACTTATGGTGATTCAAATTTGTAGAGCTAGGACATTTTTTCCTATGACATTTTTTGGCTTCGCGACTGCAGAAAAAGAATGAAGAAGGCTGAACCGTAATGGTGACAATAGAGTGGAACATGCAAGCAAAAGAAGGGTGACATTGTCGAGGAGGCATTGTACTCATTACCTGAGTTTTAGAATTGTAACCCCTATGTACAACAAACACCTTAATAATAACCGTCAAATTATATTTGAAAAAAGAAATGGAACATGCTGTAAAAGTCTTGAATATTGGATCAAGAAAAGAAGACAACATCACCAGGAAACCAGTTCTGAATTATTGTTAAAAAAATATGATGGAGACTGAGAGACTGCAGAAGACAAAGAAAACAAAGGAAAAATTCTATGGTGGTCAAAAAGTGGAAAAGTTATATCAGTAGCAAGTACAATCAGAGTTGGAATTCTAAATTACAGTTCAAGTAAATGGAGCTAGAGACCAAGATGGCTGACTCCTATAAATCTCAATCTATTCCAAATGATTAGACTGAACAAACTATGCAACTCCTGACTATTAAGGGTTGATTTAAGACTGGGCCCAGTTTGGTGTATTAGTTCTGATGGCAAAAGTCTGCTGAGAAGCTTCTGGAAAGCAGGCATAAGAAAAAAAATCAGGACTTCTTCCTTTGAAGGTTGTAGTGTCTGGGTGTTTCCCATGAAACTATGTCACAGCCATCTTGTTTCAGTATGGTGACAGCTTGACCCACAGGGACTGCAGAAAAGCGAAGTCAGAGCTGTATAGGTATGTGTTACCAAATCAGCTTCGGTTACCCACTTCCTTAGGTTTTTAGGACACATTAAAGTGGAGTTTTCTGTTATTTGCTGTCAAGGTTATCCTGATTGGTTCAAAGGTGGTTTCAGATGGTGACAACTTATTTTTATAATTGTAAATAACTAATATGAAATGAAGTGTGAGGATGAAAAAGAGACCATGAGGACAGGTGAGCCCAAACAGCATGAATCTTAGAGGAAGTAAAATTTTGGACTGATGAGGTAAGAGAAATTCAAATACATTGTTACGTACCTAAGAGTAGAAAATAATGTATTCATTTAATTGACTATTAAATGCTTATAAAATACCAGAACTGTATCTTGGGCTGGGGACACATGGTGAGTAAAAGTAAATATGGTCTTTTCCCTAATGAATCTTTGAGTCTGGCAAACAATATAAACATTAATTGAATAATCACACAACTGAATAATAATTATACTTACCAAAACTATGATTTCCAGGTTGACAATAGAAAAATATATATACTACCTATCATTCTCTCTCACTTCAGGCCCTGGGGGCTGGAATTTGAGCACCTTATAATAAAAGAATTCTAAACTGTAAGACTCAAATGCTGTGCTGAATCAGAATTGAGTTTGCTCTGTGAAACTGAGCACTGGGAGCAGGCTGCTCATGGATGCACTGAGAAGTTTATGAATAGGAGGTAGACATTTTCCCCTAGACTTATACCAGAAACTTCCTTCTATACATCATATTGCGCCCACATGTATGACTCTCTTGTCCAAAACTTCAGAATGAAAGGAGAGAAAGTAGGAGGACTGAATTTTTGTTGTGGAGAATGGGTGAGCAGATGGCAGTACTGTCGGCACACTGCTGTGAGCTGTCCTCCCTCCTCCCAGAGCACTTGGTACAGATGGATATGGATGGAGAGTGAATTCCTCTAGGATCAGGTATTTGTAAGACCCAGCTGATGAACAAAACAGAGGGGACAGAGAAATCCTGACAGCGGGAAGGAGTGGTTTTGAAATTCTGAGTCCTAGACTCTAAACTGGAGACAAAGGAAATGAAGAAAAAAGATTCCTGAAGAGTTACTGGATCACATGTTATAAAGAGGTTGAAGAATCTGTTGGTAGGAGATTATGGTCATAGATAATAGACCAGATGATTCTGTAATTTGGTAAGTGGATCAATTAGAAGCTTCAGTAATTTACATGGGGGGGGGGGAGCTTGCAGAAGAGGGGAGAAGTAGCTGCATAGAATGTACAGAATGTGCTGTGAATGCCATCTTCAGGCCATACAGAATGAGATTGGAGAAGACTACTAGCCATGTGCCAATGTTTTAGAATGCATAGTAGAGGAAATCTTTGGGTAGCAGAGGGTAGCAAGCAAATAAAGCAGAGGGCAATAAAACATAAGGCAATAAGCTTTGCTGGAGAAGCTTTGCATGAAATGGTAGGAGAGTGGTCCTAAGGTATACATAGTTACATAGGAGAGCTTCAGGTATTCTTGGAAAAGACAATGCTTTGGCTTAAAGAAAGGAAGCAGAAGGAAAACTCAGACAATAGGCTGAAAATAATGCAAATAAGTACTGTGGTCCACAGAGCTGTAGGTCATTCCAGGAGAACTGTCAAGAGAGGTTGGAGGGTAGGGGAATGCAGAGTGGTTTGCCTAAGGGTAAAGAAGCAATAAGTATGATGAGGCCTTCACTTGTGCTTCCACTGATTAAAAGGGAAGGAGCAGGATGACATAGCTTTGGTCTCAGTAAGGTTTTTTTTTTTTTTGAGAAAGGTATTGATGGGTCTCAGCAGGCAGAAGATATATTCTATTTGGCTGAGATGATGGTAGATTCAGAAAGTACAGATAAAAGTGTTATTGGACAAGCTTTTATTTCATGAGTAAGTTATTATATGACACATGTTATTTCCAATTGTTTCACTTAAATTTTATAATAACTCTGTGAGTTAAATATCTTTACTTTATCATCGAAATTTTCTAGTGTCATTTAAACTAGATTTCTTGCTCTGTATTTAGTAGGAAATACCCAGTTTCATTTTTGGCCATAGCATTGGTTAATTCTCTTTCAAGCTGAAAAATCCTTCTTTCCATACCTCCCTATATTCATTATTTCGTGACCCTTTTGATTTTCTCTCATTGGTTAGTTTATGAATAGCTTATTGTTTGGTAGCTAAACTGAATACATTTGATGTGTTGATTGGCACAAAATAAAGTTCTATTTTCTTGTCAGCTTTTAATTACTTCAATTCATTAGTCCATCCTAAAATCATGTGAACCTTCCTGAGCAGCTAACTCACAATGTTGACTGACATGGAATCAATTAATAAATTAAAGCCTTATTTTTTTCCAGTCATCAGTGCAAGCAAGGCAAGGCTATCTTTGTCATCTTGCACTGTATATAGTTGGTATTTGAACCCTATTGACCTTACATTTATTGCTATCGAATTTCATCTTGATCTTCTTGTCTTGGTCCATTGCCTTGGATACAGTTTTCCAAGATATTCATTAACTGCCAGCTCTGTGAGATCTAAAATTTTTTGTGGAGAACAATACTTCAATCAACATCCAAGTTACTGATTGGAATGGTTATGGAACATCTCAAAGGACTTGCATTAATTCGTTCCCCCTTTGTTTCTGGCATTTAGGTCAGCGGTGTTCAGATCTCAGCATATTTAGGAGTCTTCTGGGTAGCTTGCAAATTCCCTAGACTTATATCTAGAGATTCTGATTCATGAGGACTAGAGTGTCATCGATCAGCCCCCATACCACACTTCTACGTTTACATAACACTATGTCTCTCTCGGTCACAAGCATGTTGCAGAAGTCATGCCATATACCTTACTGAAGGAAGAAGAGGCAATCTCTATTGAATTTTCTTCCTCCACCTTGCCTGGCTCCCTGTCAAGGGACAAATTTGGGTTAGTGTGACATAAAACCCAAGTTTCCTATTTATGAACAATGTTACATAAATGATAAACAGAGACTTGTCCTCCTGAAATTTTACTCAATTAACAAATATTAGATGCAAAATACATGCCAGATGTATTAGTCTATATTCCTATCAATGGTGAAAGTGTTTCCTTGTGCTGTTAAATTGAGTATAACAACTCTTAATCTACAGTTTGATGGAAGAAAGTAAACATATTTGAGCTGCATTTTATTATCATCTGCAGTACAGCTTTTTTCACATATTTTTTGGCCATTGAAAACTCTCCACTGATTTCCTTTTGCTATTTTTCAATTGTTATACACTTATTTTTTTCTAATAAACCTATAGTTTATGGCTGATATTTTCAATCTGTTATGTGGGTTATAAGCACATTTCTCAATTTCTTTGTTTCTCTGCTCCCTGTATATGGTTCATCTCTTAATGCTTTGACTATTTTTTTCTTTTATAGTAAGTATGTTCTATTTCTTGGGCAGGCAAATCTAACAACTTTGCTGAAATTTCTGCTGTCATGCTGAGAAAGGCTCTCTCCAAGATTGTATATTCAGTGTTTTCCTAAGAAAAATAAACTTTCAGCTTGTATGCATTTACACTTTTTTTTTAAGATAGGGTCTTGCTATATGGCTCAGACTGACCTCAAACTCATGATCTTCCAGCCTCAGCCTCCTGACTGTGGGGTTACGGGTGTGTACTGCCACTATGCCCAAGTGCAGTTTTCTTCTCACAAAGCCACAATAGCTGTGACTGAAGATAATTTGAAAAACAGCGCTATGTTTTACCACATATTATTTTTATCCTCATCATCACTTTGAATAATTACATTTCAACTTTGAGTCAATATTTTAAAAAATCATCTTGAAGGTGAGTGCTTTGCTTATCATAATTTTTATCTTAATGTATTTTTCACCTATCATAGCATAAGATGTTATTCAAAGATCAGACACAGGCTAGAAAGAGACTGCTGTGTTGGCCCAGGAACATGGTGAACACAGGCCTGATGGCACCACATGAGTAATCTACTGGGAGCCCCACAGATCTTGAGAGGAGATTCTGGTAAAAGCATCACCATGCTGTGGTCAAACATAATAAGGGCTCAGATTCTTTCCTTTAGCCTTAAAGGGTAATGCTGCTTCTGACAACTACCAAGGTCAGCCACCTCTGGGTTGTACAGCAATAAATTCATTTAATAGGCAGCCGATGAGACAGAACCTACTTTTCCAGATGCTCCACGACTTCCTGAAGCCTAGTCTGATGATCACTGTTCTACCGCACTATTTCAAAATCTGTTATATTAATAGTTTTGCTTTATGAGATATCAAATATAGGTATAACAAATGTGGCAACTTTATTATGACAGGACATTGAAAAGAACCACAAAGTATTAAAGTAATTTAACAACTTGGCATAATTAAAACCTCTTAAATTAATCAAGAGCAAAAAAAAAAAAAAAAACCAAAAAAATTTAACTTCAGGTCAGCCAAAATGTCTTAAAACTTTGGAATGAAAAACAAACAAAAATATTATTTAATTCAAACAGGTAACAATAATTAATGATAATAAGCATTCAAATTATACATATAACATGAAATGCATATATTTGAAATATATGCAGATAATATATACTTTGAATGTACATAATATATATATTTTGAATATCTATAGCTTGAATATATAATACATATATATATAAATTTGAACCACTACCACAGTGTAAAAGTTGTGGTAGTATATATAAAATTGAAGACATCAATAAAAATAGACAGCAACAAGATAATATAATAAGCAATTAAAAGAACTTAAGGCTAGAGGTATGGCTCAAGTGATAGAGTAATAGCCTTGTAAACAAGCACAAGATCTTGAGTTCAAATCCCAGTTCTTAGCAGGGTACCAGTGTCTCATGTCTGTAATACTAACTACTCTGGAAGCTGAGATCTGAGGATCATGGTTCAAAGCCAGCCGGGGCAGAAAAGTCCCTGTGAGGTTCTTATCTCCAATTAACCACTCAAAAACTGTAAGTAAAGCTGTGGCTCAAAAGAGTAGAGAACATTAGCCTTGAGGAAAAGAGCTCAGGGACAGTGCCAATGCCCTGAATTCAAGCCCCATGACTCACAAAAAAAAGAAAGAAAAAAATCAGTTCTGCCTAAATACATAAGTCCAACAAAAGAGCAATAATATATTCTCTGCCAATCAGACTCCTATAGTTTAGAGTTCTGGTACAATACATAGTAGCCCACTATAACATGAGCAGGATATATTCTACTGTCTTGACTATTTATTAATTCTTTGTTAGCTATTCATATGTGTGTTGCGTGGAAGGTATGCATGCTCCTAAGCAAACAGTAATGCCCCTAGAAGGCATTGCCTTTCATACTTGTGCATAAGTGCCAAAGCATAGAAAATTTATGTGCAAAGAAGTGTTCATCACAGTTACTTTATACTACACAAAATGGAGACAACCTAAAATGCCGAGGAGTAGAAAATAAGTACGCATCCTATTCTCTGTAGGCCTTGTGGCACATTTGGAACCTAAGACAGTAACAATCTCAAAGATGCAAACTAGGAAAATCCTTGTGATTGGATAATAAAGGTAAAATAAAACAACACATACTATACAACTATAATAAGCATATGTCAATGTTTTGAAATAACTGAGAAATAACTAACAAGATATCACTAGAAATTGTTATGGTGACAGGTTATGGATTTTTTCCTTTTGTTTTGTACAATAACCTTTTTTATTTTAGTTGGGTTTTTGTTTTGTTTTGTTGGTCATGGGGCTTGAACTCTGGGCCTGGGCACTGTCCCTCAGCTCTTCAGCTCAAGGTGAGTGTTCTACCACTTGAGCCAGCACCACTTCCTAGTTTTGTTTTTTTGTTGTTGTTTCTTTAACAACATAGCCAGGCTAGCCTCTTATTCACAATCCTCCTGCCTCAGAATGCTAGGATGATAGATATTTGCCATCACAGTCTGCCTTGTTGTATTTTTTGTTGTTTTTTTTTTGTTTTTTGAGACAGTTTCACCATGTTGTCTAAGCTAATCTCAAACTACTAGGCTCTAGTAACTTCTAGCCCGCCTCAACCCCTGATTAACTGGTACTACAAGTTATGAAGTGACTTTTAAATGAAAAAATATACTATATATATATATACATATATAGGGGCTGGGAAGGTGGCTCAGTGGTAGAGCACTTGCCTTGCCTGCATGAGGCCCTGGGTTCAATTCCTCAGCACCACATAAGCAAAAAGAAAAAAAAAGCCGGAAGTGGCCCTGTGGCTCAAGTGGTAGAGCGCTAGCCTTGAGCTGAAGAGCTGAGGGACAGCTCCCAGGCCCAGAGTTCAGGCCCACAACTGGACCCAAAAATATATATATATATACATATATGTATATATATGCGTATATATATATACGCATATATATACATATATGTATATATATGCGTATATATATATACGCATATATATACATATATGTATATATATACGTATATATAAATGTAGAGAGAGAGAGAGAAGTGTCATGTTTACTTCCATGATTTGGCAGGTCATGATCCCAAATCCTCAAGGTAATCAGAGCTACAGAGTCTCCCAAATAAACATAGATCCCTATTTGTATCCATTTTCTTGGATGTTCGCCCACCCCTCCCCTTCCCAAAGACAGAATTCCTAGGCCTGGCTACCATCTTAATTCAACCATGTTCAAGGTTTGGGATGATACCAAAAAAGGGAGAAGGAGGCTTTAATGGACTGGATGGACAATAAGCCTGTAGAGTAAAATTGTAGTGCTGGAAGATTGGACAACCACATACATCTTAATTCATAGATAAATATTGCCTTTTGAAAGAATTAAGGAGCCTGTCTTTGCTAAGTGATGTGGTCACCCCTCTATCTAGGTCAGAGAAGTAGACTGAAAGCATGAGACACTGGAGTTGAACCAATTGGTGATGAGCCTAAGACCTCATGAAGCCCTCACTGGGAAAAGGAGTAAATAGACACCTTCCTCCACACTGCCCAGTCTTCATGCTCCTTCCTTCCCTTGTCAGATTTTCTCCATCAAGGGCATCTTAGCAATAAGCAAGAAGATAGACCTCATAAGTATCTTCCTGTTCATATTTAAGGTGACAGAGTTGCCCTGAACATATTCAGCACATGTTTTTCTTTCACTTTGGGCCCAAAGAATCTGGGAACCTTTCTGAGCCAAATAACTTGAAAGTATAGTAGAATAATTATTAGGGGGAATATCAAATAGATATGGTTAGAGATGTGTATAACCTTTGCTGAAAAGAGAGACTGAATTCTGCAGGAAAACCATGAGCCATTAAGAACAACTAAAGCATACTTCTTAGAAGCAGCCAGTATCTCCGATATTAAGTGCCTAACTAGGCAAAGAACATTCTTCAGCCAACTGCAGAACTCTTCCTGAGAGGAGGACTAAGTACAATTGTGTCTCTCTAGTTAAATTTCTAATAATGTTTTACCAGCCCTGTAATTTACAAACCCAGGCAACTCTCTCATTGGCTCACCCAACATAGTAGGAAGTAATCTTGGAAAAAAAGAAATCAGAGTCGTTGACTTTGAGGTGAGGGAAATGGAGGAATATTGTCTAGATAAAAATACAGGGGAATTTCCCTGGATATAAGTAATGTTCTTGAGCCATTGATGGTTTACATCCACAATACTAGCTTCTCAGCAGGCTGAGCTGAGGATCCCAGTTTGAAGCTAGCCCAGGCAATAAAGTCTGTGAGACTCTTGTCTCCACTAAACTACCAAAAAGAACTGGAAATCAAGTTGTGACTGAGAAAACTGTAAAAGGGAAGGAAGAGAAAGTGGAGGCTAGGCAGTATGATTTAAAAAACTAGAGAGAAAAAGTAATCAAGTCACATTCTCAGTCTCTACTCTAAACAAATTATGAAATATACATACCGGCCTCCAATGAACTCTTTCACATCTTACATTTTTGAAGTTATAGCTTTATCCTCTCAAAAACAGAATTGTCTGCTCTGTTTCAGTAAAATCATGCTAAAATCATGACCATCTCAAGGTTCAACTTCCAAGACTTTGCCTTCTGTGGGGTGAAAGGAACTAGCTAAGGTTCTCTGTGATCCCCAGAAATGGAGTCTATTATAAACAAAGGAAAAATTTATAGGAAGGATTTAGGGAAGCTCCTGGGTTGAAGGAAGGTTTCAAAGCTTATAGAAAAGAGACTTCTCTGGAGAGTTTAATGTCAGGGAGCCTGGTACCATCCCCAGAGAACAATGCTGAAATGAAAGAATTATAATTAGAGATTTTCAAAATTCTGCCCATAAGCTAAATTTTTGGCAAAAAGACTGTCAGTGGAGAGAGGTGATTTTTGAAATGGAAATTTAGGTACTGTTGATACAGAATTTTCTGCTGTTGTTCTCACATAGCCCTTCTGGCTCCATAACTGAGAGAGAGCATTAGGGTTGCAGCCTGTTGGGGTTGATGCCTGATTAGTGTTGTAGTTCAGTGGTAGACCACACCTGCCAGTGTTGCAGCTCTACAGTCAGCCCTGCCGAGCCTCCTCCGGATCCTGTCTCAGGAATTTAACAAATAAAATCCAGGACAGTGGAAAGAATGTGTGGAAAAACTTTATCCAAAAGTATCTGCCACAGCCTCCACCCTCATCCACCCTCTTGTCTTCAACAGGTGGCTCTTTCTTTGTTTCTCATCTTGGTAGCTCTGATCTAGGGATGCTTATACCTTGGGCTATGTTCTGATTAGTTGCCTCTATTACAGTTAGGTGTTGTGGAAGATAACACTTTGTTGGTTGGGTCCCACAATGTTCTGATTGGGTGCTAATTCCCAATTAGAGCCCTCGGGCAAACTTTCTCCAGGGTTGTGGGTGATAGGAAGGGGCAGAGACAAGATGTTCCCAAACAATGTCTCTCCTGCATCTGGTTTTGGCTCAGTAGGCCAAAATGCTGCCGGGAGCATTGGGTAAAAACCTAATTTTCTCTTTTATTGTCTCCCCCCCAAAATTGGAATAGATGCTGAGCAGCCTGAAAACAAAACGCAGCATATTTACCTTTTTCTATCATCCTTAAGAAAGACTCTAAATACCTTATTATTAAACGCCCATCTGCTTTCAGTCTCATCTACCTCTCTCCTGTTTTGTCACTCCAACTCTTGTCTTGAAACCATCTTAAAATTCCCACCCAAATTTCTTAGGACGGATCCGTTTCCCTTTCCCAGCCACAGAAGCCAGAACGTCACCTGGAAGCCTCGTTTCTCCATAATCACCACCAGTGAAGACTAGGGGTTGAAAACTTGCCTAATTCACATCACTGCATCTCAATCATCACTGTGTATACGTGAATCTACTTCCTGATACAAAGATCTTCTGTGGTGATTGGTGAAGATGGGACCCAGGGCCGACTGGTAGTCCAATCTATCAGAACCTGAGCAAAACCAAGGAAACTCCATGGCCCACCAGAGTGCCTCTCTCTCTAGAACAGGAGTTTTTTCAGTGTCTCTAGGGTGATTGCTTCTTAGGATTGCTGCTGCCTGGACAGGGGAGTGATGGAAATCAGTATCAGGGTAAGCCATCTTAGACAGCTGGATCTGAAAGAACTAGCTATGATCAATGGGAATTTCTGAGTAGGAAATGGAGACTTGGCTCCTGAGTTGCACATGTGGGCTGTGTTTATCTGAGTCAGGAAAGCCTGGCTCCAAGGCTGACACACTAGCACAGTTGTTGCTGGTGCCTCTGGGGTAATTTGAACCACACCCAGCAAGGATTGGCCTCTAGTGTGAGAGACTCTGAGCCAGCTAGAATTGTTCTTTCCATAGGCACCACACCCCTGGATTTTCAGGGTTCCCTCATCATACCACCAATTCCACAGTGAAAGGGCACACCTATCAGCAGATAACAACCCAGAGAGTTCAGCCGATTTTCCAGGTTTTGACTTCATTTCCTCCAGAGCATTTGCTCCTCATTTTACTGGTTACAGAGGGCTACAGCTGCTTTATTTGGCTGCATGTGTCACTCAATATAGAATATTAAGCAGACTAAAAAGCTACAGCTGGCTAATTCATACCCAGAAAAATTTTACTCCAGTTTGGGCTTCAAAAATTACTATTGAGTTTAAGTGGAACTGTTTAGATTTCTCTAACATTCTCAATTTTTTTCATCTGCTTAAAAAAGGATCTGTCTGCTTTAGCAATGGAAAATAAGTATCAAATGTCATGAAATTTTGACCATCCAACTGCTAGTATCTAAAGTTCTGATGAAATTCCATAGCTTCTGTAGATTAAACATATTAACAATTTAAAATTTTTAACACAGATGTTTTCATTTAATTCTTCTTAGGTTGACTTAAAGTATAAAATATCAAATGTAATGATATAAAAATAATATATAAATATTATTATTTTAAAATAACAAGGAAGTCCAAGAATTTTTAATGAACTATAACCTTACTCTTGCATAAATTTTGAAAAGTTTATCTTTTCAATATGTATATATTTGCTCAGACATAAATATTGGAATTACAAAATGAGGATCAGAGATACATGTGATTTTGTAAACCCCAATTGTGCGTGTGTGTGTGTGTGTGTGTGTGTGTGTGTGTGTGTGTGTGTGTGTGTGTGCGCGCCAGTACTGGGGCTTGAACTCAGGGCCTGGACATTATCCCTAAGCTTTTGTGATCAAGATTAGCACTCTATCACTTGAGCCGCAGCTACATTTCTAGATTTCTTGGTGCTTAATTGTACATATGAGTCTCATAGACTTTCCTGCCCCGACTGGCTGCAAACCTTGATCCTTAGATCTCAGCCTCCTGGGTAGCTTGAATTATAGGCATAAGCCACCAGCACTAGGCATAAACCCCATTTTTAATTTTGCAATATATTGTTGATATGGATATAGGAAAGCAGTATGCAAAATGTGCAATGTTTTGCAAATGCTTCCTAATGCCCTTATCATAATGGCCAATTTTACCATTGACTTCACAAAAATAAGCAACTTTCTTAAATAGAGATTAATTATAAAGTAATATTTTCATCCTTAGGAATCAATATTGTGGTTAAAAGAAAACAAATCAAAATGTACAGAATGCTGAGAGATAAACAGAGGTATCACCGATATAAAGGTGTTAAAGTAATTCTAAATCTACCAGTTCTGCTATACTAATACAATAATTAAATTACAGCAGATTTTTATCACAGATTTGCTTATTATATCTTTTTGATAGTTAAGAATACAAATATTTGGGGCTGGGAAGGTGGCTCAGTGGTAGAGCGCTTGCCTTGCATGCATGAGACCCTGGGTTCAATTCCTCAGCACCACATAAGCAAAAAGAAAAAAGCCGGAAGTGGCGTTATGGCTCAAGTGGTAGAGTGCTAGCCTTGAGCTGAAAAGCTGAAGGACAGTGCCCAGGCCCAGAGTTCAGGCCCCACAACCGAACCCAAAAAAAGAAAAAAAAGAATACAAATATTTGATAACAGAGAAATAACTAAGAAAATATCATTTAGTGTAATACTCAGTCCTTAAAATATGTTTAAGTTTCTAAAAACATTATAAATTCTTATAATGGAATGTTAATCACCTTCACATGACTGTAACAAAATACCCAAGATAATTTGCTTATAAAGAGGAAAGGTTTATTTACTTCAAAATCCTGGAGTCTCCAGTATGAGATTAGGTAGACCCATTTCTTTGACTCTCTGATGGGGGTGCCAGATGGTAATGGTCAGAAGTACAGGGTGGATGGAGCACATGGCAAAGAAGCCAAAAAAGAGACGAGAAAGAGAGCAACTGAGTTCCCACAATCCCCTTTAAGGGAACACCTTCAATCACTTATGGAACTTCTAAAGACTTAACTATTTCCCAATAGTACCACCATGATGGCAAGCCTTTAACCCAGAGAACTTTGAGGGACATTTATCCAAACATAGTAGTATGGAAAATCCAAATTCATGAGTACTTCATTAGTCTTGTGTTATTTTGCTGTTGATGTTTTGTTTTGTCAGTTGTGGAGCTTGAACTCAGGGCCTGGACACTGTCTCTGAGCTTTTTTTGCTCAAGGCAAAAAAAAAAAACATTGGAACCACAGTTTCACTTCTGGTTTTCTGGTGGTTAATTGGAGATACAAATATCACAGACTTCCCTGTCCAGGCTGACATTGAACTTCAGTCCTCCAATCTCAGCCTCCTGAGTAGCTGCAATTACAGGCATGAGCCTGGCTGGGTTTTGGTTTTTTGTTTTTTATGTTTAAACAAAGAGATAACCATTTAGGTCTTCCTCTTACCCAGAAGCGGAATGTATAGCTTCTTATCACGCTTCATCTATTCTAAATCTCCATCTTAGACACATGGGTATGCACAGTTTTTTAGTGTGGCTTCAGGTCTCTGACCGTTATAGGAAACTGGATACACACTGAAGTTTAGATTTGTTCGGATATACTGCCATGGAAGACTTCTCTGTACTCTCCACATTCTTTGCATTTCTTCCCTGACATATGACCTCTTACTGGAAGCAAAGGCATATCTTGGGACATAACCCATCACTGTCCTTGGCTCCTTTAACCTATGCAACTGTCAGGCTGCTGACATTGAGTAAAAAGACATTCCTCATTGGCAGTGGGGAGAGTGTATGGAAGTTCGAGAGGCAGCAAAGTAGATCTGATGCCTTTACAAAAGAATTCACATAGATGAGGTGGGGTAGGGGCTGTCTTTTTTCTAGACAAGGAATCTTTTGTCTCTCAGAACTAAGCCCAGATTGTAGAGGTAAGTCAGAAGCTTTCTGCTTCCTTTCTCAGGCTACCTTGCTGGTGTATGACATTCATAAGGAAGTGTGGAGTCATCATGATCTTTTTGTCTCAATCCAGCCTCTGTGCAGCTGAGTTTTCTTCTAATTTCTAGAATATAATCACCTATTATCCACAGTAGCTAATATCTTTACTCTTAGTTTTATTTGGCTTAAGGGTATTTAGTTTTATGTAGCAATTACATCCTAATTACTGGGAAAGGGCATGTCATATATGGAGGGGCTTTGTTTTGTTTTGTTTGTGCCAGTCCTGCAGTTTGAACTTAGGGCCTGGATGCTGTCACTGAGTTTCTTTTGCTCAAAGCTAGCTCTCTACCACTTGAGCCATAGTGTCAATTCCAGCTTTTTGTGAGTAGTTTATTGGAGAAAAGAGTGTCACGGGCTCTCCTGTCCAGGCTGACCTTGAACCATGATCCTCAGATCTCAGCCACCTGAATAGCTAGGATTACAGACATGAACCACTAGTGCCTGGCCATATATGGGGTTTTAAAACCAAGCTTGGTAGCACTAAAGCAAATGCTAAGTGAGGCTCATTAAATAATTAGTTGCAATTACCTGATTAATAATTACCTACTAATTAGTGGTAATCACAATGATCACAGCTCACAGTCTTAAATTTGTTGTTGAGAGCACCTGATTATATGGAGATGTTTATATTTCTTTGGAAATCATCCAATGCATACACTTTACTTATATAATTTTTTCCATAGAAACTAATTTGGAGGTTGGCTAATCTCATACTTATTTCTAAATTTGTTTTCTTCTCACTTAGAAAAATGTGCTAAGGAGCATTGAATTAAGATGATTAGAGAAGAAAGTAATGTAAAATTAGAAAAATAATTTTCCTTTGTTTATGGATTTTTTTAAATGACCAATTGAATTTGAGGACCAATTGCTTTGAAGTAAAATAGTGCCCAGTGAACATAGCAGACACACCACACTATCCACTGGACACAGGCAAACGGGAATGACAGCAATTACAGCACCAATGACATTTCAGGTCTAATTACCTACTTGAAGCCTACAGGTTGGAAGGAGGAGCAAATCTGCAGCCATTAAAACATGATAGCAATGACAGCAGTCACATATCAAGAGGTTTCCTTTAAATACAAATCCACAATGCATGTTTTCTCTCGTAGATGGAAGTTAATGTAACATATAAACTATAAACATATATGAAAACATATACACAGTCATATGCATATATACACAAATATATTTACTAAAGTATGGTATACAGGGGAGAGAATTGCAATGGTGGAAGTCCTTTGAACATCTAACTTATAGTTTAAGGAAATGAATACCAGAGAGGAAGGGAGGAGGAATGGAGAAAGGAAGGGTGGGAGAATGTAGTTATAACATTCAATATACATATGTGAAAATGGAACCTGATAACATGGGGATGAGTGGGGTTGGGAGGGACAGGAGAGGACAATGGGGGTAACAGTCAAGACACATTATACTCTTTCATTGACATGTTGAATTGAAACCACTTGTACACTATTTAACAAAAAAGCCAGGCACCCGTGGCAATTGCCTGTCATTCTAGCTACTCTGGAGGCTGAGATCTGAGGATCATAGCTCAAAGCCAGCCCAGGCAGGAAAGTCTGTGAGACTCTGATCTCCAATAAACTACTCAGAAAAAGCCAGAAATGGTGCTGTGTGGTTCAAGTGGTAGAGTGCTAGCTTTGAGCAAAAGCAGCTCAGGGACAGTGCCCAAGCCCTGAGTTCAAGCCCCAGGACCAGTAAAACAAACAAACAAATAAATAAAATAGATGTATATATATTATAGTAATAAATAAGAAGCCATGAAAGTAACTGAATGGATCTTTCCTTTCAGGCCACAAGTGAGGCTCTTGCCCTGTTGGGGCTGTGCTTTGCTATGGCTTATGTGTTAACAGCTACATGCTGAGGGTCTTGCAATCACTGTTGACAGCAAAATTGTAAGTCAAGCTTTAAAGTTACTTTAAAGCAAGTGAAATAAACACCCACTGGGAAAAAGAGGAAAAGCTGTTGCTTGAGAAAAAGATAGAGGCAACAGATGTCACAGCCAAGAACCCTCTGGTTCATCCCACACAGCAGGGCCAGGAAAATGACCTGCTCACGTCTCTCAGAAGAGGCCGTGGAGACACAGCAATACATAGCCTGTGAGTCCCCTGGCAAGAAAGGCCTTGTTGCCCAGTGAGCTAGGAGGAATGCCAACAGGACAGAGTCTCCAACAGAGGGCTCATGTTTGGTCAGCCTCGGCTGTGTAGAACTGTTTTGTCCAAAGGCTTATTCTTTACCAGGCATTCTGGAAATGGGTTATCCATTTGCAAATTTGGATGTGACAAAGGATGACATTAATATACATATCCTGATTCCAAGCACCATGAAAATTTAAAAAGTGAATGGGAAAAGAGTATGAAACAGAGAGGGGATAAAAGGGTAGAAAATAAAATAATTCCATGTGCCCAGATTATCATGCAATGCATATTGTGCAAAATCTTGTACAAATGATAGCAATAGGCTATTACACATTTGCATCTAAACCCATCAAGAAATTCTGAATTCACAACAAATGTGTAAGTGAAGGAATAAAACATGCAAAGACAACAAAATATTGTAAAAAAACAAAAACAAACAAACAAAATCATGTATGGGCATTTGAAGATAAAAAAAGGCCAATTGTGTTTCAGACTGTAAAGATAAACTTGCGCATATTCTTCCCCCTTCAAACTAGCAAATTGAATGTGATTCCAATTCTCATTAGGAAAGTTAAAAAAAGACCCTGAAGTTCATCTGAAAGAAAAAAACAGACACAATGATTGCAATATTTTGACTGACAAGAATAAGCTGAAAGAATTGTGTTACCAGATTTGTGTGTGTGTTCACACTCATGTGCTCACAGCAGTCCTGAATCCTGAACTCAGGCCATTGTATCTGAGCTTTTTTGTTCAAGTCTAGCACTCTGGAACTTGAGCCAGAGCTCTACTCCTGGCTTTTTGGTGGTTAGTTGGAGAGAAGACTCTCACAGACTTTCTGCTTGCACCGGCTTCAAACCCCAGATCTCAGCCTCCTGAGTAGCTAGGATTATAAGCATGAGCCACTGGCACCCAGCACATTAAGAGACTTTTTTAATGCAATAGAACAATATTTAAAAACCATGTGAGGTATGGGTAGAAAAGAAGATGATCCCAAAGATCACAGTAAATCGTAAGAGACCAAAATAGTCCCAAGCATATATAACAATTCAGTACAAGAATCATTTACTGCTCCAAAGATTCAGAAATTTTGATATAGCTGGGACTCAACAACACATTCTGCTGATGACGCAGCCCTGGAGCTGGAGGTTCCAACACGGATTTGATCATGTATCTGGTGCTTCAGCTAAGGTGGGTGGGATGGATGGGGACTAGCTGAACCTACTCTGTCTCTCTGTGTCTCTCTCATCTCTCTGTCTAGCTCTGTCCCTTGCCAAAATCTGTAGAATCTCACCTTCTCTCTGTAAACTCATATAGTGTGCATTACTTTACATGAGGTGATCCCAGGAGAACCAAACAGAAGTTTCTCTGCCCCTTAAGACCCACGAGTAACAATACAATGTATGACTGAATTCTGTTGGCCAATGGCAGTCACACAGGCTCAGACTGAAGGAAAAGGCAAACAGACTTTCATTAGTCAAGTTTCAAGGGTATAGGAAGAACTGTTTGTGTCCATTTCTGTAGACAACTTCCCAGAATAAAGTTTGTTATCATTATGAAATACACACACACACACACACACACACACACACACACACACAAATGAGTATACTGAGTCAACTGTTTTTGCAGATCAGCTGCATTAAGTGTTGCCTTTTAAAGAACAAAAAAATTAAGGAAGGTTCCTTAACTCATTGTATGTTTATAAAGCCTTTGATTCCCAAAGAATAAAACGAATAAACCACTCTTCTATTAAATTGAAATAACTACATAAATAAATTGAAATAGTAAAATAGTATCATGTTGAATCCCATGATACACACAATAAAGAAGATATTGAGTTAAATTCCAGATAGGCTCACATCAGACATTTTAATTAGCATAATTCAGCCATTTTAACAAAATAAAAAAGGAAATAGGATGAACATGACAACGGATAGGGGGAATGGACTTTTTATTAGTCAAAAATAATTTATGATTCTACAGAATTTTTGGCAAGTAATATTAAAAGTGAACTTTCTTAACTTGATAAACAGAATCTACTGAAAGCTTACAACCATCCCCTGGAATGGCAAGAAATTGGAGCATTTTCCATAAAGACAGGAACATGATAAGGATATCCACAGTCAATGCTTCTATTCAGAAGCACTAACCAGAAGGATACAGAAAGAATAGATAAGTGGTGTTGAGTTTGAAAGGAAGAAACAAATTATAATTCAAGCTAATCTCCAATGTCTCACACTTGTAATACTAGCTACTCAGAAGGCCAATATATGAGGATCATAGGTTTAAAGCCAACCCAGGCAGGAAAGTCTGTGGGATTCCTATTGGCAATTAACAAGCAAACAACAAGAAGTGGAACTATGGCTCAAATGGTACAGTACTAGTCTTAAGCAAAAAGGAACAACATCCAGGCCCTGAGTTCAAACCCCAGGACCAACATAAAAAATAAAAAAGAAAGAAATGTTGGCTGCACAGTGCTGCTGTTACACTGATGACCCCCAGACTGACCAGGAGCCAGGGCCCCCAGCGTGTCATTGGGTGAGGTTATTATACCACATACTGCTAGCCCAGGAAAGGAGCCAAATTCAAAACTAGAGAATAGTTTCTACTGAATGTATATCACTTTCATTCATACCATTGTTAGTCAAAAAAGCCATAGCTTGGCTAGGCACTAGAGACTCATGTATGTCTGTAACCTTAGCTACTGAGTGCTCAAGGATCAAAGTTTAAAGGCACCCCAGGCAGAAAAGTCTATGAAACTCCATCTCCAATTAAGCAGCAAAATGCTAGCCTAGAGAAGTAGTTCACTAAAAAAAAACACAATGAAAACTTGAGATCCTGAGTTCAAGGCTTTATACCAACACACACACACACACACACACACACACACACACACACACGCACATACACAAGTTGAAATATTTTAAGTACTTGAAGACTATCTCTATTGTCTGTGACATTACTTAAACTAAAGAAATGCTCAATATGCATTAAGTATAATGTGATTTAAAATAATAATGATTCACAAACATTGATATGCTTAGAACCTTTCTTCAAGAATTTTCTGCAGAGAAGATCATGGGTTTAAGGCCATCCAAGGCTCCAAAACAACAGCAACAACAAAAATTATACAGAAGGCCCAGCTTAAGCCCTTCTTCCTAATTCCTGCTTGTCCCAAGCCCTGTGCCGGCCCTAAGAACTTATTTCTAGAAACCCCAAAGATAACATGGGAAATGATAAAGGGAAAAAAACCTACTATATAAAAAGGATATTGACTTTATATTTTGAAAAGGTTGCCATCATGAGGAAAAAAGTTATATAAATTAATGGGCAAAATTGTATGATCTCAATAAGATAACTACATGCATATACATATGTACTGATCAATTTTGGTTTTTTAGATATCTATATTTTTCAGGGTTTTAACTAGGACAGTACAGCCTTTTCATAATTAGAATAAATGGAAAATCATTGACAAATATGTCTAGGTTTTTTTCAGGAGCATTAATTCATGCTGGAATAATGATGTGCATCTACAAGGAAAAAAATCTTGGAATTTTAAAGAAACTTTTATTAGAAACAGGGAAAGAGCTCTCCAATAATCTACCTCTGGGACATTTATCTTTAGTGTTATTCAGAGCGCATCTGAAATCAATTATAACCCTCCTTCCCCCCAGCTCCCCACTGGCTTCAGGAACCCCTCTGTGCTTCCAGCCATCACCACAGCAAATTGCTTCAGCTGTGGTCAAAATCAAAATTTCTCAGTTGCCTGGTTGACCTAGAAATGGTTCACGTAATTTGCCATTATCTGGAAGGGAAATGATTATAAGAAAATAAATCTCTTATGATTTCTGCCTTGTTAAAATGGAGCCAAGAAATAGTCTTTATCATCTGCACATACCAAAAGAAAAATAAATATCCAGTAAATAAGTGGAATGTCCAAATTGAGAAAACTGAAGCATTCAAAAAAGATGTTGGCAGTGTGGGTATGGTGGTACATGCTTGTAATCCCAGGAAATGTAACTTTGAAGTCAGTTTGAGCTACATAGCAAGTTCCCTGTCTACCTGGACTGTATTGTGAGACCCAGCCTTAAAAGACAACAAAAAGGGCTGGGAAGGCAGCTCCATGGTAGAGTGCTTGCTTGCATGCATGAGGCTCTGGGTTCGATTCCTCAGCACCACATAAGCAGAAAAAGCTGGAAGTGGCGCTGTGGCTCTAGCCTTGAGCTGAAGAGCTGAGGGACAGCACCCAGGCCCAGAGTTCAGGCCCCACAACTGACAAAAAAAAGGACAAAAAAAATGAGGAGTGGGGGAATAGCTGAAGTGATAGAGAGCTTACCTTGAAAGTATGAGGCCCTGAGCACAAAAAAGAAAAACAAAAGTGTTGCATGTACCTCAACCATCCTACCTACTGACATACGTGTGTGTGTGCCCTTGTCACTTGCTCTCCTTCCTTTGGTTAGGGATGAATTGGTGGCCTCTAGGCTGAGGATATATGCTTCAATTATGCAATGTAGCTCAGCACTCTTTTTTTAATTTAATTTTATTGTTAAGGTGATGTACACACGGGTTATAGTTACATATGTAAGGTAATGAGTACAGTCCTTGTCGACCATTGTTAACCCCTACCTCGTTTTTCTCCCACTTTCCTTTCCACCCAATCCTCTGTCAAGTTGTAAAGTTCATTTCCAACATATTATCTTGTGAGTATCTCTGTTGCATTGGTTCACCCTCTGTACTTTGCCACAACATTTTGTTGTTGTAGTATTATTCCCTTTTGGCCACATCTCCGCCAATATCTGTTATTAGATTTCTTGATTATGGCCATTCTAACTGGGATTAGGTGGAATCTCATTGTTGTTTTGATTTGAATTTCTTTTATGGCCAGAGATGTTGAGCATTTCTTCATGTGTCCATTGGTCATTCTAATTTCCTCTCCAGAGAAGTCTCTCTTTAAGTCTTTAGCCTGCTTATTAATGGGGTGGTTGTTTCTTTGGGGATTTGTTTTTGGGGATTTAATTTTTTGAGTTGAAAGTATATTTTATACTGACATCAAGAGGGGAAGGGGAAAAACAAGTCGTTTAAATAAGGATACAGGTGGACCTGTTGCAACAATGAAAAGTACAAGTTGTCATGTCCAAAACGAACTTTACAACCTGGGGGGGGGGGGGGGGGAGGATTGGGTGGGGGGCAGGGTGGATGGGAAGGGATGGGAAGGGAAAATAAAGGAGGAGGCTACAATGCTTGATAAGAAATTTACTCACTATCTTGCCCATTAATTGTAACCCTCTGTACAGTATTTTCACAATAAAAAAAAGAACAAAAAAAAGAAAGTATATTTTAGATATGAGGCCTATGTCTGTTGAATGGCTAGTGAAGATCTTCTCCCAATCTGTGGGCTTTTCTATGTATCTTGTTAGTTATGTCCTTTGCCATGCAGAAGCTTATTTCATTAAAGAATGATTCTGGGACATTGATGAGTATTGCATTGATTTGTAGATAGCCTTTGGCAGTATTGCCATTTTCAAGATGTTAATCCTCCCAATCAAGGAGCATGGGAGGTTTCTTTTTTTTTTTTAAATTTTATTTTATTTGAGAACATACTGTACAGAGGGGTTACAATTACAGGGACAGGATAATGCATACATTTCTTACCAAGCATTGCAGCCTCCTCCTTTGTTTACCCTTCACCTCCCTTCCCAGTCTCCCCCCTCCCCCCCACCCAATCCTTCCCCCCAATCCCCCACACACCGACATTGTAAAGCTCGTTTTTGACATGACATTTTGTACTTCTCATTGTTGCAACAAGTCCACCTGAATCCTTAAACGACTTGTTTGTCCCCATCTCCTCCACAAGTTATACTGACATCAAATATAGTGAAAGCAGGGGTTACACTGTGGGGGAGGGACATACAAAGCAACAAAGAAATAATCTTATAAATGCGTTAGAAACACATGCATGAAAGAAAAAAAAACATTAAAATACATATTTAAGGGTTCGTTTTCCTAACATCACATTATCTGACCTTTTCCGCTTGACTCATACATATACTAGATATTGCAAATAAGGGAAACCATGGGACCTATGTTTCTTTGGGCTTGGCTTACTTCACTTAATATAATTTTTTCCAAGCCTTTCCATTTCCTAACAAATGGGGCAATGTCATTCTTTCTGATGGAGGCATAGAATTCCATTGTGTATATATACCACATTTTCTTGATCCATTCATCTACTGAGGGGCATCTGGGTTGGTTCCAGATTTTAGCTATGGTAAATAATGCTATGGTAAATAAACATAGTTGTGCTGGTAGCTTTAGTGTGGTCTTGTTTGTAAACATTTGGGTAAATGCCCAAAAGTGGGATTGCTGGGTCATAGGGGAGTTCTATGTGAATTCTTTTGAGGAACCTCCATACTGCTTTCCAAAGTGGTTGAACAAGTTTACATTCCCACCAACAATGAAGTAAGGTCCCTTTCTGTCCACATCCCCTCCAGCATCTGTTGTTGTTAGAGTTCTTGATTTTTGCCGTTCTAACTGGAGTGAGGTGATATCTCAATGTTGTTTTGATTTGCATTTCTTTTATGGCTAGGGAGGTTGAGCATTTCTTCATGTGTCTATTGGCCATCCTTCTTTCTTCTTCAGAGAAGTTTCTCTTTAAGTCTTTCGCCCACTTATTTATTGGGCAGTTGTTTCTTTGAGGATTTGTTGTTGGGGAGTTTAATTTTTTGAGTTCCAAGCATATTTTAGATATGAGACCCTTGTCCGTTGTATGGCTAGTAAAGATCTTCTCCCAATCCGTGGGCTTTCTATTGATCTTGCTAGCTATGTCATTTGCCCTGCAGAAGCTCTGCAACTTTATGCAATCCCATTTGTCCAACCTTTCTTCGATTTGTTGTGTTTCTGGGTCTCTATTCAGAAAATTTCGGCCTGAGCCAAGGAGACCTAGGGTTTCTCCTATTCCATCCTGTAATGTTTTCAGAGTGTCTGCTTTGAGTTCAAGGTCTTTGATCCATTTGGAGTTGATTCTAGTGCAGGGTGATATATAAGGATCTAGCTTTAGTTTTCTACATGTAGTTAACCAATTTTGCCAGCACCATTTACTGAAGAGGCTGTCTTTCTTCCATTGTATTGTTTTAGCTCCCTTATTGAAGATTAGATGGCTATAGGTCTGTAGGTTCATTTCTGGGTTTTCAATTCTATTCCATTGGTCCTGAGGTCTGTTCTTATGCCAATACCAAGCTGTTTTGATTACTATGGCTTTATAGTAGAGTTTGAAATTTGGTATTGATATTCCTCCAGCAGTGTTCTTTCCGTTGAGGAGCGTTTTTGCTATTCGGGGTCTTTTATTGTTCCATATGAATTTTTGGATTGCCTCTTCTATTTCCTTGAAGAATGAGGGTGGAATTTTGATAGGTATTGCGTTGAATTTGTAGATAGCCTTGGGAAGTATTGCCATTTTCACGATGTTAATCTTTCCAATCCAGGAGCATGGGAGGTTTTGCCATTTTTTAAGTTCTGTGTTGATTTCCTTTTTCAAGATTTTAAAGTTTTCATCATAGAGGTCCTTCACTTCTTTCGTTAATTCCTAGGTATTTTATTTTTTGTGGTGCTATTACAAATGGAGTTGCTTTCCTGATTTCAGCCACACTTTTCTCATTGTTGGCATACAGAAAAGCCATTGATTTTTGAGGGTTAATTTTATAACCTGCTACTTTGCCAAAGTTTTGAATCAGCTTGAGTAATTTGCGAGTGGAGTCTATGGGATTCTTTAAGTACAAGATCATGTCATCTGCAAAGAGGGAGAGTTTTATCTCTTCTTTCCCTATTTGGATCCCCTTTATGTCTGCATCTTGTCTTATTGCTGTAGCTAGGCATTCTAATACTAGATTGAAGAGAAGTGGAGAGAGTGGGCATCCTTGTCTTGTTCCTGAGTTAAGAGGAAATGGCTTTAGTTTTTCACCATTGAGTATAATGCTGGCTGTAGGTTTGTCATATACAGCCTTTATTGTATTGAGGAATGTTCCATGGATTCCTAATTTTTCCAAAACCTTCATCATAAAGGGGTGTTTGATCTTGTCAAATGCTTTTTCTGCGTCTATTGAGATAACCATGTGGTTCTTATTCTTGCTCTTGTTGATGTGATGAATAATATTGATTGATTTGCGTATATTGAACCAGCTTTGCATCCCTGAAATGAATCCTGTTTGATCGTGGTGTATGATTTTTTGGATGAATTGTTGAAGTCGATTGGCCAAAATGTTGTTGAGAAGTTTTGCATCAAGGTTCATCAAAGAAATGGGTCTATAGTTCTCTTTCTTTGATGTGTCCCTGCCTGGTTTTGGGATGAGGGTTATGATGAATGTGTTCGGTAGTGAGCTTTCTCTTTCAATTTCATTGAAGAGTTGGAGGAGAATTGGTGTGAGCTCTGCTTTGAAGGCCTTGTAAAATTCCGCTGTAAAACCATCTGGTCCTGGACTTTTCTTAGCTGGGAGGTCTCTTATTGCTGTTTCTATTTCAATGCTTGATATGGGCCTATTAAGATAGTTTAACTCCTCTTGCTTTAGTTTTGGCATGTCAATATTTGCTAGGAAAAGGTCCATTTCTGTCAAGTTCTCAAACTTATTAGCATAAAGTTTTGAGAAGTATTCCCTTATAATGTTCTGAATCTTGGTTGTTTCCGTGGTGATATTTCCATTCTCATCTCTGAGTTTGTTAATTTGGGTGTGTTCTCTTCTTTTTCTGATAAGATTAGCTAAGGGTCTGTCAATTTTGTTAAGTTTTTCTAAGAACCATCTCTTTGTTTTGTTGATTCTTTCTATAGTTTTTTTGGATTCTAATTCATTTAATTCTGATTTAATTTTGATTATTTCTTTCCGTCTACTGGATTGGGGTTTATCTTGCTGCTCTTTTTCAAGGAGGTTTAGATGTGTCATTAAATTGTTAGTTTCAGATCTCTCCAATTGGTTGATGTAGGGGCTCAGAGCTATAAACTTGCCTCTGAGTACTGCCTTTGCTGTGTCCCAGAGGAGCTGGTAATTTGTGTGTTCATTTTTGTTGAATAGCATGAACATTTTAATTTCCTTTCTAATCTCTTCCATGACCCACTCATGATTCAGCAGTGTGTTGTTCAGCCTCCATGTGATGCCGGACTTTCTTTGGTGGCTTTTGGTGTTGAGTTCTACTTTTATTCCCTTGTGGTCAGAGAGGATGCAAGGTATAACTTCAATGTTTCTGAATTTAGACAAGTTTGCTTTGTGGCCTAAAATGTGGTCTATTTTAGAAAACGTTCCATGTGCTGCTGAGAAAAACATGTATTCTGATGCTGCTGGGTGAAATGTTCGGTAGATGTCTGTTAAGTCTAGTTGATCTATGCAGCTGTTTAGATCTGCGGTTTCTCTGTTTAGTTTTTGCCGAGTTGATCTATCTAGTGGGGAGAGTGGTGTGTTAAAATCCCCAACAATTAATGTCTTTGGAGTTATATGGGATTTGAGGGAAAGTAGTGTTTCTTTGATAAATTTGGGTGCTCCATTGTTTGGCGAATAGATATTTAGAATTGTAATATCCTCCTGAAGGAGAGATCCTTTAATTAGTATGTAGCGACCTTCTTTATCTCTTCTCACGAATTTTAATTTGAAGTCTATTTTATCTGATATTAGGATTGCAACTCCCGCCTGTTTATGGGGTCCGTTTGCTTGGTAGATTTTGTTCCAGCCTTTAACATTGAAAATGTGTTTGTTTTTACGGGCAAGATGTGACTCCTGCAGGCAGCAGATAGAAGGGTCTTGTTTTTTAATCCAACTAGACAGTCTATGTCGCTTAATTGGAGAGTTCAGTCCGTTAACGTTAAGAGATAGGACTGAGAGGTATTTGGGAGTTCCTGCCATGTTATCCACCTTCTTGGGGGCTGGGAAAACTGGGTTCTTACTATGGTTCTTGGATTCTCAGTTTGGGTGCAGTTTCTTGGCCTTTATTGCGGTCTTGTTGGTTTTCTATGTGTAGGACATCTTTAAGAATCTTTTGTAGGGCTGGTTTGGTGGAGATGTATTGTTTCAATTTTTCTTTGCTATGGAAGGTTTTTATTTGGCCTTCAGTTATGAAGGAGAGTTTAGCTGGGTACAGTATTCTTGGTTGATAGTTGTTTGTTTTTAGGGCATGGCATACATCATTCCAGGCTATTCTTGCTTTGATTGTCTCTGCTGAGAAATCTGAGGTGATTCTAATAAGGTTTCTTTTTTTTTTAAATTGTGAAAATACCGTACAATTACATGGGCAAGGTAATGAGTACATTTCTTATCAAGCATTGTTGCCTCCTCCTTTGTTTTTTCCCTTCCCCTCCACAAATTATACCAACATAAAAGCAACAAAGAAAGCATCTTATAAATATGTTAGAAACAATAGTAAGAAAGAAAAAACATTTGAATCCTTATCTTGAGGTTCATTTCGCCTAACATCAACTTATCTGACCTTTTCTGCTTGACTCAGACATATACTAGTTATTGCAAATAAGGGAAACCATGGGACTTATGTTTCTTTGGGCTTGGCTTACTTCACTTAATATAATTTTTTCCAAGCCTTTCCATTTCCTAACATAAGGGGCAATGTCATTCTTTCTGATGGAGGCATAGAATTCCATTGTGTATATATACCACATTTTCTTGATCCATTCATCTACTGAGGGGCATCTGGGTTGGTTCCATATCTTAGCTATGGTAAATAATGCTGCAATAAACATAGTTGTGCTGGTAGCTTTAGTATGGTCTTGTTTGTGATCATTTGGGTAAATGCCCAAAAGTGGGATTGCTGGGTCACAGGGGAGCTCTATGTGGAATCTTTTGAGGAACCTCCATACTACTTTCCAAAGTGGTTGAACAAGTTTATACTCCCACCAACAATGCAGTAAGGTTCCCTTCTGTCCACATCCCCTCCAGCATCTGTGGTTATTAGAGTTCTTGATTCTAGCCATTCTAACTGGGGTGAGGTAGAATCTCAATGTTGTTTTGATTTGCATTTCTTTTATGGCTAGGGAGGTTGAGCATTTCTTCATGTGTCTATTGGCCATCCTTCTATCCTCTTCAGAAAAGTTTCTCTTTAATTCTTTAACCCACTTATTTATTGGGCAATTGTTTCTTTGAGAAATTGTTGTTGGGGGATGTCTTTTTGAGTTCCAGGTATAATTTAGATATGAGACCCTTGTCCATTGTATGGCTAGTGAAGATCTTCTCCCAATCCGTGAGCTTTCTATTGATCTTGCTAGCTATGTCCTTTGCCATGCAGAAGCTCTGCACTTTCATGCAATCCCATTTGTCCAACTTCTCTTTGATTTGTTGTGTTTCTGGGTCTCTATTAAGAAAATTTCGGCCTGTGCCAAGGAGACCTAAGGTTTCTCCTATTCCATCCTGTAATGTTTTCAGAGTGTCTGCTTTGACTGCGAGGTCTTTGATGTATCTCAGCACTCTTGCCAACTCACAACCAGCACTGCCTCCACAAATACCCACTTCTCTCCTGCATCTTGAATTGGGCTCTTTATCAACTCATTCATATCAACGTACAAAAGTATTATAAGACCTTAAAACCTTCACTTGATCCCTTGTTCCTGCCCAGTAGCCATAACACACCTCTGCCTTCCTTACTTCAGAACTTCTACTATCCACATATCTCCAGTTCCACTCTTCTTCCATCCTGCCTGCATCTAACACATATCCTAATCAGATGTTGTTGGCTCACTCCTGTGATCCTGACTATTCATGAGGCTGAGATCTGTGGATTGCAGTTGAAAGCCAGCCAGGGCATATCTGACTTTCCTCTCAACCACTCCATTGAATCAGCATTTTTTTTTTTTGGTCGGTTGTGGGGCTTGAACTCTGGGCCTGGGTGCTGTCCCTCAGCTCTTCAGCTCAAGGCAAGTGCTCTACCACTTGAGCCACTTCTGGTTTTCTAGTGGTTTATTAGAGATAGGACTCTCACAGTCTTTCCTGCCCGGGCTGGCTTTGAACTACGATCCTCAGATCTCAGCCTCCTGAGTAGCTAGGATTACAGGCATGAGCCACCGGCGCCCGGCTAAATCAGCTTTTTCTTAGGTCCAAGAACAGGACTCAAACTTGGTACCTGACACTTTTACTCATTGGCTAGCACTCTAACTCTACCAATTAAGTCCTGCCTCCAAACCCTGAATCAGCTTTTATCACATCCCGAACTTAGCCTTACCACCCACATAGCCCTTGCACTACTACCCTTTGATATATCACATCATACTTTTACTTGCTCACCGGGGTCTATCTACCCACAAAATGTAAAAGGTTGTGCTCTCTAAGGGCTCACAACATGGCCTACCATATACATATACATCTATCTCTATCTATCCATCTATCTATCCATCTATCTATCTATATGGCATATATATATTTATATGGTATACCTGATACATAAGTATTTGTTAATGGGCTCACTCCTGTAATCCTGGTTATTCATGAGGCTGAGATCTGTGGATTGCAGTTGAAAGCCAGCCAGCGCAGAAAAAGTCTGTGAAACTCTTTTAACCACTAAAACGCCAAATATAGAGCTGGGGCTCAAGTGGTAGAAAAATATCCTGGAATAGAAAATCTAAGCGACAGGGTCCAGGATCTGAGTTCAAGTCCTAGTACTAACGCGCATGAGCACACGTACGCGCGCACACCCACAGACAGATAGACAGACAAACACACACACACACACACACACACATTTACATGTTCCAAAACTTCATGCTACAACCTGGGTCTCTGATGGGGGTGAATGGACTGGATGGTAGTTTTATTAGTAGAGTTTACAATGACGAAACTTGAAGATAAAGAGTGAAACCATTTGTTCTCTCATATCCCATTACAGAAATGGGCTGCTTGCTCAGAAGAGTGTCATCTAGTGGTCTCCGCTATCCCCTACACAATCCAGAATGAGAATCAAGGCAACCCCAGCCTCTACATGACCTAAGCAGATGCCTCAAAGCCCAACCTTACCTACAAGGAGATGAGCTCCAGGTTAATCACTGGGTAGGTATTCCAGCCACAGAAACATTAAACAACAACAACAACAACAACTCTGAAATGGGAACTAGATAGAGCATATCCCCACCCACATAAGGATATAGTTTCCAAACGTTTTCACAAGAATGGCCTGGTCAACTGGGCACTAGTGGGCTCACAGGCATAATCCTAGCTTCTCAGGAGGCTGAGATCTGAGAATTGTGGTTCAAAGCCAGGAGGGGCAGGAAAGTCCATGAGACTCTTACTACCAAGAAACATCTCAGAAAAAGCCAGAAGTGGCGCCGTGGTAGAGTGCTAGCCTCAAGCTAGCAGGAAACAGGGGCACAGACAATGATTATTTAGAGCAGTGAATGGAGCTCATGAAGCTAAGACTAAGTTCCATGCAGCATGCATATGTTTTAGAAAGGTAGTCCTATTTTCACAGTTGTAAGATGTAAAAATTGGCATTTGAAAACATAAATTTCCCCAAGAATAGCTATTTTAATGGAAAAGTTCAATTGCCAGTCATGCCAGATAACTGGGAAGCTGTGTATCTCTCAAAAGATACAGAACAGAAACAATACATGGACTTGGTATTGAAGTATTTGATATGGGTCAAAATTCTTCAGTAGGTAATGCATACTGCAAATTTGGGACCCATGGAAGCATGATGTTAATAATCCAATCCAAGCTGGTATTCCACTGGTCCCGAGAATGGAAGATTGCTTAATCTATTAATTCTGTGATCTTCTAAAGAAATCAAAGTTTTTGTGAGTAATTGAGTATACTTTTTCCAAGGAAGAGACTGGTTTTTCTATGATGTGCAGTATAATAGTCTTAAAATTGGAAATAAACTGACAGCACCAAAGGAAATTCCAGTAATGAGGCCTTCTGCAGACCAGAAAGACAAAAAATAAGGGCAAAATATTGAAATTTTCTAATTTTTTTCCACCCTCATTAGCACTCTGGTCTCCAATTTCACTGTTGGCTATTACCAACAGTGTTGGAACTTGTTTTTCTCACACATGTGAAGATTTATTTAACTTGAAAGTCTTTCCCAGTTCCTGTGGATTGAAACCATAACTAAATACCTTGTCACATGTTTCTTATTGTAGACAGGAATACATAGCTTTCCAAAGAATAATTATTATTCCAGTACAGAGATTTTGCCCAGACTTTCAAAACGGAGACTGTAGATCTTGAGGGAAAAAATTGTTTATGATTTTTAATCATCAGAAGAATACCTTCAAAGTTAAGACATGGAAAATAGCTCCTTCTTTGGAAAACTAGGAGAGTAAAGCATTTGAAAACTTATTTCCTTTTCTTTGAGCCAGATTCTAAGATCTATAGTGGAAATTATTACAGGAGGAAAAATATAGTCCTTTTTAGTTTCTGTCTTCAGTAGTTAAAATATCATATGAAGCCAGGCGCCAGTGGCTCATGCCTATGATCCTAGCTACTCAGGAGGCTGAGATCTGAGGATTGTGGTTGGAAGCCAGCCCAGGCAGAATAGTCCCTGTGAGATTCTCGTCTCCAATTAACCACTCAAAAACTGCAAGTGGCACTGTGGCTCAAAGTGGTAGAGTACTAGCCTTAAGTGAGAGAGCTCAGGGACAGAGCCCAGGCCCTGAGTTCAAGCTCCACAACTAAAAAACAAAACAAAAAAAAATTAGATATAGAGATAGCAATATCTATATCTATATATATCATATGAAAGACTTTACAGGTAGAATTTTTGTTCTGCTTTGAAGAAAATAAAGGTATGTCTCCGTGATGTCGTTAAGATTATTACTCTGGAAATGAGGGTTGAGTAGTAGAGGACTAGCTATGAACAAAAATGTGAGAGTGCACGGCTCTGAGTTCAAGCTTTAGTACTGGCACGTGAGTGTGTCCTTCCTCTCTTCACCCCTCCCCCACCACAGACTTATTCTGCCTTCTGCCTCCTAGCCAAATGTGTTTTCTTAAAATATGACCTGTAAATCCATGAAATTCAAGGCAATATATCATAAGAGTGAAGACTCTAGGTTCTAGAATCAAACAGACTCAAGTTTGAATTCTCCCTCTACCTATCCTCTTAAGCTATTAATTTTCATGAGCTTCAATTTTCTCATATGAAAAATTAGATGGAAGTATACTCTTTCATTGGCTTTGTGCATGAATTAAATGTGACAATGGATGTAAAGCCACATAGCACAGAGTAAATGTGACCATGTTTATGAACACAATTGGGATATCTTGCTTTGAATGAATCTAATTCCTCTGGCTAGCATCACTTGCTTGCCTGACACAGACACATTTATATTCTTCTGAAATCCCTGAAGCTATACTCCACATAGAAAAAAGATTTTGTGGCTTCTCTCTATTCCATTTCATTTAACATAATTTTTCCCCCTTTCATAATCAAATAGAGAAGGAAAGAATAATAAAAATGATCACCAGCAGAATGGGTTTTTTTTTGAGGATTCAGAAATTGGAGAGCACTTCTTGTAGAGAAGAAAGAGGGGGTGGCATAAAATGAGATGTAAGTCAGATGCCAGTGGCTTATGCTTGTAATCCTCACTACTAGGGAGGCTGAGAATGGGAGGATCACAATTCAAGGCCAGCTTGGGCAGAAAAGGCCATTTGTACCCCATCTCCGCAGAAGCTGGACATAGTGGCACTCACCCAGCAACATCAGAAAGCTTAAAATATATGGACTGAGGCTCAGGTACATGCCCCCACTGAAAATAACCTGCAAAGAGCAGGGCTGGAGGTGTGGTTCAGACCTAACAAGTAAAAGATCCTGAGTTCAAAATCTTACTTAAAAAAAGAAAGTGAAGGAAAGAATCCTGGTGTGTGTGTGTGTGTGTGTGTGTGTGTGTGTGTGTGTGTGTGTGTGTGTGTGTGTGTGTCTGTGTGTGTGTCTGTGTCTGTGTCTGTGTGTCTGTGTGTGTGCCATTGAGTTTTGTACAGGGGCTGTCTAGCAAATAATTGGAAAACTGGGCATTTTTTATCTTCTTTAAAACAATCTGCCTTCATGTGCTACTTGTAATTAAAAAGAAATTGTAAACCCAAGTAAAATTGGTCTAACACAAAGCAACAGAGATGCTAAGAGCAACATCACCAAAAGGCAGAGAAGGATTTTCAGCTCTATTCAGGGACAATTAAACCTTTCTGTAATCTTCATCTACATCTTTACAGAAAGGAAGCATCAATACCTTGTGTTTTTGTATCAGGCATGTTTGAGCAATTACAATCAATGGCTGACCTTGACATTAGAAAACATTTTTTTTTTCCAAGCTAAAAGGAACCTGCCATGACTCTTCTTTGTGGTGTTTTCCCATCTCTCCATAATTATGCTTTTCTACCTCTGTTCTTTTGCTTTTCTTCTTTTACGACAGGATTTATACAATCCTTTCAAACATCTTGTTTCCAGATGTAGGCCCCAAGTGGCCTGTCATTTACTTCTTGTCCAAGCACTAAGCAGATGGAATTACACAAGTTGGGTTGTGTGAATCGACCCTCCAATGCCTTCATTAAACTCCAGGAGTTTAAAGAGTCTGCCTAGTTCCTGGCAGGGACCTTTCCATCCTCCCACCTCCAAAGCTGTAAATTACTACCTCATTAAACTCAATTGTAAATGATTAGGTGTCTGGAATGTACTTTCCTTTCCCTGCCACCTCCTTGGAGTAATTACTACACCCCAGGCCTCCCTACTTAACTCTGTGCATTATTCAAGCAATGCAGTATTTCACCAGCTCAAGGAGGGAAGTTTTCTTTTTCTTAGGGTATTGAAACTCTATTATCTTCTAGCTCCCAAAGCAGAAGGTTTGTGACTTTCCGATTTCCCATTGAGCAATCTGTCTTTTAAACAAGCAAGGGTGGAATCCATAAGCCTTTTTCAAGATTTTTTTTTTTCTTTCCTCCTACCACACAAATAGTTGAAACTAGGAAACTTTTCTGTTTTGGTTTGGTTGGGGTTTTTGTGTTTTTTGTTTTCCTAAGCATCAAGGAGATAAGAATTTAAAAAAAAAAAAAAAAGGACAGTTGCTGCCTTGGATTTACATGGGCAAAGCTCATCTGGGAAATGTTTGAATTTTTGTAGACAAAGTGAAACAACGGTAACTTGGATTTTCAGTGCAACTCACTTCTGATGCTTTGATGAGGTTTAAAAAAAAAAAAGAGAAGCTTGCAGAGTCTGGAAAGGTCATGAGCAAAGGGTTAGAGAGGAAGGGGAAGGAGGGGCTGTCACGTTGAATAAATAATCTGGCCAAAGTTCCAGGCCTGGCTGCCATCATTTCAGCAGAAAAGGTAAAACTAATATTCCCTGAGGGACAAAAGTCAGAAGGTCATCTCTTTCTTACAGAGGGTTTGTTGGTTTTTTCTTTAACCTCTAGTTGATTCATATGTTTAAAGTCTAAAGATTTTCCTTATGATTTTCCTTCTGCTTGTTTGGAGATTCTCTGCCTCTTGTTTCATTTCAGTCAATCAACTGAGCTTCCTCATATACAGGTCCATATCATCTAGGTGGCTAGCATACAGGGAAAGGAAATGAGGGATAGCAACCACATGGCTTAGCTGAGGTTGAGTATTTGTAAGACAGTGAATAGGAAGTTTGGCTCCCACCATTTGTGAAGGAAACACAGAGAAAGGGAAGGAATTCCTACCCCAGTGTATACCTCTAACTGTGTTGTCAGCCATTGCAGCTGATACTAAAGAAGACTTATTCAAAGCCAGGCACCAGTGGCTCATGCCTGTAATCCTAGCTACTCAAGAGGCTGAGATCTGAGGATCATAGTTCAAAGCCAGCCCAGGCAGGAAAGGCCTTGAGACTCTTTTTTTTTTTTTGCGGTCCGTCATGGGGCCTGAACTCTGGGCCTGGGCACTGTCCCTCAGCTCTTCAGCTCAAGGCTAGTGCTCTACCACTTGAGCTACAGTGTCACTTCTGGCTTTTTCCTTTTTGCTTATGTGGTGCTGAGGAATCGAACCCAGGGCCTCATGCATGCAAGACAAGCGCTCTGCCACTGAGCCACCTTCCCAGCCCCGGCCTTGAGACTCTTAACTCCAATAAACCACCAGAAACCCAGAAGTGGTGCTATGGCTCAAGTGGTAGAGTGCCAGCCTTGATCTTAAGAGCTAAGGAACATCGCCCAGACCCAGAGTTCAAGCCCCATGACCACCACCAACAACAACAAAAGATCTATTCATATCAGGCATGAGATATAAGAAGTGGACCAAGGAACTTAGGTGTTCATTTGTTCACATGGCCTGACTGCTCCTTAATTGGGATAAATGGGTACAACTCTAATTGTAATGGGTACAACTGTAATTATAATCAAAGAATATGACCTGATCTTGCTTTCTGGCCTGGCAAATTGGAATAGAGAAGGCTGTGGAAAGAGGTAATGAAACTACTTCCCCCAAAGAAGCAGAAGAAACAAAGTGATACAGGGAATGGAGAATGGAAGCTCTTCTGTTCTGCCCAAAACACTTAGTTTGGTGAGGACCAAGGAAATGTATTGCCATTCGGGGAGTTGGGGATTGGGGGGAACATGTTTTGGCAATGTCATCCGTGCTGCCATGTTGAACACCAGCAACAGTGATGCTTAGGAGGTTTCAAGAAGATTTTAAGAAAGGTTTGAAAGAGGATCGGTCACATCCATCCCAGGGGACCACGCAGAGGCAGGCAGGCACAGGAAAAAGATGATTATAAGGTTTATTAGAGGAGCCATATTTTCCCCAAGAGGGAGCACAAGGCCTCCATCACCATCCAGGTAGCAGGAGGGTTTGGGGGATGGGAAGTGAGGTCGATGGGAGTTCAGGTGGGTCTGGGCTGAGAGAGGGAGGGGCCAGCTGTATGGAGGGAACTCCGGGAATGGGAGGGGGGCCCAGGTGTGGGTGGAGCTGAGAACCAAAGGTGAGCATAATAATAACAAGGTTCACAGCATTGAAGGACAGAGAAGAGCAGAGAAGTAACCAAGTAAAGATTGCAAGAGATAGCCACTGTTTGTAAGGCCTGGGCAAGTTCCGTGGGACTTGTTATTCTAGTGACCCAATCCAACTTGCAGTCAAGGAAATCTTGAACAAAATCAATGGACACAAGAGATATTTAAATTCAAGCCATAAAATGAACATTAAAAAAAAGAAAAATAAATTCTCTAGTGAAGTAGACTGAATCAGCTGCAAAGACAGGTTTCTGAGACTCTTTGTGTTAACCATGTTTTGGGCAATTTGTTCCTTGGCTGAATTTTAATTCATATTTTTAACAAAGGAAAAAAACACCTCATTTCCATTTTAATTGATTTTTTTTAGATTATTATTTAAAAACCGTTTAGAAAAAGACATCTGCAAGATGATAGATGCAAGGATGACAATGTTGATCTTTACAAAAACAGCAAATAACTTCTTGGTAATAAAAGTAGTTAAGAGAAAGCCCTAGAAGATAGCAAAGGACTCGCAGAGACCCAGTGCGCACCAAAACAAGGATGGCTGCAGAGAAAGGGGTAAGAAATGGCTTATCTGCACACCCATCCCTCCCTTGGAATTAGTTCATAGCCAGAAAGCATTCCCTCAGGGGAAAAAGATGGAGAGAAAGACCTCAGGTGTTTTCCCAACGTTGATCTCAGTTGATAGAGTGGATAGAGATTGTGCCACTCCATCCCCGTTAGACGCAGAGCTTCTGTACACTCCCTGTTAGCCCAAGGAGCTCCCTTCCCATCGCTTAGCATGTTCCTTCCCCTTTCCATAACTTAAGCATATGCCTTTCCTAGGGAACACTAGGCCCATTTACTAAAGACCATAAATAATCAGCCTCCAACCCCCCTTTACCTTGAGATGGCATTCCTCTGGGGCAACACCACCATATTAGGCAACAAGAGCCCCTTAGAGTGACCTTCAGATCTGGGCAGCTGCAGGGCCCCTTATCTACGACTTGGGCAGCAGCCATAAATCCTAGTCCTCCATGATGAAGCCCTGGCCCTCACATCCACACCAGGGTCTCCATCTCCTAGCCCCTTCTACCCCTCCTAAAACCTCCTAAGTTCTATGGGTTACCTCAGATAATAGCCAGTGCTTCTTCTCTCTTGTGAGAAGGGTCTGGCCAGTCTCTTTACTGGCAATAAACCTTTTCTTGGCTCTTTGTACCTGGATGTCTGCGTGGTTTTCTGGCAAAGTCTAATATACTATAGCACTACCTAACCAGTAGCCTGGCACACATCTGTAAGTCTTTCCCTGACAAAGCTAGTCAGTAAAGTCTGGAAGAGGCAACTGCTCCATCAAATGTGTGCACATCAATGCTCAGGTTGAAGAAACAGCAGAAAGCAAGGAAATAAGACAGGGTCAAGGGAATATCAAAATTCAACAGGGAACCAAACAGAAATCCTGGAACTGAAGAAATACAAAGAATGAAAAATACAATCAAAACTTTTAACAGCTGACTCATGCAACAAGAAAAAATTAATCAATGAACTTCAAGGTCTTTTCAGATGATCTGATGAGGAGAGGAAATCTGAAAGAATGCACCCACGTGTAGAAAGCTTATAGGACCCAGAGGTTATTGCGACATTAACTAGTAGGTACGATACAGGATTCTAAGGACGAATGGGAGGAGGACGCTTATTTTAAAAAAAAAAAAAGAAGATTATAAGCTCACGCTTATAATCCTAGCTACTCAAGAGGCTAAGATGAAATGCTCAAGGTTTGATACCAGCTGGGGCAGGAAAATCCATGAGACTCATCTCCAATTAACTACCTCCCAACCCTCCCTCCCCCCCCCCCAAATAAACCCAAGAAGTAGAGCTGTGGTCCAAGTAGTATAGTGCTAACCTTGAGCACAAATCTCAGGGACAATATCCAGACCCTCAGTTCAAGCCCCAAGTCCCCCACCACCACACACACACACACACAAAGGCTGAAAATTTCCCAGTCAGATAGAATTTGGGAACTTTTTTGAACTTCAAATCCATGAAATTCAAAAGGTTTTAACTATCTGATATAAATACTTAGAAACTACTTTTTGCTAAAAATAATACTGATCCTTACTTGGGCCTGCTGAAAGCAGCATGGAAGCGTGGCATGACCGCTTCCATTCTGTATCTGTCTTTGCTCTGAGCTGTTTTCTTCTACAGTCTCCTAGCCATCACTTTGGCCATCCAGGATGGATTGATGGATAACATCTTGTGACAATATGACCTCAAGACAACATTGCTTTTCTTCTCCTGGCTGCCACCGCCTGGGCATCCTGACATAAAGATCAGCTGGGCCTTATCTTTGACTGTAGCTTCCTACATTCACATACCTCTCACCCTTCGCCCAATGGTCCCTCTACTTAAGACTAAATTCTGTCCCTTGAAGATAGGCTGAAGTGTTTACTTTGCCTCTTCCCATGTTTGTGTGTATTGTATAATAAGTCACCTTTCTCTATCCTCCACTTTTACTTATCTCTTTATTTGGCATTTGGGGGGCAAGGAGGCTGTTATAAGGACCTGATAGGTAGAACCTCTGGAATCAGACACCTGCCTTAGAATTTGCAATTACAACTCAAAGAGGTTTTTACCATAGTGCATTATAACCTAACAATCAAAACTCAAAGAGAATTTTAGCTGGGCGCTGGTGGCTCACACCTGTAATCCTAGCTACTCAGGAGACTGAGATCTGAGGATCGCAGTTCAAAGCCAGCCCAGGAAGGAAAGTCTCTGAGACTCTTATCTCCAATAAACCACTCAGAAAACCAGAAGTGGCGCTGTGGCTCAAGTGGTAGAGCTCTAGCCTTGAGTTGAAGAGCTGAGGGACAGCGCCCAGGCCCAGAGTTCAAGACCCACAACAGACATAAAGAGAGAGGGGCGGGGGAATTTTGAGAAAACGAACATGTTAAATACAAGGCAATTTTATGACCCTATTAGTAAATTTCTCAGAAGAATTGAATATTTAAAATGTTGGACTGGAGTTCTATCTAGTTCAGTAGTAGAGTACTTTCTTTGCATATTCAAGGATCTGAATTCAATTCTTAGCCACACACACACACACACACACACACACACAAAACATGAAAGATAAAAAGAAACAACAAACCAATAATACTGCATCTGTTAGGCACTGGAGGCTCATGCCTATAATCCTGCCTTCTCAGAAAGCTGAGCTCTGAGGATCAGTTCAAAGCCAGCCAGGAAGTCCAAGAAATGCTTACACTCAGAAATGTCCAAGAAATGCTTATCTCCAATTCATCAGCAGAAAGTCCAAAGTGGAGGTATGGCTCAAGTGGTAGAGATACCAGCCTGAGTGGGAAAAGCCTCGTGAGACCAGGCACCAGCGGCTCCTGCCTGTAATCCTACCTGCTCAGAAGGCTGAAATGTCTGGCTTTTGTTGGTGCTTAATATTTTTATTATCTTTAAGTAGTTGTACAATGGCGTTGTCATTCAACAACACTATGAATACAATGTGTTTTGATCAATGATAACTCTTTCAACATCACCACCCACCCCTCCCACCTCACCCCTTCCCTCACTTTTCTTAAGTAGATAGCATAGGTATTGAATTTTGTTTCGTTTTGCTTCGCCATTTAACAAAGCAGTTTATGTATACAACGCATCTTGATCTGTGTCATCCCTTCACATCTTTACCCCACTTCAACCCACTTGTTGTTTTGTTATGAGCTGTGTCTATGTCCTTTAGTCTGGTCTTCAGCTCCTAGGTTCTAGTAATAGTCCTGCCCCAGCTTCTGGAGAAACTATACATCATGCCACCTTCTCTTTGAAGGTTTTTGTTCTATTCACAATTTCTTTATTGACTCTATTTGAGCAGTATCTGTTTTCCTACAAAACTTCCAGTTTTCATGCTTGTTAACACTAAATGCCACATTCTCTTGTAGATTTTGTAACTCCATTATTTTATAGAATTTTATTCCATTATAATTCAAAGCTCTGTATATGTGCTTTCCACCCTTCATGCCTATCATTATTGACAGTCTTCTGATGTCTGTTTTGGTTATTTTCTACCTTTATCCTTAATTTTTTTTCTTTTGCTTCAATTGGATTGATCTGATGATTTTCCAACTCTGTTGAGTGCTAACTTAGTATAATTCTTCCTGATTGAAGGAATGATACACTGACAAGAGCATACTCTCATTCTATTTTGTTTCCAGCACCTAACATCTGATATTTAGTGCTCTCATCACTTTTAATAATCTCAGCATTGAACTTCTTCATGACCTAACTCAAGAAAAGAGGCATGTAATCTGGAAATTGGGGCTGGCTGTTTTCAATGAGAGGCCCTGACAGAGGCTGACATGATGTGAGTGTCCGTGAAGACAGTCCAGCCTGAGGACAGCTTGGTATTTTTCCT
This sequence comes from Dipodomys spectabilis, assembly GCF_019054845.1. Taxonomy (NCBI): domain Eukaryota; kingdom Metazoa; phylum Chordata; class Mammalia; order Rodentia; family Heteromyidae; genus Dipodomys; species Dipodomys spectabilis. The sequence goes on from NW_024870683.1 coordinate 20,095,914, forward strand.
TCTGGCTCTATCAACGATTCTCACAGCAGGAAGTTCTGCGTGGTGTTTTCAGATCATTCTTGTCGTTCTTAGCATTCAGCTGCACTCTGGCACACTGAAACAGTATAAAGACTTTAAAGTATAAGGCAAAACATAAGGCATATGTCACTGCCTCCCTTAAAGTTAGGGACTATAATACAGTCATACAGCCACACCTAGAACCAAATAGTTCTGGAAATCTTTCACTGGTTGATCAGGTATTCAATTAAAACTTCTATTACTAGCTCGGTGCTAGTGGCTCATGCCTATAATCCTAACTACTCAGGAGACTGAGAACTGAAGGTCTCAGTTCAAAGGTAAGAAAGTCCATTAGCCTCATCTCTAATTAACCACTAGAAAATGGGGAATGGGGTTGTGGCCCACTGTTGTAGAATGCTAGCCTTGAGCGGGAAAAAAAAAAGCTCAAGGACAGTGCTCAGGCCCTGATTTCAGGGACCAACCCCCTCCTCAAGGCCCTGATTTCAGGGACCAACCCCCTCCTCAAAAAAAATTATATTACTGTATAAAATGGGAGGACAGATAGGTAGGTTGCAATTACTTTGTCACAAGAGTTTTCAAAAAAAATTCTAGTTATCAGATTTGTTTATTCTAATTTTTGTTAATTTCTAAACTTTCTCAGATCAATGACATTTTAATTATTTCTATTTTTAAAAATTTACTGACAGTTTCCATAGCTGAATGCATGATTCAGAAGTTTTGAATATTATTATATTTATTATATACTAAAAGAAGGCATTTTCATTATAGATCACAAAGTTCTACATGCATTCATGTCTCAGCTCTCCTCTCTGGCTTCTCCTTAACTAAAACCCATTATTCATCAGCTCTGCCAGTTTCCTTTTACTAATTTTCTAGTTTTATGCAACTTCTCTGAATAGATGCTTAGAGTTAATGGGAGAAAGGAGATAAATGTCAACTTCACATATCTTATTGTTATGATCATATAGAAATGTAGCTTACTGTAAAAATGACTATTCTGTTCTTTTCCAGTGAAAAATCCTTTGGAAAGTGTACCACTCAGTAAAACATTGCTGAAATAAGATTAATAATTATTGGCTATATTTGAACCAATAGATTTGCTATAAGTTATTCTTAAAATTGTAAACTCAATGTTAGTATAATTTGGTTCTTCTTAGACCAAGATTTTACTATATAGTATAGCTGAAAATGCCCTTACAGCCTTTCTATAAGTTCTACTGAAAAGAACAAGCACCATTTAATCATTGTGATGTATCCACTATTTTTAATTTTTAAAATAATTCTGTTATTGATCTTATAAATATTTCAAATTATACAAATCCCTTTCTAAAAGCACATCACACTTCCATCTATACACTTATGTGCCTGACAAAGTATGAAACCTTGTCTTATTGAATGGGAAGATTTTGATTTTACAAAACAGAACCTCTTAAAGGCCAGGGATTATTGAAAAGTTAAAAATAAGCTGGGGACCTACAGCTGGGGAAGAAATCCACTCAGCTCTCTGCAGGATTCTCAATTGTAGAAACAATGTGTATTCCTAAGATGTGTTTTCCCAATGTCAGATTAATAAACCTTTTTGTCTCTGGCACTAAGGTTCAACTGTAAAAACAATAGAACTCCATTAATTTGGAATTGTGTGAGGGGAGGGGCAGAAAGTGGAGAGGGGGAAGGAGGATATGACTTTAACATCTGAAACTCAAGTTCATAATGAGAAACAGAGGAGACATGATGTCATACTGGAGAAGGTAGCTCCACAGTATTTTTTTTGTTCAAGCTGGCTTGACCTGAGATTTTTCAATAAGGTCCAGATGGAAAGAAGAGAGAAATACACATACATATGCAGTTCTAAGTCTGAGACAAAGACTTAAAGCAGGAGTTCCTGGCTCATGAATTAACCATGCTTGGATTTAATGCCCACCTAGTAAAATCACTTCATTAGTCCCTCCTTCTTACCCCAAACCTTTTAACCTTCTTCTGTCTCTGCAGGATGGGGTCTGGTCTGGTTAGTCTCCTGCCCACTAACTGAAGAAGGCTTTTTTTTCTTTCTAATTCCTACTGATGAGAAAGTCATCTTTCACTTTTCATCAGCTCTAAAACTTAGGTTTGGTGTTCTGTGCTTGCTTTTCTTCTTTTCTGCTTTTATATTTTAAATTCTTCGAAACTGGGACAGGGAAATCCAAGAAGCTCAGCAATTGGGGAAAGTTTCCTTTTTGCTGTTTGTTTGTTTCCACTTGTTTGGGTGATTGTTTGCTGACTGGTGTTTTCATCAGTAGAACATAAAATACAGTTGCGTTCACTATCATTCTTGTCTCAGAATGCACAAAATACCTGAATGGCAATGACTAATGGGGCAGCAGGGGAGGTGGGAGGTGGGGGTGGTATTTGCTTTGCTCTCTTTTATTCTGGAGTAGCTTCTCAGTTTAAGACTAGAATTATAAAGCCCCCAGGAGCTGAACTGTGTGGTTCTTCTTGATTATGAAATATAAACCCAGAACAGACAGCCACTTTTCACCTGGGAGAGAATTTACTTCCTCCATAAATTCTCTGGCTAAGGAGTATACCAACCTATTTAAGAAGCCCAGAATCTTCCAGTGGAAGGATGGAGTGGATAATCCCATATTCCCCCAAATATGCAGGGGAATCTAGGATAAGCCATGATGCCAGGATGTATGACACGGTGGGGGGAGGGATGGGGGTAGAGGGGGGGAGTGAATATTTTTTTTCTTGGTAGGTGCTAAAACCTCAAAAACAAGACCAAGTTTTAGGAGGAAAGACAGACAGGAAACCCAGCCAACTCAACCAGTCTGGGATAATGGTGAGCTTTCTGAAGAATAGCAACCAGGCACAGAACATAGTAGATCAGCCAGAATTCCTAGGGTTGACAGGAATCCAAACCATCAAAAGCATTTCCTCAACAGCAGATGGATGCCCACGGGCTGAGCAGGGCCAACCTTATGATAGGAACAGCATGTGGCAGAAATCAGAGCAATAGCATCAATGGATTGTCAGCTTGTAAGTGCCCTTAAAACTGAGTGTAAGACTGACACACCCAGGAATAAGTCTGCACCTGGATCCATCTTTGTATTTCTGACTGCTGAAGCACATCATTGGCCTAACAATTACTCAGCACCTGTTATAGATCAGGCACTGCAAAAGAAACTTTTTAAATATTCCAGATAATAATGTGTGCGTGCACATGCGTGTGCGTGCATGTGTGTGCACGCATCAGTAGTTGGGCTTGAACCCAGGGCCTGGGAACTGTCCTTAGTTTGTTTACCTCAAGGCTGACACTCTACTACTTGAGCCATGTCTCCACTCTGGCTTTTAGCTGATTCACTGGAAATAAGGTCTTCATGGACTTTCTGCCTCACCAGGCTTCAAACCCTGACCTTCAGATGTCTGCCTAGGATTACAGGCAAGGGCAAGCCATCAGCACGCAGCAGAGGTGATTATTGGAAGGAAATAACACATAGGTGTTGTCATTGAAGAGATAATGCAAATGAAAGTGAACTAACAATTCAAACCTAGGTCCGCTTGACTTGAAAAATCATTTTCTTTTCAGATCAGGCTGGCTGCCTCAAAAGAGAAAGGAAATCTCAAGGGGAAACATTGGCAGGCCAACTCAGAGATAATCCACAATGCTTAGCACTGTCTGTTTTTGGTCTAGGGGAGATAGTATTAATATTTAGAATATGAAAAGGAAATGGCAGATGGGCAGAGAACCAGCCACTAATTTCAGTGAGGCACAAGACCCAGATTTTCTTGGATTCACTGTGAATTATGAATAAAGCTTGACAAATTAAGGAGATCCTAAAAGGGGCTGGGAAGGTGGCTCAGTGGTAGAGCACTTGCCTTGCATGCCTAAGGCCCTGGGTTCGATTCCTCAGCACCACATAAGAAAAAAGCCGGGAGTAGCACTGTGGCTCAAGTGGTAGAGCGCTAGCCTTGAGCTGAAGAGCTGAGGTACAGCACCCAGGCCCAGAGTTCAGGCCCCACAACCGGACCCAAAAAAAAAAAGAAGATCCTAAAACCCTTAAGGAAGGGGTTTCTGAATAATCAAAAGAGATTTTCATTATATTGCTGTCTTTCAAAATCTCTTCCCTTGTGTAATTAAGGAAAGGTAGAGACACCAATCACTAATCTGAAGTCCATCTATTTACTGAAGGATTGCTGGAGCCTTCTAGAGCTTTCTGTACCCTGTCCAGAAAGGTACAGGGACAATTCATACTATTGCACTCCTTTTACAATGTTTATAATATTCTGTTGGGATTAAGAAGTATGATTTTGTGTGAACTGTAGACTAAAAACAAGAAGACTAAATAATATTTCTTTCATAATTGCCTCATGAGGTGACCAGACTATTACCAGATCAAATGACTATGTTTTCCAGTCACAGCTATTTTTAAAAAAATCATAATTAGTATCACACATGGAAATATTCTATATTCTTCTTTTACTTAACATTACATCACAAGTTCCTCCCTCTTCACCATTACATAGTTCCACAACATGCCAAGGTTCCATTTGGGGTATAAGCCACAGGGAATTTTAATCATAGGACAGAGGAGAGGAAAGGAATACAGGGCCTGCCTGCTAACATTTGCACGGAGGAAGAGGTAAGCAGTTGTCGTCATCCTAGATGACTATATGCTTGAGAGGCCAGGGGAAACCCAAAGTATCACAACAGAAAGGCCAGAAAACATATCCCAAACATTAGGGAATATGGATCAAACTAATTAGAGATTCTAAAATCCTTGGAGAGTTACTGAAGTAATAATCCCCAGTGGGAGGAGGGGGTGGGAAGAGATTTTTATACACAGAGAATTTAAGTATCATTCAAGCTGAAGACATTAATGGTAATTACACCGGGACAACAATTATAAACCAAGGAATTCCCAGGGAAACTAAAACAAATATTATTTATGTTTTAGAGGCAACCAAGAAGAGAGGAAGCTGGGTGCTAGTGGCTCACACACACAATCCTTAACATTTCAGGGGATTGAGATCTGAGGACCATGGTTCGAAGCCAGCCTGAGCAGAAAAATCTGTGAGATCCATATCCAATTAACCACCAAAACACCAGACATGAAGGTGTAGTTCAAGTTGTGGAATGCAGCCTTGATTAAAAGATCTTAGGGCTAGTGCTCAGGCCCTGAGTTCAAGCCTCAGTACTGGCACAAAGAAGGAGGAAGAGGATAGATGGGCACTGGTGGCTCACACCTGTGAGCTACTCAGTAGGCTGAGATCTGAGGATTGCAGTTCCAAGTCAGCCCAGGTAGGAAAGTCCGTGAGACTTCTTATCTCCAATTTTCCACCAGAAAACTGGAAGTGGTGCAGTAGCTCAAATGGTAGAGCACTCACTGTGAGCTGAAGAGCTGAGGAACAGCGCCCAGGCCCAGAGTTCAAGCCCCATGACCAAATAAGAGGAGGAGGAGGAGGAGGGGGAGGAGGAGGGGGAGGAGGGGGAGGGGGAGGGGGAGGGGGAGGGGAGGGAAAGGGGGAGGGGGAGGGGGAGGAGGAGGAGGAAGAGAAAAGAGGAAGAGGAGGAAGAAAGGAAGAGGAGGAGGGGAGCTACTAAGTGATCTCAGACAGTTTGAGTGCTGTTGTGATAGCAATAATCTTTGTACAATATTATAAACTAATACTAGAGGAATCCTTGTTCTTATCACATCTCTCTCTTAAATATTATGCTATTCAAGATTGAAAGCAATGTTTCCACATCATTAAATAAAAGGAAATAAGAGTAGCCATGGGCTCATGAAACAAAGATTAGAAAGTTCTTGAGAATGGTGGTACACAAGTGTCCACAGATGGATTAATGCATTCACTGACACGTGTGTATAAGACATATTACATAAGAAATAACAATGATCTAGTATTCTTTGGGTTCTAGAACCATTCTCCAGATTTCTACATTCACTACAATTCCAGGATTTCCCTTCTGTCCTTTTCCATTCTCTGCGGTAGGAACAGTAAATGGAAAGTGAGATTTTGGTAACATAGGTGAATGAACAAATAGGGAAAGATATGGTGGCACTGTATGGAGAAAAGCACAGGCATTTCAACCTTATCTCAACTGGATAAGATGTGCGCAGAGCACATCTCCATATGTCAGCATGAACAAAGATAATGTGTGGAGGCAGGGAGACATGCTGTCATTCTGTGGGAGATGAACTTCACAGACTTACACAGATCAGTGTACGTTCCAGAATGATCCTCCTTTCTGTAGAGATATCCAGAAGACCCTCCTGCTACTGCAATCTTAGTTGGGTCTTTTTCTATTCCAACCAGCCAGATTCAATTCTGTCACATACAACTAATTCCTCTAACTGATAAAGCCACTTACAAGTAGCATACCCTTCATTCTCAATCCTTCGGCCTAAAAATACATAATTTTATCTACTTTTTAAAATTTATATATTTTTATTGTAAAAATACTGTACACAGGGGTTACAGTTACATGAATAAGGTAATGAGTACATTTCCTATCAAGCATTGTTACCTCCTCCTTTGTTTTTCCCCTACCATCCCTTCCCTCCCACCTCCCCAACTCTTCTCTCCACCTCCCACTGAAGTTGGAAAGTTCGTTTTCAACATAGTGTCTTGTACATCTCATTGTTACAATGGGTCATCCTATATCCTTATTTCAGCATTTTGTTATTTCCCTTCCCCTCCCCAAATTAGAAAAATGTATATACAAGATGCAGGACACCAGAATCAAATACAGTGAAAACAGGGGTTATACCATGGGGGGAGAACGTACAAAAGAAACAAAAAATCATATAGTACATTATAAATACATTAAAAACAATAGCAAGGAAGATAAACCACTTGTGTCCCTATCTTGGGGTTCATTTAGCTTAGCATCATCTCCTATGGTCATATGTACATAGCTTTTGATCCTTTCTGCTTGTCCTAGACATATACTAGTTATTGCAAATAAGGGAAACCATGGGACCTATGTTTATTTGGGCCTGGCTTATTTCACTTAATATAATTTTTTCCAAGTCTTTCCATTTCCTAACAAATGGAGCGATGTCATTCTTTCTGATGGAGGCACAGAATTCCATTGTGTATATATACCACATTTTCTTGATCCATTCATCTACTGAGGGGTATTGGGTTTGGTTCCATATTTTAGCTATGGTAAATATGCTGCGATAAACATAGTTGTTCTGGTAGCTTTAGTTTGTGATCGTTTGGGTAAATGCCCAAAAGTGGGATTGCTGGGTCATAGGGGAGCTCTATGTGGAATTTTTTGAGGAACCTCCATACTGCTTTCCAAAGTGGTTGAACAAGTTCACACTTTTTTCTACTTTCTATTTACCTTTTGTTGTTTTATAACATGTAGAAAAGATATATGCAAAAATTAATGTAAATTTGAAATATGAGCTATACTTTTAAAATTGTAGAGATGCATAAGAATGAGCGTAGTGAAAGGGTATTTTTTATTGTTGTTTTTGGTGGGGTTTTTTTGTTTTTTGTTTTTTGTGGGGTTTTTGGTGGTTGTAGGACTTGAACTCAGAGCCGGGGTATTGATCCTGAGCTCATTTTGCTCAAGGATAGCACTCTAACACTTTGGGCCACAGCTCCACTTCCAGTTTCTGGTGGTTAACTGGGGATAAGAGTCTCATGGACTTTCCTGCCTAGGCTGGCTTTGAACTGCAATCCTCACATCTCAGCCTCCTGAGTACCTAGGATTAGAAGCATGAACCACCAGGTGGATATTGTTTTGTAATGATCTGATTTTTAACAAAAAGGATACATGACTGTATGGTGTATACAGTAAACGTTCATTTAAAAGGAAAAGTAATGTAACTACTCTATGTAGCATGGATGTCACTCTGGTATGTAGTTACTGAAAACCTGCTAGAAATATAGATGAAAAAATATTTCAGTCATTTCTTACCGTCAGGTTAGAGACAAAGTAGATGACACAGAAAAGACTGTTGACACAACACAGAGCAATGGTCTATAATGTGAGGTATCAGGTCACACAAATAACCTGAACTTGGATAATATGTATAAAAGAAGTTGGGTGGCAGAAGGGAGCTAAATGTATGAAGACCGGCCCATGTCTGGTACAATTAGAGCCATTAGTTGCAAGCAACAGAACACATTATGAATTAATAACACAGAATGTGTTATTAAAATTGCTGGGAATTTTAGAGGAGAAGGTTTGGAAAGTGGATAGAAATTAGAGAAGGCTGAGCTACCTGACCCCGGACAAGGTCACGCCACAGTACCAGTCTGGAGAAGACTGCTTTCATGACCAATAAGAAAAGGAGAAGCAGTTTTCCCAAGATCACAGAAGTAAGAAGGCATAGAACTAGAGCTTAAAACTGGCTCTGAAATACTATTGGAGACCACCCAAGCAAGATATGTGAAATCTATCAAATTGGTTGTATTGAAAGGTATGTAAAGAATCTTCATGTTGGTATAAATGACTGCTTCATCTCTTGCTGATTTTTCTCCTGTGTTCAATCTGACTGTGCTTGTACTTTCCATCTCTTCTTCCCTCCCCCTCTTCATCTTCCTCTTCTCCTCCCTTCTGTCTCTCAGTTTTCTAATTGTTCTTATTGCCCATAATGCACGGTGAGAATATGGGTCAGACAATATTCTCCTACCATGATTTGTATAATGTATCTAACACAGTCAGCAAATGTAGATAGGAAAAACAGCACAAAAACATCCAATGGTAGTAACAACTGATGAAATGTTTATGACACAAAATGGCAGGATAGGTATATTTGTTGTTGCCAGATTAAAGAAGAAAAAAAATTAAAGATTAGATCATTACATATGTTGTTATTTGAAATAACCAAAATCTACATTTCCTCTCTAAATGATAACAGGGGTAATAAATATTCTTCTCTCTCTTCTTTCTCTCTCTTTCTTCCTAACAGTATTATTTCAAAGTAAAATATACAGTCGTTAAGGCCCATGTTTCCATATAGTTAAGAACCTGACTCTTCAGAAGGAAGGAAAGTATAGTAAAATTTTTATTCTGTCTTGTTTGAGTGAAATTCCAGTGGTCCATCTTTTTCTTGATAAACTAATAGGCCTTACTTGCAAAAAGAAAAAAATAGAGGGTAAACTAGGTGCTGAACACCAATAATCCTATTTACTCAGAAAACTGAGATCTGAGAATTGCATTCAAAACCAGTCCAAGCAGAAAAGTACATGAGACTCTTATCTCCAACCAACCAGCAAAAAGCCAGAAGTGGAGCTGTGGCTCACATGATAGAGTACTAGCCTTGAGCAGAAAAAGCTAAATGACAGCACCTAGGGTCTGAATTCAAGCCCCAGGACTGGCACATACACACACACACACACACACACACACACACACGTGTGCGCGCACACACACACACAAATACAGAGGGTAAGAACATGTAGGAGACTCAAATAAAACAGTGTATGCCCACTTAATAAGCATGAAAGAACTAAAATATGTTGAATGGAAGAAATTAACTCCATTTGTTACATATATACTAGCACTAAAGGAATGTAATACATCAACTTCCTGAACAATTTTCACTGAGTTGTAGCAGTTATATCAACTTCCACCAGCCAAATATGCTGTTTAGGTATGCCAGATTAAATATTTGTAAAAGTAGGGGAAAATAATCACTGCCTTTGTTTACTTTTATATAAAGAGAATGCCTGATTGTATTTAGAGACCATATGCCTAAAGACCTAATCCACAACTCCCAACATTTTTTTTAACAAATCTGGGAGAAGGGAATTGTTCTATACATTTCGAGAATCACCAAGTCTTGAAACTTTTCTGAACATTTGAACACTTTTGATACTTTGAAAAGAAAATTATTTCATGGAAAATATGATTACACCCAAAATGTTTGCAATTAACTAAGAGTACACTCTGTCTACAAATTGTGAAAGGTCATCCTTATTGGTAGACAGGACGATCTGGAAAATATTAAGGCAGCAAGACACAGAGAAAGAACAGAAGAATTGGAGATAAGCAAGTTGGGGCTGGGAAACTTACTGTCAAGAATGCCTGTATGTCCATCTGTAAGTTCCTGACAATCCATTGTCTACAGAGATAGAAATGCTTCCTTCCTCCCTTGGGCATATGATTTCAAAATGAATGAAAAGACTGTCAATGGCCAGGAGCTGCTTCAAATCAAGAATGGAGCATAAACATCAAATTACTGATTCTTTTATTGGTTCTAGTTCCTTTATTCTTGGCCCAGAAATAATTACTACAGTGTTTTTTCAGAGTGCTGAATAGGAAGCACATAGTGTTTGCAACCTGGCTGGAAAGTTCTGATTATCATTAGTTCTTGAAACTTTATATTATTTTAATCTTGATAATTGGGCTATTAGACTGAAAATGTAGTTCTGTGTTTATTTATTACTTATGTCTTCCAAATTCCAAAAGGATTTTAGGAAGCTTACAATGACATGAAAGCTGGGTGCTGGTGGTTCATGCCTGTAATCCTCGCTACAAATTCTCAAGCTGAGACCTGAGAATCACTGTTTGAAGCCAGCCTAGTCAGAAAGGTCTGTGAGACTCTTATCTCCAATTAACCAGCAGGTATGGCTCAACTGGTAGATTGCCAGCCTTGAGCAAAAAAAAAAAAAAAAGCCAAGAGAGAGAATGCAAGGCCCTGAGTTCAAATCCCAGTCCCACTACAAAAAAAGAAAACAAATCATGAAATAAAAGTTAGCCACACCGGGTATTAGAATAAGTAATTATGCAAGAAAACTATGTTGAGAAAAATGCCTTACTTAAACACAGTCTTAGAAAAGTCTATCAAAAGAAAGAAAATATATTTTGATATAACAAGGTGTCTGCTTAGCTACTTCTACAGCAACCTGTACTGAAAAACATGAACATATTGATGAACATTGAGAAAACAATAAAAAGCAGAAATGAAATGATCAAACAGAATAATGGAAATGTATGGGAGGAAAGGAATTTCCATGGACTTAAATGGCAATGGAGCTGGACTGAGGGAAAATAATTGAAGTAGCACCCTCTAGCTTTGTCCTGTGAAGTAAAGGGTAGTGGTGAGCTAAAAGACCACCACCAGTGGGCTCAGCCTTGCCTCTACCTGCTCTGACTCCAGACAAGGGCAGATCTACAGAAAAGGCAGAGACAATGCAGGTTAATGTGGAAGGGGTTTTTGCGCTATTTAGTCCAGAGAGCAGAGCTAAGAGAAGAACATATCTCATTCTAATGGAATGTCCTTAACAAATATTATGGATTATAGTAAAACTTTGGTGAAGTTGCTCTCAAAGAGATAGTGCAAAGACTTGAGGATAATGCATCTACTTTGATCGAATGTCAGAATCAAAGAGAAAACACAGTTTCTTGTCTCCTGCTGCTTACTGTCTCCTTGTGCAGATTTTTATAGAGATGGAGGCTACTAGAATCCTAAGAAAAATCTGAACTACACTAGATTACTAAGATTGGGGCTGGTTCAGAACTATAGGGATGACCATGGAGAGAAGGGGAGTGGGAAATGGAGGAAGATTCTGGCACAGCAAATCCCTGCTTTGGGATTCTCAGAGCAGGATGATAGCACAAGGAACCTTTGCTTTTATTTTTTTTTTTCTTTAAAATGTACAAGGCCACACAATTGTTCCCATCACTTTTGCCACATAAAAATTGTCCTCTAATAAACTATAATGCTTTGATTTTGCTCACTATCTTAAAGGTCAAGACTTAGGATCAGACATAGGGTCTAACATATGGTTATATTCAGATGTGCACAGACTTAAGTTAAAGTCTTTCCTGGCTACATTTCTCATATATGACGTTTATAAAGCTGGCGCTTGCTGCCAATCAAGGGCTGGGAACTTTACTGACTACAAAAACCCTAGCCAGCATAGCTCTCAGGGTGGTTTGATTTCACACAGAGGATGGCTTCTCAGAAGTCCCAGGATTATGTCTAACCTGCCTCAGAAATCAAACATCATTTGTGCTGCATGCAATTAATTACAAGTCACAGAAGTAAGCCCAGATTCTAGGAAAAAGAGACATTGACCCCCACCATTACCTCTCAATCGATTGTTCTATTGTATTTTGTGTGTGTGCTCACACTAGTAATGGGCTAGAACTTAGAGTCTCCTGCTCTTAACTTGGCGTTTTCACTCAAGGCCGGTGCTCTACCACTCAAGCCATACCTCCACTTCTAAGTTTTTGCTGGCTAATTGGAGAGAAGAGTCTTTTTGCTGGTTAATGGGACTTTTCTGCCCAGGCTGGCTTTGAACTATGATCCTTAGATCAAAGTCTCCTGAGTAGCTAGGATTATAGCTTCCAGCTTCTTTATGATGTTTTGTCAAAAGTCAAAATATAAATATCTTGGCTAGATATAGAATTTTCACCCACAATAATGGGGCTATCCAATCTTGCACCTGGTCAGATAAAGAAGCAGACAGTAGAAAGAAGTAAAACAATGAACATGAGATACTCTGCTTTTCTGCCTTGTCTTTTCCCTTCTTTCTGTTTCTTTTCCAGGCTTTATCCTCCTAACCTTTTCACTGAATCTGTATAGACAGTAAAAAAGAAATTGTAAAAATTTATAACTGAATTTTCAGGCAATCAGTTAATAAGTCTCTAACTTTCATCTTAGTCTTTATTTTATGTAATAGATACTTATTTAACATAGTTACCCACTGAACACTGTGTGAAATAATCTGAATTTGTTGATTATTGATATAGGGGGGAAAGGAAAGAATTTATTTTATTCACAATTCAAATTTAAAATATTGTTCTTCAATAAAAGACCCCGAATAGCAAAAACAATCCTCAACAGAAAGAACAGTGCTGGAGGAATATCAATACCAAATTTCAAACTCTACTACAAAACCATAGTAATCAAAACAGCTTGGTACTGGCACAAGAACAGATCTCAGGACCAATGGAATAGAATTGAAAACCCAGAAATGAACCTACAGACTTATAGCCATCTAATTTTCAATTAGGGAGCTAAAAAATAGAATGGAAGAAAGACAGCCTCTTCAGTCAATGGTGCTGGCAAAATTGGTTAACTACTTGTAGAAAACTAAAGCTAGCTCCTTATATCTCACCCTGCACCAGAATCAACTCCAAATGGATCAAAGACCTAGGAGTCAAAGCAGACACTCTGGAAACATTACAGGATGGAATAGGAGAAACCCTCGGTCTCCTTGGCACAGGCCAAAATTTTCTTAATAGAGACCCAGAAACACAACAAATCAAAAAAAGGCTGGACAAATAGGATTGCATGAAATTGCAGAGCTTCTGCATGGCAAAGGACATAGCTAGCAAGATCAATAGAAAGCCTACGGATTGGGAGAAGATCTTCACTAGCCATACAACGGACAAGGGTCTCATATCTAAAATATACCTGGAACTCAAAAAATTAAATCTCTCAACAACAAATCTTCAAAGAAACAACTGCCCAATAAATAAGTGGGCTAAAGACTTGAAGAGAAACTTTTCTGAAGAGGAAAGAAGGATGGCCATTAGACACATGAAGAAATGCTCAACTTCTCTAGCCATAAAAGAAATGCAAATCAAAACAACATTGAGATTCTACCTCACCCCAGTTAGACTAGCTAGAATCAAGAACTCTACTAACAACAGATGCTGGAGGGCATGTGGACAGAAGGGAACTTTACTGCATTGTTGGTGGGAATGTAAACTTGTTCAACCACTTTGGAAAGTAGTGTGGAGGTTCCCCAAAAGACTCCACATAGAGCTCCCCTATGACCCAGCAATCCCACTTTTGGGCATTTACCCAACTGTTCACAAACAAGACCACACTAAAGCTACCAGCACAACTATGTTTATTGCAGCATTATTTACCATAGCTAAGATATGGAACCAACCCAGATGCCCCTCAGTAGATGAATGGATCAAGAAAATGTGGTATATATACACAATGGAATTCTATGTCTCCATCAGAAAGAATGACATTGCCCCATTTGTTAGGAAATGGAAAGACTTGGGAAAAAATTATATTAAGTGAAGTAAGCCAGGCCCAAAGAAACATAGGTCCCATGGTTTCCCTTATTTGCAATAACTAGTATATGTCTGAGTCAAGCAGAAAAGGTCAGGTAAGTTGATGTTAGGGAAATGAACCCTAAGATATGTATTCAAATGTTTTTTTCTTTCATGCGATTGTTTCTAACACATTTATAAGATTATTTCTTTGTTGATTTGTATGTCCCTTCCCCATGGTATAACCCCTGTTTTCACTGTATTTGATGTTGGTATAATTTGTGGAGGGGAAGGGGAAAAACAAATCCGTTTAAGTAGGGATACAGGTGGACCCATTGCAACAATGAGATGTACAAGTCGTTATGTCAAAAATGAACTTTACAACTTTGGTGGGGGGGGGGGGGAAGGATGGGATGGGAAGGGGAAACAAAGGAGGAAGCTACAATGCTTGATAAGAAATGTACTCATTATCTAGCCCATGTAATTGTAACCCCTCTGTACAGTATTTTCACAATAAAAATATATGTATAAATAAATAAAATATTGTTTTTTTTGACAGACTTTAATTCCAAGATAAATTTAACCATATCACTCAGATGCCTAAAATGATTTATTTGCTGATGCATTGCAATCCCTGTCTGTAAGGTAGACTATTCATGAAGAAAAGTTCATTTAAAATAGTCTAACACACTGTCAGTGGAAAATCTGCCCTATTTACATTTTCAGTATAGGTTAAAACTTGCTTTAATTGAAATTTTAAGATAAGAACATTTATATATATATATATATATATATATATATATATATATATATATACTTTTAAAGAAATTATAGTCGGGCACTTGTGACTCATACCTATAATCTAGCTACTCAGAAGGCTGAGATCTGAGGATTGCGGTCCAAAGCCAAACCAGGCAGACAAATCCAAGAGACTCTTATCTCTATTTAACCAGCAAAAAGTCAGAAATGAAGAGCATCAACCGTGAGCAAAACAGCCACGGGAGGGTGCAAAACTCTGTTAAAGCCCCAGGACTGGCACAAAAATAATAATAATAAAAGAAAGAAATTGTAACCAAAACTACCAGAAAGTCCTTATAGGCAAGGAAGGCATGTTACAGTACTTGCTTTCTGAGTGTACATAGGCAATTGACATCGTATATAGCCTCCACATTTCAGGGGAAGGAGACAGAACAGTTCCCTTAGGAAAGAGTTTCATATAATTTCTATAGATTGCTGTTGTGTTCCAAGAGCCTGCTAAGGTGGGTCAGAACTACTCACCAAACTCCTTGTGTTGATATGGATATAATTTAGTCCACCCATTGGAAGTATCAGGAGAACTAAGTTTATTCCAGTGCTTCTGCACAATGAGAGTTCACTTGTGATTTCTTTCCTTTCTAGTCATCTGCTCTGTGTATAAGGGAGCAAAAGGCTTGGGAAAAGGAAATGAAGTTTATTCTAGCAACATCTAGACCTACCTTCACATAATAAATACTTGATGTCTATTTTCTGGATGAATGGATGCTTGAATAAGTGAGTGATTCAATAATAGCTAGAAAGTAGCCAATCAAAGCAAGAGGAAGAGTTTCTTTTCTCGCTCGGTATATATGCCAAATTCTCCATTGAACAATATATTTTGTTTAGCCACAGAATCCACCACAGAAGCTCCATATGACCAGCAGCCTTGCCAAAGGAAGATCTCTGGTCTATATCCTAAAGAGAGAGAGCTATGGAAGGATCTAGATCTTTCCTCTTTCCAATGTCTGACTTTGCCAATGTTTTCATAAATCTATGCATGTCGATACATACTCAACCAGACACATTACACAACACACACCCCAACACCATACCCTATAATATACAATATACCTACACACAACACGTATCTAGACATGCAATGCCATACACCCACCCTGCATACCACACACATATAGCACACAAACACACCCTATATAAAACGTAACACACACTTTGTTTTTCCCATTTGAAAGTAAATTTCAGGCTCTGTGATATGTCACCACTTGACATTTTAGCATATGTCTGATGAGGATATTCTCCTATAAGCCACTACTGCCTACCAAACTCAACAAAACTTCCAGAATGTCATCTAACACACAGGATATTCAAACTTCCATAAATGACTAAGGGATTGTTAAACAGATTTCACAGGCAGATATCCGCACAGCAGTTTAGTGATTGTTGGGTCTGATGATGATAATGAAAAGTAAATTCATTTATACACTGAAACAGGAAAGGTACAAAATTCTTCATGAAAACCATTCCACTGGTTGTTCTCATTCTAAACATCGTAATTTTCACCTCAACACTTAGCAAGGTTTAAGAGGCCCAGACACTCATCTATAATAATTCCTGGAGAATTGCTCACTCTGGAATTTTATAAAGCTAGCAATAAAAAGAAAGCATGAATGGTGAGCGATTCACTCTGGATTTTGTGCTCCAAAATTTCAAACATTTAGAGATTTACAAAAGATGGAGGTCAGAATTAGACATCTAGAAACAGCAGAAAGGAAAAAGGATCTACTTCGAGTTGCCCCCATCATGAACCAGTGTTGTTTCCCCTGGGTTGGAGTGAAGAATAAAGGAAATGGAGCAGGTCTGTATAGAGCTAACTTCCAGTGTGGGGATCAGAAGCAGCAATGAGAGCTGCATGGTTCCCAACCTAGCAACAAAGCTCTGCTTTTCTGGTTGAGAGAGGCCACATGAACAGAGACAAGGGCTTTTGCCTTGCCTGTCTAGTACACTAAACAAAGAACAGATTGGCACACTGTAAGTCACTTTTAACTTCCACACATCCTTGTTGACATTGGAGTAGAACAAAAGAAAATTCCACCTATCAGACAAGGTAGAACTAGGAATAGCAATTTAAGTAATCAGAAATAAAGTATGGCTCTTCCCATTCCATCAATACTGGTCTGCCTCTATGGGCATTTCACCTCCTCTTCTGTCTT
Source organism: Dipodomys spectabilis (assembly GCF_019054845.1). Classification (NCBI taxonomy): domain Eukaryota; kingdom Metazoa; phylum Chordata; class Mammalia; order Rodentia; family Heteromyidae; genus Dipodomys; species Dipodomys spectabilis. The sequence continues at coordinate 20,112,861 of NW_024870683.1, forward strand.
TTTCTCCACCTTCCTCTGGTGGTTTTGAGATTTGAGCTCAGGGGCTCAGACTTGCCAGGCAGGCTCTCTACTGTTTGAGCCAGTCCACCAGCCTTCTGTCTTTCTCTCTCATGAAGACATCTGAGAAGGCTTCTCTATGGGACAGCTGCTAGAGCTCCCCATTTTACTAAAAGTAAAGCCCACAGTTGTGCCACGTGCTGGCGACTCCCATTTGTCATATTAACTATTCAGGAGACTGAGATCTGGAGCATCGTGATTCAGAAGCAGCCCAGGTAGAAAAGCCCATGAAACTCCATCTCTAATGAGCAAAAAGCCAGGCTGGAAGCACACTTCAAGTGGTAGAGTACCACCATAAACAAGAAAGTGGAGTTGAGTGAGAGCATCAGGTTCTGAATTCAACCCTCAAAACCTACAGTTCTTAGGAGGTTCTTGAGACTCCTCATGAGTCATCCTTATATTTCTGTCTGCTCCTTCCCTGCATTCTCTCCTTTGCTCACTGCCTTCCAATCATAGCCTACTGGGAGTCACAAGCATGTGTGACTACCTGACACAAGGCTCACCCTCACCTTAGAGCTCCGCAGTTTAGTTCTGAAATGTTCCACAAAGGCCCTTATGTTAGACTTACATCACCACCCTGTGGTGCTATGAGAAGTGGCAGAACCTTGAAGAGGTGGAGCCCAATGGTAAGTCTTAGGTCATTGGGTTAGTTCTTGAAGGGGACAGTGAGGCCCTGGTCTCTTCCTGGAAGCCATAAGGTAAGCTGCTTGCTGTCCCAAATATTCCCTTTCACAGTGGACTGCCTGAAAAGCAGCTAAGGCCAGCCTGTGATGGACTGAAGCCTTTGAAGCCATGAGCTCTCAGAAAACTTTCTTCCTTATAAGTGGATCATCTTTGGCATTTTATCATGGTAACAGGTAACTGCCCAACCAAGTGAGGAAATCTCTTTATAATTATAACTCTCATACCTCTGCCACAGCCACTCATTTCCTCATTTCTTTTTCTTCCCTCCTTCTCTTCCCTCTCTCCCTCCTTCCTTCCTTCCTTCCTTCTTCCTTCCTTCCTTCCTTCCTTCCTTCCTTCCTTCCTTCCTTCCTTCCTTCCTTCCTTCCTTCCTTCCTTCCTTCCTTTCTTTCTTTCTTTCTTTCTTTCTTTCTTTCTTTCTTTCTTTCTTTCTTTCTTTCTTTCTCTCTTTCTATTGTTTTTGATCCATAAAGGGGCTTGAACTTGAGGCCTGGGCACTGTCCCTAAGCTTCTTTTGCTCAAGGCTAGCACTTGACCACTTGAGCCACAGTACTCCTTCTGGCTTTTTCTGCTTATGTGGTACTGAGGAATCAAACCCAGGACTTCATGCATGCTAGGCAAGCTCTCTGTCACTAAGCCACATTCCCAGCCCTCACTCATTTCTTTACTCTATTTTGTCATAGCATTTACCACCTTTTAACATACTAACAAAAGTTTCTTATTTACTGAGTTATTTTCTGGTTACCTATGCTAGAACAAAAGCCCTCATAGAGTACGGGTTTGGGTTATTTTCTTCATAAATGTGTCCCAAATTCATAGAAGAATAGCTGGTAAGTAATAGCTACTTACTATATATTTACTTGTTAAATGAATGGAGGCATATGTGTTGGAAGAAAAATGATGTTTGTGACACATTAGCAATAGTATTCTGAGATCTCAAAGAACCAAAGAAGGCATGGCTGCAGAAGACCATAAGGACTCATTCTGGCCTATGTATAGAAGAATATCCTGGTGAAATAGTATGTTAAGAATATCTATACAGCCAGGCACAAGAGACTCACCTCTATAATTCTAGCTACTCAGGAGGCTGAGAGCTGAGGATTGTGGTTAGAAGCCAGCCCAGGCAGGAAAGTCCATGAGACTGTAAACTCCAATTAACCTCTTAATTGATGGTGACAGCCTTGAGTAAAGGAGCTAAGAGATAGCACCAAGGCCCTGAGTTCATGCTTCAGTACTGCCCCCTCCCCATGAACCAGCTGAGAAATGAGAAATGCCATGGGTCTCTCTGTCCCCATCACAAGTCCATTTTCCACAAGCAGGAGAAGGGGAACAGTTCCCACGGCTCTGTGTCAGCCACACTCTACTGCACTTCCTATGTTTGCAGTGTTCACACAGAGCACCTGCTGTGTGTGCCTACCATTCTGTAGTCCTTTTATCCACTAAAAATAAAAACTTCACTGCCCACAAGACACTAAAGCTCAGGCTTTGTAGAACACGTCTTAGTGATAAGCTACACCAAGCACAGGTGTCACCCAGACCGGCAATGTCAATAAGTCATTCTCACAAGAACAGAAAACGGAAACAACCCAAATACCAATATCAGCTTTGCTTCAGCTAGAAACAAGAAGGAAATATACTTCACCAGCTGAGCTGCTAGTGTAAGGCCTCGTGAGGCTGCTCCATGTGTTACAAACTGTTCATTTCTGTTATAAAATGGCACATGAAGTCAATGATGACCTTAGTCATTAGGATATAGACCCATGGGAACACTAGTTTTTGTTTCTTGGTTCACTACTTTTACCATATCTAAGACAGTCTCTGGCACAAGGCAGATATTTAATTATAATTAAATATCAGGGATATTGAGGAAACTTGATCAAAGAATCAGGCAAGCTAGGCGCTGGTGGCTCATGACTATAATCCTAGCTACTCAGGAGGCTGAGATCTAAGGATCATGGTTCAAAGATAGCCCGGGCAGAAAAGTCCATGAGACTCTTATCTCCAAAAAACTACCAGAAAACCAGAAGTGGTGCTGTGGCTCAAGTGGTAGAACACTAGCCTTGAGCTGGAGAGCTCAGGGACAGTGCCCAGGCCCAGAGTTCAAGCGTCACGCCCAACAAAACAAAACAAAGAATCAGGCAAAGCTGTTGTAAGGTATCTCAGTGGACAAGCAAACAGAGAAGCCAAATTTGGGGAGGTTGAATTGGGAGTCTTTATTTGAGAGCCAGCATCTGCAGATGGACTCCTGTCCCAAAGACCTGCAGCCCAGCACAAAACCCAAATCAAGCTTTTAAAAACAAAATCCACAGTTTTGGGTGGAGCACCCAAGCTCAACAAAAGCAGAACTTATTAGGCAGTAGCTCAGGTACCAGCTCAAGGGTCAGCTAAGCCTTCCATATAGGAAATATGCCCCAAACTCTCCATATGTGGAGATGATCAGAGGCAAGCAAATCGAACCATTTAGGGGAAATGATGGCCAGCATTCTACAAAGATTTCCTAACCTTATGACATCTGCATTTCTCTGAAGCAGAGCTCTCCTAGTTCACTTTCAGGTAGGCATCTGAAGTTCAATGAATAACATCGCTCACCTCCAGGCTTTTCAGCTCTGGGGGGAACCTCCTCCACCAGCAAGGCACCAGGATGGCTGTAAGAAGTTACTTAAACTCAGCTTTCTGCCCATTTGGAGGCTGAATGCATATTATGATTACAGTGGTAGATCCCTTCCTAAGATGACTCTCAAATATTTCTTACCATCCTTGTCAGCACATATCAAGAGGTAAAAAACGGGCCAGGCATGGAAGTACCACTTGTAATTTCAGCATTCAGGAGAATCTGAGGCAGGATTATCAGTTCAAGCTCAACCTAGGCTACATAATGAGACCCTGTCAATCAATTATTAGTTCAATCTGTTTCCTTTTACCTGAGTTAGTATTGGACTTTTTATTTGTCTTGACCAATAAAATGCATTGTATGTTCTTTTCTTTCTTCTTCTTTTTTTTTTTTTTGGTCAGTCACGGGACCTGAACTCTGGGGCTGGGCGCTGTCCCTCAGCCCTTCAGCTCAAGGCCAGCACTCTATCACTCGAGCCACAGGGCCACTTCTAGCTTTTTCTGCTTATGTGGTGCTGAGGAATCAAACCCAGAGCCTCATGCATGCAAGGCAAGCACTCTACCACTGAGCCACCTTCCCAGCCCACATTGTATGTTCTTAAAAAGACGTTCAGCTTCTGCTTTTCCCCTGGAGAGCCACTGAATAATAATAAACCCTTGAAAAGGTGAAGTGGGGCCAATTAGCCTTAAAGCAATCTCAGACATTCAGGAAGCAGTTGCAAGCATTCAAAAAGAAAACCACTCTCGGGGCTGGGAAGGTGGCTCAGTGGTAGAGCGCTTGCCTTGCATGCCTGAGGCCCTGGGTTCGATTCCTCAGCACCACATAAGCAAAAAGAAAAAAGCCGGAAGTGGTGCTGTGGCTCAAGTGGTAGAGCGCTAGCCTTGAGCTGAAGAGCTGAGGGACAGCGCCCAGGCCCAGAGTTCAGGCCCCACGACCAGACCCAAAAAAAAAAAAAAAAAAAAGAAAACCACTCTGAGATGTTTCAACTCCAGCTGACTTCCAGCTACAAGCAACTAGTAGATGATTGGCTCCAGCCAACCCATCGTATAGCTAGCCATCCCATCAATCGTTCTGTGTCCAGTTTGAGTGTTGTAGTGGTTTTGTTGTAATAAGCCACCAAACTTTGGGGTGGTTTGTTACATGTGTTGATAGCTAAGATAGATGCAATGGTTTCTTTTCTAACATGCTATCCTTTCTGCATATATACATAAAAATAGCATGGAGGTAGATACCAGTATCTCATATCTCACACCTCACATCTCACTCAAGAAATATGGAAGGCTGAGAAAAGGAGGATTAAGATTTAAGGCCAGCCTGGAAATACACAAGATACTCCTTTTGAACCAACAGCTAAGCTCAGTCGCACACACCTGTCATCTAGCTGCACAGGAGGCTGAAGCCAAGAGGATCACATTTCCAGGTCAGCCCAGAGAAGAAACATCATCAGACCCTATCTTAACAGCAAGAAACTGGGCATCGTGGTGTGCACCCATCCTCTCAGATATGATGGGAAACCTCAGATAGGCAGATTGAAGTCCAGGTGCACACTCAGAGAGGAAGTGAAACCCATCTGAAAAATAAGTGGGCCATGTTTCACCCTCCTAACTCTCATTTTTTAAGCACATGTTAATCTTCAAAGGGGCTTTATCACAGTATTTCACATGTGCATTCAGAATATACTTTAATCAGGTTGAACCTTCACCTATTCTGGCTCCCATAGTCTCTTACCCTGCTATTCAGCAGCTTCCAGGGACTTTTCTTTTAGCCATCTTTATCCACAGAGGCAAAGAATTTTGGAACTGTTCTCTCTAACCATGTCCTCTTTTCCTCCTCCCACCTCCTCAAACATTCCCACATTTATATGTGTGTGTGTGTGTGAGAGAGAGAGAGAGAGAGAGTGTACACATATGCATACATTAATCCATATGTGTTTACATTTAGATTTAGCAACCATATATCAGGGAAAACACAAGATTTTTCTTACCTTCTGAACCTGGCTTACTCAGATTAATGCGATGATATCCAGAGCATCCATTTCCCTGAACATAGCAGGTGAAATAGATCCTATCTGGGGCATGGGTACTAGAGGGAGAGGAGAAGGAAGAATGGAGAGGGGAAAGAAGGATAAATATGGTCAAAAAAGCTTATGTACACGTGTAACAATGGAACATGGTGCATGCTGAGAGGAGGGGGTGAGAAAGAGCGATGGAAGGGTGAGTTGATTCTAGGCATCTTGTGGGCATCCCGGGACATGTCAAAATGAAATCCCTTGTCCAACTAATTGATGCCAATAAAAAATAATAATAAGTGCAAAACAGGGATGCTGGAGATGTAGATCAAGGGTAGAGCTTGGCAAGCTCAAGGCTCTAACTCAAACCCCACTATTACTAAAAAAGTAAAAAGGAACTGAGTGCCTGTGGCTCATGCCTGTAATCCTAGCTACTCAGGAGGCTGAAATCAGAGGATTGTAGTTTGAAGTCAGCCCCAGCAGGAAAATACATGAAAGACTCTTGTCTCCATCGGAAAAGCTGGAAGTAGAGCTGTGCTCCAGTGGTAGAGTGCTAGCCTTGGGCACAAGAAACTTGGGGACAGCATCCAGGCCCTGAATTCAATCCCTAGGACTGTCACCAAAAAGAAAAAAAAGACAAAGGAAAGGAGGAAGGAAGGAAGGAAGGAAGGAAGGAAGGAAGGAAGGAAGGAAGGAAGGAAGGAAGGAAGGAAGGAAGGAAGGAAGGAAGGAAGGGAGGGAGGGAGGGAAGGAGGGAGGGAGGGAGGAAAGGAGGGAGGGAAGGAGGAAAGGAGGTGAACAGGCAGGCAAGCAGGCAAGGATTATCACAAAAGTCAGGAAATAAGATTTGTAAAGAGAGTTGCAATGATGGAAGAACCTATGCAGAGGTGGGTGGGAAGCCTCTTTTTTCTGCCAAGGACCATTTGGATAGTTCTAATATCATTCCAGGGCCATACAAAACTACCAGTACAGACTGAGGGACCTCAGGCAGCTGACAAGAAGCCTGTGTGTCCAGCCTGTCATGTACCAGATGATTTCACAGGCCTCATAGGGTTTACAGGCTGGACGTTCCCTACCCCTGGACTCATAGGACTCAGTAGTTTGAAATGTGTGTAGTTCTAGGAAAGTGAAGGGTATGGATGGAGTTGGGAGAGATGGAAGAGAATGATGTAAGGAGTGATATTGACCACAATGTAGTGTTCTCATAAACTGATAAGGTGAATGGTAACCCCCTTGTTCCACTACTTAGAGACAATAAAAATAGAATCGAAGAAATGAGATTTGCATAGTTCTAACACTGAGATGTTCTATCATTCACTGGCTCTGTGTATCTTGTGTGCGCTTTTCTATCTTCATCATTGTCTCTGTTTTGTTTTAAAGTACAATGTACATACTTTGGAGAGGCAGTAGAGAGGTTAAGCTGGGGCTCTGAAATCTACCAAACTTGGGATTCCAGCCCCCACTCCTTTCCTCAACCAGACTCGTGACTTTGTGCTGGTTAATTAATTGCTCTAAAAGCTATTCTGCACTTTGTAATCATCTAGGGAGCTTTAAAACATTCTGAAGCCCAGGTGCCACCTGCAGAGATTCGGACTTAATTGGTCTAGTTATATCACGGCGTCAGCATTAGTAGTTTTAAAAGTTCCCTGTGTGACTAATGAGCAATCTCAGCTGACAACAACAGCCCTGAGGCTGGTTTTCTCCAACTGTGACAGAGTGATGATGATGACACACACCTTATCAAAGGGTTATTATAAAAATGAAGAATAGTAGTGAACATGCCTGGTATTCTATAACTGGCTGCATAGCCCAGGCTGGCCTTGAACTTGTGATCCTCTGGCCTCTCAGCCTCTTGAATGTTGGGAGTATCGGTATGTATTACCACACCCTGCTTTAACTACCTCTTACTGTTAAACTTACTGCTCAACTGCCCTGCCTATTCCTTTCAACGAATTTTGAAGTTTGAATACCACTGATATGTCATGAATAATATAAATAGTATTTTTTTTAACTTTTAAATCAAAGATAATGAGAACATGGATACAAAAAAAAAAAAACAAAAACAGAAGACAAGAACTCCAAAATGTTCTTCAGAGTAAGAGATGGAGGGAAAAAAAAAAAAAACCAACAACAACAAAGAAAAGGAAGCAGACCAGCCTTTTCATTTCAGCTATCTAGAGATACAATCTCTCAGTTAGTCTCTTGTAATTTTCCAAGTTTATTTGAGGGACTCAAAAGCCAGTGTCTGCTAGACTTGTAGTGAGAGGAATCTTAGAAATGCCAGTGTCCAGTACACAGAATGTTCTCTTTGTTTAAAGATTTTGTTTTCTAACCCAGGAAATAGTTAAGTATGAATTCTCCCATGAACTTCTATAATGTTCTAAACAATTGGTATTTATTTAGGACATAATGTTAATTTCTGCTTGGATGTCGTGTTGCTGTAGTATTTAATTGTTCTATGTATGTGACAGAGAGGATTTATGCTTTTCTAAGCCAATGAGGAAACATGCCACTAGGAAAGATTCATGCCCACAGAAGTAAAAATATGCTTCATGACCTCAGAATCAAAGATTGTTTTTCTAACTTCATGGATCAATTGGACCCCTTCGAAAGATAGTGCTAAAGAGATTGTTCAATCCCCCAAACTCCGAGTAACATAAAGTTTATTTTCATTATGGAAACTGATTTATCACTTTTTTTTTTTTGAAAACCCACTTTAGTTCAGTGATTATTACTCCAATTCCTTTGGGCTGTTACTTAACTGATCAACACGGAACTACAATGTCTACCAAAGGGAAGTAGGGTAGTAATGAGGTGCTTTAAACAGCTAGGGCAGTATGAGGTTCTGAGAGGAGTTGAGGAACTGCCTGGCCTGGCCCTCAGCAAGACTCCACCCAGTGCATCTGGCAAGTGCCAAGAATAATAAGTGCATTTTGCAGAGACTGCCCTCTCCAGCTCTGTCCTCTGACCTCCTTCCTTCTGACCCTTTGACCCACCCAACAGGAGCTGCTCCAAGCAACTGTGCGGAACACCTGGGAGGCGAAAGAACTCAGCAGAGGCCCACAAATCAACATTCCTCCAGGAATGAACACGATGCTATGCAAGTCAACCAGTTCAGCTGTTATCCTTGCCACACCAGAGATCTGGGCTTCCATCCAAACGTCTTCATTCACCATTGACTATTACAAGCCAGGCCCCCAGCCCTGTCTCCTGCCACCCTTCCTCTCCTCTCATCCCTCCTCCACCAGGACCCCTCTTCTCCCCATCTCTGTACCAACCCCTCTGTTAGTCTCTCCACTGTGCTTTAGGAAACCCCAATTCTATAAGGAACAGAGAATCTCCTTGGTTTGTAAGTATTTCCTTAAGCACCCGCCTCCCAGCATTAATAAAACCAATCAGCTTCCTTCCTAAACCCCAAGTTCTATCACATGCAGTCATGTTCTTAATCAGAACAACACCAGCCCTTCTCCCATACCCAATTCACTACCATATCTTGACAATTCTAGCTCTAACCACTTCATGCACTGAGGGAAACCTAGATAAGGCCATTTATTAGCCATTCTATTATTCTTTTCAGATTCTATTACGAAGTTTCCAGGATATCCTTAAATATAGAGAAAAAGTACAGCAAAAGTCCCATCTACCCATCACCTAACTTTATCAGATCTTAACATTTTAAATATGATATCTGATTCCATTTCATTACAAAGCACTTACTTTTAAATATTTAAATTATTTTTTTAAAAAAAGATGAAAAAGCAAGTTTGAGTGACATTCCCCAGGCCCACAGCACATACCCAGCGTGGTGTCGAAGACACAGTACAAAGAATCATCGGCTCAGTCGTACTTGGCACAAATCTATGAGCCTCCCTGGATCTCAGTCCCTTATTCTTTCCAAATGTTCTTTTTAATATGCATCATTGAATATGTGTGTTATGCATGTGCATACCTGTGTGTGTGTTTGTTTTTTCAGTGCTAGAGATGAACCCTGAGACTTGTGCATGTTAGGGCAAGTGATTTACCACTGAGCTACATCTAGCCTTTAGCTTCTTGAGACAGGGTTTCACTATATAGCTCAGGCTAGCCTTGAACTTGCTATGCAATCCAGGCTGGCCTTGAACTGCAGGTATTCCTGTCCAGTTTCCCAAGGACTGGGATTAAAGGCAGGTACCACCACACCATGGGAGTCAATAAACGTGTATTTCTGTAGGCATTTGTTGAATCCATATTTTTCTTTTTTATATATCTGACCAGGTTAGACCTTCTATTTTCTTTCTTTATTCTTCTCCCCATGTATTTTATCTTTCCATTTAATAACTATTTCATAAACATCTACTCTGTGCCTAGCGCTATTCAATCTTTTAAAATACCTATCTGTTGGTCTTTTTCTCTAGAAGCTTTCTCTCTTCTTATATTTCTTATTATATAACCATCTTGAATCTAAAGTCCTTTTTTCTTTTTTTTTTGGTCAGTCTTGGGGCCTGAACTCGGGGCCTGGGCACTGTCCCTCTGCTCTTCAGCTCAAGGTTAACACTCTACCACTTGAGCCACATCAACACTTCTGGCTTTTTCTGCTTTTATGGTCCTGAGGAATTGAACCCAGGGCCTCATGCATGCAAGGCAAACACTCTATTACTGAGCCACCTTCCCAGCCCTCCTGTTTTCTTTTGTGGTCATCATCTTTATCACCTCTTCTCATACTTCTATGACCTAACTGATTACAAAACCAAAGGGGGCATTATTTTGTTTGTGTTGTTACACTGAAATAATGTGTTCTCTGAACTTATTTTTCAAAATTGATTAAGAAAGTTTTTCTTATTGAGATGTTCTGATTTTTTAACAGTAGCACCTTTTAATTTAGAAAAACAAAAACAAAAAATACAAAAACACCCCTTTCCAGGCCTAGCTGAATCATCTCCACGCTACATACCTACTTCTAGGCCTAGACCCATGCTGCTTCTAGCTACTTGGAATAATTTCAACCAGGATTGGTCAAAGTTCTCTAGAGATTTGGATGCTCCCATCTCTGCTCTTTAACCAACACCTAAGATACAGAAAACTCCCTCCCCAAAAATGTTTTTGGTGTTGTTTTCAATGAAGTTAATCATTAATTTGGTACATCCTATTTCCTGTCAGCCCATTGGCCTCCAGACTAGGGAATGCTTCATTTCACAATGAAAGGCTCAGGTGGGAAAGAATAGGTCAAAGAGCTGGTGAAGGAGGAACTCACCACTGTAAAAGGGCTCCTGAAACTCTGAGCGGGTTAAAGAACTGTCAGAGGAGGGACTGAAGCAACTGCAAATACTTGGCCTCCTTATTAATCCTCCAGGGGCAGAAAACATATTCTAAGTGGGAGAAGGAACAGCTGCAGACCTACCAGCACATTCCACAGAAGTCACAAGAAAATGGATGAGAACTCAACACTCGGAGATGCTTCCAAAGAAAAGCACCAGGAAAGGGGATTTCGGGAGCGTCCTCCCTTAGAAAGTGAAGAATTCAACTGCAGGCATCTGGAAGACTCCACTGGGCCAGATAGTAAAGATGGCAGAGGATGGCCCTAGAAAGGTCCTACATAGACCAGTATAGACAGCTGGTATCAAGTTAAATATACCACTAGGAAGGGTTTCCTCTCTCCAAGGCCCCACTCAGGTCTGAGCTGGTTTCCAAGCCTAGAGTGAGAGAATTTGCCTACCCCAAGTGATAGAACCTTCCTGGGTCAGCTCCCTTAGGAGTTTAGGAATTTAGCTCTTTTAGAAGATAAATACAAGAAGTCTGAGCAGAAAGGCATTCCTAGCAAAGCAGTGCTGTAGCTCTTTGTCACACAGGAGCTGGCTCTTCCTGGAGCTAAGTAGCTCAAGTCCTTAGAAAGGATAATATTTTATAACACCTCTCCAACAGTAAAATCCCTTGGGGGTGCTGATTCAAATTTCAGAATTCAGAAATAGGGATTTCTGGACCCTCCCTGGGTTCAGTGAAATTAAAGTTTGTTCATATACACAGGAATAACTCAGTGTTCCATAATTAGGATTTAGTTTAAACAAACAAACAAACAAAAAGCTGGAGGCTTGGGCTCAAGTGGTAGAGAGATTGCTTAGTTAAGTTAGCAAACATGAGGCCCTGAGGTCAAATCCCAGTAGGGCCCAAAACCAAACCAAAACAATAACAAAATCTTCCCCTCTCTAAACCTCACTCAAATCTAAACTGCCCGGCAACATTTTTGTGAAGCCTTTTATCAGCTAACAAGAGCCACCTGCCTTTAAGCCAGTTTCTCTTGAGTTTAGTACACAGTAAGTTGGTGAAATAATGGCAGAGGCGTCTAGAGACTAGTATACATAGCAAGCACAAACCTTTCATATGAGCCAAAACAAGCTACCTGGCCTGAGGTTTCTCTGCTCTGGGAATGCCCCCACTGGATGGCAGGCCAGAGGTGCTGCAGGTAGCAGCTGTTGCTCAGAACCTCCATGGAGTCCTTAGTTGTAGCACAAAATCGTTACATCAAACTTTGTCCTTCTCAGAGCTGTTAATAATGAGCATGTTATACTAATTAGTTACCTCTTTCAGATATATGTACTCTTTTCCTTTGCCATTTTTTATTCTAATAAGGTCTTCTTGCCAAACTGCTTTTCAAGTTTAGTTTTGAAACTGAGAGGAGAGTGTGTGTGTGTGTGTGTGTGTGTGTGTGTGTGTGTGTGTGTGTGTGTGTGTGTGTGTGTGTGTGTGTGTGTGTGTGTGTGTGTGTGTGTGTGTGTGTGTGTGTGTGTGTGTGTGTGTGTGTGTGTGTGTGTGTGTGTGTGTGTGCCAGTACTGAGACTTGAACTCAAGGCCTCTCAGTTGGCTTTTTCCCCTCAAAGCTGGCACTCTACCACTTGAGCCATACCTGCATATCTGGATTTTTGCTGGTTCATTGGAGATAAGAATCCCATGGAGTTTCCTGTGCCAGATGGCTTCGAACCATAATCCTCAAATTTCAGCTTCCGGAGTAGGTAGGATTACAGATGTGAGTCATCAGTGCCTGGCTTGTGTTGTGTTTTGACTACAAATTAGAACATGATGTATTCAAGTATTTGTGAAACTCTATAATTCTTTACTAAGTGTAATGTAAGAATTATAGTTCATCATCCTTGGGTGGTTTTTTTCTAATTTGGTGATAAAACAATTATAAGAAAATGTGAACAATTGATGGTAAGAATATTGGTGTTCACTGTATAGTCACTGACCTTTCTACATGTTTGAAACTTTGAATGGGAATGATGATGGGAATGGGAATGAACTTTGAACAGGGAATGATGAACTCTAAAGGTACAGCAAGGATGCTGCGGAAAAGCAAAGTCCTATTTCCAAGCGCCACAGTCTAGATATCTCCCAATCTCGTCTGGGAGATAGGAACTATGAACAGTTTCTCTGCCTAAAATCCTAGCTACTCTGGCAGCTGAGATCTGAGAGTCTCAGTTCAAAGCCAGCCCAGCAGACAAATCCAAGAGCCTCTCATCTAAGAGACTCTTATCTACAATTAGCCAGTAAATTCTAGAAGTATAGGTGTGGTTTAAATGGTAGTGACAGTTTTGAGTAAAAAGCCAAATAAGAGCACAAGTTCAAGCCCTAGTACCGTTAAACACACATAAAAAATACATGTGTGGTTCTTTAACATTCCTCCCATTGACAGGTTAATCACTCTCCCTTTTTCCTTAAATCTGGGCCCACCTCACTGATTTATAATTAATATACACAGCATAAGTGACATTTAATTTCCAGGGTGAGGTCAGACACAGCCCTGAGTTCAAGCCCCAGTATCAGTGAAGAACTATTAACTGTGTCCTTATATCCTTCCAAAAGCTGTCTGGCAGACATACACAGATGGTTCTTTCTACCTCTTGTATATGTCATACGGCGTTAAGTGAATACAAGGAAGCCCGAAACTTGCTTTTGTGTTGTGTTTTTTTTTTTTTGTGATGGTGGTTATCCAAGTATTAGGAACATCTTCCAATCAGCATGCAGGTTTATCTCAGATTCAGATGCCATATAAAATTTCACTCCATGAATATCCTCAATTTATCCCATGCCTCCCTGAGAGAGCCACAAGTTATTTCTGGTTGGAGTACTTTGCAAAAATTAATGCACAAAAGTTACAATGAGCATCAGTACTCATGCAAATGTGTTTAATATGACAAAATCCTAGAGGTGAAATTGTTGTGCCAAGTTTTCCATGGAAGGTTTTACGATATTTTGAAATGGACTTACACATATCCTATGCTTTGCCATTTGCAGACTACATTCTGCCATGTAATGCTTCCAACACCTCTGTGAAATGTGCTGCCTTCACCATTCTATCGCCAGTAAAACTGAGAGTCAGAAGTTAAGGGAACCATTGTGTTTAGATGACTAGGACGCAGGAGATCTAGGACTCAGCAATGGGGAATGTCCAGCCCATGGACCATACAAGGCCCACAAAAATCACTTGGTACGTGTTGACAGAGACATGTATGCTTCAGCTGCCCTGAGGCCATTTGCCTATGCTGATCATTTTGAATGGTCCTCAAATAATGTTATTAACGCCCATGGTCCTTAGCATGTAACCCTAAACCATCTGCCTAAGGAGAAAGCCAGAACACATAACAGTGCTTGGAGGATGTGGTATTTCCACAGATAGTAGATACAAAGTCTTTTGAATGATAATTCTGAAACAGGCGCTTAATAGCTACTTTGAAAAATCACTGACCCTGTACTTGGCCTACCAAATTAACAGAATAAAAGCTGGGTATCCTTGCCTCTATGTAATTTTTCTGGTGCCTGGGGCTTGAAATCAGGGCTTAGGTGCTACCTTTTCACTTTTCTGCTTAAAGCTGGAGCTCTACCACTTGAGCCAGAACTCTACTGCCAGCTTTTTGGTGATTACTTGGAGATAGGAGACTCACAAACTTTCCTGCCCAGCCTGACTTTGAACAGCTTAGACCTTTGCCTCCTGAGTAGTTAGGGTTGCGGGCTGAGCGGCTGGCTCCTGAGCCATGTTTTTTGCCTAAGCCATGCTTTTCTGCAGTTACTTTATACTCACCTTGGAACCCAGGAGAGAGTTACAAGAGAACCAACCACCTGCCAGGTGTCAGTGCAACAAGGCTCCCCTGACCAATCCTAAAACAATGGCTGTCAGACTACATGCTGCCACCTCTGATCACCTGGCCAGGCACTGTTAAACTATTCCTATCTCTCTCCTCCTGCCCCTAGTTCTTTAGTCTATTTAAAGCTCTAGCTCATGGCTGTATCCCGAAGACAGCTGAACTGCTGTCATCCAGTAGCTGTCTATGCCACACAATAAATCTCTCTCTGCCCTTCACCAAGTCTCTTTATGTGGTGTATAGGAGCGAGTGGCTGGACCTGACTTATGGAATCCCAGGAGTTTGGGCCTGAGATCTAAAACTGGTTTTAATTACACATTTCCAAATTACCCATTTATTCTCAGGTTCAAATTTCAACACAATCCAAATGTGCACATTTTATTGCTCACTCACTAGGAATATTCAGAATTTATCTCTTGGGTTACAACAGTATGAATTGTGTTTGGGGCCTTACATCATAAAGAGCAATTTTATAATTGCTCCACTCACTCATGGAGCAAGTTTTAGAATGAGGTGATTATGGCTGCCAATTGTATCTGTCAGTGCCTAAGGTAGAAACGCTAGCTTGAGATTATATCTATATCAAATTGGAACTGCATTATTTCCCTCCCTCAATTCTTTTTTCTTTTAACATAGAGTCCAATGGAAACGCTTGCTGCTAAATGTCCCATTAGCATTTTCTGACCTTCTCCACAGTTGGGCCACAACTGCGCACCTGCTGTGGCCACTGGCACACAGAAGAAATGGAAAAGGCCACTTTATGTTCTGCAGTGGCCTAAATGCCACGGAGCAGGGAGAGCATACAAGGAGAGAAAACAAACAACAAAAGAGGAAGGTCCTGCTGATCTAGTAGAAAAATCACAAGCTTATAAATCTCAAAGATCTTTGTGCGGCGGGCAGGGTACAAAATCATCTTCGTCAGAGAAGCAGGGACAGTCTGGGAAGTCTAGTGCCATAAACACACATTTACAAATCTTTCCTCCCTAAAACAATGATAAAAGAAGGAGAAGGAAGCACAGATGGTGAACAAAAGTGATACAAGGAAAATTCCTACCTTAAATACTGAATCCATGCATTATTGTTCCTGAAATAACTATGCCAAGTGGTGGGATAGCGTGGCAGCAATTTGAAGAGAACTATTTTGTCCCTTAATTTGAAGACAGAGATTTGGAGGTGAGTAGATACATAGACAGAGATTTACATTGTAATGAACCATCACTCACGCATGGAGAGAGAGCCACTTGGAGACACTGTCCTCCCCATTTCTTATATATCCAAATATATAAGGAACACCAAAACTCAATAGTGATGATGATGATGATCTGAAATAAATGGGCAACAGTCAGTTCTTAAAGGAAGATATATAAATGGCCAGTCTGTATATAAAAACATCAGGGGCTGGGAAGGTTGCTCAGTGGTAGAATGTTTGCCTCACATGCATGAGGCCCTGGGTTCAATTCCCCAGCACCACATAAGCAGAAAATGCCAGAAGTAGCGCTGTGGCTCAAGTGGTAGGGCGCTAGCCTTGAACTGAAGAGCTGAGGGACAGTAGCAGGCCCAAAGTTCAAGCCCCACAACCGACAAAAACAAAAACAAAAAAAAACCATGCTCAGCATCACTAATCATCAAGGACAAGATCATCAAAACCCCAGTAAGATAGCATCACACTCCAGTTAGCTATTAACAAAATGACAGAAGACAAGTGTTGATAGGGATGAGCAAAAGAGGGAGCCTTTGTGTGCTGGTGGTAGCAATACAAATCAGTGAAGACATTGTGGAAAACTATAGAATTTCCTCAACATTTTTAGAAGAAATTTAGATAGCCCTCCCTGGGTCTCTTGATGGACCCAGATGCTTCCACGTGTGGTTTACTTCATGGCACGCCATGCCTTCTGTTCTTGAGAATCTACCGGGGTCTTACTACATAGTCCAGCTGGATTTTAACTGGTGATCCTCCTGCCTCCACTTCCCAAATGCTTGGATTACAGGCCAAAAGCTTTGCCATGATACCACAGGCACTTGTAGTCTGGAAGGGGCCCAGAAGGTACAGATACAGACTTCAAGGTCCAGCAGACCCAGCCTTTAGGCTCCACCAACTACTTCAGAGCATTTCCACTTCACAGTCATCAAAGAGCCAAAGGAAAAGGAGAAATACCCTGTCTGCAGCGACCATGAAGAGGGTCCCAAGGGTAGTGACCACACAGATATTCTTCCTTTCCACGTCGAAGCCCCCAAAATACCAGGGACATTAGAGAGGAAGAGGGAGAGAGGGAGGGAAGACACAGTAGAAACTGGAGGTCTAATCTCAGCAGACTCACATCTCATTCTGCTGCCTGGAATTTGGCCATTTAAGATTTAAATGTTGCCGGGTGCCGGTGGCTCACACCTGTAATCCTAGTTACTCAGGAGGCTGAGATCTGAGGATCATGGTTCAGAGCCAGCCCAGGCAGGAAAGTCTATGAGACTCTTATTTCCAAAAAACCACTAAAAAACCAGAAATGGCGCTGTGGCTCAAGCGGCAGAGCACTAGCCATGAGCTGAAGAGCTGAGGGATAGCACTCAAGCCCAGAGTTCAAGCCCCACAGCCAACAACAACAACAACAACAAAATTTAAATGTTTAAGTTTCCATCTTAAAATCCATCTTTGACAAACAAACACATTTCATTCTAGATCATATTCTGGATTGAAAACACATTGCTATGAACTCCTTTGTCAAAATTTCAGTGTAGATTTTATGGTTTGTTATCAGTGCTCAATTTTTCTGAATGTGTGAGACAATATTTGTATGGAAGAATTCTTGTTTTTAGAAGGCAGTTGGTAAAGTATATTAAGGGTTTTATGTGGGCTACTGTTTGTCAAATTGTTTATCAAAAACAAGAATGTGCATGCAAGTACAATCTACATTTAACTCTCTAGCCAGAGAGGGGTTAAACAAATAAGACAAAGTATTAACATTTGATAAATTTTGGTAAAGGATACAAAAATGTTCACTGTACTCTTGTTCTCTGTATTATTCTTGAGACTTTTATAAAAGACTGGTTTCTATTTTAGAAATAAAAAGTTTCATCCGTTGGAAAAAAAGAAATTTATATAGAACTACCACAGGATCCAGCAATCATTCTTCTGGGTACACATCCAAAAGAACTGAAATCAGTATGTCAAAGAGACATCTGCCCTCCCTGTTTATCATAGATTATTCACAATAGATGAGAAATAGGAACTACCTACACATCCACCCACCGATTAAAGTATGAAGGATATGTGTTACCTATATACAATAGAAACCAATTCAGCTATAAGAAAAATAAGGTGATTCTATCATTTACTGCAACATGAAAGATATTATGCTAAGTGAAATGAACCAAGCATGGGGTAGCAACTATCATCTGATCTCATTCATATGTAAAATCTAAAAAGAGAAAGTTGATCTCATAAAGGTTGAGAATAGAATCTATATTTTTGGAGCTATGTTGGTGGTTATAAAAGGCTGGAAGAGCAGGGGAAAGGAGGATTGGGGTAATATTGATTAAAGGATAATGAAGTTATAGTTAGCTAGGAGAAAGAGGGTCCAATATCCTGTTCCATGATAGCTTGATCATAGATGAAAACTGTGAGCTCTTATTGATTTTTAAGAATCTAGAAGAAATTATTTTTAATACTCAATGTACATAGTAAAAATGGAAGCAGGTAACTTATGGGGATGGGCAGAGTTAGGACAGATGGGGAGGACAATAATAGAAGGAGTAACTGACCAAGATGCAATGCAGTCATATACTGACATGTCGAGTTGAAATCCCTTTGTACAGCTACAAAGATGATTTTTGAAAGGTTTTCACCATGAAAAACTGATTTAGGAGACAGAAATAGTTATCTTGGTCTGAGCAGTTACACAATGTACACACGTATGGAAACATTAAATATTTGTTCTAGACTCAGGGTAGAATATCCATGTCCTGTTGTGTTGTTTTTTTTTCCTTTGACTCACAGATACTGGCAATGAAGAACATGGCAATTTCACTTTTTCTAACCTATTTCTTTTTTTTTCCTGTCTCTGCTGCTGTAAAAGTCATAGTCACTCCCTTCCCATCAGCTGGAACAGCCATGAACACATTCCTAGCCACAGACAAATAAGCGAAAGTCTCTTTGCTTTCCCACCCTCCTACTGGAATAGTAACACAGCCTGGGGGAGAGCAGACATCACTAAAATGAAAGAGGAGGACAGAAGAAGTTCTTTGAACTTGGTGGCACCATTGAGTCATCCTCTCAGTCCAGGATTGACCACATGTGGCTACTACTTGAAGTTGACCATAATTCGTTGGATTTTGTTTTGGCGTTTTTTTTTTTCCTCAGTTGTGGGGCTTAAACTCTGGACCTGGGCACTGTCCCTCAGCTCTTAAAATCAAGGCTAGCATTCTACCACTTGAGTCACAGTACTACTTCCAGTTTTCTGGTGGTTTATTGGAAATAAGAGTCTCATGGACTTTCCTGCCCAGGCTGGCTTTGAACCGTGATCCTCAGATCTCAGCCTACTAAGTAGCTAGGATTACAGGTGTGAGCCACCAGCACCCAGCAGAAGATAGGAAGCCGGGTGCTAGTGGCTGACCATAATTCTAATTCAGTAAAATATTACCTAAGAGCCAAGCCCCTTTCCAACTGAGTGTCAACCCTAGGAAAACAGCACCAGAAAGAATGAAGAGAGGACTTCTGCAATACTTATGATCAGGTGTGGAGATGAGTGGCATGGTGGTTAATCTTGATTTGCTACTCAGGAGAGATTAAATCTGAGTGCCGATGGCTCATGCATATACTCCGAGGTGCTCAGGAGCCTGAGATCTGAGGATCATGATTTGAATTGAACCAGGAGAGACAAATTCTCTAGACTTTATCTCCAATTAATCAGTAAAAAGCTGGAACTGGAAGCCTGGCTCAGATGGTAGTGTGCCAACTATGAGCAAAAATATCATTGATTGAATGAGAAAAGGAGGCCATAAATTTGACCCCAATACTGGCCAAAACAACATGGAGCAGCAGGAACAACATAACAAAATCAGAATTCAAGCAATATGTGTAAAATTAGGTGCCAAGAAAAGCATACATTCTGAAGGGGAAGCAGGGTTCCAAGGACGAAAAGCCTGGTAGGATTAGAACTCTTCTATTAGTGTGTTTCAGGACTGGCTGGCAATAAACAGGCTCATAGTTCCAGCAGGTTAGTCTCTCATGTTACATGCAGGAAAAGACTACTAGCTCAAACAGAGCATGCTTAGTGGAGCTAAGACTGGTGAACAAAACTCTCTTATTCTCATGTCCTAATCCAAAGGTCATGATTCCATCTTAGAACAAGAAGCAAGCCCAGCTTTCCATCTTGGCCTTTTTTCCCCTTATTCCTGCCAGTCATACTTTTCATCTTTCAAGAAAAAGCCTTTTGAAAAACTATGTTAATCCCATTTTTGCTCCCATAGTGATAAAGCACATATCTACTAGGCTCTGGCTGGAGCATCACCAAATAGCCGCAGTTCTCACAATGTTGAGATTCTGCTGTGCCAGAGGCTTCTCTTTATGTCTGAATTCACTTTCATTCACAGGGTTCATTCAGAGTTGAGATAGCCCACACAGTCTAACTTGTTTTGGAGCAAAGATTCTCAGGCTGTAGTTTTTTTTTTTTTCTATTAAGATACAAACTTCATAGCGTAAGTCTCTTGTAATAGCATAATTTCAAGGTAGACAATGTTCTGTACTGTTATGTACAATTCTAACATGAAAATCCAAAGGGCTGTCAAAACAGAAAAAATATCAAGAATGTCTATAATCAAAAGGACAGAGTGTTTGACATAATATTCCAATGCTAGAAGATATATTAAAGAAAAGTAGAAGCCTCAGACATGACTGGTGGGAATGTAAACTGATTCAGTTTGAGAGACAGTTTGATAATTTCTCATCATAGATTTTAATCATAGGTATCATATCCAACAATTCCATTTCCACGTAGATTCTCAACAGAAACTTGTAAATATTTTGAATGACCAGAACAGCCTACTAGCAAAAAACAAAAAACCAGAACCAACACAAATGCCCATTGTGCCAGCCAGTCAGCTCTTTGTTGATGAGAAAAATGCCCAAGAAAGACAAATTAAAAGCAAAAAAGACTGATTGTGGATCAGGATTTCAGAGATTTCAATCTATTAGTTTAAGACTGACTCAAGGCATAAAAACCTCAAGGCAGTGAGATTATGTGGAAGAAGGAGCTATTCATCTCATGGTAGCCAGGAAGCAAACATTTGAAACAAGGTATAGCCCTGAAGATAGCTGAGCCCCAAGTGACTCACATCCTCCAACTAGGCCCTACCTTTGATTTTTCTACAACCTCCCAATAATGCTATCAACTTATGGAACCATCAAGGTTATAAATATAGATGTGAAAAATAATCTGATTAATAGAGAGAAATGTAGCTCCATGAAAAAGCACTTGTCTGTCATGCATGAGGCCCATGGTTTGGTCCTCAACACTGTAATATATATATATGATCATTATTTTTATTAGAATAAATATTACTAGAATTATTCACTATAGACATATAGAAAAATTCCATTTTCAACATATCCAAGTTATTCTATGAGATCCCCAACAAAAAGACAAAAGTCACTATGAATTCCATGTAGTCTGTTACTGATTTCTCAGACAAAACAAATAATTTGACCAGCATTGTAGGAGTATGAACAGAAATGGAAAAGTTAATTTTAAGAGGCTAGCATGTTCCTGGGAAGCCTGGCACCAATGTGTCATTTGCTCCAGATCTAATAACCTTATTGGCTCCAAGCCCTCAATAATTCTTTGTTATACTTTGCTCTTACTTTCATTGTCCTTACCCTATAAATCAATGACCCAGATGTCTTTATCAGTCCCTGAAAGCCCCTATGACAAACCATCATTCTGTTTCTGCTTCTCTCAAAAAGAAAATTATGAAACTGTAACCCATCTGTACATCACCTTTATAATAATAATTTTTAATTTTACTTTTTCAAAAAATAGAAGCTTCAATGAGGAATGAAAGAAAGGAAACTGAGCAAATAAATCAATGGCATTCACCCACACATTCCTACTTTCTTTCTAGTTATTTAGAAAGAACTCTTAACCTGCTTTTCCAAAGACTGGCTTTTTTCATCATCTCCAATCTGATTCTCTTCTGCACTTTCTCAGACATCTCTCCAGCAATCATCTTGTTTGTTTTTGCAGGTACTAGGGCTTGAACTTAGGGCCTAGATGCTATCCCTTAGCCTTTTATATTAAAGACTGTCCCTCTATCTGAGCTACACATCCACTTCCAGCCTTTTGGTGGTTAATTGGAGATAAAAGTTTCACAGACTTTGCTGCCTGGGCTGGCTTCGAACCATGGTTCAGATCTCAGTCTCTTGAATAGACAGGATTACAGCATGAGGCACTGGTACCAGGCACAAGTAGTATAATTTTAGATGTTCCTATGTATCACACCATGTATTTCATGAGAATGTGCTAGTGGTGTAGCCAACGTGAATTTTCACCTATTCCTAGATAATACATTTTGAGATCTCAGGCGATTGAAGCTAAATCTTTTCACATTCTAAGAAGTTGAATTTAAATACATTACTGACATACTTCCTTTGTTCTTCTCAAAACAAATAGTTCAGTGTTTGAGAGAGCAGTGAGCCAAGTAGAGGTGATTATTTCTAGACTTCCTATTATCTGTCTTAAGGGTTCCTGGAAATGGTATTTAATGAGGTAGGTTTTCTTTTTCTTTTTCTTTCTTTCTTTCCAGAGAAGACTTTGATGTGGCTGAAAATTTATTCTTTCTCAAGTGTAGGCAGCGTACCAATTAACTCACACTAAATGCCCTGGCTGCACTCCTGGTTTGTAGTTTATTATATTCATCATGCAATATATAAACTCCACCTCTTCCTACACTTCTTTCCTAAAGACTCTAGACAATTTCCTCAGCAACTTTCTGCTCTGTCTTGGTCTTTTAACTTACATTTATTTTGTCTTTTTCCACAAATGATCAAAATAGAGGTGAAAATAAGAGGAGGAAGGTGAAACAGGAAAGCTGTGACTCTGAACAGCTGATGGAACCGGAACTCATGCCAGTTTTATTCACTTTCAGATCCATTTATGACACAACTTACAGCAGGACAGACATAAAGGAACAGAGATGAACAAATACCACATGAGTCTCAGGACTTACAATTTTGTGGCAAACATCGTCACACATACAACCACAGGACAAAGCGGAAGGAAATGATTGCTAGAATTATTTCCCTAATGTTGTGTTGTTGTGATTTTTTTTTAATTAAAGGGACACTTGCACTATCTTCAGACACAGTTGAATGGGGATTATGTAATGTTGTGCCTCTAAGCACTTCTCAATCTGGTGGTTAGAAAAAGAACAAAGGAAGTTAAAGAAAAGTCATTTAAATGTGAAAGTTGGAGGCACTGTACCAAAGTGGGCAAGGCCTTTAGCTGCCAACAGTCTTTCTTCCCCTACTGTTCGGGTCTGCTGACTCAGTCTCTTTCTTTTTTATTTCCATTTAGAACCTCGGGTATTTGTCTAAGTGATTTTCATTTTACAAGTCCATACGTTCCTTCATCACAAGGCAACACCTATTTATAAGGGAAGCAGGCAAGCAGAGTCTGTAGCTAAGCAGTCATCTGCCTTTCTACAACTCTTCATGCTAATAGGAAAATGAAGAAAATAGATGCTTGAGGAGAATTAGTGTTCTCTGCCCTGGAATGTCTACCCTCCCCGAGAAAATATTACTGTTTTGAATATGAATACAAATTTCTTTCCTTAAGATCTCTCTCCCGATTTCTAAACTATTGATTCCAAATATGTACAGGATATCGCTACTTAGGTCCTTGAACCTGTAGCATGCATGGGGAAAACACCGCTAATTGTCTGTTCTCCCAGTATCCATTTTCCCCTTAATCCTTTAAGAGAGGAAGACCAGAATATTCTCTTGCCACAGAAGGAATGTGGAACCTGAAAGTCCCCCAGAGTTTCAAATGTTACAGAGACTTGCTCCCCTGCTTGGTGCTACAAAATGGTGGTGGAGTCTTTATGAGGTGGGGCTTAATAAAAGGTCTTTAGGTTATTGAAGGCATTCCCTAAAAGAAGATTGAAGGGGCAGTGGTCTTTTCCTCTTCCATCTTTCTTCTTGCTCCCTAATAATAAAATGGTTTTGCTCTCCCATGATGACTACCTCATCCATCGCCCCCAAAAACAACAGAGACAATCATAGATTGGAACTTCCAAATCCATGAGCAAAAATCTTTTCTCTTTTTATCATCTTGGGTATTTTGTTATAGTGAAGTAAAGCTGACTCACACCAACCGCAGCAGCCCATTTTTTCAGCCTCCCTTACACCTAAGTGTGGCCTTGTGTTTAACATTAGTCAGCAGATATGTGCAGAGTAGAAGTCAGCAGAACTGATAAGTTCAGCTTCTGGATTCTACCCTTAAAAGTACACTGTTGTGTATGTATGGTATGTGCTCACAATGGTGAGAGATGGACTCACCATCTTGAATGTTGACGTGAAAACTACAAGATGAAAATTACAAAAACAAGAAAGAAGGTACTTAAGTCTCTAAAACTTTAGCTGTTTATGTCACCAATTCTGGCAAGAAGGCTGAAAAGTCACCTTTGTTTCTTTTTAAAGAATCAATACGTTGAGGTCTCTAATACAGCAGCAACCTGAAGCACCATCTAAAAGACATTATTTCCAGCTGCCATGTTAAATGTGAACTTGGACAATAGCATTAAGAACACAATTATAATTATGTTTGGATATTCTAAAATATCATCTTTGGCTATAATCCTTCTGTCTCATGATAACAGTAAAATCCAAAGCCATAAGGACATGCTAGTTTCCTTTAAGTACACATGAAAAAAAAATTTTTAAAGTAAAGCCCAGGCTGAAGGAAATTTAATTCAAAACAGAAAGTAAGTAGGAATATAGGCCAAGTTTCTAAGGATCTGCAGGAAGCTAAAATGGGCCAATCAGAAGTTCATCAAGAATGTAATTATAAAACTGTAGACTCATTGATGAAGGCCTTGAAAATGCTGATGTCTACCTGCTCCTTTCACAAGTCCAGAATTCCAAGTTAAAGAATTGTCCAGGTTTATAGAATGGCTCAGTAATGTAACAAATGCTATGGTGTATAAAAATATGCCCAAGAGAGGCTGGGAAGGTGGCTCAGTGGTAGGGTGCTTGCCTTGCATGCATGAGGCCCTGAGTTCAATTCCTCAGCACCACATAAGCAGAAAAAAAAGCCGGAAGTGATGCTATGGCTCAAGTGGTAGCTAACCTTGAGCTGAAGAGTTGAGGGACAGTGCCCAGGCCCAGCGTTCAGGTCCCGTGACCGACAAAAAAAAGACAAGAATAAAAATATGCCCAAGTGAAAACCATTCTGGAAACCACCAAATTAGTTTAGGGAAATAAGAGGATATTTTTGTAATGATATATTCTGTTCAAAACTCAAAACCCTGTTGTACAGATGATACCTCCCAAAAGCATGCGAGGAGTTAGGGGAGGGGATATCAATGTAATTACATTTTAGAATTTGTACATTCTAAAATCAGATGGTCTGAGGCCTGAATGTGTATGTTTGATAAAGGGAATCATCCAAGACTATTTACTCCAAAAATGAGAAGCGTCTGTGTTAACTGTCCATCAAAGAAAATGGAAGATGTGGTACACACGCTAGGGTTTATCAGGACTAAAAGGATGATGTCATCTTCAGCGTAGAATGGTTTGTGCCACTCAGATATTCTCCAGCATGACTCTTCTTTAAGGGCCTGTGCTTAGGGGCCCCCAGACAATTAATGATAAAGGGGCTGAGCCTAAAAATCTCTGAGGCTATCTGGACACAGGCAGAATTACTCTTTCTTGAAAGAACTGAGTCTACAAAGGGGTAATGCATATGTGCCTCTGATCATATAAAATAATATTTATCAAAAGGAACTCCAGGAAATGGAAACAAGCTTTTTTTTCTTTGTTGTTGTTTTCATATTTTCTTTGTTTCTTGTTTATTTGTTTATGAGGATTCCACAGAAATGGGGGAACAAAGGGGGAACAAATCCAGCAGTGGTACTCACTAGACACTATACTGAAAATGAACTATGCAGCTTGTGGGGGGGGACAGGAAGGAAAAACTAGGAGAGAATGAGGGAAGGGATTACATTGTCCAAAAAGAAATATACTCTTTACCTGACTTATGTAACTGAAACCCCTCTGTACATCACCTCTATAATAACAATAAAAAATGTTGTAAAAAAATTTAGTCTGTGGGATGAAATGTAACCCAAAGGGATGGAGAAAGGGTAAAAGGTGCATTCTGCAAGCAGCAAGCTAGTTTTACAAGTAAGGAATTAGGACTCTAGAGAGGGGGTTGGGGATGGAATGGATAGACATTATTTGCTAGACATGGAGATGTCAGCGATTTGAGAAATAAGCCAGACCAGTCTCCTCCCTGAGCAGAAAAGAAGAGCTATTTAAGAAACCTTGCAGTTGTATCATAAACATGTGCTAAATCAAACTCAACATGGGCTAAAGGGGCCTTCATGCACACGTCCTTGCATAATGAATTTGCAATCCAACTTATTATGTAAACAAATTCAAAACCTAACTTGGGGGGCTGGGAAGGTGGCTCAGTGGTAGAGCGCTTGCCTTGCATGCCTGAGGCCCTGGGTTCAATTCCTCAGCACCACATAAGCAAAAAGAAAAAAGCCAGAAGTGGCGCTGTGGCTCAAGTACTAGAGTGCAAGCCTTGAGCTGAAGAGCTGAGGGACAGCGCCCAGGCCCA
The DNA here is from genome assembly GCF_019054845.1 of Dipodomys spectabilis. Classification (NCBI taxonomy): domain Eukaryota; kingdom Metazoa; phylum Chordata; class Mammalia; order Rodentia; family Heteromyidae; genus Dipodomys; species Dipodomys spectabilis. Next base: position 20,139,162 of record NW_024870683.1, read on the forward strand.
GAGTTCAGGCCCCACGACCGGACCACCACCCCCAAAAAAATAAAAATAAATAAAAAATAAAAAACCTAACTTGGACCAGTTGCCTGTGGCTTATACCTGTCATCCTAACCACTTAAAAGGTTGAGACCTGGAGGGCTGTGGTTCAAAGTCAGCCTGGATAGAAAAGTCTGAGAGATTAAAGTCTGAGAGATTCTATCTTCAATATATCAGCAAAATGCCAGGAAAAGAGCTGTGGCTTAAATAGTAAAGCATCAGCCATAGGCAAGAACGCTGAGTGAACATACAAGGTCTAGAGTTCAAGGCCCCAGTACCAGCAAAAGAAAATCTAACTTAGTATTTTGGTTTGTAACAAAAGCTGAGTCTCATCCAATCACAGCAGCCAAGCTTCAGTCAACCAATCATAGGGCACCAACTGTTCAAACCATATTCAAATAAGGCAACAATCAAGCTGAAACCAATCCACTGTCTTCTGTATGTCAATTCTGTTTTTCTGTCCAAGCAGCCTTGGAGTATATCAATCTTGCTCAGGTTCAGAAGGCTGCTGAATGCCAGAACAACAACTAAAAGTCAATGAAGAAGTCTCTAAACTAATAAGTCTGCCTCTATAAATATGTGTATTTAATTTTAATGTTCTCTTGTTCTTTTTGATAATGATTTTAAACTTTTTATTTGCACAAATTTATTAAACAAAGGGGATTCGTGGTGGTATTTATGACATGCATATGATGTACTTTTTTAACTATTCCCTCATTCTTAACTCTCTTTCCTCTTCCCCCTCCTTAAACTATTTTCTTTTTATGTTTTAGGTCTGAGACTGGGACTTGAACCCAGTACCCAACACTTTCACTTATTGGCTAGTGCTCTACCAACTGAACCAGGTCTCCAATCCCAACTATTAAGTTTTTGGGGCTTCATTGTGCTATTTTCCTACATATATAATGTATTCCTATACTATTTATCCCCTCTTACTTCCTCTTAAAATTTATCATTAGCAATTTTTCATATGCTTTATGGGCTTCATGATTTTTTTTTACTGGCTTCTTAGCATTCCATTACATGGATATACTGAGCTTTGTTGAAATATTCTTGAAACTTAAGCATTTAAGATGCTCCTACCTTTCTGGCGGTGATGACCTCCTCCCGAGAACATGCCTCTTGCAAAGGATCTCCTTCATCCCTCTCCTGAAGAGGAGAAGAGGAGACACAAAAAGAAGCACCTGGTACAGAGCCCATTTCCATGGATGTGAAATGCCCAGAATGCTATAAAATCACCACGGTCTTTAGCCATGCACAAACAGTTTTGTGTATTGGTTGCTCTACTGTCCTCTACCAGCCTACAGGAGGAAAAGCGAGGCTTATAGAAGGATGTTCCTTCAGAAGGAAGCAGCACTAAAAGCACTGTGAACCAAGATGAATGGGAAGCCATCCCAATAAACACAGTTTGGATAAATCGTGTTCATTGTCTTGTTTAACTCCTAGGAACTTCCTGCCTCAAGTATTCAAGGGCAACCAGAAGAGAAGAATGCTAGTCTTTTGAGGCAATTTGTGAAATAAAATGAAGGCAATTTCCAAGTCAAAGTCCACGGTGCAGATATAAGGACTTCTTACCTAGAAAGATGAAAGCTGTTGATGCCAACACCACAAAGAGGGTAAAGAGGAGGATCTGGTAAGAACCAACGAACCGCTTGAAGACACCTGGATTTGCACACTGATCTACACATTGGATATAACAGAAAATAGTTATTTTATAAGACAAAGCAGATGCTGCATTTGAGGACATGGTCATAAGAGTAAACTGGGTGCCAGTGGTTCATGCTATAATTCTCAAGAGACTGAGATTCTTGGTTAGAAGCCAGCCTGGCCAGGAAAGTTCATGTGAGTCCATTTAGCCAGTAATGTTAAGCTGTGGCTCAAGTGGTAGAGCACCAGCCTTAAGCAGAAAATGCTAAGAGGCAACACCCACACCTTTAATTCAAGCCCCCCCCCCAAAAAATACCAACCTAGGTATACATCTATTAAGTGAAATTTTGAGATCTAATGATCAGAACATGAGTGTGGTATATCTGGATTCTATTGGTGATAAATGCATTCTTCTGACAGTATTTGTAGCTTATTTATGTTGCTGACTTTAAATGTCCCATTAAAGCTTTATAGAGTACGTGTAAAAAAAATGCTCCTAATATATTGTGAGGAATAATTTACTGTCAGTAAGGAGTATGCTTCCTGACATAAACATTCTAAATTACCAACAGTAGGTGCATATTAAAGTCAATAATTAATTTTGATTCTCCATAAATATATGCAATCAAATTAGCTTTTTCAATTTTGCATTCTCTCACCAAAACAAAAAAAAGATCATTTTTGTTACCCCCCTCTGGGCCTGGGCACTGTCCCTCAGCTCTTCGGCTCAAGGCTAGCACTCTACCACTTGAGCCACAGCGTCACTTCCAGCTTTTTCTGCTGATGTGGTGCTGAGGAATTGAACCCAGGGCCTCATGCATGCAAGGCAAACACTCTACCACTGATCTACCTTCCCAGCCCATGGGATGTTGTTATTTTTAAAATTTCAAGACTAGGTCATGATAACTAACAACTGTAATCCCAATTAGTAAGAAAGTGGTGGTAAGGAGGATCATGGTTTGAGGATCACCCAGACAAAATGTTAGTAAATCCCACTTCAACCAATAAGCTGAATGCGGTGGCTCCTGCCTGTCATCCCAACTCCACAGGAAGCATAAAGAGAAGGAACATAGGCAAGGGTTGGCTTATATAAAAACACAAGAACATATCTGACAGATAACTAAAGCAAAAAGGACTGTGTGCATGACTCACGTGATAGAGTACCTGCCTAACAAGCATATAACCCTCAGTTCAAACCCAAACAGAAAAGAATTTCAAACTCTAATTTTCTACTTTTCTGTCAGGTACCAGTAGCTCTCACCTATAATCCTAGCTACACAGAATACTGAGATCTGAGACTCATGATGCAAAGCCAGCTTAGGTAGGAATGTCCACGAGACTCTAATCTCCAGTTAAACACCAGAAAGAAATGGAGGTAGGGATTAAGTGGTAGAGTGTTAGCCTTAAGCACAAAAGCTCAGGGACAGCACCCAGGCTGTCAAGATCCTGAGGTCAAGATCCAACACTTGCATACACACACAAAGAAAGAAAAATTACTACTTTTCCTTTAACAATGTAGATTTTAAGGCTCCAGTTCATAGTGGCAGTAAACCTGGAGTAATGGCTGGCTAGTGTGACTGCAAGGTCACAGACTTCCCATGATGCTCTTCTTCACCTCTAAGCAGATCATATGAACGAGTTTAGGGGTCATACCCATACTTGCCTCCTTAAGCTTATATTCAGAATTTATACTCTCATGTATAACTTTCATGACCTTTTTAAAAATGTATATATTGGGCTGGGAAGGTGGCTCAGTGGTAGACTGCTTGCCTTGCATGCATGAGGCTGGGTTCAATTTCTTAGCACCACATAAGCAGAAAAAACTGGAAGTAGTGCTGTGGCTCAAGTGGTAGAGTGCTAGCTAGCCTTGAGCTGAAGAGCTGAGGGACAGTGCCCAGGCCCAGAGTTCAAGCCCCATGACTGGCAAAAAATAAAAAATAAAATAAATAAAAAATAAAAATGTATATATTAGTTTGAGAAAGTATACAGCAAAGTAATAGCTAATTAATTGAACACTGTAAGACACTGAGATTTTAAGTCTTATGTCTAGATACACTCATCTAGAATATACATATTTGTCTCACTCAAAACAAGTAGAATGCTGACATTGGTGTAATCCTACACAGGAGGCTAAGATTTGAGGATATCAGTTCAAAGGAAAGCCTGGGCAGGAAAGTCCATGAGACACATATTTCCAATTAACTAGCATAAAGCCAGAAGTGGAGTTGTGGCTTAAGACGTAGAGCCAGCAGTAAGCAAAAAAGCAAAGGGACAGAGTTCAGGCTCTGAGTTCAAGACCCAGTACCATACAAAGAGGAAAAAAATGTAGAAATTCAGCTTTCAGATGCAGAACGCTGACAAGAGATTGTTAAAATAAGCTCTTCTTCCTAAAGGAGAGAGAGAGCTCTGCCTAAAGGCTGCTGGGTTTCTGTCCATTTTTGCAGAATACTATAAACCTCTGTTACCTAAATATTGACATTTTACCCTTTTTATGGGATTTGTCTGCATTCTAACTCAAACATAATAAAACTGGCACTCTTTACAATTAGAAGATGAGTTCTCTATTTTTTAGGGTTAAGGGGAATCTTACATGATTCCTGTTGTCTAAAGGATTTTTCCTGTACTAGCAGCTTATGTCATTAAAAAAAATCACTTTTTTTAAGACAGTCTCTCTCTACAGCTCATCCTAACCTTGTTGTCCTTCTGTCTTGGTCTCCTAAATGCTGGCATTACAGGCAGGAGCCACCAACAGTGGAACTTTTTGTAGGTGGTGGTGGTCATCGTGGGGCTTGAACTCTGGTCCTGGGCACTGTAGCTCTTCAGCTCAAGGCTAGCGCTCTACCACTTGAGCCATAGCACCACTTCCAGGTTTTTGGCAGTTAATTGGAGAGAAGAGTCTCATGGACATTCCTGCCTGGGCTCTGAACTGTGAGCCTCAGATCTCAACCTCCTGAGTAGCTAGGATTACAGGAGTGAGTCACCGGTGCCCAGCCCAACAGTGGAACTTTTAAAAAACAATTTGGGGAGCTAGAGTCATGGCTCAGTGGTACAGTGCTCACTTAAAAAGCCCAAGGTTCTGAGTTCATTGTCAGAAGGTTGACAGGTTTCAAGGTTTTGGTAAAGAATTGTGCCACTTGGTTAACAAAACTCTCTCTCTTTCATTCTGCGTGTATGGTTAAAAAGCCCAAGGTTCTAAGTTCATTGTCAGAAGGTTGACAGGTTTCAAGGTTTTGGTAAAGAATTGTGCCACTTGATAGACAAAACTCTTTCTCTTTCATTCTGCGTGTGTGTGTGTGTGTGTGTGTGTGCTGGGGTTTGAACTCAAGGCCTTGTGCTTGTTAGGCAGGTACTCTACTGCCAAGCAGAGACTCTTCAGTTCAGGTTTTTCTATGTAAGGAAACAAATTTCATCTGAAGTTTACTCATTCAGCTAGTAGAGAAGTCAAGATGAAAAGACAAGAACATATGTGGGTAGATTATCAGAATCTGAGCAAGTAACATATCATTGGTTCATCACTGATATCATTAAAATATAACTCCAGAGACAAAAAGATGAATGAAGAAATACAGCCATATTTTGTCCTGTCCTGATCCTGGCCTCAGCCCAGACATCATTCTGTTCTTTGTTTATGTTGATATTATACATACCCACAAGTACCAGGACCCAGTACCAGGATGACTATACTCTCTCTCCTCCCATACCCTCTTTCTCCCCTTTCCCACACCCTGAGCATAGAATGAGTCATTTCTCTTCCTTCAAAACATTCTCAAGACCTGCCCTCACTTCTCCCTTCTGTGGAAGTGGCTTTTGTTTTTCCAAAAAAAAAAAAAAGTTCAATTGTGCTGTAATTGAAAAGGTCCCTTGCGAAATCTGTTTTGTGTCAAATGAAATTAATTGTGGTGAGTTGTGAATCTAGCAAGGAGCAGATGAATTCAGACTATACTTCAAACCATTCTGAGGAGAAAGGTTCAACAGTTCAAGAGGTAATGAGAGAATACATGAGAATTTCAAAATAATCTAAACAGAATGTGTCTTCAAGCTACATGCTTTAATCAGAGCGATGCACACGTACTCTAGCCCAGTGTTCAAGGTAGGAACTTGAATGAGTTTATTACTTTCACCTTTTACACAGAACTCTGCAGTGAATTACTCCTCATCTTAAAAACTGCTGTCTATAGGGTACTTGGAGATGTGGCATCTCAAGAAAATGAACCTTGATTTTTTTTTAATTCCTGGAGTAAATTGTGCACAATAATTAGAAATGTTCAGTGACATAGTAATGAAAGTCAGCCTACAGTACTTTAATTGGGTACTAGCAATGGTTCTTTACTTTGCCAACAAAACCAGATGGAGAGTATCATTTCAAAAAAAAAGAGGTAATGAAACTTCACTTGGAAAGATTGCTCAAGAAAAATGGCAGCACTTGATCATAGAGTGAGCTTTCAGAGCACACATCACATGAACCTCACATGGGAAAAACAAAAGCAAAGATGTAAGAGTAAACAGCTATCATTTCTAATGCATATCAAGCTGATACCTGGAGAGTACCGGCTCCTTACCTAGCCACCAACTGGCCACCCATGTCTCTCCTGACATTGCCTGTTACAAGAGAGAATGTTCTGGACATCTGCCTTATCTGTAGTTTATTCACCCAAGTAGAACAGAACTACAAGACTAAAAGATAAGCAATTTTGCAGGCAGATTGCGAGAATCTGGACACTATAAACCAAATAGCTTACCAAGTGCATAATCACTGGGTTTGTTAAAGTAAAACTCCAGTGAAAAGAAGATTCTCATGGTTCGTGGGTAAGGGAAAATTTTCTTGTTCCAGTAAATGAATTACTGACAAATGTCTACAGCCATTGTATAGCCGTAAGTCATATTGAAAAATTAATACATTCTGAGTGAACAACTTACCAGTAATCATTCAAGTGAAACAAATATTCTGAACAAAATGGGTCTTTTTGTAGCATTTGAGAGTAGAGAAGATAATAAAAGCTGCCACCTCCCAGAGTCCTTAACCAGCTAGGCACTGCTGGCTCCCACCTGCCATCCTAACTACTCAGGAGACTGAGGACTGAGGACCATAGTTTGAATCAGTCCAGACAGAAAAGTCCATGATCTCTTATTTCCAGTTAGTCAGCAAAAAGCTTAAAGTGGGGCTGAGGCTCAAGTAGTAGAGTGCCAGCCTTCAGTAAAAAAGCCAAGCAAGAAGGTAAGACCTCAAAGTGTAAGCCCCAGTATTGAGAAGAAAGAGGGTGTGTGTGTCCTGATTCAACAACTCATCTTTCTTTCCCTCATAAGCACCCTTACTTATGTTGTCTTTGTTGTGTACTACCAGTAATATCTCTGACTCTGTTCTTTCATTTCCAACTTGACCTGCTAGTATCACCCACAACACTGAAAGCCATATGATCAACTGGGGCTTGGAACATTGTTGAAGAGTTGAAAAATTAATTCTAACTCGAGGCTCTCATGTTAGAGAAATGCTCTAATGTCCTAAGCTAATTTCACTTCTACCTGTCTATACGGCCATGGGTGAATTACACTACTTCTGGGGTTTTGCTTTCCCTTTTGTTAAAGGTTAGGTCTAGATAACTCTAATAACCCAAGCTACCACATTCTGATTCTAAAACTCAGCTACACAAAATCCTTTGATAGCTCACAAAGTGCTTGCACTATGTGCATCATTGAATTAGGCTTTCACACAGCCTTATTCCTTAGGTAAGGTATATATTGCTAGCCCTATTTTATAAGGAAGATGGACTCGTTAAATATATTTATTGAGGCACACCAGCTGCTGGTAACAGAAGTCTTCTGAGTCCTAATTCAGTGCCTGTTCCATAAGAGACTGGCAAGATCATTGCAAGTTCCCAATTGGCATGCTATGGATGAATAAAGACCAGATTTTCATTTCCTGAGATATGCTGATGGAACTCCAAAGGGATACAAGAAAAATAAAGAGTTTAGGCAAAGGGTGGGAAAAGAGAGGAACTCGGGAGGGGGAGCAGCAGTTCTCATGTGGGTAAAACTTAGGGATGAAAATGCTTAAAGACAACTTTCAGGAAGTTTTGTTCTAAGGTGCACATTGAAAGCCTTTCACCATCTCTGAAAGAAAACTATAAAAATCAGCACTGGTTTTTACTATCTTCGGGTGAGACTTGTATTTTTCCCTTGATATAGCTTAAATATATGGATTTGTCACATGTGTTCCAACCTTTGGGTTTTAATAAACAGAAAAACAATTTTACATTATCATCATTACCCTGGAATCCAAACTAGAAAAAGCAAAGAGTATGACCCCTCTGCTACCAGCACCAGCACAGACGCAGAGACGTTACTTGTACGTCATTATTTTGACCTGCAACACATGATGCTGTACTTACCTTTTTTACTGAAGGAACATGCACGTGGTAATCTCACTAACTGGCTAGTGCACCTGGGAGAAGTTGTTTGGCACAGAGGAGGATGTGAAAATACCCTTCCATCTGACCCCAACTAAATGCTGAGCCTGCAGGATACTGCCCATCATCCAGATGTGCAGAATCCATCTGCCGGGTGAGGAAGCTCCAGTGCCTGGAAAATAAACCAGAATAACACTGAGAGAAAAATTAGCATTTTAAGATCTAAATAAGTCTTTTTCGATCCCCAAAAGGTGTCCCAGGAGACAGCATTTCCATTCTGAAGGACTTGAAACAAAATGGCTACATTTTATGTAGGAGATTTGCACATCAATATACCATATTTCTTCTTTCCTGCTGAGGTGGGAAAAAATGACATTAGGAACTTTAAAAGTTTATAAACTACTGGCATAAGAAGAAACACAGCTAAGTTTAACTTATTTCCAATTAACTTAAAGGACTTTTTTCCATTTTATAATTTTAATCTATTTTCCAAACCCATTCAGAATGTGCCATACATAAAAGGCAATAATATTCCTGTAATTTGTTTAGCATATGAATATTTTTTACTATTAAAGAGATAAAAAGCTAGACACTGCTGGCTAATGTCTGTAATCCTAGCTACTCAGGAGGCTGAGACCTGAGAACTGCAGTTCAAAGCCAGCGTGGCAGGAAAGTCTGAGACTCTTATTTCTAATTAACCACCAGAAAACCAGAAGTGGTGCTGTGGCTCAGAGTGGTATAGCATTGTCCTTGAGAAAAAAAGCTCAGAGACAGCACCCAGACCCTGAGTTCAAGCCCCATGACAAAAAGAGAGAGAGAGAGAGAGGGAAAGAGAGAGAGAGAAAGAAAGAGATAAAGAGTGTTAGTAGACTCTGATTAAAAAAAATCTATTTGACAAGAGCAAAGAGTAACTATTAAATATAGATTATTGAGTATATATACAAATTTGTATTGTGTGTATGTGCATTCTCAACACTAGAATACCCAAGTATATAAATCAAACATTATCAGATATAAAAATCCATGTAGTCTCTACAGTAATCACTCAAGAACTTCAATACTGGGCTGGGAAGGTAGCTCAGTGGTAGATCGCTTGCCTTGCATGCCTGAGGCCCTGGGTTCAATTCCTTAGCACCACATAAGCAAAAAAGAAAAAAGCTGGAAGTGGCGCTGTGGCTCAAGTGGTAGAGCCCTAGCCTTGAGCTAAAGAGCTGAGGGACAGCACCCAAGCCCAGAGTTCAGGCCCCATGACCAGACCAAAAATAAATAAATAAATAACTTCAATACAACTTTCTGTCAATGTACAGATCATCCAACAAAATTATCATCAGGCAATCATCAGAGTCCATACTACACTCACAGATATTTGTAGCACATCTTCTCCAATAGCTGCAGAATATACAGTCTTGTCAGCACATGGAATATTCTCCAGGATATAGTAGGCCACAAAAAAAGTCAACAATATTTTTTTAAAGTTCAAATCACACCCTATATTTTCACCCAGCACATAGAATAAAACTAGAAATCAAGAGGAAGAATTTTAGATATTATAAAATTACATAGAAAAATAACATTCACTTGAATGACCAACAGGTCAATTAAAAAATCAAAAGATGAATTTAAAGAATTTATTGACAAATGCCAAGGAAAGCACAGTACAATCAAATCTGTGATATACAGTAAAAGCAATATTAAGAGAGAAGTTTAGCCAGGAGCTGGTGGCTCACACTTGTAATCCTAGCTACTCAGGAGGCTGAGATCTGAGGATCATGGTTTAAAGCCAGCCCAGGCAGAAAAGTCCGTGAGACTCTGATCTCCAATAAACCACTAGAATACTGGAAGTGGCACTGTGGCTCGAGGTAGAGCACTTGCCTTGAGCTGAAGAGTGCAGGGCAGTGCCCAGGACCAGAGTTCAAGCCCCACGACTGGCAAGAGAGAGAGAGAGAAGTTTATAACAACAAGTATTTACATTAAAAAAGTTATACGAACCATTGAATGATGCATCTCAAAGAATTAGAAAAGAATAAACTGAATCCAAAATTGATTGAAGAAAATAATAATGAAAATCAGAGCAAAAAACAAATAAAATAGAAAATTATGAAAAATTGCAAAATACCAAAGAATTGATATTTTGAAAATAGAACCACGTTGACAAACTTTTATCTAGACTAATCAAGAAAAAAGAACAAAGTTGGTAAAATTCTATGTACACTAATCACAAAAACAGGGCTAGAGGCATGGTTCAAGGGGTAGAGCCAACAAGCTAAGTGAGAGCATGGGGCACTGAGTCCAACCTCCAGAACTGGAAACAAAGAAGCGAGAACACACAGACAAGTGAAATCAAAGAGGAAAAAAGAGACATTAGGGACAATACCCCAGAAACAGAAAGGATTCTTTGGGACTAGTATGAACAACTACATGCCAATAAATTGGAAAGCCTAGAAATGCTTTTATGGACATATATAACTTCCAAAATTGAACCATAAAGACACGGAAAACAATGCCAAAGCATTTACATTCATCCTGTAATACCTGGATACCAAAATAAGACAAGAATACAACAAATAGAGAAAACTACAGATTAGGTAGCTGATAAACATAAGGGCAAGAACTTTCAAAAAGAATACTAGCAAATCAAATTAATATTTAGAAAAACAACTATAGATCATAATCAAGTAGAATTTATCCCATAGATGAAAGAATGAATAAAGGCATGCAAATTAGTAAGTAAAATATAGCATACCCTCAGAAAAAAAATGATAAAACATCTCAATAGATGCAGAAAAAAATGGTAAAATCCAACATGCCTATCTGATAAGAAAACCTGAGATCTTTGTCTAGGAGACTATTTCAGCACAATAATGACTATCATTTGAGAAATCCACAACCTATCTCGTATGGAATAGAAAAAGTCTGGATCCATTTCCACTGAGACCAGGAACAAGGAAAGTATGTCCAGTTTTACCACTTTTATTCAGGTGAATACTAAGAATCTTCACCAGAACAATAAGGCAAGAGAAAATAATTACATCCAACTAGAAAAAGAGAAGAGCAAATTATCCCTGTTTGCAAATGGCGTGATTTTATATATACAAAAGCCAAAGTCTCCAACAAAAGTTATTCAAACTGATAAATTCAGTAAGGCTACAACCCTGCAAATCGATGTAGAAGAATCACTAGGTTTTCTTTTTTATATACATCAAAACCAAAATTCCAACGAAGAAACAAGAAAGTAATCCCCCAAAAATGTTTATGGTGTGATGACAAGAAGCAAGCTGATAAAAGAGAGATGGTATTCATCAATGAAGAAGAAGAAAACACCAGGAACAAAACAGGACAGCTGGAAAGCATGGCAAAACAAAGGAAACAGGACAAAATGGGAAAGTGTGCCCACTCAGCCTAGTTTCCTCAGAGGTAGCAAAAGATAAAGCATCTACCACAATGTAAGATAGGCTGCCTTGGTGACAGAATGGCAGATCTGGTTACAGAAGACTCCTATTCAACCTGCAAGCTTTAAATCCAGTATGGAGATTTGGTGAGACAGACTAACATCAGACTAGAAAGATATTCTCTTTTGCCCCTCATATCTCACCCAGACCCAAGAAGTAAATGAGTCAGTGAATCAGGAACCTAGAGAAAGAAAGTCTGAATGATTGAGAATCAAAACCAGAGAAAAGGGCAAGGAGTCAAAGGTCAAACAATAAACAGTAACAAGCAAAGGTCTGAGAGAAGAGCTATTGTCTGGGCCTAAAATTTACAAGCTCATTGCAAAATGCTAGATAGAAGTGCCTAAAATCCTAAGTCCAAAAGTGCATTGCACCTCATTAAACCTCTCGGCCTGTCCTTTCTGTAGATACAATATCCACAGTACTATCCTTTCATAGGCTGGGTAGACAAAATGGATAAGAGTAGGGCATCTCAATTTTCATAAGTGCGAAGCAATCTCGGTAGATTTGTGTTCATTGTTGAGACTGAAATTGCCAGACCATTCCAGAAACCCAGAAAACTGTAGGCCACAGCTTGAAAATCTTCTGCTAAAATAATTTAAGTTGTTTAAATACATAAAGAGATAGAGATAGAAAATTTATACCCTGTTTTGCTATTATGTCATGCCTGGATAGATGGAAATGTTCAAAATGAAAGAAAGAAAGAGTGAAAAAATATTACAACAAGAGGCATGAATAGTCAGGGAAGGTAGTAGGTGGCTGGGCATCATGGCTCACTCCTATAATCCTAGATATTAGAAAGACAGTGATAGGAGAATCATCGTTCAAGACCAGTCCAAGTAAAAAGTTCACTAGAACCATCTCAGCTAATAAAATTGGGGTTTCCAGATGTGAGTGGCTTATTCCTGTAATCCCAGCTACTCAAGAGGTTAAGCTCTTAGGATTGTGGTTCAAAGCTAGCCTAGCCATGAAAATCCATGAGACTCTTATCTCCAATTAACTATCAAAAAGCCAGAAGTGGAGTGGTAGTTCAAGTGGTAGAGCTAGTCATAAACAAAGAAGCTCAGTGACAGCACACAGTCCCTGAGTTCCAGCCCCAGGACTGGCATCCAAAAAAAAAGTAGGATGTACACCAGGCATTGGTCGTTCATACCATGATCTTAGCTATTCAGGAGGCTGAGATAGGAGGATCATGATTCAAAGTCAGCCTGGGCAGAAAAGTCTGTGGGACTCTTAGCACCAATTAACCAGTGAAAAGCAGAAGTGGAAGTCTAACTTAACTGGTATTAGAGTGGCAGCCTTGAGTGAAAACAGCCAAGTGAGACTGAGGCTATATATTCAAGCCCCAACATGCACATTAACACACACACACACGTACACACACACACACACACACACACACACGCATGCACGCACGCACGCACACACACACGCACACGCACACACAGTGGATACTGGTAGCTTCCATCTGTCATCTCAGCACTTGGAAGGCTGATGCAGGAGGATTGTGAGTTTGAGGTCAACCTGAGTTAAACAGTGAGAGAATGTCTACAATTAAATAGACAGGGCTGGGAAGTTGGCTCAGTGGTCGAGTGCTTGCCTCACATTCATAAGGCCCTGGGTTCGATTCCTCAGCACTATATAAGTAGAAAAAAGCCGGAACTGGTGCTGTGGCTCAAGTGGTAGAGCGCTAGCCTTGAGCTGAAGAGCTGAGGGACAGCACCCAGGCCCAGAGTTCAGGCCTCATGACTGACCAAAAAAAAAAAATTAAATAGACAACTTAAACAAGCCTAAGGATGATAGTTTTTCAAAGAAAGAAGTCAGAAATATTAGGGTTTAAAAAAGGCAGAAAGGAGGAGAATAAAAATTGCAAATGCAAGGTTCACCATGTCCCCAGAAAAGTAATTGAAACAGAAACCATTCTAAGACATGAAAGGGAAAACTATTTCAATTATGGGTACTAGGAAATACTACAAATTAGAAGAACAAAATTATACCTGGAAAGGAAAAAAAAAATCAGTCTTGCCCTTGTCTTTGTTACATGAATACATTCTGGAAGAAAATGGCGGAACTTCTGAAAGACTTGGCAAAATACATTAGGAAACCAAAATTCTAAACTGAGTCAAAGGTGGCAGAAGATCTAGAGCAAGGATATGATAAGAATGCCACAGAAATAGAAATACCATGAACTACCTTCTGAAGCTAAAATAGAGCCAGGCACCGATGGCTCAAGCCTGAAATCAGGAAACTGAACTGAGGATTGTGATTCAAAGCTAACCAGGTCGCACAAATCTGAGGGTCCTTTATCTGCAATTAATCAGCAAAATGTCAGATGTGGAGGTATGGTTCAAGAGATAGATTGCTAGCCTTGAGTGACAAAGCTAAGCAAGAATACAAAGCCCCTGAGATCAAGCCCTAGGACAGATACAATAAATAAATAAGGAAATAAATAGACAAATAAAAAAGAGTTGAAAGAGGATCCTGGACCTTGTCACCCAAAATACAAAGGCTGTAGAGGATAGTACAGACAACACCATACACAACCTAACTGGTACACCTATTGCAGACATCATTCAAAATTTCATTCAAAGCAAACATAAAACTGCCCTCCTTTTCATGGTATGTTCTTTTAAATCCTGACTTCCTCAGTACCACCACGACAACAACAAAAACAAGGATGATTAAGTCTTCTCACAAAAATCACTAAAGCACATTGGATACAATAGGTTTTAAAAAAAAAACAACTAACTTTTAATACTCAAATCAATAAGAAAACAGACAATCTGCAGAAAACAAAAGCTAGAAGGAAGGAGGGGAAAAAAACTAAAGAGATAGAGACCAAATCTGGGTGGTTGTTGTTTTCTTTGTTTTGTTTTGAGACATTTCAAGAATCCAGGTGCTCTTGGCTTGTTCTCATAGGCCCCCAAGTAGACAATCTCAGGAAGATGGCTCCGGTTAACAAACACATACCCAAAGCATTCCCCAGTCATAAGCATAAGATAAGCAGGACTGAACTCACCTCACACACCCAGGGCACTGCCTATTTGCGATCGCAGAGACAAGAAGGAAATAAACCTATTTCATAAGTAGACACTCACAGGAGTCAGAAATATTCACTAATTGGATAAGCCCAACACACCTGAAGCTGAGAATTAATGTCGTCCTTCTGGGATTTCAGTAAGAAAGAAGAAGTAAATGTAAATCTTTTCTAAATGAAGTAAACCTGAACACAGACCACAAATAACTTCTTCCAGAATCAACTCCAAGGACTCTGAACGGCGCCCAACCAAAACCAATCAAACAAATAAAGCTGTCATAAGAGAAAGCCACCAATAATAAATAATGGACAACAAAATCAAAAGTCCAGATGTTGAACTCATAAACACAGAATGTAAAAAAAATGTTAATTTAAGTTATCCTCAGAAATAAAGTACTTAAGTTTTGATTAAAGAGCAAAGACAATTAAAATAAGCAGATCTGGATGACAGCTAAACTGTGTTCCTAGTAGCAAAATAAAATGATAGAAATGAAACACATTCTGTGGAGGAGTTGAGCCAGAAGATTACACACAGATTAAAGCATTAGCAGAATGTTAGATAGTTGTGAAGCGCTGATTTGGCCTGCTCCTTAAAGACACAAACAAGTGGAGCATGAAAGTAGAGGCATAGAAAGTCAAGTAAGAGTCTAACACATGTAGAACTGGACTTCCCAAAGGAAAAGAAAACCACAATGGAAAGAGGTAAAATCTGAAGAACTCATGATGAGTTTTTTAGAACTGGTAAGAAGAAACTAATATGCAGTTTCAGTGATTCCCAAGTAGAATACATAATAATTTTTTAATACTTAGAATCATCATAATTAAATATCAGAACGTCAACCACTAGGAAAAGACTTTTCAAACGGAAGTCACAGTAGAAAGATAATGTCAAGTAAGTGATGTCTTAACAACAGTAATATCCTCACTACGGTAAGAAACAATGACTCAGTCTAGCACAGTATGTCCAGTGTGGGGGTGGGGAAGAGTTCACTCATAATGGGACCACTAGGGAGTCTGAAGCAGGAGGATATCAAGTCCAAGGTTAACTTGTATTACATAAAGAGGTTCCAGGCCAGTCTGAGCTATATATCAAAAGATCCAGTCTCAATGAGAGACAGAGACAGACAGAGAGACAGAGTAAAACAGAACAGCTGCATGAAGGGACAAAAGAAGAAAGAAAGAAAGAAAAAGAAAGAGAGAGGGAGGGAGGAAAGGAGGAAGGGAGGGATGGAGGAAAGAAGAAAAAGGAAGGAAGGAAGGAAGGAAGGGAGGGAGGGAGGGAGGGAGGGAGGGAGGGAAAGAGAAAGAAAGAAAAAGAAAGTTCTGTAGCAAACAACCATTGGTACTGGACGGGATCTCTTCTGCTTTCTCTCAGCACTCACCTGGCCTGACACAAGCTTTTCTGTACTACTGTATGGGGAGCCACACCTATGAGTAACTTTAGAAGCTTGCCCTCACCACAGATGCCATTTTGCCCACCCGTGCAGTGAGCTGGGAGTATCTAAGGGCTTGAAACCACCCTCCCCCAGCCCATGACGCCTCTGTAAAAGCTCAGCTCCCAGCTGTAATTTCTGTATGCCACTGCTAAGGCTACAAATTTGCCTGAAATTGTACCTTTACCTGGATGATTTTCCTCTTACCCATCTACTTCTCTTCCTCTCTCACCTGCCTCTCCTCGGAGCAATTAATTAATATCCATTTGCACATAAATCCTCAGTTCAGTGTTAGCTTCCAGGAAAACTAATACAAAAGATCCCCTAATTTTAAATGCCACATTTCCTCCAGAATGTATATGACAGATATAGTTGAGTTTTTATTATGTGTATGTGACACTAAGTAAATACACAGGAATTTCTTATTTTATTTGAAGCCACTGGGTTGCATTAGTAATAAACATAAGGAGCAGCCCAAGGGGGACCCCTGCAAGTTATTTGGCAGTTGGGGTACACTCTCAATCTCGCAGAGGTAAGCCACCCACTTACATGCAGCACTATTGAAAATGCAGCTGTACGTCACTTTTCTACGTGTGTAAGACTTCTATGGTTCTTGAATATGAGCAAACTGGTCACCATTTCTAAGGGCTGAGTGTAGCATTGATTGTTTCAGAGACAATGGGCCCAGTGTTTGGTGTTCAGACTACATGTTTCAAAGGGAATCATTGTGTGCTTAATATGAAAAAAAAAAAAAGGACTCTATTTATTGGAAAAAGAGCAGCCGAGCAGCCTTCACTCAAAGAAACCAGCGCTGACAGTCTTAAGTTACAGCTGTTAAATCAAGCTGTAGGTTCACCACTTAGTAAAGCAAGCCAGAGACTCCTGGGGGGAGGGAGGTTGCTGAGAAGAAATCAGTAAAGAGAACCAGCCCTTGGACTTCTGCAGCCATTTTTGATCAATGGAAAAATCCTTCTTATAATTATATAAATGCCTTTGAAGCACATTTCTCCAAGAACTTTTTTTTAATCTAAATTTCTTCATTGAGACTGTTTAAACATTTACACGGCATAATACGTGATGCCTTGAAAGTCTGCAAGCAAAGTAGGGAATCCTTGAGCTGCAACCCAACTGTTTTTTAAGAAATATTTTTTAAATTGGTTATTGATGCTCATTGCTGGTTTTTAGAGGAAAGATAGGTAGGTAGGTAGGTAGGTAGGTAGGTAGGTAGGTAGGTAGATGGATAGATAGATGACTGAAGAGAGATTGATAGATACGACAGATGAGGTAGAGATAGATATATCACATAAACAAGGTCATTTAACAAAACATTTCTCTAAGTCTGGGCTAAGAGAGTGATAGATAGTAGGGTGTGGGCTTGGGCAAGGCTGGATACACATAGCACGTACCGCAGATATGCTCAGAAGTGCTAAACAGTAATCAACCACACAAACAGGCTAGTAATAGAATGAAGGTTCCTCTTAAACTGAAGTTGTCTTAAACTCTTTTTAGATGTGTCCATTTCCAAGGCATATGGTAAATGTGCTAATTAGAGACATTCCCCAGGCAAAACCTCAGGAGTACAAACAAGCTAAATATCGTGTTCTTTAATACAATCCATTTCTAAACCCACACTGATCTCACCTGAACTCTTTGGGAAATATATTTTATTACATTTCTTTAAAGTCAAATAATACAATTCCAGCAGGAAAAAAAAATCATCATTAAAATGCAATGTTGCAAGCATTAAATGCATTAAAATACACATGAGTTCAGTATGTGGAAAATTCTGTTTTTATAAACTTAAGAGGAATTTGCTTACAAAAAAAATTGTAAGGGCTGCATGTTAGAACACATTTTTTTAAAGCTAAGGGGTAAATAAAAACTGGAGAGAGGAGATTCACAACCAACATTTCAGACAAAGATATTTTTCCTAACATATTTTAAATAAGCAAGAAAAAGAATATAGTAAAAAATAAAAGATTGAGCCCAAGGAAGCTTAGCACAATGGCTCATGCCTGTAATCTAGCTACCCAAGAGGCTGAATTCTGAGGATCATGGTTTGAGGCCAACCCAGGAAGACAGAGCCAAAAGCTTCATCTACAGGTAATCAGTAAAAACCTAGAAAAGAGCTGTGTCTTAAGTGGTAGAGCACCAGCCTGAGCAACAAAAGGTAAGGGAGCACGCAAAGCCCTGAATTTAAGCCCCAGCATGCGCATGCACGCACACATTTGCACACACACACACATTGGGGTATATAATAGATAACTCAAGGTGGGTGCTGGTAGCTCATGCCTGTAATCCTAACTACTTGGGAAGCTGTGATCTAAAGATCCCGGTTCAAAGCTAGCCTGGACACGAAAGTCTGTGAGACTCTTATCTCCAATTAATCACTAGAAAACCAGAAACAGAGCTGTAAGCTATTGTAGAGAACTCAGATTTATTCCAGGTTCCGGACAGCAGCTCTGCTGTGTGCGGAAGTGTGTTGTGC
This sequence comes from Dipodomys spectabilis, assembly GCF_019054845.1. Lineage (NCBI taxonomy): Eukaryota > Metazoa > Chordata > Mammalia > Rodentia > Heteromyidae > Dipodomys > Dipodomys spectabilis. The sequence continues at coordinate 20,157,650 of NW_024870683.1, forward strand.
CAGCTTTACGCGGTGATGTGGGGGTCACAGCCCAGAGCCCCTGTTCTCGCTACTTCTGCGACAGCGGTGCTGGGCCCAGGTTAGACGCCAAGGGAACACCAGGTTCCACTGAAAATGGAGTGAACTTCCTGACTCTGGGGCATCTGCAGGAAGCCATAACAGTGGAGGTGCCGCTGTCCTCATCCCTCTGAGACATCTCCAACGCCAGACACCCACACAGCCCGGCTGGAAATCCCGGTGCAACTTGGTCCTCAGTGGAGAGAGTGCCAACAAAATGAGTTTCTAAGATAATAGGAACCACAAAGCGTCTACATGGACGCAGCCACCACACAGACAATGTTAAAGAAATACTTTTCATGGAAATTAATGAGGGCATAATCATCCCTAAAGTGTTTGTTGAATGATATAACTGGATTAGGTGTAAATGGAATGAACAGACCTACATGTGATATTATTCATGCACAAGATAGAAAAAAATACTACGAGAAGCATTCTAAGTTCAGTCTATAGTAAGCTAGAAAGCAGTTTAAATTCTATGTCAGCTTTACCTATGAGAAAACTTACCATCCCAATTTGTTTCATTCACCCTGGCAAAAAAGCATCTCTGACTTATTTTATCCTGAACCTGTACATTGAATTCTCTGTTGGGTGGATCTGGATTTTTTTTATTTTTTTATTATGAAAATACAATACAGAGGCATGGATTTGGATTTTTAAAAAGAAGTTTTAGGCAGTACAGTGGAATATGTTTTTATTATTTATTTTTGGTTTATGTGATACTAAGGAATCAAACCCAGGGCCTCATGCATGCTAGGCAAGCACCCTACCACTAAGCCACATTTCTAGCTTCTTGGATTTTTTTTTTAACATTTACTTTTCAGTATCTGGTTTTTAAAGGAAGGGGGACAGGGCAGGGCGGGTGGGGGGTAGGATTCACCATCACAGCAGGCCCCAAACTTGAGAGAAGTATCAGGAAGGTCTTAGAAGAGGAATTCCTTCTCCATCCCAACAGCTCAGCTACTCCATCAGGACTGGGGTGAGAGGGCTGGGCGCTGCTGGAACAGGTCACATGGCTGATCTGGGGTGAACTTGTTTTGTGAAGAAACACATGATTTCTAGCTCTGAAGCTGTTGTTCCTCTAATGCTGTTAAAAGCCATTCCAAAGGGACAAGCAACAGAAAAGAACATTGTGAATAGACTGCAGAGGAATGGAGTTCTCCCCCACCTCTTCGGGGATATTATAAGCATCTTACAAAGGGGGTCAGATTCTGTTTCTTCCTCTCCACGATACCACTGTAGTTTGTATATTGGCCATATCACTAATGAGGATTTATAACTCCCAAAAATGCCACAAAAAAAAAAAATTAGGACTCCTTCACAAACATGCACTGTCTTAAGCCATAATTTTTTTCTGCAGTGGAAGCAAAGCCACACATCCTTTTCATATCCTACTGTTTGCACAGAAGGTGAAGTACTGACAGAAATGAAAAAGAATTGCGAGGTCAGCATTAATGTAAAACAGGCCAACCCCTGTTGAGGGTGTTTATAACTCAACAGTGCCCCCTAGTGTTATACAAATTAGCATGAACCCAAGATGCAAAATCTAAGGAAAGGTAAACTAGTAGACATTAATGCATATATCTGGTTCTCCCCCTACTTTTTGACTTATTTTTTGTTATTTTTAAAGTTGTAAAAAGGGGGCACTTGTTCTTTTAAGCTATCAAAAATGCTTTAAGGTGAGGTTACACACATACAAATAATAATAATAATAATAGGGCATACCATAATAATAATAATAATAAGTCATTCTAAAAGGCCAGACTCAGGTGAGAGAGAATAATGTCAAAGTTTGTAGAAAGAAAAGCCACAGTAATCAAAACAGCTTGGTATTGGCACAAGAACAGACCTGAGGACCAATGGAATAGAACTGAAACCCACAAATGAACCCACAGACCTGTAGCTACCTAATCTTTGATAAGGGAGCTAAAAAAAAAATAGAATGGAAGAAAGACAGCCTCTTCAGTAAATGGTGCTGGCAAAATCGGTTAATCACCTGTAGAAAACTAAAGCTAGATCCTTATATATCACCCTGCACCAGAATCAATTTCAAATGGATCAAAGACCTCAGAGTCAAAGCAGATACTCTGAAAACATTACAGGACAGAATAGGAGAAACCCTAGGACTCCTTGGCACAGGCCAAAATTTTCTTAATAGAGACCCAGAAACACAACAAATCAAAGAAAGGTTGGACAAATGGAATTACATGAAGCTGCAGAGCTTCTGCATGGCAAAGACATAGCAAGCAAGATCAATAGAAAGCCCACCAATTGGGAGATCTTCACTAGCCATACAATGCATAAGGGTCTCATATCTAAAATATACTTGGAACTCAAAAAATTAAATCCCCCAACAACACATTCTCAAAGAAACAACTGCCCAATAAATAAGTGGCCTAAGACTTAAAGAGAAACTTCTCTGAAGAAGAAACAAGAATGGCTAATAGACACATGAAGAAATGCTCAACTTCTCTAGCCATAAAAGAAATGCAAATCAAAACAACATTGAGATTCCACCTCACCCCAGGTAGAATGGCTATAATCAAGAACTAATAACAACAGATGCTGGAGGGGATGTGGACAGAAGGGAACCCTACTGCATTGTTGGTATGCGTGTAAACTTGTTCAACCACTTTGAAAAGCAGTATGGAGGTTCCTCAAAAGACTCCACATAGAGCTCCCCTATGACCCAACAATCCCTCTTTTGGGCATATACCCAAATGACCACAAACAAGACTATACTAAAGCTACCAGCACAACTATGTTTATTGCAGCATTATTTACCATAGCTAAGATATGGAATCAACAGAGATGCCTCTCAGTAGATGAATGGATCAAGAAAATGTGATACACACATACACACACACACACACACACGCTGGAATTCTATGTCTCTATCAGAAAGAATGACATTGCCCCATTTGTTAGGAAATGCAAAGACTTGGAAAAAATTATATTAAGTGAAGTAAGCAAGGCCCAAAGAAACATAGGTCCCATGGTTTCCCTTATTTGCAAAAACTAGTATATGTCTGGGACAAGCAGAAAAGGTCAAAAGCTATGTACATATGAGCAGATAATGTTAACTGAAAAATGAACCCCAAGATAGGGAGACAAATTTTTTTTTCTTTCTTGCTATTGTTTGTAATGTATTTATAATGTACCATGTGATTTTTTTTGTTTCTTTGTATGTTCCTCCCCCACGGTATAACCCCTGTTTTCACTGTATTTGATGTTGGTGCCCTGCATTTCGTATATACACTTCTCTAATTGGGGGAGGGGAAGGGAAAAAACAAAATGCTTAAATAGGGATACAGGTTGACCCATTGTAACAATGAGACATACAAGACACTATATTGAAAAATAGGAAGTAGGAAGGAAGGGATGGTAGGGGAAAAACAAAGGAGGAGGTAACAATGCTTGATAGGAAATGTATTCATTACCTTGCTCATGTAACTGTAACCCCTCTATACAATATTTTTACAATAAAAAATCATATAAAAAGTACAAATAAACATTTTGAAAGAGGAGAGAGAAGGAGATAAAAGAGGAAAATAGACTCTTAACAGCCTACAGAGAATATCATCTAAGGGAAAAATAACTATCAAGAACTTGGGGAATGATGGCCTGGCGTTTTCTCTGGCCAATACCCTGTTTTTGGCTAGTTTTCTTGAAAGACAGCTCTCATCATCAAAATTCCCTTGACCACCTGCTAGCATTGGGAGCCTCTGGACAGCACACTTTGAAGTTTTCTGTACCATGAAGGATGGTCTTGTTCCTCTAAGGCCCCTAAAATTTGAAAAATGGTCCTTACTTCAAAGGTCATAGCTCTTGCCAGAAGTTTCTGATCCCAAAAGAATGTATAGCATTTTGATAACTGTTGTTGTGAATCCAGATGAGAAGATACTAAGGCAAGCTGAAGGATTTGCCTAACAATCCTGGAGACTGCCATGAGAAATCAAGGGATTTCTCTTGCTAGACCTACATACACAGCATCCATCTGGCATTTCTGTTCTCATAGTTCATTCTCTTCTTGTTTCACCAAGAATTTAGATTCATGTCTTTTCCCTTCTTTGTTTTAATCCTCTTTTCAACTTTCACTTTATAGCTTTGAAGAGTTCTGAGAATACTACTTTATCACAGTATCCTAAACAATGGGAGAGGTGAAAATGAAGCCTTCTGGAATAAGAGAAACCCCCATAGGTATTCACTAGCTGCATTCGAACTAAGCTAGAGAAGATGTGTGGTCCATCTTACTTAAATGTATTATGTATTCTTTTCTTCCTGTTTTGATATCTTAAAAAAATGAAGCCAGGGATACTTACCTATAATCTCAGCACTCAGGAGGCTGAGGTAGGAAGATCCTGAGGACAAATTGGGCTATTTTGTCAGAAAGAAAAGAAAAGAAGGAAGGAAGGAAGGAAGGAAGGAAGGAAGGAAGGAAGGAAGGAAGGAAGGAAGGAAGGAAGGAAGGAAGGAAGGAAGGAAGGAAGGAAGGAAGGAAGGAAGGAAAAGAAAGGACAGAAAGGAAAGAAAAGGAAAGGAAGAAAGCTTTGGGAGACTTTTGAGATAAAATCAGCCATATTTTGATTATTATATTCAATATTCCATTTTCCAAAGTCTGTGTTCCATTTTAAAAGTCTGCCTTTTGAATCACTGGGGCTTGTTAAAGCTGCTGTTTTCAGGACTATCTTTAATAAAAGCAACATCACTAAGAATTAATAGTTTGTTTTTGCTTCACTAAAGTAAACAGATATGTGGCAATTCTAAACAGAGAGAATAAAGCTGATAAAGACTAGCAAATGTCATCCAAACTTCAAACATGGAAAGACTGAGTAAGAGGACAGTGAAGCATGCTTGGCCCTTGACTATGGAACAAATAGGAATTACTCAAGAAAGGAATTGGTGTGTCTTCAAACACATTACCCAGCAATATTAAAATGGGCATAGTCTTGCAATGGAAGACCACACCAAAATTTAAAGCTATTTAAATGAAGACGCATTCAACTGGAGGGAAGGCATGTTTTGGGAGAAGGCAAACACATTGGTACTGTATATGAAGCACAGCTACATTGTTCATACAAATCCTCTTCCTGAGAATTCAGAATTGAGATATCCTGAATGCTCAGCCCCCTGAGATCCCAATACTGGTTTTCTCCCAGCTTCCACTGCTCCATGCTGATGACACCTTGAGGTTCTGTCCCTTTCCTGTCTATCAGGCTCAGCACATCTCTAGCTGGATAATTTGCAATTTCACCCTAGTTCTCATCTTTGTACCCAGGATGGGAGATAGGGGCAGATCTTGATAGAGGCACAAGTTATCTTAAAGAGAAGAGTCTGCTGAAGCATCTTCAGGCAAGGAGGCCAGATAAGCCCTTTCAAAGGAGAGGAGGCCTCTTACGCAGGCTCTAATGACCTGGAGAAATCTGGAGATTCAAGACTCTCAGGAATCATCAAGTAGGGTCCTGCTCTTTCCTAATGTTGGCACTACAGACTTGTCTTGGTTTAGGTCCACAACTCTCACATGTAATTCTTGGCCTTGGTCCTTTGCTTTCTCTGCCTTCCAGCTGTAAGAGTTATAGATCTCCATAAAATACCATACCTAGTTTGTAATTTCCAATTAGTGTTTCTTCACTGACAACACTCATATTGGAGTAAGACTGACCCAAATGGTGGGTCTTCATTTAACTGAGTTGCCTCCTTAAAGCCTTGTTCTCCAATGTAGTCTGAGGTACAAGGAAAATTCAGCCCATAACACTAGGTGGTTCTCCAACACAATGAAACTCGGGCATTGGAACAGCATCGCATAAGGTCTAGGTAGATAGATAGATGCACACCAAATGGATTATGTATTGCCAGTAAAACTCTGATTGGCTGCTGCCCCATCAACCACATTTTAGATAAATGTGGTAGAAATATTCACTATTACTTGGCATATATGGATTTCTGTCAGCGTTATACTGTTTGCATAAACTGAAAAAAAAGAGGCTGGATGAAACAGGAAGGCAGTCAAAAAATATACTACACGATATTGCACAAATGGTTTCACAGGAATAGATCTATTTGTTGACCATGCAGCTCAAATAAAAACAAAACAGGAAATCATTTGAATAAGGTCCTTGGAAAATATCTGCATGCAGTATGTCACCCACAGCCCTGTGAATCCCTGCCTTGCTTACATCACCACGCTCTTCCTCACATGTGAATTCCATCCAGCGCTAACTTTTGCCTGTGGCTGAGTGAGAGCAAATTCTAGTGGGGAAATGGGAAAGGACTTTGATGAAATACTTTCCTTCTAGAAGCACTCCGTGACTCCACAAACTAATTCCACGTGGAGTGGTACGTTCCATCTAACATGATCCGCTATGGTGGATGGTCGCTCTGACTCCTGCAGCAACACACAGATCCCTCTACTTTTTCTTGATTAGGGCACAGTCTACTAGGCCAGGTGGAAGTCACTGTTCTGGAGACAGTTGGGTGTTAGAGAGCTTCGTTATAATTTAGGACTCCAGAGGTATAAACAGCACACAGTTTGAATATGACCCAGCAGGACTCTGCTCTGTGGGCAGACTCAGTTGAGTGAGCATGGGAAAAGACCATTGTGACTTGTTAGTAAGAGAACTTTTCTTCTCAGGAAGTTTCCTTAGGGAAAATGGAAGTGGAAGGGAAATTGACTTCAGCACTGAGTAGCACTAGAGCTTTGAGAGCTGAGGAAGGCTCAGAATACAGGAGATCCTTAGAATCCATGGATTCCAAGGACACACCACTGGGGAAAATCCATGAGCATTCAAGATGCAAAGTTCAGGGTTCTAACTTGAAACCGCATGGTGTGGTTGAACACTATTCCCAAAAAGCAGACTTTATTTCATGCTCTTTGTCTCGAGAGAATGCTTGATTTCATTTTCCCCATAACCCAACTTCTGTCATCTTTCCACTTGAAAGCCTTTTAAGACCCAAGCACCTTCACTGGCCCTCGCTTTGGGGGCCGCATCTGACCTTTTCTGGGTTTTCGTTTGAACTCAAGACTTCACACTTGATGGGTGTCCCGTGAGCCATACATCCATGCTTTTTTTTTTCTCCTCTGGTGATTGTTGAGATTGGGTCTCACTTTTAGACTGTACCTGGTCCATGATCCTCCTATTTTATACTTTTCCTTCTGTAGCTGGGATGACAGACACACACCACTATACTCAGCTAGTGTTGGGATGAGGTCTTAGGACCTAATTTTCCCATGATCTTCCCAATCACAGTTTCCCAAGTAGTTGAGATGACATGTATGAGCCAGCGTGCTTAGCTACCATTTGCTTTGGGGGAGGCATATTTTCACCAAATTAAGTGTATGAAAACACTCAGGGGAACCACACAATTTAAACATGACTGACCATGCCCAGGACTGACTGAGAGCTTCTCTGCTTCAACTGCCTGTGTGTGCCAATAGCTCACGCTTGCAATCCTAGCAACCCAGGAGGCTGAGATCTGAGGACTGCAGTTTGAAGTCAGCTCAGGCAGCAAAGTCCATGAGTCTCTTATCTCTAATTAACCACCTAAAAGGCAGCAGTGGAGCTGTGGCTCAAATGATAGAAGGCTAGCCTGGAGCACAAAAGCTCGGACATAGTGCCCCAGTCTGTGAGCCCCAGGACCTCCACACACACATACACACACACACACACACACACACACACACACACACACACACACACACACACACACACACACCAACAAAAGTGCTGTTTACAAGCTTAAGTAATTTTTTATATTCCAAATACTTTGAAGTTTCATAGGGAGTTCAGAGTGATTGAAATAATCTTTCTATTGAAAACTATGGACTTTGATCCTGTAAGTGTGGCCCTTATACTCCCTACAGGAGTCTTTTCTGGGGTGTTTGTGACAGTACACTTTTTAGGCCCATCCCAGAACTATCCAATCAGAATTACTGAAAGGGAAACCCAGGAGTCTGTGTTTATAACAAGTTCTACAAGTTGATCTTAGGCACACAAAAACCATCAGGTGGTTACACAATGCCTTCTCCTTGCTTTATCCTTCCTGACATTCCCAGAACGGAAGGCCCATGCCTTTGCAGGGAAAGTGTCCATCACCCTCTGCACTGCCACTCCCCGCCTCTGCTACAGCAGGAATCAGCAGAGGAGAATGCCACTCCTTATTATCCTGGATTATAGAGGATTGTCCATACCTAGGGTGGAGCCTGTAGGTGAACACAAAGGGATAATACAAGTCTAGTAAAGCAGACACAAGCATCATGCAATAGATTCAGTTAGCATAAACCAGAACACAAGTTACTGGCATAGCCGTACACAGACTGAAGGGATCTCTGTGTAGCCCAGAGTTAAAATTCTCAGTGCATGGTGGGATTATTAGGTCATTGTCAGAAATGCTTTTTACTCTCTCTTCTCCCCCAGAATCTGCCCTGTATCCTCTCTCTGCCCTCCAAGTTGTGGGAAGAGGTTTTGGGGATCTATGAAAGTTAATGTTTGAATACAGATTAATTCTCAAACCTTAGGAAGGCTGGCACCTATCCTTGCCCAATTTTTCCTTCAGTGGCTCCATGCTCTTTCCAGGTTTCATAAAACATTGCCCAGTTGCATAGGTGTCAGTGTGGTCCAACAGCCTTGGGTGATTGTGGAAGACATTGCTTTTTAATAAAATGCTAGCGGTACCTGAAGAAACTACAAATGACTTCATTTCTTGAGAACTGGTAAGATGAGGCTGGCACTCTAGAGTAAATGCAACCATTTACTGGTGAGTTCGAGTTTGGAAGTCTTCCCAAGTCTATACTCTGGATCTGTTTTTCCAGTGTTAGAATTACTTATTCCTTGAATATTCAGTAAAACATAAGATTCTTGGTGGAAACATTTTTTTTTGGGGGGGGGGTGTCCAATCGTGGGGCCTGAACTCTGGGCCTGGGCGCTGTCCCTCAGCTCTTCAGCTCAAGGCTAGCGCTCTACCACTTGAGCCACACCGCCACTTCCAGCTTTTTTTCTTTTTGCTTATGTGGTGCTGAGGAATCAAACCCAGAGCTTCAGGCATGCAAGACAAGTGCTCTACCACTGAGCTACCTTCCCGGCCCTGCTTGGTGGAAACATTTTTAACTATGGAGTAAGAAGACTCTCAGGGATTCTCTTTTTGACTGAGTTGTTACATTTTTTTCTAGTAACATTGTCTATTTCATCTAATCTTTCAAAGGTTTTGAGATCATTGATGTCCACAGTAATTTATTATTGTAATAAAATGTATCATTTTAGACATCTTAAAAACTATACAATTCACCAAGCACTGGTGGCTCATACCTATAATATTCACACAATAATTACTTCCTACTTCAATAATGCCTTATGAGGAGGTTGGGGGCAGGGAGGAAAAAGAGAGACACTGCAACCCACCATTCCAGAAGGTTCTATTCATGTTGAGATCACTCACCTTCCAGAAACACTTACTTTCTTTCTCACGAATTCATTCAGACTGTACCTAATGTTATCAGTTAAATATATCTAGAAGATTCATATTTCTGAGAATAAAGGAATACTAAAATCCAATGATGCTAGCATATTTTTTTTTCTTTTTGTCGGTCATGGGCCTGAACTCTGGGCCTGGGCGCTGTCCCTCAGCTCTCCAGCTCAAGGCTAGCACACTTCCACTAGAGCCACAGCACTACTTCCAGCTTTTTCTGCTTATGTGGTGCTGAGGAATCAAACTCAGGGCCTCATGCATGCAAGGCAGGCGCTCTACCACTGAGCCACCTTCCCAGCCCCAATGCTAGCATTTTCAAATAAGGAACTGAAACCATTCATGGAATGCTTGAATCCCCTCTATGAACAGACCAAATATGGATTCTGTTTTTGAGCACCCTTGTCAAGTTCATCAGATATGACCAACTGAATCACTTGACATACGCTTTCACTCCCAGTATACTCTTATCTGGATCATGATAACTTACATCAAGTACAGTGCCAAAGGCCCATGACAGAGATGTCCAGGATATTTCCCTTATTTACCTGTCTCCATTGCCTGTCTCCATATTAGCCTTTGTGCTACATCCTCCATTCATAAAGTTCTTAATACAATGAACTGAAACACGGAGAGAGATACCTCCAAACAAGTGACACCACAAATACTTACCACACTATAAATCATGAACAATGCTTTTAAAAGCAGCAAGAGAAAGGACAATGTATTCATGAAACTAAGAAGTCTGGCCTGTATAAGAAAAGGAAGTGAATGGTAAGAAAGCAAATTATTAAAGTCTTCATATTCATAATAACGACATCAAACATTAGGGTAATGATAACTGCTATGGATTTATAATCAGATTTTTCCAATGTATTAAGGCAATGGAAAACTGTTAAGGACTTTGAGAAATTACATGACTGGATTTTTCTAAAGCATAAATAGGGTTATGAAATCACTCATAGAAGACAGGCTTATTCTGCTCTGGGAAGTAATTTCACCTTCTCTGTCAAATGAATCCCTCTCTGAAGATCCCATAAAGAAGTCCTGGCATGGTGGCACACACCTGTAATCTTAATTACATAGGAGGTGGAGGTGGGATCACGATCTAAAGCTTGATTCCAACAAAAGCCTAAGCTCCTATCTGAAAAGTAAATGAAAGCAAAAAGGGTGGAAGCTACAGCCCAAATGGTAGCGGCAACTGTCCAGTCTTTGAATTTAAACCCCAGTACTGATGAAAAAAAGAAAGAAAGAATGCTCTAAAATCATCTCTTCTGATTTGCATATAAATAACAATTGTAGTAACTATTGGTTGAGATGTTACTAAATGTAAGGAAATAGTTTGCTAGTAGTTAACTTCAGTATGGAATACAAGGAATAGAATATATTTATGTTTATATACATCTATTTGTTATTCACAAATAGCTTTGTAGAGCTGTGTCCAATACTGTCTGAGCCAAGAGAAGCGAGGAATCTATTTGCCAGGTTTTTACCTAGGTCCTCTTCTGCCATCTGAGGCATTTCTATTGTTTTATCACCCCAGTCAGGTTCATGTTTCTATTCGGTTTTACTATCCCACTATGGTTCATGTCCTAGTCAGAAATAATTGGCTTCATGTCAATCTACAGATTAATTCCAGGTGTTTCATCTCTGTGTCTCTGCGTTCTTAAGCTACATGCATTTAAGTAACAACATTGACTGCTTCTGTAGGTCTGGCTATTCCTACTTATACTTGGCACCACACACAACAAATTCCAGGAAGCAGACAATCTAGCTCTACACCAATCTAATATGCCACTCGAATCTAATATAAAATTTTACTCAAAATAAAATTGAAAGCTGGTGCTGGTGGCTCATGCTTGTAATCCTAGCTACTCAGGAGGCTGAGATCTGAGGATCGCAGTGCAAAGCCAGCCCAGGCAGGAAAGTCCGTGAACCTCTGATCTCTAATAAACCACCAGAAAACTGGAAGTGGTGCTGTAGCTCAAGTGGTAGAGCACTAGCCTTGAGCTGAAGAGCTGAGGGACAGCACTCAGGCCCAGAGTTCAAGCCCCATGACCAACAAAAAAAAAAAAATTGAACTTGCCAAGGGGATTGTGGCACTTGAGGTACCTAAGAAGAAAAATACTCTTAGGGAAAGTATTTTCTTGTCATAGGCTGGGAAGGTGGCTCCGTGGTAGAGTGCTTGCCTTGCATGCGTGAGGCCCTGGGTTGGATTCCTCAGCACCACCTAAGCAGAAAAAGCCAGAAGTGGTGCTATGGCTCAGTGGTAGTGTGCTAGCCTTGAGCTGAAGAGCTCAGGGACAGCGTCCAGGCCCAGGCCCCACGACTGGAAAAAAAAAAAAATTCCTTGTCAGCTCTCAGTAAATGCTTAGATGTTTGCAAAGCAAATTGGCTTCCTTGCCTTTGTTATTCCTTCATCATGATTTTCATGGTGGTACTTTATTCACAAGTAAAGAAATTGTGTTATTAATTTATCCAGTAACTTCATTAATTTCCAAAGGATCGCTTATACACATTAAAGGCCCGAAATAATAGAAACATTTGCCTTTGTGAAGTCAATCATCCATTGAAGAAAAACTAGAAACATGCATGAAAAAGACCTTAATATACAGATGGGATGGAGTCATAGAAGTAAACAGAATTTGCACAAATGTCTATATGTTTAGAAAAGCAATGTTGTCAGACAAACAAATTAAACAGACAACATTGGATCCTTACTCAAGAAGACAAGAAGTTTTAGTCAGGAGTTGGGATTAGCAAGAATATCAGGGAAACTCTACGATGTAGCAGAATAAGTTCTGGCTGAGGAGTCAAAAGATGCTGTCATCAAAGTTTTGCAGCTCTGTAATGTTGACCAAGTATTTGATTTTTGCTTCTCTTTCATAATCAAGACCAACCTTTACTGAGGTTTGTTGTTGTTGTTGTTTCTTTATATTTCTACCCTATTCAAGAAAGAATTTAAACAAAGAAATTTCTTCTGGCACTCAAATTCACTGACTCAAAGTTTACTGAAATTCTCTTCTTGAGAAAATATTCAATGACTCTAAAGTTCAGATTCTCAAGACAGGCACTAGTAGCTCACATCTGTAATCCTAGCTACTCAGGAGGCTGAGATTTGAGGATCACAATTCAAAGCCAGCCTGGGCAGAAAATTCATGAGACTCTTACCTTCAATTGTGTAGGTATGCCAGAAGTGTAGGTGTGCCTCAAGTGGTAAAGCACCAGCCCTGAGCAAAAAAGCCAAGGGATAGTGCCCAAGCTCTGAGCTCAAGCCACAGGCCTGGCAAACATGCAAAAAATTTCTTACAACCATAAAACCCCAAAGACAGGACACATTGATAAGTGAATACTGAAATCAACTATTATCCATAGTCAATTGCTTTTTTATAACTGCACAGTAATGCTTCATAACTCACTGAGGTAAGGTTCAAGTCAGAGTCTATGGAATTGTACAGGGTCTACAGTCCCTCATGAGTTCCATCAAGGGCACACCTTTAACAAAACCACAGGCCCCACAAAGCTTGTCAGAAACATTCTTGTGTTTGAGGCAATGGTAGATGTCCCAGTAATTTTTTTCACAGCATCTCTGACCTCTTTGTTTCTTAAACTATAAATTATGGGGTTCAATGTAACAGTGAGCACCCCATAAAGTAATGTGATGATTTTGTCTATTTCTTGTGACTTTGATGAAGAAGGCTTCAGGTACATGGAGAGAGCAGCCCCATAATATAAGATCACCACCGTCAAGTGTGCACCACAAGCAGAAAGGCTTTGCTTCTTCCCTCTGCTGTGCTGATCCTCAGAATAGTAGAAAGGATGATGATACAAGAGAGACAAATTAAGAGCACCGGAATGGACAGGAGGATAATGCTCACCACTAACTAACATGACCATGTCTGTGAGCAGTGAACTTGTACAAGCTAACTTGAGCATTGCCAGGATTTCACAGGTGAAGTGACCAATGAGATTCCCACAGAGGGGTGTCTGCAGGGCAAAGCTGGTTTCCAGCAGGGCAATCAGACAGCCCATCACCCAAGAGACAGCTACCATCTGCACACAGACTTGCCTGTTTATGATAATGGAGTATCTCAGTGGTTTGCAAATGGCAACAAGCAATCATCCGCCATCACAGCCAGAAGCACACAGCCCATGGCAAGGGACCTGTACATCTGTGCAGCACACCCAGAAAAGAGGATGGTATTCTGTGATGACAGCAAGATGACCAATAAAGTAGGAAAAAAGCAGATACGTAACAAATATCTATGGAAGAGAGATTTCTAAGAAACAAAAACATGAGAGTTTGGAGGTATGAATCTAAGACAGTGATTAAAATGAGAGTGCTGAGCTGGGCGCCGGTGGCTCATGCCTGCAACCCTAGCTACTCAGGAGGCTAAGATCTGAGGATCACAGTTCAAAGCCAGCCTGGGCAAGAAAGTCTGTGAGACTCTTATCTCCAATAAACCACCAGAAAACCGGAAGTGGCAGTGTGGCTCAACTAGTAGAGTGACAGCGCCCAGACCCAGAGTTCAAGCCCCAAGACCAGGAGGGAAGTCAGATACATTATAAGGCTGAACAAAGAGAAAAATATGTTGTCTCGGGTACTGGGATAATCCTTCCAAGAAAAAGAAAAAAAAAAAAAAAAAAAGCTCCAAGCAGTGAATTTTCCCCTAGCATTTTCTCACTTGGACGTATTCTAGTAATGCTCTCTTCAAGTCATCTGAGGACATAAACAAATGGATAAAGTATAATGGTTGTACAGTTAGAAAAGCACTACTATATAAACACATTCTCACAAGTATCAAAAGAGAGGGTATTTATTTGGCTTAAGAGGGGATCTATTTGATTCCTCTGTAACAACATTAAGAGAACAGTGAATCAGAAAACAAAAGCAAATGAAATTAATATATCAATCTCAATTTGTAGTCTATCCTTGGCATGCTAGTCTTTTAATATAGATGTGAAAGTTATAGAATGAGGAAAATGCTTATTGAACAAATTATTGAGCACAAATAAGAAATGTAAGCCAGGTAAGTGAGGGAGTGAAAGCTTATCATGTACAATGGAAAGGAGTCATGATATTCACTGGAAGAAAAGAAACATTGACAGATAATTGAGCAGATTTTGAACCAACAGCTATGAAGTTCTGGGTCTGAATGAGCATTGTTCTTCCCAGCTAACAGCTGTGTCTCTGTCCACTTGTTTCAAATAGAAAGGCTTTGCTTAAAGTACCATGGTTACATTTAAGGACTGTTTATAAATCACACGAAATTACCTACCTCATTTAAACACTGGTAGTGTCCACTACATGGTTTCCATAGCCTTATGAGCAGGTAAAGAGTTCTAAAAAGTGGGACTGGGAAGGTGGCTCAGTGGTAGAGTGCTTGCCTTGCATGCATGAGGCCCTGGGTTCGATTCCTCAGCACCACATAAGCCAAAAAGATAAAAAGCTGGAAGTGGCACTGTGGCTCAAGTGGTAGAGCGCTAGCCTTGAGCTGAAAAGCTGAGGGACAGCGCCCAGGCCCAGAATTCAGGCCCCACGACCAGACCTCCCCCACTGAAAAAAAAAAAAACAGTTCTAAAAAGTATGCACAAATAATACCCTTCTTAATACATTACAACCCGTGAATATCAAGGAAGGGCAGAGATTAAACTCCCTTAGAAAATGCCAAGTTGTCATGGAAAATAGAAGATCATATATTTTAAAAACATTTAAGGTTTTATATTTACATTATTTTGTATTATAAAATTATTCCCAAAGACTTACCTAGCTTTTGTACCTTCAAACTTTTCTTTCGCCACTGTTCATCTCCTTAAATATCTCCTTAAATACAGTCATGCAGGTGGCCACCCAACCCTTCACAAATAGCTAGCAATGTAATAGTTCATGCTCAGCTTTCCTATTCTTGCTATTCTTTTCTTGTTTCCCAATTTCAATTTAATCATTTTTCTTCCCTATTCACCAGGCTAGATAGTGGGGGTGAAATAGTAATGTTATGACAGTATCTTACTTTATGAAAGGTGCATAAAAATGTTTAAATAATTTCCATGATTTTACAGTGGGAACATTCCCTTCTGGATGTCATGTTCACTGTTAATAAGTCCTTCGCTCTTTTGTTTTTCTGTGTAAGTCATTAGTCTCCAAGCAGCTTACACTGTAGGTCTGGACACCATGTGTAATACTGAACGGCACCTTAGTATTTAAGGAAATACTTGTCGGCATTATTTCCCTCTGCGATGATTGAATGTCCAGTTTGTGCTTTGCTTCTCAAGTTCCATTTCCCCCCCTCCATCAATATAGTTGATCTTTATTTATTTCTTAACAGATTATTTCTTACAGATTTTTCTGCATGGTTTTCTATTGAACAGTATACTGTTGTGAAAACAAAATTAATTCTATAGGTTTGCCTATTGTGGACATTTCATATAACTGAATCATAAACTGTCTTCTTTCATTTAACATCTATTATCAAGATCCATTCGTGTTTTCCCATTTCATTCTTACATTGCCAAATAATTGCCTGGATGTGCCACTTTTAATTTCTACCATTCAGCAGTTGGTATTTTTACTATTTCAAATTTTTAGCTATTATAATGTTGCTACGAACATTCATACAGTGTATGTTTTTCTGTGGAGATGCATTTTCATTTCTCTTGGATACCTAGGAATAGTTTCTACATTGTTAGGTCTATGTTTAAACGTTTGAGGAACTACCATATTGGTCCGAAAGTAGCTGCACCATTTTACAATGAGGATTACAATCTCTCCATTTCCTACCAACACACTGTTACTAGTTATCCTGGTGTATTCAGAGTAAATTCTCACTGTTTGAGGTTTGCAACTATATAATTAGTATTGCCTTGCAGCACTTCTTTATATGCTTATTCATTATCTTCTTTGAATAAATAGATGCAGATCCAGATGCTTAGTCCATTTTAAAAACTGGGTAGACCTTTTTATGATTCCATTGTAAGAACACTTCATATATTGTGTGTATGTATATAGGTGTATAGATTTGTATATATTATCTATATATATACATACAAATCCACTGCCAGATTATCTGATTTGCAAATAAGTTTCCCTGTGAGTTCTTTTTAATATCTTGACAGTATGTTTTGAAAATGCCAAAGCAGAAAAGATACCCTTAGAATTGCAAGGCATATGGTTTTCCATTTGTGAAATTACTTTAGTTTCCAAAATTAAGGATGTTTATTGTCTTAATTCACTAATAAATCACTGAATGTCTCAACAAGATATCAGACATTTTGTTCAATATACACATTTTTTTTTTTGGTCAGTTGTGGGGCCTGAACTCTGGGCCTGGGTGCTGTCCCTCAGCTCTTCAGCTAAGGCTAGCGCTCTGCCACTTGAGCCACAGCACCACCTCTGTCTTTTCTGCTTATGTGGTGCTGAGGAATCAAACCCAGGGCCTCATGCATGCAAGGCAAGCACTCTACCACTGAGCCACCTTCCCAGGCTCAAGATACACACTTTTTACTCAAAATATCCACAAATTTTATTCAATATATTTTCAATGTACATATAAAATCTTATTAGCAATGGACATGCCTACAATCAACTTTCATATATTTTCAATTTCTTAATTGAGCTTTGGTGTCATGTCTAAGAAGTGTTTGCTCAACTCTAAATTATAAAGATTACTTCATTTTTCTTCTAATATTTTTATGAGTTCTTATATTTAAATCTGATCCAGTTTGAGATTTTTGTACACAGTGTGAAGGATTTCATTCATTCATTTGTAGGTAAATATCCAGTTGGACTATTTGTTGAACAGACTGCCCTCTCTGTTGAATGAAATTTGATATCTTGTTGAAAATAAATCAGCACAAGGATTTGGTTCTATTACTTTGTTTGATTTTTATGTCTATCCTTATGTCAAGTACTACATAAGACTTGATTACCAGGGATCAACAGTAAATTTGGACATGAAACACTATGAATAATCCAACTCTTCTTTTTCAGTGTTTTGACTAACCTGGGTCCCTTGCATCCCATATGAATTTTAGGATTAGTTTGAATTTTAGGACTAGTCAGTTTCTGCAAGGCATCCAGGTAGAATTTTGGTAGAAATTACACTTTCTCTCTAGATTTGGAGAATTGCCATCTTAACATCAAATATTTGATCCTGAACAATAATGTGTTTGCAGTTGGTTGTCTTCTGTAATTTAAGAAAGTGCTGATCTCCAGAACAAGTGCTTTTCCTCTTGTTTCATCACTTGTTCCTATTATTTTCAAATAATTATCTATTTCAAATAAAACTTTTCTTAAGCTATAGGTTGCCCCGTGGCGCTTTATAAAGTTGACATCTGTAAATTAATCCGGTACTCTCAACCTTGTTGAACTGATTTACTAATCCTCTGTTTTTGTTTTTTAATTCCTTTAGTGTTTTCTATACAAAAGTGTTGCCTGGGAACATTTTAATTCTTTTCCAAACTGGATGCCCTGTATTTCATTTTCTTGACTAATCTCCCCAGTAGAGTGTTGGATAGATGCAGCAGGAGTAAACATCCTCATCTTTCCCCTGATCTGGGAGCCAACATTCTGCCTTACTCCATTCTATACCACATAACCTCAATACACAATATTATGACAAGCTGTCTATGTTGTTTTGTTGTAATGCTCATTATTGATAAAAAGCTTTCTCCTATTCCTAATGGCTGAATTTTTTACATGGATTGCTGGATTCTGTCAAGTGTCTTGGGTTTATCTATTGAAATTACCATGTGACGTTCATCCTTTATTATTGGGGTATACTAGTTGTCATGTTAACTCAATCTTATGTACTTCATATGATTTCCAGTTATGATGAATCATACTTTTTATGTATTACTCCCTTCAGCTTCTAGTATTTTGCTGACAATCTTGATGTCTATATCCATAAATTGCTCCGTAGTTTGTCTCCATCTTCTTTTCTCGGCCATGTTTGGTATCAGGGTAACATTTGTCTCACACAATGAGTAGTAGTTGTTGCTCCTCCTCGTCGTCCTCTTCTTCTTCCTCCTCCTCCTGTAGTTGTTGTTCCTCCGCTTCCTCCTCCTCCTCTTCTTCCTCCTTTCTCTTCTTTTTCTGGGGTGAATAACTGGCTTTTAAAATCAGCATATGGTTCTGGGCTTTTGTGGCTACTTCTGTTTGTTCATATTGTCTGTTTTTTTCTTGAGATTTGATCTTTTGTGTCTTCCCCAGGAATTTGCTGATAAACCACAAATCATCCATCTTTTCTTTCAATAACCATGTAAAATGGTTAAAGTACTTAGTTTATAAATATTCAAGGTGTCTATTAACTTAAAACTGCTCACAAAACTAGCCTGCTAGAGACTTTTTTTTTTTTTTTGGTCAGTCATGGGGCCTGAACTCTGGGCCTGGGCACTGTCCCTCAGCTCTTCAGCTCAAGGCTAGCGCTCTACCACTTGAGCCACAGCGCCACTTCCATTGAGAATATTTTCCAAGGCAGTAATTCTATTCTATGTGGTAAATGCCTTGGCATTTTCAAAGTTTTCGATGACTGCTCTAGGAGACATCAAACTTTTTCTCAAAGGCCATTAAAAGAGAAGACAGTATTTCAGGCTTTGTGGACCTTATGGTCTCTGTTACAATTATTCAACTTTGCATGGAGTGCAGGCAGTTAAAACACAAATACATGACCAGGGTGCAAAAAGCAGCAGCAAGCTGACTTGGACCTTGGGTTATCAGTCTCTAGCCACTACTGTAAGATAGCTAGCTAAGTAATAAAATCATTTCATCTACACATAAATCAGTTAAAACCAGAACAGGCAAAAAAATAATAAATTTACTAATAAACTAATTCAAGGAGGAAATGATTCTAGGAAATATGTACACTGTCATGTGGTCTATTAACTAAGATAGTGGGCCTCAATTTGCCATTTACCTTCACTCTTTTTATAACTGTTGACATGTAGGGAAAATAGAAAAAACTGTTTCAAGTCAGCTTTACATGCATTTTTAAAGTATTTCATATCATTTAACTACTGTAACTCAGTGATATTTTTCTTTATTTAAAAGCAAGCACCATAACATTTACGATTAAAATTAAGACCTAAAAGCATATCAAGAACAGTTTATAGTTGATATTTCTGTGCAATCCTTTTACAACCTTTTGCTAATGGTGACTGCATATATGGTCATCACGAATCCATTTGTGTACCTAAATATTGAGAATAAATGATTAAAAGGCTACTTAAGAAATTAATGATTACCTTTTCTGCCACATTCCACTTAAGTAACAAAATACTTTAGCACTCTTAAATTCTTGTTTGTTAAGTCTACTTCCAACAATTCTTCAACAGAAGTAACTGAACAAAGCTGAGTTCAAGAATGTGTACTACAGCCTTGTTTACCAAGGACAATTAGTGACCTCTCAATAATCACCGATAAATGACTGATATAGCCTTATGTGCATTCCAAAATCGCGAAACATTTCTTCTTAGCTCCCAGAAAGACAGATTTTGGAGAGCCAAATCATGAAAGGCACATTGTGAGTTTCTTGACTACAGGGCTTGGTTCTGAGGATGAGAAGTATAAACAATGGAAGGAACAGGACACTTGGTGCTCTCGTGGAGAATCACTATCTCTCCAACCTAGGAAGACAGAAGAGGTGAGAGAGAATTTCTGGAGACAAAAGGGACAAGGAAGAGAAACCTGAGTCTCTGAAACTTAAGTCTCTAATTGACCTCTCCACCATCTATGCTCAGGGCAGATGGCAAACAGTTCAGCTCAGCTAAGAAAAACGAATAGAAAGAACTAGGTTCTGTCATCCACCAACAGTGTAAGAATTTGTAATCTGAGTCTAACCACATTAATTGCCTGTCAAAAGTAATTCTGCAGAAATAGTCTACAGTCTCCACAACCTTACATTCTCAAGCTCCAGGATATAACCCCAAATGCTGCAACAGTGAGGTTAGGAGAAGGCGATCCACAATGATCTGACTCAAAATGACCCAGTTGTGTAAATGCAGACATTTTAATGAAATACAGTCATTGTAGCTAGGTCTGTTTACCAAAATGTTAAATGGAGTGGCAAAATACATATATTTAAAAAGTAAATGTTAAAACTCAAAATTTTTTAAATCTGAAAGAAAAGTTCACTGAGTGGGCTTTAATATTAGAATGGCCATGAGAAAAAGTTAGTGAACTTAAAAGGTGGATTTTTAATTCAGTAACCAAGAACTGAAGAAAAACAAATGATCTAACATTTGTTTAAGTGAAGGTCCAAAGAGGAAGGGGTGTATGGTATAGGAAAAAGCCTACCTGAGTAAACAGACTTCCCAGAAATGTCAAATGCATAAAATGCTTTTAAAGGTGAAAAATCTCAGTAATTCTTGAACAAGATTAAAATAAAGCACACTGAAGTACATCGCAGTCTGAATGCTAAAAATCCAATCTAAAGAAAATCATGAAAACAAACAGTAAAGTTACACACCACTTCCAAAGAAATAAAAAATTATTATGTTGGAAGGCTAGCAACAATATGGAAATAAATCCTTCTTTAAACTTGGAAAGGGTGACATTGTCTAACAAGAAATACTCATTATCTAGCTTATGTAACCATAACTCCTCTGTACATCAACTTTATAATAACAATAAAAAAGAAAAGAAAAAATTACTTTAATTAGCCAGTCAGTGGCTCATGACTGTAATCCTAGTTAATTCCAGAAACTGATATCTTAGAATCGAAGTTCAAAGTTAGCCCAGGCAGAAAGAAATAGAGTGTCATCTCCAGTTAGCCAGCTAGAACTGGAGGTGTGGCTCAAGGGGAAGAGCAGAGAAAAAGGTTCAGCAAGAGTGTGAAGCCCTCAGTTCAAGCCACAGTAATTAAATAAATGAATGTTCAGAAAAGATTCTTGTATTTGAAAATTGTTCTGGAATTAAAGGTAGCATAACAGAATTAGATACTTTAACTACTATTAGCCAAACTTGCTTTTATACTTTTCAAAACTACTTTATAAAACTGTGTTACAATAGCTGTAAACTTTACATTCTCCTTTACTATTTCGGGGGCAGGGCCAGTACTGGGGTTTGAACTCAGGGTCTCACACTTGCTACACAGGTGCTCTAACATGGAGCCAGCCTCCTTCACATTTTTTTCCCAATGGTTTTATGAGTACAACTTAAGTGTATAAGAAACGTATTTTTTTTTTTTTGGAAGAGAGGAGAGCAGTACTGGGGTTTCAACATGGCCTTGTGATGGCTAGATAGAACTCTATCACTTAAGCCACACCCTAGCCAGCCCTGAAACATACCATTTTCAAAGTAAAGAAATGCTTTAAATTTTCCATAAATATCACTGTCTGGAAAACTGGGCATCATTGTCCCAATCAATCAACTTGAAACCTTCATGGAAAGAGTAAGAAAATCATCCCAGGAAGGTGCTCCCAGGAGGCGTTTAGCTGTCTCCACATGTGACCTGGATGCCCACCTCAGACCTGTTCAGCTTACTGCCTGTATAGCCATGCAGCTTAATCTTAGTCAAAACGAGAACTTCTATTGTTTCCATATACTCACATGAAATTGCTCCTAACAGAAAATCATCTTTCAATCACAACTTTTCTTGAAGTGTCTGGCTGTAGTTAAAGATGTCTTGCCGCTTCTGTTTCACCTTGAAACTCCCAGACACTTAAGCTAGCAAATTCTACTCACTAGAGTTAGCTCAGAAAAGGCATGCAATAAGGACTTTTTTCTTTCTTTCTTTCTTTATAACTAGTCAGTTGAACTATTTTCCTAGAGAAGTGGTAAAAGTAAAAAAAATAATAAAATTATTGCATCACTTCAAAAAAACAGGCCATCCAGCTTTTATTGACTATTTAATATCTTCTTGGATATGGGGGTGGAGACTTCTTTTAAAATTAAGTCTTATCACTAGCTAAGTACATATTCTGCAAAGACATCACATATAAAATACAAAAATCAGTTCCATGTATCCATTTAACAACAGTGTACATTACAGCAAGTATCACCATCAGAGTAACTCCCTGAATTTAATAAGCAGCATGAATATATTGTGACAGCAGCAGATAGCAATGTCCCTCAGAGGGCAGTGTTCACAAAGAGCAACTAGAACAGAAAAACAAGGTCATATGTTTGCTTCTTCTCTTGTTCTTGTTAGTAAGTATATAAGTAAAAGATACAAGGGCAAAGCAGGGGGACTGGGTAGCACTCTTGTGCAGATAAGACTGTGTTACAGGCAGATCTTGGATCTGCAAATTGGAAGCAAATATTCATTAAAACAGCTGTTCTTTAACACCAAAATAGAGCTATATGCCATTTCCATGATTATTTCCAAATCTTCTCACTTTAGGCATCTTCTTTTCATCTATCAATACATGTGTGTAGATCACTAAGTACACTCATGGCAGGAATAAGAAGTTCAGCAACAGACTTTACAAAACCAGTCGTTTGTGGGACAAGCAGCACTAACGCATCTGCAAGAAGAGAAGCATCAAAGTATCAAGTAACTCTAAAATAAATGTGTGCACGCCAAATAGAACTTAGCATTATTAGCTACGTAAATAAAGACCTGGCTGGTCAAGTTAGTATACAAATGAGAAATGGCCTTCAGAAGTGAAAAGAAATGTAACTCAACTGCTGTAAGCACTAAGGTTCTGGCATCTTAGCACCGCTCTTAGCACCAAGGGAAACCCCGAGTATTAAATAAAATGGGGGAAAAGCACAAAAATTGACAAGGTTTTAATCCTTGTCCATACACCTTACTTTCTCAAGTACTTGTCCCGTTTGGCATTCCTGTTCCTCCGCTCTTCCATACTACCCCTCCTTCCTCTCCCCCCACCCCCCCCAAAAAAAGAAGAAAGTATCCTAGGTACTGAGGTACTGAATGTGAAAGTTTGCCCCTAGTGGTGGCAAATACTGATCTGAAAAACACCAAGACCTGAGAGGCCACAAACTTCTGAGGAACAGGTTCCCATCCCCCTCACCCCTGCCCCCAACCCAAGCAAAAACCATTCTCAAATGCAAGTCCATGATAGGTTCCTTAAAAGTCACAATGCTATTAAAGCTCACAATCATTTTTCAGTATCAGCAAGGATGATGTTCGTAAGAAACACTGAACTTCTTATGTGGAAACCCTTCTCCCAATCAAAGCAACCCAGAGTAAATCCAGGCAAGTTCAGTTACTACCTACAGCAGCGCTTTTCCCAACTGCGAGTAGTAATACAGTTGTGAGTTAGAAACTGAATTTAGTGGATCTAAGAAACAGACAGAAGAGAAATAGACATTGGCATAAAAGTGTATCACACATACACCAACTATGTATTATTTCACAAAACATCTAAAGATTTTATATTTATAGACACACATACACATGCACACGCACATGCTACCTCAAGATGTAAAAATTTTGATTTTATTATGTGTCATAGTCAAAAACCTTAAAATACATTGATCAAAGGAGACTACTAAAACTAAAAAATATAGACTTTCTACCAAAAAAATAATGAACATAGAGATGCCTGGTGTTCATTTAAACAAGCGGAGTACTGAATATGTCAGTCTTGTGCTTAGGAATAGAAGGCAAGCTAGAGAGTTCTCAGCTTGCCATAAACACTTAGGTTTGAATACTTACAGGCAGGTGCCAGCAGGAGAAAAGGAAAAATTAAAGCCAAAGAACCTGGCTGCAATTATTTACTTTGAGTGGTATCATGTTAGCTTTAAGGGAAAAAAAGTAATTCTCCAGTTACTTTCTTTTTACCTTTTAAATTCATATGATTAGCAGAAAAATGACAGAAAATTTTAAGTTGTCCTTACAGTTTTGAGATTACAAATAGTCTAAATCAAGGCAATCTGCTATTTTGTTTTGAGAGGTTTGTTTTTGCAAAATACATAACCACAGACACAGACAGAAAGAACAATCTTGTCCCAATCTATTTTCATGTGCCTTCAAAAGGATTTCAATAACAGAAAGAACAATCTTGTCCCAATCTATTTTCATGTGCCTTCAAAAGGATTTCAATAACAATTAGAGACTGAGTTATTCTCTCAACCCGTAAAGGTGCTAAACAATCTAGAACTTAACTATCTAAACACATAAAAAGACGAGCTTCTGGCTTTGAAGGGCACAGTAGATGAGTCAGGTCAGTTCTAGCCCAACGACTATTGTATATCATCCTAGATACACCTCATGCTGGGAATTTCTAGGGCAAGTCAGAGTGAACCTGATTTGGCAACAGGCTACCCAGAAAAGTTCACTGGGAAGGACATTAATACCTGGTTCTGTCCTTAGCACAAACCGCAAAAAGGAAACTGGGTCATCTCCATGTTTATTTCTTCATTAAACTATGTGCTATAGAGGGCCTCTTCCTAAAATAACTTCAGCTTGGATCCAGGTCTAGGACTGTTATCCAAATGCCCTGTGATGTTGCGGGTGTTTGGTTTGGTTTTTTTGTTTTTGATTTTTTTTGGCCGGTTCTGGGCTTGAAACTCAGGGCCAGGGCACTGTCCCTGAGCCTCTTTGTACGCAAAGCTAGTGCTCTACCACTTGAACTACAACACCACTTCTGGCTTTTTTGGAGTAGTTTATTGGAGATAAGAGTCTCATGAGGACTTTTCTGCCCAGGTTGTCTTCAAATAGCAATCCTCAGAACAGCAATCCTCCGATCTCAGCCTCCTGAGTAGGCTTATTAATTCCTTTTAACTGCCACGATTGCCAGTCTCGTTTATGACCACAGCTCAAACACCCCAGGATCTACTAAGCTCACTTAGTCCACATACTTATAAAACATTGATTAAAATAAAG
Source organism: Dipodomys spectabilis (assembly GCF_019054845.1). Lineage (NCBI taxonomy): Eukaryota > Metazoa > Chordata > Mammalia > Rodentia > Heteromyidae > Dipodomys > Dipodomys spectabilis. Next base: position 20,182,954 of record NW_024870683.1, read on the forward strand.
CTAGTAAAGAGCAAAATTTAAGGCTTTTTATTGTTATTATTTCAGCCAAGGAATGATGCATGCTACAGATTAATCTTTACTTTTCCCCACTTGGTTTTTTTAAAGAACACCATTTCAACCCCCAGGGACCATAGCATTTGTTTCAGTCTTCCCATTCCCCTTTACTCCAGATTTTCAAGTGTTTTCTTCAGAAACGATGCTTTTTCCTGCAGCTCAGGTCTGCTGTCTGTGTTCATAGTAGCTAAAGACTCAATCAGGAGCACCCTGCATTCAGATGTCAAACTGTCCCACTGTTTAGACTCTGAGGAAAACCAAAACAAACAAAAAATTCTTAGAACAAACAAGAACAAAAATACTACTTTTCCTCCACATATCCTAACCCCCCCCCAACCATAAAGTAACCCCTTGATTAACAGACCTATACAGTAATCACGTATTCAATACGTATCTCATTACCATCAATAATTTAAGGAAGTATCAGAGCAAGGCACATACCAACAAAAGTCATTTTAACAACAAACAACAAAAAGTCACTTACTAGATATATTCAGCTAAAATGATTCGATTACTTTAAATAAATAATTCTTTACCAATTTTTTTCAAAGAAAACATGTAAGAGCTATATGCCACCTGAAAATTTGAGAAACTTATTTACAAGGATCTGCCATTTTCTAGGGGTGTGGCTTCCAGCAAGTTAGTTAATCATAAGCCTAATTTTCCTCATCTAGAATATTTAGTACATAGTAATACATACTAGGAAAAATGAGAAGTCAGTAATAAGTTAACTAAGTGCCAGTTCTTTTAATTCAATGGGGAAAGGGATTATGTGAACCTAAAGGCATGCTTTATAGAGACCTAGAGGAGATGTTGTAATTGCTAAGGAAAGGTTGTAGAGAAAAATGTTCTCTCCTCTGCATTCTTAATCAATAGGTTAAAATAATTTTTTAGAAAGAAGAATAGAGATACAGCCTTTATTTTTCAAACCAGTGACAAATACACATTAATAGGTTTATCACTGAAACAACAAACTTTTATAAGAAATTTACTTCTCTAGATAAGGTTTAAACAAAAAAGAAAAAGAAGAAATGAAGTGGATGAAAAAGAAACAAAAATTAGCTACAATCAAATTTGATGTCTCCAGTAACTGTTAAAAATAACTCCTCATCCTCTACCCAGAATGTCATTATGTTTATTTATATGATGCATACATGAGCTCTACTATACACTGCCAATCACTTTCTGTAACTGACCAAGATTAAATCAGAATTCATAATAGAAACAAAAATTTTGTTACTTTGAAATTACCATAGCTTACTAATTCTTTACAATTAGCTTTATATATCCTACTTGCATGTGCATATACATATATATATTTAATTTGTATGTTAAAGAGAAAAAACAAAAGCTGAAATTGAATTTCTAAAATAGGTTTTATGATCTTCTAATCTGAACTATCAGGAACTCACCTTTAAGTTTTTTAAGCAGTAATTCTATCACAGACAAAGCTTCTGTTCTCACAGATGAGTAGGTCTTATTTTCTAAAAAGGAAACTCACACACTTACATGTATGCCTTAAAGATAGAAGTTCCAAGATTAAATCATTACTGAAAGAAAAGATGTTAAGAAATTATAACTCCATGGAAGGAACATTTGAATTTTGTTTTCTGAAGTAAGCTTTCACTTACTAATTATCATCAAATATTTGAAATGTGTAACTTGCCCACATTCCTTACTTTGAAGGGCTATGTGGACCTCAGCCAAGCTTACCAATCACTACAAGAAATGATAATATTGAAAGCACCAATTTTAGATACGGGAGACCAAAAGACACTGTCTCAAACACATTATTATCTTCCCATTGCATTCCCATCTTTAGGTTTGTATGCTACTTCTTCATTTTACCAAAGAACATTATACCACTCAGTGTTTGGCGCAACACAGAGGCCCCTGGACTCCTTCAGTGCCACATTTGTTAGTTACCAGCTCTTTATTCATTAAAAGCACGCTACCTCCAAGAATCACAACTTAACCATGCTTTTTTGATATCTACTCTTTGGCATAGCATCAAGCTTATAGTAAAACTGTCTACCAAGAAGACTAACATGTAACTAAGTCCACAGCAGGGAAGAAAGCGCTACAAAGAATGATGATGACCTGCCAAAGAATAGGAGACTCAGCTTGAAGGGGTTTCCATTTGCATACCTGGGATAATTTTAGTAACAAATTAGAAAAATAAGGACATGGGGGTGGCTCAAATGGTAGAGCACCTGCCTAGAGAGTATAGTCTCTTGAGTTCAAATTCTAGTACAAAAAGCGGGAGAGAAGAGGAGGCGGAAGGAAAGACAAGATCATCACTAGGGGGAACAGAAAGAATCCATGAATCAAAGCTGCCTGACAAAGAGACAGAAGAGAAGAATCTTGCTTACACAGAACACCAATAACTAAATACTATGTAAAAATTGCTAACAAAGAATCACCAATGTATGCTAAGTCTAGAAAAGAGATTCTGGAGAAGTATATGTGCTTGCTCTTTTAGTGTCTTCTCACAGACTGCTTACTCAATAAAGATTTAAGAGAGTATTTGAATGGTCTTAAGAACAGGTTCCCACAGGGGTGCATACTAGATGTAAGGTGAAAAAAAAAATACAGTAAATTGAAGTACCCTGACCAAATCAAGACAAATGGACTCTGTGTGAACCTTGGTATGCGGAAAAACACATCACCTATGTAATAGCCCAAGTGGATTCATAAATTGATTTAATCATGAAGAAATGTCAGTTGAAACATATTCAGCTTTCTAAAGAGGGAAACAAAGATAATTCATTCTTCAAAATCATCCATGTTATAAGAAAAAGAAAAGTTAAAGAAGTGTTCCAGATTATGGGAGACTAAATTAAAGGAGACTGAACTCAGCAAATAATTCTGGACTGCATTCCTTTTGTTTGTTTTGTTGTGCTGGCCCTGGGGCTTGACTTCAGGGAGGGACTGGGCGCTGACCATGATCTTTTGTGTTCAAGGCTAGTACTCTACTACTTTGAGCCACAGTGTCATTTCCAGCTTTTTGGCAGTTAATTGGACATAAGAGTCTCATGAACTTTCCTGCTAGGCTGGCTTTGGACCAACATCCTCAAATTTCTACCTGCTGAATGGCTAGAATTACGGGTGTGAGCCACTGATGACAGGCTCCAAATGACTTTAAAAAAAAAATAGTTGTTATGAAAGTCTAACCTAGGTGTTAAGAAAAAAAATCCCACAATTTCAAATTAAAATTTTCCATTTTGGAAAGGCATCAAAATATATGAGTACATGTAGGACATTTCACTAGTTGTTCTAGAACTTTAGTTTCTAGGACAAAGTAGAGAATACCTGAAGCTCAGTAACTCAGCTTTAAAATTAGGACCTGTTAAGCATTGGCACACATCTATAATCCCAGATGAGGCAGGAGGACCATGAGTTTGCACCTGGCACAGGTAACAAAGAGACACCCTTTCTCAAAGAAAAGGAAACTGGAAAGGTGGCTGAGTGGCATAGAAACTACCTAGCATGTGTAAGGCGCTGGGTTCAAATCCCTAGCATGGAAATAAACGTTTATCATTCACACCTCACCAATTTCAGGCTAGTAGACTCACCTAAAGAATATGTGATTGATTTACAAGTTTCAAGGAGAATTTCAGTCAAAGCCTCAGGATCTGCGTGTTCTTCTTCTAAAAGCATTAACCTATACAAATCAAAAACAAACTATAAATGCTTCTCACTTAATACTACTATTTAGAAACATTTTGGGGACAATGTCTATTCATGGGTATATTTTTGTTTTTTTTTTAAACCCACGTGTATCATCATTATGCCACTTTAGCGACTAGTTTAAAAGTATGTAAGAATTCTATTGATTATATATAGTATGCTAGTGGGAAGGTAGAAAAAGGGGAACAAACTTTTTAAAAAACAAAAACAAAAAACTGAACCATGACTCAAATTACCCCTGAAAAAAGGCGTTCATTGACTGTAGGACACCTAGCTGCACTTTCCAAGTGCTGAGTCTCAGCCGTTGGCACATCAGCGTGCACAGCTCCTGACGATAACAACCTGGGGAAAGCAAACAAACAAAGTAGGCCAGAGAAGGAGAGTATGTATAGAGGAGTAACAAGGAATAAAGGAGGAACAGACATAAGAACACAGAAGGGGAGAGGAGCAATGGGAGGGGGGGAGAGGCAGAGGGGCAGAACAAGGAGGAGGGAGAAGGAGAATAGGGAAGACAGAAGAGAGGGGGAGGGGAAGAGGGGAGGGGAAGAGGAGAGGGAGAAGGGTGAAGAGAAGGGAGAGAAGAGGGAAAAGGTGGACAATACTTTTCGTTAAAGACATAAATTTTCCCTCAAACTTTTTGACTTACTTCAGAACCAAACTGCAAACAGAACCGCACAAATGTTCATTTAACAGTTCAATGCATTTTATCCTTCATGAACTTAAAACTTAACCACACTCCCCCCCACTTTTCTTCAAAACTCCATGACCCATGTGCCAAAGAGATCTGGTTATGCCAACAGTAAGCTCTCAAAGAGGCAGCAGTCCTTTACCCTAAACTCCCTGTGCCAGATACAAATATTAGCACTGTATAATTAATATTATTTTAATTGATAAATCAGGAGTCTAAAACTCAACAGTTTGGGGAGAAAGGGGGGAGTCAGTCGTGGGGCTTGAACTCTGGGCCCAGGCCCTGTCCCTCAGCTCTTCAGCTCAAGGGTAGCTCTCTATCACTTGAGCCACAGCGCTACTTCCAGTTTTCTGGTTGTTTACTGGAGATCAGAGTCTCACGGACTTTCCTGCCCAGCATGGCTTTGAACCACGATCCTCAGATCTTAACCTCCTGAGTAACTAGGATTATAGGCGTATGGGGCTAGGAAGGTGGCTCAATGGTAGAGCGCTTGCTTTGCATATATGAGGTCTTGGGTTCGATTCCTCAGCACTACATAAGCAAAAAGAAAAAAGCCGGAAGTGGCGCTGTGGCTCAAGTGGTAGAGCGCGCTGAGGGACAGCACCCAGGCCCAGAGTTCAGGCCCCACGACCGAACCAAAAAAAAAAAATGTATGAATTCTTCACAAGTAGTTAAGATCGTAAATATGATTTTTGTAGTCAAACTATCTGTAGAATCATGGTTGTTGTCTCCAAATTTCTACACTGATGTGTTAAACCCTATCCTGCAGAATGTAACTACATAAGAAGGTACAGTCTTTAAAGAGGGCCCTAATCCAATAATATGAGTGACCTTATAACAGATATAACAGACCTTATAACACAGAGGCAAAAGGAGAGAACTCTCACAAGACACCAACTCTGCTGACACCTTGGACTTCTACCCTCCACAGCTGTGAGAAAATAAATTTCTGCTGTTCAAGCTGTCAAGTACTTTCTTATGGTAACCCTAGCAAAATAATATAATGATCCATGAGATTATCTGCTAATATAGAAGGAAAATTTATACTTGATAATTCTATTACTCAATAATAATCATAGGCCATACAGAAAATCTGTTCTCAGTAAGTGATTCTGGTTATATTATTTCTTCAGATGCAGGTTGTAGCACTTACGCTGAGTCTCCACATTCCTGGGCCAGGCTTTGCCTAGGCTCTCAAAGGCACCCAACAAAGACTCTAGCTGCAGCTCTCTTTCCTTCTCATTTTCATCTTCACTTTTGGTTGTCCGAACTCCCATGCTTTCAAGTGAGTTCTAAGACACCATCAAAGAGAAAACAAAGCCAAAGTTAAAATTTTCTTCGAAATCACAAGTTTCTTTTTAAAATAATGAGGATCTCAAAACTGGAGATGTTGAACAAGAAATTAAATGCTAAATTCTGTATCATGAGTTTTCTTATTTGTTATAAAAAACTTTTAATAGGAATATGTATCTCTAACAAATCTAGGAAATGTTTATCAGTAAACTCGAGTGGAAAAAAAATACTGTATATGCAGTATTAGATTTAAATAATTAAAGAAACACTGTAATGACCCAAACTCATTCTTGATAAACTGGGAAAGAGACCAGAAGTAATTAGCCAGCTAGTTGGTGTCAAAACCCACTTAAAATAGGTCTCCCATATTTGTATACTATCATTATGCATATTTAAGTATCTTTAAGTAGTTGTACAAAGGAATTGCCATTTAAAAAAGCAGTTTATGAATATAATGCATCTTGATCAATATCACCCATTTCAACATTCTCACTCACATGTCCCAACCCACTCCTCCTTCCTTTACTTTTCTTAATTTTGTAGGCTATACATTGAATTCTTTTTCTTTTTTTTCTTTTGGGTCCGGTCGTGGGGCCTGAACTCTGGGCCTGGGCGCTGTCCCTCAGCTCTTCAGCTCAAGGCTAGCGCTCTACCACTTGAGCCACAGCCCCACTTCCGGCTTTTTTCTTTTTGCTTATGTGGTGCTGAGGAATCGAACCCAGGGCCTCAGGTATGCAAGGCAAGCACTCTACCACTGAGCCACCTTCCCAGCCCATACATTGAATTCTTGACTGCATTCTCCCCTCATTGTCTTCATTTGTCTCATTACTGAAAGAAAACAACTGCAAAATAGCAACACAAAAAAATAGTACTATTGAAAATATTTCATGTCCCACAAATAAATAGGTAAGCTGCACCTTACTCTTTAAAAAGACTGTGCCCAGTCTTTTAAAAGTGAGTACTTCAAACTAAGCACTAGTGGCTCATGCCTGTAACCCTAGCTACTCCATAGGCTGAGATCTGAGGATCATGGTTCAAAGCCAGCCTGGACAGGAAAGTCTGTGAGAATCTTATCACCAATTAACCACTAAAAGGCTGGATGTGGAGCTGTGGCACAAAATGGTAGAGCACTAAAGCTCAGCAATACTGCCTGAGCCAGCACCAAAAATAAATTTTTGGTGCCAGTGGTTCATACCTATAACCCTAGCTACTCAGGAGGCTGAGACCTGACGATTGAATTTTGAAGGCAGCCTGGGCAGGAAAGTCCATGAGATCTCCAATTAAGTACCACAAAAGCTGGAAGTGGAGCTGTGATTCAAGTGTTAGAGTGACAGCCTTGAGCAAAAGAGGTCAGGGATAGCACCGAGGCCGAGTTCAAGCCTCAGAACCAGCACACACAAGAAAGAAGAAAAAGAAAGAAAGAAAGAAAGAAAGAAAGAAAGAAAGAAAGAAAGAAAGAAAGAAAGAAAGAAAGAAAGAAAGAAAGAAAGAAAGAAAGAAAGAAAGAAAGAAAGAGAAAGGAGGGAGGGAGGGAGGGAGAGAGGAAGGAAGGAAGGACGGAAGGAAGGAAGGAAGGGAGGGAGAAAGGGAGAGAGAGAGAGAGAGAAAGAAAGAAAGAAAGAAAGAAAGAAAGAAAGAAAGAAAGAAAGAAAGAAGAAAGAAAAGAAGAAAGAGAAGAAGAAGAAAGAGAAGAGAGAAAGAGAGAGAGAGGGACGGGAGGGAGGGAGGGAGGGAGACGGGAAGGGAAAGAAAAGAGAAAGAGAGGGAGGGGCGGGAAGAAGAAGGAAGGAAGGAAGGAGAGAGAGCGAAGGAAAAGGAAAGGAAAGGAGGAGAGGAGAGGAGAAGAGAGGGGAGGAGAGGAGAGGAGAAGAGAGGGGAGGAGAGGAACTAAAAGTTGCTTGCTTTGTTTTCAAACAAAATCATCCAGAGGAAGGAAGGAAGGAAGGAAGGAAGGAAGGAAGGAAGGCAGGAAGGCAGGAAGGCAGGAAGGCAGGAAGGCAGGAAGGCAGGAAGGCAGGAAGGCAGGAAGGCAGGAAGGAAGGAAGGAAGGAAGGAAGGAAGGAAGGAAGGAAGGAAGGGGAAAAACAAAATCATCCAGTGTATTGTAGTAGTGATCCACATGAGCCATGGGCTCTGTCTTCACTCTGTCTTCACAAGGGATCTCCATCAGGTTTTCATGGCAAGTTTATTGTGACAACAACTGTTCATTCACTATCAACCTACTCTCTCCTTCATGAAGGGCAATGCCCATCTAGAATGAAGACTATTTCTTAACTCATCTGCCACCAGGAGTGGCTATGTGGTACAGAACTTGCACTTGGTATAAGTGCAAATGTCACACAATGGTGTCCAGAACCTTCCTTTAGAGAATAACATGCCCAATATTATTCCTTCCATATAGTCTTCTCATTTATATTGGATGATGGGTAAGGAATAGGAGTGGCCAAACTGGGGACTGTAATTAACCAGAATCCATGAAGGTTGTGAGGGTCTCAATTATTATATGGAAGACAAACTTCTATCTTGTATGAGGCCAACATATTTTGAGGTTTTCTGATACTTACAGCTAAATTAATCCTAGTAAGTAACATGCACTTGGAAGCCAGGAAAATCTTTTAAAAAGTTTTAAGGATAAGCCAGATTTGATAAAGATACATAGATGGCCATTACCTTCTTGATGAGAGGTATGACAATGTCAGAAAACTCCTGGAATCTGTCCTCTTTGGTGGCCTTTAAAATATCAGCTGCACAACTGATTGCTACAATCTTGTATTTGAGGTTCTCTTTGCAACATTCCTTCAAAACAGCTTGAAGAATTTCATTTATGCTGGGTTGACTGGGCACAGACTTTTCCAGCTCTGCACTACAGGATCCACACAAAAGCATCAGACCAGTTAATAAAGGCTGCCGCTTAAGCTTCAGTTTAAGAAATGGCATCTTCTTTCAAAGAACATTTACCTGCAAGCTGTCACCACACAGGCAATGGCTTTCAATAGTTCTTCCTGAAGGGTTGAAAGACGAGGGAATACTATTAAGCCCATACTTGTCATATTCTCTTTCTATGACTCTAATGACTTTAATATTCTTGGGAATATTAAATTGTGGCAACAAACATTATGATAAGATGCATCTTATCATTAATGTGCTTTACTGTTAAAGGCACATACGCCAAAATTTATTCTGGTCCATGAATTATCATCACCTCTCTTATATAAAAGATTGAGAACTGCTCTGACCAAGGTCACATGGTAGGAATATCAAATCAGAATTACATCTGAACTTCCAGTCCAGTACTATTCCCACAGTATTGCACTGTTGACCACTGGCCTTTCTCAACTACAGTACAGCATTACATAGAGCCACAATATCATTTTCTCCATCAAATGCTCACTGTAAAAGCAACTTCCTATAGCTCTTCTGTAAAAGACACTGTTTCTGGCCAAGTCTGTAGCCCATGCCTTCAATTTTAGTTGCTCAGGAGACAAAGATCAGAAGGACCAAGGTCTGAGGCCAGCCCAGGTAAAAAGTTAGTGAGATACCATCTCAGCAAAAGGAGCCAGTCCAGTGGTACACACTTTGCATCCCAGGTACGCAGGAAGTGTGAGTAAGAAGAGATCATTGCCCCACTAGCCTGGGCAAAACATAAAATACAAACTAGAAAAAAAAAAAATGAAACTAAGCAAAAGGGACTGAAAGGACTGACACTTGCTTCAAGTGGTAGAGCACCAAGTCCTGAGTTCAAATGTCAGAAAGACATACACATACACAGAGCTGTTCCTAATTCAAACCTCAGATATAGGTATCTTCAGCTCCAGGATTAAAAACGGTTTCTCTGACTTCTGTTTTAACTTCTCATCTGGCCAATCCTGAACTGTTTATGAGGTCAACAGGTACAACAATCTAGTTTAAGAGATTAACTTGTAAGGCTGAAAATGTAATATACATCAATCTCCAGGATTACTATGCATTATTCGAGGACAAGTGTGTTACTCTTTGCAACGAAATATCATAATCAGACAATGTCTACCCAGTCTCTCACTGGCTAGTAAATCTACCTTGCAAAAACAGTACACCGAAGTCACACTAAACCAGATTCTTACACTTCCAGAAAATGAAAAACAAAGTCATAATCCGTTAAGGATACCTTAAATGTAACTGGGCATGAATGGTTCCTTTACCTTTCCCGCCCATGTTCTCCCAGACAGGCCCTGCAGCAATGCACTCAGTATCATCCCCAGATATGGAGGCACAAGACTGCTGGTTTGTTTTGCAATGGACGCCATGGCAATTGCACCCTGGGCTTTCATTTTCCAGGACTGAGACTGTAAAGCCTTCTGGGTAATGGCAATCAACTCCGGCAGGTATAATCGAATGCCTCCAAAGGAACCTAGGTTAAAAAAAAAAGCAAATTTAAAATAGTTCAAGCAACAGAAGATATATTAAATGATTTTTCTTTTATAAATCAGGGGCTTAAAGCAATGATTGTCAACTGTTCAAATGCCAAACTCTCTTAAAAAGAAACAATGAGAGATGTGGCTTCTTTTTGTAACAGCGGGACTTATAATCTCGGATGCACTCCTAGGAGACTACCATGCCAATGGTTATCATTCACTAATAAATGTCAAGGTGAAAAGCTGAGAAACATTGCTCTAAAATAATACTGTAAAGCAACATACAAACATTGTAATACTCTTAACTCACACTAAGTTCCACTTTGCTTGGGTTGGGTTTATATTCTCTCACAAGGACAGCAATGACTTAAAACAGAACACCTCTGAGTGTCAACCTTATAACCTCAGAAATTTGGATGGACTTAAAATTAAATGAGATGTCTGTTGTTAGAAGTACTGGGAAAGTAACTCTTTTAGAGGAGATTGTGGAAAACATACTAAGTAAAAAAATTCCAGGCTAGGTATAGTCGCTCATGTCTGTAAGCCTAGCAACGATGGAGACTGAGATCAGGAGGATCACAGTTTGAGAACAGCCACGGCAAAAAGTTCACAAGACCCCATTCAACCAACAGAAGGGTGGGTACAGTGGTGTGTCATCACAGCTACACAGTAACTTATAAAGAGAGGGTCATGGTCCACGCTAGTCTAGGCAAAACACCAAGACCTTACTTGAAAAACAGCAAAACGAAAAAGGGCTGGAGGTATGGCTCAAGCAAAAGACTGCCTGCCTGACAAGCACAAGTCCCCGAGTTCAAATACCAGTACTACCAAATAAATATGCAGAGATATATGTACATATCCAGCTGTGGTTTCTAAGAAGCAGGCTTATTAACAGCTACTGTTTACTAACCAGGCACATTTTCCTGCCAAACTTCAGTCCATAAATCACATTCTTCTTTTTCAGATTTCTCCTCATCAATTATTTCATGCATGCCTAGAAATGCTAAGGGCAGAACTTCTTTGGCATGGTTTTTCAATACATCAGGGCTGTATCGTCCAATTGCATGAATAGTCAAAGCACAAGAGGTCTTATAGATGGGTTCTGAAGAGAAAAAGAAACCAAAAGTTTTATAACACTATCTGGGTGAGGAGGGGAATTAATCTAAATAAACAACTGCTCAAAGCAAAACAAACACATAAATCTAGCAGAAATTTTCCTAGCAGTAAGATCTCTATGACTCCATTCAGGTTAACATCAAAATTACAAATGACATAAAACAGAAAAATGAACCTTCTTTCTCCATATACCAGCCATTAAGCTTCTGCAGCAGTTTTTCAGTACTGCTATCCCGTGAGGTCTGAAAAAGAAACAGTCTTAGTCATTCCTTTATAATTATCAAAGAGCTTATTTACCTAAAAAAGAAACTTGACTCACCCGGACTAAATGGCCCATAGCAAATGCACAGGACTTCTGAATCACGCTGTTCCGATCTGTCAGGCCACTAAGCAAAGCACTCATAAGTTTACCTATTAGAAATAAATTAGAAAATATCTGATACTTGTTTAAGCACATTTTCTGCTATATTCCCCATATGCTATAGCAAAGAAATATCTATTACCCAGAAATATCTGATTTATACTCCATGGTAGTGGAGGTCTCTTAAATGTCATTATTTGTACTATATACTATGTGCTTCACTTTACTTGAGATGAAAATCACAAATTAACTTGTGTTTAGAATATTATGACAAAAGTTGTAATAATGAGAGGTAGGTACATAAAATTCAATAGGCCCTCCTAAGAGCCTATGGAAGAAGAGGAAAGTACTGAGGTGAGATTAGTTACTGGTCTGAGGGAATGTCTCAACTGTTAAGAGCACTTCATGAGGCATTCAATCCTTACAACCACTAAAGTGGGAGAGGGGGTGGGCAGGCATGAGCAATAAATGGTAAACGAGTACCTTAACTTCCTAATACTACAGAAAGCAATAATCACTTTTAAGACAATGGAAACAGAAGACTGAAGGGAGGGAAAGCATATGGCTTCACAAACATATTTTTCACTATTCCATACATCAAAGAACAAACTGACCTGAGTAAGGTGTTATGTCCTGTGGGCACTGAGTGGTTAAAGACACAATGACACTGGCACAGCCTCCCTGCAGGGTTACAAAAGAAAGGCCTAAATCTAATAGTCACAATTGTTCTACCTAACAAACCTTTGTTTTAGATAGCAAAGGTTTAAAGATATGAAACACACATGAAGACAAATGGCTCCTCCAGGATTCAATTTAGAAAAAGGAAAATTTATTCAAATTATGAATGCAGAGATTTTTTTTCCAAGTCCTCGAGCAGGAAGATGAGCAATCTTAAACATCATAAAGTTAAAAAATTGGTAAACTCTTCTGAGAGGGTAATGTAGAGTTATCACTAGATCTCCGCTATCATTCTCACTTCTAGAAATTTAATCAAAGGAAATGTATTTGGAGACAAGTGCCAGTGGCTTATAACTGTAATCAGAGCTCCTTGGGAGTGTAAGATTTTCTGTTTGAGGCCAGCCCCAGAGAGAAAAGTTTTGGCCTCTTCTCAATGAAGAGCTAAACCTGGCAGCACAAAGCTGTTATTCTAGCTAAACAGGAAACCTATCCTAGGCAGACTGTGCTAGGGCAGGCACCCAGGCAGGAAGTGAAACTCTATCCCAAAAATAAATAGCAAAATTCACAGCTGAAGGTGAAGGTGTACTTCAGTGATAAGAGCACCTGCTTAGCAAACACACTGAACTAAGTTCAAACCCCAACACCAACAAAAACATAAGAAAGAAGTATCTTCGGTATATGCTCAAAGATAGTCACCACAGTGCTTTAAGACAAAAAGAAAAAAAGAGTGAGTTGTCCCTTGATACATTTTAAAAAGTGACATTATAGATATTACAATACACAGAGAGAAAATATACTGGAAAGAAATGAACTATAACCATGACAATGACAATTTGCCTTGTGAAGGTTAAAACGTGTTTGGACTTTAAGTATCACTATTCCACAACACTGTGAAATTTATGTAATCACCTTATCTCAATTAAAAAAAAAAAAGGAGCTACAAATTCTTACAAAGTTAAAAAAAAGAATTATAAAGAACAGTTTTCTCTGCATGATAAAATAAGCACCTTTAACTTTTTCCTAATATATAAATGATAAAAGATTTAAATATGAACATTCATTTTGTCATGAGAAAGAAAAAAAGCAAATTATGTTTGTCTTAAAAATGAGACAAAGGGCACTAGAGACATGGCTCAAGTGGTAGAGCGTCAGCTATGAGTGAAAGTTCAAGTCTCAGTCCCAGACAAAAAAAAAAAAGGGACAAAGATGGCACACCTATAAAATCCCAGCACTCCCAAGGCTGAGGCAGGAGGATAAAAAATTTAAGGCTGCATAGCAAGACCCTGTCTCAAAACTAATTAGGATCAAAATGGGGTGAATGATCCTTGGAAAATGTAAGCATTTTTTTCTATCCATACATCTGCTTGACTCCCCCCTAGAAAAAATTCTAATAACAACATCAATCAATTCCTGACAACTAAGTGAACACTTCCAAAGGAAAGTCTAAGTGTATTTATACAGGAACCGGTGAGCAGAAATGGCTCCACTAAAAAGGTAATTTCCTGAGTTTTATTTCAAACTTACTTACATTTTAAGTTATTAGTATAAGTATACAACAAAATGCTTAATATCTAATATTTTTATAGAAACATGTATTTCAAACATGATAGTTGTTGCACTTTTATTTCAAACACTAACAATGATTAGTGCTCCTTCTTGTGAAAAATACACTGTCTTACCTTCGTTCCAAGACCCACACCACTTCTGATCAGTTCACATAACCTAGGAACTAGTTCACCCAATACTGAAACATCAAGATATTGCAGGCACTGCAGAAAGAATAAATATAAAGGCAAACATTAGCAATACTTAAATCAGTATTACATTTTCAGTTACAACCTACCATGTCAAATATAAACTCACTGGATTTGACAGAAAAATATTGTTTTTATTTTATACTGATTTCAGAACAAAAACCATCCAAGAATAAAGGATCTCTTCAGGCATATTCCCCTTTATCAATCTGTTTAATATTAAAAAAAAACAAGATTAAAACTGACTTGTGGTAGCCTACTGTAAATAATCCTTAATACCTCCATCTACAACTTACTGTTATATTTTTTTCAAAATACATGACTATATTCTATTTTTACTAAATAAGTCCATATGGTGTTTGCTAACTTTAAACTTGATTTTCCCCCAATAAATCAATTAATATATAATTTTAGATCAAATTTTGGTAATAGTCCTCAGTAGGCAGTGAAAAACACGCATTCCTTTTGTCCTATTCTGTGCCTATTCCAACAATTACTTGGCCAAATTTTTTTTATCTGCTTAGCAAAAAATTTCAATAGCGCACAAGTGTAGTAGTTAACTACTAGGGGATATGCCTGTAGCAGAGCTCACTTTGCCAAAACTTCTGGAACTTTAGAACTCAGAACTTCAAAGGCCATGTAGCTCTTTACATCAAATTCCTTCCTGTGCCTGAAACATCTCACCACCACTGGATTCCCTTTACTATCTTCTACTATGCTTTCTAAGCATATAGACCAGAAGATACATGATACATATTTACAGAGGAATCTCTTGTTTAATATGTTGTTCTTTCCTGTAAGTGCAACTTGAACTAGATAATTCTAGTATTGAATTATTTAGGAATGTAGAAGAAAAAAAAACTGCTAATAAATGTGTACAACATTTTTTTGGTGCTAGCCTGGCACTTGAACTCAGGGCCTAGGTACTGTCCTGGAGCTTCTTTGGCTCAAGAATAGCTCTCTACCACTTGAACCACAGTACTTCTACTGGCATTTTCTAAGTAGTTTATTGGAGATAAGAGCCTCATGGACTTTCCTGCCCACACTGAACTGTGATCCTCAGGACTCAGCCTCCTAAGTAGCTAGGATTACAGGTGTGAGCCACCAGTAACCAGCTTGTACAATTTTTATGTACATGAAATATTTAAAAATACAAAGTATTTATAAGGAAAAAGTGGAGTCACAGTAGTTCGCTGATGCATCTCTTCAGTCCAAAGTCCTGGAAGAATGAGTGCGAAACGAAGCACACAAACTCTATTGTTTTTAGCACTCACCATGTTGATTGTTTCCATCATAGGAGATGACTTGGCAGCACTTAGTCGAGCACTATCCATCGCAGCCTAAAGAACGCAAATTCAAATCAGTCAGGACAACTCAATTAATTATGAACCAGCCACATTAAGCTCCAACAAAAGTCTGATTTCCAAACTAAAGGAAGATAATCTGTGACAAAGCCAAACATAATACTAACTCTAATGTTTTTTCTTTATTTTCCTTTCAACTTACCTAGAGAGGTAGATTTTCACTAAAGCCCCAAAATACCTCCATTTCAAACAATAATCAGAGATTACCTTCAGTTAAGAACTGAACATAGTATTAGGGGTGGGGAAGTGTTACTCAGTAGTAGAGCGTACGCTTTTCAGGGGAAGTGCTACTCAGTAGTAGAGCGTACGCTTTTCAGGGGAAGTGCTACTCAGTAGTAGAGCATACGCTTTTCAGGGGAAGTGCTACTCAGTAGTAGAGCGTATGCTTTTCAGTACACAAGTGACCCTGGACTCAATCCTCACCACCATCAGGAGGAAAACAACATTTTTAATGAAAAGAAAGTAACATAGTATGAGTTCAAAAGTGAGAGAGCCTTCCTGAGCTTCAAGCTCTCCATCCAAAGCTATCCATCCAGCTAAAATTATAGACTAATTTCTATGGAAAATTGTTTTTAATTGTTTTAAAATACAAGAAAAAAAATACACATTTAGTTCTTTAACTCCATAATGAGGCCTCCTGGATACAAGGGTGGTTTTTGCCAAAAACCATGCTGGATGAAAGGATAACATTATCTAGAGAAAATGAGAGGGGAATAAAGCAAACAAGTGATTACCTAAACCTACAAAAGTTGGGGCAAAAGTGAGGTGCCTAATGTTAGCCTACACTCTACAGAAACCTAGAAGGGGAAAAAGAGGAAAGAACGAGGAATGGAGAACACAGCCTTAAGTCAAAGACAAAATAAAATAAGCTATGAGAGTAACAAGGCAGATTAAAATCAAATGGTAATGTCTAAGAGAAAGCACATTATATATGACAGGGCTATCACAGTCCTAATTAAAAAAATTTCTTTTAAGGCATAGAATAGAAACAGAATACACAGAAGAAAAAGAAATTGGTAAACACATATGAAAAGATAATGGACACCAAAAGTAAAAAAGGAACAGAACAATAATGTTTTCACTTAGTGGAATGATGCTATTTGATGTTGGTAAGGAGTAGAGAGAAAAAAAGATTTAACATTTAAAGTTTAACCCTTAAAAACATTTAACCTCCAAAAAAATTCAAAACCATCTGACTATAGAATACATGCATGAAAAAGGAATGAAATATGCAAATAAATATTCGTTATTGAATTTAAAAATTATTTGTTGTACAGTATTCATAGTGTAATTCTATTTTTTATTCTACTTTTAAATGAGTATTTTTGTTTGGTTTTGTAGCATTTCTACAATCATAAAAGTATTTGGAAAAATAAATAGGAAGCTACTGATACTGGAGATCCATTGGGAAGAGCTTTCTTTCTGTATTTTAAATAACTTTGCTCAATAAATGTTTCATCTACCATTTTTAATACATGACTTTGATCAAAGCAAGGCAGCCAAAATATATTTTAAAAGCAAAATAAGCCAGACATTGATAGTTCACCCCTTTAATCCTAGCTATTCAGAAAGCTGAAATCTGAGAGTTGTGGTTTGAAGCCAACCTGGGCAGGGAGTCCATGCGACTCTTATCTCCAATTAACCACCGAAAAAACAGAAGTGGAGCTGTGGCTCAAAGAGGTAGAGTACCAGCCTTGCGCAAAAGAGCTCAAGGTCAGCACCTAGGCCTTGAGTTCAAGCCCACAACTGACCAAAAAAAGCAGAATAATTTTGGCTATGCCGAAGTCTAGGCACAAATCCTTTTTACTTGCAGGGCAGGATGATGGTCCATGGAAGGACTCTAAAGGTGATTACATTAATGCATTTTTAAGATGGGGTTGTCTGTCTTCATCTGATTCTCAAAAACCATGAGGCAGATTCCTTATCACTTCTAGAAAAAGTACAGAACACTGCACGCAGTAGGTCAAGAGAGGTGACTGTATTATTTGAGTTGTCTGAGGACACTGAAGGATTATCCAGGTGTACTTCTACCTTAATAGGCATCATCTTTCATGAATATTAGCATATATATACTTGTGCTATTTACTCACCTTTTCTTGATCTGTAGCCCGGAGACTCAAGTAATTGAGAACTTGGGGCTCCAATACACTTAAGGACTCCAGCAGAGCAGGGATGAGTTTTGGTGCATGTGGTTTCAACATGGCTCCTGCACTTTTACTGATCTTCACAAGGGTATTAATGCTATAGACACACAGAACACAACTTCTAAATCCATTTTACCACAATTAAGAAGCCTTATAATTCTAACCATGAGGACATTTTGCAATTTATTGCATTGAGACATACACTTATACCTAAATCCTGGTAACTTGGAGGGGAGTACTGGAGATCCAACCATGGCCTCAAGCTTAGTAGAAAATCGCTGTACCATTCAAGCTGGACCCCCAGTCCTTTTACTTTTATTGTTTTTCAGATGAAGTGACATGATTTTAGCCAGCTGGCCTTGAACCCCAGTCATCCTGTCTATTCTTCCCAAGCAAATGGGATTTTGAGTATGTACAACCACACCTGTATTCTTTGCTATTTCAACCATCCGTAATACATAGCCAAGCATTTTTTTATTTGTATCTCTCCTCTATACATCCAGGTACAATTATTCCCTCGCCACTATATCTGAAATGATATTTTGTAACTAAATTTCAGTATGTATATCCTAAGAAACAAAGACTATTATAATACCATTTCTATACTTTGAAAATACTAGTCTTTTTTTTTTTTTTTAATCATCTAACATCCAACTCTCCCTGATTAATCACCAAACTTAAGAGCTGGCCTTCAATGCCAAGCATGGTGATGATACATGACTGTAAAGCCAGAACTCAGGAGTCTGAGGCAGAAAAAATGAATTTGAAGCCAGTGTGACTCAGAAACAAAAACAAAAAACGTTTGGTTTTGGCACAAGTCTATGACCCAGCACTTGGAAGGCTGAAGGTGGTGGATCAAGTATGAGACCAGCAAGATTAAGGTCAGCTCAGGCTACATAGAGAGACTATGTTTCAAAATACCCACACTTAAAACAGAGTTGACTTGTTGATATGAGGTTGTAAAGGTCATCCTTTGCACTTCACTGAATTTCTTGAACCTTTCTTTTAAGTCCCCCCCTTCTCCCTTTTTCCACATTTGTTCTCATTGATTATATTCTAGTTGTGTCATTTAACATGTTCCTCTGTCTCTTGTATAGAGGTATAGGTTCAATTCTTTAAAATAAAAATAAAAAGGGAAGGGGGCACACATTTACAATCCTAGTACTTGGGAGGTTTTCAAGGACAGCCTGGACTGCATAGGAAAATGGTCTCAAAAAAAAAAAAAAAAAGAAATCTAAACTACTCAGAAGGCTGAGGTCTAAGGATTGTGATTGAAAGCCAGCCTGGGAAGGAAAGCCTGTGAGATTCTTATCTCCAATTAACCTACAAAAAATAAGTAGGAAATGGAGCTGTGGCTCAAGCAGTAGAACCCTATCAAAAATATTGAGGGACAGTGCTCAGGCTCAGAGTTCAAGCTCCATATACACACACACAAAAAAAGTGTGGTTGATTATAAAGTGGTTCCTCATCAGCCTTTTACCCAATGGACTTAGGAGTCATTGACGATCAGTATTGTAGATTACTGAGAGCAGCAACCTTCTAAGGAATAATAGAAAAATGTGCTTGTCAGGGACAAGGACAAATGACAAAAGAACACGACTGAAAATATCAGTCAAATTAAAGTCCTTACACGAATGTTACCTAGAAAATATTCTCACATAACAACTTCTCATAAATGGACTCTCTTCAATGGACTCTCTTCAATCTACTTCTCCATATTTTTTTGAGACTCTAACATTCAAAGAAACATGAATTTCACTAAATGGTTAGATCTGAGTAAATCCAATACATTCATTTCATCAACTGATCCACACCTGAGGGCTCGAACTTCTGTCACAGGACTCATCATTCCTTTGTCCAGAAGGCAAGGGAGGAGGACAGCGATGGTTCTCTGGCCCGCTGCTCCTTTGGCAGGGTCACACATTTTCACACAAACCTCACATACAAAGAGCATGATCATTAGTAAAAGCTGGCCTCTCAAGCACTCTTCTGACAAAGTGTTTTTCACTTCACTATCAGGAGAAGCAAATGTCTACTTTCTATGACACAATATGCTTCCACAGAGAAATGAGTACTGTTACTGAGTCCTAGGACTGCCGATAACAAAATATAAAACTTAGGGTTGCATTTTACTCTCTAAAGTTTGATTTTCTGATTTATGTAATAAGGAACAAGAGGTAAAGATGAAGTGAGAATAACGTGGAGTGCAAGAAATATATAATAAGAGAAGACAAACATCAAATGATCCAAGTGAGTGATGTGTCCTTTCAGATCAAGTAAAAGTTATACCTTATGTGAGGACACACAGAAAGCTCACCATTTAAAGAGACCACAGGTATGCTGTGTTAAAGACACTAATATTCCAGTTAACAGCACCCACTCTCTCAGTCATTTTAAGAGCATTGAGCTCTAACATGAATATAATCACCTGGCAACTCAATATCATCTCATGGCGAAAAAAATAAAGCATTGTCAAGATTCTATAGAACACTTGCCCAACTCCATACCCACTATAATTTGAGAGTTCTCACCTTGCTCAGAGTTTTCAGTGCTAATTCTGCTGCTTTGCGTACAGACTCCTAAAAATGAGAAAAATCTGGCATTATATAACTTAGAAGGTTCTCTTCTACCCTGAAATGTGCAATTAACTACCTCAGGCTTACAGAGAATAGCAAAAAAAAAAAAAAAAACAAACAAAACTTCTTTCAACATCAGACTATATTACATATACATATGTATGTGTATTCATACATATGTGTACATACATATATATATATATATATATACGTATATTTTTCATTAGGCTCTTTTCCTATCAAAAACATATTACCATGCTGTATTACTATTTCTTATGACCTTAATAGCTATAAATATACAGCTATGAAGCATAAGTCAGAAACAAATGTATTATAAAAGTAAATATATAAAGATCTGTGTAATCATTCTGAAAGACTTAACATTTCTAATGAATAAACCACCACCAACAACAACAGAAGACAAGCCAGAAGTAATTTTAAAGAATACGAAAATATCTAAAATTTAAAATGCCCAGTGCTATAATTTGGATCTTATATGTCCCTCGGAAGTCCATGTGCTAAAGGCTCTAGAGGAACCTATGTGAGATGGGGCCAGGGGAGACCTTCAGGTCACTGGAGTATGCCAAAGAAGGTGACTGCAGGATCTTTCCTCCATCTTTGCTTCCTAGTCTTGAGCAAAGTGGTTTTGCTGCACCACAGGTTGCTATGTGATGTGTTGCCTTGCCACAGCCTAATCAATGGGATGGGACCAAGCAATCACACACCTGAACCTACAAAACCATATGATATCTATAGAGATATTGATTTATATCTATATCTATAGAGATAGAGATAGATCTATAGAATCATATGGATAAGGGTATATATATATATATATATATCTTTATATGTT
Source organism: Dipodomys spectabilis (assembly GCF_019054845.1). Taxonomy (NCBI): domain Eukaryota; kingdom Metazoa; phylum Chordata; class Mammalia; order Rodentia; family Heteromyidae; genus Dipodomys; species Dipodomys spectabilis. The sequence continues at coordinate 20,203,916 of NW_024870683.1, forward strand.
ATCTCAGGGATTCCATTACAGTGAAATGAGCTAACATTAAAAAATTTAAGAGAAATATTTCATTAATCACATTATTTGGCAATGACTAGCTGAATTTATGAAACTGATCCACAGTAGAGTTATGAATTACTTCAGAACAATTACTTATCTCTAATCCAAGTGTCATAAGAGCTCAACAGAAAGAAATTTCAGCTGTAGCCTAATTTTTTTTTCTTTTAAATCAACTCAGTGTAGATTTAAGATGCTCAACCTTTGTAACTTGACAGGCACCTCAGTGGTAAAATTTGGGGAAGATACTGAGGTTTCTTAAAATTTGTTTGACTATAAGAATCCTGAATTATATACCTTATTTTTAAAATGCATTTTAAGCTATTCTTTAAATAAATGCAGATCCTTTCTACAATACCTTGATATCATCTTGCACTCTAAAAAGGGTTTCCCAAATTTCTGGAAGTTTATCAATGATGTCATCTAAGGGTCTTCCTCTCAATAAGTCATTCAAAGCTAAACAGCTGCAAATAAAAAAGATTGATTTCAAATAAAGAAAGCTCTATATTTTGCTATGACAAATTGACATCAAACAATAACATATATTCTGTGTATTATTTTGAGACCTAATCCACTCACCCCAAGAGGGTCATGCCTATTTTCTCTTAACACCTCAAATAGACCCCATATATATGGCATATGCAATCATCAAGAGTTTATTACAGCTGGGCACTGGTGGCTCACACCTGTAATCCTAGCGACTCCAGAGGCTGAGATCTAAGGTTCAAAGCTCAAAGCCAGACCAGGCAGGAAAGTCTGTGAGTCTGTGAAATGGCACTGTAGCTCAAAGTGGCACAGCGCTAGTCTTGAGCTCAGGGACAGCACCCAAGCCCCAAGTTCAAGCCCCACAACCAACAAAAAAAATATGTTTCTCACAACTTCAATACAATCTCAGTTTGCCCTCAAGGGCTAGAACACTGCCAAGCACATAAGAGGGAATGAACGAATATAAACTGCATACATAAATAAGTGCCCTATGCAGTCACCATTAAAGTATGTAAATATGTCATGATATCTATCAATAAACAAATGAACTTCAGCTACTTTAATTTCATGCTTATATAAATTCAAGAAAATTACTAACCTTTAAATAGTCTAATTTAAATAGTTGATGAAAACTTTCTAATCCAACAAGAAATATTTTTAGTAGTTTTAACTTAATTTTTCTAAAATGAAGTAAAATTTTATAAATTCAAACAAAAAAATTCATCTATTTAACTCATATTTCAAAATGGTACCTGGATTCTCGAACTCTCCACATATTGCTGGTAAGGTTCTTAATTAAATCTTGAAGAATTTCCTTCAAATACTTATCCACCTAATGAAAGCAAAAAGATAAAACTGAAAATATAAAATTCATCAACAACCAAATTATTTGCCAATCAACTGTACTGACTTCTATTCTGTTCTGAACAGTATAAGTGGGCCTTTCTAGGTCTCAAAGACTACAAATCTCTCCTGTTTTGGTTGCTGGATGCTGTTATAGTATTCACTCAAGAAGACAAATCTGATTCTCCTGATTTCTGAATTCGTGAGAATAAAGTCCAATCACCTGAACTTGGTTACAATGCCTGCTATAATTCATGTAGCCCAAAGGTTTCTTTCTCTATCTCACCTCTCCATCCTGGCACATAATACCTCGCTCATGGCTTGGCTGTGTGAACAGAAAGGAAAATAGAGGACGCTGATTGCTTTCTTAGTCCTGTTCTGGTCATGTTAACTTTATGATATCTTGAAACAATAGCCAAGTGAACATGTCAAGAAGGCTGTTAGGTGGCTTATGCCTGTTATCTTAGTTACTCAGAAGGCTGAAATCTGAGGATCGTGGTTCAAAGCCAGACAAGACAGGAAAGTCCATGAGACTCTTATCTCTAATTAACCACCAGAAAACTGGAATTGGCACTGTGGCTCAAGTGGTAGAGTGCTAGCCTTGAGCAAAAGAGCTCGGGGACAGTGCCCTGAGTTCAAGCCCCATGACTGACAAAAAGAAGGCAGTTACATATGTAAGTCTGGAGTGCATGTTTCATCAGTAGTACAGGACTCAGAACAAAAACAATTACAATAAAGACAGTGTTTGTATGCCCTGGAATTGATATTGTGAAAACAGGTACACAGAGGCAAACCCTGAGAAACAGTAATACTGAAAACTGCGACAGATGACAGAGGAAAAAGATTTATAGTAACTGCCTGCTTCCTGTCTGTCTCCCTAACTAAGAAAATTCCTTAAAAGTATAACTATGCATGACTTCTCCATGATATCCATACATAATACCTATCAGAATGTAGCATTTCACATACATAAATATCTGCTACTCCTTGAGTCATCCACTTGGTAGACATTTAGATTGCTTCCATTTTTTAGATTTCTATGTATGTTGACATCAGTAACTTTGATGTTTTGAAAGAAAGCTTATTTATTAAAGCAAACAAATATGCAAAGTAGAAATAAAGATGAGCACTGCATTAAAATGCTTTTGAATGATTACAGACAAGCTACAGTGTTGTCCTAACACCCCAGGGGTTCACAAATACTTGCCATTGTTTTGTCAGTAACCAATGCATTCCAGATACTTGTCATAGCTTGTCGAATACTAAGGTTGGGATCAAACTGATAACGATAAAGACGAGGAACTAGTTGAGGCAGAAAAGGAGCCAGCTGTTCTCCAGCTCTTGTAGCAATTATATTAAAACCAAAAGCAGCACCCTAAAAATGAATAGGATGGTCAAATAACTCAGACATATCTTTTCTAGTAAAATGCTAACATATTAAGTACATGAAGACCATAAATGTCTCCCTCCCAAACTAGTCCCTAAATACAGCTTCACACTATAGTAGCTAGGCAATGGTTTGGCTCTCAGGCATAGTCATTTTAAAGAATATACTATATATCAACTGGCACTATCTTTTAATATAGCAGACTTAGTTTTGGATGGGAGAAGAAAAAAAAACAAACAGAAATTCTCCAGTCAGGAGCCCTTGCTGAGCATTTGTGAGATCTTGGACTAACCCCAATATAACAATATAGACAAAACTGTCCTGCAAGAGCAATTTACCTTCCTTGAGTTCCACATTGCATGATGGTTGGCCAAATTCATAAATTTATACACCAGATCTGGCTGACTAAGATCACTTGCCAGAGAACATAGTTCTTTATACGTAGAAAGCCCCTGGCTGGGAAACAAAAGAAGTATGTTATACTAATACAGCCTAATACAGATGACAACATCTATATCACCATTTAAAAATTCTATTTTCAGCTGGGCACCAGTGGCTCACACCTAGGAGGCTAAGATCTGAGGATTGAGGTTCAAAGCCAGCCCGGGACAGGAAAATCCATGAAAGTCTACAATTCACAACCAGAAAACTGGAAGTGGCCCTGTGGCTCAAGTGGGAGAACACTTGCTTTGAGCTGATGAGCTCAGGAGAGGAGCACTGCCCAGGCCCAGAGTTCAAGTCCCATGACAAGCCAAAAAAGAAAGTTCTATTTTCAATTCTATTTCTAATATCTCAACAGAGGAAGACAGAACTCTAGGTTGAGAAGAATGTAAGAAGTTACTTTCTTATCAATGATTTCAATACTTATCACTTATCAATGATTTCAAGTCCTCTACACTGCTGCTGGTAAATAACCTAAGTCTACCTGTGTTTCCCATGGCAGTGGATCTCTTGTCACATTCTAAGGCAAGTAGATAATCCTTCAGTATGTTAGAAAAACTTCTCTCATAATGATAATGTTCAAAGACAACATTCATCTTCCCTTAGTGTTTTCTAAGTCAGACTACCCTACATCTAATTAATATTCCTCTGAACAAACAGCATTTGCCACCCCCCCTAAAAAACTATTTGCTACTTCATCAAAAAAAAAATAAAGCAAAGCAAAATTTAAAAACAAAAACAAACAGAAAACCCTCAAAAAGAGTCTACCAGAGAATAAGTGAAATGAAAACTTCTGATGTGAAACCCATGAGCTACAGGAGAACAAACAACCTGCAGCTTTCTCTGGCTGGAAAGTCTACAGCAAAACAGCAAGATTTATCTGACAATCTTAAAGGAAAACTAATAATAGAACCATGCTGGAATAAAGATAAAATAAAGGAGGTAAAGCTCTAGGAAGTTCAAATTAGTGCACCAAATTAGTGCACTCTATGACACTGAGTTCCCCATTAAAAACTAGGTACAGGGAATGACAAGCTAGCTCCTTGATCAGACTCAGGAGCTCGCAGCTCTCACCCTAGCCAGATTCAGCTTTCAGCCTGAGATCACAGCTTCCCACAGAACAATCCAGTATCAACGACTACTCATGAAGGGATTATAAAGGTATATGAAGGGAATATAAAGGCCCAGGCCCTGTGCTTTAAAGCAGGACAACTCTGAAAAGCCATGCCAACCCAGCTCAGAGTTCTTCAAGGGTTCAGTATTTGATAAGGATTTGGCAATAGTTCAGCCCCTCCCTCTATCCTGCTTGCTTGCTGGCCCTAAAGAAGCTCCCCAATAAACTTCCTATATACAACTCTCTATCACAGATTTTGTTTCCCAGAAAATCCAACTTAATAGGCTTTTCCCATACAAGTCTTTTTCTACCAAAAAGAACTTTCCTTGAGAGAGCAAAAATCAACTTTATGATTATCCTATTTACCCAACTGCTTAAAAATAAATTTAAATAGCTACACTAATTGATCAATGGATCTGGAATATTTACCCATCAGGTGTTTTGCCAAGGCCTCCTCCTTGAAATACCACTGTCTCTCCAGAAACTTCATGTTTAGCTCTAAACCAAAACAACAAAAATTTAAATTAACTTCAAATTTTGTATACTAGCATTAAACACATGGGTATATTTATAAGCTAACAATAATTTTATCTACTGCATGGATGATTTTTTAAAAAGTAAGCTGTTCTTTTTCATTAGCCTGGAATTTTGTAAAACCAAGTGTAGACTGAAAAATTAGCACATATTAAAAGCATCCCAAATAAAGTTATAATGAATTAGGCGTGAACACATATGAAAAGCTATCCTTCCAACAAAGAAAGCAACATAAATAGAAAGCAATTTCAAGGCTCATCCAACATATGTTTCACAAATCAGATTATATACGCTACACAAGCTGTTTTTTTTCACATCCTAGTTTTCATTTATCCATCAACAATTACATTATTTCTTTTTTTTTTTTTTTTTGAGTCCGGTCATGGGGCCTGAACTCTGGGCCTGGGTGGGCGCTGTCCCTCAGCTCTTCAGCTTAAGGCTAGCGCTACCCCTTGAGCCACAGTGCCACTTACAGCTTTTTTCTTTTTGCTTATGTGGTGCTGAGGAATCAAACCCAGGGCCTCATGCATGCAAGGCAAGTGCTCTACCACTGAGCCACCTTCCCAGCCCCAGCATTTCTCTTAAGTTAATGTTTTAAATGTCCCAGAACCATTTGACTTTGAAACCTTGACCAACTGGAAGCTTATAAAAAGTATACATTGGGGCTGGCAAGTTGGCTCAGTGGTAGAGTGCTTGCTTCACATGCATGAGGTCCTGAGTTCAATTCCTCAGCACCACAAAAGCAGAAAAAATCCAAAAGTGGTACTGTGGCTCAAGTGGTAGGGCCCCCCACGACCGACAAAGAAAAAAAAGTATACATTCGATAGCTGGGTGCTGGTGGCTCACACCTGTAATCCTAGCTACTCAGGAGGCTGAGATCTGAGGATCACAATTCAAAGCCAGCCTGGGCAGAAAAGTCCATGAGACTCTTATCTCCAATAAACCACTAGAAAAGTGGCACTATGGCTCAAGTGGTAGAGTGCTCTCCTTGAGCTGAAGAGCTGAGGGAAAGCACCCACGCCCAGAGTTCAAGCCCCATGACTGCCCAGAAAAAAAAAAAAAAGTATACACTGGAATAACTACATGGTGTAACAACTACTGACTGAAAATTTAGAAAAGGTTTAACAAACAATAAATAGCAAGCAGACTTTTCCTCCTTCTATACTGTCTCTGTATGTGCACATAACTTGTCTAATGTACCTCTGAAATTTTCAACTTTGCCATACCTTTTGCCAGTCATGAGCGTCTCTACAAGTGTAGATACCAACTCCTGTTGATCCTGCTCGTTTCCTAGTTCATAAACCAACCCAAGGCCTTTTGAGGCAACGTCTTGGCTAAGTTCTACAGAAAATTCAGACAAAATTTTGTTATTTAAAAAAAAAAAATCGTTTCTTGGTCATGAAGTCAGTTTTTAAACTAGTTAAATGTAATCCCAAACTATATCAAGGCAAAGAATGAGAATTCAATCATTTTGCCTATTTTGCTAACATTTACTATGTCATCTTAGTAGGAATGACAGCACATATTATTGTAAATGAGAATTACCTTCAGAGAAGGTCCATCACAAACCAAGACAACAGCCATGGGACTTGTATAGAGCTACTACATAGTGCATTGTGACAAAATATTGGCGTAATTTATATATAACAGACCTAAAACAGCCTCACAGAATTTCAGTAACCTACATCTTGTTTTGTAAACATCAAAAGTCAATGAAAACCACATGTGTTTTTGTTTTTGTTTTTGTTTTGGTCGGTCATGGCCTGAACTCTGGGCCTGGGTGCTGTCCCTTGGCTCTTCAGCTCAAGGCTAGCCCTCTACCACTTGAGCCACAACGTCACTTCCAGTTTTTTCTGCTTATGTGGTACTGAGGAATTGAACCCAGGGCCTCATGCATGCAAAGCAAGCACTCTACCACTGAGCCACCTTTCCAGCCAAAACTACATGTTTCTCAAAAGCCACTATTACGTGTCTAATCCAATCATTCTAGCTTCAATCAGAGAGAAAAAGCAATCAGAAGGCAATTATTTAGGAGAGGTAATAATATTATCCAAGGGTCCAGCTCCTTTTTTTTTTTTCAGTCAGTCATGGAGCTTGAACTCAGGGCCTGGACACTCACTGTCCCCAAGCTCTTTTGCTCAAAGTTAGTGGTCTACCACTTTGAGCCACTTGTTCATTTCTAGTTTTCTGATGGTTAACTGGAGAGGAGTCTCATAGACTTTTCCGCCTGGGCTGGCTTTGAACCAGGATCCTTAGATCTCAGCCTCGGAGTAGCTAGGATTATAGGTGTGAGCCACCAGTACAAGGCTCAGCCCCATTTTTTAATGTAAAGCTAAAGAACATGTTTTAACTTATAAATTTGGAATTTAAGTGTCCTGCACTATAACTAGAATTTTTTTATTTTCAGCCACTAACAATTTAATACTAATAAAGTGCTTACTTATTAATTTTTTTTTGTTTTTGGACCACCACTCCAGGATGATACTTCTTGCTTTAATTTTATACCTCAGAAAGGCTTTTTGTGGTTGCTTATTAACCCATACTTTTCAAAGTTTAAAATACAAGTTCAATGAGGTTTACAAGTCAAATATTTATGAACCTACCATCATTTTCTGACAGAACTGAAACAAATGCACTTTGAATTTCTTTAAGATGAGACTGAGAAAAGAAAAAGAACATTAGAACATTGAGAGTCTTTAGAAATCCTAGTTGTTTTTTTTAAGAGTGTAGCTAATGCGTGAAAGTTAGATAATGTGTGGAAAAAACTTATTAAGAATAATGAAGTAACTTTTTATTGTGGTGCCAGTACTAGGGCTTAACTCAGGAACAACATACTCTCTTTTAGCTTTGTTGCTCAATGTGGACACTCTACCATATTTGACCCACACCTCCAATTCTAGCTTTTTTTCTCCTAGTTAACTGAAGGTAAAAGTCTCATAGACTTTCTTGCCCAGGTTGGCAATCCTTAGATCTCAGCTTCCTGAGTAGCTAGGATTACAGATGTGAGCCACCAGCACCCAGGTAGGGAGAAACATTTTGAATACTGCTGTGCCTTAGAACTACTGAATGAATTAAACTGGGGGTAGTCAAATAAGAGATTTCTGCATTACAGTCAATAAAAGAGATTCCTCCATTACAGTCAATACATAGAAAAGTTTGGCATAGATGTTGGATGTTATGAAAATACTGCACAAAATTTAGTCTCACAAAAAAATTAATTACTTTCTTAGAAAAACAAAACTCTACTTTGGAAACTAAGAATTTTGTGTTAATGTTAAGCACATTAGGTTGTAAAGTCTTATGAGAGTAACCACAACTCTGCTGTGCCACATTTTCACGGGTATTCAAATTACCTGAAGCTGTCCCCTTATAGGTAGCCTATTGCATGCAATCTAACCTTTACCCCAATCTGAGACTCCTCCATCCTTAGCTTCTGATATTACACATTCAAGTTTAGATCATCTTCCTTCTATTATTTACCATGCCATCACCCTTCATTCCTTCATGTATAGCTAATTTAAAAATCTCACTACTGGCTAATGGCCCTTTCATACACTTTCCTTTCCACTGTTCATTTATAAATACTGTGATTCTTAGCAGAGTTGATCATACATTCGGTCTGACTCACCTTCACTTCTTTATGGGTACTTAGTTTCCTTACAAGGGAAAGGAGCCAGATACAGGATGCTTGCCTTACATGTGGGTTAGGGCTGATGATGTGTTTATTTAATATAACATCCAATACCCATGGGACCACATCATTCACTTTGGCACCTGGGAAAAGGTTAAAAATTAACAATACATAATTAAACTACTAAATACAGTTTCCTGAGAAAATTAAAGCAACAATCATTCAGTATAATAGTACTATCATTCATTAAAATCCAAACAACCAAAATGTAGTTGCTGAAGAAATTAGTAATTATTCACTTTAAAACCTAGCATAAGAAGGAAGATGATGGATTAAAGACAATGATTAACTTTCCTGTGTCTCCAAAAATCTGAAAATCAGGCATGTGACTGTAGAGAACGGTATGGTAATATAGGAAGGCAAGAGAGGGCAATGTAAGCAGATAATGGGTAAAATCCAGAAATACTGAACTTTAGATTTATAAGACAAACAAGGAATCCTAACAGAGCACAAAGCAAAACCTGAGGCAAAAGGAGACAAGCACCTCTTACACTACAGAGCTGAAAACAAGAGAGAAAGAGAAAACCGTGGGGAAAATCTATAGAGAGACAGTTGTCGCTCTACACAAAATAAAATATAAGACAAAGATCTGCATAGTATACAACAAGCAGATGCCAAAAGGGTCCATTGGCCTATCTACTTCTACAGTGTTTGTTCACTGGTATGGTAGAGTAGCATCATCTTAGAGGCCTTACAGTCAAACATCTCAGATGGGGAAAGCAGAAGAACCTCATTTTTATATGTCAAAAACCAAAGGCCTCTTCCATGCCACCTAAGAACCAGTGTGGACTCAGGAAAGGAATTGTGACTTGATCTCAAGTCACAATACATGTTCATGAACATATATCTACCTAAGTGGGGAGAACGGAGCTTTACCACAGAGGGAAGCCAGTGTGAAAGCAGTGACAAGAGCTTCAACCCAAACTCTAGTCAGAAGAGATCACATGTGTGTGAACATGAGTAGGATTCTAGGACAGAAGTATAAACCCAAAGCACACAGGTTCAATCAGAGACCTATGTCCTGCCCAGCCAGCAAAACCTGCTTTGGTTTGATGGCTTTGTATACTCCCAGAGGACTAAAAAAATTAAGGCTCAGAAGCTGGGAATCGTTTGAGGACAGCCTTAACCCAGTAGGAAAGACAGGCTAGGAGACAGACTAGGGTTCAGACTATATACAGCACCTCGTCTAACTTGTTTGGACTTCAGGGAGAAAAGCAGCTGTCCCCATATAGTGTAAACTGTTAGACAAGAATGGAAGGATCCATACTACTCTCAGAAATAGTGAGACCTATTTGTTTCTTTTCTATGCTCATTTTCTCTTTCTCTATACTAACTTTATTACATTCTCTCTTACTAGTATTTCTTATGCCTTTATCCCATGTTTTCTTCTATTTCTGGTCTTGCTTCTCTATGTCCTTTCCCTATTCTCCTCCATTTTATTAACTACTGATATCTTTAGCTTTCATCATTTTTAATCTCCTAGTTTATCTAACAAACATCACAGTTTCTCTTTCTCTTCTCTCTTTATGCCAGTACCAGAACTCAGGGACTCATGTCTTCTTGGCTGATGCTATATCACTTGAACCATTCTTCCAGCTCAGTTTTTTGTTGTTGTTATTTTGGAAATGGAGCCTCACAAACTTTGCTGTCCAAATTGGCTTCAAATCTTGATCCTCAGGGTCTTCACCTCCTGAGTAGCTAGGATTGCAAATGTGAGCCACCAGTACCCAACTAGGCTTTCTTTTCTAATCCTATTGGTCTATATATTTGATATTTCTAATTGTTTATTACTACATTTAATTACCTGGCTTTTGAACTGTTGTTTATCTTACTGTTGTCAGTTTCATCTCACCTAAGTGGCAATAGGGATTATAATCTCAAGAGCAGGCTGCCCACTAAGATGACCCTCATAAAATAAAAATAGAGGGGGGAAAAAAAACTGAAGGAAATGTTGATTCTAATGGATGCATAAATTTCAACATAGAAATATGTGAAATTAAAGCAGCATCACCCTTACAAAAGTTCCTCCATAACTGAACCTAAAGATAGTGAAATGGTTAAAATGCCAGACTAAAAAAAAACAATCTAGTTTTTAAAATAATCCCAAAGAGCTTGGCACCAGTGGCTCCTGTCTATAATCTTAGCTACTCAGGAGGCTGAGATCTGAGGATTACGGTTCAAAGCCAGCCCAGGCAAGAAAGTCTGTAAGACTCTTATCTCCAATAAACCACTCAGAAAATCGTAAGTGGCCAACCAAAAAAAAGAGTTAGACTGAATCCTCCTTTTTATTTTCCCATTGCCACACTTAAGTCATGATGTGAAAATCCATGGACCTAACAATATGTCTCTTAGAGCAAATCCATTCATTAGTGTGAGACCTCATATCTGATATCACCAAACCACTCCCATGCAATCTCCACTTCAGATTTGACTGACTTCTTCTTAATGGTCACTTCCCTTGAGTATCTTTTTCTAACTAAACAATTTTTTCCTTGCTTTACTTCATATGTATTCAAAAAATCTGAAAAAATTGATTCTCATTCAATCCAGTCTTCCTAATTACAGCTTACAAAACAAAGTTAAGTGTGTCTTTCTATTCCTTCAACATATTTTTTTTGACAATACCAGGATTTAAATTTAGGTCTTGCACTTACTGGGCAAGTATGCTAATACTTGAGCTATGTCCTTAGTGTACTTCCTTTCGATCTCTATATGGTGGCCAATAAAATAACAAGTGAAGATAATAGTGTAGTGTTAAATGCTAACTATAACACTAAGTGCAACAGCTAAATTGAAACACCCATGATGAAATACAACTCCTAATGAAACTGTTACAATGACAGCATTCTTAATTGCTCCAAATGAGAAAATAGCATTTTAAAAACTTTTTAATTTTTTTATTTTTTTAATTTTTTAATTTTTTTTCCTCTTAAGGATTTAAAAAATTCTGGTTCAAATACTAAAGTATTTTCAATTTCAAATTCAAATCAAAGCACAAGATACTTTTAGTATCTATAGCATATAGTCAGGAACCACATGGGCCCTTAACTATGCAGTCATTAAAAGCCAATGAACTTTCACAGCTAGAAGACAGAGGCTTCAATATGTAATAAAGGATTGGAGACACTTAATTTTGTAAAGTATGATGCCTCAAATTTTGCCACTGGCTAAAGTAAAAGAACACAAGTTTGAAGGAAATCCAAGCTAACTCTGTGGTCTGCTTGCCAGAGATTGGAAAAAGAAGTTCTCAAATTTTTCCTACATCAACTATTTTAAACCAGTGTACCAAATTGGTAAGGCATATATCATTATTTGACCAAGAGTTAGTACCTTTTTTTCCTCCCACAAATGTGAAACAAGAACAAACAACAAAAAGACTATTTGATAATTATATACTGATTAGGTAAAAGGGGCTGTCAGTGAGCAAGATGCTTTGTAGTATTAAATGACACCTACTCTGTACAAATATTTAAAGACAACAAAGGGTTTTTTTATTTACAAAAATAAATAAACTGATTAAGTGAAAATTTGGTACCAGCTGGAGGAATATATTCTTCTTCAGTCACAAGCCAGGCATCTCGGGCAGCCACGGAACTGGTTCCTATAGCAGCACTGGTAATGGCTTCGCCAATGGTGAACTGAAGTTCTATCTGTTTGGCCTACAAAGAAGGAAGCGATAGCCATTATTGAAAAGTGATATTTCCTAAGAATATCATTTCTGTAGAAAACCTGCTCAATATTTCTGTTCTCAATATGCTTTATTTTCACTTTTTTTTTTTAGTATTAGGATTTGAACTTAGAGCCACATGTTTGCTAGGCAGGCACTCTACTACTTGAGCCACAACAACAATTCCTTTTGCTTTGTTTTTTTTTTTTTTACAAAGAATCTCACTTTTTGTCCAGGACAGCCCAGCCTAATGCAGGGCAGTTCACAATCCTCCTGCTTATTCTTCTAACCATAACTGAGATGATAGGCATGTGCCACCACATCCAGTTTATTTCTGTTGAGATGGGGTCTTGCAAGCATTTTTTTTGGCCTAGACTAAAACTGTGACCCTCCGGATCTCAGCTCCCGAGTAGCTAGGATTATAGGTGTGAGCCCAGTTTATTTTTCATTCTTTTTGCTGGTGTGCTTTCAGCTAATGTGTTAGTTTAAAAGTGTGTTAAAATGAGTATGGAGAGAGGATTGCTGGAAACTTGTTCCACAATGGTAAGCAAGACAGACTCTACTTTCAGTCGAGTGGATAGCAAGAAGCTGTGATATACACTGTGAAGAAAAGTAACAGGTCATGATACCACATAGAACTGAAGAATCTATTCTAGTTGGAAGGGTCAAAAGAGGCTTGTCATGAAGCACAATAATTAAAAAGGACGTATCAGGTCATGCTAAGACCTTATCCCAATGTGCTAGTACTAACCACATGTAAGTCTTCTATCCTACACAGGGCATTTAAACTACCATACGCCAGAGCAACTGGAACAGCAGCATGTCTCCCCGCATCTCGTTGCCTGAATAGCTTTCCTCTTATGCTCACACTGCACTGTGTTTCATACAAAAATTATGAGGGAAGGTCTTTTACAGATAGATGATTTGTCATTTATAACTACCATAGCAACAAGTCTTAACACTAGCATTAAAAATTAAGTGTGAGGGCTGGGCGCCGGTGGCTCACACCTGTAATTTCTAACTACTCAGGAGGCTGAGGTCTGAGGATCACGGTTCAAAGCCAGCCCGGGCAGGAAGACAGTGAGACTCTTAGCTCCAATAAACCACTCAGAAAACCAGAAGTGGTACTGTGGCTCAAGTGGTAGAGTGCTAGCCTTGAGCTGAAGAGTTCAGGGACAGCGCCCAGGCCCAGAGTTCAAGTCCCATGACCAACAAAAAAAAAGAAAAAAAAAAAAAGCGTGAGATGAATAAATGAAGGTTTAAGTAAAATTCTCATAGCATGCAAAATCATAACTAAAAAAAGGTTTTCTGTCTGAACAATTAACAATCAGATAACAACATAAATACCTCCACAGAATCCATGAGACCTTGCAAGAGAAGTTTCTGGTGAGGAAAATCCCCATCCCCAACTGGAAAATACCCCAATGTTTGGATTGCTCGTTCTTTCATCTGGAAAAAACAGAATTTTTTCAATTTAGAATTTTTTTTCTTTTAAACAAAGTACATAACAGCTTTATCTCATAATGGTGTTTCCAAGGTAAGGTGACAACCTAATACATCAATGTCTATGTGTTTATTGCATATGTATAAAAGCACCCGATTTTAAAGTATGATAAAGCACTGAAGACAAAAAGACACAAAACTGAGTCATTAAGGATCCAGTTATAAAATGAAAGAGGAAAGACTTTAGAATTGTTTTCCTTTAAATTTCCAAGATTTGAAATGCAGGCTCTGGACTCAGAAGACACAGAATCAAATCACCTCTGTACCGTTAGTAGCCTTTGGAAAAGTTACTTCCCTTTCTAGGACTTTTTTCACAGAGATGACAACTCTGCCTGCTTTACTAAAACTTTAGCATAATTTGAATGCACAGAAAACACTTAGCAAGCTCCCTGGCTCATTATAGTGCTCAACAAAGGTTGACAATCATCAGTTCATAATAGCTAATAAAAGCGACACTGTGTGGTAACTTCAGAAAGTCAAACAGTAGCTAAACCAAGAACCACAGCATCTTGGCTTTCTAAACTTTCAGTAAACTGATTTTTCTGCTTATTAAATCATCTTATTCCTCAACGCAGAGGTGCTTTGATCACCAAGAATCTTTTAAACTCCCTTAAATCACACACACAAAATAACTTACAAAACATCCTTTACCTCAGATTATTCACATTGCTTGCTAATGCCCAAAGTTCTTAAAACCAAATAGGCTGCAGAAGGTTAAAGTCACTATTAAAAAAAACAACTTTTTTTACAAAAAAAAAAAAAAAAATTTTAGGTATTTATTACCCAGTGCTTGCATGATGAAAGAGATTTCCTGGTGAATAAAAGCAAATACATGGATGTTGTTCTTTATCATTCTTTTATACCTTAGTAAGTCTTTCTCCCAGCTACAACTCCATATATCCATTATAATCTGTTTTGTGCATTTACAAATCTATGAATACAAAGAATTGCAGAAGGAAAGTAAGAAATAAAAAGACTTGCCTTATTTGTTTCTTTACTGGAAGGAATTCTATTTAGTAAGCTTTCAACAAGATGCAGCTTGGTAAAGCCAGATCCCTCACTTTGGATAGGGAGTGGACCATTTCTACCAATTTCACCCAGGGCTGTACAGGCAGCAATTGCCAAAAGTGGGGATGTACTGTCCAGAAATGAACCTGTAAGCATAATTAGATAAACAGAAAAATATATTGTTTACCTTGTGATCCCCTGGCAATTAGCAAGGTATGGCAATTTTTTAAATTTTATTAAAGACAGCAAAATAAAATCAAAGTCTAGCTTTTGGTTGGCCAGTAGTTAACATTTATAATCAGTAACAAGACACCATGGCCACAGTGCAATACCATCACTACTGTCAAACTGAAACGTAGGGTAAATATATAATAAAATACTTGCATTTTTACTAAAAAATGTGAATTTATTTCACATCAAGTTAAGTTTTGGTCGAAAACCTTGTCCCTGTAAGGTCTAACAGTGAGACTGGTATGATGGCATATGCCTGTAATCCCTGCACTAAGAGGAGGATCTGGAGGTTCAAGAGCAGCAAAGGCTACACAGTGAAACCCTGTCTAGAGGGAGGGAGGACACTATAATAAGAAATTAAAATGACATGTTAAAACTTAACAGAATTAAGTCAGAACAGACATAATGACCTATTGTTTCTGTGGCAGTCTGAATGAGCTCCTCTTGGTCAGGCAGGAAACTTGCATCAGCCTCCAGGTCTTGGTGCTCTCCCATTCTCATTTTCTTTTTAGCCAAGTATCTTCCCACTGTGAATCCCAATGCAAGTAAGGATCCATGTTGTATCTCAGGGCTCTGAATGTAACAACACAACAGTATATGTCTATCTCTTTCTCACACACCAAAGAATACACTGAATTAACTGTTATTAGAAGTATGTCTCTAATAAGACAGAAGGTTAAAAAAATAAACTGGCCACTGGGTTCCACCAGATGCCAATGAATCAAACTTTCAGTTTCTAACAAAGAGAATGCTGAGGAATTAGGCTCAGACTTGATTTACTTCAAGATGTAGATTCCATTAGCCAGGGACTATTGACACACACCTGGAATCCTAGCTACTTGAGAGGTAGAGGTTGGGAGCATCAAAGTTTGAGCCTGGAAAAATGTCCAGGAGATCCCATTTCAACCAACAATTGGATGTAGTGGCCTGCACCTGTCATCCCACCTCTGTGGGAGGCTGAGATCAGAAAGATGATGGTTCCAGGCTAGTCTGTCTAAAAAAGTTCACAAGTTTTCATCTTAACAGAAGAAGCTGGGTGTGGTGGCATGCACCTGTCCTCAGCTACAGTAAGAAACATATACAGGAAAACCACAGTGCATACTATGGCAAAAAGTGAGACTCTGTGTCAAAAAAAAAATAATCACAACAAAAGGGGCTAGAAGTATGGCTTTATCAATAGAGTACCTGCCAAGCAAGCCTAAGGTACTGCGTTCAAACCCCAATAGCACCAAAAAAAAAAATTGATACCCTAATCTCACACAGACTTCAACCGGTACACTGACTTTCCCTTAACAGGCTCTTATAGCACTCATGCTTTCTTCTGGTGTCTACCACTTCTGTAGCTAGAAAACAACATACTGTTCCAGCACATTTTCTCCCTACTGCCAACAAAATACAACGAGCAGGTTCTATTTCTAATTTCTAAAACCTCCAAATACAAGAAACAAAACGGTTTGAAAGCACAATTTATTTGCTGTTCCAATAGTCACGGTGGTGAGTGGCAGTAACACAAACAATTTGAAAGCACAGTTTATTTGTGGTTTTGATAGTCATGGTGGTGAGTGACAGTAGAAATGAAAGAAAAAAAGGATCTAACCCTTCTGATGACCAGTTAGCAGTAGAAATTCTCATATGTTTACCGACCATTGTATAAACAGCACCTAAATCAGTACTTTTAGACAACAGCATTCAAGTATTAACGTAAAACTGAATCAACATATTTTCTCCCTACTTTATAATTATAAATGCAAGGAAATTCTAAGTTCATCTTATAGATAGGAAAACAAAAACTAGAATCAGGTTAAATACTGTGATTTTTTTTGTTGTTGTTGCTTTGTATGTCCCTCCCCCACCGTATAACCCCTGTTTTCACTGTATTTGATGTTGGTATAATTTGGGGAGGGGAAGGGAAAAAAAATTGTTTAAATAAGGATACAGGGTTGACCCACTGCAACAATGAGATGTACAAGACGCTATGTCGAAAAATGAACTTTACAATTTAGGCAGGGGTGGTGGGGGGGAGGATGTAGTTGTGGAGATGGGAGGGAAGGGATGGTAGGGGGAAAACAAAGGAGGAGGCAACAATGCTTGATAAGAAATGTACTCATTACCTTTCTCATGATTGTAACCCCTCTGTACAGTATTTACACAATAAAAAATTTATTTTAAAAAAACCTTGTTATGTTCTATCAAAAAATAAAAAGAACTGATAACATACATGATTGTCTTTTGTAGTCTTTATAAGTTGTTCTATCATTGACTTCAACTCATTTCCTGACACGGTTGATACGACCACAGAATAAAACAACGCTGCCAATTCACGCATTTCTTCTTTACTGCTATTCATCAGACTCTAAGCAGGATAGAAAACAAATAGATATATGACCTATAACATTTTCCTGGTGAAAATATCTAACATTTAAAATTACAAAATAAATGATGCATTTCGATGTTCAATCTATTCATTACCTGAGAAATAAATAAAATATTTTAAGGCAAAATAAAAGCTGACTCAGCCAGGTACAGTGACTCATGCCAGTAATTCTAACTACTCAAGAGACTAAGATGTGAGGATTCTAGTTCGAAGCTAGGCCTGGCAAGAAAGTCTGTGAGACTACTATCTCCAATTAATCACCAGAAAACCAGAAGTGGTGCTGTGGTTCAAAGTTATAGAGCACTAGCCTTGAGCAAAAAAGCTCAGGGACAGTGGCCAGGCCCTGAGTTCAAGCTCCACAACTGACCAGGCTTGGAGGGTGGGAGGGAGTGGGGGAAAAGCTGAATCATATACCAAACTCTACAATGCACTTCCATCAAAAAGAGAAAAGTTTGGGGAGGATTGGGTGGGGGGGGCGGGGGGAAGGATAGGAAGGGATGGGAAGGGGAAACAAAGGAAGAAGCTACAGTGCTTGATAAGAAATGTACTCATTATCTTGCCCATGTAACTGTAATCCCTCTGTACAGTATTTTCACAATAAAAAAAATTTTTAAAAAAGAGAAAAGTTTAAAACAGCTGAAATACACAGATGGTCTAAAACAGAGGTCAGCAAAGTTTTTTTGGAAAGAACCAAACAGCCTTTATGATCAAGAGGGAGACTATTCCATACTGCCATTGTGCAAAGGAGCACAAAATAACATATAAACAAACAAAGAGATCTATGCTCCAATAAAAAGGTGTAAGTACCTCATTTTTTATATCATGCAACATTGTCTCTGGACTTGTTTCAAACATTTTAAAATGTAAATGGTCTGAGGATGTGACTTAGAGGGAAACCGTTTGCCCAGTATGCAGTACCATCCCCAAAATACAAAAATTACAAAAAAAAAAAAGTGGTAGCTCATTCCCATAATGCTAGCTACTCAGGAGGTGGAGATCAGGAGGACCATGGTTCAAGGCCAGCCTGGGCAAAATGTTTGAAAGACCCCTCAACCCAAAAGGAGCTGAGAATGATGGCATGCCCCTGGCACATCATCTATACAGGAAATACAAATGGAGACTACAGGCAAAAATAAAAATATAAGGCCTAGTAATAAAGTAATGAAAGCAAAGGGATTGTAGAAAGTGGCTCAAATGGTAGATAATCTGCCTACCTAACAAGGCCCTGAGTTTAAACTCCAGTACCAAGAAAAAAAAGAAAAAAGAGATTCAAACTATATTTAGTGAAGGACCACAATGTATGACTATCTCTGATCTAAAAGATCAAAACTTATTTGGTTTCTCTTCAGATGCCATAAACATTTCATCTTTTACTAGAAGACCAAACTAAAAAGCTATAGCATTATTTTAAAATCAGGAAATACTGGGGCTGGGAAGGTGGCTCAGTGGTAGAGTGCTTGCCTTGCATACCTGAGGCTCTGGGTTCAATTCCTCAGCACCACATAAGCAAAAAGAAAAAAGCCGGAAGTGGCGCTGTGGCTCAAGTGGTAGAGTGCTAGCCTTGAGCTTAAGAGCTGAGGGACAGCACCCAGGCCCAGAGTTCAGGCCCAAGGACCGGACCAAAAAAAAAAAAAAAATTAGGAAACAGTAACAAAGAAATCTGTTAAACAAAAAGCAATTTCACAAGATGAGATTTTTCTAGAAAAAAAATGCAAAACTTGCATCTTTTAGAAAATTAATATTTAAAAACCTAAAAATCTAAATTTATCACTTTTATCATAGCTCAGGCTACCTTTTCCAACAAGTACTGCATTATGAAACACAAGAAGTATACAAAACTGGATGAGTCATAACCGCACTGAAAAAAAAGGAAAAAAACTCATCACTGTTTTATCGCAAATTCAAATTTAACTTACGTTTCTATTTGCTAAACCTGGTAACCCTTTTGTTGTGACTTTGGGACAAAAACAGTAATATATGATTGGTATCACCCATTTAGAAGGTGTGGCATTCATCTATCAAAATTATAAAAGCATGTCCTCTCACCCAACAATCCCACCTCAGAGGAATCTATCTAAGAAGCCCATCACCTCATATACCAATGATATTCATTAGAGCAGACTGGAAGCATCTTAAATGGTCATGAGTAAGGATCCAGAATGAGTCACAGTATGGAAATGATAAAACTGTTAAATAGGAGCTCTCACGGTAATTACAGAGGAACTACAAGTTTTACTGGGAGAAGTATGCCACCTTTGTGTGAAAGGGAAAAATTTTAAAGCCATATTTTCTATATATGAATATTTAAAAACTCAAGAAGTTTATCCTACAAATATAGGTGAGGGTAGAACACTGGAGAGATTTAGATAGCTAGGCAACATTTATCGGAAGAGAACATTTTATTTTTTAACTATACAAATCTATTCTTACTAAAAAAAAAAAAAAATTAAAAAAACACTGAATAAGAAAATGAATTCTTTTTTCTCATAAAAATCAAATTCACCTTTTATCCTCACCAAGATAAGTCAATGAGGTATACTGACCTACATGTTTTCCTATTTGATTAGAGAGAATTTTCAAAATGACCTAAAGTGACAATGCCAAGAAGAAGAAATCATATAGAACAAGTTTGAAATACCCAGATTTAAAGAGAATACACATGTAAGAACATACCTTTATCCATTCTGTTTTGTCTACAAATTTAGTAGCCAGTTTTTCTGGATATACTGACACCGCTTCCAATAGACAATACATGACTGGCAAACCTAAATAAAAATTCAGAACCATTTTCAGCTTCAATAAAAATAATAAATATGCAGGGATCATCAAATTCTTCTAAAGTATGTGAAGCTACTGCTTAAGCACAAACTCCCTCAGTTCTACAAAAACAAACGATAAACGTAAGATGTTAATTAATACTTTGTAGTTATCTATCAAAAGATAGCTCTGCAAACATTTATAAATGTGTGAACATAATAAATGTTCACCTGCTGTTAACTTATCTTATTATTAAAGTATCCAAGACCAGGCCTGGTAGCCAGCCTCTGTAATTACAATACTCATGAGGCTAGGACAGGAGGATCATGAATTCAAGGCCAGCCTATTAGTGAGTTCTAGGCCATCCTGGGCTACAGGATGAGACCCTGTCACACAGTTTTTTTAATAATTAAAAGACAATTAGAGAGTCAAATAAATTTAGAAACTAAATTGTTGCTTCAGTGTTTCAGTATCTTTTGTTAGCATCATAACTTCTTACCTCCAACACCTGCTAATAACTGCTGGAGCAAGCCAATGTAGATCTGAACAGGATTGGTTTCTCCACTCTTATTAGATGATGAGGGTGTCACCTGGCTGCTTGACATTAAAGTTCGTATATAGCGTCCAATGGCTGGAGCATGATCTTGCATATCAGCCAAACTCTGAGAGGTGGGAACCACTCCTGCACTATGAGCCAAGCACATGCGCAAGTATAGAACTATCTAAAAGCATAATGAAGAGAAATATAAGGTAAGCTCCTCAAAAAGTCAATGTGGGGAAAGTAGTCTTCAAATTTTCCAAACTGGACACTGGTTGGTCATGTTTCATGTTTACAATCCTAGCTACTCAGTTCTAAGCCAGCCCAGGCAGAAAAAGTCCATGAGACTCTTGTCTCTAATTAACCACCAAAAAGCCAGAAGTGGAGCTGTGGAGCTGTGGCTTAAGTGATCAAGTAACAGCCTCGATTGTAAAATCTAAGGAGTCCAAGTCCCAGGGGGGGCGAAGAGAGAGAGAGAGAGAGAGAGAGAGAGAGAGAGAGAGAGAGAGAGAAAGAAAGAAGGGGGGGACACAGGTGGGGGGGTGGACATTTCCAGTTTTGACTTCTCCATCTCCTTCAGTCTTCCCAATCGTGACAGAAACCTGGAAATTGTTGTTTCAGTATTTTCACTAAATTATCATAATGGAACAAAACTGGTAGGACAAATTTAATAAATCCAAGTGTTTTCTTAATGAAATTAAAATGCAAACCCAAACGTTTGGTGCTATATATTGAACCCAGGGTCTTTCATGTTCTAAGCCTACCCCTACCTCTAGTGTTATTCAAATGTAAACAACATGCTTCATGTAATATTTAATGAGTATAAATCAACAATGTGAAACATGAAATTCCTCTTAATAAATGTGATAAATTTACCACTTCTCAACTTCAAGCCCAGAAAACTCCAACAACTTCAACAATACACTGGCTTTATACTCTAACTTGATGAAGAGGTCCAACAGTACTCAAAAATCATATTTTTTTTTCTTTTGTCAGTCATGGGGCTTGAACTCTGGGCTTGGGCACTGTCCCTAATCTCTTCAGCTCAAGGTGAGCATTCTATTGCTTGAGCCACAGCGCCACTTCAGGTTTTCTAGTGGTTTAGTGGAGATAAGAGTCTCACAGACTTTCCTGCCGGGGCTGGCTTTGAACCATGATCCTCAGATCTCAGCCTCCTGAGTGGCTAGGATTATACGTGTGAACCACCAGCACCCAACTATAATTTATTTTTTTTAAGCCCAACAGTATTCCATTGTATTTATATATCACATTTTCTTGATCCATTCATCTACTGAGGGGCATCTGGGTTGATTCCATATCTTAGCTACAGTGAGTAATCCTATGACAAACATAGTTGGGCTGGTAGCTTTAGTATGGCCTTGTTTATGATCATTTGGGTAAATGCCCAAAAGTGAGATTGCTGGGTCTTAGGGGAGCTCTATGTGTAGTCTGTATAGTATCTTTACAACAACAACAAAAAAAAAAAATTTAAGACTCCCCAAAGCTTTGGGATGAAGTAAAGTATCTAAGCCACATTTCTCTAACTTACTAGACTATCAGAGAAAAAAAAAAAAAAGCCCAACAGTAACCAAGGCAAAGCATTTAGTTCTTTCACAAGAATCTCGCTAAGATGAAGATGGATACAGCCACATGGTATACAGCACTTGCCTCACATGCTTGAGGCCTTGGGTTCCATCCCCAGCACAGGGGGAGAGAAAGGAAGGGAAGAATCTGAGCAAATAATTATGAATTAAAATAATATGGGAGGGAAGGAATGGCAGGGGGAAAAAACAAAGGAGGAGGTAACAATGCTTGATAGGAAATGTATTCATTACCTTGCTCATGTAACTGTAACCCCTCTGTACAGTATTGTTACAATAAAAAACGTATTTAAAAAAATAAAATAATTAAAATAATCATACAAACTACCAAATAAAGACCCTTAAAAAGAAAATGGCACTACAATATGGGTGTGCCTATTACTCAAAGAGACCATATGAATTTATTCGGGTATGTTGTCATCATCTGGAACCTTTACAGAAACAAACAGCAATATATGAAAGTCCTACCTCTCCAAATGCTGCTGGGTTAAAGGGAAGGACAGTGGTCCCAGTCATGTATTTGACTGGAGTTTTCATTCGATGGGAAGCCTAATAACAAATACCAAACAAATAAAATTATTTAGAAACAGAGCACATATGCCCTTCCTCAACTCAAAAATAACTATCTCTATCTACATTATTATCAATGATTTGCACCTGTCTAACCAAAATATTTTCCTACTAATGCCCCTGATTGTATGTATCCCTTGAACTCTAAATGGCAGGTATGTTGCTTTTTCCCCACACAGTTTTCACTAGCTTATTTTAACCAGATTAGGACATACCTACTCTAGCCAGCCATCTATTAACTGGTCACACCAGGCTACTGAATACCAATTATTTTCATTACTACTGGAAGTGGCAGGACATTTTCCAACTACAAACAACACTGTGATAAGGAAAAGAGAAAAATGGCTGCTGCTTGCTTATATCCAATACCCTTATGGTGCCTACCTAGTCAAAAGCTAGAATCACCAAGAGGTGATACAGTCACAAGAGGACATGCAGTAAACCATGTCCCACCAGTAAAGGAAAGTTGTGGACAGTCAGGGTTAGGGATGACTAATGCCAATACTCTTCACTCGGCAGCAGCAAACACCGTGCAAAGCAGATGGAATCGTCATTGGTTGAAAACATCTGAACCCGCTCCCAAAAGCATCCTTAAATTTATGATATCCTAAATAATGCTCCTAAAAGTAATAACAAGGGGCTTGGGATATAGATCAGTGGTAGATCGCCTGCCTGACAAAGGACCTGGACTTGAACTCCTACACAATAAAAAAATGAATAACAAAACAGAAACAAAAAGACCTATTTTTTTCCCCATTTCCTGGAATTTGTTCAGAGGAGTTACACCTTTGGGTTCCTCCCCTAAGAATATTCTCCTTTAGTTTGTTTTATGTACATGCATGAAGTCCTGTATAAGTTATCATGTCCAGGTAGTTTTAGATCTAGCTTCCATACTAGAGAGAAAACAATGCTCCATTTGTCTCCCTGACTTTGGCTGACCTCACTTAATATTATTTGTTCAAGGGTCCATCCAGTTCCCTGCGAAGGACGTATTATTCTCTCTAATGGATGAGTAATGATCCATTGTGTAGAGATACCACACATTTTTGGATCCACTCATCTATTGTAGGGTACCTGGGCTGTTTCTATAACTTGGTGATTGTGAATGACTAGGTAACTGTGAATAGGGCAGCAATGAACATGGATATGCAATTATCTTTGCCATATCCTGACTTGTAATATTCTGGGTAGTTGCCTAAGAGTGGCATGACTACACTGTAGGGAAGATCTATGTTTGTTTTGTTGAGAAATCTCCAAACGGCCATCCAAAGTGGTTGTACTAGTTTACATTCCCACCAACAGTGCAATAAGGTTCCTTTCTCCCCACATCCTTGCCATTATTTGTTATTGTTCAAACTCTCCATGTTGGCCAATCTAACTGGGGTGAGATGGAATCTCAATGTTGTTTCAATTTGTATTTCTTTTATGGCCATGGATGTTGAGCATTTCTTCATGCATTTATTTGCCATTCTAACTTCTGAGAAGTCTCTCCTTAGCTCCTTTGCCCATTTATTGATAATGGTTTAAGACTTGTATTTTTCTCCTCATTAAGTAATTCCCTATTACTGTATATATTCACATGGCTAGAAAGTTTATTACTCCTCAACATTTAGTGATAATATTTTTAACTTTATACTGCTCATTTTTATCTTCATCATCTCTTACAAAACTATCTAAAGTTAAGAGCCATACCTTTTCTTGGATATAATGTACCATTTCTGGAAAAGAGGGCATCTGCTTGGAAGCATTTTCTTTTGAGTTTCTCCCAGGAAGACACCTTAATACTCGCTGTGCTTCTCCATGAACTTCTTCTCGTCTTTCAGAAAGAACAAAAATTAACTTAATCAACTAGAGAATGGTCACTTAAAGAATGAAATAAACATGCTACATGGAAGCTAGAGATCTGAGAAAATGCCTTAAAATGTATTTTTGTCTACTTAAGCAAAAATGCAGCATAAAAAATTACTTGCTTTATTGGAAATTCAATGAGATTTGTAGTCATTTGCCTTGCACATTTTATTCTAAGAGGAAAAACAAGATAGGATACTGCAATTCATTATATATACAGCTACATGTGTACTTTACCACTTTAAAAGTAAAGTCATGGTTGGCTCATGCCTGCAATCCTAGCTACTCAGGAGGCTGAGATGTGAGAATAACAGTTTGAAGCTAGCCAGGGCAGGAAAGCCCGTGACACTCTTATCTCCAATCAACCATCAAAAAGCCAGAAGTGAAGCTGTGGCTCAAATTGAAGAATGCTACCTTGAGCAGAAAAAAAGCTAAGGAAGCCAGGTGACAGTGGCCGTTGCCTATAATCCTAGCTACTCAAGAGGCTGAGATCTGAGAAGCACACTTCAAAGCCAGCCCAGGCAGGAAAGTCCACGAGACTCTTATCTCTAATTAATATCCTCCACCCCTTAACCCCACCCCCTATACCCCCAACCCAACCAGGAAACTGGAAGTAGAGCGGTGGCTCAAAAACCTTAGGGTCAGCCCACAGGCTCTGGGTTTAAGACCCACAATAGACAAAATAGAAAGAACTAAGGGACAATTCCCAGGCCCTGAGTTCAAGCCCTAGGACACACATGAAAAAAAAAAAAGTAAAATCAAGCTAGGCGCTGATGTCTACAATCCTAGCTACTGAGGTTGAGATCTGAGGATCTCGGTTCAAAGCCAGGCCAGACAGGAAAGTCCATAAGCCTCTTATCTCGAATAAACTACTGAGAAAAAAGGCAGAAGTGGTGCTGTGGCTCAAGTGATACAGCACTAGCCTTGAGCACTGAGAGGTTCAGCAACAGAACCCAGACCCTGAGTTCAAGACGGGGGGAGGGGGGAGTCAAGGTTATCATACACAGACTTTTACATTCAGTGATTATCCAGTGTTCTTTATATCCACCCAAATTCTTACACTTCTATGCAGTTCAGCATCAATTTTGTACAACTGACAATTGATAAATGCCAGTAATATATACAAATACAAACCCAACCTATTTCAGACTATCATTCATTTCCTCAACAACAGTCTTACATAGAGATAATATAATGGTCCTTAAAAGTCCATAAAATTGTCTCTAAATTGAACTTGTTTTCGTAACAGCATCTCATAAAAAGCTGGAGGGAAAAATGTTAATAAATAAAGCCTCAGGTGAAAAGATTTTCATTTGCCTGGAACAGTCTTAAAAAATATATTGAATTAATTCCACTTTGACTTGGGTTTTGAAAATATAATTTTTAGTACTTAGAGACAAAACCCACTGGTTAAGAGTTTGGCTTATCTCCCTAAACTTAAATTCTTATTTTAATTATATTTGTATTATTAAGTAGTTGTATAGAAACTATTCAACAAATCAGTTTATAAACACAATGATTCTTGATCAATATTACCCCTTTCATCATTCTCCCCATACTTCTCAACTCTACCTCTTGAACTTAAATTCATGCTCTTTATCACACATTTCGATTCATTGTATGTTTTCAACTATGCTTTCTTTTTTTTTTTAATCGGTCATGGGGCTTGAACTCTGGGCTTAGGCGCTGTCCCTGCATTCTTAAGCTCAAGACGAGCAGTCTACCGCTTGAGCCACAGCCCCACTTCCAGTTTTTCTAGTGGTTCCTGCCTGGGCTGGCTTTGATCCTGAGATCTCAGCCTTCTGAGCAGCTAGGATTACAGGCGTGAGCCACTGCTACCTGGCTAAGTTCATGCTCTTTACATGAACTGCTTTAGCTCCTAGATTCTAGTATATTTGGATCATGGTTGGGAAACTAAGGTAGAAAAGTGAGAAACAGCAAGCCACCATAATCAAGATCAGCAATACAAAGCCATTTCAAGCAAATGTAAATGTGAATAAATGAGGAGACCAGATAAGAAATCAAAAGTCAAGACCTGGCAATTCTAGGCTGGGAACATGGCTCAAGTGTGGTAGACTGGCTTAGATAGTTCAAAAGTCTAAACTCAAACCCCATCACTGCCCACCATCCAAAAGACCTGGCAAACCCATGATATTTAAACTATTAACCAAAAAAAGAAAATCAAAGCAAAACAAAGATGTATAATTTTATCTAAACCTTTCATTAGCATAACTGATGCTTCAAAATATGAGAATCTCACTTTAAAGATACAAAAATCCTATATATTAAGTGCAACAATGATTTAATTTTATACCTATACTAGAGTGCTTCATAGAATTTTAAACTGCCGTGTTCGCTTCGGCAACACATATACTAAAATTGGAACGATACAGAGAAGATTAGCATGGCCCCTGCGCAAGGATGACACGCAAATTCGTGAAGCGTTCCATATTTTTTATTATATTAAGTGAAGTAAGCCAGGCCCAAAGAAATGTAGGTCCCATGGTTTCCCTTATTTGTAATATCTAGTATATGTATGCGTCAAGCGGAAAAGGTCAGATAATGTGATGTCAGGAAAATGAACCCTTAGATGTGTATTTTAATGTTTTTTTCTTTCATGCATGTGTTTCTAACACATTTATAAGATTATCTCTTTGTTGCTTTGTATGTCCCTCCCCCACAGTATAACCCCTGCTTTCACTATATTTGATGTCAGTATAACTTGTGGAGGAGATGGGGAAAAACCAATTGTTTAAGGATACAGGTGGACCTGTTGCAACAATGAGAAGTACAAGTTGTCATGTCCAAAACGAGCTTTACAATGTTGGTGCAGAGGGGGGGGGGTGCGGGGGGGGGTGGGGGAAGGAGAAGGATTGGGATTAGGGGGGGAGGGGGGAGGCTGGGAAGGGATGTGAAGGGTAAACAAAGGAGGAGGCTGCAATGCTTGGTAAGAAATGTACGCATTATCCTGCCCATGTAACTGTAACTCCTCTGTACAGTATGTTCACAAATTAAATTAAATTTAAAAAAAAAAAAAAAAAGAATTTTAAACTGCCATTAACTAAAATACACAACATAGTTAATGAATTGTTTTAATATATCCCATTATAGGTACATACTGCTTTTATATACAGAGGGTTACAGTTACATGAGTGAGGTAATGAGTACACTTCCTCTTGAACATTGTTACCCCCTCCATTGTTTTCCCCCTACCATCCCCTCCCTCCCTCCCTTCCCCGAGGTTCTTTTTTTTTTGATTGTGATTAAATGATTACATAAAAATATGGAACGCTTCACGAATTTGCGTGTCATTCTTGCGCAGGGGCCATGCTAATCTTCTCTGTATCGTTCCAATTTTAGTATATGTGCTGCCGAAGCGAACACTACATACTGCTTTTAAAGTTATGTCAATTTCAGAAACATTTAAATGATTTAAAAAAATGAATTATACAATCTAGAAATGTAATAAAATAACTCATTAATCTAAAATTCAATATATATATACTTCATTGAGAAATCGGTATACTAAATATAAAATTATATTCTATGTTAAAAATATTAAAATATGTTCAGTAAGTAATCAATGGCATTGTTTTTATATAAGGACCATTTTTAGAGATATAATTATACATACAATTATACAATTTGTTTTATTTATATTTGGTTCTTTCAGAAGCACTTCTCTTCTAAATGCTATACTATAGATATACATATAACCTACATTATATACAGTCTATACACACTATTCAACCTATAATTATAAATATAAAGGTACATGACTAGACCACACTTAACTACTTAATAAATTGCTTCTCAATTTCATAGACCAATTTTGCAAACAACATAACTTGGCCATTTTCAAAGAAGTGAACTCAAGTTCAAATTAATATTTTTTGAAACTTACGGATCTCCTGCAGCCAATAGGAGTAAGTATCTGGAAGGTATATGATCTGAGGGAAACACCGTGCTGGCAAATTTCACAGCTACTTGTCGAACTTGAACTTCAGGCTTTTGTATACATAAAAACACAGACACAGACACAGGCACAGACACAGACACACACACACACACACACACAAGAGAATTTAATAATCAGTAACTCAGTCCAGTCATAATATGTCACCCTAACTGTAAACATGTTAATAAACATGTGCCTAAATAAGTAAAATCAAGACATCATTTGTTCAGTATCTGTTTTTTACAGGGGAGGGTGCTGGGGATCAAACATGGGGCCTGACACAAGCACTCTACCAATGAACTCCAGCCCTGCTTAAGACCTTAAATTACATGTAAGTTTTTGAGTCAGTGCCATTACTTAAAATGTACTTCCATGAGTACATTTAATAAGATCCTCTGAGTAAAGCAGGAAAGATGCACAAAACCTTAACTACAGAATAACTTTCTATGCATGTATATCTTCACAGCACAAGCTTTGGGGCTAAGGTCTCTGGTGACCACTATCTCTGCCTACTCAAGTCTCAAACTCCTCAGCCATATCAAGTGAAATTTAAGTGTTTTGCAAGGAACACAATCAGAGCTTACTTGGTATTTCTACAAATTTGAAGCAAAAAACACCTCTGACATTCTCAGAAATGAACTAAAGTTAACAATGACTACACAAACATATTCACTTAAGTTAGATCAATAAATTAGGAATACACAGTTCAACAGGCTTTGGTATTTATTAATCCTGAAGGCTTACTCTCATGTACCTTCCCTTCTCCAGAGCTCATTCCTCCAGCCACACAACTGAGATAGATAAAATATTAAGAAATATATACTGCCCCATTCATTCTAACATATTTGCTACTTAGTATTCCTCAGTCTATATTAAAGAACTAGTTTACATTATACTATCTAGCCTGAATTTCAGGTTGTGAAATAAAATGAGCTTTCATCGTATATAATACTGCTATATGATGTCATCTGCAGAGAGTAGAATTAGTACCTACAAGAATTATACAAATATATAAAAAAAAGAATTATACAAATGTTATACAACACTTACTTACAAAGCGACCTAGGGAAGGTTTCTAGGATTCTATTCTAATGAGCTATCAGATAAGCCCAACCAAACGAAGTAGAGCAACTTGACAATAGGACTGTCTAGATAGTAAGCTTTCAAGTGTACATAATGGCACAATTTAATCCTATTTTAATAGACACCAGATACCTTTCTGAGCCTCTAAGAGTTCCCTCAATATAAGTGTATTAAATCATCTCAGCCCAGTTTAAGTATACATAATTTATATTAATTTCACCAATGAATGGCATCATTCCTTTTCTAATTTCCTGCTCCAAACAACTAAAGCAAAATTTAATAAATGTTTTCTGTATAATACATATGTGTCTATAGCCATTCTAAATTCTCCTGCATACTTCCATTAAATCCAATATAAAGGGCAAGAAGAAAGAAGAGTATGTATGATGATACTAGCATATTTGTTCATACAGAGTCACTTTGACATATGCAATTTGTCATTGTTTCCTTCTGCTTTTCTGTAACAATGTTACCTAGGAACTCTACTCCAGGGATTGTAGTACTCACTTACTATTTAAGAAAGCACAATACTTTCAATGTGGAAAGCATGACATTAAGAATAGTTCTTCCACAGGAAGACTATAAATAACAGCATCACCATGTAGAGTATAACTCATCCCTAAAGTCAAATTCCCACCATGAAGAATTAAAAGCAGAACAAAAATTAATCTAATAAAGAGAAATATAATTCAAATATTGTTCTTAGAAATACAATACTCCTAGAGATGGGAATGTGGCTTAGTGGCAGAATGCTTACCTAGCATTCATGATGCCCTGGTTGATTCCTCAGTACCACATAAACAGAAAAGGACAGAAGTGGTGCTGTGGCTCAAGTTGTAAAGCAATAGAAGCTCAGGGACAGTGCCTAGACCCTGAGTTCAAGCCCCAGGATTGGCAAAGAAAAAAAAATGTAATACTCTTATAATTTAGAAGTAGAATACTTGGCTAGTACAAACAAAGCCCAAGGTCTAATCCCCAGCAATGCTGAAGGAAAAAAGAAATATTACAGCAACACAGAAAGTACTAGAAGATATTTTGTTAGGCCAAATATGCCAAGGACAGAAAAACAAATTCTACATGCTCATTCAGATGTAAAATCTAAAAAAGCTGATCTCATAGAAATTGGAAGTCAAACAGTGATTACCAGCATCTTTGGGAAAGTAGAGGATAGGAAAAGATGGAGAAAGGTTGACTTACAGATATCAAGCTAGATACAAGAAGTTCTGCTATTATAGTGCATCACAGGTAACTGCAGATCATCATAATATCCTGTATTTTTCACAAAAAAAAAAAAAGCTAGAATATTTAACTTTACACCACAAAGAAATGTTTGGGGGATAGGTGTGCCTTAATTTGAATAGTATACAATATAAAATATACTGAAAGATCAAATGATGTTTGACATGATCATGTGACAAATGTGTACAAATAGTATATGTCTAAAAAAGAATGTAAGCTGGATACCAGTGGCTCACACCTGTAATCTTAACTCCTCAAGAGGCTAATATCTGAGAATCACGGTTCAAAGCCAGACTCAGGCAAGTAAGTCTGTGAGAATCTAATCTCCAATTAACCATCAAAAAGCCAGAAATGGAGCCGTGGATCAAGTGATAGAGTGCTAACTCTGAGCAATAAAGCTCAAGGAGAGCATCCAAGCCCTGAGTTCAAGCCCCAGGACCAATACTAAAATAACAACAAAAATAACAATAATGCAACCTATTTATACCAGTCACGGTCATTCACAGTGGACCTACCTTTATTAAGTATGAAGCCACAAGTGCCTCCATCAGTGTTCGCTGGGCTCCTTCTAAAGTACTATAAGCTCCAACCATCATAGACAATGCTTCTTGGATAGCAAGTCGAGTCTCAGGTTCTTCCTAGAAAGAAGATAAAAACAGTGTTTCCCTCCCCTACTAATTTCCAGGTAAGCATCCAGAGTATAAACTTATTAGCTATATTCCCTACCTTGCACAAGGCTTCAAAAAGCTGCTGCACAAGAGCTATATCCTTAGTAAATAATTGGGGCATTCGGCTGTAAGAGAATATGAGAGGATCATTACTATCCATGTTCCTTGAGAAGAAAAAGGGAGAAAATGAAGCTACACACAAGTTTTCCTGAGCTCACATTTTCATCTCCCTGAATACAATGCCAGCAGCATCAGATTACTTCCCTCAAGAGCTGAATATTTTTTAAAGCAAAATATTTAATTTTTCAACCATGTAATCCAACTAGCCCTAATTAAAACATGTATTTTCTTTTCCAGATACTTTTATAACAGTCCATGCATTCAGTTAACATTTCTGATTTTAACATGAAGAAAGGAGGGAAGACCAAACTGCAATTTAAACTAAAAAGCCATTGTGGTAAAGGGCTTTGCTACTTCATGCCAACAGACACGAGACAAGGTTTGCTGATTAACCCGTGCTTTGTAAGTAGACCAGGGGCCACTTTCTTCCGAATCTCAAAGCTCCTTCCCTTGTACAGTAAAGAATAGTTAAGATCTAGTCTACACCAACCACACAAAACCTCCACTTGGGGCTGTAGCAGCACATGGTGCCACTGAGGTTACTTCATCTCTGTTTCCCTGCTTTGATATACAGCAAAGGCAGATGAAACTAAGAGGAATTAGAAAGATCAAGTCATGCTGAGAAGGAAATAAATCCATCTTTTGGAATAGGGTCACACAAACTCATAAACACTTATCAGAAAAAAAAACAATCACTAGACAAACCATGATCCCTGGGATTATGACATTTAGTTGTAAATAACAAAGATACTTAAGATTAATCAAATGTATCTTGGGTACAAAAATTATATTCCATTATGACATCATTCAGTTCAAAATCTCATTTCAAGACTATACTTAATGTAGTAATACATCTTCAAATGGACATTAAAATGTATCACATCTATTTTTCTTCTACAAAGATGACATCTCTAAATAACCTAAGGGTATTACATACATTCTCTTTCAGAACCACAACAATTTTATTCTCCATCCATTATTAAATGCTACAAAACATTTCTTGTCTGCCAACAAGGTATCTCTCACTAAAAAAGGGTTTACTCACCTGGAGAGTTTTCCAACAGCTGAATATGCCATTGACAGTAGTTTAGGGTCCTTGAAATTAAAAGAAAAAAAAAGAAAAGAAAGAAAAAGAAAAGAACAACAAAAACAAAACAGACAAAACAAAAAGTACAGTAAACAGTAAAACCTTTTCGCTGCAATTACATGAATTATCCTACTCCTTGTTAAACCTACATCTACTCTACTTAACTACATGATAATGATATCTGGACAACAAAAATATCCAAACCCAGAATCTATCACACTACTAAAAGGAAAAACAAAACAAAAACTCACATCACTAACTCATTCTACAAGAAAAATGCTGTGGTCACATATGAAAGGTTTCTCTTAGCTGATGCTCTGTCAGGATATTTTCAACACCATATCATCCATCTACACACTAGAAGAATAGTTTAAATTATCAGAAAATTTATCACTGGTCTGACATAACATCCATCTTCTCACCACAAAATGGCAATACATAGAAATGTAATTTTCTAAAGCTCTGAATTGTAATAAACAGCTTCATCTCATTTTTCTACCATAACTAATAATAAGATTCCCTCCTGAAGATAAAAACACTTTATTTGGTTTTATGAAAACCATCAGTCTAATTACTAAGAACACAGTAACAAGTGCCAGATGAAGTTTATACACTGAATCTAGGCTCTCCCTTCTACATATGAACAGCCATTCTCATCAATTCATTGATTAGGGAGGCAAGCAGATGTCACTTGAAGGTAGGAGGATTAGGTTCTTGCGGTTGAACTGCATTGTTTCCTACTTTGAAATATATAGTTTCTCTCTAAAATCCCCAAAGCATTCTTATTTCTACCAATCACTCCAAAGCATCTGATTATCAATGCCACAAATAAGTGAAAGATGGTCTAAACTTTAAAAAGCAGGCACATATTATTCAGTAGGAATAAAAAAATAAAAATAAAAGTAAAGCTAAGAGAGCCAGGCCCAAAGCACAGCTGCACAACAAATGAACAGCTTTTTATGAGTCATATCTACAAGTGGACCTCAACTGTGCTGAAAAACTTACATGTATTAAGTCATTTATCTTTTTACAATAATCCAATAAGGTAGCATTATTTTCACTTTTCTGATAAGGAACAAAAGTCCAAAGATTTAAATAACTCACCAAAGAATAAACCTAAACTCAAATCCAATTCTAACTTCAGATGGCAAGATCTTAATCTACTGAACTATGCATTCATGTTCAACTATGACTAAAGAAATTAATGCTGACTGGATTTCTTAAAATCTTACCTTTTAAGTATATTCTCCTAAAATTTTGGAGATAGAAAAATACAGAAGAGAGAAATAGGATTCAAAAGCCTATAACCAAAAGAATCCTAGTCCCTCTTAGTTTAGGAATCAAAAATTTACTGAATGCATGTTTTGATAGGACTCTGAATTAATAAAATCTCCACCCCTAAAAATTAACATCATTTACCAGTAGAAAACAAATCCAAATAACCTCATATGGAAACAAACCATAAAATGATTTTCCTTGAATATCATTTTTGTACAGAGGTATAAAATGGACTTGCTTTAAAATATGTAACTTTAAGAAGTGGTAAAACCCCAAAATATATATCCATTTTAATATTTATTTCCAAAGAAACAAAAGTTAAAAAAGAAGGGCAGTAATTTCTGAAATTTGTTAATAATGAACAATAGCAAACATTAACTATATCAACATGTAGACCAGAAAGATTCATTCCAGGAAATACTTCAAATTATAAAATGTTAAATTTTTAACATGCAAATAGCTTACCTCTTTATATTCATTGATTAGCTTCGTGAGGCCATTCAAAAGCATTGGACCTAATGGTTTAATCTTGATTTCTGGACAGCTTTTTAAAACGAAAAAAATACAAACAGAAAGCAAGATAAGAATTATATTTCAACTTATATTTCAAAGCAAGATAAGAATCTTATTTCAGATGATTATTTAGAAATATCTGAGACAAATGAAATAATCGCTCTACTAAAGCCAAAGATTTTAGGATGAAAACAATATACCCAAACCACTTGGTCATTCTACCAGTTAAAAATTTTATAGCTAAAAATTGTCTGAAAACTTACGTTATACAAATGTGATGTACAAATTGCAGGGATAATGTTCTTAACTTTGAATTAGTATTTGTACCAAAAAGTCCATCATATACCACCTGTGTGAAAGGAACAAAGTCAAGGACAATAATTAACAAAAATGTCAATTTACTATTCTCAAATAAAAGTCAGGAGTCAGTAATAGTAAACTTTTCACACTACATGCTGTTTCTCAAAAATATTGTTTCTTACAGAGGTAGTCATTGTTAGAAAGCCAGTTTGTCATTCTTATCAGCAGTATATGATTTAACAAATGCACTGGCTGATCTCACAGTGTGTGAGCCTACCACTAGGGAGCAATGGCGAGTTCACACTGCAGGGTCCCCACTGCATTCTACACCACATAAGCAGGTAAGAGCATTTAGAAACAGTAAATTTTCTTAATTACATGTCGTCATTAAAACCAAATTATATTTAAAACTTCATTAAAAAAACATCAAAATAAAAATGTGCAGTTGGGATAACTGTTCCACATATTATGTAGGTCAGGTCTAAAAAGAAAGAAAATATAGCACCCATCAAGTTCAAATACTAAACATCAATATCAAAGATCCCCAAGCCACTCAAATTCTTAATTTTTATAAAAAATATTACTCTTACACTTCAAAAAATCCTGCAAATTTATTCCTAAAAATTATAGATGACTCAGACTTTATTAAAACAAAAACACAAACAAAAATCTTTTGATTGTTTTTTTAAAACTATTGTTAGTACTCTGCTCATATTTAATTATTATAACATGTAGGCTATAGACTAGCACTGAGCTTCTGGCTCTATAACTGCCACTACACTAAGAGATTGAAAAACAAACAAACATTGCAACCAAGATACTAAATCTTACTGACAAGTTAAAAAGAAGTAAAAATAATATAGCACAATATATTCCAGTATTACATTATTTGGCTCATAGTTCTATTAGACTGATATCAGATTATATAGAACAATATAGTTGAATAAAAACTAAAGGATTAATTGGAATACTAAGTGAGTGAGGTTCTATGGAAAAAATTAAATTTATGGTGTACATATTACATGTGAAGAATTGTGTTGAGTGTTTTTATGTGTGCAGAACTGAGGTGAAGTTAATGCTTACCTTCTTAAAAGTGTATCAGGAAAGAAGAGATTCCTCTAAATGATACCATAAAGAATTCTACAATTGACAGGTCAAGAAAAGGGCAGGGCAAACTATGTAGAGGATGGGAATGCCATCATTAGAAGTGTGAATATAAGAAAACAAAGAGCTGGGCGCTGGTGGCTCACGCCTGTAATCCTAGCTACTAGGAGGCTGAGATCTAAGGATCTCGGTTCAAAGCCAGCCCAGGCAGGAGAGACCGTGAGACTCCTATCTCCAATAAACCACCAGAAAACCGGAAGTGGCACTGTAGCTCAAGTGGTAGAGCGCTCGCCTTGAGCTGAAGAGCTGAGGGACAGCGGCCAGGCCCAGAGTTCAAAGCCCCACGACCGACCAAAAAAAAAAGAAAACAAAGAATGTTTAGGGAGTGTCTCAATTCCCTTATGCTTAATTGTATCTAGACTTATTTTCAAAATATATAAATAACTAGAAATAGGGCTGGGATATAGCTCAGTGGCAAAGTGCCTGCCTAGCAAGTACAATGTCCTGGGTTCAATCCTCAGTACCAAAAAAGAAAAGACAAAAATAGATAGGGAGGTAGGTAGGTAGGTAGGTAGGTAGGTAGGTAGGTAGGTAGGTAGGTAGGTAGGTAGATAGATAGATAGAAGATAGATAGATAGAGTGAAACTCTGAGTATTTTGTCCAAAAATTCTAGTAGCTTATCATGTGATATTTTCTGAATCAAAAATTTCAAGATAATGCATAGGAAATATTGCTTGAAGACCGTGTGGCAACTTCATTTTTATGAAAACACCCTATAGTATATGTGAAATTAGCCAAATATTAAAGTATCTATTATACAGTTGTGCCAGACATAGAAG
Source organism: Dipodomys spectabilis (assembly GCF_019054845.1). Classification (NCBI taxonomy): domain Eukaryota; kingdom Metazoa; phylum Chordata; class Mammalia; order Rodentia; family Heteromyidae; genus Dipodomys; species Dipodomys spectabilis. The sequence goes on from NW_024870683.1 coordinate 20,240,746, forward strand.
TTGAATGTACATTCTAGAAGAATGAAATAGCCATATTACCAATCAGCCTTAAGATAGAGATCCTGGGCTGGGAAGGTAGCTCAGTGGTAGAGTGCTTGCCTTGCATGCATGAGGCCCTGGTTCTATTCCTCAGCACCACATAAGCAGGAAAAAGCTGGAAGTGGCGCTGTGTGGCACTCTAGCACTCTAGTAGCACTCTAGTGGTAGAGTGCTAGCCTTGAGCTAAAGAGCTGAGGGACAGCGCCCAGCCCCAAAGTTCAAGCCCCATGACTGACCAAAAAAAAGATAGAGATGCTAAGGCCCAAGGGTGTACTTAGCATTCATTGAAAGCACAGAGAATTCTTAAAAATGAATTTAGCAAACTAGCAAGATACATCGTCAATGTACAAAAAATAATTGCATTTTTATATAACAATAAATAATCTCAAATGGAATTCCAAACACTATTTCATTTCTAATATAACACCAAAAAGAACAGGAAGCAACCAAGGAAGTTAAAGACTTGTACAAAGAAAGCTACAAAGTATTGCCGAAATAACTTTTTAAACATAAGTAAATGAAGTATTTATAAATATTTATATATTTATATATATATTTATAAATATTTATATATATAAATCTCATGTGCATGCACTAAAAGAGTTAATATTATAAGAAATCATCACTATGCAAGAAAGCCAAAGATTGAATGTAGTTTCCTATAAAAATCTCAATCATGCCAGACGCTGGTGGCTCATGCCTATAATCCTGGCTATTCAGGAGGCTGAGATCTGAGGATAATGGCTCAAAGCCGCCCAGGCAGGAAAAACGGAGAAATTCTTTTTTTTTTTTTGGTTGGTCATGGGGCTTGAACTCTGGGCCTGGGCACTCTACCACTTGAGCCACAGCACCACTTCCTTTTTTTTTTTTTAAACCAAGAAATTCTTATCTCCAATAAACCACCAGAAAACTGGAAGTGGTGCTGTCGGGTGCTAGCCTTGAGCTGAAGAGCCAGGCCCAGAGTTCAAGCCCTATGACCAACAAAAAAAAAAAAAAGGCAGAAAAATCTCAATCATAGCTTTTACAAATATAGACAAACCTATCCTAAATGCATACAGAATCTTGGGGATCTCAAATAACCAAAAAACCAAAATTTGAAAGACAACAAAGCTGGAGGACTCATGTCTTCCGGTTTCAGAACCTACTACAATGCTACAGTCCAAAACAATGTGGAACTGCTAAAAGAACAAATCTTTAATGTTCTCATAAAAAATTTTAACAAGGTGAGGTAATAAATTACTTGATTGAATCCTTCTTCAATCTATGCACAGGGAAATAAAACAAGTGCATGCCTATAATTCCAGTACTCAGGAGACTTGAAGCAGGAGGATCTTAAGTCTGAGGCAAGACTGTACTATATAGCAAGGAGACACTCTATCTTAAAAAAAAAAAAAAAAGAGGAAATAAACTCAATATATGATACACATGATAGACATAAAGACTTAGGGACTAATTTGAGAGCCCCAAAATAAAAACTTTGCCTATATAGTCAATTCTGGGTGGTAGTAGTGGTGGTAGTACAGGACTTTAATTCAGGGTCCTGTGTTCTTTCTGTACTTTTTTGCTCACCACTGATGCTCACTACTTGATTTACCTACAGTTTGGCATTTTGGTGGTTAACTGGAGATGGAGTCTCAATGACTTTTCTACTTGGGCTGACTTTGAACCATGATCCTCCAGGTCTCAGCCCTTTGAGTAGCCAGTTTTACAGGCATGAGCCACCAGTGCCCAGTTCTGGTCAAATATTTTTTTTAAAAGGTTGTCGACAGCATTCTATGGGGTAATGATGGTCTTGTGTAAGAAATAATGCTATAAAAAAAATCTAGATATTCACCTTGAAAAGACAGTTGGACCCTTACCTAACACCATATTAAAAAAAAAAAAAAAAAGAATCAAATAACTAAATGTAAGACCTGAAGTTATACAATTCATAGAAAAACAAAATTGACAGAAACTTCACAGCAAAAGATTTGACAATGACTTGTTGGAAATAACCCCAAAGGCACAGGCAAAAAAAGAAAAAATAGTCAAACTGGATTTCATATAGTTTTTAAATTTTGTGTATCAAAAGAATAAAATATAGCAACTTATAGAATGGGGGAGGGGGAATGGAGGAGAAAACAAACCACTCAGCTAGCTGATAAGGAACTAATATCTAGTACAAAGAGAGAATGCATGAAATGAACCAACTCTTCTAAAACAACCTTTGGAGGCTAAGACAAGGTCAGTTAAGCCCAGGAGTTAGACTAGCTTGAGCAACGCAGTGAGACTCTGTCTCAAATTTTAAAAAAACAAAAACAAAAAACAGTAATGTGTGTAAGAGGGATGGTAGGGGGAAAACAATGGAGGGGGTAACAATGTTCAAGAGGAAGTGTACTCATTACCTCACTCATGTAACTGTAACCCTCTGTATAGTATCTTTACAATTAAAAAAAAAAAAAAAAAAAAAACAGTAATGTGTGTAAGAGAAGAAGGGGTAGAAAGAGCACCAAGAGGCCATGAACACTTCAAAGACATATTACCTCACACCCATTAGGAAGGCTATCAAAATAAAAAAACAGGAAATAAGTATCATTGAGATGTAGAGAAGTTGGAACCCCTTATGCACTGTGGAAGAATGTAAAATAGTTCAGTCACTATGGAAACAGTGTAGCAATCTCTCAAGGATGAAAATTACCATGATGTACCACTGAAAATAAATAAAGGCAGGCACTAGTGGCTCACACCTATAATCCTAGCTACTCAGCTTCTGAGAATTGAAGTTCAAAGCCAGCCTGGGTAGGAATCTTAAGAGACTCTTATCTCCAATAAGCTACTCAGAAAATACCAGAAGTGGTGCTGTGGCTCAAGGAGCAGAGCGTTAGCTTTGAGTACAAAGAGGCTCAGAGACAACATGCAGGCCCTGAGTTCAAGCCCTAGGACTGGCAAATAAACAAATAAATAAATAAATAGTCACTTAACTATATTACTTAAAGAACAGGGCAAATTTTACATCTATTTCACCACCTGTTTTTTGTTGTTGTTTTTTTTTGTACTGGTCTTGGAACTTTAACTGAGAACCTGAGCACTGTTCCTGAGGGGTTTTTTGCTCAAGGATAGCACTCTACCACTGAGGAACAGACTCACTTTTGGCTTTTCAGTAGGTAATTGAAAGTAAGAGGCTCATGGACTTTCCTAACTGGGGATGACTTTGAACTGCCATCCTCAGATCTCAGCCTCCTGGAAAAAGTAGCCAGGGTTGCTGGCATAAGCCATCGGTACCCAGCTCATCATCATTTTTTAAGTGGAAGAAATAATTCATGGAGATAAATTATACTCCAATCTGCCTTCATAGCCGAGTTGGTCATAACTGAAGAGAAGGCCAAGACAGAATACAAGAATTTCCAAGGACAAGCCAGTGCCGGTGGCTCATGCCTGTAACCCTAGCTACTTAGGAGGCTGAGATCTGAGGATCACAGTTCAAAGCCAGCACAGACAGAAAAGTCCAGGAGTCTCTTATCTCCAATGAAACCACTCAGAAAACCAGAAGTGGTGCAATGGCTCTAGTGGTAGAGTGCTAGCCTTGAGCTGAAGAGCTGAGGGACAGCATTCAGGCCCAGAGTTCAAGCCCCATGACCGACAAAAAAAAAAAAAAAAAGAATTTCCAAGTACAAAGACAATCCTGGTGGCAACACAGAGAACTGGATGTAAGACAGACTAGGGGGAGGGAAAAGGTAAAAAGACTACTGTAATAACACAAAAAGTAATGATCTGAATTAATATCAGCATCAAGCAAGATGACATTAAGAACACAAAATCAAGAGGAACTGACCAATGATATCATGTGAGTTTCACGTAAGGGTGGATCAGTTTTTTTATATAAGTGTCTGTTTCTGGTGGCAACATTTTTAGAGAAAACACACACACCACACACACACACAACGTTTGAAAGGAATTACTACCATCCTTATGCAGCAAATGTTCTACAACAATTTTTTAAATTACTTCTGCAACTAAACTGACAATAGAAAAAAAACACTATCATTAATCTTGTTGTGTACATTAACCTCCCTTGCAATTGCCATTAATATATTCTTTCTCTTAAACAGATTATTTGTTCTGGGAAGCTATTTTTCTTTGGAAAATACAAATTACCTGAATATTAGCTGGGAACGTTTCAGCAGCTTGTCGAGAGCGAAGGAGATGGGGAACAATCTTTAATTTGACTCTGGTACTGACTGGGTCTCTTTTCAGCTCTGGCTTCAGAACTGCACCCTGGAGGAAATGCAGTTGATTTTAAGTCCACATTTCAAGATCATCTGTCCACTTTTTGCTCTTAAAACTTACTGAATATTCCAAAAACCTTTCACCATCAACATTTACTATATTAAACAACATTTACTATATTAAAGCAAAGAAATCTAAAAATTATTCCTTATACAAGCAAAAACATTATTTAACTCCTACATAGTTTCATAAATAACATTGTCATGAAAATAATCATACTTTCAAAACACTGCACTCAGGGAGTAGTGCCTCTCACACTTTACATAAATACCTTCGGTATCCATTTTACTAGAAGAGTTGACTCTTGAGCATTCTTCTGCTTTCAATCTACTGTGATGAGTTAAAAAAAAAAAATAGCTTGCATAGATATGTGGTTAGAAAAATGGGGATGATTTTAGCTTTTTCAGGTAATTGTGGACCTTTTGATGCTATTCTGAAAAAATTGTTGCTTAATGATTAGTTGCAAATTGCAGTTTACACCAAACCAGTTGAGCTTTGGCTTACACTATTATACTGAATTCCACTGGTCTGTCTTGTATTTTGGCTGGCCTCCTTAGTTTTTATGATTTTGTAACATCACTGATCATCTGGAAAATACAGCTACATTGGGTAAGCAACTGTTTCTTCATTCAGCACTCCCACACACAGGAAGTAGTCATATCATCACCACTTGCATCAGAAAATGTATTACTAAACTGTTATGCTTCTGTAGTGAAGTCAAATTTCTACAATTCTAACTTTTCCTTGAATGTTCAATTTTCATCATTCCCACAAAATTGTTTCGCTGTCTTTCTTCAAACGTTGACCTCTTGGATGATCTCTTTGGACACACTGTCCAAAAGGGAATGTACTCTTTACCTGATTTAGTTAATCGTAACACCCCCCCCCCCCCCCCGTTCATCACCTTTATAATAACACACACAAAAAAAAGTGACCTCCGCTTTTAGAAAAAATACTTTTCTTTTAGAAAAGATACCTACTAAATTTCTCCTACTAAAAATCTATCTCAATAATCACAGTTTACTTATGTAAATAACCTGCTTCATCAGGATGTTATTAAACTGAATTCTGTTCTCATTTTGTCCTTTCCCCATCATCTTTTCCCTTCCTTCCAGTCACTCTCATTCATTCACTCATTTACTCATTCAGCCTCCCTGAATTGAGCAGGTGCTGATGAAGACCATAATGGCTGCTAGTGATGAAGATTTGTTTTGGTACTAGAGGTTGAAATCAGGGCTTCATGTTTGTTAGACAGGCACTATACTACATGAACTGTGAATCCATCCAGAATTGAGTCAGTTTTTGGTAAGGATCTTAGCAGGTACATCTACTGTTGCTTATGTTAATTTCAATGCAAATACCAACTAGTAATTTTTAAAAGAAAAAGAAATGTCTGCTTTTGCAGATCTACCTAAAAAGTTGAATCATAGTTTGAGAACCACTAACCTAATCTAACTTCATTTTTTACACAAACAGAAGGGCCAGGGAAGTTTTCCAATTAGCCAAACTTATCTTTCCAACATATTCATGTGCAGCCATTAAGGGATAGATTTTAATTCACCTTAGACTAGCAAAGCTTAAAGATAGTATTTCATAATTAAAGCATTTCATCTTAAATCAAAACAACTAGGAAAAATAGGATAAAATGGGACATGTCTATAATCTCAGCACTCAAGGTCTTGGCCAAGATTTCAAGTCCCAAGACAGCTTGGGCTACAAAGTAAGACCTTGTCTCAAAAAAAAACCTAGGAGAAAATGTACAAATAAAGACAGCTTATATCAACAAAATTCTTTTTATGCTGATTGAAAAACCTACCTCTTTTGTCTTCAATGGTATATCTCCAAGGTATACCTTGTACATCTTATTAATGATGGCAGGATTATTCCAGTCAATTAAGCTATGGAAAATTTCAATATCAGTTATTAAAATTATTTTTTCATTCCATTTCAATGGTTTAAAAAAACATAACCCAATACTCATCAAAAGAAAATGTCAGAAACACCCAAATGAGATTGGTAATTAGCACTGCAGAAGAGAAAAAAAATAAAGGGGTCTAATGTCTATCAAAGTCACTTTAGAAAAATGCAAATCACTATTCAACCTTGCTGCAACAGATTATTGTATCCAATGGCCCAACTGTGATAGCACACAAGAAAACTGGATACTGTTTCTACCAATGAGCTCTCAGGACCAACACCCCAGAGCAGCTCAATGAAAAGAGCAATACAGTCCTTAATTCAAAAAGCCCTGGGGCAGACGATGATTGCTTAACAATTGGAAATTCAAAAGTGGTTGAAGTACAAAAACATTTTTATCCTTTAAAGTCATATCCTAGGAAGTTTTAAACCACTGTTGTTCTCTAATATTATGCCATTTGACTCTCAGTGTCCCTCTCTCCCTTATCTGCCAGCACCAGATTTATTACTATGTGGGCACCATAAAATTAATTAAGATATAAGGTGATTATTCTTACACATAGTAGACCCATTCAAAACATTTTACAAATCCAGCAATCATGCAATGCTTCGTTTCACTGGAGCTAAGATTTCCCCATATAGCCCTTTTGACATTGGTTCTGCTTTCATGTAGATATACACACAATGGGATAGCCACATAATGTCATCAACTAGCTTTTTATCTCTAAAAATGTTACATTATTTTTATGGGAAAATGCACATATTTTTAAATTTATAAAAGCCCTAAGCAACAAATATGCATGTCCCAATAAACAAATGCATGGTATGGTATGAAGAATAGGGTTAGGGCTGGGAAGGTAGCTCAGTGGTAGAGCGCTTGCCTTGCATGCATGAGGCCCTGGGCTCGATTCCTCAGCACCACATAAGCAGAAAAATAAAAGGCACAAAGTGGCACTGTGGCTCAAGTAGTAGAGTGCTAGCCTTGAGCTTAAGAGCTGAGGGACAACGCCCAGGCCCAGAGTTCTGGCCCCACGACCGGACCCAAAAGAAGAAAGAAAGAAAGAACGAAAGAAAGAAAGAAAGAAAGAACAAACGAACGAAAGAAAGAAAGAAAGAAAGAAAGAAAGAAAGAAAGAAAGAAAGAAAGAAAGAAAGAAAGAAAGAAAAATTAAGAAAGAAAGAAAGAATAGGGCCAGCTCAAACACAAGAAGTCTTGAAGGAAGAATGTTCTGATACTTCAAAATCAAATCAGTGAAAAACATCCAAAGTACTTCAGCTATAAAAAGGAATTTGGGGGCTGGGGAGAAGGGGTGTGGGAGGAATGTTAAATAAACATACTCTAATTGTGTTAGGAAAAGCTAAGCCAACAAGAGGCATGAACAGAATGAAGCTGCCTCTAAGTGACAACCTATGTGTCATCTAGTGGTAGGATATACCCAACCACTACCAGCACCCATTCACATATTTTAACAAGCAAGCTAATATCTCATGAAGTTAATTCCTTATTTTATTACAACTAGTTGTAGTGGTTTAGAGAGCGAAAACTGCAATACGTGCAATCTTTACAAAGTTATATTCCACTGTTTTCTAGCTGACAAAAGCATTAAAATAAATTTGAAGCTAGACCCCAATGGGTGCCCAAACAGTTTTTCTTCTTTGTCTTAAACAGAATTCTGTTCTTCAGTACACTTGATTTATTTCAAACTAGGTATACTTCATAATCTCTTAAACGGAATATCTTATTTCTTAAGATACTGAAAAGAACAAATAAGTGTGAAGCTTTTAGAAATCTGGCCCTTGGGCTGGGAAGGTGGCTCAGTGGTAGAGTGCTTGCCTTGCATGCATGAGGCTCTGGGCTCGATTCCTAAGCACCACATAAGCAGAAAAAGCCAGAAGTGGCGCTGTGGCTCAAGTGGTAGAGTGCGAGCCTTGAGCTGAAGAGCTGAGGGATAGCGACCAGGCCCAGAGTTCAGGCCCCATGACTGGCAAAAAAAAAAAAAACACTTGATTTATTTCAAACTAGGTATACTTCATAATCTCTTAAACGGAATATCTTATTTCTTAAGATACTGAAAAGAACAAATAAGTGTGAAGCTTTTAGAAATCTGGCCCTGTCAGCTCACAAGCTTGGTAAGGAGGAAGTTACCTTTGTTTGCTTTTTAATTCCAGGTCTGCTGCTGTTGCCACACTGTGGCGTGTATCACTAGAAGCAATCACGAGGTGGAGAACAGCCTCGAGTTCAGGCACCTGTTCAGCTTCTAAGAATTTCACTATGCCCAATTTGCACTGCAGATGAATGAAGGAAAGAAGAAAAAGTGGTCAGGAACACAAGCAACACCCACTGAAAGTACTGCTTAACATATCAATATGGTCATAAACCAAGGATGAATGTAACAACAGTAGCAGCTTTTATTTGGGCTCACAATGTGCCAGAAACTGCACTAAGCCATGTATATTTATTAGTTCACTTGACTCTCACAACCTATTAGGTAAAAATTATTATATACATTTCTTTCAGATGAGAAAACTGAGATTAAAACGCATAGTAAGTGATGGAAGCAAAGCAAGATCAACTCCAAGTCTCTCCCCACAAAACTATTCAAATACAAAGCCTCCCAGAGGAGGTTACATAACTCCCTGGTAATGTAGCCATGAGATCTCTATAGTCTACAGGTAAGAGGGCAGTACACCAACAGTAAAGTACCCTAAGGATATTTGCAACAATTCAAAATAACCTAATGATTCATATTCTAGAGAGCTTTACTCTGTTATTCAAATTCTATCTGCTAAATGCTTAGGTGCTAAAAACAAATGATTTTCAAACATTTTCAATTCTACTCAATCCAAGTACAATTCTAGCCAAACAGTATTTGATCTAACTAACTGAAATGAAACAGACTAAAAATAGATTCTGGTTAGAATTTCATGTAATGTGAACAAGCTACTAATTTCAATACAAATCATTCTAGGATAAAATTATAAGTCTATCTCCTGTTTTAGATGAGTTACATAATCCTTCTTACATGGATGAACTGGGACTAATGGGATTTAATTATTAAATATGAAAAGAAACAATTTTAAATGGTATAATGGATTATAACGAGGCCTGTTTTCTCTCAACTGCTCAACACAACTCTTATTGTAACAAAAACTAGTTTAAAAAAGCTGTAAAAAGGACAGTTATAGAAATACACAAAGATATGTTTTTTAAATATGTAAAGGAAAACTGAAAATGACACATATCCATCAACAAAAGACTAGTTTAAAATATTCGAATTAAATTTCACACAAACTTTGAAAAGGATAAAATTTTTAAATCTTGAAAGACTATGAAATGAAAAAAGTACAAATAACTGACAAGTAAAAATGCATTATGTAAAACTGCATACACACACATACATGTAGAAAGCAAGGTTTATAAGAACAAACCTTGGTGACAAGCAATTTTCATTTCCATTATACTTTTTTCCTCTTTGCAGTGCAAGGGATGGAATTCAGAGGCCTGCATACACCAGGCACTAGGCTGGGGAGCCACACCCTAGCCATTATCTTATTGAGGATTTAAACTTTCCTCTTTTTTTTTTTTCCAGGAAAAACAAGGGAAGGGGGCTTTTATTTACAAGAAAAGATCTAAAACAAACAATACTTCAAGCTTAGAAGTAAACAGCTCTCATTTTTTAAACTAAAGTGTTTGTTCCCTCAATAGCTTACAAAACTGACAAAATACATACAGAGGCCCTATTACTTCAGCAAATAATGACCAAGATAAGATTACAAGTAAACATTGACAATTACTCTCCAACATTCACAGTTTTTAACCCTAGACATTCTGGTAACTGAAATGAAACCTTGGTGACTCCTAAGCCTTGGTGACTCCTAAAACCTAAAAGTCATTTTGGAATGGGATTAACATCAACCTCACTGGGTTGCTGTGAGAATTCAAAGAGGTGATAGATATACTCAAAGTACTCAGTATAGTTGCTGTCACAAATCACACTCAGTAAAGAGTAGCTTCTATTAGTATTTACCTGACTTATATCATAGTTTAAGAAAGAATTTTTTAAGTGTGCAAAACATGAAAAAGTAAATCCAACCAATTATAACCCTCACTGAATAAAACGTTCTATAAATCTGTGAGCAGCACAAGTGGCCCACTTGACCCTTCCCTCTCCTGGGAACACTGTTTTGATCAATGGTCACTTACATTCCCAAAAGAAAAAGGATCAAATCATTGAGACTGCCATGGAGAAATAAAGGAAGGATTAGAAGACTAACCCATGTTGCTTGAATTCCAAAATAATTACATACTGATCACATGTGTTCTTCCCTGAGGTGCCTGATGACACAAGACACAGTGAGGCACCTTCTCTGTAGAGCACCAGTCATTTTAAAAGCTGCTCAGAGAACATCTGTGTCCTGTTTAAATCCAGAATAAAATTCTTAATTCCAATTTTTAAATCCCCAGGAAGAAATATAAAAGGGAGTCATGCTTTTCCCCCACATTGTCACTTCTGAAGTACAGAGGTTCCTCACTTTACCCAAAATACACAGCCCTAAAAAGTTGAATGATGTCAGATACATTGTATTTTAACCATACTAAAGGAGCTAATTATTAATCCTCCAATTAAAAACTACAATATTAAAACTTAAATATAGTCAACTTATAAGCTGGTTGTGCTTAATACTTGAAATATGTCAGCAATGTCAGCAAACCTTAAGAGCATTTCCCACTCCTCCCTTTCCCTAGGGCTTTCACAAGTAAATGTCATGATGAAAAGAACACATTACATCAATTGCTCCTTTCAAGCAGCCTGAACATCCTGAAATTATATTACACATGCTTCCAGGAACTTCACAGGGGCAAGTCCCATGATGAGCAAACAGTGCGGGATACCTGCTCCAGCTGTTCAGGTGTCCATGGGTTATCACCAATAACACGTTTAGCTGCATAAAAGCTCATTCCTGGGGGAGGCTGTGGGATACCAGAACCTCCCCCACTGTTTGAAGAAGAACTCTGTGCTGATGATGAGTTTTGGCGGCTCTGGGTTTCATTTAACACATATCTGGAAAGGAAATAGAAGGTTTAACTCTCTGGGGGGAAGAAAAAAGACACATTTGCGTATGTATATGCAACACATTACATGAAACATTCAATTACATATTGTCTCCTACAGTATTTTGTCAGTCATGGGGCCTGAACTCTGAGCACTGTCCCTCAGCTCTTCAGCTCAAGGCTAGCGCACGACCACTTGAGCCACAGTGCCACTTCCGGGTTTTTCTGCTTACGTGGTATTGAGGAACCAGGGCCTCATGAATGCAAGGCAAGCACTCTACCACTAAGCCATCTTCCCAGCCCTCCTACAATATTTTTTTTAAGAGTACCTAAAATAAAAATTTTATCATGAAGAACAGTAAGGGTATATTTTTTAAAGTTATCTTTACCTTTAGCAAATTAACCCGAAGAATATATCACCCAAGAATATAACAGTTATCAATCAGCTACAGCAGTTATCAACAATGAGTCTAAATATTTGGTTACTCTCAATCTACCAGTTATTGCTCTATGAGTCACTATGGGCTCAGTATTTAGAGTGATAAATACAGAGACAGGTTTGTTAACTGCCTTGGTAGGGAAGAGGAAAGGAGAGTCACTAGTGTTCAGTACCTGAAACTGTATTTTCATTACTTCTATTAAGTTATCATTCATTTTCAATTCTCCCACTTTCTCCTAATATCTCTAGTAGAAAACACACTGAAACCTCCTATACAGTCACCTACTACACAAGTAAATAACACAAAAAGTGAGGGGAAAAAACGGGGCAATGAGAAAAAGTCAAAAAAGATAACCATCAGTTTTTTTCAATACACCAAAGCCTTTTATTCCTTGTTATTAATTATTCTACTTATTTTTAAGATTTATAGAATATAAATAAGTTCTCTAGGCTGGATACAGAGGTTCATACTTATAATTCCAGCTGCTTAGGAAGTGGAAATAAGAATACAGTTCAAAACAAGACAAAAATGTGAGGTGAACCCTACCTCAAAGAACAAGCCAGATCCAAGTGTCTGTAACCCTAGCCACTCAGGAGACTGAGATTTGAGAACTGATGTTCGGAGACAGCCTAGGCAGGAAGGTCTGTAAGATTCCTATCTCCAATTAACCACCAAAAAGGTGAAAGTGGAGATGTAGCTCAAGTGCTGTAGCACTACAGCCTTGAGTGAAAAAGCTAAGAAACAGTGCCTAGGTGCTGAGTTCAAGCCCCAGTACACGCGCACGCGCGCACACACACATACACACACATACACATGCATAAACACAAAACCACACATGTGGTGGAACAAGTCTGTAATCTCAGCTAGATAGGAAGCATATAGGTAGAATTCAGTCCAAGATCATAAGATCCTATCTGATCTTTTTTTTGGGAGGAAGGGGTGGTCAGTTGTGGGGCTTAAACTCTAGGCCTGTGTGCTGTCTCTGAGCTCTTCAGCTCAGCTAGCACTCTACCACTTGAGCCACAGTGCCACTTCCAGCCTTTTCTGTTCATATGCTGCTGAGGAATCGAACCCAGGACCTCATACATGTGAGGCAAGCACTCTACAGTTGAGCCACCTTCCCAGCATAAGATTCTATCTGAAAACCAACTAAAGCAAGTGGGCTAAGGAAGTGGCTTAGCAGTAAAGTGCCTCCCTAAGTTCAAACTACAGTACCAAAACAAAAGAAATTCTCTAGTAAATTCATTTTGATCCAATTAAATTAGTATTCCTCAGGTAAAAAGGAAAATATAAATATTAACCTACATCACTCAACTCTAAAATGTTATGCTAATAAGTACCATTTTCATAATAGACATTAAGATATAAAGAAAGTTAAAGAAACAACTTGGAACCTAGTGGGAGGATCATTTAGTTAACATCATTTTTATGACAAATTCAGTCAATTCCCTAATGTACTTTTTTTTTTTTGGTACTGGTCCTAGGACTTGAATTCATGACCTAGTCACTGCCCTGAGCTCTTTTTGCTCTAAGTAAGCACTCTTACCACTTCAGTCACAGTTCCATTTCCAGCTATTTGTTAGTCAATTGGAGATGAGAGTCACACAGACATTCCTGCCAGGCTGGCATCAAACTGTAACCCTCATATTTCAGCCTCCTTAGTAGCTAGGATTACAGACATGGATGTCAATGCCTGACTCCAAATACACCTTTTTTTTAAAAATCTGTTTAAAAGAATTCCTTTTGTATTTTTACATACATGAGGCAACTTGTCATTGGTAAGGAAATGTGAGCAATCACATTGTTTTCCTAAGTAAAATTTGGATTTCAAGGCTTATTTGCCAATGTCATTAACACCTGTCAATTCCAGCTGTCTTATATATGCCACATATAAAAGGAGGTATTCATTCATTTCTAAACTATAGAAATACTGTTGGCTAATCAACCAACTAACAAGTTCTGAACATGTAACACTCTGTAAACTATCATCCTGTTTTAGGTAGTACAAGATTTGAGACTGCCTTTCACAGCTAGTTGATACAATAACAACAGGACACAAGGGAAACCATTTTCTATGTTATCAGATACAAAGAAACACAGAAAACTATAATATAACAGAGGCTATGAAAGCTCATGTCTCTTTTATTTTTCTGTTTACAATTTTCTTTTTTTTCCCCTTCTGGTATTTTTTTTAATGTTTCTACTCTTTGTGGTGAATAATAAGTGTTTGAGACCCAGAGTCACAAGTTACCAAATGACAGGAGCAGGAAGAGCACAAAATGGAGAGGAAAGGAATCAAGACATTCTGACCTCTCTTGACTGTATATGGAGGGGGAGAAAATATGCAGCGAAGTTGACTGTGTATGTACACAAGAGCAATCAGGGGAAAAAATGATGAAAGCAGCACTCTAGAAAACCACCCCTGCAGGGCACCAGTGACTCATACCTGTCATCCTAGCTACTCAGAAGGCTGAGATCTGAGGACCATGGTTCAAAGCCACCCTGGACAAGAAATTCTGTGACTTTTTTTTTTTTTGGGGGGGGGGGTCCGGTCGTGGGGCCTGAACTCTGGGCCTGGGCGCTGTCCCTCAGCTCTTCAGCTCAAGGCTAGCACTCTACCACTTGAGCCACAGGGCCACTTCCAGCTTTTTTTTTTTTTCTGCTTATGTGGTGCTGAGCAATCGAACTCAGGGCCTCATGCATACAAGGCAAGCTCTCTACCACTGAGCCACCTTCCCAGCCCAGTCTGTGAGACTCTTATCTCCAATAAACCACCAGAAAAACCAGAAGTGGCACTGTGGCTCAAGTGGTAGAGCGCTAGCCTGGAGCTGAAGAGCTGAGGGACAGCACCAGGCCCAGAGTTTAAGCCCCAGGACAAAAAAAAAGAAAAGAAAAGACAAGAAAAGAAAAGAAAAAGAAAACCACCCCTGGCAGCAGGACAAAAGACCTAAACAGCAAATCACAATCTGGGCACTAAGCCAGATTCAAAAGTCAAACAGAGTACATCCTGACTACAAGGGGCTGACAGTCTACTACTGGAAACAGAAATGTCAACAATGTGAAAAAAAAAAAAACCCACAGTGCCATACAGGTAGGTGTTTTGCCATATGGAGATTGTAATACAATTATATCTGCCTAGGGCAAGAAAATTCAAAGACAGAAGTGACCTCTAAGTCAAAGATGTTCTTCAAAGTAACCTTCTGTAATTTACTTCCTTTCTGAATTTCTTTCCTTCTGTTCCATAGAGGAGCATTTTAAGCAGAAAGAAAAGCATTCTTTTTAAAAATAAGGCAAGGACAGATAAAAATGCATGAAATATATGTGTGTATTTAATAGTTAGAAAATGAGAAGTCAATACATTTAAGATGTGACATGATTAAGATTTTTGTTTTAAAAATCAGGAAACTCTGCTAGGCACTGGTGGCTCATGCCTGCAATTCTATTCGGCAGGCTGAGATCTGAGGACCACAGTTTGAAGCCAACCAGGGCAGGAAAAGTCCATGAGCCTCTCATCTTCAATTAACTACAAAAAGCCAGAAATGCAGCTCAAGTAGTAGAGTATTATCCTTGAGCAAAAAAGAGTACAAAGACAGGAAACTCTATAACAGTATAGAGAGGTTGATGAAAGATGAGAAAGGCATTTTGACAAACATTGGACAGAGTAGAGGAAGCAGTAGGAATGGTTTCAGAACATCAAGAAAGATGGAACTGATATTGTAGAAGGAACAGAAAATCTGCAGACAACTGATAATTATACAACAAGGTGACTAGGAAAAGCATCAGAGCATCAATAATCACTTAAAAAGTGCTTGGACCATGTGAGTATAAAATCAATTCCACATCTAGAAGGCCAAAAAGCACTGGAGCTGGAATTTATAGGACAATGGGCAGCAATAAACACTCTGAGAAGCACCCATTTACAAGTGAAATCTGTATCATTTAAAATAACACCTACTTTCTACTTAATAAACACAGTCAAGAACAAGTTGCTTAGTTTTTCTTTATTTTTTCACTCACCCATAAGGCATAAGAAGAACATCCAGCATGAAGTCCAAAAGCAGCTGCACAGTCTTTGGTTTCTCAGCAAGATTAAACGGAGAAGCTGATTTTGATGATTCAACAGGGTATTTCATGTGAAAAAGGGTTGGTATTAAAAGATGCATTAAGCTGAAAAAATAATTACATTTATTGCAACTACTTTTTTAAAATATGGTTTTTATATAACAAAACAAAAATCACAACAAAACTTGGCAGTTCTAACAGAAATCATTCATTTGCAACATCATTCATGTACAGTCTTAATCTAGAATTTGCTTTGATCGCTTTCATCTTGAATGTCCACAAAACAAGCTTAGTGTTAACCTCTAAAATGATCTAAAGAGGTTTTATATTAAATCTTACGTAAAGCTCAACATGTCCTTTCAATAAAAATTTTCTTTCCCACAATTACAATAAAGTTATTGTAAATTCAGTTGCTTAAATCAATATCTTGAGAATAGTATTAAAATGTCTACTTTGTGACTTTGAGTAACATAGTTTCAACAGTTCCTTCCACTAACACATTTTTTTGGTGGTGGTGGTGGTGGTCATCGTGCAGTTTGAACTCAGGGACTGAGTGCTGTCCATGAGATCTTTCACTCAAGGCTAGCTAGCGCTCTTTGGTTTTCTGGTGGTTAATTGGAGATAAGAGTCTCAAGGGGACTTTTCTATCCCGGCTGGCTGTGAACTATGAACCTCAGATCCCAGCCAGCCTGGGCAGGAAAGGCCTTGAGACTGTTTTCTCCAATTAAATACCAGAAAACTGAAAGTGGCAATGTGGCTCAAAGTGGTAGAACCTTGAATGAAAAAGCTCTGGGACAGTGCCCAGGTCCTGAGTTCAAGCCCCAAAATTGGCACCAAAAAAAAGAAAAAGGAAAGAAAGAAGAAAGGAAGGGAAAGGGGAGGGGAGGGAGGGAGGGAGGGAGGGAGGAAGGGGAAGGGGAAGGAGTACTGGACACTTACATGGACACATTAAATTGTAACCCCCTTGTACAACCTTTCAAAACTCAAATAAATGCATAAAAAATGCATGTAGTAACTCAGTGGTACCACAGGTATCAACCACTTCTTAGCTGAGTTCAAACTTTCCCATTTGTCAAGTGAAATCAAATGTGAATTTGCATTTAAAAGTGAATAAAATGGAAGGAGGGAGAATGATGAAAATAGCAACATCTATCAAGATGCATTATATTCATAAATTAATTTGATAAATGGTAACTCCTCTGTATAGCTAAAGATTTTTAAAAATACAATTAAAAAAAGAGAGAGAGAGACAGTTGTTGACTCTTGCAGGTAGAAAATAAGGTAGCTGAGTGAACCATACCTGTCCTGTTGTGGCTGAGGCTTCCCTTCCATGGCAGTAAGAAGTGTAGGGGCCAGTTCGCATTGTTTTTCTACTGGCAGGCGAGGATAGCCCATCTTAACATAAATTATAGTAAAATTCTAATACAAAAAGAGAAAAGTGAGGGTATAATTTCAACAGACATATTTACTAGTAGGGAAGTATAGTTATAAGAAAAACACTGAAAACATGAATCATCTTCACCCCAGGTGAGGATGGTTTTAACCAACTACTATATCGCAGAGAAAGAACAAATCAACCTACACACACTGCTCACTTTAAGATGGGCAAAGACAACTCAACTTAATGCACTTATATATGCAATTATCTATCACTAAGAAGAAAAAAATGCCCACTTAACCTATCTAAACTTACATGATACATGTTATAGATCTCCCAATCTGATCTATCTGTTAATTCTTACAAGCTAGGAGACCACATGTTAACCATTCCTAAACTGCCATTTCCCTATAGGTCAATTACTAAAACAACCTGAGAATACTACAACACTTTGTGGTTCCTCACTGCAATAATTCAGCAGTGAGTGATGAATAAGGGAAGCTAAGTACTGTGGGTGTATTCTAACTCCTCTCCCTACCCCACCCCCACCCTTGAAAGCAAATCTGAATTAACACATAAGATAAGATTTGCTTTTCTGAAGGATTCTTCACTAAAATGAACAGACTGCATAAGATTATCACTTCAAATACCAACTACTTGGCATATCTGTTGGCACATGGTATTTCTATTTGCTGAAAGGAAGGGACATCTGTAATGGATCTCTGTGAACAGAACACAGTCACATACAAGATGTCTAAACCACTAACTGCTTCCAAGAGTTTTATGACTCTTAATGTTAAGTAAGATTCAATACATTCTGCCTCAATGCCAAGAACTGCAAAGACCAGGAGGAAAAATGTTACCTGTCTTCACAAGGCAGGGACAATTTTTACATTTCATTTTCATGAAAACAATGTCTTAACAGGAATACTGAGCAGCCTCAGAGCTGCTTCACTTTTGAAAGGGTATCTTTCTCAATACACACATCAGAGACTCAGAAGCTGTTTTCTTCTCTCAAGCCTTCATGTCTTTTTGCCATTTTACTCCTTTTTTCTTCTATCATCCTTTATCCATGCCTATGCCTTTCTTTCTCTAATCAAACTAGTCTCATATAATCCCTTACTAAAAATTATCCTCATTAAACTTTACTTTTTAACTGATACATAAGAATATAAAAATACACATATTAGTGAGGTAATGTTTCATTATATGGACATTGTGTGTAATGGTTATTTTACATTAAACATTATTGTTTCACTTATCCTTTTTATGGTTGAACCCTCAAAATACTTTCCTCGAACTTTTTGCAGGCTTGTTTTTTTGTTATTATTGTGCTGCTTTGTTTTGGCTTTTGTTGTTGTGGTTGGAGATAAAGTCTTGCTATGCTATCCAGGCTGGTTTGGAACTCCTGAGTTTAAGTAATCCTACTGCCTCAATGATTCAAGTGTCACAGCTGGCACCTCAAGCTTTGGTAAACGCAAAGTGCATTATTGCACCTCACTCTCCTGTGCAATATTATATTGTTAAATGTACTCTACCCTACTGTGTAACAGAACAGCAGAAATTCTTGCCTCTCTCTAAATGTAATTTAGTATCCACTAGTGAACTTTTTCCCATTCCTCTTCTTCTATTCTCTGCAGCCTCTAGTATCTACTACTTACTTTCAATTTCTAGAAAATCAACTTTTTTATGAGATCATTCTTTTTCATATCAACACAGCTGACAAGTCACTTCACGAGCATTTCTTTGTCTAATGTAAACAGCTATTTATTACCCTGCTCCTACCACTTCCTTTAAAGCAGTATTTCCTTGGGATCAGAACTTAAATGGTATATCACTTTAAAAAAAAAATCTCCGGGCTGGGAAGGTGGCTCAGTGGTAGAGCGCTCACCTTGCATGCTTAAGGCCCTGGGTTCGATTCCTTAGCACCACATAAGCAGGAAAAAAAAAGCCGGAAGTGGCGCTGTGGCTCAAGTGGTAGAGCGCTAGCCTTGAGGTGAAGAGCTGAGGGACAGCGCCCAGGCCCAGAGTTCAGGCCCCACGACTGGACCCCCCCAAAAAAAAAATCTCATATTTTTACTAATAAGTAGTCCCAGATAAAATTATTTGGTGGCACTGATTAAACATTAAGAAAACTTACTGTAAGTCAGAAAAATATTACAAAACAACACTCACTGTGACAAAGGAAACTGCAGCAGGATCCTGGTACTGAACCAACAATGTCTCTACTGGGAGTTGAATTTTGGGGCGGCTTTTTATACGCTTATTCAAGTGAACCAGTAGCTCCATTACCTAAAATAGAGTCAGAGTTATCATCATATCTTAAAAACAAATTCACTTCTCAGATAATATTTATTTTAGTCACTTATAGCTGCCTTATTCTTTCTTCTTGTTTGTTAATGTTTGTCTATACTGGGGTTTGAACTCAGAGCCTTGAGTTTGCTAGATAAGTAATCTACATTTGAGCCCTGCCTCCAGCGCTTTTTGCTTTAGATTGTGTTTCAGATAGGGTCTTTCTTAGACTTTTGTCCAGGCCAATTTTGGACCACAATCCTCTATCTCCACCACCTGAGTAGCTGAAATTACAGACATGTATCACCACCCTCTTATTCTTTTAAAGAACATAAAATCTCACATGTCAGAAAAATAGTTCAAAGTATGAGTCTTGTAATACATCATTATACAATAAAATAAATACACACACATACACACATATTGATCTTGCACCAATATTTTATGTGCTAAGAGAGAAGAAACTGAGCACTGAGAAAGATTTTGGTGGTGGTGGTGGTCATGGGGATTGAACTCAGGGCCTGGCACTGTCCCTAAGCTCTTCTGATCAAGGTTAGCACTCTAATACTTTGAGCCACAGTGCTTCCAGTTTTCTGGCAGTTAAGTAGAGATAAGAGTCTCATGGACTTTCCTGCCTGGGCTGGCTTTGAACCATAATCCTCAGAACTCAGCCTCCTGAGTAGCTAGAATTATAGGCATGAGCCACCAGCACCCAGTGTGAGAAAGATTCTTTAAACTTTCACTTATGCAAGAATCAAGACTTAAGACAACTATTCTGGGAGATCAAGCATATACTATTTTCTATCTGTGTGTGTGTGTGTGTGTGTGAGAGAGAGAGAGAGAGAGGGAGAAAGAGAGAGAGAGAAAGAGAGAGAGAGAGCGTGTATGTGTATGTGTGTATGTATGTATTCTGGTACTGAGGCTTGAACTCAGGGCCAGGCGCTAACCATTATTTTCACTCAAGGCTGGCACTCTCCACTTAAGCCACAACTCATTTCTAGCTTTTGTTCGGGGGAGAGGAGAGAGGGGGTAGTTAATTGGAGATAAAGAGTATTACGGACTTATCCTGCCCAAGCTGGCTTTGAACCATGATCCTCAGATCTCAGCCTCGTAAGTAGCTAGAATTATAGACATAATAACTTCTACCATTTTAAAATGTGTTCTGTAGCCTGTAAAAGTAACAACAAAAGTTCAAAGGAATGTGCTTAGTATGTGCTTAGCATGTGCAAAGTTCTGCAGTTTCATCCTAAGCACCAAAGAAAAACAATTTTAAAGGCCATAATTTTAACATACTTGATCTCAGACCAGAATGCGATAAAACTAGGCAAATTCTATGCCAAATATTTCTAGCTAAAAATAATGCTCTTATAATTACTAATTAACTCAAAAAATGAAACTAAACTGCATATCAATATAATTATAGGGAATAAGCAAACTAATAATCAAAGGCAAATTGATAAACTGAAGCTGTTGCTGGCTCTGAGCTTTTCAAACAAATACCATCTTTTTTAAAAAAGTATTTAAACTGACAGCCAACTCTACATTTTGAAGTTTATAGTTGATATCTTCCTTAAACAAGTTCATTTATCACTCCAAACCTCAGTTTCATCCATAAAATGTGAAAAAGATTTACCTCACAGTATCATGTAAAAATAACTCTGTAGCGTTTTCTTGACAGAAAGTAACTATTACTATTATTATACAAATAATAAGTGTATCATAATTATTGCTATTATGTAAATAGTAATAATGAGTAGAAATAATTTGAATAAAAGTAGAAATAATACACTTAACAAAAGGAAAATTAAGCTGGGTGCCAGTGCTCATGCCTGTAATCAAAGACAGCCTAGGCAAGAAAGTCTGTGAGACTCTTATCTCCAATTAACCACCAGAAAACTGGAAGTGGTGCTGTGGCTCAAGTGGTAGAGCGCCAGCCTTGAACTAAAGAGCTAAGGGAGAGCGCCCAGGCCCAGAGTTCAAGACCCACGACCCACCAAAAAAAAAAAGGAAAATTAACATGAAAGTTGGTTTGCAGCCAGGCACCGGTGGCTCACGCCTGTAATCCTAGCTACTCAAGAGGCTGAGATCTGAGTATAGCAGTTCAAAGCCAGCCTGGGCAGGAAAATCCATGAGACTCTTATCTCCAATTAACCACCAGAAAACTGGAAGTGGTGCTGTGGCTTAAGTGGTAGAGCGCTTGCCTTGAGTTGAAGAGCTGAGGGATAGTGCCAAACCCAGCATTCAAGCCCCATAACCGACAAAAAAAAAAAAAAAGAAAAGAAAAGAAAAAGAAGAAAAAGTTGGTTTGCCTTTCAAAATGCCATAAGAAAAGCTTAAACCTGGCTCAGTGATAGCATTTTAAAGATCCTAGGCCAACACCTAATACCAAAAAAGAAAAATAAATAAATCTTTGATAGTATTAATAAAATTGGAGACAGGGAACAAGAATAGATTTTCTCCATTAGGAACAAAGAATAAAATAAAAAGAAAGGATATATAATCTAAAATGTAAAAATGATTAGCCAGGGGCTGGGAAGGTGGCTCAGTGGTAGAGTGCTTGCCTTGCATGCCTGAGGCCCTGGGTTCGATTCCTCAGCACCACATAAGCAAAAAGAAAAAAACCGGAAGTGGCGCTGTGGCTCAAGTGGTAGAGCGCTAGCCTTGAGCTGAAGAGCTTAGGGATAGCGCCCAGGCCCAGAGTTCAGGGCCCATGACCGGACCCAAAAAAAAAATGATTAGCCAGGCACCAATGGCTCACCCCTATAATCCTAGCTACTCAGGAGGCTGAGATCTGAGGATCACGGTTCAAAGCCAGCCTGTGCAGGAAAGTCTGTGAGACTCTTATCTCCAATAAACTACCGAAAAGGCAAGAAATGGTGCTGTGATTCAAGTGGTAGAACACTAGCCTTGGTCAAAAAAAGCTCAGGAACAGTACCCAGGCCCTGAGACCATCACAGGACCAGCAAAAAAAAAAGATGATCACAGATTGTTTTCTAAAAAATACAAAGAAACAAAATATTCTAAAAAAAGCAAATGAGTTTAAAAATCAATACCCACTGAAATTAGGACTCACATAATGATTCATATATGAATCAATGTGGGGAGGCAGGAGAGGGTAAAGGAGGATGCATCTGGTCAAAGAAATTTATTTGCATATATGAAAATAGAACAATGAAATTTGTTGATACAGTTTGGGGAAGTAGAGGAAAACAACAGGATGAATTTGATCGCAATTACAGAATATGCACGCATGGGAAGTGTCACAACTTGTATAATTAATAAATGCTAAAAGAAAAATCATTTTTAAAAAGATGAAAAAAAATACTCAGCCTGAACTAGTAAGAGATTCTCTGTCTCCTGGCTTCTACTGTGGGTCTGCATCCCACGTATCTCCAGCAGCCTGAGCCACTGTGCCACTGCCTCCCATTCCCTTTCACATTGGTACCACTGACTCCTGGGTTCCTCCTACCTGTCTTCCTCTCATCCACTGAACACATTATGATGGATTTCTGAGTTCCCTGAAGGCACCACACTCAGTCTCAGCTCAAAACCCCCGTACCCAGACTCTGACTTTAATGGTCTTCCTTACCTCTCAGCCTTGCTGGTTACTGAATGCCATCCTACCAACAGTCTAAAGCATATCCCCAGATATGTTCTTTCATTGAATCCTTTCTTTTTCTATTTTAGCAAGAATCATAAATCGTAACTATGTACTATTTACCTGATTGGTTAACACCAATCTCCCCCCCAAAAGAGTTGCTTTCACTCACCAACGCATGCCTAACAGTCAAGGTTATTAATAGTAAGTAACCGGACTAGTAAAACTAAATAGATATCAACTCATGAAGAGCCTTTTAGACCTTGCTAGATAAGAGAAGGCCACCCTCTGTACAGTATTTTTACAATTAAAAAAAAACTTATTAAAAAAATAAAAATAAAAAAGAGAAGGCCAAACAAGGTTTTAAATAGGAAAGTGACAAGACCAAACACACATCTATTGCAATAAAAGATTAACAACAGGCCCTACAAATATATGACGAGAATGTCATTCCTTCATCTAAACAGACATTCTTAAAGATACTCTTTCTCCACTGAACCTAAATCAAGCCTCAGAATCCCTCTAAGGTCAGACCTCCAGGAATTCACTGCCAACTAGTTGGAGATCCTTCCTTAAGAGATGAAATCTGATGATAGCTAAAAGACTAGAAGATCTATTATAAATATACCAGAAGACTACTAAAGAACCATGTTATAAATCCAAAGAGGAAAACACTACATGTATAAGAGTTTAAAAAATAAAATACTAATGTTATAATTATCCATCACTTTTAAATAGTCCTTTACAAATTATTAAAACAGAAGCTATACAAGAATATTCTGCTTTTCACCAGGCGCCAGTGGCTCAAGCCTATAATCCTAGCTACTCAGGGGGCTGAGATCTGAGGATCACAGTTCAAAGCCAGCCCAGGCAGGAAAGTCCGTGAGACTTTTACCTCCAATAAACCACCAGAAAACCGGAAGTAGCACTATGGCTCAAGTGGTAGAGGACTCGCCTTGAGCTGAAGAGCTGAGGGACAGCGCCCATGCCCAGAGTTCAAGCCAGAAGTTCAGAGTTCAAGAAGCCAGAGTTCAAGAAGAAGATGATGATGATGATTCACTTTTCAAGACAATTTTTTTTGCTTTCTTTTAGTTAAGGTTATGCTTACTCACTGTTAGCAAATCATTAAAGAGTATTTTTGCCCTTTACCACACCAAATCCCATATTGGAATCAAGACATAGATTTTAAACCAGGTCTGTACTCAGTCTAGAATAATCTATGATTATTTTATCTGCCAAGTGAATAGCTGGGACTAAGTATAGCTAAGCTAAGCATACAAACTACTTTTACATCTTGAAAACTGGTTTTATACTAATTATCCACTTTGAAAAACTGTTCTTAGAATCATGGGCCTGTATTTCAACAATAGGAACAGAAAACTCACTTCACAATACATATCCATTTAATTTCCCCCAACAGTCCCAACATATTGCTTACCTTTTTCCGCACTCCTTCTTGGGTGCTGGACAGTTTGAGCAAAACAGGAGGAAGGAATTTAGATATAATATTTTGCAACTGTTCATCGGTTTCAGCATGGCCAAGTCGTAAAAAGACCCGTTCAAGCTGATCTATAATATAAAAAGAAAACAAAACAGAACTTGGCAAATCAAACTTAATCAAGACTATTTTTGCTTACTTTTTTTTTCTATATTGCAGGTCCTCAGTCAGAACTAGTCCTGTACAGGAATGACTGACAAAGTTTAGAAAGCAGCACTAAGAAAGTATTGCACCTACTTTGCTTTTACAACTGTTCTAACACTTAGTCTCTAAAAACAATAAAAAGGGCTGGGAAGGTGGCTCAGTGGTAGAGTGCTTGCCTGGCATAAATGAGGCCCTGGGTTCGATTCCTCAGCAGAAAAAGCCAGAAGTGGTGCTGTGGCTCAAGTGATAGAGTGCTCACCTTTAGCTGAAGAGCTAAAGGACAGCATTCAGGCCCAGAATATAAGCCCCACACTGACAAAAAATAAATAATAAAAAATAAAAATAAAATTTTTTTAAATGAAAATGGAGGGCTGGGAATGTGGCTTAGTGTAGAGTGCTTGCCTAGTACTCAGGAAGCCCTAGGGTTGATTCCTCAGTACCACATAAACAAAACAAAACAAAAAAGTGGCACTGTGACTCAAGTGGTAGAGTTCTAGTAGCCTTGAGAGAGTGTCCAAGCCCTGAGTTCAAGCCCTGGGACTGGCAAAAACTAAAAATAATAAGAAATAAAAATGGAAATATAGCCAAAAGAAACAGTTTTTTGTTTGTTTTGTTTCCCAGTTGGTCATGGAGCTTGAACTCAGGGCCTGGGTGCTGTCCATGAGCTTATACATTCAAAGCTAGCATTGTACCACTTAAGCCACAGCTCTACTTCTGACTGTTACGTGTATGGACCTTCCTGTCCAGGCTGGCTTGAAACTGTAATCAATCTTCATCTCTCAGCCTTATGAGTAGGTAGGATTACAGGAGTAGTCCCCGACCAGAGTTCTCTTTTTACATACAAAGTTCTCAGGTTTTCAAAGAACTTAGTTGCTAGAAAGAAGAGCAAGGCAAGGAATTTCAATCAGATGAAACCATCATACAAATGAAGTTTCTCCAAAGACAGAATCACTATCCAGTAGTGCTTTACTGTGTTGGAACTACTGAACTATAGAGTGAAACACTTTCCACTAAGAGAGCCACTATGACAAACAGGTTAGGTGAGACCATAAGGTATACAGAGTAAAACCCACACTGTGATTAACTATATAGCAAGTACCTTGTAACTTCAACCAAGGCATTACAGGATAGAAGGAAAGGAAAGAATGAGGGAAACCTAAAAAACACCTACACAATTCATTGTAAGGGACTGTTAAATTTTTAGGTGTTCTTAACATGCATGGCACTCTAGATTCAATCCCACGACTCGGGGAGGGAAATCAGATTCTACAATGGCATTGTTGAGTTTGGGTTTAGGGGGTCGGGGTATTTTGGCTTGGTTTCTTGGTGGTATCAGTGTTTGAACTGAGGGTTTTGCACTTGCTAGGCTTGCTTGGTTATGCCTCCAGCCTGTCTTCTTCCTGATTATTCTGGAAATGAAGTCTCACAGATTTTCCTGCCCAGGTTAGCTTTGAGCTGAGATCGTTTGAATCTCAGCCTTCTGAATAGCTAGGATTACATGCTCATGCTCATCAACATTATCCTGATTGTCATGACCTTGATGGTCATGTTTGCTTTTTTAAGATTCTTACCAAATTATCCATGGCAATAAAGGTGCTTCCCATGTGTCTCGGTTTGGGTGATAGTTTCACACATATACACATTCGTAAAAAGACATCAAGTTCTACACTTTCATATTTTTTATTGTATCATTTATACTTCCATTTAAGAATATATTTATAGAAGCCCTTGTTTACACAGATTAAAATACTTGCAGATGAACTAATATAGTTACTGAGATTTACTTCGAAAATAGGAAGGATAATCAATAGAAAGGAGTCATATCAATGAAAACAAAGACTGGTCATTAACTGATGATAACTGTTCATTTTTGTGATAAGATAGAATAACTCTTGTTTCCCTCAAATTTCCCGTAATATTCTTCTAAAGGATGACAGATTGGTCAATTGATTCATCCCAAAGGCAGAAGCACTGAGATCCTGGTAGCCACAAGGAGTCATTTTAAATTACCAAAAAAAAGTAATGTTTTATTTAAATATTTCCCCATAAGAAAAAGTTCAAGACCTTAGAATTCACTGGTGAATTCACCTTCATAAACTCTTCCGTAACAGAAAGGTAGAAAGGGAGTACTCCTTCCTATTGTTTTACAAGTCAGAATAACCCTGAAACCAAAAAAGGGCATGCCAAGACAGAGAAATAATGTATGTCACATAAACATACGGGCAAAAAAATAACAATATTAAAATTATAAGTAAAGGGGCTGGGAAGGTGACTCAGTGGTAGAGCGCTTGCCTTGCATGCATGAGGCCCTGGGTTCGATTCCTCAGCACCACATAAGCAAAAAGAAAAAAGCCGGAAGTGGCACTGTGGCTCAAGTGGTAGAGCGCTAGCCTTGAACTGAAGAGCTGAGGGACAGCGCCCAGTCCCAGAGTTCAGGCCCCACGACTGGACCCAAAAAAAAAAAAAAAAAAAATTATAAGTAAAATAGGAAATCAAATCCAGTGGTACATAAAAAAAAGATGGCATATCTAAAATGGGACTTACTCCAAGAATGCAAAAGTGGTTTAATGTTGTTTAAAATCACTGTAGAACCACATTAACAGAATAAAACAATAATGTAGTCATCTGTGTATGTTCAGAAAAGGTATTCATGTCGATTAGATAGAATGAAATTATCCAGTTGAATAGGCTAGAAAGAGAACATCCTTAAGCTGATGAGAAAGTTAACAAAATTTACAATAATATTAACTTTAAAAGTAAAATACCACGGGCTGGGAAGGTGGCTCAGTGGTAGAGCGCTTGCCTTGCATGCATGAGGCCCTGGGTTCGATTCCTCAGCACTGCATAAGCAAAAAGAAAAAAGCCGGAAGTGGCACTGTGGCTCAAGTGGTAGAGCACTAGCCTTGAGCTAAAGAGCTGAGGGACAGCGCCCAGGCCCAGAGTTCAGGCCCCACGACCAGACCCAAAAAAAAAAAATAAGAAAATAAAAATAAAAAAGTAAAATACCAAATACATTCCCCTTGAGTTTAAGACAAAGATGTTCACTACTCATATCTGTATTGCATATATTCACAGCATTAAAATAAGAAAAATAAAGTGCATTAAAATTGGAAACAAAATAGTTTCACTATTTACAGGTGATATCACAGCACACAGAAATTCAAAATAATCTACAGATAAATTCCTAAAATAATAAAATTGATTTTCTATGTAACAGCCACAGATCTTTCAAAAATGAATTTTTTTTGGGGGGGGGGGGGTCCAGTCATGGGGCCTGAACTCTGGGCCTGGGCGCTGTCCCTCAGCTCTTCAGCTCAAGGCTAGTGCTCTACCACTTGAGCCACAGCGCCACTTCTGGCTTTTTTTCTTTTTGCTTATGTGGTACTGAGGAATCAAACCCAGGGCCTCAGGCATGCAAGGCAAGCGCTCTACCACTGGGCCACCTTCCCAGCCCCTCAAAAATGAAATTTGAGAGTCAAGTATGGTAGTATACATTTGTAATTCCAGCACTTAGGAGGCTAAGAAAGTAGGCAGGCCTGGCTACATAAGTAAATTTTAAAAATTAAAAACACTTATTACAATAACATCAAGACACATCAAATGCCCAGAAATTAATCTAAAGAAAGATATTCAAGAACTATGTAGAAAACTAAAATATACTGCTGTGGGAAGGAAAACCAAAAGAATAGCAGATTCACAGACCATAGAACTCAGTACAATCCACAACTCCTAATCCAAAAATCTGAAGTGTTCCACCATACAAAATTTTCTCAGATAATATGGCCTAACAAACGCAGGTACCCTACATGTACTGTATGAAATCACCTTCTGGCTCTGTGTATAAGGTGTTTATATTGGTTTAACCCCTAAGATTAGGGCACCAGTGGCACATGTCTGAAATCTTAAACTGCAAAGGAGACCAAGATTGGGAAGATCACAATTAGATTGAGAGGCAATTCAAGGCCAAGGCAGACATAAATGCAAGACCTATCCTTAACCAATTAATTGGAATAGTGATACATGCCTGTCATCCTAGCCACATGGAAAATGAGATTTAAAAACAAATCACAGTTCCAGGCCAGCCCAGTGAGAAGAGTCTGCAAGACTCCATCTCAACGGATGTCTTTCATTCCAGTTACGATGGGAACTGTAAAACAGGCAGATCTCAGTCCAAGCATTGGCCCAGCTACAGGCAAGACCTTATCTCAAAATAACCGGACAGGAGAGGGGGAAGACCAGGGTAGTAGTAGAATACCTTCATGGCAAGAGTGTGGCCTGAAGTTAAAACACTCCAGTATAGCCAAAACACTGGTGGTCCCAAGCCTTTTGCATTAGGATTACTCAACTTATATCAATAAGTTGTCAATTCTCCCCAAACTGATCTACAAACACTACAAAGCAGTAACAATCCAGCAGATATTTTGAAGAACACTCAAAAGGTGATTCTACAACTTACAAAAAGGCCAGGATTTGCAACGATGGTTCAAAGAAAAAAAACGAGAGGAGAATTTGTCCAGACTTTCCAAGATGATCCTAAAAAGGAAAATGAGCTTAGCCAGGCACCAGTAGCTCACGCCTGTAATTCTAGCTACTCAGGAAGCTGAGATCTGAGGATCTCAGTTCAAAGCCAGCCCAGGCAGGAAAGGCCGTGAGTCTCTTATCTCCAATAAACCACTCAGAAAACCTGAAGTGGCACTGTGGCTCAAGGGATAGAGCGCTAGCCTTGAGCTGAAGAGCTGAGGGTACAGCGCCCAGGCCCAGAGCTCAGTCAAAAAAAGGAAAAATCAGTTTAGATGACCAGATCTCAAGAGTTACTTAAATGAGAGAAGGGATGGGTTAGGAGCAATGGGTGGCAATATTGTTAGACACCTTGCATTCATATATTGTTTTGTGGAATGGGAACTTCTTTGTACAGCTACTTAAAGATAATATTTTTTTAATGTAAAAAAAAGACTTACTTAAAGCTGCAACAGTTCAAAGTCCAGAATGGGACAAAAATAAGCCAGATGAAAGAAACAGACAGACAGACACACACCCACACTCACACCCCCCCCCCCCCCACACACACACAGGTCATCTGATGTGCAACAAATTTTACTTACTGCAGTAGAGATATAATGCTATTTTTTAAAAACAATGCACTTATTGCAATATGGAAAAACAAGTCTTACCTCACACCATATATATATAAAATCAATTCCTGGTGGATCACAAATCTAAATAAGAGACAAGGCTGTACATCAGTGCTTAAGCATGCACAAGATCCTGGGTCTAAGCTACAGGACACATTTTTTTTTTTTAATCCAAATATCAAGGATAAAACAATGAAATTCCTCTCCCTAGAATTTTCATTGGTAATAAGAATATTCTCATTAACTTGAAACAGAAAAAAGTAATCTTCCAATGAGAAGATTAGTAAAGACACCTAGAAAATATGATTTCAGAAACCCAGTCTCCCAGATAAGTTTATAAATGTACATTTGAAAATGCATCTGAAAGAAACATCATAATCCGACAAACTAATGCAATTTAAATAAAAATACATCAGTGATTTTCCTTCTTGCTATTTTCATATACTTTTCAAATATGGTTCAGTAAAAATCTATTTCTTTTTGAGAGTATAAAAATACTTTTAGAGAATCCATGTTTTAGCCATGCATAAAAACTCACTTTTACAATTTTTAGAAGGTAGCAATTAAAAGGATGGTAGCTCAAAACCAGAAGGACAAAAAGCATCAGTAAATGTTTTAAGTATAAGGGAAAAAATGTAATTGCAGACTGTGTGTGTGTTTGCAAGTCCTAGGGTTTGAGACTGGTACGTAGCTAATTGCTGAATTTTTAAGTGTGAATTCAAGGAACCTTAGAGAATATGGAAGGATACAAATAAGACTATCTGATTTCAAAGAAGACCCCATGTCAAAAATTACATTCATGAAGGGAACAAATTACTAAGAATGTAAACACAGGGGCTGGGGGTTTAGCCCAGCGGAAGGGCGCCCACCTGGTGCGCAAGGCCGTGGGTTTGGTTCTCAGCCCTGGTTTAAAAAAAAAACAAAAGAATGTAAACACATTCATTTACTTTCGTTTAAATTGAAGGACTGATCCCTGCCCTGTTTTCCCAGGTGCAGACAGACATCAGACAATTCACTGAAGATACACGCAGACTACTTTCAGGCAGGGCAATCTACCTAAGCTTGGCTATAAACATTCCGTTGTGGAGACAAAGGAAAAAGCCCCCACCTTCCTAGACCTACCAGTTTTTTCATTAACCACAACCTCCTTGCTAAGACCTCATAAAAACCCAACTCCTGTTCCACCTCTTGGCACAGTCCCCAAGGGGGAAGACTGTGCCTTTCGTTGTATCTCAATAAACAGTCCTTGCCTGTGGAAGAAGATCTAGTCCAGTCTGTTTCCTTTCTTTCTCCTCCATTTTCCTAACACAACTAATTCCCTAAATCCTATTATTCATCTTTCTTTAGTTTCTCTAAAGACAAAAGAGAAGCCTTCCACCTGCCTCCAAATATAAAATGAGCAATAAAAGTTTAAAAACTTGGAGGTAGGTATTAGCTCAGTGGTATAACTCTTCTTAGCCTAAGTTAACTCCAAAAAAAGAAAAAAAAGAAGAAAGTTCAAAGACTTTACTGTTTAGCTATCTTTAGCCACTTATATTTCTGAAAACATTAAATTGTTTGAGAAAATTTAACCTGTCCAAACAAACCACTCATTCTTCAAAACTCTATCAAAAGTATACAGCTTTTTCTTACTTCTGAATTAAGGAGGAAAAACAATTTTTCCCACCAGATGGATAAAGCAATATCCTTCAATTAAGGGTTTTTTGTGGGTTTTTTTTTTTTTGGGGGGGGGGTCCAGTCATGGGGCCTGAACTCTGGGCCTGGTGCTGTCCCTCAGCTCTTCAGCTCAAGGCTAGCGCTCTACCACTTGAGCCATAGCTCCACTTCTGGCTTTTTTCTTTTTGCTTATGTGGTGCTGGGGAATCGAACCCAGGGCCTCAGGCATGCAAGGCAAGCGCTCTACCACTGAGCCACCTTCCCAGCCCCTTTGTGGGGGTTTTTATTCACACCATTATTTGTGGGGGGTAAAAAAACATATAAGAAGCCAGGTACCGGAGGCTCACACCTGTAATCCTACTAAAGAGGCTGAGATATGAGGATCACAGTTCCAAGGCAGCCCAAGCAGGAAAGTCCATGAGACTCTTATCTCTAATAAACCACTCAGAAAACCAGAAGTGGTACTGTGGCTCAAGTGGTAGAGCCTTGAGCTGAAGAACTCAGGGACAGGGCTCAGGCCCAGAGCTCAATCCTAGCTACTGAAGAGGCTGAGATCTGAGGATCACGGTTCAAAGCCAGCCAGGGCAAGAAAGTTGTGAGACTCTTATCGCCAATTAACCACCAGAAAACCAGAAGTGGTGCTGTGGCTCAAACTGGTACAACACTTAGCACTCACCTTGAACTGAAGGGCTGAGGGACAGCATCCATGCCCAGAGTTCAAGCCCCAGGAATGACAAAAGGAAAAAGAAAAAAGAAAGTATGGCAACATACAACTGCCTAAAGGAACACAGAGTACTATGTGTAAGATAGTAATAATCCCTATAGGGGAAAATTCAGAGGATTCTTTGTAGTTTAAGTCTATGTCAGTACTAGCTTACTTTATAAATATGAGCATCTGAGTGAACTAAAAAAAGAAAATTTTGGGGTTATTTCTGAAACACAGGTTTCAGATATTTTTAAGGTCAATTAAATTTTCTACATAGATCATTATTCTTTTCTGAATATGAAAACACAAGCTGACACCGGTGGCTCACGCCTGTAATCATAGCTACTCAGGAGGCTGAGATCTCAGCATTGCAGTTAGAAGTCAATCCAAGCAAAAAGTCCCCTGAGACTCTATCTCCAGTTAACCACCAGAAAACTGGAAGTGGTGCTGTGGCTCAAACTGGTACAGCACTAGAACTGAGCAAAAGAACTCATGGACAGGCCAATGACAGGCCAAAAGAAAGAGGGGGAGGGAGGAAGGGAAGGAAGGATAGGGAGGGGGGTAAGGGAGGGAGGGAGGGAGGGAGGGAAGAAGGGAGGGAAGGAAGGAGAAAAGGAGGGAGGGAGGGAGGATACAAATTTCAAAATATGAATGAGAACCTAAGGTGGCAGAGTACTTGCCTATTTAAATGAGGCCAGGGTCTTAGGCAGAAGCTAAGATTGAAGAGAAAGTTGAATATACTTCGACCATTCATCCTCCCGTCATAAATCAGTAAGTGGTCCAAGGTTACAAGATAGTTTTTAAATGCTGACAAGTTACACAGAAATATACTAGGCTATAACAGACTAATTTATAAAGAAACATTCTTCCTAATAGTATAATTTCTTTTCTTCTGATTCACACACACACACACACACACACACACACACACACACACAGTCACATGACTTTGTGTGTGTGTACTGGAGCTCCGGCTTGAACACAGGGCTACATGCTGTCCCTTAGCTTTTTTGCTCAAGGCTAGTGCCTTGAGCCACAATGAGCCACAATACCACTTCTAGCTTTTTGATGGTTTCTCACAAATTTTGCTCCCTGGGCTGGCTTCAAATTGCAATCCTCTAATGCTCAGCCTCCTGAGTAGCTAAGATTATAGACATTAGCCATTGGCACACAGCAGTCATGAGGCTTTAAGTCTCAGAAAAACATGGTATAAACCAGATATCTTCATTTATAAATGAAAAACTGAAACTCATGGTCTGGCTGGCTTGCCAAAGGTCACTAAACTAATGACACAGAATCAGGAACCCAAAGAGATCGTACATTCTAGATACATACTAGAAACAGCAATATCACCCAAGTATTATCTCTGAAATAGGTAAAATTAGCTCCAATGTACAGATGAGAGCAAAATAATAATAATAAAAGCCTAGAAAAAAATCATTCCAACCAAGATTACAAAGCTAGTAAGTGGCAGTCCACCTCCAAACAGTGTTTCTTGCAGGATGCCAAACCGCACATGGCTTCAGCAGAGTAGGAGGTACAGAAGATACACAGACAACTATGTACATGACTTTGTACCCTGATCACAGCCATGGTGTTAGGAATGAGTCCCTGGTGCTCCTTTCTTGGGGCATTCAGAATTGGTATCAAAGAGTCAGTCCTCCTCTGAGTGACTGGTCCTATACAGTAAGCTAGCAGATATGACATGAGCATCTTCTGCGTCCTATGGAATACAACATCAAAAGAAGTTGTTATGAAAAGAATGACGTGGAGGCACAGAGAAGCTAAAAGAAAATCTGAGTAACACCCTGTTAGTCCCTAGCTCCAAATCCCTCTTGAAGGTCCTTGGTTTCATAAGACTTCCAGATTCCTTGCAAGTACCCATCTTTGCTTAAGCCAGTTTACAACAGAATCAAAAATTTTTTTTTCTGGGGGGAAGGGAAGGGGAGCAGGCTGGTCCTGGGGCTTGAACTCAGTCCCTGAGCTTCTTTTGCTCAAGGTTAGTGCTCTACTACTTGAGCCATAGTGCTACTTCTGGCTTTTTCTTAGTAGTTTATTTAAGGTAAGAGTTTCACAGACTTTCCTGCCTCAACAGGCTTGGACCACGATCCTTAGATCTCAGCCTCCTGAGTAGCTAGGATTATATTAGAGTAAGCCACCAGTGCCCAACTTCAATGGAAGATCTTAACCAAGAAAACAAAGATAGCTGGGTACCAGTGGCTCACACTTGAGTGAGCCCAGTTCTTTGACCAAGAAAGTCAATGAACATGGAAAACCCTCTCTACTTCAGAGTACTCTTCTATCTCCATATACTCAAATCATTGCCACCCAGTTCAAATACCACATTATAGATATACACAAACACATCTCCCTTCTACCCTGGATCTACAGGCCCTCACAGACCTCTTTCAGCAATTATTATCACTTGCTACATATTATATAACTGCCTAATCTTTCCTTCCTAAACCCATCAGCAATTTGAATCTGTTTCCATCTGACTGCTTAGTCATTTCTCTCTGTCTTCTTCCAGCTCAAGTTCTCTTTAATCCTAACATTAACTCAATAGCTTTCAGAGAGCCGGTTCCCAAATACATATTGGATTCAAGAAACATTATTTCTTGGGTAAAGACAACTGTGTGTGAGTATATAAACAAGAGAAACAGATCATCTCAAATCCAAGCTAACATAGGGAGAACCCAAGCAGCACTTTCAGAAATGGAAGCCCAGAAACTAAGAAACATATGCAGAACTAAATTATACACTGGAAGTGACAGGCAAGGGGGGAGGAAGCGAACGAGTACCTCCAACTTCTCATAATTACCAGTTTGAGACTAAAACTATGAAGAAAAAGGAAGATCTGGCTGGTATTTACCTTCTATGGGTGATACTTGGTTTTCTGGAAGATCAATTCTGTAAATTATAAATCTAGCCCTTAGTTCATCTATTGATTCCTAAATGTCATTTATAATTATTAAGTGCTACTCTAAAAATTGGCAAAATCAAAGGAGATACTTCTATGATTTTTTTTTTTGGGGGGGGGTTTCCGGTCGTGGAGCCTGAACTCTAGGCCTGGGCGCTGTGCTGTCCCTCAGCTCTTCAGCTCAAGGCTAGCGCTGTACCACTTGAGCCACAGCACCACTTCCAGCTTTTTTCTTTTTGCTTATGTGGTGCTGAGGAATCGAAGCCAGGACCTCACGCATGCAAGGCAAGCGCTCTACCACTGAGCTACTTTCCCAGCCCACTTCTATGATTTTAAATACAGGCTTGACTTACCCTAGTCTTCAACTAAATGCAAATGTATTTAAAAGGCAAATATGAAGCCATCCTGCAGTAAACACAAACACAATTACACAAGGAGTGTGCCTTCCCATGATTCCTTCCCTTCTTCATGATTCCTATAGGAGTTGCCTCCATCTAGCCAAGGTAGCCCAAGAGGCAGAACAAGAATCTTCACAATGAAGTTCTAAGCGGAAGGTCCATACTAATGCAGTCATTGCTAGTATCCCTAATCCCCAGAATTGAGGCAACCTGAAAGAGCAGCTTCCTTTTCCCTTGTCAGACTTCCCTCATGGCACTCAGGTCAAGAAAAAAATCCCTCATCAGGGAACCCCTTTATCTAGATGCTACTAGTGTCTAGACTCTTTAGACAAGGAAAAAACTTTTTCTTTTTTATAAGTAGGCATAGCTACACAGAGGAAGATTTCACTGTGACATTTCTACACGTTTACAACGTTTTCCAGTCAATGGTATTCACTCCATCATCTCCTTTTACCCCTCCTCTGCTTCCTAAAGCAATTTCAAAAAGTTGGAAGAGGCAAGGCACCTATAATCCTAGCTACTAGGAGGCTGAGATCCGAAGATTGCAGTATGAAGCCAACCCAGGGCAGGAAAGCCCATGAGCTGTAGCTTACGTGGTAGCACACTAGCCTTGAGCAAAACAGCCCAGACGCAGGCCCTGAGTGTAAGTACCAGGTCAAGCACAAAAATATAAAATATTAGAAGAACTCTCTTTTCCCATCACTTATTTATGTAAGATTTTTTTTTTTTTTTTTGTCGGTCGTGGGGCTTGAACTCTGGGCCTGGGCGCTGTCCCTCAGCTCTTCAGCTCAAGGCGAGCGCTCTACCACTTGAGCTACAGCGCCACTTCCGGTTTTCTGGTGGTTTATTGGAGATAGGAGTCTCACGGTCTTTCCTGCCCGGGCTGGCTTTGAACCGCGATCCTCAGATCTCAGCCTCCTGAGTAGCTAGGATTACAGGCGTGAGCCACCAGCGCCCGGCTATGTCAGATTATTTTAAAGCTCCTACCCACATGGCTCATAACAAGACTCACTCTGGACTTCACCTTGTTACTGCCTCCACTGTGGAAGTTATAAGGTAAGTTTGGTTAAGGGTGAGCCAGGTAATAGGACAGGAGCGCTTGTGTACATCTGTGCCCCACATGTAATGAGTGTCAGGATCTCAATGTATAAATACTTTACCATCTACAAATAATCCCACTTCCCAAGGAGACCCTTTCCCCTCAGAGCAGGCAGCTAGTAGATATCATTAGAAATCAGTTTTAGTAAGGAGATGAGCAGGATTACTTCAGTTTGTGAAAGCCAAGTTGAGAGATAATATACTATGTAAGAGTTCAGACTACATCAAAGTCAAATGTAGGAGATTTAATGATCCACATTAAGCATTTAATTTGAATAACAATCCTCGTTTGAATGTGTAAACTCTAATTTTTTTTAATTGAAGTCACTTTTTCAATCCTAGCATTTCTGGCTTGCGCTGCTTGTCTTTAGTATGTCACAAAGGCAGTAACACCTCTCCCACAGGCGCAAAACTCCTTAATATTTGAAGAACCTAGGAGGAAATAATCAAAGCCTTCATTGCTTTTTTAGACAGCTCTTCCAATCTCCCAGTTTTCCAGTTCTTTACATACCTTAGCAATAGAGAAATAAAACAGCACAAATGTATTAAAATTTATTTTAAAGTTGGTCTATGGTTTATAAAATATTCCATCCTTCAAAACTGACATAAGTAAAGTAAGGCATTAGAAACCAGAATCAGCAATACACATGCTGAAAAGTAATCAAAGGAACTGGGGAATGCAGTACTTAAATTAGTCCAAATTAAATTAGAAGATAGCAACAAAGGGTACTTTTTTTTTTTGGTCAGTCGTGGGGCCTGAGCTCTGAGCCTGGGCACTGTCCCTCAGCTCTTCAGTTCAGGACTAGCACTCTACCACTTGAGCCACAGCGCCACTTCTGGCTTTTTCTGTCTATGTGGTGCTAAGGAATTAAACCCAGGGCCTCATACAGGCAAGGCAAGCACTGTACCACTGAGCCACCTTCCCAGCCCCCAAAAGGTACTTCTGAAGTTACAAATCCCAAGCAGTCAGTGGACAGTGAGCCCCTGCTATAAGAGAATTGCAATCTGAATTTACAAGGTTTTAATCAAAGGGCTATCTAATATCATCCAAGAGTAAAACTGACACCATGCTCTTGTTCTCCCTCATAATGGAGCAGAATTAAATGGCTCTTTTAAAAATCAGTGATATCAAAATAGCAGAATCAGGAATATCCAATTGCCATGATGATGCCTGCTGAATTTCTTTTTTCACAAATTATTAATAAACTCCTTACTGATGTTCCTGAGGCATGTAAAATCTATTGTGTGGAACATAATGTTACTTGTTAAGTATCATCCGTTGTCTTCTCTTTATTCATGCTACTATATTTTCTTCTTGCTAATGTTTTTACGTTTATTGTCACAGAGATAGAGGCATCAAGCATATACAAACTAATATAAACTTTACTGATTCTCTCAGAATACCTAGGAAACAGAAAAAAGATCTTGTGGGAAACTGCCACTTGATAATCTATATGTTTTTAAATGCTGCTAAAAAAAAAAAAAATGTGCATATCCTCAGGAACTAAATCTACTAACCTCTACAATCAATGTGATACATGGTTTATCCAATCTTGACAAAAATCCTCTGGATCACCAATGGTATGTTCATCCACTCGGACATACGCAATTGTATAAAGAATCTATTATTTAGAACACCAAAAAAGATACAATTAAAAGACTCATACACATAGCTACCATTTTAAGAAAAAAAAATAAGCACTTTTCATTATTTGCTAGTGTCTTTGATGCCCTACTTTGCAAATGAGAAAAAATACTAATTACCAAATATGGAGAATATGTCCAATAAACAGAATTACCGAGACTATGCTAATGCTTAAAAAATACACTAATTATTATAAGCTTTGTTAAAGCTACAATACCCATACAGCATATTTTTATCATTTGTGTGTATATATATCATAAACATATTAAAATTAAAGAAAGTATCTCAACTATACAATAGTTTTACATGAGTGTTAGGTATAATATGATATTAGGACATTCCAACTGAGAAATACAAATGGCTAAAGCACTTGGGAAACTGAAGCATGAGAACCAAGAGTTTGAGGCCAGCTTGGGCTACACAGAGTTCAAACCCAGTCTGAGCTACACAGGGAAACCCTGCGTCAAAAAAATAATGTTTTTAAGTATACCATTCATAATCCTAGCAACCTATGGACTTGCTCATCAGTCCTCATCTCCTTCCCTAGGCCTTCTGCCTTTTTTTCACTGCCATGATCCTTCATCTTTCCCACTCTCAGGTTATAGAAACAAAGTTTCCACATACCATGGAACCATTGAACCATTTCACATATGAGAAACACAAGCCCTAGAAGTGGTTTTGTGTTCAAGTTTAATCAAAAAGCAGTACCACCAAGATTCAGAACCAGCTAACTCCAATTTCGGAGGTATTACCTACTACTCAAAACATTTCTCCTAAATACCTCAACATGGATATGCCAATAATTTATTCATTCAGCAAATATTTTAATTGTTGGACAAAAACCTGTATTATCTTTTTCCATTTCCAATTTCTTCCTAAATCTGACTATTTTTCCACCCCATTTTCTCAAGTTAGATTCTTAGAGTCCTCATTCATCCCCTCTTTAATAACCCACATCTACTAATAATTTCTGCCTATTTTAGGAATTCTACATTAATACTACCTCCTTGCCAAACTCACTCTCACTGGCCCAATTCAAACTCTTTCTTTTACTTAGCCACTCTGATGACCCAAGCTCCCAATTAACAAATCTTCCAGCTCTTGGTCTCTGGATCCTTACAATAAAGGCTATACCACTACCACCTCTGTTACCCTTACAAAACAGATCCACTCATGTTTGACCCCTACTGTCTATAGAAAAAAAAAAAAGTCCATTCCTACAACACCCTGGTCCCAATCTACATACTCAGCATCATCTGCTCTTGCCCCAACACCAAAAATATTTACAAACATTTATACATTATTTATACAAGGCATTTTCACAAACATTAATTCTAGCAATATTATGAGTGTTCCTTGTTATCCCAATTAGATGAGAGAGAAACTGAGAGTCAGGAAAGCAAGATAATTTGCTCAAGATCCCAAATAATAATTAGCTATTTCTAAAAATGCACTTTATCCTGCCTCCATGTTTCAGCTCAAAATCCTTCACTCTGGAATGCTATGCTCATTCCTTTGAGGTTTCCAAGATCTAAATGGCATTGTTAATAGTTCATAGAAAATACTTATAGTGATATATAAATGTGTCTCTAATTTTAAGCTCTCTGAGGACAAGACCACAAATTATTCACTCAATTTTAAGACTGACTACTGAATTGGAAAATATGTGGGTAAAACACACTATGTAAGATGGCAAGCACCAAAGTAAATCAAACCATCTAAGCACATTGGCAGTGCTTTTAATTTTAACATCTACCTTCTATACAATACCAATGTCTCAGTGCCAACAATTCTGATTGACACTGGCCTTTATTAAACATTACAGTTACTAAAAGCATTAATGTAAAACAGAATAGGGTAGAAACAAAAAAAAAATGGAATAGAAGTTCATTTTACAAAACAGAAATACCATTGTCATTTTCCATGTTAAGCTTGCTATTTGGTTAAATAAACAAAATCTAAAATACGCAGGCTTAATAGCCTGTATAACACAATGGAATTCTATGCCTCCATCAGAAAGAATGACATTTCCCCATTTGTTAGGAAATGGAAAGGCTTGGAAAAAATTCTATTAAGTGAAGTAAGCCAGGCCCAAAGAAACATAGGTCCCATGGTTTCCCTTATTTGCAATATCTAGTATAGGTATGAGTCAAGCGGAAAAGGTCAGATAATGTGATGTTAGGAAAACGAACCCTTAAATATGTATTTTAATGTTTTTGTTTCTTTCATGCATGTGTTTCTAACGCATTTATAAGATTATTTCTTTGTTGCTTTGTATGTCCCTCCCCCACAGTGTAACCCCCGCTTTCACTATATTTGATGTCAGTATAACATGTGGAGGAGATGGGGACAAACAAGTCGTTTAAGGATTCAGGTGGACCTGTTGCAACAATAAGAAGTACAAAATGTCATGTCAAAACCAGCTTTACAATGTTGGGGGGGGGGTATGATTGGGTGAGGGGGAGGGGGGGGGCTGGGAAGAGAGGTGAAGGGTAAACAAAGGAGGAGGCTGCAAAGCTTGGTAAGAAATGTATGCATTATCCTGCCCATGTAATTGTAACCCCTCTGTACAGTATGTTCTCAAATAAAATAAAATAAAATTTAAAAAAAAAAAAAATAGCCTGTATAAAAGATCAGCTCAAACAAAGGAGGAGGCTGCAATGCTTGATAAGAAATGTACTCATTATCTTGCCCATGTAATTGTAACCCCTCTGTACAGTATGTTCACAAAAAATTAAAATTTAAATTTAAAAAAATTTAAAAAAAAGATCAGCTCAATAGTATGTAAGCCTGTCATTAAAACGATCATCTCTTTGGAGCTATTTCAGTGTGTCCAGAGAGTCATATTCAACTACACAAGCAACTTCCTAAGTATACTCTAAAAGAGCCACTAGGATTCCTGGCATTGGCAGAGGCTCTCTCAGAAAATATCTGACATGCTGATTATCTGGCCAACTTGTACTTGGAACCAAGTTTTTCCATGGCTATGTCAAATGGTCACACTGAAGAGTATGTGCTTTAAGATTATAGGCGGCTGCTCCTCCATAAATTGTCTTTATCCCAACAAAGATCAGATTCCAAGGCTACCTTATAATTACAAAGGCCAGAATATGAAACCACTAAGCAGCTGACCAGATGAAAAGCCTTCAATGCTTTCTTCCCTCTGTTAGAAAACTCTGATGACTGCTACTGAAATATAACTACAATGTCAACTTTTCCATGAACTGACAGAAGATACTAGAGAAAACTGTCCTTCACTGAATTTCATTCCATCCCCAAATAT
The DNA here is from genome assembly GCF_019054845.1 of Dipodomys spectabilis. NCBI lineage: Eukaryota > Metazoa > Chordata > Mammalia > Rodentia > Heteromyidae > Dipodomys > Dipodomys spectabilis. The sequence goes on from NW_024870683.1 coordinate 20,282,271, forward strand.
GATCCTAAATATAAAGAAGACTATAAACTCTAACTTTAAGTAAATTACAAATGAGATTACAGAAGTATCTTTAACAATCTGAACTGTTCTCTTTTTTTGGCATATTATTCAAAAATCTAGTATGTTCTCTTCCACAACAGCAAAACTTTGCCCCATTGTATATATATATTATAGGAGGTCCTTATTACGGGAGATCCTTCTAAATGCTAGCAAGGAAAAAGCCGGTGGCTCTTGTTATAAAATGTTTATTCTCCCTTTCAAGGAGGTTAATAAACTATAGAGCAGAATTAACATAAATTTTGGAATCAGAGAACCTCCCTTCAAGCTCTCTCTAGAATGAGAGTAGCTATACCACTGACAATGACAGTACCAAACTTGGAGCTGTCCTGAAAATTCAATAAACAGGTACAAAGCATGGTTAAACTCCCACTAAATATTAATTTTGCTATTATTCTGTTATAATCTCACTCAACGTGACAGTTATGAGATTTGTGCAAATACCATCAATTCTAACAAATCTCAACCCATTATCCATCCTGCCTATATCTACCATAAGAAGCATTACTCAAAAAAGAAAAAGGTACCAGTGGCTCTTGCTGCCACTCAGGAGATTGAGATCTGAGGATCCTGGCTCAAAGTTAGCCTAAGCAGGAAAGTCCATAGGCTCTTATCTCCAATTAACCACCAAAAAGGTGGAAGCAGAGCTGTGACTCAAGTGGAAGAGGGTAAGCTTTGAGCAAAAGCTCAGGGACAGTGCCCAAGCCCTGAGTTCAATCCCTGTACTGCCACAAAAACAAAACTTATTCAACTGACGAATATGTCCAGGTGGACATAAGAACATTCATGTTTAAAAACTTGTAATAAAATATTAAGAGCAGATAACAAGAGATCTGCTTCTATTATCATCTACTAGTCAGAAATAATAGCAAGCCAGGTATAGCAGTGAGTGGCTGTAGTCTCAGTCAGCTACTCAGGAGGCTGAAGTAGGATAATCACTTTGAGTCTAGAAGTCTAGCTTGAGCGATAAGACCTTTATCTGAATTTTTTAACATATATTAGGAGAGAGCTAGGGAAGGAGTGACATTGTCCAAAAAGAAATGTACTTATTACCTGAATAATGTAACTGTAACCCTTTGCACATCACCATTTTAATACTTCTTTTAAAATTCACAAATGTGTATATATGCATATGTGTATATATACCTATATGTAAGAGCTCAGAATATATATGTATATGTACACACATACGTATATATAAGAAATATTTAAAAAATTTGCTCCTTTATGGAATTTTGGAACATCTTTTATCAGTTATCTTTCCTTTAATTACAGCCATACTAACAAACTAAAAATGCTTTATTTGAAGTTTCTTAACCAGTATATGGCTTCATGTCAAGATATTCTAAGGTACCAATTACCAAGTATTTCATCTCTCCTGAAGAAATAGAGAAAGTCAATAGATTTCTATGGTGATATGACCAAAGAAAACAATGGAAAGGCAAGACATGGACGATCCTCCTAACTGTCCCATTAGGTATTAAACCCAGTAAATCCCTTAACCAGCATCTTACCAGGAAATTGACATACAAGAGCACACTGTACATACGCCACTTCAGAATGATATCCAATTCTTCCTCTCATTTTGTTCCCCATCCCCACTAACTGAGACTTTTACCATGTTTAGTGATATAACAGGAATCCAGATACCACACAGGATCAGCTTTAAAAAAAAAAAATCAGACTACTAAAATTGTTACTACTGAGAATACAGAACATAGACATGTTGCCTAGGATATGAAGTAGAACCCTTATAATGGTGGTGGGAATATAAATGGTAAGGCCACTGTCAAAAACAACATGGCAGGTAGAACTTAAGGGTAAAGAACTTATAAGCATGCACAAGGCCCTGCATTCAATTCCAGTGTATGTGTGTACACATGCACATACACACACAGAGATGGTCCCCAAAAAATTTAAAGTACAATAGCAGCATAATCCAGCAAGTCCCCTTCTTTGTGTATACTCAAAAGAACTGAAAATCGGGTCTCAAAAAGGTATATATCCATATTCACAACAGCATTATTCATAACAGCTAAGAATCAAAAACAACCCAAGTGTCTATAGAGATGAATGGATAAAAAAAAAATATGAGCCCAGCACTGGTGGCTCACACCTGCAATCTTAGCTACTCAGGAGGCTGAGATCTAAGGATCACAGTTTGAAGCCAGCCCAGGCAGAAAAATCCTGGTGAGACTTTTATTGCCAATAAACCACTCAAAAGCCAGAAGTGGAACTGTGGCTCAAAATGGTAGAGTGCTAGCCTTGAGCCAAAGAAGAAAGAGAGGGAGAGGGAAGGGAGAGAGGGAGGGAAGGAGGAAGGAAGGGAAAAAAGAAGGTGAGGAAGAGAGGGAGGGAGGGAGGGAGGGAGGGAGGGAGGAAGGGAGGAAGGAAGGAAGGAAGGAAGGAAGGAAGGAAGGAAGGAAGGAAGGAAGGAAGGAAGGAAGGAAGGAAGGAAGGAAAAGATACATACAAGGGAATATTATTCAGCCTTCAAATGGAAATTCTGGCAAATTTTACTACATGGATGAGCCTTGAAGACATTATGGTAAATGAAGCAAATCAATCAAAAGACAAATAAAAAATGACACCATTTATATGAGGTAGCACGAGTAGTCAAAATCAGAGACAAAGCAGAATGGTGGTTGCCAGGGGCTGGGAGGAGGAGGACCAGGGAGCTGTTTAATGAGTATAAAGTTTCAGTTTTGCAAGATGAAAAGAGCCCTGAAGATGGATAGTGGTGGTGATTGCACAACAGTATTAATGCACTGGGGCTGTACACTTATAAATGGTTAAGATAGGAAACTTTATATGTGTGCCTTACCACAATAAAAAAAAAATGGTTTTGAAAAATAAATAAATCAGGGAACTTATCTCCTCAGAGCACCTCCACTGGAGCCCACAGACATGCAATTCAATTCCGTGACTATTAGCCAGTGTCTGCTTCTCACCACACCAGAAACCTCGCCACCTCTGACTCTCTATCCAGCCCAGAGTCACAAGCTTCAGAAAGGGACAACAGTACCCCCTGCTCCTCCAGCTCTGTGTGAAAGCAGCAAGGAACCTGCATGTCTCTAGGCCTGTCTCCCTTTTAAAACAAGGATAATTCATACCTACCTGCCACACAGGTTGCTATGAAGGAAAAAGTGAGATCATTTAACATAAAAGGCAGCCAAGCACAAAAGGAACATAAATTATGTTTACAGCTACTTTTTATATGGAGATTCAGAAGCTTTAGCAACACACACAAGCTTGGCATACCTCACTGAAGGCTCCCACTGAACACACACATCATTCCCAAAGGACGCTGGCCTTGATTTTTGTCATCTTCGGAAGGACAGCATGGGGGAGGCGTTTTGGGGGCCGGGGGGGGGGGGCGGGGAGATTGACGAGTTCACTAATTAATCCTCAAGCATCTTACCAAAAACACAATCAGAAATGATCCTGCATGTCCTCCGAAAACGGAATATTAATGACCCCAGCGTGGGCCTGCGGCAGACCCGGAACTACACTTCCCACAAAACACCGGGGCAAACCCGAGTGGTGGACAGGTTGGCCGGGGGCGGGGAGGGGGGGGGAATTGAGGATGACCACCACGGCTCCCCCGGGGAGCGTGGATCGCCTTCCCTGGGAAAGCTGCAGCGAGTGTGCCCCGGCCCACCTCCCCCGGCAGCAGCTGTCACGCCGCCGCCTGCCTGCGGCGGGCAGGACGGGGCCCGTCCCACTCCACCCAAGGGGGAGGGGAGGGGGAACATCGCCTGGCCGTGACCTTTCAGCTGATTCCTGGGGTGTCTCCTCCCCTTCCCCAAAACTCCAAGCGTAGCCCAACCACAGTCCGGATCTGCAGTGGTAGGGGAAGGGAAGACAGGGCGGGGGGGGGGGGGGGGGTCCGACGGGACGGGTGGACACTGGCCCACGGCTAGGGGCGCCGACCCGCCCGCTAGCCCTGGACACAGGTCAAGGAGGAGGAGAGGGGGTGCCCGGGCTCCCCAGCCCCGCGGGCCCCGGGCGGATCACGGGCCAAGGTTGGCTCCGCCCGGGGCTCGGGTTTCAATTTCGCAAGGTGACGGTGCAAACCCGAGGCCTACAAGCGCCCGCGGCGCCCCGCGCCCCGCCCGCCCGCCAGGCCCGGGCGCCCCGTCTTCCCCCCACCTCCCCTCCCCGCACCCCGCCGCCGCGCCCCGCGGCCTCCAGCCCGTCCAGGTCCCCGGCCGATCCCCGCGACGCCCCCCCCACCTCGCCCAGACCCCCGCGGGTGGCGTCGCCCCGGGCTCCCGGCCGCAGGCTCGGCGCGGCACTTACTCAGCTCGTCCTGGGAGGCGGAGGCGGAGGCGGTGGCCGCAGCCATGTTGCGCCGGGGAGCGAGGGAAGGAGGCGGGGAGGGGCGCGCGAGGGAGGGCGCGGACGGGCCGGCGCGGGGGGCTCGCGGCGGGGCTCGCCGCGGCTGGAGTGGGGGGGAGGGCGAGGAGGCAGAGCCCGGTGTGGGGCGGGAGGGGAGGGGAGGCCGCCCGCGGTCACTCACGCGGGCCGCGCGGCGCCCTCGAGACCCGCCCCGCCGTCACCGCGGGCCGCCCGGCGTCCTCCGCGCCGAAGAGAGCGTCGGCGACTCGGACGCTCCCGCAGGCTTCGCGCCTCTGCGGAGTCGCCGCCGCCGCCCGTGCGGCCGGGTCCCCGCGCGCGGCGGCTCTGCAGCTCGGCGCCGCGCTCGCCCGGCTCACGCCGGCTTTATATTTAGAAAGAGCTGAGCCATCCTCCCCGCGCCCCCCCCCCTCGCCGGGCCCCGCGCGCCGCCCGCCCGCCCGCGCTCGCTCCCCGGCTCCCCCGCTCCCGCGCTCGCCCGGCCCACCTGCCGCCGCCAGCGCTCCCCGCGCCGGCCCGCCACGCGGCGGCCCGGCCCACCCGGCCCCCCGCCACGCGCCGAGCAACCGGACGTGCACCCCGGCCCTGACCTGAGTCCGAGCCGGTCTCCATGGCCCCGAAGCCGCGCTCGGCGCGCGAGCTGCCAAAAGGGTTCGGCCGGCCGGGCTCGAGTGGCCGCGCGCGCGCGCGCTGCGGTCGGTCGGTCGGTCGGTCGGTGGCCGCCCAGGCCCCGGGGAAGGACAGGAGGACGGAGGAGAAGGGAGATCGATCCTCCGGACGGCACCGGGGCTATCACGTTGGCCCAGGCCCCGACCTGGAGGAACCACGCCTGACAGAAGGCAGAGACGTGGACTCGGAAAAGTAGAGCTGGGCTCCCAGTCGGCAGGAGGAAGCCCCGCCCTGCGCCTCCCGCCGAACTCCGGGGCCCGGGCGCTGACTCAGTCCCGGGAGGGCGAAGCTCGCGCCGTGAGCTCCGCGCTGGACCCGGACTCGAGGTCCGGGCTGCTGCTGCTGCTGCTCCCGAGAAACTAGAGGCTTGCGGGGTGAAGGGAAATCGCTAAGCCCTCCGAGAGGTCGAGGAAAGCAAGGTGTGTAATTAAAGTTCTCCTTGAACTCGACAGGCTCCCAGGAGCTATCAGGCCCTGTGCAGACACCTCCCTACCTCTTTGGCTAGGTTTCCGCCCCGTATCTGTGTTACCTAGGTAACTGGCACACCTGGAAGCAGTCACCTCCCCCTCCTGCTAGGTTACAACTGGGGCCGCGGCCCCTGGCCTGCTAACTGACCCTAGGAGGGTCACAGCTGACCCTGGAGTCACATCCAGATCCAGTGTGGCCACACCTTTCCCCCACCTGGCCGCACCTCTTCTGGTCTCCGGCCTAGATAAGTCCTAGGCTGGGGATGGTTCTCCCCTTATTATGGAGACCATGGCTCTCCACCAGGCACGAAGGGGGCAGCAGTTGGGTAAATAAACTTCTTTTCCTGCCTGAATATTGCGCGTGGTGTTCTCTTCATCGGCTACCTGATGAAACCTACCTATTTAATATACCTTACGAGATTGTGTGCGCACAGTGAGACCAAAGGAGGAGAGAGAATCTTAGGAGTGAAACCGAAAGACAAAATTCCTATTGCATCTGACCCTACTAGCGAAATGAACTCCAGGAATTGGAAACAAGGTTTTCTTTTTTTTTTTTTGCTGCTTTTGTTTTCAAAACAGCAATAACAATTTTAAAAAATTGCATACATTTTTTTTCTTGCCAGCCTAAGTTGTTTTGGAGATCCCCTATTCTTGTTATATGGTAATTCAATTAACAAGGTACAGGGATGCCACAATTCAAAGAGTCGAATTTGGGCTATTTATTAAAAGACCGGCGACTAGCCGGGTGCCTGTGGCTCATGCTTGTATTCCTAGCTACTCAGGAGGCTGAGATCTGAGGATCACGGTTCAAAGCCAGTCTAGGCATGAAAGTCAGTGAGACTCTTACCTCCAATAAACAACTCAGAAAACCGGAAGTGGCACTGTGGCTCAAGTGGTAGAGCTCTAGCCTTGAGCTGAAGAGCTGAGGGACAGCACCCAGGCCGACTTCAAGCCCCATGACCGACAAAAAAAAAAAAGATGGGCGACTGCATGGAGGACTCTTGTCTCCAAGACCTGCATCCTAGAGCGGAGATAGCATAATATATCTTTTAAAGATAAGAATACATGCTTGGGGTGAAGACCAAGCCTAAACAATCTTAATAAAATGTCATAAACAAGTCAAATGAGGATACTTATTCCTAAAAAAGTGGTTACATACAAGCAGAGTGGTTATACATAGGCAGAGCAATTAGGTGGGGATACTTAACTTTAACAAAAGTGTTATACATACAGCAAACTACCCAGGGGGACAATAAAGGACAACCGGGACCCTAATTATCTAGAGGAAGCACAAGCTTCCTGGAGCCCTACAACTCATGACATTTTTGCAATCCAAAGAGTGTCCTCTGCAACTTGTAGAGTTTTCAGGAAGTCCCTATCCACAATTAACTAACTCAAAGTGCCAAGATGGCATCCAGTTACTTAGATCCAGTAGCCACATTTCATTCTTTGTGGCCTTCCTTTTGTCCATGAGGTCATCCATACTTTGTACAATGGAATTCAGATGAAGGGATTGCATAACTTTGCTGTACTTTCAAGTTCTGGTCATGTTGCAACAAATTAGGTGCAAGATCAGATACTTTTTTAATACAAAGACTTAAAAATTAAGATCCCCAATGAAGTGCATTTGTTTTTCATTCTGGTATCTCTAAGTCCTAATTAATGTTGTAGCAATTGAATATATGTCATTCCAGGTGTAGATACTTTTTTTTATTATTATTATTGGGTTGGTCCTGGGGCTTGAACTCAGGCCTGGACACTGTCCCTGGGCTTCTTTTGCTCAAGGCTAGCACTCTACCACTTAGAGTGCTTATGTAACTGTAACCCCTCTGTACGACACTGGGACATGGGGTTAGATGGAGGCTGCTTGCTGGGGCTAGGTAGACAGGGAAGGGCTTGGGGTATGTGAGGATCTGGGCTCAGCCATTCTTTCTGCTGTTCTGCCTCCTTTTGCTTGTTTTCTTCCTCCCGTTTTCTGTTAACAAAGTCAAAGGAAGAGGAAAAAAATGAAGATCACCACCTACTCAAGTGTCCTTGACATTTTAAGAGGGGCTAACATTACCAGAAGAGATTTTGAAATTCATACTTTAGCTGGGCGCCAGTGGCTCACACCTATAATCACTCAGAGGCTTAGATTTGAGGATCGCAGTTCAAAGCCATCCCAAGCAGGAAAGTCCGTGAGACTATCTCCAATAAACCACCAGAAGAGCAGAAGTGGCTCAAGTGGTAGAGCGTTAGCCTTGAGCTGAAGAGCTGAGGGACAGTGCCACAACAGACAAAAAAAAATCCACACTTTCCAGAAAACTTTTCTTCAGATCCAATAAAAACCCTTCTCCTTTTACATCAGTCCTTATAGCTTAAAGAGTGATGGGGGCAAAGAGAAAAACAAAACAGGAAGTGGCGCTGTAGCTCAAGTGGTAGAGCGCTCGCCTTGAGCTGAAGAGCTGAGGGACAGCGCCCAGGCCCAGAGTTCAAGTCCCACGACCGACAAAAAAAAAAAAAACTTTACAGCTCATCCTTTGCCCTTTGGAGACACAGATGACAGGCAGCAGGCTACTTTATGAGAGGAGATACTGCCAAGTGTGTGGGCAGGGGGGGAGTACCATACACATATGTAGAATACCTAGAAGTACCTGAAAACCTTTCTTCCCCCTTAGAAAGCATAATAGGATGCAACTGGGCATAACAGCTTCTCCACTTATTGGAAAAAGGCCACTGCAAGCCTTACTGGTTATATAAAGAATTACATGTGGACTACATGAGATTCTAATGTTTTTGACTCTAGGGGCTGGGAAGGTGGCCCAGTGGTAGAGCGCTTGCCTTGCATGCTTGAGGCCCTGGGTTCGATTCCTCAGCACCACATAAGCAAAAAAAGAAAAAAGCCAGAAGTGGCACTGTGGCTCAAGTGCAAGAGCTAGCCTTGAGCTGAAAAGCTGAGGGACAGCGCCCAGGCCACAGCGTTCAGGCCCCACGACCGGACCCAAAAAAATTAAATAAAAAATAATGTCATGCCATCAGCATCCGGGCCCCAGGTGGATGGTGTTCAGTATGATGCAATGGGGAAAAGAAAAGAGTTTTTCCAGCCCTACCATGTCCTCAGAAAACTGTGGAGAATAAAGTTAAGTGTTCATCCTTCAAGACTTGTCTCTCTGCACATGTATACAGTTATGATGAAAGGGGGAGTCTAGGTAAATGTTTCTCCACCATGAACACTTTTCCATGTTAATTCAAAGAAACTTACACTACAGCACTGTTTTGTTGTTTTTGTTGTTGTTTTTAATGACTTGTGACTCAGTCTTTTTTTTTTCCTTTGTTTTTGTTTGTTAAGATGCTACTTACCATATTGCCAAGGCTGGTCCCCAGCTCTTAGTCTGAAGGATTCTTCCAGTCTCAGCATCCCAAGTGCTTCGGACTACAGAAGTATACATGAAGTGAGCATGGCAGTGGGCCCCAATCCTTTTTTTTTTTTCTTCTTCTTCTGTTTTATTTGGTTGGAAGGGATTTAGGGGTGATTTTTCTCTTCATTTGTGGGTTTTTGTTTTTGTTTTTGTCAGTCATGGGGCCTGAACTATGGGCCTGGGCACTGTCCCTCAGCTCAAGGCTCAAGGCAAACATTCTACCACTGAGCCACCTTCCTAGCCCTCATTTGTGGGGTTTTGTTTTTTTTTTTGCGATATATATATGAGATATATATATATATATATATATATACATATATATATATATATATATATCTCATATATATACTGGCCTGGAAGTGCTGAAATTACAGACATGTACCTCTGTTGCTGAATTCATACTTTAATAGACACCCTACCTGCCTGTACTAATTTTTTTTGTTTGTTTTTTTCATCAGTTGTGGGGCCTGAACTCTGGGCCTGGGTGTTATCCCTCAGCTCCTCAGCTCAAGGCGAGTGCTCTACCACCACTTATGGTTTTCTGATGGTTTATTGGAGCTAAGAGTCTCATGGACTTTCCTGCCTGGGCTGGCTTTGAACCATGATCCTCAGATCTCAGCCTCCTGAGTAGCTAGGATTACAGGCATGAGCCACCGGTGCCCAGCTACTTTTTTTTTTTAATTTAACACTGTTTCCAAAATAAGTGTGCAGGGCTGGGAAGGTGGCTCAGTGGTAAAGTGCTTGCCTTGCATACATGAGGCCCTGGGTTCAATTCCTCAGCACCACATAAGTAGAAAAGGCCGAAAGTGACGCTGTGGCTCAAGTGGTAGAGCGCTAGCCTTGAACTGAAGAGCCCAGGGACAGTGCCCAGGCCCAGAGTTCAGGCCCCATGACCGACCAAAACAAAACAAAATAAATGTGCCATGAAATGTTTGTAAACATGGGCCGTGTGTGATAGTGTACATACCTATAATCTTAGCTACTGTGAAGATGTAGATCAGAAAGATTATTTTAAAAGGCCCATGAGGGCCTAAAGTTCATGCGATCCCATCTCTCCTAATTAAAACTTGGCACAGTGGCTTGCCCTTGTCATCCCAGGTGAGAAGCATAAAATGATTTCAAGTCCCAGCCTTAAAGGTATTAACATGAGCCCTTATTAGGAAGATAAGTAAAAAGGGCTGGAGACAAGTGGTAGACCTGCCTTATAAGTGCAATACCAGCTAGATGCTGGTGGCTCATGCCTGTAATCCTAGCTACTCAGGAGGCTGAGATCTGAGGACAGCAGTTCCAAGCTAGCCGGGGCAGGAAAGTCTGTAAGACTTAACTACCAGAAAACGGGAAGTGAAGCTGTTCAAAGTGGTAGAGTGCTAGCCTTGAGTGAAAGAGCTCAGGGACAGACAGGACCCAGGTCCTGAGTTCAAACCCCCACAGCCAACAACAACAACAAAAGTGCAATACCCTGAGTTCAAACACCATTACCTCAAAGAGCAAAAGTTATTGAGCTGGGCACCGGTGACTCACACCTGTAATCCAAGCTACTCAGGAGGCTGAGATCTGAGGATGGAGGTTCAAAGCCAGCCTGGGATATGGTATCACACACTTATCATCGGAGCTAAAAAGGAAGCTAAGATTGAGAAGACGGAACATGGTGCACACATGTGACCCCAGCAACCCTCATAAGCCTAAAGTAGATGGATCATAGGGTCTGGCACCACATACTATCATGTGTGTGTATGTGCATGTATGTGTATGTATATATACACACACACACCAACAATACAAACATATAAAGACCTCTCCTTCCTTCACCCCATACCCACCATACCCTAATTGCACTCTCCAGAAATAATCCTTGACAACAGTTCGGTACATATAAACTGTCCTATTTCTGTGACTAAACATCCAAACATCACTGTTTTTTTTTTGTTGTTGTTCTATTTGAATGAAAGTGGCAGAGCAAATAATGAATAGGCTAGGAACAGTTCCCTTTGTGAATATAGCCCTAAGCTCTTTAATCAGAAGCTTATGGGCTGGTTTTTGAAACCCAGGAGCTTAAAGCTCCAGGTCCTGAGCACTAGAGGCTTATGGCTCCAAGGTTTGAAAGCCAGAGACTTATAAGTGCTCTGGATGCTTATTGCTCTAGGCTTTGAGTTCAGCCTCTGGTCAGAGGCTTATTGCTCTGGGTTTTGAGTGCCAAATGGGCCACAGCTAAAGTGTGATAACTCCTGAGTTTTAGGTATCTGAACCCTTGGTTGTTAGCTCTTCTTGGCTCTCTGGAACTCTCCAAGCAGTCACAGCTTACAGCTCTCTCTGAGCCAGCTCATGGTAGTCTCTTTAACTTCAGCCCTTCATAGACATCTTCCACAGTGTTAAATCTTTTTTTTTTTTTTGGTCGGTCGTGGGGCCTGAACTCTTGGCCTGGGCACTGTTCCTCAGCTGAAGGCTCAAGGCTAGTGCTCTACCACATGAGCCACAGCACCACTTCCAGCTTTTTCTGCTTATGTGGTGCTGAAGAATCGAACCCAGGGCCTCATGCATGCAAGGCAAGCACTCTACCACTGAGCCACCTTCCCAGCCCCTTTTCTTCCACTTTCTATCTTAGGTCACACTCTGAAGGTCATGAGCTGCTGCTGCTACTGCTGCTACTGCTCCCAACACCAAGACTGGGAGCTACCAGTTTTTGCTCACTCTGTGATGAAGACCACAAGTAGGCAAGTAAAACACCACTGTAGAAAGATCTTTATTGAGGTCTTTGGTTGCAGCTTCAAGAGGTAGTACACAAGAGATAAATCTCTCAGACTAATCTGGCAGAACTTAGATATAGCCAGAAAATGAATGTGACATCATGACCACACAGCTTCTAGATCTCTTTGTCACAGCCTCCCATGTACATCAATCGTTAGATTGTTACTTGGTTACAACAGATAGTACCTCCCCCGCTCAGCTTTAAGATGGACTTGGTCATCTAAGGGTCACTGAGGCTTATCATTAAAAAAAAAAAAAAGGGAAATCTCCCAAAGTCTGCAAGCTATGTTGAATAGTTGGAACACGACCTCCTGAAGCAAAAGTTGTAGCTTCGTCAACAGTCAGGGTCACAGTAGTGCTTGCAGTTGTAATGGTGCGTCACCAGAGCATTTGTGAAGTGTTCAAAGCAGCCAGACTGCCACGATGCCCGTCTTGCAGATCACCACAGACGGCTTGATTGACAGCTCCCCACTCAAGGCAGCCATGGCCAAGGGCAGGTCTGGCAATTATCTAATGGCCAACCAGCTGGACCCTAACAGACTAAATGATTTAAAAGAGAAAAACATCAAAAGGCCTGTCGTGGAGTAAACATTGTCAACAATACTTAATAGTGTTTACCTCCTTATCAAATAACCTCAAGGACAATTAGTTAGATCTTCCCAATTTATCTCCAAAGACTAGGGAAACTGACTTCCTATAACTTCAAAAAGGCTTTCTAAACCATCTCAAACACAGAATCTAAGTAGAAAGCAATGAGTTTGTTGAAAACTTTTAATTTCCAGAAAAGACTAGCAATTCCTTAGTTCCTCATATAAAAAAAATTCTAGTCTCTACAATATGGAAGTAACATGTATGAGAGTATATGTAAACAGATGTTTGTTTTATCAGCACAAATATATCTTATGTTGTGACATGTTTTCACCAAGCAATATATCACAAGTGGCCTTCCACATCAGAAATGATAATAACAGTTAATCTGATTCTAATTGTGCAGGATCCAATTCTAAGTATCTTGTTTAGATGAATTCATATGATCCAACTATCTTAAGAAGTAAGGATTTGTATATCACAGGATGTTAGAGGAACATACCTATAGTAACACGAACTAGAAAATAAATGATAGAATAGTAGATTTGAACCCAGATAGAGTGAATCCAAAGTTTGCATTCTTTTATCTTAAGGTTTGCCAATTTTTTTCTTTTTCTTGTGATCTTTAAGTAATTGTACAAAGAAGTTACATTTAAGAAAGTAGTTTATGAATAAAATATATTCTGATGAATGTCACCCCTTTCAGCATTTCTTACCTATCCTTCCCCACCCACCCCTCACTTTTCTTAATTTTGTAGGATATACATTGAATCTTTTACTGCATACTCCCCCTATTCTGAAACACTTTGATTAGGCTTGGGTCCCCACTCCAAATATATGGTTTTTGCTTTTTAAAGCTTGGTGCAAGCTACTTTCTTTCTTTCTTTCTTTCTTTCTTCCTTCCTTCCTTCCTTCCTTCCTTCCTTTCTTTCTTTCTTTCTTTCATTTTTCCTTTCTTTCTGTTTTTTGGGTGGGGGGGGGTTCCGCTGTAGGCTTGAACCCTGGGCTTGGGCGCTGTCCCTGAGCTCGTCAGCTCAAGGTGAGCACTCTACCCCTTGAGCCACAGTGCCATTTTTGGTATTTTAGTGGTTTATTGGAGATAAGAGTTTCACAGACTTTCCTGCCTGGGCTGACTTTGAACCATGAACCTCAGATCTCAACATCCTGAGTAGCTAGGATTACAGACCTGAGCCACTGGTACCTGGCTTGTGCAAGCTACTTTCTGGGCTGCAGGTTCTTTGGGACAAGAGTCCATCTGCAGTCTCCAGCTTTCTAATTTGACTCCCAGTTCAACCTCTCAAAATGTGGCTTCTCGGTCTCTTGTGAATGAATTCTCACGTAACACTTTCCTCTTCATTCTTTAGACCCTTTTCCCTTGACACCCCTCCCCATGCCCTTTCAGGAACCCACATCCTGGTGTTTATTTTGCTGAACTTTGACTTTGCCTTTCTATTTGATTTCTCTCTTAAATCTACTATATTTCAGTTAATACATTTGTAAATGCTGTATACCATCCAATACGTTTATTTATTAGTTTATAAGCTAAATCTCGCTTCCACATATAAGGAGAAACATGTATCCTTTGTCTCTCTAGGTCTGACTTACTTCACTTAACATAATTCTGTATTTCCATTTCTTTACAAATGATTACAATATGACCAGGCCCAGAGTTTTGCCAGCCCCAGACCTGGCAAAAACAAACCAACAAAACTCATTGTTTATTAGATTCATTAAGGTTGTCTCCATCCAATTAGTTCAACTCAGTAGAGCTAGACACCTCATACATGTCTAGACATTTTTATTTAATTTTACAATTTATTGGAAAATCAGTTTGTTGGAGGCATTGACTGGCGTGACCCCCATCTGAGTTGCTGTGCCATGAGGGTGCAGGCCCAGTGCCTGGTACCCAGCTCAGGTGAAGGTTTGCAGGAAGTGCATTTGTGCTCCTAGTAGAACAATGCCTCAAGATTCCTTTCTTGTTTTTTAATGGAGCCCCACCTGCACCTTGTATGGTCTCTTTCTGCCTATCAGATACTGTGATCCTAGATCTCACTATGTGAACAGCAACTTAAGTTTCAAAATATTCCCTAATGATTCTCCGAATTTCATTAGTGTCATTAGCCTCTTTTGAGTTTGTCATTAACCTGAGTTTCTCTGTCTTTGTAACAGGATCTCACCTTACACTTCTCTTGAACTTGCATCCCAAACTCTGGGATTATGTCTATTTCTTTTGCTTAATTTGGCTAAAGGTTTTCCCATTTTGTTTATCTTTTCAAAGAACTGTTTTGTTGATTCTTTAATTGTACTTCCTTCCATACTATTCATTTCTGCTCTGATTCTTATTACTCCTTTCTATTTATTAACTTTGGGCGCAACTTTTTCTTGGTCTGTTGTTGTTTTTCTTTTGTTTTGGGCCAATGCTGGGGCTAAATTGAGGGCTTTGGACTCTCATTGGTCATTATAGGCTGATGATGAAACTTCAATACTTGTCTCAGGTATAATTAAATTTTTGTCACTGTGACAAACTACCTGAGAAAAACAGGATAGGAAAGACTTTGGCTTAGAATTTCAGCCTGGTCCTTAGTTATTTAATGGCATTGTTTTGGGCCTGAAGCAAAGCAGAAAACCACAGAGATGAGAGAATGTAACAGCCAGCGCAAGATACATCCTTCAAGATGTATCCCAGCAACCCTCTTCCATCCATCAGGCTCTAATTTCTGCAGTTTCTACCACCTTCCAATAGTCCATTCAATTATGACTCAATCACTGTATCGATCATTGGGTAAGTCAGAACTCTCCCTTTCCAAAAGCCCCAACAGGTTCTGAGATTCAGACGAACTTGGGCCCTGAGGCGAGCACTGTGCCACTGAGCCCCTTTCCCAGCCCCCAACGTCAGCGTTTTAAGCGGTGACTTCTCTGTTCTCGGGACTGGATCTTCCATACAACACTACATGCAACACATAACAAAAAGTTAACTTTACCACTTCATCACTTGCTACACTATCAAGTTAGATGCTTTTTAATTTGGTTTGTTTTTTGTTTTTGTTTTTATTTTAGCCAGTCCTGGGGCTTAAACTCTGGGCCTGGGCACCTGTCCCTGAACTTTCGTGCTCTACCACTTGAATCATAGCTCTACTACCAGCTTTTTGTAGTTAATTGGAGATAAAAGTCTCATGGACTTTCTTATCTGGGCTGGCTTCAAACCATGATCCTCAGAGCTCAGCTTCCTGAGTAGCTAAGATTCCAGGCATGAGTCAGCAGCACCCAGCTGGATTTGCTATACTATGACTTTTTATATTTAAAATCACAAAAGATCTTTCCATAAATACATTTGTCTAAGAACTTATTCTTGAACAGATTGCACCCATAAAAAGCACATTTGACACAATTCTATTAGCATAACCCAAATAGAATCCTTAAATTTGGCCTACAATCGCTAAATTGGCCTCAAATGGCTTGAAGATCTCTTCCTACACAGTGAACTATAACCTAACTTGGTGTGTAAACAGATTATGACCTGTTGACAAGAAGAACCTAAGTCTCATCCAATCAGAAGTGGTGAACTGTTCAAACTGTTCAAAGAAGACAAATGTATGCTGTGTAACCTATCCGGCTGTCTCTGTACCTCATTTCCTTTGCTCTGTACAGATATGACCCACCCCTGTGGTGGGTCCACTCCCTCTCATTAAATTCAGCTCTGGAATATTGTTTTCTAGAAGTGTAATTCACTGAAGATAAGATACTTTATTCTCTGAAGCTTAGCGAGCGAATTCTGTTAGCCTGTGGGGCCTTGCCTTGGGCTTTTTTTTGTTTGTTTGCTTAAAGTTCTTTTTTTAAATTTTTATTTATTTTTTATTGTGAAAATACTGTACAGAGGGTTTACAGGCTCACAAAGCTTATTTGCTTCTATTAACATTTTAAATTTCAAAGGAAGAGTGCTGGGGATGTAGGGTTTTTTGTTTTTGTTTTGTTTTGTTGTAGAGAATTGCCTAGTATGCACAAGGACCTGAGTTTGGTCTCCAGCACTGAAAAAAAGTTCAAAAATGAAAATCTACTTAAGGAAAATGGTCATGTAGGCAAGAAATAGCTTTTCCTATAATGTTGTGCCTGGAAAGTTTTATTTCTCAGGAAAACTTGAGTATTTCCTCTTATTCGACAATAAAAATTCAGTAATTCATTTGTGATTTTTTTTTGTACTGACTTAGTGCCAAATCACATTCTACTGTTGCACCACATTCAATTCATTTGTATACTCCAATGTTTCATAAATGGAATAGGAAGGACAAAGGCCAGGCAACTATTTCAGCAGCTGTTGCAATATTCCAGGTGAAAATCACAGAGGAGAATTGGATTTCAAACTCAAGGGACAATTGAAAGACAGAATGTAGAGACTGGAGACTGGACACCATTCCCAAGATTTCCAGTTTAGAAAGCAAATGGGCTTAGATTCCTAAATTTTCCTACTTACAAATAGGTCTGGAGGTTAGGGGAAAAGCTGAGTTTAAAATACATTGAATTGTCTAGACAAATAGGTTTTATCTCTCCCCTCCTACCCAATTACTTTCAAAACTGTAGAGAATAAGGAGAGAGATGCCCAGAAAAACAAACAACAAAGCTATAAACAAATGAGAACACACCCAGCTGAGCTCTAAGCAAAGGTGACATTTCTAAGCCAGCAAGAAAATCAATTATGACTAGGAAAAGTTAGAGACACACAATTCCCCTTGGGTCACTAAGGCAGGGGTCAAGGACTTCCACAACATTGTTAAAACTTTCAAAGTTAATGATAAACCTCTATTATAAGCACCCCATTTGATGTTTACTTTTTCTTTAAATAAGCTAAGAAGTTGGTGGCAGGGACACCAGGAGTATAAGCTGCAACTTAAGACCTTTCCCAGGTGTCCCTATCTGCCTGGAGGGAAGGGCTATCAGCCAAACAAAAAGCCCAACAGTTCTTTGAATAATACTCCAGACACCTTGAGGAAGCTACATAGCAACCACAGCTCCTTACTTTCAAAACACAACTCTAACTCCTGACAGCTCAAATATTTCAAACTGCTAGAGCTGGGCTTTGAGCTGGGCTTTTCACCTCATAAGCCTCAGTGAACTCTAGCTAGATGACTGCAAGCAATTTCCACTGAGGCCAGAGAGTAGCACTTCCTCTGGTGGCCTAGCAAAAGGCCTGTGATTGGTGTAAACACAGACCTTCATTTGCATGAGGAACCCAGGTGACTGGTTGAGAGCACTGTGGTCATTTGTATTATAGCCTGCCCTGATTGGTGAAGACATTGTAGCCTCATGCCTTTCTGGCCAAAACAGATTATTTTCTCCAGTCAATGGAGAGATGAACTCGTCCTGTGCTGTCCCCTGGTGTTGTAATCTTAGGCCCAATAAATGGTTTCTTTCAAGTGGTCTTTTCTACTTTTTTGGTTGGTTGGTTTGGTTCCCTTTGTTGTTTTATTTTGTTAGTGACAGGGTCTTGTTTAGTTGTCCAAGCTGGCCAAGAAGTCACTGTATAGCCCATGCTGGCCTCAAATTGTCAATCCTCTGCTTTAGCTTCCCAAGATCTAGTATTACAGGCAAGTACCACCATGTCCAGTACCCATGAAACCATACACCACATGAATACATCTGTCATCTCCAAAAGTTACCTATGTTTCCTGCCCAGACTGGCTTTGAACTGCAATTCTCAGATCTCAGGCTCTTGAGTAGCTAAGATTACAAGCATGAGCCACTGGCATCCAGCCTCTTTTCTTTTTAGAATATCATATATACTCTATGGACACTATGTTGAAAATAAACCATACAATTTGTGGGTGGAGAATGGGAAGGAAAAGCTGAGAGAGAGCAAGGGAAGGGATCACATTGTCCAAAAAGAATGGACTCCTAGCTGGGCACTGATGGCTCGTACCCATAATCCTAACTACTCAGGAGGCTGAGATCTGAAGCTGAGATCTTGGCAGCTCAAAGCCAGCCCAGGCAGGAAATTCTGTGAGACCCTTATCTCCGATTAACCACAAGAAAACTGGAAGTGGCACTGTGGCTTAAAGTGGTAGAGCACTAGCCTTGAGCAAAAGAGCTCAAGGACAGTGCCTAGGCCCTGAATTCAAGCCCCACAACAAGCAAAAAGAAAAGAAACAAGAAATGTACTCTTTCTCTGGCTTATGTAACTATAACTCCTCTATACAGCACCTCTATAAGAACAATTAATTTTTTAAAAAAGAATAGGTTATTTACGACTAAAAATGAAACAAACAAACAAAAAGAATGTCCTGTAAACAGAACCATATAGCCTGTATCTTTTGGTGTCTGGCTTTTCTGAACACTCTGCTTCTGAGATTCAGTCATGTTTTGCATTGCAGTAGGTTGCTTTTTTTTTTTTTTAAATCAGTCATGGGGCTTGAACTCTGGGCTTGGGCCCTGTCCCTCAGCTCTTGAGCTCAAGGCTATAGCTCTGCCACTTGAGCCACAGCACCACTTCTGGTTTTCTGGTAGTTTATTGGAGATAAGAGTCTCACAGACTTTCCTGCCCAGATTGGCTTTGAAGGGTGATCCTCAGATCTCAGCCTCCTGAGTAGCTAGGATTATAGGCTTGAGCCCAGCTGCATCTTGTTTTATATTGTGTAGTTTTTCATTCTATGAATGTGGGAGTTTATCCCAGTTGTGGTTTGCACCCCTCTAAAACTCATGTGATGAAAGCCTAGCCTATAGGTAGTGGTAGTAGTGAGAGGTGACTGGATTCTGAAGGCTCTGATCTCGTCAAAGGATTAATTACTTGCTAGATTCATCATCATATGACATTACTGGGAAGTGAAGCCTAGCTGAATGGTGCCTCTTCACTTCCGGACTGCCATGACAAGAGCAGCTCTCCTTGCCATGCCCACTGTCATGACATTTCTGTCTTACCACAGGTCTAAAGCAACAGAGACAGCCAGCCATGAACTAAATCCTCTAAAATCCTGAGCTAAACAAGTCTGCATTTGTTACATCTTCTCATCATTGTGACAAAACACCTGTAAGAAACAGCATAAGGAAGAAGAACTTATCTTGGCTTACAGCTTCATAGATTTCAGTCCATAGGCTTTGGCTCTGCTAATGTGGGTCCATAGTGAAATGGAACATCATGGCGGCAGGAACGGGTGAAGGAGGCAGGAGCAGTTCACCTCATGGCAGACAGGAAGAAAAGACAATAGCAAAGAACCCCAAACTAGGTATATAACCTTCAAAGGCTTATCTCCAGTGACCCATGCTCTCTATCTCGGTCCCAAAGTTTCTACCACCTCTCCAAATAGTGGCATCATCTGGAGAACCAAGCATTCAACACATGAGCCTGCAGAGACATTTCATATGTGAATCATAGCAAAATCCTTCCTCCTTTAAATGTCTTCAGTACTTTGCCACTACGAGAAAAAGAGTAACACATCAGTGCTAACATTTGAGTTATTCTTTGTTTGTTTGTTTTCTGCAACTATTAGAAAAGCAGGCACAAACATTTCTGCATGGGCTTTTTGTGTGTCTGTGTAGGGGGTATATGTTCATATTTCTTATGAGTAAATACCTAGGAGGGAGACATCTGGGTATTTGGTAAGCACACAACTGATTTTAGAAGTGCATATTTATTAAGGTTTGATTTCTCTTGTTCTTTGACTTCTCTTATTTCCTTTTACCTTCCCACACCCATCTTCATCCTCCTTATCTGAGCAGGATCCTGTTGTACATCATTTCAAACACGTTTTGCTCCTATACTCAATTGCTTGACCAACTACTCTGCTCAAAATTCCACTACCTGGATAAATCCAACTATCCCTCTTCTTTCTTCCTATTGTAGACCAGCTTTATATAGTTGGAGAAAAACCAATTCATGTACAGGTTGCTGTGTCGTAAATTGGTAGTCTCTAACTTCAGAGGGGCTCATCACTTTGTGGGAAAATATTGCTGTGTTTTTACTACTCAGCTTAGAAGCTCCCTAACAGCTGTTTCCACCAAACCTGCTAAATCAACGTTTCAGTAAAGAATCCTTCAGACCTCAGTAAATAATCTCATAGATGGTCAGTCACCTATCTCCTTACATCTATGTCTTTCCTTGCATCCATACCTTCCTTGCCACTTTTCCATCCTTACAAGGACCAATGGAGCTCCCTCTGCCTGTAGTAGTAGGGTTTGAACTCAGGAACTCACACTTGCTAGGCTGGTGCTCTACTATTTGAGTCATGACCCCAGCCTTGCTTTTGTGCTAGTGATTTTTGGAAATGGAATCTAGCAATTTTTTCTGCCTAGACTAGTGTCCAACCATGATCCTCCAGCCTTCAGCCTCCAGAGTAGCTAGGATTACAGGTGTGAGCCACCAGTGCTTCCTGCTTCTGCCTCATTAGGGTTTATATGTCCATCTGTCTTTCCTAAAAGTTTTTAGAGTCTTCACTTTGCAGAGTGCTCATTTGTTTTGTATCTTTATCTCCTTTCTCTCTAATGAATAAATGACTTCTTTATAGGTAACTTACTTCTGTTTCTTTCCTTTTTCTTTTGGGAATGCCTTTGGGGCTCTACACAGCCAGGCAGGAAGGTTATTACTTTTTTTCAGGATATGGCCACCTAGAGGACATCATGGCTTTCCTCAGATCTTTGGTATCTCAGCTAAGCTAGGGAAATGAGAACTTAGTGTTCTTGAAGCAGCCCAGGCCTTTAGAGCAAAGGGCCTCCAGACAAGACTCTTGGGGTCCTAAAGAGGTATCTCAAGGTCTACCTTAGGTAGAGGAAGCCTAGATTTCACTCAGGAGTATCCTTTTCTCATTTGTACAATTGTACTAGAGTGTAGTATAAACAGCAACATTATATATCTATATATATATATCTATATATATATATATATGGTCTTGTGTTGTCCCAGGCTGATATTACTTGAATCCATGATCCTCCTGTCCCGGTCTACTAAGTAGCTTGGGAGTATAAGCATATACCATCACACTCACATTCACATCCAGATAGCAACAACTTTTAAATACTTGTCCTGGACTATTGACTGGAGTCCTAGCCTTCTCTCTCCCCACTAGAGACACAGGAAGAATATGGTTTCTCCTTCTAAAACTCACTTCTATCCAGATCTGGTCAGCTGCCAATTTACTAGATGATTGATCTTGGGTAAGTCTCTTGCCTGCATTGTGTCTTCTATAAAACAGAAGGTGGAGAAGTGTGGTACGCAGAACCTTGGCTCTCTAGTTTTCTTAAAGTGGAGTGGTCCCAGAGGGAAGGCAGGAAAGTCATTCTTTCCTTGACATACCACTCTTCCTCCTCCTCCTCTACTTATTCCTCCTTTAACTCCTCTTCCTCTTCTCTATCTCCCCCAACCCCAGTGCTGGGGATCAAAGCCAAGTCCTACCACAAGCTACGCAAGTACACTGCCTTTGAACTTTGTCCTGACACACTTCAATCACATTCTATTGGCTCAGGTAACCTATGTTCAAAGAAGAAAAACATTGATACTCTCTCTCATAGGAAACATATCAACATTACATGGTAAGAAGAACTTATGAGACGATATATACACACACACATACTTATTTGCATATTTATTTATTTTTGTTGGTTGTGGGGCTTAAACTCAGGGCCTGGGTACAGTCCCTGAGCTTTTTTTTTTTTTTTTTTTTTTTCCTATTTAAGGCCAGCACTCTATCACTTTGAGCCACTCCTAGTTTTCTGGTGGTTAATGGGATATAAGATTCTCACAGACTTTCCTGCCCTGGCTGGCTTCAAACTGTGATCCTCAGATCTCAGCCTCTTGAGTAGGTAGGATTACAGATGTGAGCCACTAGTGCCCAGCTAAGACAGGATATATATTGGTGTGGCTTATCTTTACAAAATGTAATCCTCCATTTGTGTTCTTTTGAACTTTTCTTTGTTTCTACACATCAATAATTGCAATAAATCTCCAAGTCCTAATATTCTTTTCATATTGTGAATCTCGCTTCTATTATCACTCATATCACCATTATTAACTTAGGTGATTGCATCTATCTCCCAACAAAATCTTCAGCCTTCCATCTTTCCAATTCTTCACATGGAAGCCAGAAGCTCACAGCCCACTTATGTATTCATAATAATGCTAATCTTCAAGATTCACCAGACTGCTCATATATGAAGCTAATTGATTTGCACTTTCCTGTTAACTTACTGATGCACAACCCATCAATCTTTACCATGATTGTTGATTTAAGTCACAAGTTGCAGTTGGGCTATGAGTCCCCACAGATGGCATACTCTCTGGTAATATCATTAACTTACGTGATATTTCAACTAAGTGCACTATTTCTTAAAGTATAGTCCAGGGGACACCTGTAACAGATGGGCAAGAAGTTCTCAAAATTCACTTTGGAAGAAAGAGTACTATATGATTCTAAGAGTTAATGAGCTAATTTCTTTCATGTTCTCTACCTTATCTAATTTCTCCCCATTATGCCTCCCATCTTTAGCCAGCCAGCTTTGTGTGGGTGTGGATGGTGGTAGTAGGTACAGCAGAATAACGTGCACTCAGTCTGGAGGCTGGGGCAACCCTGTTTCCTCACTCCCCTTATTGCCTGTAAGATGAACACAGTAGTTCATTTACCTGAGCTTGCTCTGATCTTTCAACGTCTCAGGGACTTGATTCACTTTGTCCCTTCAGTAGTCTTTCCCATCTCCATCTCTCCAAGAGTCACCTCAGTATTAGATGATGAATCTCATTATTAGATGAACAATCCTTCTGAAGTTCATCATTGCAAATACCATTCCTATGCATAACAAATACCCACTGAGCACCTCCTGCAAACACTACTACAGATAATGTGCAGAGCCTGGAAACACAATATGGAGCAACCTGGATAAAAATATTCTTGTGGAATTTATATTCTGATGGAGAAGCTAGAACAGTCAGTAACTAACAAGCAAGAAGATGATATGGTATGTTAGACACACTAACAGGAGTAATGTGGATTCCGGGTAGCCACGTGGGGGGAGAGTTGTTGAGATCTGTAGGGGTTGGGACCCCTGGGACTGCTAGAGAAGGTACACAGCAGCCAGGCAGCTTGGTGAAACGGGGTAAGGCTTTCATGAATGTAACAGGGAAGTGTGGGAGAGTTCAGGGAGGTGATGGGTGACCAGATTTCCTCAGGCCTTGTAAGCCTCCAGAACTAGACAAAAAAAAACTCAGGCCAGGTACTGGGTAGGTAGGTCATGCCTGAAATCCTAGCTCCTCATAAGGAAGAGATCTTAGGATCACAGTTCGAAGCCAGCCCAGGGAGGAACCATCTGAGATGCTTATCTTCAGCTAACTACCAAAAACTTTAGAAGCAGAGCTGTGGATCAAGAAGTAGAGAACCAGCCTTGAGAGAAAAAAAAAAAAAAAAGCTAAGAACTGCACCCAGGCCCTGAGTTCAAGCCATAGTTCACCAGCACAAAAGAAAAGCAAACTTGGATGACTCCGAGTGGAACAGAAAGGCCCTGCAGGGTTTTAAGCAGAAGAGAGATGAAATGGGTCGAATGTTTTTGAAATGACTGCCTGTCTGGGATGTGGAGAATGGACTGGAAAAGAATTGAGAAGCTATTGCGACCATCCAGCGGAGGTCAGATGGTGTTTTGCCATCTTTGGATGGTGATGGCAGGTGTGGAAGTCAGAAGATTCTTATTTGTTTAATTTAGGTGTAGCGTCATGGTTTGCATTCAGTGCATGGCACCTATGCCTCTGCCGTGGAATTTTCCAGTTCGTATTTCTGGGAATGACAGTGATAGGAGAAGGTGAAGAAGGCTTGAGGTTGCCAAGAGCAGCATACACATGAAGGCCTGACAAAGCCCTAGGCCTCTAGGCCTCTGGCGCAGCAATAATTCTGCAGCTGACCACCTCCCACAATCCTTCCACCACCCCCCAGCTGCTTCCCAGTGACCATGCGCAACAGGGCAGGTGGGATCCTATGGAAAGCACAGGACTTGCTAAGAGCCCGCCCAGTGCCCTCCGGGAATTGTAGTTGGGAGTCTCTGCGCAAGCGTAGTGGGTCCCACGGGCTTGCGCGCGCAGCCGCTGCAGCCTCAGGCTCGGGAAGCTCGTCGCGGTGCGGCTGGCTGCGGATGCGGTTGCGGGCGCTGGTGTGGCGCGTCCCGGGCCCTGGGTTTAGGAGCTGTGGCCGAGCCGTGGGCTCTGAGTGAGTGTGCACTGGGGCGGGATGGGGGGATGCACGGCGCACAGCCGCCCTGGTTGTGCCACTGCGGCGGCGGCGGCGGCGGCGGCGGCTGCTGCTGCTGCTGCTGCGGGAGGCGGGTCCCGAAGTCATCCCTCCATCCCACCCGCACCCCGGGGCTCGCAACTTCAGCACCCGCGGGGTGTTGCGCGCGAGCATCCCGCGTGTGGTGGGAAGGGCGGGGCGGGGCGTCCGGTCCGGCTGGATGTGTAGCAGCATCCCTGGTTTGATACCCTCGAAACGAGTATCGTTCTTTCTCCCCGGTCCTGATCGCCAGAATTCCTCCAGATATTTCCAGATAACTCCCTCCCCCCCTCCCCATCCCGTCCATCCCGTCCCCCTTTGGCACCAGATTGCCCCTCCCCTTTCTGCCCCGGGGGGGGGGGGGGGAAACATCTCCACCTGCGTCACGTTTTCACCGAGCTTCTCTTGCAAGCCTTTGGGGTCGCGATCCGTGTTTCTTAATCGTCCCTGAATCCCGGGCACCCAGCGAGGCGCCTGGGGACACGGGGAGCGCCTGAGGCTGGACAAAGGAAGACGGGCTCCTAAGGTTGGACAAAGGGATAAGTGCTGTGCGGGCCCGTGCGCCTCTGGAGCTGTTACTATTGTCATGGTAATGGAAGCCGTCAGGCCTCCTCTCCCGGGCTCTGTAGTGGTGCATTTTAAATTGCTTTGTCATTTCTTTGAGGGTGACCCAACCTCCCCCTCCTCCTCCCTCCCCTGACAAGTGCACCCCGGTCCCAGTAATGCCCGGTTCCCACCATTCTGGAGATGAGTCATTGGTAGAATAAATACGCGGATGCACTTAGCACCTGCCAGTCTGTGTGCAGAGTTGCGTTTTGGTGTCAAAGGAGCATTTGGAGATCACATCGAGGTGACTACAGAAAGGAATCGAGTTTTGAAGAAGGAGTAACAGTTTGGCAGATGACCACAGGAAGGCAGCGTTCCCAAAAGACGGAGTAGCAAAGGATGGGAGACTATAGAGACCGGAGATGGAGAATAGAGGGTGTCGGTATTTCTTTATGGCTGCAGTGCCAAGGAAATAAATAGCTAGAACTCAAGAGATGGGGTCATCCAAGCATACCTCTAGATTGCCCTGTTGGCCTCCATCTGGGATAATTGCATCTGGAGAGGATTACAAGCAAGGGAACAACAGCATCAGATTTTGCTTAGCCAAAGAAAATCTTTTGGCTGCAATATGAGACCTTGAAGGATCCTTTGCTTTGGGAGTTCTGTGGAGAGGGGAAATAGACTCCAGAGAGTCTTCGGAAGCAATGTTGCCAGAGCTTGGCTATTAATTATAGGAAAAGTAAGGAGGAAAAGAAATCTGATTGTCGGGTGTGAAATCAAGCTTCTGAGCGGAGCAACTGGTGGGAAGTACATGGCCATTCCCTGATGGAGGACATGTTTTTTAAAATCAGGTTTCTCACTGCATCTCCAGGGGACTTTTTCTGTTAAACTTGGTTTATGAGGAGTAGTATTAATGACTGAAGTAACTGTTCACCTGAAAACTATCTTTAATCGACCTTAAGTAACACTTGGGCTTTTGTATATGAATTGTCCTTTGAATAGAATAGTTAGGTCTGACACTCTGAAGAGAGTGTCCATGTATGTATGTGTATATATGTATTTATGTATTGTAGAATATATAAGTACATTCAGACACCATGTAGATCTGGTATATATTTAGAAATATATGCATATATTTATATATATGTATATATGTTTATAAATATACCTATATATTTGCATTCACATTTGTATATGTGTAAATATATATTTATATATTGTATATATATTTGCATAAATTATTCATATCAATCAGGCATATATCTGAACCAAAAGAATGTTTCCAGAATTATCAAGCTTGTTTTACTCATTTAATGTCTTGTTAATTCTCCTTGACAGTTTCTGCAAGACTGTAAATTGGATCGCAGGAGCTCTTCATAGTTTACTTGTATAGTGTGTTGGTGGACAGTATTGATATTCAGATAGTCTAAAAGGATCTAGATTCCTGCTGGTGATCACAATGCAAGCTGTAGTCCCCTTGAACAAGATGACGGCTGCCTCCCCAAACCTTCCATCTGTGGCTTTGCGCACAGTAAACAAGGCCCCAAGAATGGATACTTTCAGGCAGAAGTTCAGGTGGTTCTGTTACTCAGGAGAGGCTGGACCTAGGAAAACCCTGAATCAACTCTGGGAGCTGTGCACACAGTGGCTGAGACCCGACATTAACACGAAAGAACAGATTTTAGAGCTCTTGGTGTTCGAGCAGTTCCTGTCGGTTTTGCCTGGGGAGATGAGGATTTGGGTAAAATCACAACGTCCTGAGAGCAGTGAGGATGTGGTGACCTTGATGGAAGACTTGTTCGAAACACTTGAAGAGAAGGAAGGTGAGAGTTACTGGTGGCAGGATGGGGGGGGGGGGGCAATTCTCAGTTTAGCAAAGTGAACTACTACCTGGGTGACAGTGGTTAACATCTATAGTCCTTCATACGTAGAGGCTGAGATCTGAGGATCATAGTTCAAAACCAGCCCAGGCAGGAAAGTCTGTGAGGCTTTTATCTGCAGTTAACTTCTAGAAAGCGGAGTGAAAAAGCTAAGGGACAGCACCCAGGCCCCAAGTTCAAGCCCAGTACCAGTACACACACACACACACACACACACACACACACACACACACACACACACACACGAAAGTAAGTGGATTCTTCTTCAAAGGAAACTATGTTCTGCTAAGGAGGAGTCTTAAGGCTAAAAAGTAAGAATCAGGTAACCGTATACTCACAAGTACAGTCTGGAGATAAACACACCATTTCCCTGTCTATCTCAGAACTCATGGTAGAAACGTTGTATTGCTGCAACAGAGTACTTCTCCTGAGTTAAGCCTCTGGATGGACATCTCAGCAGTGTTCCATTCTAGAAGGAGCACTTATGTCTTTGATTATGTAAGTCTGATTCTTAATTTTTACTAGTTTTAATAAAACTGACTGCAGTTCCTTCCTAAGAAGGTAGGGTATAATTGAAAAATACTTTGCCTCATGTGAGCTTCTGAGGATGTTTGGTACATATCATCCCCAAGTTCTTCAGTCTGTAGGAATCTAGTGGCCATTTGTGCCAGTACTAGGCCTTGAACTGAAAGGTCTCATGCTCTTGCTTAAGTGTTTTTGCTCAGGATTGGTGCTCTACCACTTGAGTCTCATCTCTGTTTCTCAGAGTCAATCTTAAAGCCAGCTTGGTGCCTTTATTCAATAAATAACTGGGTAACGCTTGAGCAAAGCATTGTTCCAGGAGTAGGAAATGAAATAGTAGATAAAAAAGAAAATGTGCTCTTGCCTAAATACAGCATATAAATTTACGGAGTGTTTAAGAACTCTCTATTGTGCTAATTAAATATTTTAAAGCTGAGAGGTTCTGGAAGGAATGCACTTGAAATTGAAAGCATCTTTTGATGAAGTAGATATCAAAGATATATATATATATATATATCTGAGTTTTCAGTCATAATCCCAGCCTGTAGTTCCTATCACCTTAATTTCCCAACTGAACAACAATAAGTATATCATTAAAATATTGGTCCATTTCAGTTCCTCAAACTTGTTCTGGATCAGCTCAGAGAAATCAAGGTGACAGTCTTTCTATTATACTATTATACCTTACTGAGTATGCTAATGAATTGATTTTTGGAAAGTACCTAAGAAACCACAGCATAGGGGGCTGGTTGCCAGAGGAACCATCTTGTATCCTATAGAGATTTGTAGTTCACAGCCCAACCTCTATTTCAAGAGGGGTAGAAGGTTGAACTAAAAATCAATTAGTTAGTCAGTCACATCGACACAATAAAGCCTTCTTAAAAATCTAAAAGAATCAGGAGGCTGAGAGCTAAGGATTACGGGTTGAAGCCAGCCCTGGCAAGAAAGTCCTTAAGACTCTTAATCTCCAGTTAACCACCAAGCAGCTGGAAGTGGGCACCAGCCTTGAGTGAAGATGCTAAGGGAGAGCACCCAGGTCCTAAATTCAAACCCCAGGACTAGCACACACACACTACAACACACGCACACACACACGCGCACACACACGCGCACACACACACACACACACACACACACACACACACACAAACCCAAAAGGATAGTATTGGGAAAAGATATCCAACATGGAGTTTCCTGGAGGTGCCGTTCCTGCAGAGGACCTTGAAGGAATTTGTGTCAGGTTGTGTCCAAGCCCTGAGTGATTTCAGAGGCACTGAGTCCCGCCTGTATATTCTGCCCTGACTGTTGCATCTGACAGTAGTCTAGAAAGTGAAGTGTTTCACTAACTTATGTAAGTCATTCAAGCAAAATAATTCAACCTAAGGACAGGGCCACTAGACATTGGTGAGAAATCACAGAAGCTGTGACAGGCATCTGAAGTAGGGGACTGTGTTATAGGGCTGAAATTTCCACCTGTAGAATCTGATGCCGTGTCCTATCCTCAGTGTCTGAACTGAATTGAATTGAATTAGAGCTCTAACACTGAGCTAGTGTACACTGGAGACATGCATTGCAGAAATTTGTGACCTTGGGCTGGGAAGGTGGCTCAGTGGTAGAGTGCTTGCCTTGCATGCATGAGGCTCTGGATTCAATTCCGCAGCACCACATAAGCAGAAAAAGCTGGAAGTGGCACTGTGGCTCAAGTGGTAGAGTGCTAGCCTTGAGCTGAAGAGCTGAGGGACAGTGCCCAGGCCCAGAGTACAGGCCACCACCACCACCAACAAATAATAAATAAATAAATAAATAAATATGTGGCCTTCCCAAATCTGCACACACATCCAGGGACACGTAAGTTCTGTGTTGAATAATGGAAGAAATTGATGTGACTTCCCCCTTGTATATTCGGAAACATAGAAGGATTTGTCTGAAGAATCCATCTGAAAGATAATGGACTGTTTTTTAACCTCCTTCCTAGATTCTGTTGCTTGCAAAGAGGAGAACTTAGAAGATGAAATGGTGGCTGTTCCTCCAAGCACAGAGTCAAGTGTAAGTTTTCTCTCACTGGTTTTCATTCTTTTTTTCTTTTCTTTTTTTTTCTTTTTTTTGTCATGGGGCTTGAACTCTGGGCCTGGGCGCAGTCCCTGAGCTCTTCAGCTCAAGGCCTGCACTCTACCACTTGAGTCACAGCACCACTTCTGGTTTTCTGGTGGTTTATTAGAGATAAGAGTCTCACAGACTTTCCTGTTTGGACTGGCTTTCAACTGCGATCCTCAGCTCTCAGCCTTCTGAGTAGCTAGGATTAAAGGCGTGAGCCAGCAGCACCCAGCTTGGTTTTCATTCTTAACTGAAGTACCTGGGCTGTTAGTGAGTGATGTAAAAATTTTAAAGTAATGGGCTAGAAATGTGGCTTAGTGGTAGAATGCTTGCCTACCATGCACAAGGCCCTGGGTTCGATTCCTTGGTATGACATAAACAAACAAAAAATACCAAGAAAAGTCACTAAGACAAGAAACTTACACTTCATAGTTGAATCATCAGACCATGTTACAAGTCTGGCACTAAAGAAAAGCATTGCACAGTTAACTCTAAATAAAATTAGGTATATATGGAATTATATTTCATTAATATGGTAAAGAACATCTTCCCCTTGACAATGGTAGAATATAAACAATCCTCACAATGTGAGTAAAAGGCTGAAGCATCACTGCTATGAGTCAGTATTTCCTAAGTATTCCAGGCAACAGTAAGGTAAGAAAACAATGGGCTGGAAATACAAATGCAGAAGCAGCAATGCATATTATTTACAGGCATTATTATTGTCTGTTTGGAAAACTTCAGGGAATCACCTGAACTGAAATTCATGCAATCTTCAGGAAAATCAATTGGTTACAGATCAATACCAGTATACCAGTAATTAGCAGTTAGAGAAAAAAAAATGAATCTTTTTTTAAATAAATTTTTTATTGTGAAAATACTGTACAGAGGGGTTACAGTTACATGACCAAGGTAATGAGTACATTTCCTATCAAGCATTGTTGCCTCCTTTGTTTTTCCCCTACCATCCTTCCCTCCTACCTCCACAATACACTACACTACCTTCCCACTACACTCCCCCCCTCCCCTGCAGTGAAAACAGGGGTTAGACCATGGGGGAGGAACATACAAAGCAACAAAAAAAATCACATGGTACCTTATAAATATGTTAGAAACAATAGCAAGAAAGAAAAAAATCACTTGTGTCCCTATCTTGGGGTTCATTTTGCTTAACTTCATCTTATCTGGTCATATGTACATAGCTTTTGACCTTTTCTACTTGTCCCAGACATATACTAGTTATTGCAAATAAGGGAAACCATGGGACCTATGTTTCTTTGGGTCTGGTTAACTTTACTTAATATAATAAAAAAATGAATCTTAATCACCATATTGAGTAATCATGCTGTAATGATGACTCCAATAGTGACTCCAAAAAGTAGGTTTACTTTATGATCCCTAAAACTCATGCGTGTTTACTTGGAAGAAGGATCTATGTAAGTGTGGTTGAATATGGAATTGGAAGATGAGGAATTCTGGATTCTTTGAGTAGGTCTGAAGTACCATCACAGATATCCTTCATACAGAAGGACATAGGGAAATTGAACACAAAGAGGAGTAGACAATGTAGAAAGAGAGGTTTGAATTGACAAGGCCACAGCCAAGAGAGGCCAAAGAAGGCTGACAGCCATGATAGCTGGAAGCAGCAGGAAGTGGATTCTCTCCCAGAGCCTCACAAGAAACTATAGCACTATCATATGCTTCATGTCCTATTTCTGGCCTCCAAAATGGTGATAGGATTTCTTTCTCTTGTTTTAAGCTGCCAAGATCATGGTGATTTTTTGCAGGTTAATGTACACAGGGAAGCTGATACAAGTGCTGACAGGTTCCCTGCCACACCCCTCTCTAAATGTCCTACAGAAAGTGAGTTTGTTGAGTCTATGCTTGCTTGAAATATTGGGGTAGTTGTAATTATGTACACTGATGTGTGTGTATGTATGTGTGTGTGTGCACACCAGTGTGTGCAGTGCTAGTTTTGAGGCTTGAACTCAAGGCTAGTGCTCTACCACTTGAGTCATAGCTTCACTTTCAGCTTTCTGGTGGTTGGAGATGAATCTCTCAGACTTTCCTGCCCTGGCTGACTTTGAACCTGATCCTCAGAACCTAGCATCCCAAATAGCTAGGATTACAGGTGTGAGCTACTAACACCAAACTCACAGGTTGTTTTTGGTTGTATAAAAAAAAATGATTGCTGCATATAACTTGGAAGTTCAAATTTGGAATGAAGTTGATAATAATATCATGTACTCTTGCTTGCAATTAACTTACATTAATTTTGAAAATGTTGAGGATGCAAGTCATGCCTTTCCTATCTACTTTGCCTTTTAATCTTAGAAAATCAATGTATAAGGAGTTAACTTGATCAATGTTAAATGATCTAGAGAATTCTTGTAGGGTGCTTTACCACCAGACTCTGAGTAGGAAAGTCATGGAGTGTATAATACCTTTTTTCTGTATCTTAGTAAAAGTGGTATAATAGCTACACTGTCTTGCTTTGGAAATCTTAAAAGCTTGAATACCATCAGAATGCTTACTCTGTAACCAAATCTAAAGATTTGGAGAAGTATGAGGTTGGGAATGATGCAGTGCAATTCCTGTGGTATCCTAGGAACCCATAATGTTTGAAGAAGTGGCTGTGGACTTTTCCAGAAGTGAGTGGAAGAAGCTGGAGCCTTCTCAGCGGGAGCTGTATAAGGAAGTGCTGCTGGAAAGCTTAGGAAATCTGGAATCACTGGGTAAAGAGATTCTTTCTTCATGGTCCAGCCTCTGTCTCTGTGCTGTGGGTGTGAGATGCTTTAAGTTTGTTATTCTGGGCATTCAGAACCTGATAAAATCCTAAAAATAGATCTTAAAAACTAGATCTTAGTTTCATCAAGTTGGAACTATGGAACATTATTGAGGTCTTAAGTACTATGCTTTCCTCCATTTCCTTCTTCCTTGAGTTCTAATATTGAATCTTTATATGTGGTGTGTGTGTGTGTATGTGTGCATGTATGTGTGTGTATGTCCAAGCATGGGCTTAAACTCAGGGCCTTGCACTTTTACGTGGCTTTTTCATTAAAGGCTGGCACTCTACCATTTCAGCCACATCTCCACTTCCAGCTTTTTGCTGGTTAGTTGGAGATAAAAGTCTCTCAGCCTTTTATGCCTGGGTTGGCTTCCAATCAAGATCTTCAGATCTTAGCCTCCTGAGTAGCTAGGATTACACACATGAGCCACTGGCTCCTGGATTCAAAATTACATGTTTTGTCTTTTCTGGAAAACCAGAGTCTATATAGGAATATTGTTGCATTTGTATTCTGTGTACAATCATTTTCTATTCTTTTCTCTATGAGCAGGCTTTCCAGTGTCCAAGTTCAATTTGCTTTCTCAGCTAAAGTGGATTAAGTTGCCAAAACTACTGGAAAAAGAACTCTCAAAAGATTCGAGACCAGGTAAGTTGGTGAAAGATATGACAGTGAAAATGGTTGTTTACCAAGTGAGTTGGGAAATGACCTTATGAAAGCTGGACAGGCCACTGTTAAAATACAAAGATGGTTAAAGGAGAGTGTTTCCCTTCCTGGAATGTTAATATTTCTATGTTTATTTTGAAAGTATAGGACAGTTCATTAGCAAAAGAACACACTTTCAGTAGACCAAAAACATGCCATCCCCAGAATGACAATCTAGAATGTTCCTCTTTTTTGTGGGAGTGGGTAGGGGAGTCATGGTGCTTGAACTCAGGGCTGGGCACTGTCCTTGAGCTCTCTCTCTCTTTCTTTTTTTTTTTTTTTGTTGGGCTTGAACTTTGGGTCTGGGCACTGTCCTTCAGCTCTTCAGCTCAAGGCTAGCACTCTACCACTTGAGCCATAGTGCCACTTCAGGCTTTTTCTGCTTATGTGGTGCTGAGGAATCGAACCCAGGGCCTCATGCATGCAAGGCAAGCACTCTATCACTGAGCCACCTTCCCAGCTCCCTTGAGCTCTTTTTGCTCAAGGCTAGTGCTCTACCACTTTGAGCCACAACACCACTTTTGGTTTTCTGGTGGTTGATTGGAGATAAGAGCTTCATGCATTTTCCTGCTTGGGCTGATTTTGAACCATGATCCTTACATCTCAGCCTCTTGAGTAGCTATGATTACAGGTGTGAGCCACTGGATTCTGGCTCAGAATATTCCTTTTTAATAGGAAAGACATTTGATTTGGGTCCTGGTGAAGTATATATGTCAAAATATACTATGTCATACAAGAGGCTTCCTGGGGAAAATTCCAAGTGATGAGAAATGACAAGGCACCTGGGGGATCTAGGAGAGCTTTCTGCATGATGCAGATAGAAATTCTGTGAATGAGAGGGAGAGGAAGGAAGGAAGATTGGGGAAGAAGAGTCTTAACCTGAAAAACAATTTTAAGAAAAGTTCAGACAAGACCAAAAAAATGCTTGGGCCAAAGTCACCTGTCAGGGGATTTCTGTATCTTAAAGAAATGGGGCGAAGTGTCCCTGTACTCTTCATGGGTAGGAAACAGTAGGTTTGTAGCAGCCGCAGCAGCAGCAGCAGCAGCAGCAGGAGGGGCTGTCAGGCAGTCTCCCATAAGAGATCCATGAAGCAAAGCAGATATCCAAACAAAACATATTATTAAAGCCATGCATTGATGGCTCATACCTGTAATCCTAGCTACTCAGGAGCCTGAGATCTGAGGATTTTAGTTCCAAACCAGCCCAGGCAGGAAAGTCAGTGATATTCTTATGTCCAATAAAGTACTAAGGAAAAGCTGAAAGTAGTGCTGTGGCTCAAGTGGCAGAGCACTAGCCTTGAGCAAAAAAAGCTCAGGGACAGTGCCAGGCCCAGAGTTCAAGCCCCCCGTTTGGCCACAGGACGGGCCAAACAACAACAACACC
Source organism: Dipodomys spectabilis (assembly GCF_019054845.1). NCBI lineage: Eukaryota > Metazoa > Chordata > Mammalia > Rodentia > Heteromyidae > Dipodomys > Dipodomys spectabilis. The sequence goes on from NW_024870683.1 coordinate 20,316,695, forward strand.
ACCATGCTATTAATGTCTGCATAATGACGTTATATTTTAATAATGGCACAGACAAGGAACTGTGGGAATACAGGTTATGGAGCCACAATGGTTTTTCTTACCATTTTCAACTTTGATGGCACAAAGGCATTTCATTTCATAAGCAGTAGAAAATGCACCTTGAATTCTGAGTGTCTGTCTTATTCTTGGCTAACAGTATATCGTCCAATACTCTGTTGTAAAGCTAGATAAAGGCTGAAACTACAATTTAGCTTTTGGCCTTCTTAAAATTTAACCTTAAAAAGATCTATTAATACCTCCATTTACTTTAAAGAAAAAGTGATCTATCTCATTAGTCAGCTTGTTGAGTGTTTCTAGTATGGTTACAGAAGTAAAATATAGCAATTGTCTTATGTTTCAGCAATATTTTAAACAGTTTAATTCCAAAAATTGATTCACAGGCCTTTTAATTTTATTTTGTCCCAGTACTGGGAGTTGAATTCAGGCTCTTGTGCTTGCTAGGCAGAGTACCCTAAAACTTGAGCCAGGCCTCTGACTCTTTTGGTTTTTGTTACTTTTTACATAGGATCTTGCTTTTTGACGAGGTGGCTATGAACTGGAATCTCCCTATTTATGCTTTCCACATAGTTAGGATGGCTGCTGGCATGTACCACCATGCCCAACTTTTTTTTTGTTTTTGAAAATTTACTTGATTGTTATTTTTGAGGTGATATACGACGGGGTTACATTTACATACATCAGATAAGTACATTTCCTTTTGCAAAATGTCACTGTTCCCTCATTCTCCCCCATTCCTTCCCTCCCATCTCCACCCAGGAGTTGCATAGTTCACTTTGATCAAGTGCATTCCACTGCTGCACTTTTTCACCCTTTCCCTCAGATTCTGTGCCCTCCTCCCACCCTCCCACATATGTGCATGTGTATACACCATCTATAAGGTAAAGAATATTGAAAAAGAAAAAAAACGTAAGATCCTTTGTTTCCATGTCTTCAGTATGTATGTTATTTTACATATACAGATGAAGAGGTGCTTGGGTCTTGCACCTTTGTAATTCTCTCCTAAGACTATCCTCTTATGGTCTCATTTTCTGTGAGTATCTAGAATCTTGGGTAATTTGTAATATCCCAGGGTGTTTTAGATCCAACTTTCACATATCAGGGAGAACATGTACTGTTTGTCTCTTCTGATCTTGTTCAACTTTTAATGATTGAGATGGGATTTTATGATCTTTCTGCTTCAGCTGGCCTTGAACCGTGATCCTTCCTAGTAGCTAGGATTACAGGAGCAAGCAACCATGTAACTGGAGTAAAGTGTTTTTGACAGACAAAGCAGAGTCAATAGCTATAATTTTGTAAAATCAGTGCAAGTCAGTAAGGATCGTTAAGTAAGAAAAATGAGCAGAGAACTTGAGCAAGTAACTGACAAAATTTTAAATAGTTCTGAAAATGCAAACATATTCAAATTAATTATATTTAGAGAGACAATATTGTTCTTAATCTTTTTTGGAGGGGGGTCCGGTAATGGGCCTGAACTCTGGGTCTGGGCACTGTCCGTCAGCTCTTCAGCTCAAGGGTAGTGCTCTACCACCTGAGCCACAGCGCCACTTCTGGCTTTTTTCTTTTTGCTTATGTGGTGCTAAGGAATCGAACCCAGGGCCTCAAGCATGCAAGGCAAGTGCTCTACCTCTAAGCCACCTTCCCAGCCCGAGAGACAATATTGCTATGAGTAAAATTTACAAATACTTAAAGATCATTTGATCATTTTTCCTCATTTCAGATGTTTGTACTCCTTAGGTATTATGTATAGTGGTATAATCTTTGTACCTTTTGGTTTACTAATTCTGCTTTGATGACAGTAGTATGGAAATAACTTTCCCCCCCACTAGTGTTAGGGGTTGAATCCTGACCTTCATACATGCTTAGCATACACTATTACTGAACTACACCCCTTGCCTTAGAAACATTAATTATTTGATAAGAGCCCAGTAAAGGAATAGCTAAGTAAACAATACAGTACATAGTCATGTAAGTGATTAAAACTACCTTAGGAGGAATTATCAGATTAGAAACAGTTGTAAGTGAGAAAAGCGATAATACCTGTGCATATTTTACTATCTAAAGTATACAGTAAATATCCTAGAAGAAAATTCATGCAACTTTTGGATAGTAGGATTTTGAGGGGTTTTATATTTCATAAATTGTCCTTTTCTGATATTTGAAAGTGATTGTGGCCCTTCTGATAACCTTTGGAAGTCTAGCCTAGCTAGCACTGCTTGTCTGTGATGTGATGAATGTTTTGTATAAAATCAGTCAAGAGCATGTCCCTTGGTGTCAGGCTAATGTGACATAATACATTTGACCTTAGGCAGCCTGCTGACCCATGTCTTATGTGCCCAGTTGTCACATTCATAAAACAGGAACAGTGCCAAGTCTTGCTTTGGGTTTCGGTGAAGAGTAAGTAAAGCAATCCAAATCAAGTGCTTGGTGTCAAACCTGGTGTTTGGTATGTGCACAATCATTTTTTAAAGCAAAATGTTTAGATATAGAAGGAACAGATTTGAACATATTACAGACATCTAAAATGAATGTGAGAACTGGCATCTCTTACTATAAAGCACAAACTTTTCAATCATCATTTTCCCTTGGTTTTTGTTTATCCTATTTTCCCCTGTATTGCCTTTCTTTCTTTTCCCTGTTTTTTTTTTCTTTTATTATTGTGAAGATGCTGTCCAGAGGGGTTACAGTTACATGAGTAAGGTAATGAGTCCATTTCTTGTCAAGCACTGTTACCCCCTCCTTTGTTGTTCTCCCACTATCCCTTCCCTCCCCTACCTCTCTCTCTTCTGTTTTTTTAAAAAAAATTTTTTTGGCAATTCTTGGGATTAAGGTTTTTAGGCAGATACATTAAGGTTTTTAGGCAGATACTGTACCACTTGAGCCACTTCATTACCATTTATTTATTTGTTTGCTTGTTTATTTATTGCACCGGTCCTGGGGCTTGAACTCAGGGCCTAGGCACTGTCCCTGAGCTTCTTTTGCTCAAGGCTAGCACTCTAGCACTTGAGCCAGTGCCACTTCCAGCTTTTTCTGTTTATGTGGTACTGAGGAATCCAACGTAGGGCTTCATGCATGCTGGCACTCTGCCACTAAGCCACATTCCCAGCCTTTACAACACTCTTAATTGAGAACTGTCCAAGTAGTATTTCTTGTCATCATTACTCGCTGTTCCTATTTTAGTTCTAAACATAGCAACTGGAAACACTTTGTTTCTTGTTTCTTTTAGAGGATGAGCCCCGAGGTAATTTTGACAATCTTTTGGAAGAATTTACTTTAGAGACAATAATAGAAAAATGCTTCGAGGATGATGGCTACGGCTTCATGGCAGAATTCCAGAAACATCACGGCATTGCTGAAGAGGATGGAGGCAAACGGAGACATTCCAAAGGAACACAGAAAAAAACTCAGAGGAAAGGCGATAAGGGAGAAGAAAGTGACCCAGAAAAGAGTCTCACTGGAAAAAATCCCAAGCGAACTTCCGACCTAATCAAATATATGAGAGCTTATTTAAAGAAGAAGAAGGCTCAGCAGTCTAATGAAGGTAAGAAACCCTTCAGTTTCCATTCAGATCTTGTCTTGAACTGCAAAGAACATACTGCAGAAAAGTCACGGAAACATAGTGAGAATGGAAAGGGCGTTACTCACTCTTCGTCTCTAGCTGAACATAAGAAACATCAGAAAATTCGTTTGGGGGACAAGTCTCAGAAGTGCAGTAAATGTGGGGTAACTTTCACTCAAAGCTCATCTTCAAAGAATAGCACCTCTACATGTGAAAAATGTCAGAAGAACTTACGTCAAGATACAGCCACAAATAAAGATAAGAGACCTGAGAATGGAGAAAAAAGTCGTAAGTGTGGTAAGTGTGGAAAATGCTTCGGCTATTCCGCACTTACCAAACGCCCTAGAAATCTTACTGGAGAGAAGCCCTACACGTGTATTAAATGTAGAAAAGCTGCCAGCAATAGCTCCTCACGCTCCTCGGGTCGTGGAAGTCCCACTGACGAAAAGCTCTGTAAGTGTGATGTGTGTGGAAAAAGTTTCACCGTCATTCACCACCTCATGAAACATCAAAGAACTCATACTGGAGAAAAACCTTATGCCTGTAAAGACTGTGGGAGAGCCTTCAGTGATAGCTCATCTCTTAGTCAACATCAGCGGATTCACACTGGAGAAAAACCGTATAAATGCAGCGAATGTGACAAATCCTTCAGTCACAGCTCTTCCCTTACCAAACATCAGAGAATTCATACTGGAGAGAAGCCCTATAAATGTGATGACTGTGGCAAAACCTTTAGACAGAATTCTTGCCTTACCCGCCATCAGAGAATTCACACAGGAGAAAAACCCTATGTGTGTAAGGACTGTGGAATGGCATTCACCCACTTTACATCTGCCCTTTATCATCAACGGCTTCATTCGGGAGAAAAGCCCTACAAATGTGACGAGTGTAAGAAAGCTTTCTCCTCCCATTCCCTCCTCAGTCGCCACATGAGAAGTCATACTGGGGTGACGCCTTACAAATGCAAGGAATGTGGGAAAGTCTTCCGGCAAAGTTCATCTCTTAATGAACATTTCCGAGTTCATACTGGAGAGAAACCCTATGAATGTGATGTTTGCGGAGCAACTTTCCATCGGACCTCCCTCCTTGTAGAACACGTAAAAATTCATGCCAGAAATAGAAAATACCCTTGCAATAAGTGCGATAAGGTATTTAAATGTAACAATAGCCTTGTCAAACACCGGGTGGTTCATGCTACAAGTGATTCTAAGAAAGGGGAGGAGAAGTGATTCTAAGAAAGGGGATGTAAAGCAATTAGGTAGAAGCTGCAAGTTTGGTGGGGTGGATAGCTAGAAAGATAACTTCCCCACTCATCCCTCTTCTCTTTGATGACATAAATGGCTGGTAAATAGTAATTAGTTGGCAAGACCATGGAGAAAGTGAAGAAATCATGGTATGAGTGACAAATTTGTACAGTTTTTTCTGGGAATTTCCCCCTCTCTTCTCCCTTCCAGTGTAATGGAAAGAGAACGTGACTGGACTTAGAATCTGAGTCCTGCCCAGTTTGCCAACCAACTCACCTTGCACAAATCAACCAACCTTTCAGAATTTTAGTTTTTATGTTAGTAGAATGAAGAGTTGGGATTACCAATCTCTAATTTTGTTTTTGGAGCTCTGATCCTCATGGGGGGAAAGATAAAAACATTTTTTATTCACTGAAATTTGTCTTGTTTGTAGAGTAGAAAACTTCTTGCATGATACTGGAATTCTGGTTTAGTGGGGATGTAGTGTACTTCTTGAATACGTGTGCAGGACTTCCTAGAATGTAATAAATAGAAATGTCAGGGAAGGTCCCCCCTTTTTTTTTCTTTCTTTTGGGCACTGGCTCAGTACCTTGGCACCTGAGTCAACTCCACCAGGAGATTAACAGAGCTAGGAAATCAGATTGGCTTTAGGGAAAAAGAAACCTCTTGAAACTGGCTGTTCTGGGTGGATTATCTTTTGCCAAATAGAATTATTTATTTTTTGTCTGTAATAAGCAAAGCTTCCTCCATTAGGAAGTGCATTCTGCTTAGCAAAAGTTAAAAGCTGTTAGATTGGATCTGATTGGTCCCTTAGGTGTGTTTTAGTTGGTCCGTGGTAGTTGTAGTGAGTGGGGTATATCTACTTAGCTGCCAACTATTTGGAAAATAGGGAATTCATATTTTCTTTTTTTTTTTAAAAAATAAGGATCGTCTGAAACATTATCAGTAGCTGTCATGTTCAGCTGAAGAATCTGCTCTCTAAATCGCCAAATCTGGTATATGATCTGACTTTCCCATTTAAGAAATAATATTTTAATCCCCTGATACTGGAGAGAGCATGCAGTAAAATCTAAAGGCACCTTATTGATAACAAGTAAAGTTCAGGAAGGGAACATAGAATTATATGTTTTCAGTTGTGCAGTTAGACCTTGAAGGAACAGAATCTATGGATATTGGTAGCTGTTCCTTAGAAACTTAATTGATGGGGGTCTGAATAAAACTTTCCTACTGAAAAAGAAACTAAAGACCCTGAATGAGTTGGGTTTGGGACTCAGGTCATTGGGGTCCAGCGAAGCCCCTCTGGCTCAACAGTGGTGAGAGTTAAGTTCTAAATGTTGCAATCAGAGTCAGGTCCTATAAGAAAATTACCCCAGGAAATTCTAGGCTTATGGAAGTGAACAAAACCTTAATGCTGATCTGAGAATAATGAACATTTGCTGTAACTTAATGTGCTTAGGTCTGAAATTCTACCTCTTGTAGGTATAAGGCTTTTCGTTTCTTTCTGATCCTACCTCCTTTCTTTCCCCAAAGCTTGAAATTCAAGTATTATTAAGTGATGAAGTTGTTTTGCATAGTTTACATATGTCATTGCTGAAGGACCAATCAAAGATTCTTTTCATGTATCCATGAAAAGAAAATGGCTTTGAAGAGTCATTCACACTGGTTTAATATTTTTTTCTGAAAAAGTATAATTTATAGAGAGAATTTAGGAAGTAATGTTTATTGTTTAGGTTTTCATAAGGGATGTTTTATCCTAATATCTATTAAGAATCAAAAACAAACATTTTACAGCTTTATTGAAGCATAATTTACAAATCATTAAAAACCATTCAGTGAATTTTGGTAAGTTCACTGAGTTGTACAACCCTCACCCTAGCCAATTTTTTGGCATATCACCCTGATAATAGCTAATTAATATCCTGTACTGATTTGCATTTATTCCTACTTCCCTTTTCTAATCCCAGGCAATCGACTTCCTGTCTGCAAAGTTGACATTTATTACTAATGGGACAAGTAGTCTTTTGTGTCCCTTTTTCATTACCATGTTTTTAAGTGTATCTGTCATTGTATATCATATTCATTGTTAAAATTCTTATTTTTTCATTTTTCATAGTTTCTTAGTGTTAAAACAGTGTTCCGTCATTTGCATACTTTGTTCTTTTACCATGTAAGGGTTATTTGGGGTCCTCCCCCTCAGTATGGCTTTTATAAGCAGTGGTTGTGAAAGTTAATATGTAAGTCTCTGTAGACAATTGTTTTCATTTTTCTTAGGTAGATGTTGGTGAGTGGATTTGCTGGGTAAAGTGGCAAATTGTTGTTCAGCATTTTAGAGACCTGCCAAATTGTTTCTCAGTGATTCCATCCACTCAACTTACAATAGCAGTGTATGAAGAGTCACCCTAGTGGTTGAAGTGGAATTTGTGGTTTTCTTCATTATTTCCCTGATGACAAAAGATTCTGGAACATTGCTCATGAGCTCATTACCCATTCATATAGCTTGTTTACTGAAACGCTTATTCAATCTTCTGTCCATTTACAAACTGGATTATTAGTTGAGCTGCAACAAGTACTTTATCTGGTCATCTTTTATCCAGTATGAACTTTCTAAATACTGTACTGGCTACACAGAGGGAAACCAAAAATCCTTCTATTCAATGTTTATCAATAACTGACTTTTTAAGTATACGGAGTTTTCTGAAAGCCATTCTCAGATAGTTATAATTCATTTTTGGATTAACTGTGATCATCAAAACCTTTTTTTTAGCCGGGCGCTGGTGGTTCACGCCTGTAATCCTAGCTACTCAGGAGGCTGAGATCTGAGGATTGCGGTTCAAAGCCAGCTGGGGCAGGAGAGACCGTGAGACTCCTATCTCCAATAAACCACCAGAAAAAGACCGGAAGTGGCGCTGTAGCTCAAGTGGTAGAGCACTTGCCTTGAGCTGAAGAGCTGAGGGACAGCACCCAGGCCCAGAGTTCAAGCCCCACGACTGACCAAAAAAAAAAAACCAAAACAAAAAAAAAACTTTTTTTTGTCAGTTGTGGGGCTTGACTCAGGGCCTAGGTGCTATCCCTGAGTCTCTTTGTCCTCACGGCTAACACTCTACCACTAGAGCTACAGCACCACTTCTGGTTTTTGAGTAGTTAATTGAAGAGTTTCACAAGGACTTTTCTGCCCAGGCTGGCTTCAAACTGCTATCCTTAGATCTCAGCTTCCTGAGTAGCTAGGATTACAGGTGTGAGCCACTGGTGCCTGGCTATTGAAAACGTTTAAACTTTTAGCCTTTATAAAATTGTTTTTACTAGCCTCCTATAGCATTCTTCTTTCTTTACATTGAGGAGTGCTGAAAGCCTTGTTTCTTTAAAAAATGTAATGAGTTTGTCTAGGAGAATTTCATTCAGGTCACAGGAAAAGGTAAGACTTTTGTTGAAGAGCTCACTTTTACTTATCTTGGAGTTCTTTTTATGTAACATATATTTCATGTAACTATACATCTTGGCCCCTTTTTGGTGGAGTTCAGTAGTATATGCATTCACTCCTTTCTACAGTTATTTCTGTCCCTTGCCAGAACCTTCCTCTCACCCCATACTGAAACTGTACTCATTAACAGTTTTCTATTCTTTCCCTCCCAAGCCCCTGGTAACAATGATAATACAAATGTTCTGTTTCAATTGGTTCTGTTCGTGTAACTGATAAGCATCCCTTTTGTTTCAAATCTTAGCTTTTCTAGCACAGGAAATCTTAAGACTTTTTGAAGTCATCCAGATAACACTGACAAAGAATGAAAGGTCATCCTGTGTGTTTTCTGTTTCATTGGCTCCATAAGTGACAATTATTCCATGGCATGTAGGCATGTGTAGTGAACAGCTTTACCATCCAAGTCCTTGTGACACTGGGAGTCTGCTTCAGAAAACTGAACAAGAATATGTTTAGTATGAATTGCAGATTGGAATAAACCTATGAGGGAAAAGTCATCTCTTGTTTTAAGATTCTAATACAAAGGTAGAATCTCATCTTCATGATAGAAAACTAATCTATCTCTAGCTGAAAATTGCCAAAAAAAATCTGTCATTCATTAGAGATTTTAGACAAAAAAAATTGATGTTTCTTTTGTAAATTGGAATGTTGAAACATAATAGACCCCAAGTTTCCCTTGTTTGTGTTAACATGATTCATCTAAACTGAAAATACTTGAAACTTTTCAGATTTTGAATCAATTGGTCTCTGTTCGTAAAAGATATCTGTGTAAGTATGTTCCAGGAGAAAAATGTGATTTGCTCACGTCCTGAGCAAAACTGTCTTAATGGCGTACTTGAAATTTTCATTTTTTGTGGGTGTTTTTAAAATATCTCCTTTCACAGTTTTGTAGGTAGATGATGATACTTAAGATCATTTCTTTTTAATCTTTCCAAGATTCTTTTGAGTGTATGCTTATGTAAAAAGCAAACTTTTATATCTAGCCTAGTGTTTACACACTCAGCCTGTGAAAAGTTGGTTAGATCATTTTTGTTGGAACTTTGGACAAGTTAATGTGGCTTCTCTTGACTACGTTGTTGAGGAATTATGGAGGTGTGAAATTTGTCTTAAGTATTGCGTACTTTCTCTAACACTTGAACTGAACAAACAATTTTGTTTGTTTTGCTGCTGTACATTGCGACTACCATTTGTCCATCCATCCATTGTGGAATGTATGCACAGTGCTTTGCTAGTCGCTTTTTCTCTGTACTGTACCAGTTGTACAAGCTTCTGTATCTGCACTGGCTTCCGCCTTAGTAATATGCCTTTGATTAAAATTTAAATATTTTTCCATGTTTTTACCTAGAAAATAGTGAATAGCTAATTTAGGGCTAGAATGTACATATGTGGTGCTGTCTCCAGTCTGCATAGGTGTACCCTAACTTGTGCCATCTGCTTAAAAATATCTAAGTCAACCCATCATGCTATTCCATCTGTGCATAGAGAGAAGTCATCCAAAATGAGATCAGTTTGTTGAAACTGACTAGATTGGTGATGTGTCTGTGGGTTACACTAAAAATGTACATTCCTGTATGGATGGTATAATACAACAGTGTTCTATGCTTTACAGTGGTGAAAGTGAATTGTAGCTCTATTGAAACAATAAAGTTGGGTGTAATAAAAACAGTACTTGATTGTATTTCAGTTTTTTTTTCAATCTGAAGATATGGCATAACAGGCATTTCCAGTTCTCGGTAGCCTCATGTGGCTACCATATTGGATGATGCTGGGTTAGAAAAAGCAATCCTTGCCAGTTACAGAAAAGCTACAAGTTACTGTAGTTTACCTCAGTAAAAGTTTATGTTCCACACAGATTTGCAACATCTTGTTGCTCTTCAAACTTTACTACTCATCTGGAACACGCTGGCATGCCAGGTCTGAGAAGTCTGGAAAAGGAGAAGCCATACATTGCAGTGCACAATGTTTTCCAACACTGGTTTACAACTAGGTCACAAGTAGCTCTGCAGATGTGCTAGGGTATTGCAGAGGTCTTGTTGGTACTTCCCAGCCCTGCTGACACTATTAAACAACATGAACTATTATTGTTGGGAATTGATTAACAAATGGAACTGGCAGGTCTAACTTTTGGCCTAAAGGTGTTATGGAAAATTAGTTGTGGTACTAAGGATACTGTAACCATGAAAATTTTGCAACCTGGGGCTTAGAAATTACTTCTCTTGTAGAGCAGAAATCAGTTCCATGATCCTTACTTATCCACAGAGGAGGCTGGCAAGTGTCTTAGGCTCATGGTAAGCACACAGACTGGCTTTGCCAGTCTTTCGTTGTACTTTTTTTTTTCCTGCATGAAGAACATGCTTTTGTCTCCCCAAAGTCTAATGCAGTGTTTATAACTCAAAAGTCCAGAGTCTCTGAATAAGAAACTCGAGCCTCATTTAGAGGTTTGTTTTTGCCTTTGGGACCTATTAACCTTC